>NC_089850.1:35109232-37509232 GCF_036373705.1 Amia ocellicauda | reverse complement strand
GCTTTCAAAAATAGACATGTTAATAGATTATATTTATCAATTAACTAAATGCAAAGTGAGTGAACAGAAGAAAAATCTACATTAAATCCATATTTGGTGTGACCACCCTTTGCCTTCAAAACAGCATCAATTCTTCTAGGTTCACTTGCACACAGTTTTTGAAGGAACTCGGCGGGTAGGTTGGCCCAAACATCTTGGAGAACTAACCACAGTTCTTCTGTGGATTTAGGCAGCCTCAGTTGCTTCTCTCTCTTCATGTGATCCCAGACAGACTGATGTTGAGATCAGGGCTCTGTGGAGGCCATACCATCACTTCCAGGACTCCTTGTTCTTCTTTATGCTGAAGATAGTTCTTAATGACTGTCACTGTATGTTTGGGGTCATTGTCATGCTGTAGAATAAGTTTGGGGCCAATCAGATGCCTCCCTGATGGTATTGCATGATGGATAAGTATCTGCCTGTACTTCTCAGCATTGAGGAGACCATTCATTCTGACCAAATCCCCAACTCCACATGCAGAAATGCAGCCCCAAACTTGCAAAGTCGCTTGGCCTTGTTGCCACGTCGGAGGTATGGCTTTTTGGACTCAAGTCTTCCATGAAGGCCACTTCTGACCAGACTTCTCCAGACAGTAGATGGGTGTACCAGGGTCACACTGTTTTCTGCCAATTCTGAGCTGATGGCACTGCTGGACATCTTCCGATTGTGAAAGGAAGTAAGCATGATGCATCTTTCATCTGCTGCAGTAAGTTTCCTTGGCTGACCACTGTGTCTATGGTCCTCAACATTTGCCCGTTTCTTTGTGCTTCTTCCAAAGAGCTTGGACAGCACATCTGGAAACTCCTGTCTGCCTTGAAATTTCTGCCTGGGAGAGACCTTGCTGATGCAGTATAACTACCTTGTGTCTTGTTGCTGTGCTCAGTCTTGCCATGGTGTATGACTTTTGACAGTAAACTGTCTTCAGCAACCTCTCCTTGTTAGCTGAGTTGGCTGTTCCTCACCCAGTTTTATTCCTCCTACACAGCTGTTTCTGTTTCAGTTCATGATTGTGTTTCAACCTACATTGAATTGGTGATCATTAGCACCTGTTTGGTATAATTGTTTAATCAGACACTTAACTATATGCCTACAAAATCCCTGACTATGTACAAGTGCACCTAGAAGAATTGAGGCTGTTTTGAAGGCAAAGGGTGGTCACACCAAATATGGCTTTCATGTAGATTTTTCTTCCGTTCACTCACTTTGCATTTAGTTCATTGATAAATATAATCTATGAACATGTCTATTTTTGAAAGCATTCTTACTTTATGGCATTTTTTCACACCTGCCTACAACTTTTGCAAAGTACTGTATTTTAGTTAGACTTGCCTTCATCAGGGTGTACAGTGTGTATGTGAGAATGAATGATTCTTATTTGACCTTCATTCCATAAATCCAAATTAGTTTTTTCTATGCTGATTACCCCAATTGCAGTTATGTATGAACTTGTATTACCTTTTTATTTCAAATTAACCTCAATAATTGCTTCTGCTTTATTAATTTTGTTAAAGTAATTTTGACACACAAAGTGACAAATCTATTTGCAAACTGCTTCTTAGTGCTTGGTTTGGGTTTAGACTCATGCGGTTGCCGTGCACCCTGAAGGTTAGCTCCAGAGATTCAGGATGCTGTCACTGCAAACCCATCACACTTTCCTGACTGCTGATGGACCTCAAAAAGGATTGATTCAGTCCTATGAAAAGTGCTGTCAGCAGTGCTGTTGCCAATTTAAAGCCCATCAAAATCTCACCATTGCATTGCATCTACTAATTTTGTCTCGTACTGAAATGTTATATTGTATAATCCGGTCCTTGTATTCTGTCTGAATACAAATGGCCTAATAATACAGCCATAAAAGGCACTGGAATTGATGAAAAGCAAACATTTGTTGGAACATCAGGACATTACAGGACAACAATATGATCAAAGAAACAACAATTAATAGTCTTTTCTTCCAGTTCTCAATAGTTGGCCAAAATGCAGGATATCCACAGGGTATTCACATTTTGAAATAGTAAAGGAATCGTAAAAGTAAGCATTTGTATTTATTTTTTTGCCATGAGCTATGTGGTAATAGAGTGCCCTAGATGTACTGCTTTGTGTTATTTTTATTTTTATTATCATTGTCCAATTTTTGAATTGAAGGAACTATTTTGGCAGATGTAGCTAAAACTAAGTAAAGTAATTTAAGTGGTTTGTGGAATATTACTTGTAGCCATATTATATGGAAATAATGGACTGGAAATAATGGGTTTGGAATGTGGACTTTGTCATTAAATCTGGAGTACATTCAAGTGTTACAGTATCTTTGTTACATACATAAAGGACAGTTATCTAAGGTACACACAAGAAATGGCATGTAAATAAAATGTTTGCAGGAGTACAGACTAAGCATTTTCACCTGGTACATAAACTAACAATCATATGACATCGACATAATGCTGGGGATTCATCCACTTTTCACAGTTTAAAAGCTTTCGAATCATAGATGGACTCTTCTTTATCTCTTTAGAGTTAAACATTCAGAATCATAATGCTCAAAAGGACAATAAAGAGGCTATGAAAAGTGAATGACAGGTGCAGTATATTTATAAATGAAAAGAATAACAATTTTCACCAGGATCAGCCATTACCACAGCCTCTGTGTATTGAAATATATTTATTGAAAGTATTTTATCATCAGTTGAGGCATAAGGAAATTACCTACGATACACCTTGTTAACAAAAGCAATGGGACAATCTTGTAATGGATTGCACCAGGGATCATGTGCTACGCAGAGGTTGGTTTTGTCAAGGGCACCATTGACTGCCAATATGCATTGTGATATCTAGGAACCGCCAACAGATAGAAGGCCCATGTCCAACAATACTGCGCAATGCACATGATCACAAAACTGGGAGTAAAAGACTGACGGAGAACAGCACTGTAACCGTTTCCCCAGGTGATCCGTAAAAGGGACTGCAGCAAGCATTGTTCAATTGTATTAGGCGCTTTGTGGACTGCTGTTCTATATGTAATCTGTTGTCCCAATATTTTCGGGTATGCCAGTCTGTACATAACGGGTGTGTTTCTTTCAAGTTTTCAATGACCTTTCCTTATTTTATTTTTCTGGCTATTACTTCATTACTCTTTAACACAGCAGAAAATGTCAATTACAATAGTTCCCTGTGGTAATTTTAATTTATGTGAATCAATTACAATGGCTTTCATGGGCAGCAATTTGCATAATGGTTTCTTAGACCTTGCTGTGCAATTGGGACATTTCCTTTATTTCCGTGCCAAATAAACAGGTCTCCCGTTTCCTTTGTTCAAACAAGGAACTCAAACTTTTAGAAGGCTAATTAGAGATGATGATTTTAATTAGAATTACAACTTGCATTATCTTGGCCAGTTTGCTATGACTAGTTAATTTTATGTTTATTCATTTACACTGAGGTCAAGGAAAAACAACCTGTGACATGTTTTGACATATCAAGAGTATTAATATTATTTCTTACTTTTGCTGACTTAAAATAACAAACTAGTTATTTGTTTTATTTATCTGTATGCCACAATAAGATGCATACAGGGTAGGGGGATATTGTGTCTGAACTTGTGTAATTTGCATACAGTAAAGCTGTCATTGGAATAATGTGGAAGTTTAAATAACCTCTTTAGAGTTTCCCTTTTCAGAATCATATAAAAACCATTCTAGTGTAAAGATTTTACCTTTGAAAACCCTCAGCACAGGTAGAAAAAGTTTTCTTAATCTCATTATTTTCCTAATTTACAAGCTTTTATTTATTACTGCCATTGTAAATTATGAAATGCAGATTTAGACAAGGATAAAATGTGAATGGAAATGCCATTTAGTTTTATAACCTCCATATGCCAGAGCATTATCATTTGTTTATTGCCCGTTAAAATGGCTAATCTGAGATGCCTTCTGAATTCTGTTATGCTTCATTGTCAACTTTTAATTCATATCACAGCAAAGTATGTATTTTATGAATTTTATGAAGTTGTTTTCAAGGTTAAATTGATTAGATTGTATTTTGAAAATGACTCAAGTGCCTTGACATTTTCCTTTACACTCCACATATGGATTTGAAGACTCCACAGGGCAGCTTTTTATAAATAAAGGAAATTGCATAAAATGAAGCATTTCCCAATTAATTTATGCACTGCTAATATAAAATAATTGAAAGTGTTAAGTTTAAAAATGTATTGTTTTCTCAGATCTACCAAAATGTGTTATTAAAATTGTAGTTTGGGGAAAAATAAGATACATTTTTAATGTTAATAGATAACGTTTTAATCTTGATCATTTGTTATTGTTTAGTAATATAGGAGTGTAAATCCTGACCTTTAAGAATACTTTATGACCTATCATAATACTTCATGACCTCTAAACTGAATTATGTTCTGTTTACCTATGAGTACTTGCTTATTGACCAGTTTTCTGCATCTAGAACAGATAGTTTCTTTAAGGACAAATCAATACAAAAGTCTCCACAGGAAAGGAAGGCTCTTGAGAAGCAATAATGCAAGAATAAATCCTAATGCATGTCTCCATAAAAGCCACACATGAAAGGCTACAGCTGGGCAGTTATTCCTATGATATTTATAAATGATGGGGCAGAGTGTTAAGTCTTTTTGACCTCTATGAATTACGTATAATAAGTTAATAGTTAAACGGAGAATACCATCAATCAAGTTATTTTCTTTGTGCCTTTGTTTTAATAATAAGTGTGTAAATACAAACCTGTTCTGTATAGTGCAAAGTGGAAAATAAATTAAAAATCTTGCTTACTTCCTGACATGCCCCAGGAACATTTTACACAGAAAAGAAAACAAAAGGTCAAGGTCAAGTATATTCAAAGATCTCTAAGTGTGCAAGAAAGGCCAACAATCATTCATTGATTTCCAAGTTCTCATGAATTTATTTATTCATTTAAAATGTAATCCAATTTTTCACTCAGTGTATACCTTCTGCTGCCAGGTTCAAATAACAGGATTAAACTGGTATTTGGAGCTTCATAAAAGCCTTAGTAAGGAGACGTGCATATATAGTACCAGCACTGTACAAATGTATTACAGCACCTCAAGATTTGTCACTTATTGAGCTTTGATTCCCCCCCCCCTTCAAAAATAGGTTTGCAAACTCATCGTGCATTAACCTTAACATTTCTTGGAAGTATTTTTTTGGGTCATTATCTTCCTGGAACATGAAATTGTGCCCAATCAGCTTTTTCCAAGGTGGGAACGCATGATGGATTATAATACGGTGGCACTTAGCTGAGGCAATGTTTAATCTATTTTATGAAAAGGACTATCACGAAACTTCTGAAACGCCGCATGCATCTTATCATTTCTGGCTTTGCATTTCTCTCTACATTTTTATTTCTTTGTTAATTGCATGCACAGTGTAAGTCATCAGTAAAATAAGACTCTTAACAATGTATGTATTTTGATGCCATGGTGCCAGGTTTTACAGCAGTATTTGCAATTGATATGCACAGTTTATCCAAACTCCAGAATGAAATTAGACTAGATCATGATCATTTTCACATGAAACTTGCTGATCAGCATAAAAGTGGAAATGGATACTCCCTCTTCAAAACCATAACTAAAACTCACCCTTTCCTCCTCTGAGGTAATTTATTTTGGCAACAAACTGTATTTTCACAAGGTTTTAATCCTAAACATTTGCTCACATCATATTACATTACAGCAACCATTCATGGAAACTGGCCCAGTGCTGCTTAATTTCAGCATCCCAAGAAAAACAAATAAAGAATCTAAAGACAATGACAAAGTATATGTAAGCATGACTTTGAATTTCAGATTCAGATTCAGATTATCCTGAATCTGCCATTGCTTCTGAATTTGGGAAACATGGTAAAGAAACATTTCTAAGTGCAATCATCAACCCTTGTTATGTTTTTGATAATGAATGGTTATTAATGCAATATTATCCATTGAACTGATGCTTCTAGATTGTATGGTTGCTGTATCATTTAAGAGCCGTTGAAAGGGGAGACATGTCTCAGGCAGACATAAGCGATCATTGATTAATCCTGTGTTCCTGCTCAGTGGGATTTGTCCTTCAACAGATCCTTATTGGTGACTGTGTACTAACTGAAATTTACATAAGGATTATATGAGGTTGAATAAGGTGGCTGTGTAGAGGTCAGGCAAATGTATCGTTTTCCATGGAGCAGTAATAGTGTGGTGACCACGAGGAGTGGCAAACTAAAGGACATGTACAGTTAATCTGAATTTCACTGAGATGATTACGAAAATGTTTCTGTCTATGCCTCGTGGCTTGGATGAGACGGACCGTGTTTTTCTTAAACTGAATAGCAGATTATTTGGAGTTTGCATGAATCTAGCACTGGATGACATGCTGTTGTGTTAGCAAGGTTATAGATGCAGACTGTGAGGTCACACACCTCCAGCTGCCTGATTTGCACAGCCTATTATGATTAAACTGACATTAAACGATAAGGATGAAGAACTTAGTCACATCTCACAAAAGGGGGGGTTTGCCAACTCCACTGGGGTCAATGTTTTATATGAAAGTAATGCATCATCCTTGTGGGACTGAATAAAAATGTAAAAAACAGCAAGTCAGCATAGATGTAAGAATAAGTAATACCTTCACTAGCAATGTCCTTCTTTCTCATGAATGCCTGAAATTCATGCAGACAGCATGGGCGCACTTGAAAATCACTTTGTGTGATTAAACTTCAGTCTTGACCTTATTTGCGGTGGATAGGCAGTGTAGAGAATGACAGCAACATCACAAACCTTGCAGCTGTATTGAAGATAATGCAATTTGTGTATATTTTCCATATATCAATAAAATACAAAGTCAATTGCTTTCTTTTGAAAATTGAGCAAGTGGCTGGACAGCAAATATAGTACTCAGGTGTCACTTGTAATAAAAGTTAGAGCTGTGCAAATTGGTTGTAACAATTAATTTAACAAGATTATTGAGAGACAGCTGATGGAGTGACACAAGTATTGCTTGTGTTAAATTGTGATTAGATATTTCTCCGATGACGGTTTTATTAAAGCAATAAAGTATGAAAAGGCTGTCAGGACACGGCTAATGAGATTGAGAGAGGTGTAATGTCCCTCGTTTTTTTCACGATGCAGGTGATTTCAGTGTAATCGGGACATCGAATGGGTGTCAGAATGATCCCCTCTTTAATGTGTGGTGATGGGCAGACAGCAGCACACATTACGCAGCATTGGTTTCATCCTGACAGTGAAGAGGACCAAAGGCATCTGTTGTCTAACCTCCTTATAAAATAATATAATTATCTGTGAGCCCAGGTTACTTCAATCTCCAGCTGCAGAGGTTTTTCTTTTTTCTTTTACTTTTTAAGGATGACTACTATGATTATGAACCAGACTAATGATTAGGAATGAAATGGTGACTTTAAAACTAATTTCTGCTCTATCCACAGATTTATTCCCAACATAAGTATATTGTGATGCTTTCTGCAAGTCTTTAATGTCCACTCAAAGTTCAAGTTCTTGTCATCAAAAGGCAGCACAATGCATGAGACTTACCAAAGCTTTCTGAGGCACCTGTAACTACTCTAGAATAACCTTCAGTAAGGTGCAGAGGCCTAACAAGATCATGTCCCGGATTGCACTGACTTTTCAATGTCAACAATGAAAGTTTAATTTTGCATGCAATAGATACTATGGGAAAACCAGGCCTGCAAAGTGACATGACAAACTGTTTAAACAGGCACTTAGGAAACCTTCACTCTTCATTGACTTCTCCTTTGATTTGATCAAGCCTATTAAAACTTAATGTTCTTTATGTCTCTTGTGGCTTTGTACGTGTGCCTCAAATAACTTTTATGTAATGAGACTCGTGCAGGTAAAATGCTTCAATGCCTGTGTCCGCTCAGGCTAAGTGTTCCAAAATGAATTCTAAATTAAAATTGCGGTAACTCTTTCCTCTTAACCTACACAAGGCATATTTACAACAGGTTGTTATTTAGGTGATTTCTGACAAGTAGGCTATTGGAGTAACTTGAACTGACAGAAGATATCAAAGCAAACCTTCATCATCTGTTGATTTAAGTAAATGTTGGCTTAATGACCCAAAAGGAAAAGGATAAAAATAAATGACTAGTGAATGACAGCAGTTATTGTGCTACCTGTTACTACTACGACTACTGCTATGACTACTACTACTAATACAAGAGCAGTTTTCTTCATGATTTATAAGGTCTGAGCCGGCCTCCAGAACATTCTATCAGTTTGGTCCCGCCCACATGTCCAATTAAGGCAACTTGGTTATTTCTCCATTGAAGTCTTAGGGGGTAAAGACAAGCCCACAAATGGAATACTATATACACCGATCAGCCATAACATTATGACCACCTGCCGAATATTGTGTAGGTCCCCTTTTTGTCACCAAAACAGCCCTGTTATGGCTGATTGGTGTACATATGTATGTATATAGAAAAATTACAAGTGAAACAAAACTAATTAACATCTCTGGACTTCTTTAGATCAGTGAAGAGCTCAGCTGACAAACCAGCAGATGCAGACAGAGGCTCCCCAGGATCAGGGTTGGGAACCAATTGCTTTAAGACCGTGTCACACTGCCAAGATCATAAGAGTGGAAGGAGGTTGGGGGACGCTTTCAATTATTTTATGAATAATTATTTAAAGTGTGTTTTGGCACAATGCAGGCACAAATTGCCAACATTATACGCTTCATAAACTTAATGCTGTTGCCCGTCACCATCACCCATCAGTCACCCTGATTTTTCACAACGGCATTAATTGGACTAGATGAGGTCATCCACCAGGAATACTTATTCTGCGATGAAACCTATCGAGTCATCAAGCACTCACTGTTAAAGGATGGTGGAGTAAAAAGCCCTGTGTAATAAGTCTGTCCCTGCCTCATTCCTCATTTTATAATTCATAAAAACAGACTTGGAACTTGACCCAAAGGCCTCTTCAAGGAGCATTATTACTAGACTTCTCAGATGTTTTTAACATAGTAAATTTCTAGAAACTACAAGTATGCATCGTCAGAAAAACATATTCCTAAATATAATCCCCTTGATTTACTAATTTTCTTTTTAAAGTAATAGGCATTTCATAATCCAGGTAATTAAAAATGCTTTACATACTATGGTTTCATGCATCGATAAGACCATTGAAATATAGCCATAAAACATTGGAAACTGGAGTTTCTTTAATTGCCATAACCTTTTCCTGTTAACTTTCACAAATGACTCACCATATGGCTTGCAATAAAATCCTTAAGAGAAAAAAAAATCACATGCTTTTAGAAGAACCCAGTTTGTATCGATAAGTATTAAGGCTTTGCTGGCATAATTTAACATCTGGTGTTTCCAAGTTAATTTCAAAAATTGAATCTGCTAACAACAAAACTTAAACCATGCGCGAATTTCTCACTCTGTTTGTAATTTGCTTGACATTTAAGCCGTCTCATTCAGTCCTTGAACAAATGAATAATTCCAAACACATACTTGGAAAATAGTTAATCAAAGCCTGAGAAAACTGAGCTGAGATTTGAAAGGTGTCTTTAATTGTTTTTATTTCTTCATCTAAGCTCATTTTTGCTGTGCTCCTATTCAGTGAAGCTTGCTATTGTTTTCAATGGGAGTGTACTTGGGTTCAATAAAAGATAATTGTCTGCATCATTTTTAATTTAATGGAATATTTCAGTCCCCGGCGAAAATGATGTAGTGTTTTCTCAACACAACTCAGACATCACAAGAAAGTTGTATTCTTCCCTGGTGTGATGACATCTTGCAAATGTAAGGAGTCCAAACATGAATAAAAAAAGCCAAAGAGAAACGTACCTATTATTTTTTCTCTCTGAAGTATTGGACACATATAATTAATTAATAATGAACTGTTTCGGCTACATGTCTACATGTTTTAAAAAATGTGAACGCAAATCTAAATGTGAAAAATAAAAAGTTTTATGTTTTGCTTTTTGTTTTCTCAGTTTATTGCAAACATGAAAGCTTTGAACAGCAGGCACAACCTTGATGGCTCATCATTTGCAAATGAAATTATATCATAAATATAGGTATGCAGTTATTGGCTATTGTCTATCAATCGGACTTCTACTGCTTGAGGGACAGGAGATCACCTTCCATGACAAAACAAGATTCACCTTTTAGGACACTTGAGAATTTACAATGTAGGTCATGTAGAAGACAGAGAAAAGAACTGTGTGTGTAATATATAAGTATGGAGTTGTAGTTGAAAGCCTTTATTTGAAACAGTTATTTTGTGATTCAAATAGTTTAGTAATTATTGTTCACTGTCTGTGCCTATTAATCAATGATATCTTTTCTGAGTCGGCTGAACACTGTTTCAAGAAAACTGTAAAAAGATTGAAGTTAAATTAACCGAGTTATGAAAGGAGGGGTGTGTACACTGTATGTGTTTTAAACCATATGGTTTATGTATTAATACTGTTCCACCTTGGCAAAAGTTGAATTGTATTTCAATGAACAGAACAAGGATAGAAAAATGACTATGGATAAACACAATAATTTACACCTAGAATTTATAAGAACTTCATAGCAACTAAACTCAAATGAGTCGAAGACATTTAATAATTAAATAAGCAGTGAACTTGACTTAAAACTCACAGGTTTATGTACCATGTCATGAAAATATATCCATATATATCCACTTTTGCAGTGTTTAATTTAGAGTTGCAGATATTATTTACTTTTTAATGCAATTTAATCTTGAGTTTCCCGCTACTATACATGATGTATAGATTGGTGTGACAATCACAAGTGTTCCCCAGGGAATATTTCTTCCAGGCACAGTATTTGACAATTAACGTGGGCAGTAAGAGCCATGAGTGGTCCTAATAGCCTCTGCAATGTGTCAAGGTCTTTCGGTCATCGTGGCGATGATTGGTGGTTTTCTCCCATGAATATTTATACAGAGTCCCCTTCCGACCTCATCCTGCTGGTCTCATCCTAATAATGGCTTTTTCCTCATGAATAACTGTGACTTATTAATGTAGATGAAAGCGATGAAACTTAGCTTAGGTTCCTGTGGTAATATGAACTGTCTGACCAGAAGGAACAAGGACTCGAGAACCGAGCCCAGTGTGCTTTAAAGTTGGAGGTTAAAGGTTGAAGAGTAGTTTAATAGGGTTGTACACGATAACACCATGACAAAAAATGTATTCCAGAAATAAAAATCTGAACTCTAAAAACAAAACCTAAAACAAACATGAAAGATGGGCAGAGGATTATTAAATGTTAATAAAAGGCACAGGGTTGTGTAAAAGAAGTTTTGAGCAGTAATATTATGTTTTAAACCAATGCTAGAACTACTGTAATCGTCTTCTAAATTATTATTTTGGGAATATGAGGTTTAATTAAGAAAATTAATGTCCAGGACTCCATTTTGACACATCTAATTAAATGTTATAAGATCATTTCCAAAATGGTTTTTAAAGTACACTTTTACCTTAAGTAATACTGTTACCAATCATAATTATGGTACTAACATGAATTAGCAATTAGCAAAGATTATCTAGAATTAATCAAAAAGGGAAAATTCGAAATGTTAAAATATGCATGCCATGGCCGCAATTTATAATCCCTGCTGAGTCCATTCAGACAGCCAGATCACAATAGTGTAGATAGTTTTGATAATTACTTATCCTTTATATTATGCAGAATTCTATTTAAAATGTAGTAATGGGTACACAACATGTTTTATGTGGATGTTGAAGACAGGAAGGTGACGGGTCTGCTTTTGAAAAAGATAAATAAAAAAAATCTTTTTCTTATATATACCAACAGTATGATTGCTTGTTAACTTTAAGGTGGACCAATACATTATGTGAAATTAAGTTCTTCAGAAAGTGATGGACAAATAAGTGCACCAGCACCAAACTTTGGTAAATGCAATTTCAAAACTCATATTTGAAAACTATAGGAGTCATGTTTTTTATTTTATGTTTTTGTAAACTTTGCAGGTGATATATCATATATTACCTGCAGAGTCCATCCCCCCCGTCCCCCCAAATAAAAAAACAGGTCTGCTGTACTTTTATTATAGTGTTTGTGCATATGTATATGTACAGATGGAAAACTAAATGAAAAAACAACATAAAGTGTCTCAGTAAGGTGTTTGGCCCCCATGAGCCACCAGAACAGCTTCAATGCTCTTGGCACAGATTCTACGAGTCTCATGAACTCTACTGGGATGAACACCATTCTTCCAAAAGATATTCCCTGATTTGGTGTTTTAATGATGGTGGTGGAGAGCGCTGTCTAACACGTCTGTCCAAAATCTCCCATAGATGTTCATTTGGGTTGAGATCTGGTGACTGCAAAGGCCATAGCATATGACTCACATCATTGTCATACTCATCAAACCATTCAGTGAGCCCTCGTGCCCTGTGGATGGGGGCATTGTCATCCTGGAAGAGACCACTCCCATCAGGATAGAAATGTTTCACCATAGGATAAAGATGATCACAATGCAATATAAAGCTCAATTATATAATTAAGAGCTTGGTTGGATCAAAAACCATCAGGGCAGGGGGTCCTCCAGGACTGGTTTGGGAACCCCTGCTTTACATAACAATTCTGTCAATTTCTAATGCTCATAAACTGACACAACAATATGCCTGTTCTAACAAAATAAAAAAGACATTAGTACATTAGAGTTTCAGAACATCTGTTTGATATTTTAAATGGTTTTAGACCCACACTTGGCCTTAGTGGTGGCTGAACTCCTTTTTACTTCCGGTTTAGAATATTATTGACATCAGTTTTACATACACAGAATGCAGAGTCCTTTAATATTGTGTTTTGTAATTGTATTCCAAGTATGGAATAAATGCATACCAGTCTTCTTTCTTGAGTAATGTATGCCATTTCATAGTTTATATGATGCACAGTGAGTGTAACAAAATGTAATTTCACTATACTATGTGAAAGCTGCTAATATTTTAATGAAGAATAAGTGCCAAAAAAATAGACTTACAAAGATAAGCACCTTAGTCTTAATTAAATTGAACCTGATGTCAATTAATATTCTGTCTAGCCTTGTTTTATTTCAGTTTTTCTAAAAGCCTACATTGTATATACTTTTTTTTAAATGCTGACATGTAGAAAAAAAAAATAGATTGCTAGTAATGTAATTATATAGGTTCTGTTGTAGTGCATAAGCACTTCCCTGATTACTTTTTAGAATATGATTTATATAAGCCTTTTAAGTTAAAAAAAAAAAGAAAAAAAAAGTTATGTTCTATTCTACAGGTAAGATGTACATGGTACCCAAATGCAGAATAGAGTACAATGTCATAATGACACAGGGTATATATAAAGAATGATAGGATTATTTAATCATTTTTAAATCCCTACCATACAAATTAGAAGCTGTTAATAATAATAGCAAGGATATAAAAAAAAAAACATAAAACTAAACTGCAGATTGATACCCATGCAACTATAAAACTATTGACCACTGTGTAGCACCAAGAACAGGAGGAAGGTTATAGCTGAGAGGAAGCCATTTGGCCCATGTCTCTCATCTGGTTATTAGTAGCTTAATGATCCCTGAACCCCATGAGAACCAATCTCACAGCGGCTCATGGTCAGTAGCAACTTGACTTTGCAGTTTGTTCTTTGTGTAAAAAAGAGAACAGGTTTGGATTTTTCAGTTTGATAAAAACATCACGGAAGTATCCTGGTCTGGGTCAGACTATTATACCGTTTTAACATGATCTCTGTGATTTTGTTTTTAATTTAAATACATCTCAATTTTCCTTTAGTTCAACATGCAGCATTTTACGGTTTGGGATTTATTAAAGCAATAAATGCAAGTGAGGTGGATGTCTTCCCTAACTGTCAGGGACTCTGGCTTGGGAGACTGATGAAAACACTTTGTTCAATACTTAAACACCTTCAGAAACCCTGAGAAAATAAGAGACATGCACATTGCTATGTATTATAATGATTAATGGATTATATTGTTAATGCTTTATTTGGGAAATTGGAGTGAGCTGCATATTAATCTTAAACTTTTGCAATTGGCTTAAGTTATATAACCTATATAACCTAATTATTGTACATTTATTTGTATTAACTGTGAAACCAAGCAACCAATACTAAATAATACACACTTTTATAGTCTGCATCTGTAGGCCTATGTATTTTCCCAGTTAAGATACTAATATAAGTTACCATGGCATTTTGTATAAACTTTAGTCGTACCAATTGAACATTTAATACATAGTCTACTATTTATAAAATATACACATGTATATATCATTTAATAGTTTTTCTTTGTTTGTCTAAATCTATATTCTTTTCATGTTTTGCCATTCTAAGTGTATCTACTTTTCCAAGTCTACACCTTTGGAAGTTGGGGGTTATAACACGAGGTTAAATTCCCTGGTTCTTTGCAGTTATCGACTTTGATGTATGCCACAGCTAACGCAATGGGTCGTTACAACATGGTGTGAAGAGTAAGCTATTGCAAATCTCATTTGGGTGGCGTCAAAGGTTAATGTTCAACTTTGACAGGCTATCAGACCAGCTGGAGTGAAATCATCACTCTCACTCACCCCTTTCAGTTGTTAAAAATACTTAAAAGGACGACCATTGCAAAGTGAGAGATGATGGTTACAATGATAGCTTTAGTATTTCATATGGTTGAATATGGAGGTGGGCGAAGGGCAGTTCAATTAGATTGTTGTCATCTAAGTTGAAGCAACAATGTTTAATAGAAACATACGTACAATGAATCAATACATTTTACCTCAGAGACTAAGACATGGGTCTCTTAGATGTGTGAGTGTAGCATGTTAAATCTGTGAGCATGTTAAAACAGTGCGTTGTCTCCATTGCGAATAGACATACTTGTCCAGAAGTGTCCTATGTCCTAATTGCTAAACCAGTACTCACTTAGCTGATTGTATTGACCTGGAATGTCTTCACACAATACAAAGCAGGGTCTTGTGTGTGAGTATGTAGATTTTATAAAGAGCACCTTATTTTTTAAATATTGTCTTTTTACTTGCATCTTTTATTGTAATTTTTTGTACTATGAATAAAATAAATGAAGATCAAAAATTGGTCCCCTCATAGATTTAATGTAGAGTCCTGCTGATGCTTCCAGTAGATTTCTGTTTGCAGAGATTATCAATCTCATCCCCCAAGATGCCAGCACCCTCTGAATAAAAAAATAAATCTGTAACATGCACCTAAAGTTATTTTTTGCTTGTTGGTACCACTTGCTCTGTAATTGTTTTATTTTCACTAGTAGATGTTTGCTTTCTACAGAAGAGCATTAGGGCCACTTAAGAGAAAAAATATATATATTTTGAGAAAAAAAGTTGAAAGTTCAGGTTCAAACACAACAGCGTCAATATGATGTTATAAGGGGACTGGGTAAAACCCGAAATGGGTTCTAGATGAGGAGAAGGTTATCGTGAAGTTAAAAAGTGTAGAGCTGTATTGTACTGAAATGTAGGTATAAAAGGGAATTATTAATGTCTAAATTACTGAAAAGTATGCCTCGGAACGCTAATAAGCCTTATTAATCAATCAAATGGACAATTAGTGTAAACTATTTTGGGTGTATGTTTCCAGTTCCAAAAATAACTCCCCAGCAAAAAACTACTGTACCTTAAAAATGACTACGATGATTTGGGGGAGTTGTCTTTTCAATATTAGAAAGCAACCCAATCTAAGACACAAACTCATGGCATTGGGGACATTTATTTGGTTGTCTCTTCCCAGTCTGACAAATGGCTCCCCAGCATGAAACTGTTGTAGCACTATTGCACCTTAATGCCACTATTACTTTTACAAATTCTGTTCAGTTTAAAAAATTGTACAAAATGTGTATACATTATTATTATTATTATTATTATTATTATTATTATTATTATTATTATTGGTGTTGTTATTGTTATTATTAGTATTAAAGTTCATTATTAATATTATTTACATTATGTAATACAATATTTTCAATTAAAATACAAGTTTCTGAAAGCCCAGAATAAGTATTTTTCTGTTTTAGACATCTTTGTAAATCTTTCCACTGTTCCGGTGTTTCGGTTTTTTTTTTCTCTCAAAAGTTTATTTTGCCTTTCAATCTCAAAACTTTCAACTTTTTTTCTCAAAAGTTTATTTCGACTTTGAATCTCAGAACTTTTGACTTTTTTTCTCAATATATTTACACTCACCTAAAGGATTATTAGGAACACCATATTAATACTGTGTTTGACCCCCTTTCGCCTTCAGAACTGCCTTAATTCTACGTGGCATTGATTCAACAAGGTGCTGAAAGCATTCTTTAGAAATGTTGGCCCATATTGATAGGATAGCATCTTGCAGTTGATGGAGATTTGTGGGATGCACATCCAGGGCACGAAGCTCCCGTTCCACCACATCCCAAAGATGCTCTATTGGGTTGAGATCTGGTGACTGTGGGGGCCAGTTTAGTACAGTGAACTCATTGTCATGTTCAAGAAACCAATTTGAAATGATTCGACCTTTGTGACATGGTGCATTATCCTGCTGGATGGGTACATGGTGGTCATAAAGGGATGGACATGGTCAGAAACAATGCTCAGGTAGGCCGTGGCATTTAAACGATGCCCAATTGGCACTAAGGGGCCTAAAGTGTGCCAAGAAAACATCCCCCACACCATTACACCACCACCACCAGCCTGCACAGTGGTAACAAGGCATGATGGATCCATGTTCTCATTCTGTTTACACCAAATTCTGACTCTACCATCTGAATGTCTCAACAGAAATCGAGACTCATCAGACCAGGCAACATTTTTCCAGTCTTCAACTGTCCAATGTTGGTGAGCTTGTGCAAATTGTAGCCTCTTTTTCCTATTTGTAGTGGAGATGAGTGGTACCCGGTGGGGTCTTCTGCTGTTGTAGCCCATCCGCCTCAAGGTTGTACGTGTTGTGGCTTCACAAATGCTTTGCTGCATACCTCGGTTGTAACGAGTGGTTATTTCAGTCAAAGTTGCTCTTCTATCAGATTGAATCAGTCGGCCCATTCTCCTCTGACCTCTAGCATCAACAAGGCATTTTCGCCCACAGGACTGCCGCATACTGGATGTTTTTCCCTTTTCACACCATTCTTTGTAAACCCTAGAAATGGTTGTGCGTGAAAATCCCAGTAACTGAGCAGATTGTGAAATACTCAGACCGGCCCGTCTGGCACCAACAACCATGCCACGCTCAAAATTGCTTAAATCACCTTTTTTTCCCATTCAGACATTCAGTTTGGAGTTCAGGAGATTGTCTTGACCAGGACCACACCCCTAAATGCATTGAAGCAACTGCCATGTGATTGGTTGGTTAGATAATTGCATTAATGAGAAATTGAACAGGTGTTCCTAATAATCCTTTAGGTGAGTGTATATATTTTCTCTATCTTAAGTGGCCCTAATGCTCTTTCAGCAATTGCTAGCTAGTGATGTCCAAATTCACACGCAACAGATAATCAAACAGTTTTTTTCATTTCACATAAACATTAATATCATCATTCAAATGCTGAAGGATAGAATATTTTCATTAAATAATTTTTCCATTAAGTGAAAAACAATTTTGCAGGTCAGCTTGCAGAATCAAAATTACTGTGAGCATTACATCCAAGTTTGTCTACACTGCAAATAGTTTTTCATGATGGATTTACATCCAGTGACTTTTTACAGCACAATTTATACTCCGAGAAGGTGGGGTGTCTTATTTATATGCTGATCACCACATTTTGTGTTAATTTAAAGTTACAATTTCCATCATGTCAAAAGGAAGACATCAGAGATGAATCAAGGAGGCAAACAAAATTGACTTCATGCTGTAAAAAGTTAAGTGTCTCTTAAAAATAAAGAAAAAGTGTTTTAAAAAGTATAATATAAAAGAAGAATTGATCAATATTATTCTGGCCTCCTCATGCCACTGATACCTTGCCACAGGTGCTATGATATATATATATTTAAATTTTGTTGGTTTTCTGTCCTGTATCTGAACTGAACCTTTGACCATGATCATGCGTCTCCTAGCTATGGTCATACAGATTGAGGATAAATCCCAGCTCTTTTCCCTTCCAGATGAAACATTGCATATGGTGTACTCAGTGGCTATGGATTTTGCCAATTCATCGTACTTGTTTTCTTTGGCTGGGACATCATTCTGCCTTTTGAATTCTTTATGATGAAGGAAGGTGCCAAATGAAACTGTGATGCTTTAAATCACTCCTCCATTTACTTGCATCCTGAAAGTGTTGTGGTATGTGTTTTACCTTCCTTTCACTGTGCATGAACACTGGATATAATTCAATTTGTGGGAATAACAAATAAGCGCTCACTGAAAGCCAGCTGTTGGAAATTCTAGATGTTATGCCTTGAATTGTCTTAATTCCAGTCTATTTACATTCAGCGATGCCTTCTGAGTGCAACTGTGGACATGCTGGCATTTCCTGGTACTATCAGTGAGACCAGTACCGTGTCAGTTTAATGCACCTTCTGTCACCGTTCTAGTCTATACAGGCTGTTGGTTTGAGTGTGTGATGCACATGGTTTGATAAGATATGACTTGTCTTTGCAGTTTCCTGAAGTGACATGATTTGATGCCTTAGAGAGAGATTAACAGTGGACCTGCTTTATTTTGTTTTCTTTGCAGAATCTAAAACTTTAAAAGAGCAATTTGCCGAGACCTGTGCAATATAGTATTAAACTACATTGTAGTCACATGTTTTGGCAGATGTTTAACTAAAATAGCTGCAATATGTCTGTATTTTTATTACATTCATTTCATGATTAAAAGCTGAACAATTTTCGAAGATAATATGCAAGATAACTTAAATTTTTTTGGAAGCCAATACGATGCTGTTTATTACTATAAATGAGTAGAAACAGAATAAAGCAATATATATATATATTGAAACCATTTGTTATAGTAAACTCAAAGGTGGAGGAATAATACATCAGGCTTTCTAAGTGTGCGGCAGCACGTCTGATTTTACACAGATAAGTAATCTGAAAGTTTTAGCTCGTCCTTTAGTTCTGTCCTTGTTATCAATAATTATTATGATAAGAAAAACAAATTTACATTGTTTTATGAAATAATGGAAATGGGTTGGCATATATTGTTGAATATTTCCATGAACAGAGTTGATGTGATGGCAGTTGTAGGCATTAATTGACCATATTCTATACAGTGAGGGAAAAAAGTATTTGATCCCCTGCTGATTTTGTATGTTTGCCCACTGACAAAGAAATGATCAGTCTATAATTTTAATGGTAGGTGTATTTTAGCAGTAAGAGACAGAATAACAACAAAAAAATCCAGAAAAACGCATTTCAAAAAAGTTATAAATTGATTTGCATGTTAATGAGGGAAATAAGTATTTGACCCCTTCGACTTAGTACTTGGTGGCAAAACCCTTGTTGGCAATCACAGAGGTCAGATGTTTCTTGTAGTTGGCCACCAGGTTTGCACACATCTCAGTAGGGATTCTGTCCCACTCCTCTTTGCAGATCCTCTCCAAGTCATTAAGGTTTCAAGGCTGACGTTTGGCAACTCGAACCTTCAGCTCCCTCCACAGATATTCTATGGGATTAAGGTCTGGAGACTGGCTAGGCCACTCCAGGACCTTAATGTGCTTCTTCTTGAGCCACTCCTTTGTTGCCTTGGCTGTGTGTTTTGGGTCATTGTCATGCTGGAATACCCATCCACAACCCATTTTCAATGCCCTGGCTGAGGGAAGGAGGTTCTCACCCAAGATTTGATGGTACATGGCCCCGTCCATCGTCCCTTTGATGCGGTGCAGTTGTCCTGTCCCCTTAGTAGAAAAACACCCCCAAAGCATAATGTTTCCACCTCCATGTTTGACGGTGGGGATGGTGTTCTTGGGGTCATTCCTCCTCCTCCAAACACGGCGAGTTGAGTTGATGCCAAAGAGCTCAATTTTTGTCTCATCTGACCACAACACTTTCACCCAGTTCTCCTCTGAATCATTCAGATGTTCATTGGCAAACTTCAGATGGGCCTGTACATGTGCTTTCTTGAGCAGGGGGACCTTGCGGGCGCTGCAGGATTTCAGTCCTTCACGGCGTAGTGTGTTACCAATTGTTTTCTTGGTGACTATGGTCCCAGCTGCCTTGAGATCATTAACAAGATCCTCCCGTGTAGTTCTGGGCTGATTCCTCACCGTTCTCATGATCATTGAAACTCCACGAGGTGAGATCTTGCATGGAGCCCCAGATCGAGGGAGACTGACAGTTATTTTGTGTTTCTTCCATTTGCGAATAATCGCACCAACTGTTGTCACCTTCTCACCAAGCTGCTTGGCGATGGTCTTGTAGCCCATTCCACCCTTGTGTAGGTCTACAGTCTTGTCCCTGACATCCTTGGACAGCTCTTTGGTCTTGGCCATGGTGGAGAGTTTGGAATCTGATTGATTGATTGCTTCTGTGGACAGGTGTCTTTTATACAGGTAACAAGCTGAGATTAGGAGCACTCCCTTTAAGAGAGTGCTCCTAATCTCAGCTCGTTACCTGTATAAAAGACACCTGGGAGCCAGAAATCTTGCTGATTGATAGGGGATCAAAAACTTATTTCCCTCATTAACATGCAAATCAATTTATAACTTTTTTGAAATGCGTTTTTCTGGATTTATTTGTTGTTATTCTGTCTCTCACTGTTAAAATACACCTACCATTAACAAACGTACAAAATCAGCAGATGATCAAATACTTTTTTCCCCTCACTGTATCTAAACAAAATCCAGCAGTGGTTGGGATAAGTCATTTAAGATTTGGGGAATACATATTCAGACAAAACTAGAAGAAGGAAATTGAATGAAAGGAAATAAACTTAAACGTCCAACTACAAATTACATATGACCTTTATTTAAGATATATATTTTTAGAAGGGTTTTTAAATCCATATAAAACTGAACATATGTATATATAATTAAGATGAATGCATTAAAAGGCATAATGACCCCTTTACTAAAAATATATATTAGATCTATTAAATACTCTTAGCTTCACTATTGAACATTTAAATGGCCCACTGTGACCAATTCTAAGACTTCAACTGAAACCCAGTGTCTGAAGATATTATTTCTGAAGCAATTTAGCATCTCTGCTTCTCATTAAGATTAAGAGGGGGGACAAAACCCTAGGAGAAAGATAATCAGGTTTTTGTATGATCAAAAAATAATTTCCATCCCATCCTAAGACACGTAGATCATTCCCCCCCCGATACTCCTATTTGTAGACATGTTCTTTCTGTGTGATATGTTTGTTACCACCTGATAACATGTGGAAAAATATCAATTAAATCCTTGCATGATATGCAGTGTTTGAGCTTGAGGCTGGACATTAACCTTTTAGTGTAACAGTTCACCTTTGGTGACATGAGCAAAAATGCTACATGTTCGCAAGTGTAGTGAGTTTCTTGGAGTCAGCTTCATTCCTAGTAAATATTGATCTAAACCATTAAATTCCTGCACAATCACGTTCAGCTTTTGTTCAGTCTTACTAAAGGGAAGCAAAAGGCTTATGAGGCCAAAACTTGATGTTTGTTGTCTCCTATTTATTGTATACCACTTTGTAAAAATGACCTCTTAACCTGTATTTATTTTAACCTGTAACGTAAAACCATTAATAATACCCTGTAAAAAACAGTCCTACTAGATGTAACCTCATTATAAAGCATTATCCATCTTTTTTTTTAATAATTTGGATAATGTCATGTATATAGTTTAAATTGTTATAAGAAGAGTGCAATACCAACAAATGATGTAAAAGATTACAAACAACATGGCACTGCTTGAATATTCACTGTTAGTGTTACTGTGCACATCAGGCACTTGGAGGTTTGTGCGTAGGGGTCTAGCTACACATACTACACAAGTAAGAATGTGATTCAGAAATATAAATATGCAGAAATGCCACATAGGTTCAGTTTGAGAGCAAGGAGACCTCTATGCACACTGTACTATATGATTGAGAATTCACCTTTACTGACTGATCAGCAGATGTGAAATTCTAATTTATAAACTCAGTGTTTAGGGGCTGTCATAGCCTCCAATCTCTCTTGCTTGTACAGCATAAATGTTATACATTTAAAGATTTTTTTTTTCCCCTGGAAAAATAAATGGATGCCTTGACATCTATAGTTACATGTTTGCCTAACATCAAATGAAACATGGTTGAAAAGATGGATGACGGGTTGCACTACTTGTACAGTATGTAATTAAAGTCTATAGATTTCCAATAGAATATCTCACTGAGTCATCTCAGATGATGTACTACCACAAACTAGAAAATAAAAGCTAATTCTGTCTGATAAAATAATTTAATATCTTAATCTTTTCGTTTAGTCAATTTGCCCATTATCATGGGCATTTTGTTGTTGTCACTATATATTTTCATTCTGATGTATTACAATGGCCAAATTAGTTTTGTACCAGAAACATCGAAGATTGCTAATACTATTTAAAAAGTGAAGTAAAAAAAGGTTATAAGGACATGCTGCAGAAATATGGCTCCACAGTTCTCCAGTTAACACCCATACTGGAAGTGATGGAATCTCTGTAAGGTAAAAGGGACATGTTTGTCAGAACTATCCTGTTATTAAAGCTCTAACCTGAGCAATACGCTGATTTCCTATTGAAGTGCTTATTGAGAATTCACAATTTACTTCAGGTTCTCATCCAGAGAACACCACTTCCCAATCTCTGTTATAAATGCTGCAGGATAACATAACGACTTGAGCAAGATGTCCTCAGAGATGTAAGGAATGAATTATACATAACTTCAGTGACTTCACAGGTGGTTTGTTTTAACAATGTCCAAGAGGAGTTTTCACGCAAATCTCAAATGCTAATTCCCAACTGTCTTCAAAGTGTAGCACAGTATTCACAAATCAGTGAGTGGAGTAGATTGGGCCATTTCTATTGACCGCAAGAACCAGGTGCCACTTTTTATTTTTTTACTCTTCTCCAGTATTATCTTATACTGCAAGATAAAAGCAAAACCATGTTCAGTGGCATGTCAACTGTCATACTTCAGAGAATGAATTGCCAGAGGCTGAAAGTTTTTGATCTTTTGGGGGGAAAAAAAAACAAAAAAACTGGGAACCTCAGCAGGCATATCACATCCGTTTCCGTTCCACAGCAGGAAGGATAATGGAAATTATTTAAATTAATTAGGTGAATACTTCTTTCATCAGAATTTCCAGTGCTAGTTTGGAGCTTGTGATGTGAACAGTAATTCCAGTAGAGCTGACTGTTATTTAATTAAAAATGGCCGCAGTTTCATTATGCTTCATGAGAGCTTCTTGATTTAATAGTGGGTTTAGAACCTGAATCAGTGTTATGAGACAGAAAAGGGTTGGATCAACATTAAGACTAAATCTCAGTCTATCTTAATGAGGACAGGGGATAATACGTGCTGCCGATTCTAAAGGCTTTTTGATTTGCATTGAGGAGCTGTTGCTAAATGGGAATAATAAGTAATTTTGCCAAGGGTTCCTTATTGATTTTATCTTTCCAGTTTTGCAGCACTTCAATAAGAGATCTCCTTGAATAAAATCAATCAATACATATGAATTGCATTTATACATAGTTATATACATACATGCATACATACAGTTGTGTTTTCTAAAAATGTAATTTAATTGTTTTGCGGCGTAAAATCCACTGAGAGTGTCTCTTGTATTCCAGTGCTGGTTTGTCTGCTCTGTATTCCCGGCATATAACTTACATCATTAGCTAGTCTAGCGAACCAACATATATCTCCATCATTGAACTCAGTCTTTGTGTAATGTATTGTCTGCCCTAATGGATAACATCTTACTCTCTTTACTATATCAATCTTAAGCCATAATGTTTATAAAATAATGTCTGATGGACCCCTGTTAATTCTTTGAAGTATGCTAATGCTTTGAATATGGTCAGTGATTTACTCAATCTCCAAAATAATGCATAATCAAACTAATTAATGTAGGTTTCTGGAGGATTTCCAAGATAATGATCTCATTGTTTCCACCTTAATTTCACTTTAAGACTGATCATTTGAATCCTCGAACTCTTGTGTCCCAGAGAGAAAGAAGGTGTGCATGCGCCTGGTTGTCTTTTCCTCTTTTCCACATCATTGACTTCACATTGATTACTTGCTGGAAATGGATTAATTTCGTGATTTGCTATTAATTTTCTCAAACTGAGATCTGTTTGCTTAGCCTGTGAAGTGTTACATCCTTTGCGCACTACAACAATATTTAACAGTTGTACTCATTTACAATTTAGTTACTGGAAAGCTATGATGTCTGTAAATTGAAAGGAGCATGCTATTGTAAACTGTATTTAATATAATGTATACTATACATTATGTGTAGTCCAGTGTTTAATTAAGTTAATTTCAGTGTGTTCTTATTATACAGTACACTGTACAATATCATTGATAGGAAACTAAGATTTTACATTGTTAAGGAAATAGATTTGATGAACAGAATTAAAGCTGCTGTATGCTGGTTTTCAATTAAAAAAAGATCAATGGATCATTGCGATTAATCAATAATATTTAAAAAAATGTATTTATATATTAAATACATATATATTAAGAGCAAAAAAGTATCTTGCATTATAATTTATTATGCCATTAAATAAATAAGAAACACACAAAGAAGCAGTAGTTATCCACAGACTCCCTCACAAACCTGACAAGCTCTTATTATTTTTAAGCAACATTATTTTATGCTACAGTGTATATTAGGATGCCTGTAATATTAAGAAAAGACATTACAGGCATCTTATCATTTTTGATTTTAAATCAATTTTTACAGTAACCATACAAGGCAGAATATTAAGTAATTCACTAGTTCAGTAAAATTACAATGTAAGACCTTCTCAAGGCACACATCTGCCGCACTTCAGCGCTCCTCCTGCTGCAGTGACATTGCACTTAAAAGCTGAACACCTTGTGACATTTTAATTTTCACAGCACCACTCTTACACAGCTTCAGAGCCCTAACTCGGAAACAAAACTGTCACTCACTTTTTCCCTTTGTCCTTCTCTGGAAATGCAGACTTTCCCAGTGATTGCTTGAAGTCAACTAAGTTTCCAGCAGCTGTCAGATTGAAGAGCGCTGGTTCGAAGGTTGAGAACACATTTGAAATCAGATTGTTACTGTTCTCTGCTGAACACTGCAGAACTTTTTGTAAGCAAGTTACATAGTTACACAAAGTTACATAGTTTGTTTCCCTGCTCTTCGTCTGACAATGACAATGATGCTGATGATTAATATTATTAGTAGCCACTAATAGCACTAAATGCTCCCTGTATCATCTTCAAGGCTACATATGTTACATACTGCTTTAACAAAATGTTTACTTGATGCCCCTCTATTCCTGTTTTAAGCACAAACTCGCAGAAACAAAACTTTGTCCTGGAGTCATGCATTCTCTGGGACAAAACCACCTCCAAGTGACTCAGATTGGACTGGGAATCTTGTGGCCAAGTCCTGACTTGCAGTAGTGCAGGCAAAATATTGATGTAATTGAACTTGTTGAACTGCAGCTTTAAAAATATCCACTAAATGTAATTTGAAAATAAATAAATAAATAAATAAGCAGGTTATAGCTTAAGAGGCATGTCGTGGTGAGTTCATCTGGACCTAATATATTGCAGATCTGTGAAGGAATTAAGTGGTTGTTTATATATACATTTAATTATTTAGTTTATACTGTTTAGTAATTAAGACTTGAATGCTGCTACTTTGTAAGTGATGTGACCAACTATACATTTTGTTGGTGGTACCAGGATTTACCACTTATCATTTATCACTTAACTGAATAAACTGCTGGTATTACTAAAACTGATAAAATATCCATAAATCAGTCATTGAAAGAATTGATCCTTGGAAAGGTATACAAGTGAATGGTATATCCAGTCGCCTAGTGGAATCATTTTATAGTCCGCTTACACAAATATAACATCAATTTAAAGAGTTGGGCTTGCTCATACAAGAAAACCATAAGAGTATCTATTCTAACAGGACAAAAGTCAGCTTTGTATTGCTCCAAGTTGGGGTTTGAAAGGGAAATCATTTCAGTTATGTAAAAGTCAATTATATTTAAATGTTATCAAACAAAAGCACTGGAATAATGGATTGTGGTTCTCTCATACAAATGTGCCTTGAGCTTCATACAATACGAAGACAGAGTAAATGTTTGGAAATGAAGGTTTCTAGTTTGATCCCTAATTTCAAAGCTTTTGTGTTCGTCTGATTCCAAAATCAGCTTCAGCTCAACCAGACATTGTGTTTGCAAATAGGGACTGTATTTGCCCCCTGTGAAATTCATTAAAGTCAATGAAAAAATATTTAGTCATTTAGCTGTGATTTATTTCTGGGGTTTCTGAAATGAAGCTGCTAAGGAAAGACCACTCGATAGCGCATACATAAAGCTTACAAAAAGCATACATATTCAGCCATTCTTTTTCTGAGTGCATAGGCAGAAGTATCCATTTTGTCAGGAAATTGAATGATTTCCGTGGTGTGCAATCTTCCCCCGACAGATAATTCTATTTTAAGGTGAAAAAATGAAATAGCCAATGTATTATCTACACCTTACCTTTCATTTCATATTTCCTCCATTTAAAATAAAATGATCAGATTCTTCAAAGCTCACCATCACACAGAAAATTGGATTTGATGATTGAACACTCCACCCAGAATTGGAACTTATATGAAAAATTTGGCAGTTGCCCATCTTGAGAGATGACGGGATTGTTTAGGAGCATTCGAACCTCCCGTATCAGGGGACCAGCCTTTTGGTATGTGGCTGGTGAGTTTGTCTGCAACTGGTGAATCAGTATTCAACAAAAACTGAGCAAATAATAAGTAGACAGGGTAAAAGTTAAGTAAGTGTCCTGTTCTAATTGTGTTCTAATTTTAGAATACACCAACCCATTATATGTAAAGTTACAAAGATACATTGAATATACAATATATACATATCCATACATACAATATATAATTACATATACAATGCCTAGGGTTACCTAATGCAAAAACTCAATATTTGAGATGTGTCCAAATGGTGTCAGTATCTGTCTGAAACATCACAATCTTTATAGCTTTTTATGTTATGCATCAGAATACAACTGCTTTGCACAAGTGGTTTCTTTATGGATTTTCTTTTATCCTAATGCATTCTACATTTGTGACAAGACAGGGGTTGTTGTCAAACTGGCAGCCCTCATACATATTTCATAATCACTCAGTGATCTCCATGGAATACAAAAATTTGCTGACTACACAGATTGTATAAGTACCTTTTTGTTAGTCTTTCGTTTTCAGTTTACTATACCCAAGTCAACATTCTTACAGTACAATATGTTGTAATCATTCTGTCAAAAAAAAAAATCTGAAAAAAAATCTCAAAATATTTTCTAGAATATGCATAATATATATTTAGTCAAAATTGTAAAACAGTATATTTACCACACTTGTGTGGTGTAGCATTTTCCTTGAATGCAGTAAAGCACTTTATAATTCTCTTAGTCTTGAATTAAGTGTTTTTAAAGCCATCCGTCAAAATTCAATTGATTTTCTAGTACCTGTAGTATAAACATCAGTCATTACAGTAAGTGACATTTAATTTGTTTTGTGCTGTTCTTGTTTACTGAGCTGCTTATTTTTCACTTGTTGGTAGAGCAATAATTGCTGGGGTTGATTTGCTGGTTGTTCTGATGAGACATTATTACAGTGTAGTTGTGTTGATGTGTTGAGTACAGGATTTAAGAACATAAGAATATAAGAAAGTTTACAAATGAGAGGAGATCCAAGGATCCTATCCAGTCTATTTTTAAATGTTCCCAAATTGTCGCTTCAACCACATCCTCATCCTCATTCTCTCAGTAGGACATTCCCTTCAGACCTGGAATAAGTCTGGTTGCTCTCCTCTGAACTGCCTCTAGAGCAGCGATATCTTTCTTGAAGTGTGGAGCCCAGAACTGCACACAGTATCCAGATGAGCTCTAACTAGTGCATTGTACAGTCTGAACATCACTGCCCTTGTTCTCAATTCTACACTTTTGACAAAATACCCTAGCATCCTGTTTGCCTTTTTTATTGCTTCCACACATTGTTTGGATGGAGAAAGTGAGGAGTCCACATAGACTCCTAGGTCTTTCTCATGCGTTACTTCATCTAGTTCTGTTCCTCCCATAGTGTAATTATAGTGGACATTTTTGTTACCTGCATGTAATACCCATCTGGCCCAGGTGATTTGTTTGTTTTTAATTCTGCTAGTCCCTTTAGTACCTCCTCCTCATTTATCCTGATCTCTCTTAGGGTTTGACTGGACTGGTTGTTAACCTGTGGCATGTTATCAATTTTTTATTTTGTAAAAACCTCTGTGAAATATTCATTTAGAACATTTGCCACATCATGTTCGTTTTCCAAGATACTTCCATTTTTGCCCTTTATTTGTTTCCTTTATTGACCTCTTGCTGTTGTAGTATTGAAAAAAGCTCTTTGCATTAGTTTTAGCTCCAAGAGCTATGTTTCTTTCTATTTCCTTCTTTGCTTTCCTGATCCCTTTATTAAGATCTCTTTGCAGCATTTTGTTTTGTCTCCATCCCTTTTGTATGTGCTATACAACATTTTCTTTCTCTTGATATTTTTTTGCATACCATTTAGATCAATGTTTTTTGGTTCTCAATTTGCTAAGTTTTGGTACAAATTTCTCCTGAGCCTCAAGTAATATATTCTTAAAATACAACCATCCATTTTCAACTGAATCTGTATCCAGTGTGCTCCAGTCTAACTCTTCTGAGTACCGCCTCATACCTTCAAGTTTTGCTTTTCTAAAATTGCAGACCATGTTTTTAGATTTGTAGCACATGAGGAGGGATTATACTGCCCCCTCACAGCTGCTGGAAGACGGTGCGTGTATTATAACACAAATAATAAAAACATCAATTGAAGCTGTCTGTGCTCTGACCATAATATTGATAAACCTACTAAAAAAAAGTAGCATTAACACTGGATACCTCTAGTAAAGGAGACATTCATGGACACTGATGCTTTGAACTGTCCTTCCCTGGGAAGCCTTGTCACCCGACACCACACTGACCGAAAACCCTCTCTGATGAACACGAACTGCACCATTAGCAGCCCTCACACAATGTCACTGTCCAGCAGAAAGGATATGGGACAGCCCGGGCCTTAACTGCAGATGTTCATGCGATCAATAAGACGGAACTGAACAGACCCTGTGAGCTGTAGCAAAGTCATCACTGAAGCAGCAGGTATTTGACTGAACTGGCCATTCACTCAGACGTCTCGTCTCTTAAATAAAATTGAATGTGTCTCCTATTGACGTGAAGCGAACGCATGTGGAACCTGTTTTTAATCACTACCCCAGGTGTTTTTGCGATGAATGCCATGAAATATTTATTATGCTAAAATGATTATTATTTGCATAATGCTACACATTTCCCAATGTGTTTTAATTGAAAGTAAGTACAGCAATGCATGATACATTAGTTTGCAGTGTGTGTTACTAAAGTCGGTCTTTAAATTCATGGCCATAAGAAGTCTTATTAAACCTTGGGACAGAAAATCAATTGCTTGTCACGATAGGGCACAAAGAAAAATTATGCACTTTATATATGATCATAGGTAGATAGTAAAATGTGCTTCAGATATCTAGGTTTTTAACAAATAAACTTAATGATTTATCTGTGATGCAGCATTGTGATCTAATGAACAATAAAGCCAAGGGCAAAGGTTTTTATTAGCTTTGTGAAAACGTCAAATTTAAGAGAAAATGCCGAGCCTCTGGGCCAATATAGGCATGAGTTCAACCACAGTATTAGCACAGAATATGTTTTGGTGGGATAAGACGGCATTACATTTTACTTTAATAATTCAAAATATAATGCATATGAACTGATCCTTTTCTCAACATTAAAAAGTTAGAAATCTGTACGGTGTTTGACATTTGACTTGACAAATGTTTGTATCTAAATATGTGGTGCCGTATTGTGTGTGCTTATTGTTTGTAGTATATTGAATCGACATTTGACTAAAGTGAAATATGATTATTTAAAATGATTATAAAAGTATTTTGATTTAACATCCACTTTTGTAACTATTGTTGGGGTGAAAGGTTGGATGTTTTTGTTTGAAGTGGAAACTTGTACATGGGTATTTCATAGGCTATCCCTTTTATCTTGAAGTATACATTTTCTAACCAAATTAAACATGCTTAAGCACCAGCATAAGATTATGAACAGAAATACACATTATTATTATTATTATTATTATTATTATTATTATTATTATTATTATTATTTATCAGGTGATTGTACTTAGGTCTGCCAATTTCCATATCTTGTAATACACAGGACAACAATCAGGCAATCTGTGACCCGAGTGCTATTATGAAGGGAGAAAAGATGCAATAAATCAGTCTGTAAATGCTTACGGTGTTCTCTTCAAATACTGAAGGGCACGGGGGACTCATGATGACGGTCATAAACACACTGAACCCAGGGAGGTAATTGAACTGTCGTTACAGGTTAGGGAAAGGAAGGCTTTATTAGTGCAAGCCTTATTATAACAGAAGCTGCTGACTTAGGGTCCCAGCTCTCTCCCTTGTTACACAATCTCTGCCAGCATACACGGCTATCAGCTTTTCCAGAGGTGACCACTGACTCGCTGGCGATGGCCTTCATCTGATTGGTCAGGATTGACATTATACATTAATGTAATCCAATAATCAACCATGAGACTACATTAGCAATGGGGCCCACCATGAGATAATGTAGTGGGGTCATTCTACATCAGTTCCCAGTAAGCGCTTTGATGACTGTTTTACCTTGAAATAACCTGCCATCTGAAAGTGTGTGATGTTTAGCTGGCCTTCAACAGAAGTGACTCTTTGGTTTTTACAATGGTCGTTGATGCATCTCCTACTGATAAAAAGGGGAGGGAGAAAAATGAAAAATATGTCATAGTTTATTTGGCATGGATTACTAAATTTGTAGTCGGCAAAAAAAATAAAAAATCCCTGCACTGGTCATATTGTTCTGTTCAGTTCCAGTTTAAAGTGATGAAGAGAGATATGATGGCTGCGGTTATTGTTGAAATGTATCTGAAAGGCATAAGCAGATACAAGTACTGCATTTCATTTCCATCAGCAAATAAACAAATGTATTCTTTTGAACACAGTGGCACCATATCAGATGGGTTCGCCTGTTGCAAATAAGAACAAGATTCTGCTTGTAATTTATTTGGCATTTCAGAAGTTTGCTGTAATATTGAACGATTATGGCATGACATTTAAAAACAAAAAAATGTGGACTCCGCTTGGGCTCGGTTTGAAGAATGCTGCGGTAAATTTCAATAAAGAACAGTTCTGCCACAACCTTTTTTTCCCAGCATTTATCTAGTATGTACAGAACACATATTTGAGGTTAGCCAGTTAACCACACAAAATATAGCCTGAAAATAATTGAACACTTTATACCCACAACTGATTCAAATTAACACAAGGAACACAAAGACAGAGGTGTGTTTTGTATGTGTCTGTTAAGGCTGTTTCTATCCTGTCGCAGCAGTGAGGAGATACAGGGGATTATTATTTTGTGCTCGTTTGAACACACAGGCTGCTGCCAGCTAGTGACAATGAATCCACTTGTATTCCTGTGTTTATTTCTGTATTTTTAATGTCCACAAATGCTGGCAATGTTAAAGCCTAACAGCCTAAGTGTTTTGTCAGGATATTATAATTTTCCTAATGTGAATGAAAGCTATTTATTGACATCCTAATTTGGTCTGAACACCTTTAATCACCACCTCTCTTACCTGTGGCATCATTCCTATCACATGGAGATGTAGTTGAGAAGATGGGAATTTCCTGGCTCTTTTCAACCCTTCTCTGGAAATCCCAGTGTGCTCTTACATCAGTGCCACATAGAGGTAGCTTCCTCGCATACTGGGAACCTCTTAACCAGATGTAATAGGTTTGAATAACTCACAAGGCTTGCGTAATCATCAAAAGATTAAAGATCTCGACTGACTTCACTTTTAAATAAAAGACTGACAGGATCCCAGCTTGGGAAAGCCAATCCATAACTTTGAATTATCACTTCTGACACTCAACCATATTTTAATAATGTAATTCATAATATGAAAATGTGCCATCTGGGCAACACAAGAAAATTGCATCTTATTCAGCTGTAAATCACACACAACATATATCAAGTAGACCTTTGTTAAGGCTGTGAAAAGAGTTCAAAGTAAGACGCAGCTGAACATGAAGGAAGCACATGCTAATCTGGGTGGGAGAACCTGAGTTTAGTCTGTAGCTTCTACACAGAGATTTTAAATCAATATCTTTGAGGCAAATCAGTTCACAAACACGGTATATACTTCTGCTTGACTGATCTTGGTCCAGCCTTTCACTTCAGATGCTTTATAGCAGAAACCATTTGTTTGGGATTGTGTTTATTTGACGTGAGTATAATTGAACAGCTGAAGATGTGCTTTTTGTATTTCACAGTGTATTTCACATGTTCAGAAATGGTGCTATTTGTGCCGCACCATTGGGATGGAATATCCCCATCTTTAAAATAATCCTAGCATTTCCAGACTTTGAACATTTTCCTCAAGGTAAGCCATAACTGTTACTCAGAAGTGCTATTTGATGTTTTAGAGCATTCTTTCTAAAGGTTAAATTGACAAGATTAACTTGGCATTAACTGAAATAAAAACTAATCTTATAGTGAAACAGAGAGGACACAGAACGTAAACCATTTACTGACTTAATCACTCCTTTTTGTCCACCTGAATTAACCTTGCAAAACTTTCACAAATATTCATGTGATATTTTTGATGTGTACATGCATATCTGTGTGTGTTTAGGGGTGGGGTTTGATGGCAGAATTATAATTTGGTAAACTTCTATTTCAAAAATGAAGACAAATCTAAGAAAAGTATTCAGCAATGTGTAGGTCCCTTCAATTAAGTAAATAATATAAAAATCTCGAAGTGAAATCCTCTGTGTCTTTACATGGCCAAATAGTCCCTTACTTCTGCACTAAACCTTAGAGATAGGCCTACATCCTTTGAAGGAGAAACAGTAAAGGCAGGCGATAAGTTAACAAGAAGGAAAAGGCCATTTTTACAACTGGAGGTGAGATATGTGTGGGTTCTGTATTTCAGTAGCAGGTTGTCATTTTAGATGGGCTTCTAAGTAGCCATGGAGCCTTGCTAATAATTAATCTCCTTGATGTTTAGAGTGTGTTGTGCTTGGCTTAGCAGATCAGCGCACTAAAAAGTGCACTGTAGATATCTTTACTACTCTGCTTCTGCTGGATGTATTGACTCAGTCAGTAAAATCAATTTCCAGTTGCTGTGATATATGATAAAACTGGAGATGTTCCATAAAGAGTATTATTTCTATGAGCATACTTATGTATGGCCCCCAAATGTTTTCTGCGTTGATTGAAGAGGAAGTATTGAATCCAAGTTAAATATAAGTTTTCGTTGTATGTGGGAAATGGCATTTTGTTTTGGAACTGCCCGTCTAGTCGAAAGAGGAAAGTTGATTATGGCTCCATGCTAGTGTCCTGATCACCTAACAGGACAAGCTTTCATGAGCATCTTGGACTGTTTTGAAGTCTGTGTAGATCCCAGCAACTCAGGGTTTGATGCAAGAAACTGCAGTGCCTTACTATTAAAAAACTATGACACTGTGAGGTGTTTCTAGAGAGTCAACACAAACAAAATGTGTACAAAGATGACAGTTTGGGCAGGGAGAAGGGTGCAAAAAAGTAAATCAGCCATGTGAATTAATCAAACTTTCACTACATGCTTAACCCCAATTGTATTAATGTTCATTCAATTCAAAACAAAAATAAGAATTTTAGGAACAATTTGATACATCCACACTAACTTTAAATGATCATGGGTAATGTTCATACACAATAAAATGGAAATGCTCCTTAGATTACTCTTTCTAGCATTGCACTGCATGACTTGTGTACAGTTTCTTGTGAGTTAATGATGTACCAGAATTAAGCTAAATTTAAGAAAGAATAATATCTGTATGAAGACATTTATATAAATAAAATAAAAATGATTTAAAATGGTAATATAAATAATTCTATAATAGATTTTATTTTATATTTGTTTAAGTTAGGGAGGAGCTTAGGGGAAGTGTGTAATACCTGTAAGGTGAATTTCAGGGGAATTCACCTTTTTCATAATATGCCTGAACCATGAATTCAAGCTCCTAAATGACTGAGAAAGTCAGCGGCTGGCAGCCCTAGTCCTGGAGGTTTTGTAGGTCACTTTAAATCCCAACATGCTCACAACTTGGAAACAATGTTCAGGTAGTTCAATTTACGATACAATTACTTGATGAAGTAATTTAGAGCTCAGGTAGAAAGAAAATATGACCCTGCAACCTGCTGGGACCAGGGTTTATCATTCCTGCATTACTTTTCTAACTCATTCTACAGCATTTTGGGATGGTCTGTTAAAATCCCCATCAGTGTGAAAATCATGTATATGAAAATAATAATTAGATTTAAGGGTTTCAGTCATTTTGAAACTGTTTACATTACCTGGCTGTTGGCAGCAAACTGGTTATTTTGCAGAATAACCCTGAAACCTATAATATGCAAGAAATCTGACAATTGAGAGGAGGCTTCTTCACCCATCTCACTCATGTGGACATTAATGAACATTAATGTTCATTAATGAACATACATAACCTACATATGCCCTTACATGTACATCTATGTACTCATGTGACTCTTTGTGGCTCTGGAGGAGTGGACTTTAGGTATCCCTGCCCTAGATGAAGTAATAAACCGCAGACATGATTCAATGTATGGAAAGCAAAACATGCTGATACTATCAAGATAAAAACAAAAAAAAAACATTTCTATTCACCAGTGTATGTATCGTTTTACAAACAAAAATGTCTTACTATTCAAACCAGGAAACCTTGATAAAACGTCTGCACTTACTACAGCTGGATGCCAAATCTAAATTCCCACACAGCTATTACTACTCTGGTTTCAATTTACTATGCTCATTACTATGCTTGCTTGGCATTTGTGGACAAAAAGAACCACTTGGCTTTAATGATGTTGTCTTCTAATTTCCTTAAGTAAAGTCGACTCATAAATAACAACATTCAGACCCTTGTACACAGCAGTCATCTAGTAATGCAATGTAATTATATAGATACCATTGACTTCCACAGTGACCTTAAAGCAAGTAATAATATTTCAAACAGCCCCGCAAAGCACATTTGCTCAATTGGTAGCAATTTCAAAATGAATAGCAACAATTAACCAGGCCAATGTCAACTGAGTTACCTTGGTGTATATTTCCTCCAGTCAACACACATTCAAATGAATATATGGACTGTACTAATACACATTTAATATCTAATGATAATATACACATGAAGTATTTCTTATAATCTCTCTTTCCCAACAGAACTGTTGTATGGTTATGAATCGGAATGCTAACTCACTAAGCAGTTATGTATTGCAAAAACAAATGGTCTTTTATCAGTTAAATGAAATGGGAAACTGCAATATAAGTGCAATGAGCTAGTGATTGATCAGAGCCCTGTAAAGAACTGTCCTTGACCTTGAGAGCTGAAATTGCATCAGTAAATACTGACAGCTTTCTGTTTATCGCAATGGGGAAAGCACAAACTGCTGATGGAACACGACTGGACTTAGCAAGTTAATAAACCATGTAAGGAAGACATTGGTTAGTGATTTCTTTTTCACTGCTAGCAAGAACAGTGAGGAGAAATTGTTCAAAGTGAAAGGACATTTACATTTTTCTCTTGTATATTTATTGCTATTATCTGCCTCTTTTTCTGTGTTTACTATTATGCATTGCTTGTTTGCATTCTTTATTTTGTATTCCCAGTTGTACATTGATTTAATTAGGTATCTGTCCACTTTTCACTCTTCAAATCCCCTTTGCTTGTACAAAATACATTGAAAATCACAAAAGAACGGTGGTTGTTTGAAGTGATAGTCTGTGGTGATCACTAGATAATTAACCTCAGGTTCTTTATATTACAAGTCGTTGTCTTATAATCACTATATAACAGAGGTGTTTCTTATTTTACCATGACCTCAACAAGTCACCATAGAATAGTACCATGAACCCATTGTTGCCACATGCTACAAAAGTAGTAAAAATCAATAAATCCAAGAAATCAATCCAACAACCAATCGATCATAGTTCTTTAGAGGCCACAGAAAGGCTTCATATCCATTGTCCTGTTGTCTAACCAACTTATACAATAACATAAAGGTGCACCACCATGCTGGTGTGTGATGATGACTGGTGTCTGCTGTAGATGATGACTTTGATTCACATCCATTACTTGTACTGCTGTGTTCTCATGTGGAAAATTCTGTAGCCAAAGGTCAGCAAGTAGAAGGTCATCAGGGAATGAAGTTTGAATGTTCTTCAGGGAAGGACACACTGGAAATAAGTAGCAATGGTTCAATGATGGCTCTGTTGTGGATACCGTCCCTTACAGTCTCATAGTAAGGAAATGTTCCTGTTTTCCCATAGTTAGAGAGAGAGGAGGAGGATCATCTCAGCCCTGTAATGCTTAAATGGTGAAAAATGCCTGTGTCTGAGTACATGATATTATCTGCCACATTCATAGACTGTTATCCCCCCCCAGGCCTCAGGAACACTATATATCTGCTGCTGACTGGACTTGTGCCGGACTACATTTGTATGAGTGGCACTTCCGAGGATGTTGAGCATCAGTCACTTGAGCAGTTTTTTGTGTCTACCTCACACCTGCCAGAATAGTAATTGCAGCTTCATTGAAGGATGTCCACTCCCCCACCCCCACCACACAACTGCTCTGATAAACAATCATTCAGCTAATCGGGATCCTATCGATCTTGGAATTGTGCCTCTCTTGCAAGTGCTCTGGCTAGAAAAGTGCCATTGTTGCGGCTCTGTTGTGACCTTTTTTGCGATTAATTTAAAAGTGCTCTGCGCTTGGATACACGTAACAACGGGCTTCAGTTGTGAATATTGAGGAATTGGAGGCATTTCAACCCTGTATTCCCCAGACAATCTTCTGGCTACAACATATTGTCCTCGACTTAAACATACTGCTTTAGCATTTCATCCCTTGTTAGCAAAGACTCCAGTCTTCGTGATGCTTTTTCAACAGATACAGTCTAAAGGTTACGCTATTGTGATTCAGTTCACAATACAATACATCCAGCTCTACTTGCCCTTTTTTAATTCATAAAACAGAAAGCCAGTGTTTTTTGACTTTACTAAATGTCTTTCATGGACAAAGTCATGTGGGGAAATTGACCGGGACATCTCAGGTGTTGAAGAGCTATGGAAAACAAACTGTAAAAGCAATGTCTTTGTTTCACTTACAAATGGTTCTGAACTGAGCAATGTTAGAAAGAAGGAACGTAAGTTAATGGCTTTTGTGAAATCTGTTTTTGAAATTCCTCTTATAGCACTCGGACTATCATTTCTGTGTGAGCTATATTACCTTTTAGGAAAATAGACTGTGGGCAGCTGTTATACTCCTCCATAATCTAAATCAACCACTAATCAAATCTCTAGGAAACTGTCAGATTTTCCTGAGCTGTGCTCTAAATGTGTATTTATTCATTCTCTTGTGGTGTTTGAACATGTTCTGATTCTGTTTTAATTAGGATCTTCACATAAATGTCTTAAATGTTTCTGATGGCCCTCTTTCTCAATACTTTGACTTTTATTTTAATTTAATTTTTACACCAGATTTTGTTCTTTTTTACTTTTCAAACTACTTCTGGTAAATAATATTAAGGTCATTTAGTTCTTTCCACTTAATGGATACTTTTTAGATGCAGTCATCTTCAGTTCCTTCATAAATTCAATAATCTACTTCTGACCTTAGATTTAAGAATTAAGTGACCTTCACTTGCTTTCGTGAACAAGTTCCTGATCAGTTTAAAACCGCTGATGTCATGCTTTTTCTTGTGATTTAAGGTGGTTTGATAGATAGATGGATGGGTAGATTTATTTTTCATGGGTGATTAACCTTAAGTTCAATTTGCAAATGGAACAGAACAACCAGAAACAGGTGGCTCAGAGCAGTCGAGCTGCACACAAGTATATCTTTGTAAATGATTCGGCACTTGACCACAGAGCATACAGAGAGGAGGACAATGGCGTTGTGTCAGGGTGGTTGATGGGGAATAGTGTGCGTGTGTGTAGGATGGTGACCTTTATGTGACAGTGTCACCTTTCCCACTGCTCACCACTTCCATTAATTTTTACAGGGCTGCTACGTTGTCAGAATCTGTGAAATCTACCATTTTTTATGTGTCAATGTCTCCCCTTGAGGGACACTATCATAGCCTTGTGCTCTATCAGCTGCATTGCTTCGTCCTGAATGCTGGATTGTCTTACAGTGTTAATGCAAAAAAAGTCTATTAACAATTTCAAAAAGCCTCATAAAACCCCTACTACTGCCTGATTTATATGCAGAAAGTTGGTCATTTCAGAACCCAAAGTATATGATCTAATGTACCCGTGGTAATAAGTTATATTACCACGAAGAAAAAAAAAAAACAAGGAGAATCCATCATCATCTGGGAAGCACCAGGCGACAGAGTAATAGTCCACTCAACATTTCATCCCGGAGGAATGGGATATAAAGGTGTTAAATATTACATGTAACAATAGAGGGACGTAATGGTTTATGTCCAATTATTTTGTCACTCCCCTGTCCTCGTCACCTTCAGCAGTCATCTTGATGCATAGTGATGCAATAGTGGCCTTATTGATGGGTTCCTGTTTGTTTAAGTACACCAGTGCATGACCGTTTCCTCAACACTTATTTCACCTGGAAATGCACAGCCAGGATAAATGAGAGTGATTGGCAGCAGTTTAATTTATTCCAGCCACAGCTGCATATATAGAGGTGATATTTACTGCCGACACAGGAGGGGTGGGGGGGAATACCCTATTTTATTCAGTCATCTGACTACCCTTAGATCTGTGAAAATAACCAGTATTTACTACCCATGCCTGTCCTTAAATGCTGACTACATCATCAAATTTACATTTGGAGCCGAGCTATAGAACGCGGATATTGAAGTAGATGCGGGAAATGCTGCAGCTTTCAAGTAGCTGATTAAGATTCCTCAACAAGAAGTCATTAGGTTCCAGGATCTGATAGACCAGCCGAGCGGAAATCTTCCAATTGGACCTGATAGATTAGATTCATTTTTTTCTTACTATGTTTTTCATCTCCCCTGTCCAGCTTAATTCCTCCTCCATTGTTTGGCTGTAGGAACCTTTCAGTCAGGAGGAGTGAAAATCAATGGGTGTCTTCAGCGCTCATTAAAGGTAATAGTCAACTGTACATGGCTCGGACCTCCAGATTACATAACATAACCTGTAACATCACAGATCACTTAGATGTATTACTACTGGATCACCCTCTTTTAAAAGCACCATTAATTTACAGACGTCCAGATGATTTACAAGTGACAGTGAAAATAGGCAGTCTTTAATATGGTGCAAGAGGAAGCATATACTGTATTTTCAGTGTTATTTTAGAGCTGTTTTTGCATTCAATCAAAATATCCAGAATTTTCCAAAAGCTTTGCATTTATATACATTTCTTGTATTTCAATAATTTTTTAAAATTTAATTTAAGTTCAGTCTGTCTAAGTGAGATACAGAACAAACTTGCACAATATTGTCAGTCATCATCATATGATTGTGAAAAGTAATCCCAGAACTAAGTGAGACCTTTGCTGTGAAGTTAAATATTTAACTGCTTAAGCACTTTAACTCCCATATAATTGTTACACTAAAATTCCCATCTCCCATCATGTCATTTGCAACCTCGTTACTTATAAAATATGAAAAATGAGAAATAAAAAGATTGTCCAATTACATGTAATGACCTCTCTTTATTGCAACACTAACGTTGTTGAACATTAGCTGAGATTTGTTTTAGTTGTTTTAAAAAACACATTACTTTTACACATGGTTAATTTACAACTTTCAGAATCCACTTAAGACATGTACATCTACAGAGTTGCTTGTTTAAAAAATAATACAAAAATCATTTTGATGAAAAACAATGATGTCAAATTCCTGGTGACGGTTGTGCTGGGCAGCAGCCAATATAAGGGCCTGCTGTTGCCCTTCAAGTATCTCTTACACTCCATTCTTCATTTCTCAGATGGAACAAATCATGTAATTTTTTTTTAGATGGAGATGTGACAATTCAGTATGTCAACTAGATCTTATTTTTATTGCACCCTTTTAGTATAAAACACTAAAGAGATACATTTTCTATGACATTGCATTCATTACATTACATTTAAATATTATGTAGCTGCATTAATAACTGCAGCTGCTGTCATCCACTGATCATTCCTTTTATGAAATGGAATTATTCATTTTAGAGGGAATTAGCAGGCAAGAAGCACGACGTGTTCCTTGCTCCGATTTTACTGCTTCAGCACACCTCCCAAACTCATATCACTGGTGTCATTGAGAACTAGGCCGGTGATGGGTTAGGTCTTATGGACCTTGGGTCATATGCCAGATCTGACTTAATATTGTCAAGTATGTCCTGGCACTCCAAGACCGCATGCCTATACATTTCTCCTCCGTTTGTGTGAATCGAGAGAAGCAATTCTCTCTCGCTGATCATCTGCAGGTGTGGAAATATGTTCACGCTTAGCATCCACCCCCTGAAGTAACTCTCGTGACAGGCCATTGAGCGTTCTCCTTGGAGCTGCCCTTACCGGATGTCACATAGCAGACATAGGCGCGAATGTAGGAATTCAACAAACCTTGTTCAATCTACACTAGAAGACCCTTTCCCTCAGATTTACTGCACACCATAATCATGACTTAGCCTGGCGTCTTGATGTAACAGATCATCCCCCGCCCCCCAAGGAAAACTGATGAGTTCGCCCCTGTAGGACATCCTGCAGATTCCAAGTATGTTCATATGGTACTTCTTTAGATCATATAAAGAACATAAAGTTTACAAACCAGAGGAGGCCTTTCGACCCATCGTGCTCGTTTGGTGTCCATTAATAACTGAGTGATCCAAGGATCCTATCCAGTCTATTTTTAAATGGTCGCTGGGTAGTTTGTTCCAGATTGTGAGAAGAAGTGTCTCCTGTTTTCCGTCTTGAATGCCTTGAAGCCCAGTTTCCATTTGTGTCCCTGGGTGTGTGTTCATTAGTATTCACATCTCACAGATAAACTTTTAAACTAAAACATACAAAAATGCAAACAATTAACTAACTAATCCCAAGTCACTGACCAGGATCTTATACAATATGAATAGATAGATGGATAGAGAGATAGTTAAACTCAGTGTTACAAGTATGCAAATTAGCAGTGGGCTGAGGACTGCTACATCTATAAAATAAGATGTGACATAAACCCGATACAGCACATTCAAATAATATAAAATTGTTACATGGCTCTAAAAATCACAGATTTTATATATATATATATATATACACTCACCTAAAGGATTATTAGGAACACCTGTTCAATTTCTCATTAATGCAATTATCTAACCAACCAATCACATGGCAGTTGCTTCAATGCATTTAGGGGTGTGGTCCTGGTCAAGACAATCTCCTGAACTCCAAACTGAATGTCTGAATGGGAAAGAAAGGTGATTTAAGCAATTTTGAGCGTGGCATGGTTGTTGGTGCCAGACGGGCCGGTCTGAGTATTTCACAATCTGCTCAGTTACTGGGATTTTCACGCACAACCATTTCTAGGGTTTACAAAGAATGGTGTGAAAAGGGAAAAACATCCAGTATGCGGCAGTCCTGTGGGCGAAAATGCCTTGTTGATGCTACAGGTCAGAGGAGAATGGGCCGACTGATTCAAGCTGATAGAAGAGCAACTTTGACTGAAATAACCACTCGTTACAACCGAGGTATGCAGCAAAGCATTTGTGAAGCCACAACACGTACAACCTTGAGGCGGATGGGCTACAACAGCAGAAGACCCCACCGGGTACCACTCATCTCCACTACAAATAGGAAAAAGAGGCTACAATTTGCACAAGCTCACCAAAATTGGACAGTTGAAGACTGGAAAAATGTTGCCTGGTCTGATGAGTCTCGATTTCTGTTGAGACATTCAGATGGTAGAGTCAGAATTTGGCGTAAACAGAATGAGAACATGGATCCATCATGCCTTGTTACCACTGTGCAGGCTGGTGGTGGTGGTGTAATGGTGTGGGGGATGTTTTCTTGGCACACTTTAGGCCCCTTAGTGCCAATTGGGCATCGTTTAAATGCCACGGCCTACCTGAGCATTGTTTCTGACCATGTCCATCCCTTTATGACCACCATGTACCCATCCTCTGATGGCTACTTCCAGCAGGATAATGCACCATGTCACAAAGGTCGAATCATTTCAAATTGGTTTCTTGAACATGACAATGAGTTCACTGTACTAAACTGGCCCCCACAGTCACCAGATCTCAACCCAATAGAGCATCTTTGGGATGTGGTGGAACGGGAGCTTCGTGCCCTGGATGTGCATCCCACAAATCTCCATCAACTGCAAGATGCTATCCTATCAATATGGGCCAACATTTCTAAAGAATGCTTTCAGCACCTTGTTGAATCAATGCCACGTAGAATTAAGGCAGTTCTGAAGGCGAAAGGGGGTCAAACACAGTATTAGTATGGTGTTCCTAATAATCCTTTAGGTGAGTGTGTATATATATATATATATATATATATATATATATATATATATATTATTATTATTATTATTATTATTATTATTATTTCTATTAGTAATGGAAATAAGTATTTCTTAAACTGGTATATTCATAGCTGTTTAAACAACAATCAGCAATACAGTTGATTTACATAGGGCTATGTAGCCATAACTTAAGAAATCAATCATTATTATTAAATACATTAAGTTTGTCATATTTATTATGTTGTCATATTTATTACGTATAAAGTAATTGTGTAATAAAAGTGAATTCTTAGTGTTCTCATAAAAATATTCACATAATAAAAAACACAACACTATCAGGAAAATCAATGGTTATGAGATCTGATTTTAATTAATTTTTTAAATAGGAATCGTAATGAATCTCTCGAGATTGTAAAGATGTTGATTAGATCTTTCTGGAAACTGCATTCCTCTGTACTTACACTCATTTCTTTTTAGCGATGAGCTCAGTCTTCTATCTTTTTATGTACCCTTTCTGAAACTAAAATTTTCTTTCCAGTGCAAATATCACAGCTGAGTGCTGAGATACCAGGTCACATCGCAGCCTGAACCAAACTGTCCGCAGATCTGTGTTCTGTTCCTCTGAATATTCATCCCAGCATTCTGTTAGCCTTTTTAATTGGTTCTGTACATTGCCAAGACCCCGTTAATGATGGCAGTACCAGAAGAAGTAAATCTTTTTCAAATTGCACTGTATAGCAGGACCATTTAATCTGTATGAGAGTTGTGCATTTTTATGGTCCATACAGAGTACTTCCCTTAGTTGGCTTTAAGATAAATCTGCTAGGTCTCTGCTCCAATGTGTTCTGTTTGAAGTCTCTTTGAAATTTATAGACTGCAATGTTTGCCTCCTTATTTTCCCTCCCTTCCATCCTCCCTCAGTGTGGTTTCACCACATGCATATCATCTCACCACCCAGTTTACCACATGTACTACTGGCTACAAGGACTTATACGAGTGTGTAATGTTCAGTGTTCATTCGAATTCATGTTTAAAAACATTCCAGGAGTTCCGAAAACCTCATTGGGTGTATTTCGAAGGTACAATTATTTAGAGTTCATTTAGGCTGAGATTCGATTGACTAAGGGATCGATGACCTGGCCTTGAGGACGAGGCAATGGGAACTCCCCCACTAGGTGGAGTGAGCCATGGAGTTGTTGCAAAGGCAGTGTTTGGGGGTGAAGAAGCGAAGCTAAGCAATGAATTCTGGGAAGTGTTTTTGTTGCCAGACACTTGATTGGTAAGGCAAAGCAAGGCATGAGATTGGGGGTGTCTTCCTCCCAAACTTCAGGTTAAAACTCTTTTAAAGGAGTAGTTGGTAAATATGCAAAGAAATAATAAATGTGAGTAATAGGGGTCATTGCCTTCTTCAGGTCCAGTCTTGACATTTTAAATGTTTTTTTAAAGTATATTTAGTTCTATATCTCGAAATGATTTGAAGATATCTTTATATGATTTAGAGATATCTGCAAATTACTTCCTATTAATTTAGAGATATCTCTAAATCATTTTGAAATATCTTCAAATGACTTCCTGCATTTTGGCTGAGATTATCACTTCCTGTTTCCTCATTCAGTTACATAGAAATTAATGATCACGTTAATAGGAAGTGATAATCTTGGGCTACATACAGGAAGTGATTTGAAGATATCTCGAAATGATTTGAAGATATCTTTATATGATTTAGAGATATCTGCAAATTACTTCCTATTAATTTAGAGATATCTCTAAATCACTTTGAAATATCTTCAAATGACTTCCTGCATTTTGGCTGAGATTATCACTTCCTGTTTCCTCATTCAGTTACATAGAAATTAATGATCACGTTAATAGGAAGTGATAATCTTGGGCTACATACAGGAAGTGATTTGAAGATATCTTGAAATGATTTGCAGATCTATAAATGAATTCAAGCTATCTCTATAGATATCTGCAAATCATTTAGAGATCTCTAAATGTACTTTTAAATGAGATATCTTTAAATGATTTGCAGATATTTCTAATTGATTTGCAGATCTTTCAATGATTTAAAGATATCTTTAAATATATCTCAAAATGATAATTTGGCTTGTCATAATGTGGTGTTTTGTAAGAAGGAAGTGAATGAGCAACTATTAGAAAGTGTAAATCAACTAATTTTGTCTTTACTTTTCCCAAACATACAGATATGATAGACTGTATATTTAAATCTAGAACTCTTTAAACATAAAATGTAAATAATTATAACAAATCAGCAGCTTGATAGTACAATTTTATATAATCAGAAGGATATCATAAATTAATATACAGTAAAGCTTTCGACCTTCCACAAAGAGCAATTGAGTCTTGTATGTCACAGGCTGATCTAGTGTTTACTTACTTGCTCTCTAAGTATGCCGGAGTTGTGACCATGACTCTTGAACTTTGAATCCTCTTCACCCTTCAGATGCCACACTGCCCAGGGATACTGCATCTGTATGACAGGAATAGCCTGTAAATGGAAAACTGAATGTACAAAAAGAGAAAATGAAAACTGGCTAGGGTGAATGATAAATATGAGGCTTCTCTCTCAATCGTTTCTAAATGTATACGCATACAAAGTCCACAAGGGATTGTATCCACACACCTCTTCACAGTGTGCATGCCAAAGGATTGCCATTACTCTGTGTTTAATTTTAAACTGGATGAGGACCAGAGGGAGCCCTCAGAGGTCATTTTATTCAGGCTGGTATGGATGGATTCAGAGCTATTGCACTTTATTTCTGCAAAGGCTTTATAGTCTCGTATGGAAAGGACATACTTCATTTTATTCATATCTGTTTTATGTTCTGGCACGCTCATAAACCACATTACAATTCTGACTTGTATATATTACACATGAAACCCAACAGAGCAGATATACATTCTGCCGGTGCCACATTTGAAGTGTGAAATTATAAATGTGCAGATCCACTAAGACAGTCTGTGATAACTCGATGTGATAACTCAGGTGTGGAGTGGGGAAAAACAGAACTCTTCAAAATGGGACTATGTGATAATTTCATTATAGATACACATGTTTCTATGCCCTTCCTTCTGCGCTTCTGCAAGAGTGTAACAAATGTTTTTGTTATTGTGTCTATTTTTATTACCTGTACAGATTTTCCAGACCGGACCTGTAGCTCTGTAGAAGACTGATAAGCCAATAAATATAAATGGATTGTATCATATCATACAGTATAGCAACTTCCTCTAATAAACAAAACAAGCACACACAAAAACAGTAACTAAAATGCAAACAAACAAACATATTTTCATCACTTAAGATTCTTGATGATCAGTTTAAAGTATTCTACACCTTTATTCAGAATAGTGCAGAATTCCTGGGACCGTTTTAATAGTGACCCTAATGTAAATGAAATTAACACACAAATTGAGCATTAAACATTTGCAAATTTGATAGTTCTGCTTGATTACCACAAGCTATTATTACAATGTAATACAATTAGGGTATCTAACTGGTGCTATATTGTTTTGTTAACCTGGACCTAGGTTCTAGGATTTACATTTCAGATAGGGAAATCCATTAGAAGTAATAACAGTACAAAATACATTTGACAGGATTTAAGACTTAATCTTACAGACTCTGAGTGTCTGAGGGATCTGTATGGTAACTAGATGAAAAATGAATAACAATGTGAGTAAGATAAACAGTTACTCATCAGAACACCACCTCTTATCATTATTATTATTATTATTATTATTATTATTATTATTATTATTATTATTATTTATTGGCAGATGCCCTTATCCAGGGCAACTTACAAAATATAAGCGCAATACAAAGTGCAGTATGTCAGCAGTGTGATACTCAATATTAATACATTCATACATTCATAAGAAAAGTCAGGGTTTTGATTTAAGAACTGTATAAATGGATAAACTGAAGACTGAAGTGTAATAAATTAAAAGCTCAGTGGTTTCTCTTCTGGTGTTAAATGTCATTGGGCCTGCCTTTCCACCCATTTTAGAGACTGGCATAGCCTAATTGTATCTTAACAACATGTCATTTTAGAATATCAAAGTAAATCTAACTATATTTATATATAGTAGACAAACATATTGTAAAGGTTTGTTTACTACTATTGTTAAAATTTAAGAGAATCATACAATAATACCCAGAGTGTGCAGTGTGAATTTGGCCACTAGATGGAAATATTTTACAATAAAAGGCCAACTTTAGTTTAGTTTAGTTTAGTTCATGGCTATACTAAAGAATACAATCACATACCCAAACTGATTTTACTGAAAAGGAGAAAACAGATGGACTATAAATATTTAGTCTGTGTATTCTGTGAAATTGATGTGTGTTACAAAGGCATTAACACCGTTCCATAGGCTTCACCTCCTGTTTGTTTTTGTTTCAGGATGAAGTCAACTGCTGTTCTCATTACTTCCACATTGTGAGCGGTGTGTATATATTCTCAATGTGAACCATTCTTTGGTCTCATCTGAACCATGGCAGTTTTATTTAATTAACAACTTTGCATTTAAAGGCTGTGGCAATTGCTCACCTTTATGTATACAAAAGTATGTATATTAATGTAAGAATTAGGTCATATACAAACCAATGCATGGGTCTAACAATTACTGGTATGTATAGAAAAGGAGATACTGAGACAGAGTGACAGAATAATTAAATTCAAATGTTTATGACTTGCATAATGAGTTATAATTTATACTGGAGCATGTAAATGGGAAGAATTGTTCAGATTTAATGCTCAAGGTAAATGACATATATAGCACAACTTGTACACCTCTGTAAGCCTGATCTGTGACATATATATCTACAGTACTGTGCAAAAGTTTTAGGCAGGTGTGGAAAAATGCTATAAAGTAAGAATGCTTTCAAAATTAGACATGTTCATAGATTATATTTATCAATTAACAAAATGCATGAGTGAACAGAAGACAAATCTACACAAAACCATATTTGGTGTGACCAACCTTTGCCTTCAAAACAGCATCAATTCTTCTAGGTTCACTTGCACACAGTTTTTGAAGGAACTCGGCAGGTAGGTTGGCCCAAACATCTTGGAGAACTAACCACAGTTCTTCTGTGGATTTAGGCAGCCTCAGTTGCTTCTCTCTCTTCATGTGATCCCAGACAGACTCGATGATGTTGAGATCAGGGCTCTGTGGGGGCCATACCATCACTTCCAGGACTCCTTGTTCTTCTTTACACTGAAGATAGTTCTTAATGACTGTCACTGTATGTTTGGGGTCATTGTCATGCTGCAAAATAAATGTGGGGCCAATCAGATGCCTTCCTGATGGTATTGCATGATGGATAAGTATCTGCCTGTACTTCTCAGCATTGAGGAGACCATTCTGACCAAATCCCCAACTCCATTTGCAGAAATGCAGCCCCAAACTTGCAAGGAACCTCCACCATGCTTCACTGTTGCCTGCAGACACTCATTCGTGTACCGCTCTCCAGCCCTTCAGTGACCAAACTGCCTTAGATGGGTGTACCAGGGTCCCACAGTTTTCTGCCAATTCTGAGCTGATGGCACTGCTGGACATCTTCCGATTGCGAAGGGAAATAAGCATGATGTGTCTTTCATCTGCTGCAGTAAGTTTCCTTGGCCGACCACTGCGTCTATGGTCCTCAAAGTTGCCCGTTTCTTTGTGCTTCTTCAAAAGAGCTTGGACAGCACATCTGGAAACCCCTGTCTGCCTTGAAATTGCTGCCTGGGAGAGACCTTGCTGATGCAGTATGACTACCTTGTGTCTTGTTGCTGTGCTCAGTCTTACCATGGTGTATGACTGTTGATAGTAAACTGTCTTCAGCAACCTCACATTGTTAGCTGAGTTTGGAGTTTCCTCACCCAGTTTTATTCCTCCTACACAGCTGTTTCTGTTTCAGTTAATGATTGTGTTTTAACCTACATATTGAATTGATGATCATTATCACCTGTTTGGTATAATTGTTTAATCATACACCTGACTATATGCCTACAAAATCCCTGACTGTGTGCAAGTGTACCTAGAAGAATTGATGCTGTTTTGAAGGCAAAGGTTGGTCACAGACTTTTTTTCTGTTCACTCACTTTGCATTTAGTTAATTGATAAATATAATCTATTAACATGTCTATTTTTGAAAGCATTCTAACTTTACAGCATTTTTTCACACCTGCCAAAAACATTTGTACAGTACTGTATATATAAGTATGGACTGTTTTAGTTAACCTTACAGATTATACTGGCGCATTTTTGTGCCACATTGTTTCTTCAAAAGCCCAAGCATGAGCTCAGTTATACAGTAACATTTATAAACTGAATACATTTTGAAACCTGCTGGTGCTCTTTGAGATTTAAGGCATTTCAAGACTACTGGGAGATTTAAGGACTCTAATGCTGGAGGGGAGAGCAGTGTGGGCCAGAGACTGAACCCAGATGGCTGGCACTGCCAACAAGTTTATTACCAAATCAGCAGAAGCCCAAACGTCAGGCAATCGGCTGCCACACGTACAGTCTCTTTGGAACTATGACTATGTATAACATCCACAAAGATCCTGCAAATGATTTACTTTTATAGATCGCAAAGAATAACAGTATACAATACAATACAATAAATCATTACACTGAAATCATGCTGTATTATTCTGATTGCGATGTCAGGCAAGTTTACTTTAATATATGGATTTGTCCTTGGTTTCTGTATAGGTCATGCTTTTGTGACTGTGGCAATAGTGCACAATATAATATATTTGGATTATGATTGTCAGCACACACAACTAACACAACTAAAATATACTTTAAGAAGACATTTTAATCAACTATTCACAATCTGGTCAAATGAGATCAAAGACTCAGAAAACGTGTACTGATGTCCACAGACTGCACAGTGTATTTAATCGAAATATGTTTTTTCTCTCTCCGATTGATTATAACATTGAGGTCACTTGCATTTCCAGGAAGTTAGATTTATCTTTAAATTGGAGATAGAAATCAAACCCCGAATTGTCCTTGATAGGTAGTCTCATGGACAGCATAATGATTATGATTGGCTGATAACAAGCGCAGTGAAGGGCATTTGGTTTGACAGCTTAATCAGCAGAGATAAGTTAATTTAAATCAATCTAAAAAAATCACAGCTGCTTTTATTGACTCATCGCAAATTACTTGAGAGAAAGCAATTATGCATTGACAGTGAGCTTCTTTTGTCAGCCACAGATTGTATCGATGAAGGTGACAAGGTAGAACTGGTGCAATCCAGTTGAAAGACATCCTGCAAATACATAAAAAGGTCACATTAGTCCTTTCTTTTTCAAAGTTCTTGCTTCACTTACTGTATTGCAAATATGTCTGCTTTGCATCTCTTTGTAAACAAATATGCTTTCCATTTGTTTGCTGGATGTAAGAGCATTACATATTTTAAAAAATACAGCATCTGAAGGATTTTTGGTTTGATATGAAAGTTGAATGTTGCAGAGTTCCCATTATGTCCCCTAGTTCAGAGTGGAGTTTGAAGCAAAGGTCAGGGATTTATTATTCCTTTTATAAAGAAACGTTTCAGCACCTCAATAAGCATCCCTCATTTTGTTTTCAGACTAAAAGCGATTAATTTATTTTATCTCTTACATTTTAACATTCGTTTCAGATCTAGTTGGTCTATGACAACACACATTTGATACCTATATTTGCAAATTTCAAGGATTTCAAATTGTAGGTAATTTCAGATTGAAAGAGTCTTAAAACTGATTCCTGTGGTAGTCATCCCAGCATGACATTGTTCCTCTTAAAGTATAGTTAATCCTTTGTGCTTTAACTTGCTCTTTAAACACATGCATATAATGTTACTACTCTGTCTGACTGGAACAAAGTAATTATCCTGTTGTACGATACAAAGGACACACAGCCCTGCCCTTACTGTTACTATCAATATTTGTTTAATAATTGCTGTGAATTCTGTTTTATAACATGTTTTTTATAGTTTTCAGCTTTGTCGAGTCTGCACTTCCAGGCAGGTCACTGTATAGCAATATTTAAAGCAGTCATTTAGAAATGATCCAACATCAAAAGGTTTAACAGTCCAATAACCTGTGAGAATTTACTTGCAAATACATGCCAGGAAGCAGTGAACCTGGCTTGAACCAAATAGATAAGGACCAAGCTGTAAATTATAACCAGTTTTTAATTAAGTGATGATCATTAGATCTTTTGAAGTTATTTATGAAGAGATCATTTCCATGGCTAGGACCATCGGTCGCGACTGTAAATTGTTGAGCTGGTATACTTCAGAGTTTCTTCCTCACTGCAGCACATTTCAGGTTTTTGATTGCAGATGTTATTATCCATGAGACGAGTCAGATAGTTGCATGCATTTCCCACAAGCAGCCCTCTGTCACTGGATGGAGGCAAACAGAGTAATTAAAAGACCAGATATTACATATGTGCCATTAATGGGCAAAGCCCCAGTGGTGACATAAAAATTAAATATAATAAAGCATGAGATGAACGTGTGCCGATGATTTATTAATCTGTGCACGGCTGACTAATTTGTCCGCACACTTTTCAAATTCATGACCATTTAGTGCACCTGACACACACATTATTCATTTTAGTTTTGAATTTGAAATAATGTCTTTAGCACCCCCACCCCCAAAAAAACAAACAAACAAACAAACAAACAAAGTCTTAAGTGCATCGTTGCTCTCCAGCATTGGCTTTTAATTGAAAGCTGTGTCAAGCATTATCTTTACACTTTCTCAAATGCTAGTTTCAGCAAATAAATTGTACCTTAAGTATATAAATAGGGTATCTGTCACATGTGTTTATCAATCTTTGATGTCTTATTTGCAGAAAAAAGGGGGGAAGTGTAATGTGTTTTGACATGCTGGCACTGCAGCATTTCCTGAGATCAGATTGCATTAGCTAAGTGCTGAAACGCAATCGGTCTGCGAGTTGCCATATTGCAGACACAAAATGTGACAAAAAGAAGCAAAACTCATTTAAAAATGGAAATGGGAATTATATTTTTGCAGTTATACATATAGTCCATTCATAGAAATGTACTCTGCCAGGGTAAGTATAATATTACAAAATTATATATTTAATGAAAGTCCATTTTATTGTAATTAAAATTTACTGTTACTGTGTAGGGCAATTAATGCTCTGCTATTCTCCTTTCTTAATGGAGTGCCAGATAACATGATATGTGTAACAGGAGGATAATTAAAAACATATTTTTTGGATTGAAACACATAATCTCTTGAGAAAAATAAGTAAATATATATATATATGTGTGTGTGTGTGTGTGTGTGTGTGTATAAATCTTTCTCTTAGGAGTAATATTAATTAGTTAATGCAGTTAAAAGTGGTGTGCATTACAAAAAACAACAGCACTGAATTATGTACAACGTTGAGTTTTGTGTGTGTGTTTCTTCAGTTTCCAATTCTGGGGAAAAAGCTAAAATAAGAATAAATCAATCATCAACTCCAGTTTTTCATATTACTCCTCACTTAACAAAATATAATTATTTGATCAAAATAAGATGTGTAAACAAGGCATGGTTAATTACCTGCCAGTGAATTATTAGTGATTAGAGTGAATAGAGCTAGAGATTTGGGAACTGAGGGCATTAGCATCTTGCAAGTCAGCTGTAAGGATGGTAATTAAAGAGGTTGTCTCCTGAACTGAAGTAATGACCCTTCATAAAGCTCTTACTGAACAAGTTAATTACAGATGCTCGTGTCGTCAGTAGCTCACCACCCGGCAACTAGACCTTGGAAGCTCTGCAGTTAAGTATATATATTAAGATATACACATATATTTGTAAGATTCTACCATTTACTGTATTGTGCAAATCTAATTTTGTTTTGGTTTTGTTTTGCTTTTTAATCAAGTGGAAAGGTTTATTCATTCATATCAATAATATAAATGGTACACAAGTTATTCTTTGAAGGAGAATTGTCAAATGTTGCTTCCTTCTGTTCCAAGAAAACAATATGTTCCCGATTAGGTTTAATTTCACTGGATTGTTTGTTCCAGAGATGTTTTGTGAATAATGAACTTGAGCATGATTTTCCGAAAGCACTTCTCACAGTCCAATACATCTGCAGATTATTTAGCAGCACTCTGCTGACCTGAAAAAAGCAAGTTTGTATTGATAAATTGAAATGACTGCTGTAAAAAATACAGCAAACAACTAACAGAAAACAGATGAAAATCAAAAAGTTTGATCTTAATTTATATTGAATTTTATGTTTTGATATACAGACCCCCTTTATAAAGCACATTAAAACCATAGGCATACTCTTCTGTGGGAAATAATTCTGTACTGACGGAATGCTATTAAATACATGTGATACACATATAAAACAATTATACTGTGGTGCAAAATATTGTACTTTTTATTAAACCACATATATTGGCTTTTTTGTGAGCCGTTATTGTCTTGATCATGGACCTCATTGCTTATTTACGCTAATATCAACAATGAACAGTATGTCCTCTCTGTGTTGATGCATCTCCCAACATTTGAGGTGCTGGGGATTCTAAAGCAGTTCCATATAAAACTCTGACATAATAACCATGCATCCCTGTATATGACTTTTGCCCCCCATACTTTATAGTTTAACATTCCATTATAGCAGTTGCTACTGACTAAAACTATAATCTGATTTTTGTGTGTGGATATACACTCACCTAAAGGATTATTAGGAACACCATACTAATACTGTGTTTGACCCCCTTTCGCCTTCAGAACTGCCTTAATTCTACGTGGCATTGATTCAACAAGGTGCTGAAAGCATTGTTTAGAAATGTTGGCCCATATTGATAGGATAGCATCTTGCAGTTGATGGAGATTTGTGGGATGCACATCCAGGGCACGAAGCTCCCGTTCCACCACATCCCAAAGATGCTCTATTGGGTTGAGATCTGGTGACTGTGGGGGCCAGTTTAGTACAGTGAACTCATTGTCATGTTCAAGAAACCAATTTGAAATGATTCGACCTTTGTGACATGGTGCATTATCCTGTTGGAAGTAGCCATCAGAGGATGGGTACATGGTGGTCATAAAGGGATGGACATGGTCAGAAACAATGCTCAGGTAGGCCGTGGCATTTAAACGATGCCCAATTGGCACTAAGGGGCCTAAAGTGTGCCAAGAAAACATCCCCCACACCATTACACCACCACCACCAGCCTGCACAGTGGTAACAAGGCATGATGGATCCTTTTTCTCATTCTGTTTACGCCAAATTCTGACTCTACCATCTGAATGTCTCAACAGAAATCGAGACTCATCAGACCAGGCAACATTTTTCCAGTCTTCAACTGTCCAATTTTGGTGAGCTTGTGCAAATTGTAGCCTCTTTTTCCTATTTGTAGTGGAGATGAGTGGTACCCGGTGGGGTCTTCTGCTGTTGTAGCCCATCCGCCTCAAGGTTGTACGTGTTGTGGCTTCACAAATGCTTTGCTGCATACCTCGGTTGTGACGAGTGGTTATTTCAGTCAAAGTTGCTCTTCTATCAGCTTGAATCAGTCGGCCCATTCTCCTCTGACCTCTAGCATCAACAAGGCATTTTCGCCCACAGGACTGCCGCATACTGGATGTTTTTCCCTTTTCACACCATTCTTTGTAAACCCTAGAAATGGTTGTGCGTGAAAATCCCAGTAACTGAGCAGATTGTGAAATACTCAGACCGGCCCGTCTGGCACCAACAACCATGCCACGCTCAAAATTGCTTAAATCACCTTTCTTTCCCATTCAGACATTCAGTTTGGAGTTCAGGTGATTGTCTTGACCAGGACCACACCCCTAAATGCATTGAAGCAACTGCCATGTGATTGGTTGGTTAGATAATTGCATTAATGATAAATTGAACAGGTGTTCCTAATAATCCTTTAGGTGAGTGTATATATATACACACTAACCACTATAAACATATTCTAGATCATTGATCATTTGAAAATGCCGAGCCTGGCGAGTGAAGTGACTATTCGAAGCATGCCTTATTTAGTTAAGCTGTGAAGTGTACATGTACAATTGTGTCTTAGCCTTGTCAACAGCCTCTGATATTGTGTACTACTTTGTATTAAACGTTGTTGAAAAGCATTACTGTATGTCAGTTACAGCTGACACATTGTATATCGTACTTGGGATGAATTGAATTATTACAGTTAACTGTTCAAGAATGGAAACGCAACACATTGTGCTGTCCTATTACCGTATGTCATAACAAAGAGGTGCCAACATACTGTTATTGCCTCCAGCTTTCTGGATAGGATCTATTTCAATTAGAACTAGCATTTTACCAAAGTATCTCAGAAAAGAAAAACATTGTAAACATTATATACAGGTACTACGTTCCATTTCAGTCTGAGTCCTGTTTATTTGTTTAAGGCTCAAAGCTGGGAAAATGCCACCTCTTCGCATCGAGAAATCTATCATCTCCCTAGGAAAATATAAGCGTTAGTGATGAAAGCAGTATATTTCTATACAGGTCAGGCAAGAGCGAAAAGTTCAAATTCTTTGTCCAGTAGAACTAATCTAACTATTTCTCTAGTTACAATAAAGTAACAAAACTTTTAAAGTTCTTAGAAATCATTCGGACATATTTTGTTGGAAATTATGAAATCTTAAAAATGCAAACAAACCACAACTGTACTGTTATTGCTGACAGCATAGGACACCACCATATGCTGTCTGAGATGTGCAGGACAGGCTGCTCAGCACAGTGTGCTGCATGTTTAAGTGAATTTTCACAGAACAACGGCTATATGTAACTGTGGTATATGTAGCATTTACAGTAGTCCACGGTTCAGACAGTTTTGGTCTGCCAGTAATGTAATTAGGATGACCGAAATCCCTTTTACAGAACTCTTCATAGCAAATGATCTCTCTCAAGCAGTAAAAACAATGTGACTGGTGAAAACCATGAAGAAATGTGTTGCAAACCATATGTTCGTAGTTTAAGTGCTTGGCAGACAGAGGATGTAGCAACTGATGGTCCAGATTTTCTGGTTCAGTGGACAGAAAATAAATCACTCTGTTGAGAGGAAAGATTCCTCTGCCCTAGGCACCCAATAAGGTCAAAAAGTAAATAAGCAATAAAGGCAGCTTCCTGTCAGAGATTTTACCAGTTTATATGAGTAAAGATTATCTGTAAATTCAAGTTTTACGGTTCTATAAATAGAGCTGGAACCCACCCCCCCCGCCCGCCCACCCTTCCTTCCATGTTTCCATCTGGTTAATAAATAATCCCAGAACTGGAAAGACATATTACACGCTACATGGAGAAAAAGAAGAGTGTGAAAATAAAGAGGAAAATATATATATCATGAATTAAAAGATGTATAGGATCATAAGAATAACTTGTTCCGAAGCACTGGAGTAAACATGTAATAATTCCTCAGTGACCAGTGCAGTGTTTTCAAGAGCAAAGGGAGTGGGTGCTGTCTGAGTCAACTCTGCTGAGCTCAGATTTCATCCCTGACAACCATTGTGGAGTTTAGTTTTTAGGCCTATTTGTTTTTCTTTTTTCTCTTCAACCACTGACCTCTGCTCTATAAGTGTGCTGAAATATTAGTGCTTGTTAGCTGTATAAGACTCCTTTCACCCTTATGTCCTGTTAATGAGGAAGAGTTTACTATGCAAGTGCCCCCCCCTCCCCTCCCGCAGCCCTGGATCTCTTCCGACCGATCCACTCTGCGTTCTGCAGAAAAAGTGGAAGAGGTCCAAACACCTGGCTGCCCTTGATCTCTACCACTCTCTTATGTCTACATTCTCCTCCTCACTCACCTCTGCAAAAAGACTTACTTTCAATCACTCTTTGAATCCACTGCCAATAACGCCCACAAACATTTTACCACATTCCCTACCCTCTTCGCCCCTCCATCCTCCTCCTTCATCTATCTGTGCAGATGATTTTGCCTGCTTCTTTTCTAAAATTGCCGATATCCACAAACTCTTCAACACCCCTTTCTCCTCCTATCTCCTATTAACTGACCTTCTTTTTCTTCTTCCTCACCTCTCTGACTCTGAGCTCTCCTCTCTGCTTCAAGGCCACAAACCTACCACGTGCGCCCTTGACCCCCGACTGCTCCTGATCTACTCCCCTTCATCTCCTCCCTGCTCTCTGGTCCACATCTAACCATACACCAAGGAAAGTCAGGCTTTCCCTAACTCCAAGGCCTGGCCAGTCACTGGACTTTAAACTCAATGAGCTTTTGTTTCCTGTCCTTGACTGAACTCTGCAGAAGCATCCCAATGAATGGTGTTTCCATGGCTCCCGTCATTCATATTCCATGAGAGAACTGAGCAACAAACCTCACATGATGGATAGACCGTGTATCACTATATTATATAGTTTACCTCTCTCTCTCTCTCAACAAAGAAACATAACCTCACAATCATCTGACCTGATGAGGATTTCCAGTGAATATTCCTCTGTGCCGATCGTTTTCCAGCTCTGGTAAGTGAGTTTTTAATTAACGAGGCTTTTCTTCAGTTATGACTCATTGCTTCAAGAATAGTGTCATTTAATTTACCCACACATGTCAGCAATAAAATATGCTTATGTTCCAAAAGAAAAACACATGCTCATCCACAGGATTTTAACCCCCTGCATCAATGGTTACTGTTTTTTTCCATTGGCTGTTTTTACAAAGATGCTGATGGGAGAAATAACACATTGACATTCATGGGTTGGGTAACCTTCAGAGAAATATGCTCTGCTACCCATTATATATAGTCTGTTTAGAGGTTGGATAGTCCATTTGTGATTGTTGATCTTGTCCATAAAATATGTAAGTATGCTGCAACCTTAAAATAATAATAATTAATATTAATAGTAGTAGTAGCAGCAGCAGTACTTATTTAATGGACACATTTCTCCAATGTTACTTTCATTTAAAACTACATGTAAGGGTAGATCCAGGCACCTATAGAAAACAAAAATAAAGTTTCAACTTCTGAAATGAAGCTCCCCAACTGACCTTGGCAGGTAGTCAGTATGAGAGACTGGAGAAACACCATGCTCTGGGAATGTGGAATTCATCTCAATGATATGGGAAACTAATGTATGGGCTAAATAGTTCACAAGTTCACTGTGGTGTCACAGTAAATCAAGCTAAATGGGACCTTCATTGAAGTAACAAACCGTTGAGTTTCATTTTAAATACCAGCCAAAACCTGAATAACCTCAAGTTGTAAACACACCTGCTTTGGAAATGTTAAAAGGAAAATCCGATACACTCTTCCATTATTGTACCACTCCACAAGGCCCTGAAATAGTCTTAAGTGGTTACATTTGTTATTGTATGACTTAAACCAGACCCAAAAGTATCGTGAGTGGCATTGTATCACCAGATCACATATTCCCATAGTGTGTGTAAAAAACAATTAGATAATGGATTCATCATATTTAATAGTGCAGGACCAAACTGGCTACTCTCTTATGGCCGAGTCCCCTTTAGGCTTCCAGTGACTTGATTTATTAGAAGAAGCCTAGTGGGTAGAAAATAATGTGAAGCTGATAAATGTCAGCCTGTGTCATCAGTTTCCACTTATATTTCTGGCCAGCTCTGACTCCGGCCCCTGCTCTGAAAGAACCAGAGGTATTCGACAGCGTGTCCAATAGCCCCCCAGCAAGGGATTTGCAGAATGTGGTGCTAGGAAAACAAGGAAAATAAGGAAGATGAATAGAAGTCGAAATTCACATTCTGCAGAGGGCTTGTTTCTTTGACATCACTCTCTAGAGAAATATACAAATGCCAGGACCACACCAGCAAGAGAAACAAATTAATAGCATGTTCACTGGTTTTGGTACAGATGTCTTGTATTTCCTGTGCTGTTTTATGTGCTCACTAAGAGCTTGAAAAAAAAAAAACACAACAACTGGGAAATGAACAAAGCAGAAAACCTGCAGCTCACAGCTCTGGCCAAGCTTACAGAATTGTACCATTGTTAGTTATCTTGTGGTGTATACCCCTCTGCCATGCGCCTTTGAGTTCTCATACGACGAATAAGTGATCTTGAAAAGTACTGATTCTGTACTGATGCTTCTTAATCTTGGGTTAATTCTGTTAATTCTTTATAAGAACATTTCTATTGGGGAAAATTATCCCAGTTTCTGGATAAATGTGGAACACCAAACAGATGGTGGTGCTACTTAATTGAAGTACATATTTTTTATTAGTTGAAGCTGTTCCATATTTTAATGGAGACTTAAAATAAACTCAAATTATTTCTCAGTCAATTAAACCAAGTTACTACATGGGCTTAAGGTCTACGATTTGTCCACCACATTGAATTAATCATCCCGTATTTTGTACTTTACACGTCACTGACGTATTGTTACGGGACTTACACAAATACAGATAAAATGCAGACACACACACACACACACACACACACACACACACAAGGGAGATGTTACCAATCATGAGGGCATGTCATTTAAGGTGCACCTAAATAGAAACCTTTTCTTAGCCAGTCCAGTATGAAGGCTAAAGGAAAGGTAGTGGAGCGGCCTGGGACACTACCTCACCACAGCTCCATATGGAGTAATCCTCATCCTGCCTCCAACCACAAAACGGGCATTGGAAGTGGGCTGATTGCTATAGCTCACCTCTGGTATTGGTAACATATAAAATGTATGAGCGTATTTTAGACCACTGTTACTCTTTGCTTTTCATTTTGGTTGTACAGATAGAGAGACTGAAACAAAAGGTGAGTTGATTAAAAGTCTGTTTTATGTTGTTCCTGTCTAAATGTACAGATATGAACTTTATCATCCACAATGGGGAACAGAGCTGGGGAGGCCAGAGACTACCTCATCAAGTCCTATTGTTTTAGCGCAAAGGTTACAATTTGATTACTAAAATCAAATGCTTTAATTATAACACAAAGTGCTCTGGACTTTATAAACATTGCACGCTTTCCCTTGTGAAAAGGTTAATATAAACTGACTCCTTAACCAGAGAGGTGTTGTAATCTTTTACTTTTAAGGTCTGCCCTATAGGGAGTCTGCCTTTTCTCCTCTTTGAAAAGGTCCATTTGTCAGGAGGTTTATGATTCACTGTTTACATTTGCATCCAGACTTCATATTAAACACATTAAAATAAAAACAGTAAACTGTACACATAGACAATTAATTACTAGGGTATTTAACTATCCTGTGAGTATATATACACTTTCAGCACATTAACAATGTATGTGTGTGTAGAAGAGACCCATACCGAAATATTGAGCAACAGAAGGAATGTACAAAAATCAACAGGATTAATGTATAGGTTTGGAGTTGAATTATAGTACAGATTTTTTTAATTTAAGGAAAAGTACATTTAAATTAACAATCATCTACAGTATATATAATCACCAGCACATGTGACTATCAGCTTAAGAGACTTACTTTCAAGAGAACAGTGTAGCATCAGTTGCCACAGACAGTATTATGTATATAATTCAACCCTTGATTATTCAAATAGGAAGGCTAAATGAGTTTACAAGCTGTATATTTAAATCTGTTGATGGTTAACAAAAATACAAACACACAAATAACAAAAGTACTGTGGTGATTATGCAAACCAAAAGACTGTAACAATAAAAATATGCCAACCATATTGGTATCCTTTCTACTTTTGTAATAAGCAGCCTTGTATGACCATTAGTCTAGTAATGCTGTAACAATCAAGACAGTACAAAGGGTTGAAGGCAGGAGGGTTTTACATTGTCTTTGACACACCCCAGCAAAAATGCTAAATTATATGATTTTGAAACGGATTGAAAAACTGATGTAATATTGCAAATACAAAATACCATCTTAAACAATACATTACAACAATCAAATATGAATTCCACCCATATAAGGTTGGACCTACCAAGCAGTGGCCGCAGTAAACAGTGAGAAGATGTTAAAAGCAATAAATAAAATAGGTTCGAGCTTTCCCTTCCATATGTTGCCAATGATCGCAAAAAAATAAATAAAAAAAATGAAAAAGACCATGAAGTTCAATGTTTCCCTAATGTGGCCTGCTGGCATTGGCTTTGTGAAGCTCATTGCATAACTCTTTGGAAAGTTTGTTTTAGAAGCAAAACAGGGAGGTCCTTCAGGGAGCTTTATCAAAACATGGGCAGTTCCCTGTGAATCCCTGTGGATCTCTGCATATAAGTGATTTTTCCCTTATCCAAGCCCCTGTCAGCTCATCCGAGACCAGCTGAAATTCTCTGCTGGCCCACCTTTCAAAGAACATCTGACCAAGTTTATTGGATAAGAAAGGTTCTCTGTTGGGGAGTTCTGTGACAGTACAGAAGGGATTGTATTTCAGTGCTTGGCCTGTCATCGGTACTTAAACAAAAAGTGGTCATGACTCTGAATGAAACCCAGAGAGGGAAAATGCATTTGTTTTTCAGTAGTATGTTGAGGAAAATAGAAAAGACAAAAAAGTAGCACAGTGAAAATAATCATGTCCCTGCCAATAAAAACATTGGAAGGGACTACCCAAAGCTTTGCTTGTCACAGGGAATATCAGATAAACCTCGATCTTTTCGGTCAGACAATTTAATTCGAAAATAGATCGATCAAAAAAATCAACACACAATTTAAAAAAAATAATCTTCCAAACATGGCCTCGGATTGGGTTCGTTTTTAATCGACGTGAAGGTTTTATGTATTAACTTTGTAATCATTTACTGATGTTATGTACTCACAAATATAATACACTACAACATAAAGAATTCCAGTGTCAATGTCAATGTATGAGTAAGTCTTTCTATGACGGCTTAAAAACAGCTTGAAATCCTTTCACTAAACAGTTAGGATACTCAGTGATCAAATGGCAACTTTGTGTGCCTGTGTGCAGAACATTCATCTAAGAGTCTCCTACGCCTTAGGAAAAATGTATCTCAGGGTCATTAACTATCATCACCCCACCCTTCGAACAAGATACAGAAGAAATGGTTTTCAGCAGCAGTTTTACATTACACATCCTTACGCAAGAACTTCATTATCTCTTTACGGTTCAGACAAAACAAAAATCATATCAAAATCAAAACAAAAAAAAATATTCCCTACAGTCCCCACATAACATATGAAGGCTGCACCAGTGGAACATAAACAGATCTCTCACAGTGGTATTATTTAGCTGTGTTTACAGCAGACTGTGACAGTGTGTGTATATTAAGTGTACTTCCTGATCGGTATTAATAGCAAATTGAACCTGTTCTTTTAAACTACAGTCCCATTAGTTGGTGATAGAGTGTCACTTTGAGAAAGGGCACACTAGATTATTCTTTATGGGACAAGTAATCTCCCGTTAATGGCATATGTGTGTGGAACAGATGTAAAAAGTTAAGACATCCATCTTCCGCGTATTAGGGGAATTCTTGGAAGAGTGAAAACGTCGTCCTAAACAAGGTATGCATATAAAAGGCTTGAGACAAGATGGGCAAACATATATGGGTGCAGGCTTTTCCAGGGATATTTTGGGATCCAATACATTGCTGCCTGTAGGACCCTAACAGTCTCCCTTGAATTCCCTGTGTATGTGTTTACTATGATAATGTGTTCAGAAGCTCAAAAGCAAGATTTCTGCAATCCAAACTTTTTGTTTGTTTGTTTGTTTGTTTTCTTCCCTACAAAAAGCAAAGGTGCTAGAACTGCCAATAAAGATTCTACCCAGTGAGCGGTGCCCACTAACACAAATTTGGATGTTTACATTAGCCTTTAAAAGTAATATAAAGATAGTTTTTCATATCTCCCTTTTCATGGGTGTGAATTATTGTAATCCTCAATAATATCTCCAGTAGGGGGAGGCAAACCTCTAGAATCTACTGTATTTGTACTGTTTATTTTTATTATTGTAATATAATTATCAGTTTCAGTATATTATTATGTAGTGTTGTCTAAATCTAATTTTACTTTGCTAAATACTTTTGTAATTGATTACATTATGATCATAGATGTACTTTTATTTAAATACAATACTTTTACTACTATTAGTAATAATAAAAAGACAACAAAAAGGGAAGAAAGAATGAAAAAATAAATAAATCATATTTTGTCTGCTTGCAGTATTGCAGTGACAGCTTAATGAATCCAGATGTCATGAACCTTTTAATTTCCAGATTTCTTTCCAATAAGATGTATTCTGGGAAAATCAAATCCATTACAACAAGTTAAATAAGACAACATTTTGTTCCAATGTTGTCCTCTTATGTTTTCATGTCTGGTCTGTGTATAACTCCAAAGTGATGTAATCCATCTGGGATTTCAATTAAAATCTGTTGACAGGGATGTTTTATAATTGTTAATTTCAACAATCTGTACATCAAAAGGTGAACTATCTGCTAATTCAGTGCCAGCTATAGGAAACCACCCTCCACTGTTCAGCAGTCAAAAAGCAAACTGGCTCCATTACGAGTTCTTTGTTAAAGCATATAACCACTGCTGTTAACAGCCTTTATCTGAACATAATTTGTAGCTACTGTATGCAGTTTATAAGCCTTGCTGACAGAATACCCAACATTGACTAACTGTGGTTTTATACATTTTGTACTCATGAACCCATATGAATTAATATGCTATTCCCCTTAAAAATGTGCACTGTGGTTTCATAAATATAACTATGTACTTTTTTTATTGTATTTCCACTTCAGTGAAGTCTAATTTAAAGAAATGCACCTACCTATAAGTATGTAGATAGTGGGTGTATTATTATTTACTGTGCCGAGTGTCTCTTCAAAAATCCTATTAAACTTTTGAACATATGTGATTTTTTATGACACACACTTGTCTAGTTAGTTATCTGTGTGATTTGATTTTACACCAGAGTTTTTGGATACAATTAGATTGTTTTTCTTTTTCTGAATGGAAAATAAATATGGACTCACATACTCAGTTCAGCGGATCTGGAACCCCAGTTTACAGAGGCCTTGACAATTTACAAGCATTTTATAATCACAGTGCAAATGACAGACCACATCTCACTGATATCAATAAATAAACTCGGGTCAGGTTTCATTAGTTAACTATTTCTATTCCCAAAGGTGTGGCTAATTATGCAAACCTTAAACAGCTCCTGACAATGTCTCCTTTTATATTTATCACGGAAGAAAACTCTTAATCATAACTGATCTTACCCTGGCTTTCAGTAAAGGACATTCAGATCAAAGCTTGCAGTCCTGTAGTGTGTTTATAGTTGTTTTATACAGTGTAACTGTAAGGTAAACCTATTTGAAAGGTGTGGACAGACAACTGTTTTTGTGCCATGTGACTACATTGACTAACAAAGCAATGCAATTATTACAATTATTTTTGTATCAACACAAAATGGATAAGAAATAAATAGTACTTAAAAGTGCATGACGTAATATTTATTCAAGATTATAAATGCTTTAATACTCAGAGGGTTACTATTATTGTTTTTCACATATTTTAGAGCTATTCAGTCCTTCAAGCTCTCTGCAGTAATTTCCATAAAGTCTACTTTTCTTAGACTTTCTGCTTTTTCTTTTCAAGATCACCCAGTGTAACTTTTAAATGTGTTTCCTGAAAAATGTGATAACAACATACACATAGAAAGACATAGTTTTGGGTAGTGTTTGTGCTGGAACAGTACACAACAGAGGCCAAATACCAGTGGAGTCCAGGCTTGTGGCTGCACTACCTTGCCCAGGGCAAAGGAAAGCATTCTTACACATCAGGCCTAAGTGAATTGTGTTTTTGCAGCCAGTTGCTGCCACAGGATTCACATGAGCAAGTCTTGTAGAAGTGAGTTTCCTAGGACACAAGCATTGCCACCAGCTCAGTGATGTTAATGACCAGTGACTACTGCTATGGCTGGGATTCGACGTCCTAACCATCTTAGGACTGGCATGTAACTTACATTTTACAGCCCTCAAAAAGCCACAAAATTGGGAAACTTGCACAGCAATTACAGTCTATTCATACACAAACCGAGATTTAAACTTAAAAGCTGTGCATTTACAAAAGAGTTCAAACAAGCAAACGGAAGGAAACCATTCTTACTTGCTAACAGAAGAATAAATTGTGTGTTTATGCTAGTATCCTGACAAAGCAACTGTAATATTTGGTATTTGAGTGATGATACACTATTAATGGTAGAGCCTCTCAGAAGGTTGTTTGGATTGGTTAAACCAAACAAAACCCTGTCAGCCAAATGGCAAGAGGGGCCCTGACTCCTTCCCTGCTCAACAGGATTGTTCTGCTACTTTACAGTAAACGGTTCCAGATGATTTGTGTGTGTTCTCATAGCTGCGGTTTCACTTGCATTCCTTACAGAGAGTCTTTGCTGCTCTACTACACTGAACATACACTGCAATATCAACCGGACCACCGTCAGGTTGAAGTATCCTGCAGGATAAACTCAAATCCCTCTCTGCTTCAGAGAGAGAGAGGGAGGACAAAATACAACAAAAACTTTTAGTTTCTGCAAAGATTTGTCCCATCCCAGCCCCCCTACTATAGAGAGCCTTCCTGTGTTTGCTGTCCCTCTCTTGGGTCATTTGGAAGGTTAATTCCAAACTACAGCTTTTGAAATAATTCTGCCTCTTTCTGTTTTAACTGGATTGCAGAAGAGCTACTACTTGATTATTTGGCTCAACTTTATTGTTGACTAATTGGAATCGGATTAATGCTCTTCATGTTCATTGTTTAAGATGCAACTGCTGTTTGGGGTTCAAAAGAGGTTTGACACTCAATAATGAATCAAGGAACTTTGAAAATACTTTTTGATTGTGAATTGTGGTTTTTAAGACATGGTTGCATATTCTCACATGCATGGTGAAGGACTTATTAAATAATAGCTAGGACCTTTTTTAACCGAACCACCATTTTCATGTAACTGAGCTGTAACATTTTGAAGAATTGCATATAAACAATTGTCCTAGTGTCAGTTATTTGTCAATTACTCTGTATTACTTTTAAATAGTAGGGCTAATCTATTTATTAATAATTCAATAACATTTTTGAAGATATTACATTGTTATTCACTAGTTATTACAGTTTAAAAGTTCAGGAGGATCTTTCATGTTTTTAACATTTGGATGCACACAGCAGCTTTGTCCAAGGAAAACATGGTAATGTTTTCTTTCTACTGCCTATAAGGTTGGATCTCACCCATATGGTATTAAGAGAAATGGTGAAAGACAGAGATAAATAATTGACTACATTAATTATAGTTTGTAAAAGCTGACACGATTCAGATTGTGTTAACACAGTTTTACTCAGCCTTCCTTTTTTAGTCACGCTACTTTTGTTGAAGTCCAAAAAATTGATAAATGGCATACTTACTGCTTGCCAGATGTCAGTACCTTCAGTTAATAATAATTATGAAACATGCAAGACATTCTGAGCCAGGTTAACTGAGATCTGCCCAAATAACATAATTTGTGTTTGTTTTTTGACAATTATAAATTGAAATTATATATACAAATATTTATTCACAAACATACATATATAATTGATTCATAATTGGATGTCAGTTTCCTTGATATCAAAATTAGATATAAATACAATGCATATCTTGTTTTAGATATTTTCCATATCTAGCTTCTTCACTGAACCAATGAAATACTACATTTATTTTTTCTGCATCTCTCTATATTGAAAACGTTGGGGTAATTCAGATGCCTCCATGTATGTAACTGTGATATTCAGCTAAGCCTAATGTTTAAATAACTGTTTAGGATGTATTTTTCATGTTGGAAGATGTGCTCAGAAAAAGGTAGTGGACTGTGTGTCTTTTAATACCTACATATTTAAGAGAAGAGATATGAAGCTCAAGTTTACTTGTCAGAGAAGCAGCAGATATGGCTGTGTGTGTGAAGTTAACCTCAGACAGCACTGAAATACCCAGTGATGAAGGAGGCTGTAAATTCCCAGTGTGTATTTGTCTGAAAAGCAACGTTTTGATTTTAGGGTCGCGTAAGTTAACATTTCATTTATCCCACTGCAATAATCAAGTAGTTTCACTCAATCGTCTTTGTTGGACCTTGAATAATCAGATCTGGCTGCTTACAAAAAAAAAGAAAAAAAAACTCTACTAGACCTGTTTCATGTCTGCCTAGGTAATGACTTTTGAACTCGTCCAATAAATTAGGTTTCTATGGCATTTATTGTTGCCAGACTAAATATCTTAAAAAACCTGTCAGTGGCTATTGTGACCTTGGATGTAATATTGATTACAATGCAACAATTCCAACATTGCACAGGTTTCTACAAACATTGAGTCCTACATGAAAGTAAAATGTGTTTTCTTTTCATATGCACAGATGAAATGAGAATATGAATTGAAAAGACAACCTCAGAGGATGACACGCATGCCTGCTCATGTGGACCAGTTTGACAATTGCAATGAATACCACTGGGATTGAGACAAAACGTTTTCACATGCAGATCCCTGTAGTACTGCAAGATCACTGGACCTCTGGAAACATGTCATAACATTTCAGCTGGAAGTAGCCACAGAGGGATGAGTCAGAATGTAGTCAGCTGCATGATATACTTTGATTTACAGAATTAAAGATAATGTTAAGATGTATTAATTTGTTTTGGCTGTATTTTGGAAAACTTCATATGAATCTGTGATCGATGAAAAAACATTTGAGGTTGATATTAATGTTGCTGGGTCTTGTGTTAAGAGAATGCTGCTGGTATATACTGTAGATGAGGCTTCTCATTTGAGGTTTATTGTCAAAATTGGTATATTTGGCTATAGTAGCAAGTGTCCTCCTAAATTGAAGAAGTACACAATTTACGAGTTAAATGTTTTTATGCCCTAGTGTTTAAAGTGATTGGCCTTTAATTTATAAATTGGTTGAACCAGTAATGTACACATATTGAAGTTTTTGATTTAGAGTGTAAAGGCATTCAAGCTCTCTGAGGTTCTAATTCATTCAATTCATATTTGTGGTTGCTTGTATACTAAATCAGACAAATCAGCATATTTAATTTTATTCTTTAAACAGAAAAAAAATAAGACTGTGCTTGTGGTGAAAAGTTCAGGAAATGTAATCTTCTATTATATTGCAGATAGGTAATGAACAACCTATCCAACTAATAAAAGGAATGATTTAAACCAAAAAAATAAATCTTAACCCCTCTGTTTGAGTCACCATATGTCAAGACTGAAAAGCAAGGCCTGGCTGGGGCTCAAAACCATGCCCTGTGATCAATGAGACTCTGCAGACCACCACTGCATTTGAATACGCGTTGTGCTCTGCTCAAGTAAATCAAAACTAATCAGCTTGACTTTGGGAACACTAGATTTTCATACTTTGGAAAATCTACACATTTCCCATGAAAAGATTTATACTCTCGTAACTGTTACCATGTGTGAACGCTGGATAAAATTAAATAATAATCATATAAAAAATAAGAAAAAAAAAAAGTCAAAGTACACACATTTTTTCATACTGGTAACTTATCCAAATATTTCTTTAAAGCCTGAGAAAACTCCAATAGTGTTTTAAGTCATACTTTTAAATAATGTGCACCACCTCCTTTGGGGATGTTTTCTGAATAAATTGTTCTGTCTTCTTGAATCTGTACCAACTCACTGCTCCGCTAGGCCTCGTTGTTTGGCTGTGTTATCGCTGCATTTCTGCTTGTCCTACAGCTGCCTTTGTTTTTCTTCAGATGCGAGTTTTTATTTTACTTCACTGTACAAAATGTCAATAGACTCTATAACGTCCTGCTGGAAGACTTGCAAAAACAAACCATTTCAGCTCGAGAGATCTTGGTATTCTTTCAAAGGGGATGTGAGGTTAACCCTGCTGTCCTGGCAAATTCCCATGGCAGGTCAATAAAACTGGATCCAGACTACGTTCCTTAAAGTCTGGCTTCAACTCAAAATCTTTAATTCTTCTGTTAATAAAAAACAAACGAACTGCACAACAAACGATGTAGGTTCTCAGTGATCGCATCCAGCACAAACAAATGACTCAATGTAAGAGAATTAGTAGTAACTATGAAAAGTGCTGACACCAAAACAACAGCAGTAATTTAATTCCTGCAAAATTGAGACCTGGTAATTCAGTTAAAACACAATGCACTAACCAGGCCCAGTTTTTATAATAAACTAAATGCTTTTGGTTAATGAAAAGGACCATATTATTACTTTCTAATTGTAAAAAAGTGATTGCAATTATGAATATATCTAATTGAATAGATAATTGAAGGAACAAACTTAATTTCCTATTAAACAATCCTGATATAGTACAGATAGAAAATAAAACTTTTGACAGAAGTCAAAATAATAGCAGCTCTAGGCATCACTTAACAGTATATACCACTGCAGAATGTATAATTAAATACATTATCTTTGGGTGATTTTCTTTATTTGTAAAACAAATAAATTGAAGTACTTAATATTTTCCTATTATAAGACCTCCTATTTTGTGAGGCCTGGATCAGATTAATTTAGTTGATCTTGGATCACATGCATGTTTGCTTGTCACTGCTCGGTAAATGATCCAGAAAATGCATTAATGGCAATGGCACGTTGGGAAATCAATAAATAGTTTGAGCAAAATTGTTTGCCACTATTTGCGAAAGCTGGTTAATCTACCATTCACATGCAGAAAAATAGAACCAAGAACAGGCATGGTTGATTTGATACTAACTGAACTCTGAAACAATTGCAGTTTATTAGGATTGTTTTAACAGACATTACGTCTTCACGAATTAGGCCACGCAATCAACATTAATCAGATTTCCAACTCTATCTAAGATTTATTTTCTTTAAAATTACAAATTTTACAATTTGAAATGGTTTAAAAAGTGCAGAAATTCTGCGAGCTGGGAGTTTAATATGCTAAACATATGAGAATGGATTTTACAACATTTGGAATTACTACTGCAAGGCCTGCTGGCCATATTTTATTTATGTAAAGCTCCCTCCTTGATCAATCGCAATAATCTTGTAATGGTTGGAGTATTGGGTGAAATCTCCACTCCTGTGCGCGGTCTTTAACTATGTAGACACTGCACCATCCCCATTTAAAAGCACAATACATGTAGGTCAAGACAAATCTTTATCTTAGTTACTGAAATTAACAGAATTTTATTTCTTTATTATTATTATTATTATTATTTATTTGGGTTCATATTTATCTGCATAGACATCCATTGGCATTGCTATTATTATTACTACTACTACTACACAAGTGTAAGCTGGTCTTCATTATTTAAAGTCCTTTGTATAATACTGATCGTCTTCAGGAGTACGAGATCTGGAGCTCTGTTCCAGTGACAGAAGAAAAGCTGGTGATGCAAGTGTAAAGCACTCTGTAAACTACATTGCAGGTCTGCATAAATCTTCCACAACTAATGTTAGAATGTGAAAGACTACACAAACTTATTGAAAAATAAAAATGTTAAAACGGGTTTCACATGTGATTTTTTTTTTGTAATAGCACCCCTCCCCTCCCACAAATACAAATTAAAAAATATATAAAACAAACATTTCAAAATCAATTTTAATAGATCACTAGACTCAATCTAATCATTTCAGCAAAGCATAGAATAAGGCAGTGCATTAAAAACTATATGAAAGCAACACTACACATTTCCATTTCAAATCCAAACTAAATGTATCCTTGCTTATCAAATTAAATGCTCATGTAACCGGTAAGTCACCTCGGATAAGGGCATCTGCAAAGAAATACATTTATTATATTTGAAAAAAATAATAAAAAAAATACACTGCGTTAAAATGTAATTACCAGTGTGGACAATTGTTTTGTAAATATTCCATTTCACTTCTCTAAAACCCACATTTATAGTGTACAAAGGGCATGCAGCAGGATCTGCAGTGGACAGTCAAATCAATGAACATGACCATCTTTAAGAAACTATACACCAAGTGTTAAGTGATGTAGGCAAATTCAAAAAGAACAGCTTTTCTGTATATCTTTGTTCAACATTACTTGAAGCTGCGAAGTATATCGTACACTTTACTGCAATAGAGTTTATGGATAATCCTGTAGATTTTCTTTATTTTCTATATACTTCACTGAAATATAACTTTAATCGCCTTGACTTGATTAACTACAGTAGTAAAGAATTACCTCTTAAAGATTGTTTTTCTGCTTTGCTTTGTCAGTTGCACCATCACTTCACTAATGTCCCACAACTTTTTTGCGACTGCATCATCAGTTGCCTTCGACAGCAATTCCTCCTCCTTGCAATTGGCAAAGCACTTCCCGGACACCCCCTCTACATCTGGAGAACAGGCTAAGTAAATGGAGGACTGCGCACCTTCCAAGGGGGTTTTAAAGAAAGCCCAAGACACTAGATTGAACACAGGCTTGGCAAGAAGAGGAATGTTAATGTGCCTCCCCAGATTTGTTCGAACTATTCCTGGGGTTAAAGAATTTACAGTCACTCCTGTTTCTTCCAAGCGTTTAGCCAGTTCATGGGTGAAGAGCAAGTTGGCAAGCTTACTCCTGCTATAAGCAAAGCTTTTATTATAATTCTGCTCACTGCTCAAGTCATCAAAGTTAATTTCTCCATATTTGTAGAGCTTGGAGGACACCACGACAATCCGGCTGGGGGCAGACTTCTTCAGCAGATCCAGGAGGAGGTGTGTGAGAAGAAAATGGCCCAGATGGTTGACGCCAAACTGCATCTCAAAGCCATCCTCGGTTTTGGTGTATGGACACTGGTACACTCCAGCATTGTTGATGAGGACATCTAACCTCGGCTCTTCCTTTGAAATTAAGGCAAATAAACACAGCGGTCACTTTTTAAAATAAGCCAAAAATAAATACATAAAGGATTCAAAGTGAACTTCAAAAATACCACTTAATGGGGCTTAGTTTTTCAGCTCATTTTGCGTTGCCACATAATGTTTGAAAATTCAACAGGAAAAAAATAAAATAAGAAATCACTTATGTATTTAAATAAAATAAGTCCCTAATAGAATAAAACAAAGATTGACATGCCTGAAAATATTTTAAGTTGGTGTGCCTTATTAAATTACATCCTACCTATCCCCAAAATATTGAACTCAATTTCATAGAGATATTAATTAATTAACCAAAGATATCAGAATCTTAATTCTAAACTGCAATACTGTAATTCAGTGTTGAATAGAGAGACTTGATCCAAAACATAGTATTAGGCTATATCTGCAGGTTACCTACCCCATTTAAGGTCAAACAGCCTGAACTCCAACTATAACCCAGACTAAATTATAACCCTGATCTGATTGCTACATTGCTCTGTGTATAAGCTATATTCGATTATATCTATATTACTCTAAATAAAGCTCTCCAAACACCCTCTAAGCTACGTTTTGACAAAGATTACAATAGGGGGTTAGTTTGCTGCACACAAGATTATGTTTAATGGATATGTTTAATGGATAAGCTTGGGAATCTGTTCTAGTCCCTTGGCCATGATATTGTAGGCTAACAGCTTGATCAGAGCAAAAGAAGATCATACAATTTAGATGCACGTTACCTTACAAAAACTATTTGATAGATAACCTATTAGGCCAGGTGTGAAAAGAAAGACTTCAGCACTTTGGACAGCTCTCAGTAGAAAGGTACTACAATCTTTTTTTCCAATCTGCATTCTCCTTTTTCAGGGAGTAACATTGTCTGAAAAAGCAGTGCATTTCATAAGAAGCTTGTCCTCATTTGATTGGGCTCCAACAACAGGGAGAGTGGAGGAAAAATAAAAACTTTGCAGTAACAGCCAGGTTCAGAAATGTGTGTAAGTGCGTGTGAATTGTCGTAGTTAAATTTGTTTGTGATGATCCAAGGTACTATTCCCATCTCACTTCAGCCTGTAACTTATTGAACTCACTTAGCAGTCCCATAGAAACCAGTCTTGGGTTTTAGAGCATACTGTGCTGGAATAATGACGTGGAATTATGATTTTGTAATAAATTGCCTCTTTTCAGGAACATAGAAATCAATCAATCATATTCTTGAAGCATGCAAAGCTCCCAGGAAAGAAAAAAAGGATGGTGTTAAAGACTTGAAAAGCAATTTTAGGAGCATTTCCACACTTGGCCTGCTTTGCTACATTTTTCTCTCCCTCCTCAATGCCTAGATAGCCCCTCAAAACCAGGGGTGTCAAAGCTGTTCCTGTAGGGCCACATTTTCTTGTTTGCTTTTTGTTGCAAGTCGAGCACTCAGTTACTAAATTACTTGAGTGATCTTCTCCATTAGGCTTATTTAACAGATTTATGTTTTATTTTTTTTACAGCTAATGGCTTAATATGTACTGTTGAATGAAGGAGCACCTTTTCAGAGGCTGGAGACCAGTGTTAAATGTATCCACTTAATCATGTAATCTGACTAATAAAGTAGCGGAGAGTTGTGCTGAAACAAAATGCAGAAGAGGGCCTCCAGGAAGGGATCTGACACCCATAGCTCATAAAGAAACTTTCCCTGGCAGATGTATTCAGACATCTCTCATTTTTTTGTGAGTGTGTACTTTTTGCCTTGTGTGTGAAAATTATAGTAAACATGCAAAAATCACTGCAACACACTGTATTTGCAAGTGCCCCGTTAGTGTTTGTCAGACTACTGCCAGCATTACACAACATGCACTTGATGTTGTCATGTCAAAGAAAATATGCTAGTGTCATTATAATGGCAGCCCTGCATGTTGTCCTTTTTAGGAAAAGTAAACCACTCTGGAAATTTTCATCTGATTAACCTGCTTTGCACATTAAACAGATCTGCTTTTCCAGAACAGAACAATGTATTAATTTAATTATGTTGTACGTACTGCATCTGCTTGAACAATGCAGTCAGTATTACACATATGGAGTAAAAAACAAAATGGGGGAAAAAATCTACATTCAGTCTCATCTTTCCCAATGAATGCATCCTACTTGGACTGTTAAAGCAATTCTGTGAAAGACTTTATAATCTTTGCAATCATTATAAAGTGAAAACAAACAGGCATGATGCTCAGAAAAAACTGCAGAACAATCTTATCACAAAGACATGCTAGGCTTCCATTCCATTGTATTTTTAGATACTCAATGGTATTCTTTTAAAGTGGATGCAACAAACATTTCAAGGTCGTCAACTAAAGCATTACCAGCAGTCTCTACTGGAATGTGCTGAACATGTATCTCAGGGCAAAATATATACAGTTGTAGTTTAAAAGTATTCACACCCTTTTCATTTGATGCAGTGTTAGTCTATGATTGATTTAGTTTAATAAATAGTGTTCATTAAACTGACCTGAGTTTGCTCAACACATTCAGTATAGAGAAAACAAAAGATGCCTGTTGTTGGAACAGGGTGTGGGTGCACTTTAGACTGACAGTGCATTGATATCTCTGTAAAAACAATAAGAATATACAGCGCCTGTCTTATAACCATGGGAAAATGGTCAAAATACATTAATCATTGTCCAATCTAGCAGATTTCTGGAACTTTCTAGAAGTTTGGCATCACTCAACTTTGCAGAACACATGGAACTGTGGATCACTTGAAGCTCCTCAGTATTTTAGACCATCACAGTATTCCAGTGGGAACTGCGCTGATTGGCCATATTCCATGAGGACTCATTTGTAAATGTCAAAGTGTGTTTTTAATGCTGAATTAGTTCCATAGAAGAGCTCAGACAAAAAAAAAAATGTTCTAGATAACATTTCACACTACTGTAAATATGCTACATCTCAATATGATATGCTTTTATTTGTAGAGGCCTTTGTCAAAGAGTACTTGGCATCAAAATATGAATGTTTAAATTGTGTGTTTGGTCTATATTTTTAATTAAAAGTAAACAAAGAAATCAGACATTGCATTTGTGCATATAACATCTCTTGATGGTTTTGTGTAATTCTACAAAAACAGAGATTTCATTTACACACACGTTGAAGACAAAATCTGCACTGATGTGACCTGTAGTATGATGTGCGGTTATATGCAATTTTCTATGCATATTCCTTGTGTGTAAACTATTAGTGTAGAAAAAGATTCAATTAAATTAAACTTACTAGCTTTTACATTTTATAATAAAAAATATATTGTGTGTGTGTGTGTGTGTTTAAATATTTTTTTTTAAAACATAAACTTCACAAAAACAGACTTGTTTTGGGCATACTAATTAAATGCATGATTACTTTTACCCGACGTAGTTATTATTATTATTTTTTATTTTTATTATTTCTTGGCAGACGCCCTTATCCAGGGCGACTTACAACATAAGTGCAAACAAAGTGAAAAAATACAGAGAAGTACAAGTTTTGAGGGTTAAATAAAGAAACCCTCAAAAGGCTTGCTGTATGCAGGGTAATAGTTACGCACAATACAGTAACTGCACACGGGGGCGTGTACAGTTTTGCTACGAAATGCAAGGTGCCCTTTGCTATGCATTAATATTATATTCATTTCACACACGCATTTTGGTACCATAGATTCATTGCATCGACATTAAAAATAACATTTTCAGAATACATGCATCCATAATTTCCACCTATTATTAAGAAGCACATTCTTGTATGGAACCTGCATACAACATTTGTATGTAACTACTTATCTGTGTTGTTCTCCGTTGCCATTCAAACAACACTAAAATGGTAAAACTACGAGTTCTTGTCAATATACCTCTAATCTGACAGTTTGGGGCATCTCTAGTGAATGTGGATCAAAGCAATGCAATGCATGTATAGTTAAACAGTCCGGTGTACCTTGATGATCTCCTCACAGAAGTTGTGCACTGACTTCAATGATGCGAGGTCTAGCTGCTTGATTACCAGCTCTCCCTGCTCCGGGCCGGCCTCGTCGCGGATCTCCTGCGCCGCCGCTTCGGCCCTCTGCTGGTCTCGACAGGCCAGGATAACACGGGCCTGCAGCTTAACCAGCTCCGCGGCTGTGGCCTTGCCGAGGCCGCTGTTGGCCCCGGTCACGATTATAGTCTTCCCCCGCATCATCCCAGTCGAATAACGTAGTGTTTGGACAGCGGACCGCCTGGAGAAGAACCGGCGAGCGAAGAGTAGCACCCCTCCGCCGAAAACAGCGGCCAGCACCACCGCTGCTGACATCCAGACGGAGGACCTCGCACTGCTCGTATCACTCAGACAGCGCAGTGGGACGAAAGACTACAAATCCCAAAAGCCATTGCGAAGCACACAGCTGCTCGATTGAAACATTAAAGATACAATGTCTCAAAGTTTAAATCAAGGATGGCGAACCTTTATTGAATGGAGTGCCCAAAGTCTGGTTTGTATACTTTGCTAAGTGCCAAAGGGTGCCAATGACAAATTAGGGTTATAAAACTTTATACATTAAATTGTTTTAAGCAATATTTTATTTTTATTTATTGTTTTGTTATTAATCAAACATGCCAACAAAACAAACCACAATACAGAAAAATCACCACCTGTATCCACTGCCAATCTCCCCCCACCTTGGACCCACTCCCTTATCCCTCTGTAGTCTGGAGAGCAAGCGCAGCTCCAGTCTGCTAATGGGGGTCTGCTGCAGAGTATGAAGCTGAATGAAGAGAGGTACATATTCCTCCCCAAAAATATTATAAATATGCAGGGTCCATTTTTGCTTACAGATTATTGTCAATTTACATACATACAAAGCAATATTAAGAGCACATCACTAGCTTGATCATTTCTGGAATAAGTCCCTTTTAATTTTGGATAATGAAAATCTTTAATTCTCATTCAAATTAAATCAATCAAACGTAAGTGTATATAGTGGAACACCATGCCATAGCATGTCACAACATTGAAGAATAAAGAATAAGTGCATCATACAAGTAATACATCATGTGTATGTTGCAGTATTGCTACAGTGCAGTAAAATGCATGAATCACATTTCATCCCACATTTACTTACACAATGTATATTAATCTACCAGTTTAAGTTATTTTACAAAATGTAAAAGCAGTAGATATACTGGTTTTACATTTTGTAAAATAACTTAAACTGGTAGATTAATATACATTGTGTGGCACTTTATGTTTTAAGACAAAAATAATACAGTGGTATCAATCTACCATGAGTATGAGTATGCCTTTGATTTGTACAGTACATTTGTGCACAATTGATTTATTTTTGAGAATTTACAGCTTTCTTTTGCCAACTTCATGAAGTTTGTAAATTGTCAGTGTTAAATATGATTGTGGCCATTTCTCCATTTGATACAGGAAAAAAAAAAAACACATAGTCGCTCACTTTGCGTGACAACCTATACAGCTCTGCGTGCCACAGGTTCGCCATCCCTGGTTTAAATAAATAGTTCATTAATAATACACATGAAATGATTCTCAATTTAAATAAATGTTACATAATTAAAATAGTATAATGGCTGATATATATGTTGATGTGTATCATTAGCAAGTTTAAAACCACCCTGGCTACATTTATGGAAACAAATGGATCATACTGAACTTTAATACACAGCTTTGCTCAGTTATTTTAGTTTGTTTGCTTTATGTATGTTCATCGTGAAATGCCAGTCATGTATGCTACATCACTAGTCTGTGAATGACTGTGTTTAATGCGAACTAACAGGATATCTCCTATTGAATTAAAAACTTCTGATGCCTATGTTCTGAAAACAGGGTCCACATTTCATTATATTGATTAAGTCATCTTCTAAACAAATTAAAAATAGTGATGAATATTTAAATTAAGTACTAAAATACTGTTTCACCTCAGCTTTATTGTAGTAAAAATGCAAGAATCAAAAAAATAAAAAAGTCAAACTCAGCAGGGCACATTCTTATTTATATGTTTTGTTATATGACAATTATCTAAAAATAAAACAATAAACATGCATTACAAACCACACCAAAACAAGAGTATATAAAAATGAAAAATATAGTGTTAAAGTATAAAATATTTTTTGTAAAAAATATATTCAACAAATCTGAGCACTGTTCTAGTCATATGAATTGAAAGGTAAACAATACATCAGTCCAACACCTCTGGTCAAATTCTCCATAGTACATTAGTAAAGTAACCACTACTTGTACTGGTATTAAACATTTTAACACTTTAATATTATAAACCATGAATACAGCTGATGTATACATTTGTGTGCAATATGCCTTTCTGATGTAAACCACATACACGACATGTGAACAGTACAGCATTTCAAGTGGACATCAATCAAGGGTAAAAGGAAAGGCACACAAGTTACCATCGGCCCTGTGGAACCAAGCAGCCCAGGATTTTGCTCTGAAGGGCACCTACTAATTAGTTATAATTTCTTCTTCCCTGCTTTACATTGTATATATATATATATAATACAGGCATGTACTAGATTATACTTCAATACAGGACATGTTAGATGTGCATGTTAGTCAGAGCAGATTTTATAGTGCTGGTTCGATTAAACCTAGACATTTCCCTACTTGAGGAGGGACAGGACCATTCCTAAGCATGCATTCATTCCTGGTGTGCATCACCGTACTGGCAATTCTCAGCCCTTCCAGCAAAACTTTGAATGGGATTTTAAGGCAGAATTATTGAGTGCTTTACATAGCTTTTCAACTATATATAGTTAATGACAGATTTTCATTTAAAATCAATTACACAAATATGTAAAATTGTAAAAAAAAAAAAAAAAACATTCAGTAGGAAGGCTAATCATCATACTAATTATCAGTGACTTCTTAAAAACATTGTACAATGTAAATCACATTTAAAACAAAATAATACAAAACAGCATTGTCACATGAAGACTAATTCCATGTTTCCTATGAAAGAATACAGTACTGTGAGAGGTGTTTTACAGCTTCTGCAAAAACAATGTCCTGTCAACATGCAACATATGTGCAAAATGGGCCTGTTTCAACGATCAAAGCAGCAGTTTTTTTTGTTTTTTTTTGCAGTGTAGCCATAATCTGTATACTCTCAGTTATATCTGACAGGCTTCAGGATCTTAATAATGAGTGATATAATTCAGCATTATCCTAAGTCTCTAGGCTTGACAGGTAGAACAGGTATAAACCTAGGTAAACTCATGCATATATTGATGGAATCCTACTTACTATTTTCATATTTGACAAAATGAATGCATCTTAATAACTAGGCTTACATTAATAACTGAAGACTCATTAATGCTAAAGCATGTTTTATGATGAGCTAAATTAAATTCTTGACCACATTCTTTTACCAGTTACCATTTCCATATGAGACCAGGAACCATAAAACAGATACAAAAAACTAGCAAAGTGTTACGCACAAGTAATTTCTTTCATGATCTACGTAAACAATGCCTTTCTTAACCTCCTTTATGTAAGGCTGATAGATGATGACACAATGCTGATTTTTGTTCTCCCGACTACAGTGAGCCTTTGAAATAGATGACATGCAGGAGAAGAAATAAACTAAACCCTTTAACATATTCCATTGAAATGGTTTTCAAAGTTGCAAGACATAACCTCAATCTATATAACAAACAAATTAGGATTGTTTATATACCAGTGTATTTAAAATACATGTAAAATATGAAAGAAAACTAAAGTGGGGGCCTTCTGAAGGTCTATTGTGTAAAATGAATGCACACCAATTCCATTCATTCCTACAGTCCAGGGGTTCAATCACTTAGCAAACTGACCATTTTTACAAAACTCATGTAGCTATTCTATATGGCAGTCTGCTAAAATCAAGTTCAGCTGCATTCAAGATAAATAAAATGTGAGATAAGAAAATATTTAATTTTCAACTCAGCAGCCCAGTTGATTCCTACAAAAATACACAACTATCTTTATATACTCTAATGTGAAAATAGAAGAAAAAAGCCAGCTAAGATTTTGTGCTACCAGGGCTTTGGGAAACCAGCCCTTTTGGGAAAACAAACCTTCATCAAGTTAATTGTTGGGCAATTTTCTTTGTTTGATAACATATATTTTTGTCTCCCTTATATACTAAGTGTAAGGTAAAGTATGAAAGACACTTTCTCACGGTTTACAGGTGTAAGCAAGCTCAGAGAAAAGGAAACACCTGGATAATGATCCATATAAAATTCCATAAATATTAGAATATTTAAAACAATCCCGATATTTAACTCAAGTCCTTATGTCCTATTTATAGGTGTAGAGTAAGAACATAAAGTTTACAAATGAGAGGAGGCCATGCAACCCATCGTGCATGTTTGGTGTCTATTAATAACTAAGTGATCCAAGAATCCAATCGAGTCTATTTAAAGTGAAATAATGTACAGCAGCACCCTCCCCACACGTCCCACTAAAAGGCCACCTTATCTGCAGCAAAGTCCAGCACAGCATATAGCTAACATGTCACCCTGCTCTGTGCTTATGATTATTTACTTTTTGGGGGTCGGCTCTATGAGTTTGCTCTTGTGGTACTTCTGTCCTACTCCATAAGGCACGTGTGCAGCAATGGTGCCCAATTCCTGGGCACCCTCAACATGGAACATCTGGTCATCGAAGAAGATGTGGGGGCGGATTTTATGCAGCAGTGGGCCTTTCGGTGCCCCGGCAAGGAAGAGGGCCTCGTCGATCTCCAGGCCCCAGCTCCTCAGGGTCTTCAGCACTCGAGCCCCAGAGCTGGCAGCACTTCGGGCGGTTACCAGGTAGGTGCGGATGGGGCAGTTCATCCGCTCGTTCTTGGCGTAAAACTTTCGCTGCAGTTTTCCCAGTGCCTCTAAAAAGCACTTCAGAGGCCCCTAAAAACCATGAGCAGAGTTGATGAGTCCCACACAGTGTTCTACCCACACAAGGCTATAATACAGATAATACGTGTGAATGTAACTGAATTGTAACAAAATGAATGATGCACTTCTTTGTTTAAAGAGGGTGTAGTGCTCCTGACAGCAGACAGTGTTACTCAAGAAACAGACAGCCTTAGATGTAAATATTTACCTATTTCAAATTCTTCTAACCATCTAGTCACTTCCTAATTAATTGAAAGGCAGCACAGGCAATTCAAGATCTATCAACCAATGCGTTAATCACAATTAAAACCTGAGCTGGCCTAGGCTTAGAAACTACTGTTATGCTATATCATGTTTTGACAAAATGGTTCATAGTAAAATACTACCTGTAGGACTCCCAGGTATACAGTCATATTAAAATGCAAATATAGCCATTATAGACTATTAATCAACTGGGAATCCTCCAAGTAAAGTCATCGCTGCATTTTGTGGTATTGAAGGGAATCTCCTCTAGAGCACCAAACAAACTGCAATGCCTCAGGACAATGAGATTTTAAAGAAAAAAATAATTAATCTATTTCCACTTCCATAAATATCTGGCTTCGCCCATCTCCAACATTTTCCTACAAGAGACAGAAAGCAAATGGGACCTAGCTGCACTGTCAGAAATTACTGGATATGTGGTAGGACAGTAGTTGGTAAATTAATCACCTGTGCAAGGGGCTTGTTCTCGAAGGCTTTCTCGTGTTCAAAGAAAGAATCCAGGCCGTGCTCCTTTACTATGATCTCTGACTCATCAGAGAACAGAACTGCATCACCGTCGAAGGCCACACGCAACTGGTGGTCACAGAGCTGGATTTCTTTATCAGGAGTGAACATTGTAGCGGCTGCAATACCTGCGATGAAATGTGGCAACTCGTTAGTTCAGGAGCAACACCAATGACATACTAGCCTTACCACAAATGTTGTAAACTGATGATATGATATTTTTAAACTAAATTATATTAGAATTCACACATATGCTAACTGATCTTTTTTTTCCCCACTGAGAAAATTTCCAAAATGATACCTCAAAGTAATATTTCTTCCATACCTTCTTCAATCGCCTCCTTCACTTTTTCAGAGTCCTTAGAGAGGTAGAGGTTGGTAAGGTAGGCCTTCAGATATCCAATAGGGCTTTTTCCACCAGTCATACAGAATCTTTCAATTGTTAAACCTAAAAAGATTTTCAAATAAATATAATTTTAAACAATTAATGTTTCTCGTTTTTGTAATTACACTGTAAAATGTGCATGGTTTGAAATAATGTAGTGTTCTGGTACAATTCGTTTGAAGTACTGAGAGTTTCTTTATAATCAGGTCTAATGATAAAGTATGATCTATCTGAGCCTGTTAGTTTTATACAGTGAAGCCTTGCCTAGTTTGATTATAAAATGTATTTTGCATATGATAGAATACTGAGATAACACCATGAGAACCAGAGTTTGCTGTCATGACAAAGTACACACAGGAGATCAGATTAATTAACACAATATTTACCACTACTCAGCAAGACTCACGTTTCTACGCGTGCTGCAGTTTGTGCGTACCGTAATGATTGATGCTGTTAATGAGGCGAACCCCAACCTGGGCGTGGTTGTTAGTCATCAGAACAATATCAAACAACTCTTCACTGTCCGGGTACAGTTCCCGCAGACGGGCATTAACAGTCATTAAGGCCTGTAAAAACAAAATGACATGCCTATTTTTGCCAAATAATTTAAATCACTACAACAGCCCTACTTTACATTGCTCACAAGCACCTTACTACAGCATTGGCTCTGCTCCAAGATGGCTTCATTTCTTGAAGCTGTTCTACCTGATTCTAGATTATTACATCACTCTTTAACAAATTGCACCATACTGTTTTACTCTCTGTTGGTTAAACTATGCAACACTATGTAACTTTCCATTCCTATGTACAAATGTGTAGCGTCTTGCTTAAATATGTTAGACCAGTGATTCTCAATCCTGTCCTGGAGTACTGCCTACCCTGCTGGTTTTTGTTCCAACTGAGCTCTCAATTACTTAATTGAACCCATAATTGAACAAATTTCCTAAATCAGAGCATTTTAATTATTTTTAACAGTAGGGATTTTAAATTAAGTATAATTTTTTTTATAAGGAAATGATTATCTCATTAAGGAACACACTTTTGATCAGTTACACAATTTAAAGAGTCAAATGTAATCACAGTAGTTCAATTAATGGTTCAATTAAGTAACTGAGAGCTCAGCTGGAACAAAAACCAGCAGGGTAGGTGGTCCTCCAGGACAGGTTTGACAACCACTGTGTTAGACAAATAAAACCAAAAAATCTATATAATACACTTGATGCCTAGATCAAGCACAATATTATTATTGTATGTAGTGTGACTGCAGACAAATCAGGTACATTACAGTCTGGATATCTTTCAGAAAGTGAAAGTCAACACAACTGATTAAAATCTACCTTTCACCACCCAATTCAAGGATATGTGCTTATAGGCCACAGCATGGTGCCAGAGTGGAACACAAATGATACAGACACGCAATCAGCTTTGCACACAGAGCTCATTCTGCGCGTCCCTGCGCCGCCGCCCGTACCTTCACAAACGGCAGCGACGCTCCCGGCATCAGCGGCTCATCTTCGTGCTGCTCTTGGTATTGCACGTATTTCTCTACCCCCTCTTCTTCGTACAGTTTCCTTTCTTTGTCCATATTGAATAATGTTCGGGAGGACACTGCGATAGTAACAGCATGCTGGGGTTTGGGCTGCAAATTCACAAACCCGAAGTTAAACACAAGAACACACAAATGAGTTCATTCTCGTCCAGTCTAGTGATGTTGTACATGCATTTCGTACATATGTCACTGCTTTGGCTAAAACAGCAGGAGAATACATGCATATGCACACAGTACGCATTTTCTCGTCATTTTGTTAACTTACAGGTCTGGGTTTCTTTGAGGTCTTATTGATGCTGTCATAAGCTGCCTTCGCTGCCGCCCAGTCCATTTCTTCTGCGCTTTTCTCTCTGTCTAACTTTGCGGGCTCTTTGGTTTTAATCTCGCTCATACTTAAATAATGAAGTGCAATTTTTTATATATAAGAAATATATATCTCTAATCCCTGCACTACCTGGAGTTTTATTAAATGCAGAAGTACAGCACAGCCAACCCAGTTCCTGGAGGAGGAAACAATGCGGAAGTGATGAGTGGTTCGCCGACAAGGGCGTTCCTTGAAGCAGCCATTACCCATGAGCCTCAAGCCGTTTGGGGGAGATCTAGTGGAAGCTGAGAAGATGTCTACACTTTATTATTACAGCAAAAGCATATAGAAGCATCATTTTATTCTCCTCAAAGATATCACCTGGAAATTAGTCTGTGAATTGCTGTGTGATGTGAACTAACAGGATATAATCTGCTGATTTAAATGTAACCACCAAGATGTGTATGTTTTGCAAACATGCTCCATATTTGATCATGTTCATTCAACCATCTTCTAAAAAAATATACAAACAAAGGATGTTATGAAAGTAAACACTCTCAAGTAATGTTTCAGCTCAGCTTAATTGCAGTGAAAATGCAAGACAATCAGAGAAGAAAAAAAAAAGACAACAGCAGGACACATTATTATTTATAATTGTTACATTACCTACATTACAACATTACTGTTAAATTACCTAGAAAGAATACAATAAATAGGTATTAGTGTTGAAATAAAACATTTTGTAATAAATATAAAGCAAGTTTTAAACCTTACTTTCTTTGTAAGGTCAACAATACATCAGTCCAACACCTCTGGTCAAATTCTCCATATACATTAGTAAAGTAACCACTACTTGTACTGGTATTAAACATTTTAACACTTTAATATTATAAACCATGAATACAGCTGATGTACACATTTGTGTGCAATATGCCTTTCTGATGTAAACTACATAGACGCCATGTGAACAGTACAAGTGGACATCAATCAAGGGTAAAAGGAAAGGCACACAAGTTACCATCGGCCCTGTGGAACCAAGCAGCCCAGGATTTTGCTCTGAAGGGCACCTACTAATTAGTTATAATTTCTTCTTCCCTGCTTTACATTGCATATAGAACACAGGCATGTACTAGATTATACTTAAATATAGGATATATTAGATCTGCATGTAAATCAGAGCAGACTAATGGAGGGACAGGACTGTTCCTAAGACTGGAGCTGAAAAGTGGGCATCACCATAGTGGCATCTAGCAAATATTTTAATGGGATTTTAAGGCAGAATTATTTAATTGAGTGCTTAACATAGTTTTTCAACTAATAATAATAATAATAATATATATATATATATATATATATATATATATATATATATATACATAGTACTGGGCAAAAGATTTAGGCAGGTGTGACAAAATGCTGTAAAGTAAGAATGCTTTCAAAAATAGACATGTTAATAGATTATATTTATCAATTAACTAAATGCAAAGTGAGTGAACAGAAGAAAAATCTAAATCACATCCATATTTGGTGTGACCACCCTTTGCCTTCAAAACAGCATCATTTCTTCTAGGTACACTTGCACACAGGTTTTGAAGGAACTCGGCAGGTAGGTCGGCCCAAACATCTTGGAGAACTAACCACAGTTCTTCTGTGGATTTAGCCAGCCTCAGTTGCTTCTCTCTCTTCATGTGATCCCAGACAGACTCGATGATGTTGAGATCAGGGCTCTGTGGGGGCCAAACCATCACTTCCAGGACTCCTTGTTCTTCTTCACGCTGAAGATAGTTCTTAATGACTGTTGCTGTATGTTTGGGGTCGTTGTCATGCCACAGAATAAATGTGGGGCCAATCAGATGCCTCCCTGATGGTATTGCATGATGGATAAGTATCTGCCTGTACTTCTCAGCATTGAGGAGACCATTCATTCTGACCAAATCCCCAACTCTATTTGCAGAAATGCAGCCCCAAACTTGCAAGGAACCTCCACCATGCTTCACTGTTGCCTGCAGACACTCATTCGTGTACCGCTCTCCAGCCCTTTGGGAACAAACTGCCTTCTGCTACAGCCACATATTTCAAATTTTGACTCATCAGTCCAGAGCACCTGCTGCCATTTTTCTGCACCCCAGTTCCTGTGTTTCCATGTATAGTTGAGTCACTTGGTCTTGTTGCCACATCAGAGGTATGGCTTTTTGGCCGCAAGTCTTCCATGAAGGCCACTTCTGACCAGACTTCTCCGGACAGTAGATGGGTGTACCAGGGTCCCACTGTTTTCTGCCAATTCTGAGCTGATGGCACTGCTGGACATCTTCCGATTGCGAAGGGAAGTAAGCATGATGTGTCTTTCATCTGCTGCAGTAAGTTACCTTGGCCGACCACTGGGCCTACGGTCCTCAACGTTGCCCGTTTCTTTGTGCTTATTTTTAATTTTCAACTTAGCAGCTTTGTTGATTCCTACAGAAACACACACTTGTATCTTTATATATTGTATTGTGAAATAGAAGAAAGAAGCCATATATTTTGTATTAGCCTGCTTCCTGCTACCAGGGCTTTGGGAAACCAGCCCTTTTGGCAAAATAAATCAGTTTAATTGTTGTTCAGTTTTGTTCGTATGATAAAATATTTCATTATTATTATTTTTTTTAGTGTCTCCTCACTTATATACTAAGTGTAAGGTAAAGTATGAAAGACATGTTCTCATAGTTTACAGGTGTAAGAAAGCTCAGAGAAAAGGAAAGACCTGGATAATGATCCATATAAAGGTCCCACATCCCACTGAGCCCAAATTATTAATACATTACCATAAAGTCAAAGATGTGAAGTAATCTTCTGGGCACATAACTTTTGATGTTTTCTGATTTGCTTTATAAGGTGAAACAAAGTGTCCTACTCACACAAGGCTATAATACGGATAATATATATATAAATGTAATTTTATGAATACTGAATTGTGACATAATCAAAGATGCATTTGTTTGTTTTCACAGGGCGTAGTGCTCCTGAACACAGCAGACAGTGTTACTCAAGAAACAGACATTCTTCTGTATTTCAAATTTATCAGTCATCTAACCATATTGTCAGTTCATAATTACCAGAAATATGGTAATGCTATGGTATGCTGATATCAAAAATACATTTTCCTACAAGAGACACAAAGCAAATAAAATTACTGGATATGTGGTAGGACGTTAGTTGGTAAATAAATCACCTGTGCAAGGGGCTTGTTCTCGAAGGCTTTCTCGTGTTCAAAGAAAGAATCCAGGCCGTGCTCCTTTACTATGATCTCTGACTCATCAGAGAACAGAACTGCATCACCGTCGAAGGCCACACGCAACTGGTGGTCACAGAGCTGGATTTCTTTATCAGGAGTGAACATTGTAGCGGCTGCAATACCTGCGAAGAAATGTGGCAACTCGTTAGTTCAGGAGCAACACCAATGACATATTAGCCTTACCACAAATGTTATGAAAGATATTCAGATTGTAAAAGTTTGTACACGTGAGCCCATCTGTTAAAGTTGAAGGAAAAGCATTTAAATCTTTAAATTCCTTCTATTCTGTCATTGTCAATAGCATGACTGCATAATTAGTTAACTTGAAAATGGATTTTACCAAGCCATGTAGTAAATTCTCCACACATATAATCACACATTTGATGTGATTTTCTCAGCAACTTGTGACAACTTGTTGCAAAGGGCACTATGCTAAAAATAAATAAATAATGTAATTGAAATTAATGCGCTGCCTGTTATGTATCTTTTGAGTTAGAAGCACTGCCCCGGGGGGAGGGATTTTCAGAGCGCATCGCTGGAACGTATCGAAGACAATTGTCTATCAAAGCTGCCATTGGCCCTTGTGCCCGTCACTCAAAAAGGACCCTTACATTTCCTGTTTGTATGAAAGGTGACGTCTGCACAAAGACTTCCTCTTTTTGCCTTTCGATTTGATTCGTCAAGAGAGCTTCTGTGTTTGTGAATAAAAAACAGAAATTGCATTTTTCGGCTGGCTGGTAGTACAAATAGTACCATCCACCCACCGATTCACACAGTTGTGTGTTTAAATTTTAATTAAATTAGCCACGCTGTTTTGTTCTGTTCTCGCCTCAGTTCATCGTGGCTTTCACACGACTACTAGTCATTTAATATTATAATTTTTATTATTCAGGCTAGTTTGCTGTGTTGGTTTTTGTCCACAGGACTTTTTCCTCCACGCAGCACGCAGCGGCAGTAATAGCCGAGACTGACTGGCCGGCCTAAGCCTTGATGGGTCGTAAGAGACCTCGCCCGTGAAAGGGGCTCCTCCGCTGGCTTGTGCCTGCACTACAGACTGCGGCTGCGGCTGGTCTCTGGTCTCTTCCAGTTTACTGGATTGAGCTCTGCTGTGCTCACTCGTCCGTGTAGTGGTTCTGGTGTGTTTAGCACTGGTTTGGCTGGTGGTTTTACTACCACAGGCCCTCCGAATTCCAAACAGCGCGGTGCCAATGGATCCTTTCTTCCACCTGGCCCTCAGCCCCCCTGTCTCCTCTGTCAGGCCAGTGACTGCTGAGGCACCTGCCCCATCGCTGGCCATGACAATTAGAGGACAATTAGAGCAGTCGCCCAGCAGGCAGTGGAGTCCCTCCAGATCCCACAGGGGCACACCCACTATTGCCTGACCTCCTGGTAGAGCTGTACTCCACCTGGGACCACCTGGCGATGGCCCCCGCCCAAGCACAGGCAAGGTCTATGCCAGGACCCAGGGTGCGCAGGTGAATTCCACCAACTCGGCATTAGTGTCCTTGCCACCCCTCTCTGCGACACCAAGGGACCTGTCCTGTCCTAACAGGCAGTGCAGGGTGACAGAGGTGATGCTCAGCCAAGCATATGAGGCTGGAGCTCAGGCGACCCGCCTCCGCAATACGGAGTCCCTGCTGGCCCTCTACATCGCCCAGCTGGTGGAGGCCCCAGATGCTAGGCCCTCAGGGGCCCCACAGCCTACTGGCGAGTTGGCTGCGGCGGCAGACCTCCTAGTGATGGTCATGCGCCATGGGGCACATGCCAATGGCCGTTCCCTGGCAGCCATTGTGGCGGCACGCCGTCAACTCTGGGTGTCCCAGGCAAGGTGAGTCCCGGACGCAGACAGGAGAGAAAGCAGTCGCTACAGCTCGCCCGAGTGTACCCCCAAGCAGCATCTCTGGGCCAGCCCCGCAGACAACCTGCAGGGCCTAGAAGGGCACTACCTCAAGCCTCGCCCTCCTGCTGGCCTGTGCCAGCGACTCACCGACAGGCAGGCGCCTACCCAAGCTCGCCAGGGCAAACAACAGGAACCACGGCAAGAGGACAGGCAGCGGACCCCTGCCCCCCTCACCTCCCGCACAGTGGCCCTGGAGCATTCCAGCAGCCTCTGGCCCACCCTAATACCCCCCAGCAACTCTCCAATTGGCGCCTCCACACCCAAGACTCCTGGGTGCTCCAAATTATAAAAGGTGGCTACTCCCTACAGTTTGAGAGGCATGGTGTTGACGCGAGAGAAGAACTGTCTTGTGCCAACTCAGCAGGCGCAGTTCCTCGGACTGTGCCTCGATCCCATTACCATACTGTCCACGCTGGTGCCAGAGAGAGTTGCCTCCATAAATGTGTGTCTTTCCCTTTTCCGGTTGAGAGCCCGCATCAGGGTGTCCCTTTGCCAGAGGCAGCTGGGCCTTTTAGTGGCTCGGCCTCCTTCATCTAAGGTCTCTGCAGCCGTTGTTCAGGTCCCATGGGATGCATCCTTGCCATGACAGTCACTCAAGCGTGCTGGAAGGCGCTCCGTTGTTGGTGGAGCCCTTTGAATTTAACCCTCGGTGTGCCCTTGGGGCCAATCTGCCACTGAGTGATTTTGACAACAGACGCCTCCAAGCAGGGTTGGGGAGCTGTCTGCAATGGACAGGTAGTCCGGGGCAGTTGGACGGCGCCTGTCAGGGCCCTCCATATCAACGCCCTGGAATTACGAGCTGTGCTCCTCGGTCTCCGTCACTTCATGCTGGCCCTTCGGGGCAGTCATGTTTTATTGCGGGCAGACAACACAGGTTGTTGCCTACATCAACAGGCAGGGAGGTCTCCAGTCATGCACACTATATCGGCTAGTGCATCATCTGCTTCTATGCCTCAGCTGCACTCCATCAGAGCAGCCCACCTCCCAGGCATCTCCAACACGGCAGCGGACCTCCTCTCTTGGGGAGGCCTCCCGGTGTCGGAATGGCATCTCCACCCGCTGGTGATTCAGAAGCTTTGGAGTCGCTTTGGCAGGGCAGAGGTGGACCTCTTCACTTTGGTGGAGTCCACACATTGTCACTTATGGTTCTCCATTCGGGATCAGTCAGGGACCCTGGGGATCGACGTGCAAGCCCACACGTGGCTGCGCTGTCTCCTTTACGCATTCCCACCGTTTCCTCTTCTCTCAGTGGTTCTGGAGAAGATCAGGCAGGAACGAGTGACAGTTCTGCTGGTAGTGCCTTTCTGGCCCCGCAGACTGTGGTTTGCGAACCTGGTTTCCCTCTTGGTTGGAGAGCCTTGGCAGCTTCCCCTGCGGGTGGACTTGCTGTCTCAGGTGCACGGCAAACTGTGGCATCCCAACCTGGACCTGCTCCAGCTCTGGGCTTGGTCCCTGAGTGGGATCGCTTGATGGCTTGGGGTCTGTCAGATGCGGTAGTGGTTACTATTCAGTCAGCGAGAGCTCCCTCTACGAGGTCGCAGTACTCCTACAGCTGGCAGGCTTTTCAAACTTGGTGTCAGGAGAAGTCTCATGACCGAGTTTATTGCCATGTAGGTGTCATTCTGCAATTCCTGCAGGAGCTGTTGGACCAGGGAAAGTCCCCATCCACACTCAAGGTTTATTTGGCAACCATCTCCTCATGTTATATCAGGATTGATGGCGAACCTCCGGGCTCTCAATTTTTGGCAGCACAGTTTCTGAAAGGTGTGCACAGGCTGAGACCTACTCGCGCTCCTTCTCTGCCCGTGTGGCACCTTGATGTAGTGCTGGACGTGCTTTCTAAGGCCCCGTTTGAGCCCCTGCAATCAGTTGACCTCAGATTAACGTCACTGAAGATGGCGTTTTTGTTGGCAATCACGTCAGCAAAATGCGTGAGCGAGTTACATGCCCTGTCCGTTCACTCTGCGTGTGTCTGTTTTGCGGGAGATGGTTCCAGGGTTACGCTTCGGCCTAATCCTGCGTTCCTCTCAAAAGTGCTGTCTCCTTTTCTACACTCACCTAAAGGATTATTAGGAACACCTGTTCAATTTCTCATTAATGCAATTATCTAACCAACCAATTACATGGCAGTTGCTTCAATGCATTTAGGGGTGTGGTCCTGGTCAAGACAATTTCCTGAACTCCAAACTGAATGTCTGAATGGGAAAGAAAGGTGATTTAAGCAATTTTGAGCATGGCATGGTTGTTGGTGCCAGACGGGCCGGTCTGAGTATTTCACAATCTGCTCAGTTACTGGGATTTTCACGCACAACCATTTCTAGGGTTTACAAAGAATGGTGTGAAAAGGGAAAAACATCCAGTATGCGGCAGTCCTGTGGGCGAAAATGCCTTGTTGATGCTACAGGTCAGAGGAGAATGGGCCGACTGATTCAAGCTGATAGAAGAGCAACTTTGACTGAAATAACCACTCGTTACAACCGAGGTATGCAGCAAAGCATTTGTGAAGCCACAACACGTATAACCTTGAGGCGGATGGGCTACAACAGCAGAAGACCCCACCGGGTACCACTCATCTCCACTACAAATAGGAAAAAGAGGCTACAATTTGCACAAGCTCACCAAAATTGGACAGTTGAAGACTGGAAAAATGTTGCCTGGTCTGATGAGTCACGAGTTCTGTTGAGACATTCAGATGGTATAGTCAGAATTTGGCGTAAACAGAATGAGAACATGGATCCATCATGCCTTGTTACCACTGTGCAGGCTGGTGGTGGTGGTGTAATGGTGTGGGGGATGTTTTCTTGGCACACTTTAGGCCCCTTAGTGCCAATTGGGCGTCGTTTAAATGCCACGGCCTACCTGAGCTGAGCATTGTTTCTGACCATGTCCATCCCTTTATGACCACCATGTACCCATCCTCTGATGGCTACTTCCAGCAGGATAATGCACCATGTCACAAAGGTCGAATCATTTCAAATTGGTTTCTTGAACATGACAATGAGTTCACTGTACTAAACTGGCCCCCACAGTCACCAGATCTCAACCCAATAGAGCATCTTTGGGATGTGGTGGAACGGGAGCTTCGTGCCCTGGATGTGCATCCCACAAATCTCCATCAACTGCAAGATGCTATCCTATCAATATGGGCCAACATTTGTAAAGAATGCTTTCAGCACCTTGTTGAATCAATGCCACGTAGAATTAAGGCAGTTCTGAAGGCGAAAGGGGGTCAAACACAGTATTAGTATGGTGTTCCTAATAATCCTTTAGGTGAGTGTATATCAACAGGCCTATTGAGTTGATGGCTTTCCATCCTCCTCCCTTCTCTTCGGAGGAGGAGAGTAGGCTACAACTGTTGTGCCCGGTGCTATTTGGAGCAGACCAAGGACATTCGGCGTTCGGACCATTTGTTTGTGTCCTACGGAGCACAGACGCGGGGCCAGGAACTTTCAAAGCAGCACCTCTCGCACAGGATTGTGGACACCATTACCACGGCCTACAAGTCGGCTGGAGCCCCTGTGCCTGAACATCTGGTGGCCAACTCGACTCAAGGTGTAGCCACGTCGTGGGCCCTTTTTCAAGGCACCCCACTGGCAGACATCTGTGCAGCCGGGCTCATCCACACACCTTTGTTTGGTTCTACAGGCTGGACGTGATGGACCCGGTTCCTGTGACTTGTATTTGTATATAGTTCATTGTGTTGGCGGGAGTGCATGTGTTTTTTACACCTGTACCCTTCCTTTGTCAGCAGGCCTGTGGCCCCACCCTAGCTATGCTAGTTGTGCTGAGGGCCGCTGCTGCTGTATTCAGCGGGAGGCTTTGAGTTTTCTCTTGTGCCCCGCTGTGTATATAGTTGATTTATTGACATCAGTAGAGCATCTGTTGCCGCTAGCTCCTGGTCGTCAGTGTGTATCTTGCTCCTGTGTCCTGCGTGTGTTGCATGAGCTGGTTCCTGCACACCACAGTGTATATAGTTCATTGGAATAGACAGTTGAGCTTGTCCGCTCCTTATTAAGTTGAGCGTGGATGACTGCTCCTGTTGTTAGCGAGGGCACATTGTGCCTTGCTATGTATATAGTTACTTTGCCAGCAGTCTGTGGCCCCGCCCTAGCTCTGCTAGATGTGCTGGGGGCCACTGCTGCCATGTGCAGAGTTGGGTCTTGTTGCCATGCTGTGTATATATTTCCATTAATTAATTGAATTATCCAGCATTGGCTATCCAGTCTGGTTAGCCCACTGTATGTTGAGCATATGGTGTGGTCTTGGTATTGGCCCAAATCCTAGCCCTGCTAGTAGAGCAGGAGGTCACTATTACTAGGCTTCGCGGTAGGCACAAGGTTCTTGTTGCCCCGTGGATACACCATTAGTTATTTCTTCCCAGTTCGGCATGACTGTGGTCTTCGTGCCTGGGCAACCCAGAAGTGGCCCCAAGGGGCCCCTGTGGCTTCTATCATAGAGTTGGTATGGCTCTTAGTAGGTATGCTTCGGGGCAAGCTCTCTTACCAGCTCGCTGCCTCCTCCCTTGCGACGATTTGGTTATACTGTAACCCCTCCCCCTTGAGGTCTTATTGATGCTGTCATAAGCTGCCTACATTGCTGCCCAGTCAACTTCTTCTGCGCTCTTTTCTCTTTCTGCCTTTGCTGTCTGCTCTTTAGTTTTAATCTCGTTCATACTTAAATAATGAAGTGCACTTTTTTATATATTAGAAACAAAGTGTAATCCCTGTGCTACCTGGAGATCTACCCAATGGAAAAATTAGTAGATCGCTGAGAAGGGACGATCTAGTGAATGTGTTCAGAAGATCTCTACACTGAATATTATTACTGCAAAAGCATGTAAATATAAAGAGAATATAAAGCAGAAGGTGAGGAAGAGTGGGGGAAAAACAGGAGATCCGATTTGGAGAGGTTGAGCTTGAGGTGGTGTGAGTGCATCCAGGCGGAAATAGCAGACAAGCAGGAAGAGATGCGAGAGGGGATGAGAGGGTCAGAAGAGGGAAAAGACAGGAAGATCTGGGCATTATCAGCATAGAAGTGGTAGGAGAAACCATGGGATGCGATGAGGGGGCCCAGGGAGTGAGTGTAGGGAGAGAACAGGAGGGGACCCAGGACAGAGCCTTTGGGGACGCCTGTGAGGAGAGGTTGGGGGGTGGATGAGGAGCCTTGCCATGTCACTTGGTAGGACCGGTCACTGAGGTAGGAGGAGAACCAGATGAGATCAGTCCCAGAGATTCCATGGTCAGCGAGGCAGGAGAGGAGGGTGGAGTGATCAACGTTGTCAAATGCTGTGGAGAGGTCAAGGAGGATGAGGACTGAGGAGAGGGAGGCTGCCCGAGCACAGCTGAGGGAGTCAGTGACTTCCAGGAGAGCCATCTCAGTGGAGTGAGCTGTGCGTGCAGAAGCCGGATTGCAGAGGATCAAGGAGTGAGTGTTGAGACAGAAAGGCAGAGAGCTGACGGTGGACTTAAATAAATAAGTTACCACTTCTGGTAGCCTGTCTTATTCCTGCTAAAGAGTGTGACATAAGCACCAGAGGGAGCCTCTGTGACACACAATATAGAAGATTACAAAATTGTATTTTCTTTGATGCTTTTGTACTTTTTCCTTTGCCAGACCCAAAAATGCATGCCTCTTACCTTATGAAAATGATGTACAACTAAGTACACTTATGTATACTTCAGTTATATTAAAGTATGCATATAGTGTACATAACTGTACTTCCTTTTCATAAAGGTTGTTATTTTCATTGCATTTAATATGTATGGTGTTATATAGGAACAAATTATGTTTTCTTGGGTCCTGGGAGGCATATTTCAGCACTTGCGATAATTATATTTAGTTTATTCAAACTTGATTCTTTTAAAGCTAGAAGATGAAAAAAGGAACAGCACTGGCACTCTGGTCATGTCTTATAATTACCTGTGCTGAACCCTGAGTTTAGGTTTCAAAAAGCAAGTGCACTTTCATTCCAAAACTCACTGTTCTTAGTAATGAAATATGCTTTTTTGTAAAGAATAAATATATCATAATTTAACAAAAAAAAAAGTATTTGTATTTCAGTGGTAAATCATGTCAATTTGTCATGTTTAACGGTTTCAGTAATGTTTCTTTGCTTAATTTGCATGGTGGCAATTTCAAGTAACTGTAGCTGCTAAAACCTGGTTCCTTTCTTTTATATTTGGGTTCCAGTCCTCACTTTATTAAACAATTCTTTTTTTCATTTTTTTCATTTTCAAGTTCTTAGAACAATAAACCAAGCACTTAGAATGCTTTTGCAGCCAAGTAAAACATATCCATAGTCTCTGGTCACAGTATCGTTTCCACAGTTGGTACTTGGGCATTGCTGATATGTCATTTTCTATAAAAAAAGCTTTTCATGATGTGGTGCTTTAGAAAATGATCTCTACAGCTGTATTAAATGATACCTGCTTTTTATTTATATATTACAGTATTACACTTCCAATTGCCTAATTGTAGTAACACACAGCACATCTGGGTAATGTCAGTTTAATATGTAAAGGGAGGTGTTCCTCACTAGAGCATTACATACTGCTGTTAATTATAAAGTAGGCTCACCACACTTCCTTCCCTGTGCCCGGGAGCTTCTGTCTTTCAATGCAGGTCAACAGTGATGTAATTATTTCTATCACCAGAGGATCACTTACATGCATAGTAGGCTAAACTTTTCTTTCAACAAATTCTGATATGTTTTTTTTTGTTTGTTTTTGTAACAACACCATTTAATCGCACAAAAAAACATGGGCCTGTTTCTTTGTGATTGATCCTACACAATAAAGGGGATAGGGGCTTAAAAGCAGATGATTATTTAAGGAGAGATATAAAACATTCTGAATTGGTTTCAAGACTATTAATACACTTGCACTAGAATATAGATTAGTGGGATTTTGAAGCTTTTTATATTGCTTGAAATCTAATCAGAATGTGAATTAATAAAAAAAAATGTTTTTAGACTTAAATGCAATATAATCAGCTGAATGAAATATGTTCAAGTATGCACACACACACACACACACACACACACACACACACACACACACACATTAATTACACAATTGTACATTTTTAATCAAATTATAAAACAGGTTTTTAGTGTGGGAGTGGGAGTTGGGTAGGTTAGTATGCATGCTGCGCGCAGGTCAGTGATCTCTTGGGTGTGTTATGTGTGAACACTCCCAAAGACCAAGAGCATTTTCATCAAAATAAGATATCATTCAAATTTAGGAGGTATGCTGCTTTTGGTAATGGTCTTTAGAAAAGATTAAGTATGGTTATTACAGGTATTTTGTATCACTCACACAGCTGGGGTCAAGGCAGTATTTAAGGGATATTTGTTTTACACTGTGGAAATAAGTTAATAGTCTGTGCAAGTGTAATTGCTGAACATTAAACAATCACAACAATACAAGTGAGGACACTAGAATAAACACTTTGGACTGTTGAGGTGCCTTATTTGTTGTGTAGACAGTAGTCAAGGTTTATTAAATATTTCAGTTCCATTAGTACTTTGTTGAGAAGTGATGTTTGAAAGTATCCATTTAGGAAGCTTCAGTATTAATTTCAAATACAAATGTGTTGATAGAATATATATTTGAAATAATCTGGGGAAAAAGCACATCTTCCAAGTATTCTAATGTATTTAACGGTTTTTAATTCAAAATGTTGTATGCCAGCCTCCTCCAGTCTTTTGCCACATAATAACAATGAAAAGTCAATCTGTCATTTCCATAATAAAAAACAGCTCTCCTTAAAATTATATATGGTCTGGATGAAAACAGCAGTCTGAATCTGTCACTTGCTTTGGCAAAATCTACTTTGGAGATTAATGACTTGCATCCTTGATGAAGAGGACTGGGAATTATGATAGCAGTTTATTTCCAGTTAGGGGACACTGTTTCCACAAATGCTGAGCTGTTCAAAAACAAATTCTCAGATCAATACATCAATATGCTGACTTAATCTCTCCGTGTAAAGCAATTGGAGAAAATCCATGATGATTCTCTAGGTCACACTGCTCTTCATAACTTAAGTATAAGTCCCAGAGGGCCACAGTCCTACTTTGCTGCACATATGTACACACTAGACCAGATATTACAGAACTTCAGTCCCATGGGAAATAATGTGACCGCTTTCTTCAAAACATATCTCAACAAACGTGTAATGTGATAAAAATGCAGTCTTTTAACATTATTATATTTACAATGTCAATTCAGAAAAGAAAAGAAAAAAAACAGGTTGGAAACATTTTATTGGAACTACTTAATTGAAAACTGCCTTAGACATGGCTGGGAAGATTACAAAAAAATGCGCTCAGCTAAGGAAGTAAGCCCTTCAACAAATTCACCGGAGAGCTCAGATTGAAGTAAAACCAGAGGATTTTGGTAAATTTGACTAAATTCAGTTTAATGTTTCCAGTGTGGAAGGGCTTACTCAAAACTTTTTAAGCTTCCTTAAAGCTGACACAGTTTTGATCCATCAAGTAGATTACAGTAAAATGTAAGATCATGTACATGCTTTTCATTAAGGCCAGAGCCACTGGGTGACTCAATCCAGAGACAATGCCAGTAGCTAATTGGCTTCTTGCTCATGACAACCATTATCATAATATGAAAATACGTTTGAAATGTAATAATTCTAGTTTGGCAGGATTTAGATTTGGCACAATCAGCATCAATGCCAAAGGACAAAAGAACAAGAAACATACCACTCCTGCAACCTCCATGGGCTGTGTCCGTGTCTAGCCACCAGTGTGTGTGTCTCAAAGGGTGTGGATAATAATAATAAAATAATCTGTATTTTATATACTTTGAAAAGTGTAGCCCTAATAATTGAGAGAGAAGATTTCAGAAAAGATATGCTGCTGGATCCTATTCAAAGAGATTTCATACTTCCTCCAATTCAACCACAAAGCAAGGGTGCAGAGAACGCTTTCTGTGTGCTTTACACATTTCAAATCAGTGACTGCTGTAGCTCAGCAAACTGGCTGAGGTAAAACTGAAGTTTAAGAAACGTAATAAAAATAAAGCACGGACGAATTTTGTTAACTGCCTCATGTTACCCCCGTACTATCAGATTTTTTCACACAAGTATGTCAAAAATAAATTAGTGCTGGCTAAAACTGAAACAATAAAAAACAATTACAATAGATTACAAACTTTTAAATAGTATCATTAGTGTTGTAATTGTTAGAGCAGCCTAATCAATCTTAGGTAATACTTGGTCAGCCTGCTTTATATCGGGGGGAAAAAAAAATCTCTGGCCTGTCTTCAAATTTTAGAACATATTTTCCAGTTTCATCTGGCTCTAACTCTAAGGTGCTGTTTTGCCCACACAATTTAAATATTTTGCATATTTATTATAATTATTTTGCTTTACATGTGTTTTTTTTAAAAAGGCACCTTTCCAGAAGTCACGTTCACCTGGAATATGTCATAAAACGATAAGTTGCAACCTTGGTTTTCTGAAAGAAAGAATAACACCCAAAGGGGACTATGGGATACATTGCCCTTACAAATCCATTACATGAGTGATATTCTCGACTTGAAAGATATATATTTGAGATACTAAAATTTTGTATCATGCGTTAAGTTCTTGGTAAAGCACACTAGATCACACCTTTACTTTTAATCCTTTTTTTATTCAAGCAAGGATGGACAGTCCTGGTCCAGGGAAGAGTTGTTAAACTGGTCCAACCGAACCAATAATTTGGTACAATGGACTTTTGAAAGCATAAAACGTGAATGAAAACATGAAGACACTATACAACTCCAGGACAAGGACTGTGCACCATTCTAGAATTATTACACAAGAATCCGTCACTGCTTCGGCATGAAGGAACTGCAGAGCCCAGTATCAATGAGCTGTCATCCATCTCCAGTCTCTACCATTGCCAGCTATTCATGTTTAGAGAGAATGTGATCAGGGAATTTACCTCTTAGTGACATTCAGTAATCTTTGCTGAGGTGTGGATTGTAAATGACAAGTTGAAATTCACATTATTATACATAAGATATGATTGAGGAAATTAGGAGGGGGAATTGAATTGAATTTTTTAAATAATAAATAAGTCTCCGTCACTCTCCATGTATCTACATGCATATATATTGACATTGTATTATAATTGTTAGTTGTCTATTTTGGCAAACAAAGTAGAGCAAAGGCCACAGATGAAACTTTCCAAATTGAAGCCAATTTTAAACAATGTCAAGCACCATAATTTTGAGAGGGCATGCTGCCACTTGCACCATCTGTAATAACGAATTACCAACTGATCTGACCTTTTATTTTTCTTAAAATAACTTGTTATTCGGAAATTAATGCTCATGAGCGAGCAGGGACATTGACACAGCCCACAGCCGGTTCAGTTTCAGAAGACCCTATTTACACAGCACTCGCAAATTCTAACAACTACTTAACTTCTGCCATTTAGCTAGGAGTCTCTGCCAGAAGGGCCAGTGGGTTTTCTGACAGGATTGGTGGTCTGATGCCTGCTGGATGTTAAGGGTATCAGAGTCATATCCTTTGGTGACTATGCAGGATGAAAATACAGTACCTAAATGGAGGAACTTTTTTTTTTTTCTCTCTCTCTCTCTCTCTCTCTCTGTGCAATACATCTCTAAGCTGCTGGCTGTGTACAACATTAAAGTTTCCAAGTACTGACCAGCAATTTGTTTTGCTTGCAAAAATTAAATTTACGTAATACTACACCTGCAGTTCCAGTTGGTGTCAGCTACTCCAAGGTCAACAATATAGTGTTTTTTCAGCTTTGGTAAACTTGATAGATGATATACTATGAACAGTACAGGTTCACTTTACATAGGAGAATGAATCCAAAGCTCTTTACTGTGGCCTCAATTTACATACTTGTGTTAATGACCTAGTGGCATTACTTAATTGTTTACATGTTAATGAGTGATTAAATGGGTATTGAGTTTATATAGTACATTTAACCATATTTAGGTTCCTAATGTGCTTTATAAGAATGTCATAGTCAAACCGATTCTTAATTATTGAAGTGCAACCACTTGACAGGTGGAAAAATGGCACCCTTTCTTGTCCAGAACAGACAATTGTACAACAGTATGGTTGGACCAAATGAAGGTCATACATTATGCGTTACCAAGGAGACAAATCCACAGTGATCACAGAGTGGTCGACATGTGAGCAATTGGAGAGAAAACTGGGTAGAAATGGTGGTGTGTTTATGAAGTTGTAATTTGGAGCTCACCAGTAACAATTCAGTGTTCCCTGAATTCACCTTGTGGATTTCCTTACATTTGCATTTTCTAAGCATGGACTAATTGTGGAGGAAAATGAGAGATACACAGGAGTAATCCTCAAGTGTACCTGGGTATTGTCCATGGAGAAGTGGGTCAGAACACTAAATAGAGCTTCTGAGTAGACAATTGCCCTCATTTCACACATACGAGTACAGGAAACCACATCTGTGTTTATACTGTACCAGAGAGACCAAGGTATTTGTCACAGTTATCCAGAAAAAACAAAAAACAGGTTTTATGGTGTCAAACTCTGCTCTTAGATCCTAGAGAATATGAACTGGTTGTGACTGTTAGTGTTCAACTGACAGCCTGCCAGTTAGTAGATTACTGACAGGCTTCAAAAGCTCAGTTTCAGAAACGAGCATTTTAAACGGCATCATTTATAATGGCATAAAACAACTAAATACACAAATAATTTCATTCAAAAACTGTAAGCTGTAAATCCTCATATTACTTTACACAATACATACAATACTTACATTTCTCTCCTGTGTGGCTGAGGCACCACCACCACTGAAGATGTAAGATGTTGTTTGCACCACTAGGTGGCCACAGTTCCTTTACTTTTGGGATTGTACGGATACGTGTGGATGTTTCAACACCAGGGGACACGAAAAACAACATTCCAGGTACAGCACACAGATTCCTGCACACAAACATCACTAGAATTAAACTGTTATATAAGATACATTCAATTATGTATATTTTTAGTTATTGGTGTATTTCTATGATTTTTTTGGTTAAGAACTAAGCAAACATACATCAAAAAGTAAAAAGACTTAAAATGGGGAAGTTTTGTAATGATGTCAAAAGCTTTGGCTTTAGTGAGCCTCTGCACACCTACCATGTTCCCTGACATGTATACTAAACGTTAGTACAAGAAGTATGTCTTATAAAGGGTGCCTGAACACTGTGGTGTAATGCACCCTGAGGGATACGTGTTCGCTATCTACATTGTGAACAGGGACAAATTAGGAAAAGGTGCCTATTGACTTTTGATTTGTGTTTTACAGAAACTTATATTAAAAAATAATTCAATGTTTTGAACGCTTATTTGAAGACAAAACAAAGCATTATGGATGCTGTGTTTTTAAAACTGAAAAAGCTGTGAGCTACCACTTCATGTAATATTGCTGGGAGTGTTGTGAGGTGGGTCCCCCGTGGATAGGAATCATAAATAACCCCTGAAGCTTCTTTCCTGCCCGCCAGATAGTTCTCATACCTCTGCCCCTCCCTCCAATGTTCTTCTGCCATGCTTGTAAGCACCACCTGCTTTGTTCAGCGAGCTTGACATGACCCCTTCCTCTTCTCTCTGTTTTATAATAAACACTCTGCTTTTTATGTGCGGCTTGTTTGGATGATAGGAGGCTTGGAGTGTCTTTTGCAATCCCAGCTGAAGCTGTGGACTGATTGGGGCTTTTGATCTCATTATTTGTAGCTGATAAATTGACTTTGACACCTGGCGACTGAAAGTTTTGCATTTGAACATTAACTTGTGAAATGGTGAGAAAAAAAAAAAACTAGCTGACAACAAACTGGGGAGGTTAAACACATCTCACAGAGGTGCTCCATCAGAAGGCTCTTTCTAGAGATATGGCATTAGTACCTCATTAGATTAGACTGTAAACATGGCACAGTTAATCGCAGACTTCTAGAAGTAAGTAGCTGCAGTGACACTTTGTTGATAATGGTAAAGCCCAATGAATATCCCTCAGCAATGTGCAGGCCTGCATTTGTTTCTAAAACAAACCATTCCTAATGCAGCAGTTGATACCCTGTTTGAAACACCTTGGCTAATTGTGGACCAACACACAATGCCTTCATTTATTCATTAGTCTTCTGTTCTTCTGCTAAGAGAAGCTTGTAAACAAAAAATATTTCCTGAAACACAAACATTTGTTACTTATTGGTAATATAAATAATTATAATGATTGATTTTGCCTATAAAAGCTTTTTAATGTCCCCTATAACTGTTTTATTTGTACAATTTTGTAAATAATTCAAAACGAAGGCATAGATTGATTGGCATTTCTGAGTTGCAAATTCCAGATGTGGCACTGGATGGCGGCATTTGCCAGAAACATCTTTCGTCATACATGATTGGTGGGTGGGTCAAGACTACATTTTTTGCCTAAGAAAGGCTATTATACTAATGTACAAAACACTATGTTGAGTGCAGGTGAATACTATTTAGGAATCAGTACTTCCTTTTAAACCCCTAGCTGAAACTTGGCAAAAGAACTCAAAGGTCCCTCATTAATAACTTTCTGGACAGGCTCTGCATGCCATACTTGCCAATCTCCGTAGTTATAGTACAAACAGACCTAAACACTGCACTCTAATAGATATATTGCTTCTTATTCAGGCTGTACGGAACCTCCTGGCTAATTATCCAGAAAACAGGTTGTAAATCCAGTTTTCCACTCTCACTCTATTGTCAGCACATAGCATCATAACTGGCTCATGTGTTTGGATCATTACTATGCCATTCAACTGTAAATGGGCACTTCTAGTGGCAGTTCACCATTCCTCTGTGCCTGTTCTGTTCAAATAGACATGTGATCATAGGCAGAAGGCCACACGCTAATTGTCTTTGTTTATAGGCAGGGCATCTGCTACAGATTTATACTTCTGTCTGAAAGATGAAAAGCGTGTGCTGCATTAAACATGAGACAGCAAACAAGGATAAACTACACAATAACCAAAGAATGCTCTTGATTTGAAATGTGGTGCAAATCTGTGTACTGTATTGCCATGCCGTTGGAGAAACTATCCTTGCTGTAGATCGGTTTAAACACAAAAGGGGGGAAAAAGTTACTCGTCCTTCCCTGTGCCCAGTCTTCTCTCATTAGGGCCTCTATGCTCAGTGCAGGAGAAGGTAGCATGTCTCTGATATCATACGCCAAGTGCATTTGTGCAACTCAACTCTGGCAGCCAGTGTGCTTTTGAGACTGCAAAGTGAGGAATATTTAGCCTCTTGTGCAATTTGTGTAATAACATGGATTTTAAATTAAGGTAACAATATATATTAGATTAGTATAATATGAATCCTATAGCCAGACTATTAAAATGCAGAGAAAGGAACCCCAGGAAGTTGTGTAATATATCAGCTTGTCTATCACTTGCCTTATAGAGCCTTGGCTCTTTTAGGCTAGGTTTACACTTGCCAATTATAGTTAACAATAATTGCTAGTAGGCAAATTGCCTAGTGTAACATAGTGAACACGATTGCTTGCTATATTGCTGGAGTTGGAGACAATATTTATATTTATTATGCAGATACTGTAACCATTATTTTTCATTTGAATCATTGAATGCCAAGTGGAAAAATCTGAGAACCTACTTTTCTTTCTAGCTTTATTGCCAGCAATACATTGACAAGTGTAGATTAGAGAAATTGCTGTCATTTAATTTCTTGCAAATACTGACAGCAAGTATTGTAACAATTGCCAACTGTAAAGCACCCTTAGCTAAGCAGACCTTGTGTCCTACTCAAGACCAGACTATTCCAGTATAATTCCCACTCACCGCATTCACTACAAAGATAATGGCAGAACGATTCTGTTCCAGCATTTGTTTTGAATGAAAGTCAGCACAGGCAGGCCAAGCAGAATAAGACCATGGAATAAAAACGTGCAGCTTTGAATACTTCCGATATGATCTGAGTTAATCTTGTCCAGGATGAGTCAGACAAAATGTATACTTCAGGCATGTATTGTTAGGATTCTATAAACGACATGCATTCTGTCAGAGGCTTAATAGAATGAGGTTTTATACACAAACTTTGCAGTTATAAAATATCATGGAAACTTTGCATGGCTGGTTAGGAAAAACTAATTCACATGAAAGCAATGAAAAGAAACAGGTGGAGGCAAAAAATAGTCCTTACTGATGCCTGTCATTGTAGAAATGGGAGAGGCTAGATGATTTTTTTAAGTGGTATGTCATTAATTTCAAAATTTCCCCATTAATCATTGTTTTTATGTCACTGCTTGCTCAGGATAATTTTAGACTTCATTACTATGTAGTAAATGGGTTTTCCATGGCAGAAAAGTGGCAATAGCGGAACAGTACAATGTAGTATTCAACTGACTTGAATAAACAACTAAAATGCATTTCTCTTTACAGGGTAATATTTTCCCTGAATGTGTTTTCTAATAAAATCTGTTGTTTATGATGAAAACTGTGACAAACCTTCTCAAGTTTAATTCAGATAAGAGAAATACCAATCAATAAATGATCACTGAATATACTGAGTCAACTTGTGTATTGTACAGGACAAGTTAAAAATCAAATCGTTTTGACTCCTTTACTGCATTCTTTTTAATGTTCCTTTATAAGGAATGGACAGTAGCCAAGCTTAACACTGTCATATCAGACATCAATCAATCTCAAAAGGTAGCAGTAATGATTATAGGCACTGACATTCAAAGGTCGAACTTTTGCAAAGGTTCAAATTAACAAATACATGGGTTAAAAAACTTGTGAGGATATCAGTAGTGTGCAATTAAAATTACATTTGATTGTATTGATAAATCTTTGTGTGGTTCAGGGAAAAACAGTTTGAAACGAAAACAAAATTAACTTACTTTCTAATCTTAATGAAAATGTACCATGAACAACTTTGGCTAAAATTAATGTATCATACAATTGTTGTGAAATGCATTTTTTCAGAAGTAATTTATTACAGTTGCAGTTTTCAAAAATTTGCAATTAGTCACAGTTTCTAGGAATGTCGCTTTGGATGAAAGATTTTCAGGAAATATTACTTAGCAGTATGTGAAATTCAGATGGAAGCAGAATTAAATGATAACTATCTTGTTTTATTGTTCATTACCACCCGTGAATTATCTGAACAGATCTTAAGTTTCTACATTTCCTTCAAAACCTCCAAACTGTAACCAGAACAACCCTAATATTTTTTAATCACATGTTTTGGGCTAGGTTTCTTTGTACTATATATTACGATGCTACTGTAAAAGAGACAGCTTTAATAAGCACACATTATAAGTGTTTACTATTTCAGCAATCCTGTTATGGGGTGGTAGAGAGTCTTCTTTGCACACATATGAAGGAGTCACAGTGAAGTGGAGTGACAGGGGTAGTGATTTCACCAGGATTGGTTAAGAACAACCCTTAGATGATCCATGATACATATGTCAAGTGACTCTTCAGGCAGAATTAAATGCCCCTCAACACTTGTCCTTATTTGGAGGGACTAAAATAACATGCAATCTTCCAAGTGCCTTGGCTTGTCACAGTTCAAAGTGGGACAGAAAGATTTCATAGCTAAGTGGAGGACAGACCCTAATACATTTTTCACCCATATTGCAGTGGACCGAATGACCAACCAAAGGATTTGCTGCTATGTGGCAAGACAAGAATCTCTCCTTCATGTTTACCCAGCTTAATGCAAACATTCCTAGCACTGGGACATCTACCAACTGCCAGGGGTACACGCTGAATGTGAAGCTAGATCTTAGAAATCTACCACACAGCTTGGGACACCCATTTTTAATATGCACGTTGTACCTTGTCAGCCAGTCCTAGTTAAAGGTATAACACAAATAACCAGGGTAAGTGAGCCATTAGCTCAGTTATTCTTTGTGGATACACAGTACAAAAATATAAAAGTCACCAAACCTGAAAAAGCTGCTGGATGTTAGATGTAACTGAATACAACACAAATTGCAGTCAGTGTATGAAACTCATGAGTATCGCTGCAGACCTCACCTGCTGTGAGACAGGGGCTGGTACACTGTGGTTTGAGGTTACTGTTTCAGAGAACAACATTCAAGTTAGCACCGACAGAATAAACAGTCTTTTATTCAGTCCTGAAACATAGTGTGAATCACTTTTTGGTCTGATTCATCAAAACAAGTGACATGCAAATCAGACAAACATTGTTCTATTGATCAACAACAGTCAGTTTTTCCAGTGATTCGGGGAATTCTGAAGGAAGAAATCTGGCTTTGATGTATCACAGATGTGCTTCGAACCACTTCAAGGGATTTTGACACAGAAATGCTCTTGAAAACAGCCCATGGTTCTTGATATGTAAGGGTTCCTTATTCCTTGGCCTCGTTGTGGTATGTAATGACATTGTGGAGAAAAAAAATGGTTATATCATTGTTGGGATATTATAAAGGTCTGCAGACTTCAATACGTTTATTGTTGTATTAGGTATAACACAATTAGTTCCACACAATTTGGTTACGAAATACAAAGGTACACTTACATTATTTTTGAGGTTTTCCATTTATAAAAAAACCATGAGAAGCTCTATGAATGGCACGTTTAAATCAGCTTTCAAATAATTTGCTATTTTATTTTTATTGTCCAGATTTAACATAATTTCATAGTTTTGGTGAAAACAGCTTAAATCTGGTGAAATGAGTACAAATACAGAGACAAAGAACAGAATATGATTTTTCAGTCTTTGTTAGACAAGAAACATGATTAACTTCAGCACTGTTATCATGAACACATCTTATACAAAAATGTCCTTTGATATATGTTGGGAGTCTACTGTGTATCCCACTGACACTGCCAAATACTGCACATTTGCACTGTGCAGTTTAGTGCCAAGTGTAATTTACCACATGCACATAGTTGTAAACTGTGGCATGTTGATGTATAATACTGAATTTTAATGTTTTTCATTGGAATTCAGATTGAACAGATTTTGAAACCTGAAAGAAATGTCAAAATGATGTATTTAATAATACATTTTATACATTTAATACCTGTAATAATGTTTTATCTGAAAGATTTGAAGTATTTTTTTTATCATTCAGTTTTTTGATGAGAACTACGTAAGTATTTTCATGCTTACAAATATAGCTTGTTGAACTGTAGGCTTTTACTTGCTTACTGCCTTCTCTGTGCTTAAATGAGTTTAGCATGCCTCAATTATACTTAGATGTGTCAATGTCAGCAACATATATCACATTTTATTTATTATAATTTTTTTCCGCAAATGATGATAAGTTCAAGGAAAGTGCATGGGTTCCTCATCATGTTAATATGATGTATGATAAAAGGAAAAAGTTAGGCCAAACTGTAGAATGAACATAAGGAGGTGCTGGAGGAAGGATGGGATGGAAACATGAGTACTAATGGAATTACAGTGTAAGATGGATGTGTTTTTTAGAAGACTAGCTGCTGATTAGATAATCCCTGCATTCAAAAAACTATGATTGAAATAAATTAAACTTGGAAAGCTTTTCTTCAATCTTAAACAGCAAAACATAATTCCTTTACTAAGGTGGTTTACAAGTTCAACTTGTACAGCAGCTCCAGGAACATCAACTAGTTCAGATTAATTACAGTGGCCAAGACTAAAATCAAGTTAATGTGATAGGTATTCCTCATACTTTTGCTCTGACTCAGCCTTTTCATGGGAAAACCATACATTCTTTATACGTTTTGATACCATTGAAGCAGCAAAGACAGAAGAATATTGCTTTCAGGATAAACAAAAGAAATATAATACATTCATTATGTACTAGTTTTGTCAGCACTTTAAAAAAGCCTTCAAGCTGTCTGCAACTGTGGTAAACATTTCAAATAAGACGTGTTTGAAGTAGATGGCGCTCCAATCCTCAATACACATCCAATGCACTTGGAAAGTCAATACATAACAAATCATCTAGTGTCCGGGTCCAAATTGTACATCATCCTTATATTCTCAACCATTCAAGAGAGATTCTCAAGCACAGTATATTATCATCTTTCTTCCCAGTTTTATTTCAGTGTCTGTAAAACAGTGATTGCTGTGCAGTGCAGTTTTGTTATGTTTGCAAAGATCCAAGAAGTATTTCATGCATTTAGCAGCGATACCAGATGCTTTCTTGACACTATCAAAATAATTAGCTAAAAAGCATATTAAAAATGCAGGTAGCTTCAATTTGACTTTGCAACTGGTACAGTATTGATGTTTCATTCTGAGCGCTGACTTCCTGTGTTTATTTTGAAACAACAACAGACACTGACAGCTGTAGTCAAAAGAGAGATGGGTCATGTAGCCAAGAATGTCCAAATGAAAGCGTTTGCCAAGAAACCTTGTCTGCTAATATGCCCACCTGCCTCCAACTGTGCTATTTCCAAGAAATAGGACGGCTTTGGCATAGATATTAAGGCCAAACTGATCGATGGAGAACAAAACTGGCAGCAGCATCAATGATCTCAAGTAAATATGTTGCTTTCTGCAACCTCTTGCAATAATATTCTTCCCATCTTTGTCAGTTTTTAGACAAAGCCCAATCTATCGTTTTTTCAAGGGTAGACCTGGATTAGGTTTCAATATAGTTTCACAAGCCAAGTGCCAGATGTACCTCGACTGACAGTTTTAAGATTTTGACTGGATTAGCAACATGAAAACATCAGTTCCAAACTCAGGTATGTTTGCCTCTATGGAAATGTGTATATGTTTAAGTTCCCATAGTCCTGCCAGAACAAATTAAACCTCCCACACTACTCATAATGAACACACACACACACACACACACACACACACACACACACACACACACACTCACACACACACATATATACATGTGTGTTATATATATAAAAAATTAAATGCTAAGCCCAAGAATGGAAAAAGGCCTGCAAGTATTTGGCATAGTGTGTTAATCCCTGCCATAGATTCAGAATATTTTATAGTTACAGTACAGTCCATAGATTGCCATACCATTGTGTGCTTCAGGATTGTCACATTACTGGGACAGATTAAATGCAGTTGCCAATCAAAGCATTGTAAAGCATGCTCTATGGGTTCATCTCTGAACTCTAAAGACACTGCATTCCTCCTTTGTAACCTCCAGGCAGCTTTACTGGGGTACTGGCAAGACTGAGTTGGTAAACATTCAGAGAAAATATAACTCACATGGACACATGTATGGTATGAAGAACAACCACTTAACATTGTTTACCACTTGGAACACAAAAAGCGCAAGAAGACTAAGCCGTTTACTTGACTCCTAAATAACACAAAATCACAAATATATACCATGTTGGGGGAAAAATAATTTGGGAAGTGAAGCACAGTTTATAAGAGACACTTTTTGTATTATTATTATATAGATATAGATAAGATAATTGTATATTCAGAGATACTTCAGGGTTCAGATGCCACTAAATTAGGCAAATAAAAGTGAAATTCAGTTCATTAAATAAAAACATATAGATTGCTCTTGTGTTTAACCTACCAATGAAATCCTGCACAAAACACAGAGGGTAGCTGCTTGCAATGCTTTCAGAAAGTCTTTATTATCAGATTTCATGAAGCTCCCTCTTCTTTGCTGACAAGCCAGTTGGATCACCACCAGATCTGAGATGTACTCCAGTTTCTGAAACTGAAGGTCTTCGTTTGGCAAAGCCAGGGCTGAATGACTTCCAATGCAAATGGCTGAGCAGAAAGCAAAGACCATGTATTGAGGCCACATGAAGCAATCTCTCCTTCCAAAAACAAAACTTCTACCGTCCTCATTACATAATTTGAAGTCCCTCCCAACTATTACAATTATTCTTGTGTTACTTTATCATTCAAACTCATTGTCCTTGACTTCTCCATTGCCAATCTCCAACACACACACATGTTTATTATTCTTAACTGTTAGTCTTCATTGTCTTGTAGTTTTGTCTGAGAGCCCATAATTGATCAAATGTATGCAAACTGAGAAGTTATTAAACATGATCAGTCACTGCTCAAATTAGTGCTGAAACACATTTCTGCATGGTCAATTGTGTAAAATAAATCTGCATACATTAAATACAATTTTACCCCAAAACATTTAAGAAAACAAAACCTATGTACATAGAACATTCATCTGTGTTCTTTCTTTGTTGGCCAACAGCACTGACCTAATCAAATCGCAGTTCCATTCAAGCCTCTTCAACCTTGGATATAATAAATCATTGTTATGCTGTCTGAAATGCATCCAACCAAAACTGATTCTTTGTATTTTTTTCCACAAGTTCCCATAGCTTTTGGTGTAGACCTGAGATGTGCGAGACATGATCAACTAAAATATTAAACAGACACAAGTTCAGAGTAAGCAAAGAAAGCCAACTGTTTATGAAAGCCGTGTGTATAAAATGGTACAAGCTTCATTACTGTCCAGTAGCCCATCCGGTAAATGCCTCTTCCTTGAGACATCCTGATTTTATGATATTCATTTTGATCCTTTGCAGAGGATTTTAAATAAACCAATAGTAAGAGATGGACACATTTTGTTCAAAGTTCATGGAAGAGACAACGTGCTTTATATATATTTTAGAACATCATCTAACATCATATACAGGGAACCCTTTCTAATATAAACTCACCTAAAGGATTATTAGGAACACCATACTAATACTGTGTTTGACCCCCTTTCGCCTTCAGAACTGCCTTAATTCTACGTGGCATTGATTCAACAAGGTGCTGAAAGCATTCTTTACAAATGTTGGCCCATATTGATAGGATAGCATCTTGCATTTGATGGAGATTTGTGGGATGCACATCCAGGGCACGAAGCTCCCGTTCCACCACATCCCAAAGATGCTCTATTGGGTTGAGATCTGGTGACTGTGGGGGCCAGTTTAGTACAGTGAACTCATTGTCATGTTCAAGAAACCAATTTGAAATGATTCGACCTTTGTGACATGGTGCATTATCCTGCTGGAAGTAGCCATCAGAGGATGAGTACATGGTGGTCATAAAGGGATGGACATGGTCAGAAACAATGCTCAGGTAGGCCGTGGCATTTAAACGATGCCCAATTGGCACTAAGGGGCCTAAAGTGTGCCAAGAAAACATCCCCCACACCATTACACCACCACCACCAGCCTGCACAGTGGTAACAAGGCATGATGGATCCATGTTCTCATTCTGTTTACGCCAAATTCTGACTCTACCATCTGAATGTCTCAACAGAAATCGAGACTCATCAGACCAGGCAACATTTTTCCAGTCTTCAACTGTCCAATTTTGGTGAGCTTGTGCAAATTGTAGCCTCTTTTTCCTATTTGTAGTGGAGATGAGTGGTACCCGGTGGGGTCTTCTGCTGTTGTAGCCCATCCGCCTCAAGGTTGTACGTGTTGTGGCTTCACAAATGCTTTGCTGCATACCTCGGTTGTAACGAGTGGTTATTTCAGTCAAAGTTGCTCTTCTATCAGCTTGAATCAGTCGGCCCATTCTCCTCTGACCTCTAGCATCAACAAGGCATTTTCGCCCACAGGACTGCCGCATACTGGATGTTTTTCCCTTTTCACACCATTCTTTGTAAACCCTAGAAATGGTTGTGCGTGAAAATCCCAGTAACTGAGCAGATTGTGAAATACTCAGACCGGCCCGTCTGGCACCAACAACCATGTCACGCTCAAAATTGCTTAAATCACCTTTCTTTCCCATTCAGACATTCAGTTTGGAGTTCAGGAGATTGTCTTGACCAGGACCACACCCCTAAATGCATTGAAGCAACTGCCATGTGATTGGTTGGTTAGATAATTGCATTCATGAGAAATTGAACAGGTGTTCCTAATAATCCTTTAGGTGAGTGTACATGTTAATAGTATTGGGAGGAAAAAGAGAAGATCGATATATCCTCTATGCCTTGCTTGAAACAGTCAGTCTCATTATAACTGTACTTGTCAATCTGTTGTCACTCCTATACTGAACCAGACTTCATGTGAACAAACACATCTATCAGGCAGGTCATGACTCATTCTGTAAATGATATACAAGACAAATAACAAAGCTACTTCAGAAAGACTGAAAAGTTAAGACATCATTCCTGTTCCTACCCTATGATAAAACAAATATGTGCATCATAGGAAGAGAATGGTTAGAAACCTAACCATAATCCTTTTGTTGCTAGGAACATCTGAAATTGTTAATGAACAAGAGATAAGCAATCAGAGATGGCAGGGAATTAATATTAACATGGACAAACTGACCCTGTATTGAACTATGAATTGAAGTGTTAAGGATGATTCTGTTAAGCAAATGTAAACATTGTTAAATTTCCAGACTTACAAATTGATAAGAGAACTGTATTTTAAAAATACTTAAATGAATGATCTTACTTTGATTACTACTACTAATACATCTTCAAGTTTAACTATTATTAATCTGCAACTATTTGTATTCCTAGTACTACCGCATTCAGTATGATACATGCGATACCATTTAAAACATTTAAACTTAAAGACAAAATCTAGATCCTCATTTAATTTGCCATCCATTGCAGTCTATTAGATTATATATCATCTGAATCCCATTTTTTCATTGAATGCTGTTAAGGTAGGAGACCATTCACTGTGTTCCCATTTTAAATATTGTGCAACTTTTGCAATAGATGTTAAGTTGCATTGTTTTACATGGGTACAATATTGTTTTGGAGTTGTATGAAGTAGTAGTGGAAGAAACAGACAGTGACTAGCAATGCATGTGTCTCATTCAGTGCATTTACGTCAGATCAGGTTTTTCAAGAAACAATGTATTGGGAAAAGTGAATCATAAAATGTTTACATGACTATCAATTTCAAGCTCTACTAGAATTCCACTGTATACATAGATAGATATTTTCTTTCAGTGACTGTTCAAGAAGGAATTAAGGTTACAGATTGCACATGTAGTGCACTACCAGAAAAAGTGCCTACACGACAGAACAAAAGATTTTCAGAACACAATAGGACATTTCTAGGTTGTGTTCTCTGAAAACCAGTAGAATCTTGATATCAGAATTACTTTTGAAAAAAATTTGAATGCTCATTCAAATGCACTGATTGTCTCATGGGCTGATCGTCTTATAGGTTTTCTCTAAATAACAATCTTCCTCTAGGCATGTGTGGGAGTGCTGTGGTCCTAATGTTTATTTTATTTGTTGTCGTGTTTTTGTATTTTAGTTTTCACTATATCTTGTCGTTTTCTAAATCTGTGCTTGAATTCTCAGCTTCATAATCTCTGTCCTCTTGCTGCTTTTTCATAATGGTTTTGTGGGGTAAAATACACTTTAAGTTTTCACAGCAGGTTCATAATGAGAGGAGTGAGAACAATTAGGAAACCCACAGCGCAGTGTGTGTGACTCACGGTGCATGATACTCAGCAGAGCTTCTTCACAAGAGCAGCCCTGAGTGAAGACTCACTCGTTGTGGGTCTGCTGTGTGTTAACCAGGAAACATGCTGATTCAACGCCGTGAGAACGCTCCTCGTAATGCACAGTGCAGGCCTTTTTGTCATTAGATGCCATGCCTGGGGCAAGAACAGGCACACTGTTTTCTTACAGTACACCCTCTTTTACTTTGGTCGCAGAAACAAAAACATCTGTTACAGCACTGTGGAAGGAATAGGGACTTTAATCATTTAATCATCTATATTGTTCCACTACTATCCTGAACACATTTAAAATAATGCACACATAATGTGTAGATAGATAGATAGATAGATAGATAGATAGATAGATAGATATGGCCTTTGTGTAAATATGCAACTTCCGATTAAAATTGTATTTACTATTCTCTTTACTCATATCCTTCATGAAATTCATAAGCATGGCTACAGTCTCGATGGCTTAGGAACACAATCTACAACAGTCTTCCTTTATTTATAGCACAATAAATGTGACAATATTTGGTTTGTCTGAGTGAATAACTTTCTGTTAAATTACTATTGTTTGTTTAGGTAAACTGTGTAATTATGTGTGTGTGTGGGGGGTGGGGGGTCGAAACAGAGAACAAATACAGAATATAAGATGAAAAAAAATGAATAAATGAGCCCTAGAACATTTAAAAGTAATGAAGAGTAATCTAGTATGAAGATGCCAGTGGAAAATTGCATTAATAAGATTAATAATGTTGTTTACATGCAGTACACGTAGGCATCTATAAATTAATGGTGCTGTATAAATGTTTCACCTTACCCAAGAGTTATTGTGACTATTTTTGTTTCCATAAAGTGTTTAGAAGAAAGTGTGTAAGTGTGGAAATGTATCCATTAAATTAATTTTGTGGTGGTTTATTGGCTAAGGTTCCCAGTATATTACATCCTACTTCACTATTGAGTACAATGTTCCCTACTTTTTGGCTGCCTGCAAGGAAACACTGTGCACTTCCTTAAAACGACAAGAAATATATTATGGCACTAAGACCATCTCAGCGTTATTTTAGATAATTACAATTTTAAGTCTTAGAAAAATAAAATCATCATAATTGCAAAAAGTTAAAAAAAATAGCTATTTTTAATTGCTTGCAGACATTGAGATCTGCTGATACTTCAGCTGTTTGTCTCACAAGAGTGAGCAGAAATGCTTAAAGTCACTTGAATGCAACAATGAATAGCTAATTACACCACCTGGTTTTACTGCTTGTTCACACCAAATGCAACCAGCCTCCAGTTTGGTGTTTATAAATTCACCCGTGGAGAACAGGTTTATTGTAAGACTTAACTGTTTTGTTTGATTAAGTCACTGATATCTCATATCTGATTATTTCAAGGAGGTCTTAATATTGGCAGAAAACCTAGAATCACAATGTACTTAAAGTTTTCTATTGATGCAGCTTGGTGTTTTGGAGAAGTTTTCAGCATCTACGGAACACATCGCATCTTGTTATACAGCTGGTTATTCAAATTATTATAATTATTTGTTTAAAGTATGAATATATTTGCCAACAAGACTCCATACTATATAGAAGTACATTCCATTTTGGGTTTTCAAATATATATATACATATATGTATGCTTATAAATGTGAAATGTAAATCCCGTGTAAACTGTAACTTAGAAGTTGTAAAATGTATTATATTCTGAATTGCTATGTTTTATGTAAATTGAATTTGTAATGATTGATGCCTTTATTGAACTGTATTTTTGCACTTTGTTTTGCACTTATGTTGTAAGTTGCCCTGGATAAGGGCATCTGCCAAGAAATACTACTACTACTACTACTACTACTACTACTACTACTACTACTACTACTACTACTACTACTACTACTAATAATAATAATAATAATAAATACCAAAGTATGAAAGATGTATCCTTGGAATATCAAGAAGAGATGTAAATAAAAATAAATGAATGGATCTGAGAACAAACGAAAATTTGTGTCATCATTGAAAGAGTGAAAATGTTAAAATGACATTGGGCTGGACACATTGCAAGAAGAACAGATCAAATATGGACAAATTAAGCTATGGAAGATGACCACATAAAATATGGGAAGATGAAATCATAAACTTTACAGGCATGGAAAAGAGAAGCTGTAGATCAAAGCAAGTGGAAACATCTTGGCGAGGCCTTCATTCAGTGTATTAATATAGGCTTATAAAGATTTATATATATGTGTGTGTGTGTGTATACATAAAACCCATGCATGAATGGATATATAATGTTCTTGTAGATAAGTACAGTACAACACAGAGGAATATACGTTATCATGATCATTCTGTAAGGGAATGGTTTCTTAAAAAATTCTTAAAATTACTTCCAAACAGAAACTTTCATTCACTTTACTTGCCAAATATTAAATCTGAGGTCTATGCTTTGTGGAATTAGGCTTGAAAGACTGTATTGATGGCCTGTTTTACAGACATGAGCTGGACAGCACAGTCCTTTGCAAGAACTAAAGACATGACACCACACCAGAGAGATGGCACCAAAATGTGACACATTTGCTTAGGGTAAATATATAGCTGTTTACACATACAGAAAGATATATTACATGTACAAACACATATACAAACGAACATGTTATGATTCATCCATGTAAACCAACACTGGTTAAACACTTTCCCAAAGCAGCTGGAAAATGTAATCTCAAGTCTCACTGATATTAACACAGAGGTTCTGCTACTTAATCTTTCTCCCTTCTGTTTGTGTATATTATTGAACATGTTTTTCCTCACTGTTTTCTTTTCATCATTTAGGAAACATTTTCAGTGATTTTGGTGTATTGGTCTAAAAATATTTCATTTTTATCAAATTAAATCAAATCAAAAATATCACAAATAACAACTGCTATAAAGAAAGTCTTCTGGTATTTCAGTTTACGATTAGCATGCAGTAGATTTGGTCATAGTGCAGGGTAATGAAAAAACTAAAAAGCAAATAGACTATGAATTGGGTTAACTTTCAAGTAGAGAATACTACCCAAAGGGGGATGGGATATTGCATGTTACCATGTGGAACTCATGAACGATTTTGCGAACAAAGCTGCCTATAGGCCACTGTGCGATGTCACTCAGGCAGACCCTCCCTCTGCCTGCTTGAACTAGTATAGACTGTTTCAAATGAATATTCATTAGCATTGGAACGCATATACTTGTTCCTAGCAAACATCCAGTTTGCAAAAAATAAAGAGGTGGGCTATTCCCTACTACCAGGTGTATATTTTGGATTTGGATCAATTTACAGTAGATAAATGCTACATTAATTGACAATCACTTGTACAGAAACTGAGTTCAAAGTGATACTAACTTGTTAAACACTTTATCACTGGATGGGTTCACTTGTTTCTTTGTTCGCACACACACACCCTCGAAACTAGGATCAAAATTAAAAACACAACTTCATCTTATCTCAACTATTAACTTTAAGGCTCTTTCTCACCAAGTCTAATTTCAGCATCCTCTCTCTGCTCTGATCAAGGAGTGACCACTATCTGAACTGGTACAACAGGGGTCTTATATCAATTATCCACATAGCTGGAGTGAGAAAGGAATCAAGTTAGTATTGTAACAGCGAAAGTCAAATTTAAAGTGAGCTCCACAGTCCAACAGCATGGATAATACAGCTGCTTCAGAACTCGGTAGTTTTACATTTTTTGGTAAATCAAACAAACACTCAAATGGCCTCACAAGTTTGTGTCCATAAAGCACTCCTACACTGCCATCTCTGAATCCTGTGGGGAATTTGTGTTAAATGTGAATGGGGGGCTGAACAGAATGTCAGACAGCAGGTGTAATGCATCAAAGACACTGTTATGACATTTTACACACACCAGGCCATTGCATGCAGCTGTGCACAGAAGGCAAAATATGTAGTAAAATCCTTGGGAACTCTTATGTATATAAGTCAACATTTTGCTAATGCACATAAAACATTCAAACAAGACAGCAATGTTTACAGGGAGATTTCTATAAACATCTAATATCCTTTGAAGTATCTTCCTCTTATTAAGACATGCAGCACTGTGTACACTATTAATACTTATATTAGATAAGCTTTTTCAATTTTTCAATTTACCAAGGACAGGATTAGGAGAAGAGAATCTGATTCAGAAAACCCTTCAATATTCATAAGCGACTTATATTTTAGCTCATGTACTGAACATGGAGTCGGAGCCAATCTGGAAAACTACATGAAACCGCTAAAGACTAATGACTGACATGTGAACATAAAGATATTTCCCCTAAAGGAAAAATATATATAATAATAATATATATGTGGTTAGACTAAACTTTGTTCCATTTTAATACCTTGAGTAAGACTGTACACATAAGAAAGCTTTTACATTTTAGATGTCTTGCTTGTTGGATTTGATTATGGAAAGGAAAGGAAACTCCAATGTGAAAATGAAGGATATGTGATTAATCTTTCACTGTCACTTTGTTATGTGGTCTTTGGAGAAATGTATAAAGACTCCCTTAGGGCCATTTGGTACTATGAGGCTGAACCTAAGTTTGGTCTTTGAAGTACCTAGTAGAGACTTGTATAAGATCCTGGTCTTACTTAATTTCTAAAGTTAAAGTAAACTTTACTGTAGACAATGGCTGGATTTACACACACTTGAAAATCACCTCCAGTCAGGACTTTGTGATATAGCATACATGTATCACACACATCCTTCACAATACTGCAAAAGCATGTCCCTCAATCAGTGCGTCTCTAAGGACAGGTTCAATCTCTGTCCCACATTAAAGACAGCTTTAAAATGCCTTGTACATTGAAATTGTACCTGGGTTTCACAGGGGCAGGGCCCTTCCAATTAGACCTATAGCTTAACTAAGATTTGATAGGTTTACAAGATATAATTCAAGAGCACTTTTTGAATATGGAGTACAGTAACTATACAATACATTTTGGAACCTCCTTCAAATCACTAGAATCAGAAACATTGATAATAATAATAATAATAATAATAATAATAATAATAATAATAATAATAATAAAAGATTCCACAAAATACTTTCACATGCAAACAAACTAATGTTGCAGTTTGGATTTGGTTTTCTAGTTGATTGACATTCACATTTGTCAATCAAATAATTGCTAATGTTGCTAAGCCACACATAAAATGCAGTCTGCTAACTGACAGAATTTCCTCTTAGTTCGAATGACACCAAATATTAAATACTCAAAATTCGACCGATACTTGATAATCTATTGACGTGATGACTGACTCCAAATACTAATGATACCTGTTGCTTGATTTTCACCACTGAGTCTAAATAAAAACAATTCTGATAGAAAAAAAGCTATGACAACTCATGACAGATCACAACACTTGATAGACAAAACTGCAAAGCCAGAGGAAAAACAGACAACGTACTCTTGGGAAATGATGATGTCGTAACATAGACACCATAGAAATGCTATGCCTTAGTATCCCATTGTCACATTGTGCATTAAAGGAAGACAGTTCATAAAAGTTTTCACATTTGCAGTGTGTCACCATATGTTAAATATTATTGGATTATGCTGTACAGTGAAAGATGACACGTGGAAATCTTAGAATTTACAAACAAAGAATGTTCCGGATCTGTCAGCTGTAGAGCCACAGATGAGATAAATAAATAAAGATGCATTCTTAAATAAATACTGATGTTTTGCAGTCACAGGAAGTATGAAGTATGATACTAATCCCATGAAATTAAAATTAGAGTACAGCTAGGTCACTCAATTCAAAAATACATCTTGCACTTAACATAGGACATTTTCATTCACCACTAGCACCTATATGTTACTTGCTGTGGTATTTTAACTGTCCAAATTGTTTCACAGACATTATAAGTGTAAGTAGCAAAATAAAAAAAGATTGATGTGCTGCATTTTAAATGCCTCTTCAAAACATGCAAAGGGTATAATTCATGTATGAAAGCATAGGTATTGGTCTCAAAGCAGCTGGTTTTTCATTCCTGACAGATTTGGCCTACAGACTGGAAATCTCAGATTATCTGATTTGAACTATTAATGAGCATTTATAATCTAATCATAACTTTTTAAATACATTTTCCCCAGTGGAATTCTGTCAGCTAAGTTTTGTAGGGCAATTTGTTAATATTATATTAAAATAATAGGATACAATAACCAAGCTATATTTTCCATGGAAGCTGCCGTAAAAACAGAAAGAAAAAAAAGATATGTAAAAAAAAAAAGAAAGACAAAACTACAGAAGTCTGAAGTAATTTTCTTTCCCATAACTCATAATGATGTGTATTGGAGGCAATGTTGTTTATGTATGGCTTCTTTTCCACCTGTTTACCATTTTCTAATTGAAAACAATTAAAAGTGAATGCCAGAGACACAAGCTCTCCAGACATATATAAAAACAACCATACAGATTTCAACATCAACAAAAGAATCCATCTGCCATCCAAAACACAAATTGTTCTCATTAGACAGAAATGTATTTACACTGAAAACAAAAATGTAACAAATATTTTGTGGAAGGTGAACTTGCAGGACCTGACACAAATGTTGAACAAATTACAACGAACTAGAAACAGCTGTTAGACACAATGCTACACAAATCCAATGGCAAACCACTTTTCATTAATGTATACCATTAACGTATTGGAGACCATCACAACATAAAAGTGGAAGAAAAATGACTGTATCTGTAAAATATATAAAAGTTTTAAATGCAGTTAATCCATAGATGATTATATATATAACAAACTGTAATTCTTTCAAAATGTTTTTGTTATCAAAATGTATTTTTGAGTATAAGATGTGACTAGGATGCAAAAGTATACAGTATAATAAAATGTTTATCATTAAATGTAAATTTACTCTAAATCAGATGAGAACACTTGGAAATAAGTGTGTGGCTATTTAACATTTTTATTTTTTTGTTCATCATAAAACATCAGTACAGAACTCACTTAAACATACAGCTTCACATGTATATAAAGCAAACAGCAAGTCAAATTCAAACTTCAAAGTAATTATCTGGCCATGTGTTTCTGTGTGTTTCCTTAATCCCTGATCTCTCCAGAAATGTATTTTTCCTGAGATCATAGCTATGATCACTTATGAGTCCAGTGTGATTTCAGCTGCATATGCACACATGTGATAAGAGTCATAAAGGTAGTGCAAACTGTAGGTGGTGTGCCACTCAAGAGCTGATCCAAATGAAACAATCTTGATTACAACAATAACTTCCTGAAGAGCAATTCTGATGAGAGGAAGCTGAATAAACAAGGCATGTCTTTTAAAATCTTTGAGCTTCAGTCTCAATGTCATTGAATAGCCACAATGGAGGAAACAAACAGGTGGCTTAACTTAGAGAATAATTATACTTTAAACCCCCATAGGGGAACAGTGTGGTAGGGTCTCTGTGTTTATGGATCCTCTCAGTAAGGAATGCCTACGTTTTAGCTATGGAACTGTAGAATTATCTTATGTTTATTTGAAGGCAAGCTGGGGTGTGTTACTAAAAGATTGTAAAAAAATGAAATTAGTGACAACCTATTATTAAGTGCTACTCTCAAGACGCCCAAGTGAACACAGACCACACCAGCTTTGTATGCTGCAGGAAGAATAATGCAGAAAACATCTATGCACGTATGCTAAACTACAAAAGAAGTCCATAACTTGAATCCAACCAAATTCCAAAGTTACACACTTAATTATTTTAGCGATGTTATATTGGAGATAGATATTGTGAAAACAAACAAACACACTTTAAAAATAACAACACGCATACATATTGTGTTGTGAATGTGAAAACAATCAAGTAACCTTTTCCAAAGACACAGACATGCAGACTCCACAGACTCCTTGTAATCCCTGACTTTGGGTTGTCTTACATTACCAACTTTATTTATACCAAACCTACTTCTTATAAACTCAAACTTGGGTGCATAAACAGTGTGTTTTAATTGAATCATTAAGAGTTTCTTTCTTGCTTTCTTCTGCTCTAATCCATCAAAAATGTACTTAGAAAAAACAACAAGGCACTGTTTTGGGATAGGTCCACACTGTGCATGGTTTTGTATTTGCACAACTTAATCTACCACCACTGAACTGACTGACCTAAATGACTTTCGAGAAGTATAGTGAAGACAGAGCTTGTGCTTTAAAAACTGTAGGTCATTCCTATAACATTTAGAACGAAAGCATAAAAAAATGGGGCTTATGAATGAAGTACTTTCTGTCAGGAATTACTGAACCCTCGCGGAGAGATACTGCCCCAGGTGTAATGACATCAGTCAGAATTTAAAACATTTCTGTGATGTCATCCTTTGATCTTTCAGTGGATTAGTTTTCTGAATCTGTACAAAGCAGGTGCAATGTAACAAATAATGTACAACAGTTACAGTATTGTACAAACAATAAGTTTGGAGTTGGAGTTGCTTACATTTCACCTCTTTACATTTGTAAAAGGAATAAAACAGTTTTTTTATTTTATATAATTAATTTGTGGTACCCAACATTGGTCTCTTTGGCTTAAAAACAGCAAAGAGGATTATTGGATTATTTTATCTACACATGCCTTGAAAGTTTGTTTGAAACACAAAGACTTCTAAATAAATACATAATGGATAGTAAAGGTGCAAAACAGAAGCTCACATTCTGAGATGGTTAAAATCATGATTACCACGTCACTTTGTTTAGTACTTAAACTACACCTGGGTCAGCAAACAAAAGGTATTGCATTTTTTAAAGTATTGCTTAAATTATTATTATTATCTCACTCAGCTAAAACAAATAATTGATTGAAAAGTAGATTCTATAATATACTTTTTCTTGATTTGTCCCTCACAAAACATAATCTAGAAAATAGTATATTTAGAAGAAGTAGAAGAAGGAGGAGGTTTTGACTATGGGGACAGCTGAATGCCTTTGGAGAAGGAAGATATACTGTTATTCAACTCCAAAACAGGTCAGTATTTTCTGTTGTTGTTCTGAACTATAATTGGGAAATTCATAAAGTCTTGTGTTCATCATAATTATGTTTACATAACAAGTAATTTTTCTTACATTTTTATAAAACTGTTCCCATATGTTTAACATCATGTGCAATTTGTTCTATTTAACTACAAAAAAACAAAAAAAACAATAGCAGAACAATATCTTCATATACACATTCAGCATCTTGGCAAAGGTCTACAGAGAGGCAAAAAACATTATGGAAGGGTTTTCCTGTAACAATTTTTATCTTTTTAAAGATTAATCATTCTTCGGGTAATTAACTATCTGTTTTAAAATTGTTTTTGTTGTTCGAGATTCATTCACTGTTTAAACATTGGAAATAAATGCTTTATTGTAGGGAGAAAGTCCATCTTTCTCTGTAGTCACTGCACTCTCCTTCTCATTAAAAAGTTTTGTACAGAGTTTGTCTAATGTTTAAGTGAAGAAACCTCTGGGGTTACAGAAAACTAGAAAGGTGCTCTGCATGGTATTAGATTTAAATCTTGAAGGTATTAAACAAAAGCACACACACACACCTATAGAATATATATAGATAGATATATACAAAATGTAGTTCAGTTATCTGCAATATATAATGCATTGGTTTAAAATACATACATGTACACATATTGGTGGCAAGAAGCAGGGGACTGCACTAGACCAGAAGTTAAATAAAGTAGTTAAAATCTTTCGAGTTTAGGTATTTAACTGGTTTAGTCTGGCTGTGAGGTCAGGTACGTGTTAATATTGTTCAAACATCAAACAAACATACATCAGGTCTTGCTTGCACAACTGAATATGTGGTCTCAAAGAGGATGTTAAATTGTAATCCTCCCTACCTGGAGTTTACAAATGAATATGTGAAGCTCCCGCAGCCCCCTCCTCATAAACCAATTAAGCCTGACCACATTGTCATGTTTTTGGTGTCAATTGCTACACTCTGTTGGCATCAGGTCAGCAGCCAAGATGCATTCTCACTCTTTGGTTAGTCTTATGAGGGTAAATACACATTGCCAGTTTTAAACCCCAACCCTGGCATTATGTTTGATTCTAAGTCGAAATTCTGTGATCTGGTCCCGGAGAACTACAGGGTCTCTTGGTTTTCCTTCCAGCTGAGCCATTAAGGATCTAATTGTACTAATTATTTGCTGAAGTGAACCAGTTTCTATTTTACACAGGTGACAATTTAAAGAGGCTCATAAACTGGGATTCTAGCATAAGAGCTATGCACCCCTTAATCCACATATTAGTAACTCATTTAAACCTGGAAAAACAAGCAAAATCACAGAGAAATACAATTTACCATTTTATCTTTTGTTCTACAATACAAGAAAATTATTTCTGGTTATTTGAGGCACCTAACATGGTAATGTTCTTGTTTTTGTACAATTACACAAATCTAGCTATTACTTTTCTCACATTTCACTGTGATACTTCTGCTCAAAACATTTATAAAAGGAAATGTCAGCTTTCTAAAAAATACTGTTTGTAAGCATTCGTTCTCAAATGGAGTTGAGTTCTCTTTTTTAAATACTTTTCTTAGTAAATTTGTGCAGAAGCTTCCCATAATATTGTACATTTATGCATGCTGAGACCTTTGGAGCTTTTATAGCTGCTAGTTGGTCCCATAATGAGAATTTAATGAGTATCTTTATTTTAATGGGTCTGGCATACACAAGCTCACAAACCTCCATCAATTATCAGTAAATAGCTTCCAAATGAGCTGCTAAATGGACTACCAGTGGGCATGACATTGCTTTAAGAGTCCCAAGACAAAAGGCATCTTACCTCTATGTATGAACTACTCAGCTTTTCCTCAGGATAAAGATTTTCCACAGTGTGTGTATGTACTAAAGTCTTTGTGAAATTATAAACAAGAGAAAAAAATAATTATGAAAGTCACTTTGATAATGCACATACAGCCCTTATTAGACATGGTAATCCTTGTAGGAGATGGCCTTGTTGTTAGATAAGGGTGTCTTGGGACTAGTGCCATGTACTGGACTGCACTGGCCATTCTCACTCCAGAATGTCCCAGGCACTCTAGAGTTCAGGTCTGGAGGACTCACTGGCCAATCCATCCTTTCAATTGCTTCCTGTTCCAGATAAGCAGTCAAGATCTTTGCTCCTTATCAGCCACAGACATTAATTTTATTGAACCACTGAAATGCTGTTGTTTTCCAAAACTGGGGGACTATATAAACTTATACATGCTTCGATATCCTATCACAGCAGGTCTTAAATGTGATTCATCTTGACAAAGTACACTGAGGCATTAAACCGTCAACTGCTCACCCTCTTACCTGTTACAGTATATATATACAGGATTAACTTGGCTTTTTGTTTGTGTTTGTTTTGTTATAAACATGTATTCATCCATGTACAATCTACAACAAACAAACACAAATGAAACATCATGAGAAAAATAATTTCAAATAACACTGCTTTTCTCTCAACAATGGTCAACACATCTGAAGGTTATCAAAATAGTAGCTGTTTTCAATTTTGTACATTAACATAAAAATCATATTCTTTGCATCCAGGTATTTGTGTAATTACACTATAATTACACATACGTATCACAGATTTAGTGTTTACAGGCTTTACTGTGGTATGTATGAATATTAAATTACACATCTGTAATTTTGATCTGTTCATTTTATGGACTTGTAGAAGCCATGCAAAATGTGGTTACACAAATAACTAGTAATAAGACCATGTAAAATTATGCCCGAGACAAACAGTCAAAACTGTCAGAAAAATGAATATCTGGGCCAAAACAGAAGAGATAAAATCATCACGATCCATGCCAGAGAATGGATAGAGACAAAAGACCAACTTAAACAGCAGCACATTAATCAATGTGTGAGGAAGCGAGTCTGGGCTGATGAGAAAACGTATGTATATATACAGTACTGTGCAAAAGGTTTAGGCAGATGCTGTAAAGTAAGAATGCTTTCAAAAATAGACATATTAATAGATTATATTATCAATTAACTAAATGCAAAGTGAGTGAACAGAAGAAAAATCTACATTAAATCCATATTTGGTGTGACCACCCTTTGCCTTCAAAACTGAATCAATTCTTCTAGGTACACTTGCACAAAGTCAGGGATTTTGTAGACATATAGTCAGGTGTATGATTAAACAATTATACCAAACAGGTGCTAATGATCATCAATTAAATATGTAGGTTAAAACATAATCATTAACTGAAACAAACAGCTGTGTAGGAGGAATAAAACTGGGTGAGGAACAGCCAAACTCAGCTAACAAGGAGAGGCTGCTGAAGACAGTTTACTGTCAAAAGTCATACACCATAGCAAGACTGAGCACAGCAACAAGACACAAGGTAGTTATACTGCATCAGCAAGGTCTCTCCCAGGCAGACATTTCAAGGCAGACAGGGGTTTCCAGATGTGCTGTCCAAGCTCTTTTGAAGGAGCACAAAGAAACGGGCAACGTTGAGGACCGTAGACGCAGTGGTCGGCCAAGGAAACTTACTGCAGCAGATGAAAGACACATCATGCTTACTTCCCTTCGCAATCAGAAGATGTCCAGCAGTGCCATCAGCTCAGAATTGGCAGAAAACAGTGGGACCCTGGTACACCCATCTACTGTCCGGAGAAGTCTGGTCAGAAGTGGCCTTCATGGAAGATTTGGGGTTCAGAAAAATGGCAGCAGGTGCTCTGGACTGATGAGTCAAAATTTGAAATATCTGGCTGTAGCAGAAGGCAGTTTGTTCACCGAAGGGCTGGAGAGTGATACACGAATGAGTGTCTGCAGGCAACAGTGGTGGAGGTTCCTTGCAAGTTTGGGGCTGCATTTCTGCAAATGGAGTTGGGGATTTGGTCAGAATTAATGGTCTCCTCAATGCTGAGAAGTACAGGCAGATACTTATCTATCATGCAATACCATCAGGGAGGCATCTGATTGGCCCCAAATTTATTCTACGGCATGACAATGACCCCAAACATACAGTGACAGTCATTAAGAACTATCTTCAGCATAAAGAAGAACAAGGAATCCTGGAAGTGATGGTATGGCCCCCACAGAGCCCTGATCTCAACATCATCGAGTCTGTCTGGGATCACATGAAGAGAGAGAAGCAACTGAGGCTGCCTCAATCCACAGAAGAACTGTGGTTAGTTCTCCAAGATGTTTGGGCCGACCTACCTGCCGAGTTCCTTCAAAAACTGTGTGCAAGTGTACCTAGAAGAATTGATGCTGTTTTGAAGGCAAAGGGTGGTCACACCAAATATGGATGTGATTTAGATTTTTCTTCTGTTCACTCACTTTGCATTTAGTTAATTGATACATATAATCTATTAAAATGTCTATTTTTGAAAGCATTCTTACTTTACAGCATTTTTTCAGCATTTGCCTAAACCTTTTGCACAGTACTGTGTATATATTTCTTATTATAATATTAATAATTATTTTCTCCATGTATTTTCTTTCCATATTACATACTTTTCAATACCTATGCTTAATGTTTATAATAAATTAGAGCATAGGCTATGCATACAGCTCAATTAATAACTGCACTGACTGCATAATTTCAACAACAACAACAATAATTAAAATAAAACTAAACATATTATTAATAATAATAATAATAATTATAGTTGTCTGTACCTGGGCTGTGTTCACCCATATCTTATTCTGCTACCAGTTGAGGGCACCATTTAACAGCTTGTGAAACAGGAGCCTAAAGGAAACCAGATGCTAATCCACAGTAATCCACATTCCCTCCTAGTGTTTGTAAATATACTTGGCACATTTCCCAGAATCTGTGGTTTATTTGTCTACCTTTCTTATATGGGGTGTGCATTTTAAATGTCTCAAGAAGAGACGATATCTCAAAGATAAATGGCATACATTTTGAAGGTTCACTTCACATAGTCAGGTTTAAGGAATAATATGAAATAATGTACTGCTGTTTAATTAAAGATGTAATAATATGAATACAAACAGGATGTTATTTTCTCTTCCCTGTTGTGTGATTTGAGAAATCACAAATGATGACAAATTGCAACTGTTCATTTGTCAGAGCTGCTGTTGCTATGCCAAAAAAAGAACGGACGTTTTGATTATTATTATCAAGTGTTTATATTGCTGAACTATGTCCTATCACTTTTAAATGGGAAGGGAATCTCTAGAGACTAACAATTAAATTAATAAGTACAGGGTGTGCAACTTGTGTGCAGATTAATGAGGTAAGATAATATTGGATTTCCACAAAGTGTTCCAGAAGTATTGCAGTTTATTTTCAGAATGACTATATCTTTAAGGATCCTATAGATCATGAGAGTCATTTTGTTTTAAATGTAACAATATGTTGTATGCAATATATCACAATCAGTAGAATACACTAATTTCAAATAATTTGTAGGGCTCCATCTTAAGTAATCAGTACAGTTACGTACCCATCTGAGGTATAAGAAGTATCTAAAGCTATATGCACACTTATAAGTATTTTAAATGTGATTAATGCTTATTTTCTGAGAATGTTATAATGTGGACCAAATGGTAAACTTAGCCAGACCCACATAAAATGATGTTAGCATTTCCTTTAGTGTGTAATAGCAGTCTTTGGACACAGATTTTTCTTACTGTACTATGGGAATAAGCAGTATGTTTATGCAAACCTTTCCATTGTTGTAAGCCCACTTTAATAAAAGTTGTAAACTATCCTATAGGTGAAAAATCCTTTCATTTTTTTTATTTTGGAAGAACTGACGCTCTCCAGAATCACACAGGCCTTGTATCAGTTGTCCTGAGGGACACACTATGTGCTGAGAGAAACACCTCAAAGTGGCAAGACCAAACCAAAATCCACACCTTCATATTCTGAATCCGAGCTCTTTTGAAGCAGCCTGGAGTTCTCACTTCGAAAAACAACAAACAAGCCGTGTTAAACCCAGAATCCAAGAGGTTAAAATAAAGCTTCTACTTGAATTCCCTCTCTTGTAAGTGACATGATTAACAAATTAGCCTGGCAATAACCTCCAAGACCTGAGACAAATGACACTAGCTTTCCCACCTTCCCCACTGATCAAATTCTGCTGAAGAAGCTTACTGAAATAGTTTTTGATATACAAAATTATAAAAGAGAAATAAGCAATTTGCAAGTTTACTGTTGTGTTACAAACTATATACAGTTGCAGTTGTTTTTACAAACTTAAAATAAATACTAACAGTAGTATCTGCTCTACCCACACTTTAATATCCTTTAATAGATAATGGTTTTGTAGAGAATTTTCCAGGTCAGTTATATGTCAATACGTTTCTATGTCACATATTATGAAAACTTTCAAAACACCTTGAACAATTACATCACATCTATATTAATACTAACATCTGAACAGTGAACAATAAAACTTATTTTAATTCAAAATGAACTAAAATTACAGTTCTTTCAACATTACAGTTTAAAACAAAATGCTGTAAATATGAATATGAATGCAGAACTACAGGTCTAGAGGTCTTCCACATGGCATGACAGTATGTGTTGATTTGTTGCCCAGGGTAAATATAACTTTTGACTTCTTCAAATATCTTTTGATCTACTTCAATTTTCATAGTTTCAAAAAGCTGTTGAACATGGTCTTACTCAAGTTCAACTTGAGTTCAGTTTTCTTAGTTGCATATGAGAGTTCTTGAATTTGAAGCTTCATGTACTTTTGCAAAGATGACTAGATATTAGGCATAGAGATTATATTAAATCAAATGTAGATACATACACTTTTACATGTGTGTGTGTTTATTTATAAATTCATAGGTTAATTTAATAGGTCCTATTTAATAGGGTGTCTCTTATTGCTTAAAAAATGTAATCTCGGTCATTTTGGGCAAGTTCTGGCTGCAAAAACATTGTGAAATATGGCCTGTTATATAATAATATAATAATAATACACAATCTATTAACTTATGATGAATCACACATGTAAGGATTAGACACAAATATGTTTACAGTGAAGACATATTTTCTTCCATTAAATGTATCAAATAACCCCCTTTCTCTCTGTCTATAAATGTTTTGGTCCACGATCCGTTATAACTGACCTACAGTAGCCGTCTGTGTTTTCATGAAAAAATCTGAAGTGGGTCACTGCTTTTGAAAATAAAATTTGACATTTTATTTTCAGTCTTGACTGTTTCTTGAAGTTGGAAACTACGCTGTTTGTTACTAACCATAGTATTCAATATTACATGAACATATGTTATATATAACTTATTAACAGCTTGCATATTTTAAAGATTGCCTCTAAGTGGATAATAAGTAGAGGTGCTTACGAAGAGTCCCTTATTATTTAGTCCTTGACTTTTTGACTTGGACCATTGCTTAGCGATTTTTTTTTTCTTGTTTCAATTTACATCCAAACATTCACAAACAAGCAGTCAGTCTGAAATGGATAGCCTGTAAAGATAAACAGTGAGAAAGGCCGAAATAGAAAAGCAAACTCGAGTTTGCATCAAGGCCGCAGGAGTTGAGCAGTGAAAATGTTAGAGTACACTTTGTATTAGGTCTGAAGCAGTGTTGAAACGTTTTTTTTCTTTTTCCAGATCAAAGCCAATTTCTCTGCTTTTTTCTGCCTCGGGCATCAGATGTGTGGCTCAGTATAAGAGCTAGTATATCCATCACCATGCTGCCATCAAAAAACCAAGGAGAAACAAACTTTTATTAAAGTGTATACAAAAGTGTTAACAATCTGTCTCATTCTTCTGAAATGAATCAGAAACACACAGGAACATCAGTCCTAGAACTCGCTTCCCTTCATTTTCATGAATCAAAGGCTTGTGTCCCATTCTACCACAGATTTAAAATAATGATATTTGCACATATTATTTAATGCCATATAAATAGAGAAAAGACACCCTGCCTTTACTGTGCAAAAAAAATAAAATGTATATATATTATTAGGCTTACACAAACAGGATATGATATTTGTGTAAGGACTTTTCCATTACACTTGATTTTGTGCTGTTCAGAAAAGGTGTTTAAAAAAATGAAGAGCTTTTAAGTAATGTATACTATATTGAATGAGCATTATTAATCAAATGGTAGTAACAAGTCATAACATTTACAGATGATCAATGATCTATAATGTGTTTTCAGAGTGTGTTTAAACTTTGTTATGTGTGTATGTGTGTACATTTGTGTGCGTGTCACATTAGCTTCATTTTCAACAGAGGAGAAGGAGTTAATAAAGATTTGAGAATCAGATCAATAAATGTTTAGAAACTTCCTCTAAACAGTTTTGGAAACTAAAGCCTTCTTACTGGAACAAAGTAAATAAACTCCAGTAAGAGTAAACAATACATGTGTGTCCCATCCCACAAGAAGATCTTGAAACAAAATTGGAAAACTGTGAGAAGTGCCATCCTCCGTAGTATATCTTTTGCACTGGCTGTAATAAACAACCGTATGGAAAAACTCAAAAAGCAAAGACCCTTTTCTTATAATAATAATAATAATAATAATAATAATAATAATAATAATAATAATAATAATAATAATAATAAAAATGGTTTGCAAGGTTTCTAAGTCTCTTGTGTTTTTTGGATCTGACATTAACACGAAATGTTTATTGAAACTGTATTTCCCTCAGCAGTTACTGAAAGCCAAGTCACCAGCTGTGTTTGAGATAATAGACTTTCTTAGGTGGCAGAAATGTCCTGAAAATTGCCCCCCCAACCTCAGTAATCCATTGAGAGACGTCCTTGATCAAGGTGTAATTTATTCTGGTGGCTGACAATCACACGGACAAGGCAAATGAGCGCTGTCAACTGTCCCGAGAGACACAAGAGGGAAGACAGATGTTTGACAGTGTCATTTCATACACGTTAGTTTTGAAGTAGTGCCAAACACTGTATAGGTTCACTCTTAGGGAATACTCCCGGTGAAAGAAACACTTTTTAAAAGGCAATACCTGAAACATTTTGCTGTAGTGTATGTGTATCTGTGTGCATGGTCAAGGGGGAAAAGAAGGTTCTCGCCAGCCCTGGGGCTTCTGTCCCACACACAGATTGAAGACAGAGAACTTAATGTACCAACGAATCACCTACTTAAATGCAACAAAGAGAGCAGAGCTGTTGCACTTAACACATAGGGTGAAAGCATCTCAAGGGCCTCGTATGTCTTTCATATGATCATCTAGGATCAAAGTTGAGCTGAGCAGGACAGAGATTTGGTTACATGGTGAAAATTTTGCTGCTGCAGGCCCTGACAAAGTACAAATTACGTACAATATGCTGTATAGCTCTGTCTGTATCCGTCAACAAGCAATAACAATAAATAGAGATGTAAATACATTTAAAATGCTATTTTTGTGCACTTATTTATACAAATATTACTGTCTATTTTGTTAAATTATTATGTATTATAAATTTGCTTTACATTGTTATGTTTTGGTTTTAATAATCAAAATAAAAGGTGGAATAAAATGAAAATGAAAATTCTGTCCTTCTATTAGTACTGCTTTATACTCCCTCAGCACAAATATGGATGAATCAAGCTTCCAGTGTACAAAAATAAATAAATAAGTGAAGCGTATGCTCAAATGATCTATACATTTAGCTCTATAAGCCAGAATGTTTAGAAGCCAAAGGACATAAAGGAGAAGAACCCCTTTGCTAGCAATAAAACATGTCTTTATTATACCCCAGAGGCATTTTATTTAAACAAATATCTTGTTTATAATGGCTTAAATGCCTGGGTAATTGGTTCACGATTCTGTTGGGTCCAGAGTTCTCTTTGAGGAAGTCCTTTCTTCTTGATCTATCCTTTGACCTCCTTCCACTTTATCTAACGCAGCTCAACTTGCGAGTGTTAATTGTGGGGGCAAAGAAGCAGTTACTTCCTACAGCAAAGCAGGGAAAGGAGAGCTTGGGCTGCATGACACAGGGGATTGTGGCTCTGCATTTCCTCAGGTTTCGGTTTACCAGGCCTAAGCTCCTTAAAGCCAGGGATCGCAGCACATCTGAGTGCTCAGTTTACAGCTGACTGGGGAGACTGCACACACTGAAGGGTTGAGGAATGAGGCATATACAGATAAAACGCTGACAAATTAACTCTCCCAAGTTGTTGGTTCGTACAAGGATGCTGATTTTATTAGTTTATAATGTGAACTGGCCCTCCTAAAATCTCTCTTGTGCGCGCTGTGTCTCTCAGAGGACATTCTGGTCTGTCAACTTATTTTCTATATTTCTGAATATTCTATCTTACTATTCCCCATTCTCTTTAAATATACATACATATATATATATATATATATATATATATATATAATTGTTTCAAAACAATTTTAATATGATATAGTTTATAGAACAAATGTTTTGGAAAACATGATTTGGTGCAATATGTCTCCTTGTAGAATATACATATTTTCAAAATATTTGTATTATGTATTATTATTATTATTATTATTATTATTATTATTATTATTATTATTATTATTATTATTATTATTATTTTTATTTTTTTAATGTATTTTTTTTTTTTTATGTATTTTTTTATTTCTTTCTTGGCAGACACTCTTATCCAGGGCGACTTACAATACAATACAATACAAAGTGCAATAATACAGTTAAGTACAAGGCATCAAACATTACAAATTCAAATTTACATTAAACAAAGCAATTCAAGATATAATACATTTTACAACTTCCAATTTATACAGTTAAGTACAGTAAGTGCAGTGTATGTATGTATGTAGGCATTTATTTATTAAAATAGACTTCCAGGTTATTGTTAGAATGCTTTTCAAATATTCACTCCACACCAAACAACATTTAAACCATTTTCCTCTAAATACATCTAAAAACATATTTTAATAATAATAAATATTTCCACAATAAGTTTTTATTTTGAGTAAAACATTTTTTGTTTGATACAGCAAAGATAACAAAATTGATGGTTATGGCAAAAGGCAAACAATATTATATGTATACGCACACTGCTACACAAATGGGTTTCCAAAAAAATCAAAGGAAAAAACAAAGACTAAAATAATACCACAGCCATTGTACTTTATATATCTCCAAACAAAGTAGAGCGATCTGAAATGATCAAGTACACAGCATTCTCCTGTGTTTGACAGCAGGGATTCTTTGATCTCGCCAGAGTGTGCAAGCAAAAGCTGGTGCTGCTCGCTAAACCATTCATGAACGGCATCTCTGTCTCTTTAGGTAATTACCGTGGAAGAGCACACAATCGCCATGTCATTCTTTCCCCACTGTGCTTTTTATTTCCGACAACATTCACAGTAATTAAATCATTACACACCACATAAAGCCCTTTTGCGGTGCTCTGTGGACAGAAGAGACCAGTAAGCGAGCTGTCAGCTGTCAGGATTGTGTGAGCACAGCCATATATCCCTCTACCTCATCATTCGGTGTTTGTCTGATGCACGATGAGGCCGTAAACACTTTCCTCAATTCCTAATCAAGGCTTGCTCCTAATTTACGGTTTCTATAGTGCCTATTTCTTCAATGGGGCTAATGGTTACTCTGTTTAAACTCTCATGGTCAAAAGCCAGGCCCTGCTAAATGTCTGGAGAATGAGCAATAGACTCAAGCTGAGATAAAACTTAGACCCTCAAACTAGCACCCCACCAGGAAAGTTTTAAACACAGTAGATTTGCTTGAAATGCAGGTAATTTCCATTCCCACTTTGAGCTTTATTTTTCCTTTTCTATTGTGAACAGCTATGGTCTATAATCTGCTAAACATGGCTTTATACATAGTAAAGTTAGTTGATACACAGGATTTTTTTAGCAAAATCATATAACACTGCACCACAACAAGCAGAAAATAAGCCCAACAATCACCGAAGATACTTGTTTCAAGTGTCCTCAAAGTTGGCATCTTAACTGTAATGATTTATTTTTAACCACACCCCCTTAGCCCATTATTCACACACCCTGCGAACACAAAGATGCTACTGTATCACAGCACTTTTAACTAGCCAAATTATGCTCAGGAAGGTAGAAAGTGAAAGCGTATGGCTCTGCGAGCGAAAGTCAGGACACAGACAATCTTCCACTCAATCACTGGCCTCTACTTGGAGATTTTATTTTGCCAACATGTGCAGTAGTTTATTGATGGAAATGGGCGTCTATACACTGTTCACTTGAAAATTGAACTAGGACTAGTTTTAAAACAAGTAAAGCCACAGAATGCATAAACTATCGTGCTGCAGCCCTAAGGTCATTTTCTGATTCGCTTGTGTCCTTTTAAAAAATTGTATGAGTAATTGAATATAGAGAGGACTACCATTTTTTTCTGTCATTGGTAAAAGGAAACAACTGAGTTTACATTTGCCTTGTATATTTTGCATCTGATATACAGGGGTGACTATATGAAACCACACAGCTGCAGTTAAACACTGGACTATCTGCTCACTGATCGCAGCATAAATATTTTCAAAATATTCCATTAGACAGTTCGGTATCTGAAAGTGTGGGTGGCACAGACAGAATGCTATTTTAAAGACGTCTTCACATGATATAGGCCGAACAAATCCATTTAGGATTGGACCACAAGCCAAATTCCTATCCTAATTCTATTCAATAATAAAAAAATAAATAAATGCATCATATAAAGTAATGTATAAGTGTGTATATATTTCTTATATACAGAAAGAGCATCAATCAGGAGACAGGAATTTTGGCAGATTAAAATTAAAATAAAATTGTCAAGTTTATGATTATTTGGATTATTGTTAATTAACTAACCAATTTTCTCATTAACAGCACATTTATAATAGAATTTAAGTAATTTTCATCTTCAGTTTTGAGTTTATGAAACCTATCCTAATTAATTCAATATATGTATTACCCTATTTAGCCTGACTTTAGTTTAGCACAAATTGTTCTAGTACCTCTCTTTTGCAAAGCGAGCCATACCTGTATTTAGACCTTATTCAGTATACAATTTGTAATGAAAACATAAATAAAATGAAAAATAAAAATAAAGTGTTTGTGCAGTGTTAGTATTGAGGTATAGTATTCATGCAATATTGTAGCAAATCTACAGGTTTAATTCATGTTCCCCACAATGTCTCATGCGTTCACTTAAAAGTAGCTGATGACTAACTTAGAAAGGGATGTAAGGCATTTTTTACAATAAATTAGTTAAAGGATTTAAAATTGCATTACACTATTTGATATTCTACAAACTTAAAATCATTTGCTGCTTTAAAAAAACAACTTTAATCAGGTCCTTAAAGCAGTTACATTTGGTTATTCTTTCTATTTCTGTCACTTTTATCTTCTTTATGCATAATTAATGCAATTAATTACCTTGTCAGATAAATTAAAAAAGAACAGAAGTGTCTGAAAATAACTGTACCATCACATGGGTCAAATTAATATTCTCAATCCAAAGGAGAATTTAAAAAAAGAGAAGAAATTTTGATGGTGTACAGCACAACAGCAGAACGGAAATGCGTCGAAGCTGAAAGTCATTAGTTAAATACTCTGGAATGCTATCAGCATAATTTTCAAAAGCGGTAAAACAAGAGCACAATTACCAAATACATTTAAAGCACAGCTGAGAGGGAAAAGGGGGGCTGAAGCTATTTTTGTTTCAAGCAGTTTAGCTTCAGATTTGTCCATTATTAGTCAGTAATGAGAAACGTAATAGAGACTTTAGGATAAGGATCTTGCTTTTTAATCGATTACATGCCTTCAAAAGAGTGCAGGAATGTCATAATTATATATGAGTTATTACTGGACACAAAATGGTTTGTTCACACAGGTGTTTGTGACTGTGGCAGAAACAGAAAATCCTTCACATCTGTAGGTCTGTTTTGGCCAGCGTCAGGAATTTTCACACCATAAAGTTTTTAATATATAACATTAAATATTTGAAATCATAGAACAAATCAAATTGATAATAGTGAAGAAACCACCCTAAACAGCATAGGACTACATCTTTTTAATAGAACTAAAAACATAAAATTACATCTGCCTTAACCAAGCAGCCAGACAAGAGGACAGCCAACAAGTAAGTCTCTTTTACCTTGAACATCTATACCACCTCGATGCCTGGTTTCATGATGTCTTAAAGTGTGGACTATGGTGGGTCTGGTCAGTAATTTGGGGTAATTTTTCAGTTTTGATGATATGTAGTCTAATGCAGCAGCACTGCCTTGGTTTTAAAAGTGGCATACACAAATGCACAACAACAACAATAATAAGGCACCTTTATACAAAGAATTACACCAAAATAAAATAAACGGTAACTTTAAAAATGTTCTGCCCATTTGTATAATAAAATACCGATGCTTCAATTAATTTGGATTTGAAAGGCTTCAAGGCTAAATTTGGACTCAGTGGAACAGAAGCCTTACTTTTTCCCCCTTCTTTTTTAATTCAGTTACTGACCTGTGCTTGTTAAAGCTTTCTAGTCTGCCATAAAATTGTTATATCAAAACCCGATGAAACCTAAAATGGAAAAAGCATGAAAGCATATTTTTATATTTCTTTTACAGGTGGCCAAGTCTTGGTCTCTTTGGAGTTGAGTATTTGCAGACAGCTGATTCGAAAAAGGAATCCCTAGAACAGCATTATCCTGTCTCTTACTCCTGTTTAATCTCAGGGAATTTATCTTACTGAAACTACCTTTGCTGCTGGGAAACAAACGGTAAACACTTGATGCTAACAGATTTAATTTTCTCTTTCAACATCAAAACATAATAAAAAGTTCAGGAGTTCTCACATCATTAGAAGTAGTGGGCTAATGCAATTGCGTGCAAAGACATCTGCTAGTGCACACCAGGCCGAGGGATCCAGACATGCTTTGAGAAATTATTTTTGTGACTGGAATAGGTTTCTTCTTGAGTAAAAAAACTGTTAACCATTAGGCTTATGTTATATTTCTGTCTCAGTCTGGAATATTAATTTAAATTCATTTTGATATTGTAATCATACTAATGCAACCATTGTGGCCATAAAGCTTCAGTACTGATCTTATTTAAAAATACACTCAGTGTAATAGTATTGTTATATAGATTGGCCGTATTTGTCATATAAATTATCACACCATACAATTGAATCAATTATTTTTGGTGACACTTTACTGGTGTTTATCAGAGTTTATACATGTTCAACTCAATTCAATCAACTGGAATATTTAGATATCTCTAGGCTGAATCACTGTTGTAATGCAATTAAAAATATGTATTATTATAAAATGTACCACAGAAGAACATTGTTACAAATACCTATCAAATCTACAAATAAATGTATGTATGTATGTATGTATGTATGTATGTATGTATGTATGTATGTATATATATATATATATATATATATATATATATATATACTACATTCATTAACCTCTTATTTGTTTTAAAATATGTAGTAAATTATATGTAGTAAATAGTAAATTAGAGGTTAATGAATCCAAATATTTACCATTGCTTACAGGTTAACATCGTATTTAATGTTGGATTGTCGTTTTAAGATCAGACTTGCGCCATGCTGGATGTTCCTGTTTGAATTTTTGCCAGGAATAATGAAAAGCACTGGAGGGTTCAGAATGGAAGAAAGTAAGTACAGGAAGTTAAACAAATGGGAGCTACTGAAGAGAAAATGGAAATGCCATCAGAGAATCTGTGTGTATTTTGAAAGGCTCTAAAGTATAAGCATTTATTACTGAACTGTTTGAGTTTGACAGCGTACACATTTGTAAAATATATATATTTTTCAAATTATTGGTAAATAATATGTATAATATAAAATTAATTCAGTTTTGCAATGGAGGCTTGTGTTTATGTCACTAATATTACATATTTTCTAACATTTTGTTCAGTGTGCTGTGAATAATCAGTACCAGTAGATTGAGCGCTGTGCTGAAATACAGATTCATGTTGCTGCTTGTTCAGTTTTGATAACACAACTAATTTAATTCTGTTGTTTAGCCTGTTTATTTGTCCTTGCTTAGCAATAATGCTTAGAAAACTCTGATAAGCACTGGGCATTTGCATTAACACCTCAGAGGTTTATTGGACATTCTACAACATATATAAATGCTCACTGGCCAAACATGTTGAAACCTGATATGGTTGTGGTCTGAGTGACAGCTTGATTGCTTCCATGAGAAACTGGACAGTGGACAAATCCATTTTACTCCAGTAGTTTCCTCCAGTAGTGCAACCTCCAACTCTTTGAGGATTAATGGTTGTTTCTACTTGCAACATCCCACAGATTCTCACTGGGATTGAGGTCTAGTGAATCCCATAAATTCAGGGAACATGTTTAATGCCTACTGTCATGTTGATCAACGTGATCTTGCACATACTGAGTACACTAGATGGTAGCATTTTCTTCCTGGCAATAAACATCTGGGTGGATACCAAATGTGATAATCAAATTAATGAAATCCTTGACCATTATCAAGGTCAACCTCAGGAGAATATATCTCTGTTTGACTGCACTGGTAAAAATGTATAACAACATCTATGAAGTACAATGCTTATCTTGACCTTTTTAAACTACCTTTTTGTAAAATTGTGAAAAACCTAAGTTAATATCAGACCTGCAATTAATATGTCTTAAAAAATACAAAAACAAACTAAAAGATTAGCATGTACTGTACTATAGCAATAGTCTCCTGTCTTGTAAAGTCTTCTGTACTTTACTTTGGAATGGTGAGAGACAAACATGGCCTACCTTTATCATGCAGAAATACGTAATGACTGAAGTTAATTACACAGAGAACTAAGAAACTAAGAAAAACCCAACAGAATGTATCAGAATGTGTGATTGTCCTGTCATGAAAATGCCTTGAGAATGTAAAGTATATGTATTCATAAATAGAACAAAAGTTAATTTTGATTATCTTTGTTGAAAATGTACATTATACTTTAAAGAGTTATAGTATTTGAAGAAGATTAATGCTGTAATTAAATCATTAAATCACATTTTAACAAATTGCCCTCTACCCTTTACATTTTCTTTGTGCTTTTTTATAAATATTATGTTTAAAGAGAAAGTCTTTAAGCATCTGTAGTGGCTTTGGATAGTATAACAAAGGAATATGACCCCTCCAATATTTTCAATTGATGTCTTCTTGCCAAGGCCTGTTTATTCTGTTTAATGATCCTGCCAATGGTCCTGTTCTTTAAAGGAAAGCAAACTCATCTAGTCAAATCCTTGAAAAACTGTTTTATATCATTCTGAGTTCACTTTTCAGTGAACCATGTAAATGAGCTTGATTCCGTGGGACCTAATTAGGATTTCTGCTAAGAAAACAGTTGTGCACATTATGGTTTTGCCTTTCATCACAATTTTCACACTGGTATGTGTTCCCATTACGTGTTGTTCAATTATGCAATCTTTTGAAATATGAATGATTTCTAGCCTTAAGTCAGCAGCAGGGCATATGGGTTGCTCAAAGTGTAAAATATATAACATTAACTTTTCATTTCTCACGTTAAAAACCTTTAATTTCTCACTCTTTACTTTTTCATCACATCGAGTGCACCTGCAAATTAAATCATGACTGTAAAGCACTCAAAAAGATATTTACCACATCCTTTTCTACTGCTGTGAATGTACTGCCAGTGAAAAAAAACACCAACAACATAACAATAACATCTATTTACTGTAAACAAAAGTTTAAAACAATATCTCTGATCATACGTTATAATAATAATCATGATATACATTGTGAATAATAACCTGAATATATGTTCATCAGCATGGATTTCTTTAAACTGATAATTTCATATTTAAGATATTCATTGAAACCTCTGTTGAGTTCTGTGATTCATGCTGGCAACAATAACTACACTGAACCTAGGAGCTGAGTTGAACTATTGTAACTAATAGATAACTATTGTTATCTATTGTGCTGGGAAAATGTTTTATTGATGGTAGTTGCAGAAGCTGGTGCAGACCTCAGATTTGATTTGCTGTCAGAGGCATACTTTAGAGTGCTGACCCGCGTAGCACAAATGAGCTACAGACTAGCTTTGCCAAATTTCTGCTCCCCAATTGCAGGGGATTTGCACATTCTTGACAACCCAAGGGACTGATGTCATCATAGAAAGCTCTTACACCCGATGGGCCTTGTTTCATGGCTGCCTGGGGTTCTTGTTGCCTGATCAGTGAATTAACTTGTGTGCCACAAGCCATCTTCAAATGCCTTTGACTTCTACCAGAAAGCACCAGCCTTCGTTCATTAAAATAACTGATTATAAAACTAGTGTATACATACAGCAATCCACAATAACATAAGAAGTGTTGTCGAGTGCTTCACCTGTGTACTGGATTGTGCATATTCCAGGACACGATACTTAAGTCCCCAACACCCCCTTCATTTAAAGTGCACTGTAATTAATACTGAACTGTTTTGTAATTGTTTCATTATAGATGATATCCAAAATCAGTACACCCCTTATTCCAGGACAGAGCTGGCTCCCCTTCTGAGCAGGAAATAATAGACAGTTTTGTCTTTCTTTTTATATATGCATATGGATTCTGAAACCACTCTATTGCTCTTTAGCCGGTTCACTGTTGAAAACATGTATTGTATTAAATTAATAAATAAAAAACAGCTTGGTTCCTAGACCCATGTCTGATGTGTTTGCATTTCAATTGTAGGACCAGTTACAGTAATGTACATTGACTGGCATGCTAGCTGAGTTCCAAAAAGTTAATTGCAATGTTTAGTTTAGCTATGATGGCTGCAGTGTGCACATTAATAAAATGAAGCTACTTGATGCTAGTAACCGATGTACATTTGTTTTTTTATAGCCTATTCAACAGTATCATGATTTCCCTGTGCATTTACTGTATGGCAAAACGTGAACAAATGCCCCACAGGACCATCTTGTACTGTAAATGAGGAGTGACGTCTCAAAGAGGCTCTCCTGGTCAAATTATTTAAACTAAATAAATAAACCAGCAATCCCAGAGGAGATAACTGCAGTGTAGTCAAACAGGAGCAAACAGCTGGTTACAATTGAGTTGAAGGTTCTGCAGACGTAGAAATGTCCCACATGCTCAAAAAAAATCTCAATACAATACGTTACAATAAAATAAAACGGGAGTAGAGATTTGGAAGGCACAGTGGGCTTAAAGGCTCCTAAACTGATGTATTTACTGTGTTATGCTTTAAACTCAAATAGTGTTCAGTGGAATATGTTAGCCCAATATGATGTTCTTCATTGTACTACAATATTACAGACTAGTACATTTCCAAAGGAAAGCTGTCACAGGATTAACACTATGGTGTTTATTTTTCCCCAGTTCTCCTTCAATAGTCAGTATTTTAAAACTGGACAAATTAGTATGTGCACATCTAATGTCCCTCTTTTTGTCTTTATATATACCTATTATTTTATTTTGCAAGTTTTTCAAGCCTGAAGAAAACTATCAAGATTCCAGTTAACTGAACTGGAAGACAGATTTATAAAGGCAGGAGAAACCAATCATCCACTTGTGATGCACTGTGACAGTAGGTAGACACTCTCTGGAAAGAGGCATGTAAATGATCTTTAGAGGGCAGAAAAAAGCAAATACACAAATACATAAAACTTTATTGACGGTAGTAGGGGGGTGGTAATTGAGAGTCTGTACACTTAAAGCCCCTGAAATGTTTAGAAGCCTTCACCCTTATCATATAATAGTAGGATTTCCTCTATCAATAATGTCTGAAGTAGAAGGCTGTGGGCCCCGTAATAGCCCCTGACCTTTTCACCTCGAGAGTACCGACCTGAGAAGAACAAGGCACCGGGTGCAATTGGAGCCTGACTGTTAATCTCTCAGTCAGCAATTTAACCCTTGTCAGCAAGGTTCACAAAGGGACCACTTTCAATTAAAGAGGTGTATAAACTGGGAGTAATTCCACACAATGCTTAAGTACTCCGCAGGCGTTGGGATCAGTGAGCTGGCCAGACGAGTTACTGGCGACCTTTTCTCGGCACACAAGTATGATAACATTGCCTCAGAGAAGCCTGTTCTGACAGAAAAAACAACAAATATATATTATATTTTTCACGAGTGGATGTAGACCAGTTAACACTGAATGACACGGACCTGTCAGAAGAAGAAAAAAGCAATTTAACAATCAGAATGTTTTCAGTTTCTGGTTTAAATTAACTAAGAATGTGAATGTGATGTGTACCCCAAACAACATTACACACTGGTGCTTTGTTTCAATTATTGTAAAGTTGATCACAAAGGACTTTTTACACAATTGGAAAACATCTGTAAACCAGTCTGCCTCACAGGCTGGATGCAGAATTTGCGGTTTGGGATGTTGTGATTTGCTACGATCCTTTGCCTTTGTGGTGGAAAACAAAACACAGTAAAAAGGATATACTTATGTGTCTAATCTGCAAGAGACAGACACATGAAAGCCTGGAAGGCCGAGTTGAAATAAGCATAACTTTGTGACATTTTAGTGCAATTTATATTTTTAAAACTGTCACCAGAAACTGCAGTGTGACACCTGATACTTCACCATTTCAGATAGAGCTGTCCATTTGGAGTGGCTGAGATAATAATAAGTTTTCCCCTGTCAACAGTCTCTACAGTAGTTGATTAGATTTAATTAGTTCTAAATTATTGTAGTTCATGTTCAGCTGTCACATTCACTTTCTTTCTCTCTGTGTATATGTGTTATCTGTCCTAAGATAATCTAGTGGTTCATAGAGCAGAACTGTAACTATCATTTATAGCTCAGTAATTATTGCCGTGCACTGTCTGTGACTGGGCATGAAACCTCAAGGTACAAAAATGTTCACGTTATTATACATATATATATATATATATATATATATATATATATTATTTTTCAAATGGAAACGCAAGGACTCTCATTAAAATAATCCTTTGATTTCTACAAGCAACAAAATCAAGAGAGAGACTAAGAATTGTAGAAGCACTAGAAAGAATAGCAGCAGCAACAATGTCATAAAGATACAGTAATTTAAATGTCTTCCTCCCCAATGATTACTATTAATCCAGTTGAACACTTTTTGCATTAATACACCAAGAACAATATTGATGTGGACCACATTTAAAACATTTGTTTACTGTACCATTGGATGTCAACATGGTTTATCATTTTCTTTATAAAAAAATACATCCAGCTGAAGTTCCCATACATAATTTAAATTGAATGCAGAACAGGGTTATGCCTTATGGAGATGGAAAAGTGCTCACCACTGCTTTCATTCACAACTTTTATGATGCCAGGTATTGATTCAGTTGGATAACACAGCACCTTATTATGTTTTCAGATTTGACTTTCATGTATGCTTCAGAAAAATTAAAAATGAAATTGGTAGCTCCTTGTAACTGGAAGGGCTTGTAATTTAAAATAGTTACCCTCTCATCTTATTGAACGGTGGAAGAAAACTGTCAAGAAATGTGTCTGGCGTGACTCACTTTTCCTAAATGCAAAATGTTCATCAGACGCTGAACATATAATTGACACTAGATATGAAGCAATTACCAATAATGTTCATGACGTTAGACTATTTGTTCAGAAACCAATATTGCCTGACTCTGTAGTGCTCCTTAAATTCAGGATATTTATTGTTTTTACAGCTTACTTAAAAGCCTTCAGCATGTCTGGATGATATAAGCCAGCTCCTCTGTATGCACTGGGAGCCAGAGCATAACGGAATTTAAGTTCCCCCATTAAAGTTGTTTAAAGTTATTTAATGGCAAAGGCTCTGTCCTTTGGACCTGTTGAGAATGATACTGCCTTTTATTGGTCTTGGAAAATGCATTTTATATAAACTAGGAGAGACATTTCTCAAAATAAATAGTAAATAACAATAGATGCTTATACAATTTGTTTACACATTATGTTATTTTCAAGTTGTTCTCTTTTTGATCTCATAATTCACAGCTGGAACATCGAAGAAATATTATCTTTGTTGAATGATTATTTGGAATATATAATCACAGACTTGTGCCACATCCCCTCACTCCTTTGACAGAGTCATGCTGCTGCTTTCCAAACAGGCACCGAGGTTTGAACAGCCCAGCTTTCAGAAGCAAGCTGACTGAAAATGAATGCAGTTGCACAATAAAGCTTCTTGAACACCTTTGGCATGATTCTGGATGTCATTTCAAGGTCATCTGAAGCTCTTCATGTCCTATTATATTCCACATTAATTTATCTACACACTCATTTCATCGAGCAGGGCATTTCTTTTAACTGCTTGTTAAGCATTTGAATTCAATGTTTTGGTAAAGTCTTGCATCTTTTTTTTAAGTGAATCTCTCTCTCTACATATACATACATTGCTTCCTTGTAATATATATTGCTTCTATTGTATTTTGGTCTTAAATATGTAATGTAAACATTCTGATTCATTTAAACATTTCTAAAGTGAGAAATTGAGTGCTTTCCATGTCAGCACAATATACACAAATTGCGCAACTAAGTTTCCATTACTATATTGTTGGATTTATTTTATATCCATCTTTTTTATAAAAATGATACTATTGCCAGTGTTGGCCCGTGGACATGTAGAGGAAATTAACCTGGTATGGTAAGAACATGGAGGTAAGATCATCTAAGGCTGATTTTTCTCATCATATTTGCAGAAGTACACATGGATGTGATCTAGGTTTAGTTAACTTTTCCTGGCTCAGTGGCCAGGCAGCATTCAATTACAAGGAATCACTGGATACACTGATGTGCAGAGATTGAAGGGCTCCTGTAGGAGAGCAGCTTTTCTACCTGTTTATTGTGTAAAGTAAGCCTCAGGGAGACAAACAAAATATTCCACTTCAGACCATGTGTGTACTTTACATAATTCTGTGCAAATGTACTTCCTAATTTTGTGATGTCACTATGTGGATGTCATGAAGAGAGAAATGTGCAAAAATTTGACATATATTTTATGTATCTAGTTTACGTATCTAAGTTATTTGCCACATCATTATTCATTATGCCCTGTAAGTGTCCCTCATATCACTTGAGTGAATAGTGTCAATGTGATTTAAACAGGATAGGAATAACTACGCTGTCAACAAACAGACGTCGACAGCGATCCAACTGTCCTGGAGGAACATTCAATATGACCTCATCAAGAAATGCTGCCACAGACTGAATGAGGGAATAAGTAAACCAGATCCTCTAATGCAGCTGTGACCCAGCACCCTCTACACCAGTTCATCCTGCAGAGAGAGCCAGAGGGACAGAGCCACAAGGACACTGATTGTTTCTTCACAGGGTTAGTGAAGACAAAGCTTAACATTTCAGTGCGTATGGATAACTGTAAGAATGGTTATAAGCAAATGTGTCATAGAAGATCAAATGTTAATAACTGTTACTTTTCTTGTTTGATATAATAAAGCGTCCACACAAGTTGGGTTGGCATTTCATTAAAATCCACATCTTGGGCATTGTTTCCATTCTGTTTTCCACACTCTTTGTTAAGATGTGTAACCTTTATCTAGATTTTTTTTTTTTACTTTGAAATGTAAGTATATTCCCCATGATCTTATCCGGAGGAGGACTTGAGTAATAGGTTTCAAAATCATTTATCAATTTAGCATTCCACAATCTAGCACAACAGTAGTAAGTGTATATTTACCCAGTGAAACCACTGTGGATAGTTAAGTAATTGACATAATATGGCGTAAGTTCACATAATTGTTCCACTTTGATAACTCTAGACCAATTATGTTTTTCCAGCTAATTATAATAAAATACCTAGCATGGGTATGGGCCACTGCTGCTAGAAGCAAAACAGTTTAAAGCAAGTCATCGTCTGCAGACATAAATATTTTCGTTTGGTTATTAACAATAGAAATTACAACTTGGCAGCCTTTGCAGCTGCAATCAACTCTTCTAATTGTTAGGTATTTGTTCAGAACAGAGTTCACAAAATACAAAGCATGTTCATATCTAGCAGACAGTGTAACCCCCACTGCAAGACCTCATAATTCAAAGGAGTACTTGGCTTCATAAACCAGGGGTGTCTTTTTTGGTAGAGTTCTTGTCATTATGGAAATTAACATAAGCAAATGAAGCTATGACTGATTTCAGCAATTTCAAGAGTTTGTGCAATCAAAATATTTTGCTTCTGCTTCTGGACCCAGAATCAGGCTGATGAAAAACAGGGGCTGGGTGATTATTTATAAACTATATTAGAAGCAAAGTAGGAGCCAATATTATACTTTTATTGTAAACTTAAACAAGACTTCAGCTAAAGATATATTAGTAATATACTGTGTATTAATACTTACTTCTTCACAGAGTTACTACAAAGCAGCAGAAGAAGCCAGATTCCCTCATTTAGTATTTGCCTAGTCTAGTCTACTTTCTAGCTTTGGATATTTGCAGACTGCCATCAAATTCAACACAAGGAGATTGTATGAGTCCTCATTAGTAATAAACACACTCTATGCTCTTATTGTTCATCCGATTAATTAATAACACATTAATAACACAGGCACTGACGTGTCAAACAAGATGCCCTGAAACTTAACTTTGAAATGATCTAACTCTTCTGCTATTTTTACAGTTCTAAGGCAATGTTCTCACCACTCCCACTATTGCGCTGGTTTATAAGACTGCATTGAAATGAAAGGGAATCCCTAACAAATACATTGTTCTGCCCTTTACCTATTTAACTTAATACAAAGTGCCCTTAATTTTATGAGAAAAATAAAATAAATCCCATGTTCCTGGAGTAGAGCCAACCCATCTCCCAGGTTACTCTAATTGCAGATGGCAGCTCTAAGGAACAAATTCACTGCAGATCTACTACTGACAGAGGCATTACATGTTTAAAAAAAACTTGTCATCATAAATTGCTTAATAATTTTTTACCCTGCATTATATATATATATATATATATATATATATATATATATATATATATATATATATATATATATATATATATATATATATATGCACACTTTTATGCATAGTCTCAGGCTGCAACATCTCAAATTTCTGTAGGAAATTTCTGAAGTGACTCTTCAGCTATTTTCTAGTGCTCCTGTGGGTGTGAGTGAAATTGACAGGTTTAACACTGTCAGTAGAAGTTCACGTTCACAAATATATGACTATGTCTATCATTAATATACATATATAATCTATATTCATGATGAGTCATGCAGGGAAGGGTTTTACTGCAAGGTTGAACATCCTGTAAATACTAATGTTACAGTTCAACACTGAACTTCATCAGTTGTGAAGAAGATATTTCAGAGGGGAATATTTCTTGTAATCTAATATTACATAGTAAACAACTATATTACATATTGAATTGAATAGATCATCATAGGACACACAACGATGGCAAGAGTTCGTTGTGCTTTCGCGCCAATGGGTCAATAAATAATTATATAATGAATGATTGGATAATTATTCAAGTTGATGTTTGTTTTTGTTCATGTTTTAACCCTTAGAACTTCAGTTATCAAATACACAAATAGTGACAATAGATTTATTTTCTTTTGCATGTGGGGGAAGGGATTCAGATAATAATACAAGCAAGAAATTGAAAGAAACCTCAGCTGCAGAATTGAATAGGCAATTCGGTGACTGGACATGTATTTCATGTTTATCATGCCTATGTATGCATTAAGGATTTACCATCATAAATCTCAGTCGTTTTGGCACTCTGAGCTGGCACTCAAGCAGAACATGATTTCTATGATGAAGTCTATTAATCCATTTCACTTCAAATAGGCTTTATATAGTCTTTTTCAACAAATCTCTTAAATCCCAAAGCTTGGGCCCTTCGTTGTCCTGCTTGGAAAAACCTCAGCTGGGACTGAGCATTGAGCCTTAAAGCCTAAAATTATTTGGATCAAAAAACTTGGCTGTCGTTTAAGTGAACTGTGGCCCCTGGGAGCTGAAAGATTCTGACGTTGGATGTGATAGATTCGGCCTATGTCACTGATTGTTTGCCTGATTGATTGAGAGTCCGGGTGTTATCAATAGGAGTTGTGCCAATCCTACTGCTAACACCAGTCTGTCTGTTTGTATTAAGGGTTGATAATGCACACATGTGAGCCGTGTTCTTGTCACCGCAGTGAGAGCTGGGGTGGAGTAACCACGGTTTGTTCAAAACTAAGGCTAATCAAGTCAATGCAACAAACCTATTCATGAACTCTGTTACCATAGTGTGTCAAATACTATCACTGTTGTCACTTAGATACCTCTGCAAAAAAAAAAAAAAAAAAACAGAACATCAGGAACATACATTAGCAAATCTCCAGCTCCAGTTTTTTAGTTTAGTCAAATGTATTTTCCTTATGTAACCTTTGCCTGTGCCGTGTGCAGTTAAATACATAACTCAATTGAATTAAATACTACATATGAACTTCTTAATGTATTAGTACATATCAAAACTATATACCGAGACAATTAAGTTTGTTGCTTTAAAATACTGGGCAAAATATGAATTGGTGCACTAGGACATTATTTCTGGTAGTGCAAAACTTTTAGAGTAGAAACAAGATTAAAGTAAAACAAAAACTGTTCTTTTGTTTGCTCTTTCTACATTAACAACCCTTGCAGTTGCTGCTCAGTGTGTGAATAATTGGCGTACCTGCAACTAGTTTACCAGAGATTAGTGACCAGCACAAATCAACTCCCGAAGCCCTTTGTCCCAATATTTGCATTTTCCTCATTGTCACAAATCATTCATTGATTTTTCAAAGCACACACTCGCATAAACCTCTGATGGCGAGAACTAATCCCTCTTTAATGTCTATTGGTGCTGACTGTTTGGGCAAGAGCTCTGGGTGCACTTTTCACCTTCGCGTACAGCCAGCTCCACAAACAGAAGACTTCAGCATTACCAGTCACCTTGTGTGTCCACTGCTCTCTGTTTGTTTTACTCAGGCTTCTGCCCACATTTCCCAATACGCAGTAGTCATACAAGTCATATTAGGAGCCCTTGAGATCAAAGTGCTAGTCACAGCTTCACTAAAAGGTTAGTATGAATGCGTTTGTATACATATGTGTGGGAGCAAGGCCCAGCTTAGTGTAAATAGCACTGCTTTCAAAACTGAAGCGGTCAGATTTATCACTCTTATCTCAAAGAGGTCTCCCAGGGGTCACGTTGAGGTTATTCAGTTGCCAAATATGGCATATGATATATATCATGTATAAGCTTAAAATTAATGCTTTCTCCGTTATTCACAAGTAATGTCTGTCACTGAGACACTTCAGTGGTTTATCAACAATTAAAAGCTCTTCATTTTATGCTTTTAAACATGTTGTTTTGCCCATTATCACCTCTTATCTGTTCTAGAAAGTAACTCCCGTATCTCTCCTTTCTAATTAATTTTATCTGATAGGAATTTGAGAAGGCCTGTAATCAGGAACGTGTTGCATTGTTTAAGTGGGCACAACTGCTCTCAGTGCAAAACACTCTTCATTATCAGCTACCTGATTTTTTTGATTTTTTTTGGTCCATTTGTGACCATTCTCAGTGTAGAGGAAGAGCTTAAGCAACTACAAAAAATAACACCTGGACTCATCCATCCTTCAAAGAAACACTTTGACTGATTGTATGATTGTGGACAAATAGGCCAGGGTAAAAATTTACAATGACATAAAACGCTAAAGAAAATGACAGACCGTTTTGAAACAGCCCTGTCACAAAACATAATTAACTGGTATGTACTTTGTGTTCAATATTAGAATTAGTTTTAGTTTGTATTTAAGGAATTCTGTATGAATAACTTTCTTTAATTATAATCTTACCTAAAAACTGACTTTCATTAATCCTTTATTCTTTAATTTAATGTTTGCACTCTGAGCTCTGACGGCTCGGCTAACAGAATACTGCTTCATCTTTCTTAATCCACCTGCCTTGACATTCCTACAGAGACCTACCATGATTCGAATCTATTATTTAGTGAAATGCAAGTCAGTGCAGATGATTTTAGGTTAGGCAATTGGCAGCAATGGCAGTTGTAGCCCCTACTATTGACTGCATAGCTTCTTTGGAGACTTAATTTTGAAGTCTAATTTGTGTCAGCCGCTGCACATGTGAAAAGTACTAAAGAAGCTGAACTCTTTAAACCATGGAAATAAATGATTTTCTACTGCACATGTGTCTGTGTGTAACGTAAACAGAATAGCAATCAACTCATTTAGGCATAAACAATAAGACATTTTGTCTTCGCATATACAGTTTAATTCTGTTTTTAGAGGTCTTTTTCTTAACAATATAAAAAAATATGTTTTAGTTAAAGTGGATCATTACATACCACAAACATCTGTATTTCTTTTCCTCTCTGGCTTCCAACCTTGACAAAGTTACGTCTAGCCGAATACATTAGTGAAGGACTGTAGGATTGTGCTTCAATCTATGAGAAAGCAATTTACTTTGAAAGGCTAGAAGTTGCAATACAATTCAGTTGTGTTTTCTATTCCCATATGGGTAATTTTGTGGCAGAAAATCAACAAAACTCCTTAATACTTCACAAGCATTTCTTTTAAAATTAGACTATTTAACTGCTAGCGCTATATTTTGTCTTTTTGTATGGGTTACTTCATTTCTAATATAATCAATCTCTCATTTTGTCTGCAGTTCCCACATTTCCCCTTTAAACAATTTAAAAACATTTCTTATTCATATACTAAATGATGAAATACCCTTGTTAGGTTAATTGTACAAAAATGAAGATGATGAACAGTTTGTTACTGTGCAAAATGCAGAGAATACCTGCTTGTTGAAACATTGACGTGTTGACTGCCAGTCGAAACCCTAATTTAAGAAGGAATGGTGAAATGAATGAAATAAAGTAGTTCATAATCTGAACTGTGGGCTCTTTATTTATTTTTATGTTTGCCTACTGACAGTGTGCCTTGATACTTAGGCCAAGATCCTTGCCTCCCATCACTCGCACATTCCAAAACCTTTAGTAAAAGACCAAATTCCTCTAGGTAGAAGACAGAAATATCTTGCAAATTAAAAGATCTGTTACATGTTTACATTTGCAATGAAGCATTTCAGTTTTGATTTAATATGGTGCTTAGTTTAACTTACAGTTAACTATTATGATGATGATGATGATGATGATGATGATGAATATAAATGGTAGTTCTGATCATAATAATAATAATAATAATAATAATAATAATAATAATAATAATAATAATAATAATAATAATACAACACACTAATACAGCAACCAATTTAATTTTACATACAGTATATGTCTAAGTGATGTTCAAATGTAATATGCTCTGTTAGACCTCATTGCAAGGTATGTCTGACATATGTCTTCATGTTCTTGCACTACTTGAGTAGTAATCGCAACAGAAGAAATAGGGTTGTTCCATGCAATGGTAAATTAACATTTTGTATGCCAGTTAGACATCTGAAGAGACTAGGCAAAATGTACCCATAAACTGGTATTCTAGCAAGATAAGCAAAAGATTAACATGTTTATTTTTTAAATAAATGGATCTTGACTGCTTAATCCATAACAGCTGCGATGATTTAGATTTCTGTTTTCCTATTTGCCACTTCAAATTAGGACCGTTTAGTTACTGGGATAGGATATTTATAGATTCAGACCCCACTTCTGAAGAATCCAAATTAACTTGAAATATCATGTTAAGTGATCTGTGGAACAATATAGTGAGGAAGAGATTTTGTGTTTAGTGTCTGATTAGAAAGGTTGTCTTTTTTTCCCAGAACCTTGGAGGTGAATAATGTATAAATGTTGAAAGAGAAGGACCTTACTGATGAGGAATAAAGTAGTTTTATTCAATTTTTAAAAGAGTACTGCCTGTAATACTTTTTTAATTGCATGGTGTGCCTTTTAGCACCATTTAATTAAAACATCTTACATCTAGTTTTTAAATATATAATTATTAATCTGCTAGATTCAACACTCTTAATAAAAAGAAAAGCCAGTCACAAAGAATGGACATATATATAGCACATACATATATGACATTCATATGGGTTTTTATACAGAACATGTAGATAAAGCAATAGAAGAATTGGTCCTCCCCATTCTGGGAGATAGTTATTGATGCTTATTGCCTAACACATAACCTAGCTTGGAGATGGACTGTTTTCAAGGTGTGCCAACATATTACACAATAACCAAACTATTTGTAGATAGAGAGAGAAAATACTAAAGCCTTTGAAAGGACCTGGGCTTGAAGTCAACATTTTTGTTGGGAAAAAAAAGAACACCAGCTATCAGGCTGAAAAATGTAATCACATTCATTGCAAAAACAATAATGTAGAAGATAATCTGAACGTTTGGTGGAACAAGAACTATTATTTTTTTTGGAAAAAATGAAACTAAGGAAAAAAAATGGAATAGAACTAGGAAAGAATCTTACAGCTGTTAGTGTGAATTAGTCTTGGATAATAAAAGACTTGGATATATATATATGTGTGTGTGTGTGTGTGTGTGTGTGTGTGTGTGTGTGTGTGTGTGTGTGTGTGTGTGTGTATCATGGGGGTTTGCTAGCCATAACTCACCCTATTGGTGAGTACCTCTTCAGACAGATTTGTTATTCAGGTGTTTTACAGCTCTGAAGATGAAGTTGTATTTCACATTGCAAGAATAACAGACCAAAGATGGACAAAATAAGCTATAGAGTGGATCCCAAGAAATGAAAAAAGTAATAGAAGAACATATAAAGGGTGGGAAGATGAAATAAGAATTGTACATTGAAACAAATGGAAACATCTTGAGGAGGCCTTCATCCAGCAGTGATCTGATAAACGCTGCTGCTGCTGATTATATTATTATTTATTTATTTATTTATTAGCAGACATCCTTATCCAGGGCACATCCACGAAACATTTTAAACATTACAAAAGTCAGTAATACAGTTAGGTTCTAGGTATGTGCTAAATGTAGGTGGGAGGGGGGCATATATTAAATTATGATAGTGAGAGAGAGAGAGAGAGAGAGAGAGAGAGAGAGAGAGAGAGAGAGAGAGAGAGAGAGAGATTTGGAAAGATTGGAATAAAACCTTGGATTTCTGTTTGAAATTTGCAAATCACTTTCTAGTGCTTTTCTTCCGTCAATACATCTCCTTGACTATGGATTTTATCTAAGTTGCCATTAAATAGTGGCTTGGGGTGATTTGCCACCAAGGGTTTTTTGTGTACCTCAGGTGATGGCCAGGCAATCTTTTTAGGAGATAAGAGCTGTAGTGACTTCCATCACATCCAGACCTCCTCCAGATGGCCAAGTGCTCACCAGAGAAAAGCAAACAAACACTTTCAAATGGTTTTGAAACCATTTGTTTCTACACCAGAGGTATACCACTATTATTTCTCAATATTAGCTTGCCAATAGGCCGATCCGTTGAATTAAATTCTGAAGGTTTCTATCCATTGTGACGCTAACAATGTTCAAAAAAATGAATAGTATTCTGATTTAATTCGAGTTCACTTCTCAGTAATCAAGTGATAGATTATATAGACAGTTATTATTTTCTTGTTTGTCTCTTTGGTCACACTTTAAAATAAGGTACTGTGATTCCTCATGAATAAATATATTATTATTATTATTATTATTATTATTATTTATTTATTTATTTATTTATTTATTTATTCTTGGCAGATGCCCTTAAATATGAATATATATATATATATATATATATATATATATATATATATATATATATATATATATATATATATACAGGATTAACAATGAATATGAATTCGGATGTTAATCACATGTATAACAAGGTTAGGATTAGGTTTAGGGTTCATGTGCTCAACATTAGCTCAACTCAGGTGATGTGAATTAGATTTTGATGTTTTAATCCTGTGGTATTCATATATCATGAGGAATCACACCACCTTATTTTATTTTAAAATCAATATTTAAATATATGAATCAATTAAAATGAAACACAGAACTTAGTTTAGGAGATAATACAAAATTGTTAAAATGTTTTCCTATACAGCACTATATAATTTATATACCACCACTACCTATAACGATTCAAAATTACTTGTGTATTCTTAACTGTCCATTGGAAAATAACAATATGCTACTCCTTTCTGCCTGTTATTCTCCTGAACTGAAATAAACAGCTTCCTTTCATCATCTTATCAGTTAAAGATATGAATATAATCTTACTCATACATAAAAGGATGTAGTAACATTCATCCCTTTTTGGCAATGCCTGTCTCCTCTTACTCTAGATGTACAAAGAAAACGTTCACCCCCTCCAGTTTAGCTGTCATAATACTAGACTGGAATTTATCTTCTTTGTTAAAAGCCAGTGATAACTTTACTGGCTCAGAAAAACTATTATTCATTGATAATGCACATGTAGGATAAGGCTGCACATTGTGGGAAAAAAATAATGTTCTCTTTTCAAATGTAGGCAACTTTTGTGATTGAAAATAAATGTATATACTATTTGTAATGTTGCAAGTTGCCTCTCTGTTATTCAGGCTAAACTCTGGCAAAGTTCCACCATTTCACTGATTTTTTGTTGGTTGTCTTTCCAGGACTCAGCTCGGAAGAAATGTTTCAAACTGAGTAGAGGAGTTTCTCCAGCAGCAGCAGGCTTTTAGGAATTTGAACCTAGCAAGTTAGCAGGATGAAGAATTGGAACCGAGGAAGAGCAGGAAAAGTCTTAATACATTTTATTGCCATATGTACCTTATTATCTATTTACAATAGATTTACTATTGTTTCCCTTTTGTAGGTAATTTGATGGAGTTTACCCTTGCAAGCTGACTTGGATAAAGACCTCAACTGAACAAACACTTAATAATAGTGAAAAAATAGTAATAATAACAGAGTAAATTATTGTAGCTACTAAGAAGAAATACTTCATTACACTGAGGTTAAAGAGAAAAATAGTGAAATCCCACAGCTACTATTAAAAGCAACTGCTTGGATCCTGAGGAAATTAATTATATATATTTTAGTTTGCTATCTGAGGAGAAGTCTTTTAACTTGATAAACCACAGGCATAATAAGGTTTTACACATATTTATTATATTTATTTCCCAGAAATCTTCAAGAGACTTTATGGTCGCATGCGTAGGTACTTATTAAGGATTCTTCAGTGCTTAGTTAGTGAGTAGATTTCCATTAAAGTCTCACCTGCTATTTATATTCCCTCACTTGATGCGTGGATTGTAATGGGAAAAACAATTAACTAGTTGAATGAGACATCATGTAAAAAGCAAAATCCTACAGTAGAAAATAAAACCTGGGCTTCTTGTGTTAGTTTAGTTAAGCTCTAAGCTATGGGAACTGAGGCTTGGCAGCTTACCCAAATATTTCAGCCATGTTTTCATTCACTATCAGCCATCACGGAAAGGTTAACTGAAGCTGCTACCTTTTGACGAGACTTGTTACTGATTAACAAATGAAAACGGGGAAACTGCTCAAAAGCCTATCAGGAGTTTACAGAAATTTCACAAGGAAATACATAGATTTGCACTAAAGGTACAACATATTAATCTGAATCTAATATAACATAGAAGATAAAAGTTGAACATCAAATTCTATTTTTTTATGTTTGTAGTTTTTTTGTGTGTCAGCGTAAAATAAAAAAAATATGAGACACGTTTAATTTAATCAACATTGTTTATTCAAAATTGGGAATAACACATTGTAAATTAAATGGATTTTCGTGGATTGTTCAGTTTACAGGTATCATGGAATTGTCCGTTAAATTGTTTTGTCAAAACAACTGTATCCATAATATGTTTATGTTTTATGTAAAAAGATCTTGCTAGAGACTGGGCTCTAATTCCCCTTCACCATCCTCTGAATGCAACGAGAATGTATGCAGTAGCCTCTTAAGAAGCATCTAATCTTATCTATGCATTGCAAATGGCTCAAATGGTATCTTGTGACTTTGATTACCAGTAGACTAAGTCTAATCAGATTTTTCTTCCCATTAAACAGTTGTTCAATGAGGCACCATGCTAGCAGAGATCAAAGCTTTGACTGTGCTGTAGCATCTGCAGGGAAGAACACAAGAGCAGCATTGCAAGGATTGTAGTTATTGAAAGGTTTCATCACTGAGCTATGAAACACTTCCTTTCTTATCATGCTAAATGTTTAGAGAAGGGTGGACTGGCTGGGCACCACTGTGTGAAAGGTTCTCAATCTCAGACAGAGAGACAATCTGTATGTATGCATGAATGAATATATGTATGTATCTATAGCCGCTTTCTCCCTAGATAGTTGAACCTGGGGTGACCCAGGATCAACAATCAAGTGCTTTCACATTGTCATTTTCAACCCGAGATGAAACTCTGAAGTCGGGGTGACCAACCCCTGCTAGAGACCAGGGTTGAGACTTCCAACCAGGGATGAAGCGCTGATTCATTCATGTGAATCGTAGCCCGTATATTGTAGCACAAGAACAATATGAATGCAAGCAGTGCTGAACTCAGGGGTGAGTCAACCTCAGGCCACCTCAACCCGGAATTAGATATTGTACAGTGAAAATGGCTTATATATGTAAGTTTTAATGCATTTATTTATGTATTCATATATGATATTACAAACATATGGACACGTGTGCTTCCTGCACAACTGTCTTGTCTTTCACTTATTAATTCAATAGAAAATACAGTGAAATATAATGCTCAATGTGATGTTCAACTGTAGTACACCGTAGTTTATTCATGGTCCAGTGAAACAAAGCATAGTGAAGGTGTGCTGAACCCAAAGGAAACCACTATAAAACTACAGTAAAACCACAGTTAAATCATGTTAAAAGGGCTAAAATCCCATAGTAAATTGTACCAAGGTGAATATGCATTAGGGAAATGATTGGTTCTGTGCTCATTGCACAGCCTTGCTTCTGTCTTTGGGGAGGATTGCTTCCCACACTCTAAATGATGTTGGTGCTTTCATAATAATGGGCTTGAACCAGCGAAGGCAGAAATTAACCAGACTGGCCTGCTTTTCCTCCACTTTGAATCCAATGTGCATTTGATAGCATGCAGCACCCCTGCACCACTACACTCAGCACCCACAGTGGCAAAACACACCACTGAGGACATAAGAAAAACTCACCTTCCAAGCTTCTGAGCTAGGAAGGGAAATGCAGAAATACGGACAAAGATTTCCTCTGCAAACTATTTTATTTTACTTTTTTTGGTATCTAAGTTTCCATCATTACATTTGTTCCATTTATTTTTTTAAAGAAAAAAAAGATGTAAAGGGACAATGCTTTTGACCCTCATATTGATCTCCTGCGCTGCTCAGACTACTTGGTAAAACATGTGATGATGTCATAGAGCACAACTCATCCAACTTAATACGAACTGAACCACGATTTCCAACAGGGAGATATCACTAAAAATGCAGTGCATTTGGCGAAGTTCGTTTTAAAGTCCTGGGCCCTGTTTCAATCACCTGTTGCTTAGCTACTCAAGAAAAATATTGTCTCAGTCTCGGTTTTATAAATACATTTAATTAGTTGTCATTTGAGGAAAAATTATGGTTACAAGTTAAGAGAGTTGTAATAAATTGCCATGGAATTCTTCGAGTATGAGAACTGAGATGCTTTAGATCACACTGCCTAGGAATCTGACTTCAGTCATGTGTACCTTTAATGGGAAGTTTCAAATAACCGCCCCTTGTGTTCACTCTAATGGCTAATAAAACCTTTCAGAAAAGGTACATGCCTGCATTCACTTTCTCTATTTTCTGGATCAAAACAAGGGTGAGTGCGCAGAAAATATTCCACAGTGGATGCTGGTACAGTTATTTTCCTGTTTGATGACAATGATACTTGGTTGGACTGATAGTATCTGAATTTACTTATATACCTGTTGTGTCAGCACAATGTAAAATAAATCAGAATAAACATGCCCTTGTTAATGTATGAGAATTTGCCTTTTCCCCTTTGAAAAAAAACAATGACATCTAAATGTATTTTCAGAGTTCTCAATTCATATATTTAAAATTGTGGCCATTGGCACCTGAAAGACATTTACCCTTAACAGCTTCTTGAGAATGCAGCAGTTGAAACCCAAATAACCCTTGTTTGACAGCCAGGTTGTGAAAGATAAATTAAACAGTTACTGTCCTGAAACCGAACCAAAACCGTTATTCTCCCTGCTTGGAAAACATCCTTGCGAATGTGTGATGTCATTTCCGAGAGACTGAGTCGGTTTAATGTTGCAGTGACAGGGCCATCCTAAGAAGGTACACCACAGCCATATCTGCTTTCCATTATGCTGACATTTGTAAAAATGGCTTTTGGGTTCTTGTGAGTGTTAATGTAAATTTGAGAACAGCAAGGGAGATTGTGAACCAATTACACGGAGGTGTCACTGCTGAACCGTTTCATTAATTTCTTGTGTTTCATGAAATGTAAAACCAGTGCTTCATTTCTCACATAATTAATGTACCACTGTATGATGTAGGTGAATTCTGGACATCAGTCAAAATGGAAAAATAAAATTAAAAACTGTACATTGGCCAGATCCCTGAAATGAGTGGCAATATTGAGATTCATTTTCAGTGTTTTTTGGTTGCTCTTTAAAAAAAGGTGATATGTACTTTGTGGTCTACATTTCTTGAAGAAGAAAATGACAGGGAAGTATTAAAATAAAGGAGTGAGTAGTTCTGTTATTGCATTCATATCATGCCAAACTTGTTTGTGCAAAATATGCAAAAGGTAAATCTTAAAATGCCTCAGAAACATTTAATTTCAGTACACAGCATGTATTACTTTATTTAACACACAATAAAAATAATAAAACACTGCATTCTGTACAAAATAATTTAGAAAAAGAGGAAAGGATGTCTATGACCTTGATGAGACTTTATAATTGTTTAACCACTATAATGGATGGCATCAGACATTTTGATATGATATATCAACAAAGGATCACATACAATTTTAAGTTAATGTGACTGTAATTTGCACATATATAGAGACAACCTTCACTTGACCTGGGGTTGACTTTGGACTACCTGGGGGATCGGACTCAGTACTGCTATTCTTTTGAAACAACATAAATGACTGATTGATTTGTTTATTCATTACAAATTACAGTCCATCACTCACACCAATCACAGGATCTAATGCAGAGCGGACAACTAACCACCTAAGTATATAGCCTTAGAATGACTGGACCATACATACAGTTTTCTTGACCAATGGTCCAAGAGTCTATACCCAAGACATTTAATAGGTTCAGAAGATCTGGGTAGACAGCCTTTGATCATCAATGTTCACTTAGTAGTGGTGAGAAGGAAGTATTGCAGGTATTTCAATGTGGTGAAAATACTGGAGAAAAGATTACAGCTCTTTCCTTATATTTGAGAATTAACCGCTCTGATTTAATCTAGACACTATACCCTGTGTCCCATGGATATTATTTAAGTGTTTTTATTTAGTCCCACCACCCTCAGCTTTTCTTCTGTGATTTAACCATATAAGGCAACACTGAAATCAAGTCAAACATAACCTGTTATTCACCCCCCTCCCAGCCCCATGCTGCTCGACTAGCTCTTTATTACAGTGAAAGACATCCATGCACTTCTACAGGAAAAATCACGTTTCATTTGGTTTGTTGCTGGTATTCCAGTCCAAACTTATTCTTAATTGAACCACTTGTTGGCTTCAGTTTGAATGATATGCCTTAGTTGTATTTACAGTATTGCTGAGGAAATCACAGTTTTATGTCTGGTGTATAAACTGAAATAAAATTTATTTTTACATCTGCCATGGCTTGGATTATTATATATATATTTTTTTTTAAAGAGAACAAGTGTACCTTCTGGTATCAGTCAGCGAGCTTCGGAATGACTATTTATTTTTTCCCTGGCTTAATTGTAATTTAGACAAACTGATCTTCTGAGATAAATGTAAACCTCTGTTTCAGCAGCACAGATTTACAGGCCTGCTAAAAGCCTCTGAAATACAAGGCTTCCAAGTATGCAGTTATATATTTATTGCACTTTTAAGGTGAGATTGTAGAGACTTGAGGTGCCAAGCACATGTAATGTTGAAAAAATCTGCACTGTGACTCAGAAATACTGAAATGCTCATACAAAACAATGCATTATCGTTAGAATGTAGTTTCGCAGATAGCTTTATACATCAAAATAACTCAAATCCATTGCAAAGTCTAAATCTTAAAATATTTCTTATTGGGATGGATTGTGATTTTGCCTTATTGGATTATGGTGCAATGGCATTAAAATAATACTAGAGCAAATAACAGATAATGATGCATTATGTGCATTCTGCATAGGACAGCAGTGTAGAGTAGCGGTTAGGGCTTTGGACTCCTGAAGGTGGGGGACACTGCTGTTGTACCCTTGAGCGCGGGACTTCACCTAGAATGCTCCAGTAAAAACACAGCTGTATAAATGGGTAATTCTATGTAACAATAGTGTGAAATATTGCAACAATTTTAAGTACCTGGATAAAGCAGTCTGCCAAGAAATATAATAATAATAATAACATTATCTTAGAAGTTCACTGACATTGCTTAGATGTGTTTCATCCAGAACAGAAACAATCCTAAGTAAGACGTCCTGTGATGGCCTTCAGTTTAAGTCCTTATTGTTCAAATTCAGTTGTGTGTTTCTTGATAGTGCATTTCAATATATTTATTTTATAGAGATAGTCAATGACAGTTTAACTCACAGGGTTCGTTTTTCTTGTATATGTGGCTTATTCCCTTTTAACTAGGATGATGGAGGGAAATATCCTCTGAAAGAACAAAACTAATAATAATAACAAATTAGTAACTAATAATTAAAATAAAACTAATCACAAACAAACACTCACATTTATAACACATGTTCATTATATTATTAAAATGTACTTTATTAAATATTCTTCTGTAAACTATAATTATTTATTAGTTCTGTCTTCACAGTTTGATGAACTTAGAGTCTAGAGGAGGCTGTAAAAAATTTGATTTGACTAAACTAGGCCTATATGTAATCTGATACTGAATATTTTGTAGAATTAACTTTCAATCATCCCTTGCCATTAAACACCCCAATTCATTACTTTATAATGAGAGTCCTAATGATGTATTTGTAAGTTTATTTGGTATTTTTTATCCCACAGGAAAACATTGCTATAATTGTGAATGCTTTTACATACATTTCCATGCTTTAACATGATCTCACTTTGCTTTCTTGCACTTTACTGTTGTTTAACCATGATATAGTACAACACATTTTATAATGGTCATGTGGAAAATTATGTATTTTTCTCTGAATTGTTAATAATAGTCACATAAAATAGACTAATTTGTATTCACTTCACAGCATTATAATGTCTGCTGTTTAGTTACTCATTTGCATTGGTTACTATTATTCTGCAATATTAGGTTGCTAGGAGAGGCATTTTAAGAGAGAAGAGCAGAGGGATGAGGATACACAATGAGTAAAGAGGCAGATAATAATCTGTTCTTTGCTTCTGTCCTGTGCTTGACCTTAGTCTTCTAATAAACATTCAGCTTCTCATGCTTTACATCCCAGTAGTATTTTTCTTTAATTGATTTTTTTAGTTGATCATGTTAAGACCTGGTCACTACAAAAAAACTATTAATCATCAGACATGAATTTACCTAATGAACTCAACCTAACTTACCAATCCAATATGTCTGCAATGCTCATTTTGTGGACCTTGTGGATTGTACTCACTAAGAATAAGTACAATTTTATAGTAAAGACATCAATTGGGGGGAAAAAAACACATTGTCACATCAGGACAGGTCACTGACATCAATAAACAGGACTGGTTACTCAGGTAAAGCACATTGGTGATGACATCAGAGCTACCTGGGATATGGTCATTGTGGTGCATGTATATACAAATTGCCATTTTCACTATATATAGTATGAATGCATTGCAGATATTCTAAAGCATTCGCAAATACATCTTAGAACTTTTTTTGAAATCCAAATATAAAATCCATTCCATGGATTGAACTATCTTTTCTTTTCTTTTTTCTTTTTTTTTGTTTGTCAACATACAACAGTTTTCATAAAATAAATCAGCATTTTCTCATATAATCAGTTTGAAAAAGACTACAAATATTTACCAAAGTGAACATCAGCTCATCTCAATAGAGCTTTGGTATGTTTTTCCGAAGTGACATTTGGAATTTAATTGAAAAAATTCCAATAGGTTTAAATATCTTTCTTTTTTCTTTTCTCTCATTATGCTGTTTGTCTTCCTTTTGACGTACTGAAGTGGTAAGAATAAGGATTGGTATGTGAAGAAAACATATACAGAACACAGAGTTCCCACAATGACTAACCACACCTGCCACATGTAAAAGAAGTTTAAAGATATTGACTATGCCCTTGATGTTCTGCCAACAGTTACAATGCTAGATCAGCACACACTGGAATATTCCATGGAGATTGTTAACATCCTACACATTATTAACACTTTGTCCAAATTTGCTGTAATAATAAAATCAGAAGAAAAATACTGTCAAAATGGAGATGGTTTTGCATATTAATAAATTCAACTATCTCAAGACATTGCCTCGTTAACGGCTACTTTATGCTTTTAAATAGTTGGATTGCATACAGCTTCCATCAATCCTCAGCACAGCCTTCTACTAGTGTTTTCTCATATCAAGGAATGACAAGGAAAAGGCTTATGGAGATCCAGTTCTGCCTTATATAAAGATAAAAGCAAGCCAAAAAGAAAAGATACAAGATACAGAAGTCATTAATTTGAGCTAGTCAGAAACGGAACATGAAATTGAAACGTGCCTCCCCTGAAAATTAAAAAAACAACAACACAAATTTAAGATTTAAAGCTGCACAAGCATACCAAAACAATAGCCTTGTGAGGACGTTAACAAGCCAGCTAAGTAGATGCTACACTTACAAAGCAAAATAGTTTTTTTTTTCTTTTAGAAAAAGCAAATAAATCATAGCCCATCACACTAATGGGAAACAGATTCCCGGTGTAGTTTTCTGGTAAATGTCACTGTTCAAGCAATAGCCTAGTGTGAATTTTTTATGAGGCAGATATGCTGGTCCGACCTTAGACCAGCAAGGTTAGGCCGAGGTTTTGCATGGTTGCTTTTATTTGGTTCCTCTGTCTTTGAGTGATAGTGCAGCATCATTTTGTATTCAAGGACTAGATAAGTTTCGCGAAAGTGATGCTTCTGTGTAGCCGTGTGTGTTTGCCGAAACGAGTTGCATTTCCTTATCCAGACAGATGGCCTGTCTGAAGCCCACCTCTACTACTGTTGTATGTTGTATTTTCTTTTTTACAAAATACAGAGGGTAAGAAACTATTTGTTTATATATTGATTAATGATATGTCTCATCTTTAGCAATACAAAATATCATTTCTATATGATATCTGTTGACCCAAATTATTGTGATATAGCTTTTGAGATTTGTAGACTGTTTAAAATACGGTATTTCCATTTCAATGGGCACAAATCCTGGGTGTATGCATTCCTGTAGAGGGTGCTATGAGACGTAAGACTGAGATGACAGACTCAAACTTTAAAATATCTGGTACATTTAAAGTACCGACAGTTCATTTTACATTTGATTTTTTTAACCAGGAAATGTCCTTGGTGTGCTTTACTTTATAATGAATTGTTAACAAACAACTATAAACACTATATTCACAATTAAATATAATTACTTTGAACTGCCTCATGAATTTAGTTTTGGGCATATATTAACAATATGCCATTCATAGTATAAAAACAAACTCATAATATATCTCTCATCTGATACGACTAGGTTTAATTAAATATTGACAAATACCATAGAACAATATATATATTCATAATTGTGCCAATAAAAATAAGGGTGTCATTTTAATTGTGTGAGGTAAATATGAAGGTTCTTGCAAAGACAGGTTAAACAAACCAAAATTACATGGCTCTGTTACTCTACCTCTAGCAGCACAGGCATACTTTAAAGTGAAATATATATGTAATAATCAGTCTTTATTGTAGATTTAAATAAGTGAGTTAAAAATCATAACTGACACCTTGTCTCAAGGCATTTTATAACCAAGAACCACAAAACTGCTTGGCATCATTTGACATCCTTTTCAGTCTTTGTTTATTTAAAAAAAACACGTTCAGAATTGCTTCTCAAATATCAAGTGAGCTAGACGGCACACTGTGTAAACTACCTGAGAAGAAATGTGTGGGTGTATCCAGTCTACTTTTGGCCACTGTCATTTTGATTGCTGCTTTTGCAGAAAACAGCTAACAAGTTACAGTATTGCATTTGCATTATTGAATGTTACTGTGTATATACAAAACTACATCATCATCATCATCATCATCATCATCATAATAATAATAATAATAATAATAATAATAATAATAATAATAATAATAATAATAATAATAATAATAATAATAATAATTCCTTTAATAAGAACATAAGAAGCATCACATAAGTTTACAATCGAGAGGAGGCCATTTGACCCAAGTGATCCAAGGATCCTATCCAGTCTATTTTAAAATGTTCTCAAATTTTCAGCTTCTACCACATCGCTGGGGAGTTTGTTCCAGATTGTGACGACTCTCTGTGTGAAGAAGTGTCTCCTGTTTTCTGTCTTGAATGCCTTGAAGCCCAATTTCCGTTTGTGTCCCCGGGTGCGTCTGTCCCTGCTGATCTGGAAAAGCTCCTCTGGTTTGATGTGGTCGATGCCTTTCATGATTTTGAAGACTTGGATAAAGTCCCCACGTAGTCTCCTCTGTTCCAGGGTGAAAAGGTTCAGTTCCCTCAGTCTCTCAGTAGGACTTTCCCTTCAGACCTGGAATAAGTCTGGTTGCTCATCTGAACTGCCTCTAGAGCAGCGATATCTTTCTTGAAGTGTGGAGCCCAGAACTGTACACAGTATCCAGATGAGCTCTAACTAGTGCATTGTACAGTCTGAACATCACTGCCCTTGTGCTCAATTCTACACTGTGGACAATATACCCTAATATTCTGTTTGCCTTTTTTATTGCTTCCCCACATTGCTTGGATGGAGAAAGTGAGGAGTCCCCATAGACTCCTAGGTCTTTCTCATGCGTTACTTCATCTAGTTCTATTCCTCCCATAGTGTAATTATAGTGGACACTTTTATTACCTGCATGTAATGGACCAGTACGTATCCTTTCATTAAGATATTTGGTTGCAATTTCCCTATACTTTAAATATAAATGTAATATGCCTTGGTTATTTGAATCAATTACTTATAGGAGTTCTTGACTGAGCTGGAATGCACCTATTTGTGCATATGGATGGGAGTATGATATGGAGATATTTCCATAAACTATTACAGTATTCATATTAAATTAAACCTATTTAAATCTAAGTTATGGGGAAATAAGTCACAGGGAGTTTGACAACATATTTTTAAAACATAACGCCCCGGACAAGAGCGTCTGCTAAGAAATACATAAATAAATAATAATAACATAGTTGTGTAAGAGGGCTCATGGTGTGAACAGTCTGTTACACTGATGTCATTCCCTCTGGACTTGCTAGAGTGATCAAACCCTTGGTGTCAGGGCAAACTTGGCCATTGGTGGAGCTGGTTTGGCGTTCTGCTGAGGTGGTGCGGATCAGGCTCTCAGAAGTTTGACTGGCACGGTGGATCGAATCTGAGCAAATTCAGTCCAGTCACGCTACACTTACATCGAAGGTAAGCAGATAAAAAAGGAACGTACATTTGCAAGCTTTATTTGTAATGGTTTCCATTATATCAATGTGAACAAAAGCAACAAACGTATTGGCTCGCAGACAAGCTTTTAAATTCCTGTAATTCAGAAAATCTCTGTGCACCTCTGTAGAGTTTATGATTAGAATATGGCATAAATAAATGTAACTGCTGTTTTACTCATTTAACACAACAATAGTTAGATTCTCTTTCTAGGACCACAGGACACTCAGATAAAAGTGTATGTTGTATAGAGGATTCAAAAATAACTGACTGTGATAGAAGTTATGGAAACCAGCAAACAGCTGAAAAACCATGAAATGTATGATCACAACTTTACAGTAATAAGATCTGGCAAGGAGGTATAAAAAGGTGATAAACTTGGAGGGAGGGCGTAATTTTTTGGTACAGGAGCTAAAGTGCTAGAGTAGGAGACTTGGCTTTACTTGCATCACAACATTTAATTATATATACATATTTTCCTTCCCTACATGTTCCATTTTCTTAGCAGATACCGTGAGACTTTTTGGTAGGGATAAATATAAAAGGCTGATGAAAAAAGTCGACAACAGCAAATTTATATAAACATATAATTTAGGAACAGGCAAGGTTTCTCATTAATACATCTGGGAACAAATCCTACTAACTCAGCAGGGCGTTGAACTACAAGAGGCCTCCTGGTACTGTGGAAACCCAGAAAAATCTTTTGCATTGAGGATTTAATAATAAATTAAAGATAATTTGGAAAATAATAATGGAAAACACACAGAGGTATAGTACACTGCTCATTTAAACAAAATGCATACACAAAAGAAAATAAAAAGGAGTCAGAGACTCCAAAACAAAGCCATGAAAAGTATATGGTACCTTGTAAGTATTTTAAACTTTTCCCCTGCACAAGACTACCACTGATTACTGCATACTTGTCCTTTATCCCCCTATTTATACATGTCCCAGGGGGAGTATTTGTAGACGTGCACACACTAGAGGTCAAAGGGAAATAATGGATTTCAATCTTGTGCTTGTTTGGAAAATTAGCCCATTTCCATTTATTTTAAGTTCACTGGTGGTGCTATCATTCTTTACTGTTTTCTCCCTACCCTCCAGACAGCTTAGCGTTTGAAAAAAAAACTAAAACGAAATATACAAAAATCTAAATACAAATAAAATCCATATCTAATAAATATAATGTTTTATATAAGGGCCAGGGAAAAGTATTAAATGAAAACAGAAGTGATCATCAATAAAAAGAAGAACTTAACACAAGAGGTCTGGTGTGATGCAGCTCTGTGCTGCATCTCTCTGTGTAATCTTTTCATTTTCATGAATTTCTTTCATAAATAAATTATTGAAAGATCCCCTATGGTGGAGCGATTGATGTGAACAATATATATTAGAATTTCTTAACATGAGGTAGTAGAATGTAGACGAGGAATGGAAAGCAGAGCAGTTTCTCATTGCAGGGGTCTTCAGCCCTGGTATTTGAAAGCTACAAAGACTGAACTTAGTTCAATCACTCTGAAAATTATGACATTATATCAATATAGATAAATAAGTACAGACCAAATAGCATTGCTTCACATGAAGGGTGTGAATACTTTCAATGGCAACATAAATATATTCTTGGCAAGACAATAAGAGACGTTTCAACAAAATAACACAGTGGCTGTGTGGATGTGCCTCTGCAGTAGTAGAGAGCAGGCTGAAGTCAAGTCAATCAGGGTGTCTGCTGGCTGCACATTTTTGCTTTTGTTTTTATTCAAAATAAAGCTGTGGGGTGATTTACAGTAAAGGGTCATAGAGCAAAAAGCTTATTTATGTTTATTTTAAAAGGAATCCTCTATGGTATGAATTATAGGTGCCTTTAGGGAACAAACAACACAATTAGCAAAATCCCTAATTCTTCCTAACTTCAGTTTGTAATAGTTTCAAGACCTAATACAGTATTGATTTCCATGTGCAATCTGAGTCTCTCAAACAAGAACACAGGCCATAGTACACAAATATACATATTTTGTGTATATTGCAATTCATATATATGCTCTTGTATTCTATGAACTGTCCCAAATTACCTTTCAGTTTTTCAGTGGGGTTAATGTTCTAGTTAGTACCCATGAGTTCTAATTTTTGGAGTCTCAATTTGCATTGCAAGCTGTCTGAGCTGAGGCAATGTGATACACTTAAATAACAGATGGGCTAATGGAACTGAACTACAACCCTGGTAAACAAATATTACATTAATAAGCTCTCTCTGTAAAATGTTGCCCTTCTTGTTATTGTCGAGGCATGTGATTTATTTTATTTTAATTATTTTTACTATATATATATACACTCACCTAAAGGATTATTAGGAACACCTGTTCAATTTCTCATTAATGCAATTTTCTAATCAACCAATCACATGGCAGTTGCTTCAATGCATTTAGGGGTGTGGTCCTGGTCAAGACAATCTCCTGAACTCCAAACTGAATGTCTGAATGGGAAAGAAAGGTGATTTAAGCAATTCTGAGCGTGGCATGTTTGTTGGTGCCAGACGGGCCGGTCTGAGTATTTCACAATCTGCTCAGTTACTGGGATTTTCACGCACAACCATTTCTAGGGTTTACAAAGAATGGTGTGAAAAGGGAAAAACATCCAGTATGCGGCAGTCCTGGGGGCGAAAATGCCTTGTTGATGCTAGAGGTCAGAGGAGAATGGGCCGACTGATTCAAGCTGATAGAAGAGCAACTTTGACTGAAATAACCACTCGTTACAACCGAGGTATGCAGCAAAGCATTTGTGAAGCCACAACACGTACAACCTTGAGGCGGATGGGCTACAACAGCAGAAGACCCCACCGGGTACCACTCATCTCCACTACAAATAGGAAAAAGAGGCTACAATTTGCACAAGCTCACCAAAATTGGACAGTTGAAGACTGGAAAAATGTTGCCTGGTCTGATGAGTCTCGATTTCTGTTGAGACATTCAGATGGTAGAGTCAGAATTTGGCGTAAACAGAATGAGAACATGGATCCATCATGCCTTGTTACCACTGTGCAGGCTGGTGGTGGTGGTGTAATGGTGTGGGGGATGTTTTCTTGGCACACTTTAGGCCCCTTAGTGCCAACTGGGCATCGTTTAAATGCCACGGCCTACCTGAGCATTGTTTGTGACCATGTCCATCCCATTATGACCACCATGTACCCATCCTCTGATGGCTACTTCCAGCAGGATAATGCACCATGTCACAAAGGTCGAATCATTTCAAATTGGTTTCTTGAACATGACAATGAGTTCACTGTACTAAACTGGCCCCCACAGTCACCAGATCTCAACCCAATAGAGCATCTTTGGGATGTGGTGGAACGGGAGCTTCGTGCCCTGGATGTGCATCCCACAAATCTCCATCAACTGCAAGATGCTATCCTATCAATATGGGCCAACATTTCTAAAGAATGCTTTCAGCACCTTGTTGAATCAATGCCACGTAGAATTAAGGCAGTTCTGAAGGTGAAAGGGGGTCAAACACAGTATTAGTATGGTGTTCCTAATAATCCTTTAGGTGAGTGTATATATATAAGCCAGGATTTTGTTGCTTACATACATTTTTTTTTTCATACTGCACATTCTCTTGCTTGCTATATATGTACAATCCAATTTGTTTGTGTGTGTGTGTGTGTGTGTGTGTGTGTGTGTGTGTGCGTGTGCGTGTGTTTTGTGACTGTATTACAGGTGCAGCAAATTTCTAAACTGTTAAAATTCTTAACTATTTCAACAAATTATAAAGGCATTTTCTGTCTCGAACTCAAAGTAATTCCTTTGCAAGAATGTAACCCAGATTTTATTATAGATGCTGATAATATATATCAGGGCTTATTAAGATAGTTTAAAGTGTTGTAACTAGTTATTTGATTGAAGGATAGTTTAACCTTTACTGCAGCAACTCTTTTTTCTCCATAAATATAATAAATACACCATACACACAAACATACACACACACATAAATATATATATAGGTGGAAAAGCAGGGAATTTTACAGAAACATGTGGTTGCTATTAATTTATACATTATCATTTTTCATTCTGACATAAAGAGTTGTTACACAGTGTACAGAGTGCACTGTACATTGTAAAACGTAATGCAGAATGAGGTTTACGGGTCCATGCCAAAGGAAACGTGATGCAAAAACAATTTTAGGGCAACTGCAAGGTGATTCGGTACAATGATCCAGAAGCTGCTGAAATATCTTATGGCAGCTTGTGAAAATTAAGTTTTCTCAACCGGTCCTGTACAATAGCAAAAATATGTCAGATGCACAATACCTAAATATTACGTAGCTTAACCATGAAAATGTTTTCTACTCCACTTATTCAGCAAAATGTAGCAAAAAGAATATATCACATGTTCATGAAGATGGCTTACTCATGTTTCTGTCACAAAATACACTGATAATGATTCAGAACAAGATAGAGAAAAGCACTGATGTAGTATATATGCTCTTTCATTATTATTCAGAAATGAGAAATATATCACTGATTTCATATTTTAGGTAAAATAATCTACTTCAAGTATTCCATGTGGTTACATTCAAGGCTGGCTTCATCCTCTCTGTATAATGGTTTCACAGAGAGACAAAGCAGAGTTCTGGCTTTCTCATCAGGATCTGTGTCACAGACACTCTGGCTTCTTTTTCCGCAATTACCATTTGTTTTAGGGCTGCAAAGTACTCGCAGGGTGCACATTCTTAAGGTAGGCCAAGAAGTCGATTGTAATCACATTGCCACCTCCAGTTATAGAACAGAAGCTTTACTGCAGCCCTGTCTCGTCTCACTAGTTATCATTGTTGTCTACAAATACAAAACAATATAGAAAATTGTGTTTGAAGCATGGTGTATACAGGAAATTAGGGTAAAAGCATCTAACTGCAAACAGCACAGGTAAAGACATGGATGGTGCACTGAATTAGTGGAGGAAATAATACAGAATGCAGGATACAAATATACGGCTATATATAATGAATATAATTATTGGTGCACGTTTATAAATCTTTTATTATGATATGGCTTTCAAATGTTCAAAAACACAATGGGATAATGTATTGTACCCAAGGAATACTACCACACTACAAATTGAGATTTTTATTTCTTACATTAGTTGCAACCAATCAAGACAAAGTGCGAATTAGAAGCCTAAACCGAACAAATGTCGGACAGTCACTGAGTTAACTTTTAGAAATTCATTCTTTTGGTTTTGGCTAGTTCTCTGCTGCATGGCCGTTCCTTGGTTTGTTCATGGAAAATGGACCTTCCTACTTTTTGATGGTTGATTGCAAGCATGTGGGAACACTATTAATCCCGTTCTTTCTTAATGCCATACATTTGCATGTAGACATACCATCAGTTTTCTATTTCACAATTTAAAAAAGTGAACTGACATTAGAAGGTTATTTTGTAAATAAGCCAGACTATGTCCCCTTAAAACCTAGTCGTTCTAAAAATAACAGAGCCAGGTTTTCTAGCTTTGGACAGCATTTATTGTATTTTACAACTTCTTTAAAGATAAACACATGCTACATTACTGTATTTCTGTGCTGTATTTTAATGAATGTTGTTTCTTAAGTGAATATTGTCAGCCAAATCCAACACCTATAAAGCACAGTGAACAATTTATCATCTGTATTCTGTATTTTGTTTCAGGAATCTTTTAAACAGCATCACATGATTGTGCGTGCATTTTCCACCCATCTTGCCTTGCCACATAGGAGCTCAATGGACCAAACAGCATGACTGGAACTTTAGTCTAACTCAACAGGGTTTAAACCAGAAAGACACTTCTTTGCACAAAGAATAACTGGTGTGAAGAAGGTATTATGGAGTCATTTTGTGGGAATGATTTACTAGGAGTGTTCAAGAAATGTCTGATACGGTTCAAGTGCATTTGAACAATCACATGTCAAGCCACACTTCAACAATAAAATAGATTCTCTCATTTATTAAAGTATTAGTCATCATATACAATCTGAATTTGACTTACTGTATTTGTTAGACATTTGTAAAGTATATTTGAATTTAAAATCTAGATTAAAATAGTATAAGGTGCTCAGAACACAATAAATCAGGAAAAGACAGCCATTGTAGAGACATTAAGTACTTAAAATGTTATTGATTAATGGCAGGGGGGATTTGGAAAATATGATCCTCTGTTGTGATTCAACAAAACCTTCTACCGAAAATTACAATCCATTTGGGCTGCGCATGGTCCAGAGCAGTGGTCTGGAACTCATATTTCCACCTGCAGACCAGCTCCTCAATCCCCGAGTGGAGAGATGTCCATCTGGTTTATTAAAAGAGCAGACAATCCCTCATTCTTCAGTTAATACAGGGAGGACTCATAAAAACACTTTCTTTCAAGGTCTTTATTAATCACCTCACGTAAAAAAATCAATGTATCTTCAGGCTTCCCAACATCATCACGAAATGTGCAAAAATCTAACGTGTGACCCTTAACATCAAGCAGTTTGGAGAAATAAATAATCTATACTTTAGTAATAGTAGAAGAAGAAGAAGAAGAAGAAGAAGAAGAAGAAGAAGAAGAAGAAGAAGGTTTTATTCAACATTGACAGTATTACAGTTTTTCAAATATTGAATATCATGGTTTGAAATGGTAAAATACTTCCTTGTCACTTCAAAATATAATTAGTTAACCTACTGTCTTTTTTACTGGAAGGACCTGGATATGATAACATAGGGAGAACCAACTTAAGAAGTAGAGCTTCACTAAAATAAACCTTTATGAATCTGACAAATGACCAAAGAAAACCATTGGATAGCACAAGAGCATGTAAATGGGGGCCTCTGACATCAAAGGGCTAGCATGACTGAAAGAGGGAGGGGTATGGCTGATAAATAACATCAAATGGGTCTATTTTAGAAGGAGCAGACAGTAGGGAAAAGGGAAATGGGAGGAGAAGAACAGAGAGAAGAGACGACAAAGAAACACACTGTTTACCATCATTCATGAGTTCCTGACATGCTTCCTAAAGCCCACATTATCTGAGAATACTTCTCAGCAAATAATGATCAGCAACTGTTTCTCTCCTAAACTTCACCTTCATGGCCTTGGAAATATCAGGTACAATAGTGTAACATTAAGTAGTTATGGTGGAGGTACTGGTGGAGGGTAGCATGTTCAGTGATCATATAGAGTTTATTCATTATCAAACATACACATTAAACTGGTGAAAATCCTGAACAAATGAGAGCAAACATTATGGGATCAGAATGCCTGATTGATGTATTTCAGTGAGAGGAAGACAATGTATTTTTCTTATGAAGAAACAAACTGTCTGAATGTTTCTAACAAGGCTGAGTCTACACTCAAGGCTCTTCTGCTACACCACACTAATGGTTTGCAGACTCCACAAGAAAGGAACATTTCTCTCCTTGGAAGTTCAAATCCTCCCACCAGTGAAACTCAATCAATACCTTGGAAGAACAGCCCATTCTGAAGCCACACTGAGAACAACCACCACAACAAAACCTTTGATTTCTGTCTTTGACTTTGCGATGAGTTTAAAAAACACAACAGAGAAGTCAGTTAGTAATGTAAGGTTTCTTTAAGAGTGGAATGTAATGAGCTGACTTCCATTGCTTTGGAAACCAAACGAAATATGCAACTTCTGAGCCAAAGTGCCAGTAAGGTTATGGATACATTGTGCCAGGACATGCCACTGCAAACAAAACTTAAGCAGGGAATTTACAGCTTTTAATTAGAAGATAAACTGGCAGTTGTTTAAACTGGTGAGTGTCTGTTATGTGTTCAAAGTACAAACAATGTAACTGAACATTTGGTTATTTTCATGGAATTGTTTCTACCGATTTATGTATTCATTTTTAATTTCATCACAAACGTTAGACATCATCAGGGTGTATGTAACTTCTTATTCACACACTAGCTACACCACACATTCATTAAGTTTGTTCCAATATGTCTCTCAAAATCTTGTGAAACACTAAACTGATTATAATTTGAGCAAAAATTACAATTAAATTAATAAAGATGTCCAAGAATTACATCCTTGCCCCCTCTGCCAACAGCCAACCAGAACAATGCAGTTTTAAAAATAAGACAAACATACTATAATACCCCTGTATTACCATTAAGAGAAGAGGAGAGCATAGGTTTATATACTTTTTTTTAACTAAACAAAAGTGATTTTAACGAGATATTACGTTTTTCATTTCCTGTGTCAGCCAAATCTTTGGTATTTGACAAATCCTCCCATCGTGTTATTATTCTGTTACCTAAGAAACTATCTTCAAAACAGAAGCCCTTGTAAATACTCTAGAGATGTATCAGACACTTTCCCCTGCTGTACTACACAGTGTATATTGCTTGGCATCCGTCCACACTGCAAGAGATATACTAGCACTCAATGCCAGGATTCTATTTCTCTTGACCCTGACCCTTGGCTGTTCACTGTTTCCAGTTGCAGTCCATCTCAAAGAAGACAGGAGACACTTTTCTTGGACTTCTTAAGTGAAGTTTCAATGTACCAGCTTTCTTCTTCTTCTTCTTCTGTCTATTCTTCTTATGTGTTCTTTCCTCTTTCAGCGTAATGTTCAAGGTATTAATACGAAAAAAAGCTGTCACGACGAGTGCCAAGAATGAGTGAATCATTTCGAATTTCAGTACCTTCCCAAGCAATTGACTCCTATCAGAAAAGGAACTGCACTGTTCTCTTTGAAGTCCTGGCCCCCACTGCAACAGCTGTCTACAGAGGCTTTTAAATGCTTCACTTGGAAGCCGAGCTGTAAACCTAACCGCTAATTTATTTCCCTGTTTAGGACAGCTCAAAATGTGAAGTTCATTAAATGTTGTCATATTAATTATATTAAGGCAGTCTGTTTTTTTAACAAATTTCCTCCGTAATTGAAACTCCATAAAGGAGGACAAACAAGATGTACAGTGTAATAAAACCCCTAAGCTTTACTTCTTGGGAACATATTTAGATTTAAATGGTACGTGACGTAATATTTCAATAGAGATTTCTAAATACGCTCTGCAGTATTGGTCTTCTTGGCAGTGCAATACTGTATGAAGACCCAGTTCCACTATTAATATAAGTATCATTTTCTGCTCTGGTTCTTTAAATAAAAATGTGGACTTTGCCAGGATTGTGCTTTTGAATTTTATTCTGATTGAATCTGATTGAACTGGACGATAGTCCTTCAATAACCCTTGGCAGGTCAGATTTTTGGGACCATGCTAACTCAACTGGTAAATGTTGGCTTGATATAAACTGGCTAGTCCTGCCTCAGCTTCTCTTCCCCACATTTAGTAGAAACCTGCTTGTGTTTGTATTATCCAGATGCTGTGGTCCAGAAGAAGCCACAGAGTCACAGGTAATTAGTATTTGGCCTAAACTGACAGAGGAGAAGCTTGCCATTGATTGTTGTTCATAATCCATATGCTGAAACTGCTCACCCTTGTTCAGACCTGGCTTGGACATTCAAGCGCTGGAAACATTTACAGCAATTACAGTGCTGTAATGCTCGCAGAAAGCAGAGGGGGAAACCAAACGTGAATGAAAAAAACATGTAGGAATAAAAATAAAATCTGGGGGGAAAATATTATTGACAAAAGGGCCTTAATATGGAAAGAATAGTTCTGTTAACCCATGATACCCTTGAAAAGAAAGCAGAAGTTAATTTGTTTCTAATGTAACACTTTAAAACAAGGCATTGTTTACTCACTGCATTGTTACTTAAATATTCTACAATAATGTTTGTTTTTACTGCTGTAGATGGAAATGTATAATAACTTATCTGCGGTATTTCATCCAGGTTAATTTACAAAAGAAATTAATGAAAGGGGCGGAGTTGCAGTTAACATAAACATGCTTCTTTTCTGTCTGACACTTTTACTGAACATACTCTGCTGTAGGAAGAATAGGTTATTGAAAATGAGAGGTGAAAATTGTGAAATAACTGGTCTGTACAACTAGAGTTTGTATTATATGAAGAGATTGAAAATGAGAGGTGGGTCCAGATAACAGTGGAAACCACTGAGCAAAGTCAGCAACTCACAGAGATAATTTCTTACATACTTACATACTTGTGCGTGTCAGCAATGTGCTCATAATGCTGTGTATGTATAGTGTGGGCATTAGCAGATGTGTCCTGATACTTTAGACATATGTTGATCCCATTTATGCGTACTTTATTTTATTTTATTAGCTACTTCCAATCTAATGTGTTTGTTAATAAACTACACTTAAATGCAAGCACAGAATTTAGTATGTTTTGCACAACCAGTGAAAAACTGATTACAAATCAATAAATCTAAATTAGTTTAAAGTTTCATATGATAATAAATGAATGAATATATTAAATATGGTAATTTGAAATTCACTGCATTGGCATGCACTCATAAATGCACTCTAGAAAATATATTTAACATTTCTTTGGGATACGTATTCTGTGCTTTTCAAATAAGCCCCTTCCCTGGGTAGGTAACCTAACCCTGAAAATCCCATAAAAATGATTGGGTATTGCTATTATGATAAATAAAGTTACACAAAGAAGATCTAAAACCACAACAGACACCCTGTGGAATACTTTACAGTTTTGTATTATATTTTTGACTCGAAACATAATCCAACAGCAACAATGACCTCAAAGGTGGATGTTTATCTTGGTATTTGCCAGAGTTACTTATTCCTTCATAAAGGAATGGAAATATCTACAACACTGAAATGCCACATAAATCTGAATTGAGATGAAGAAACCACAAACATATAAACGTCCAATTAGTTCATTTTCATGAACCATTTGTATTGAATATAACCATAGTTTAACTCTGTGAGGCAGTTACATAATATTGCCATAACAGCTTCAGCAGTTAGATATTCCAGTTTTGAAAATTCAGTAGTCAATTGAGTAGGCTATACTGTCATTCTTAGCTGTACCCTGTAAAATAGTCAGGAGAACAGACAAAAACCCTTGAAAAACTGTTATGTTTATTGTTGGAATCATTTGTAGATGCTGATGCAGTAAAGCACAAAGTTTGTGCTAATGCACAATCAGTCTGAAACATATCAATTGTAAATGTTTACACATTCATGAAAGCCAACACACATATATTTTAGTCCATTACTTATTCATGAAGGGAGAGAGGGATTTTAAATCAAAAAGGGTATTCTAAATCAAATGATACTTCTCTACACATTGAAAACATTAACCAATTCCATATCATTTTAGTCACTTGTAGAATACGATGTTTTGGTGGCATTTCATAACATAAATGAATCCAGCTAATGATCTCACAGCCTTAAAAAAAGTACCGAAAACCAGCAGCACAAACACAGGTGCATTGGTACGACTCCAGAACCGTCTCAGGCACATTTCTACAGTATAATGTAGCTTCGCTGTCAGGAAACATCCAGAAGCACAATAAAACTACCAACTGGGAGTTTTTAAGACTGAAGCTTTACTAACTTAATTTGGCCAAAAAAACAAAACAAACGGAATGTACTTGTAAAACTGTATCAGTTTTTATTATAGTACATACTTTTGAAATATGGAAATTGGACTTTCTATGCAAAGTAAAACAGAGAGATAGAGTTAGCATAAATATATATACAAAGAAGAACCCTTTCTTAAATTTCCCTTTTCTTTAAATTCAAGAAAGGGAACTTCTGGATATATATATATATATATATATATATATGCCAACTGTGTACATATTGTTCTGAAAAGATATATTAATACATAAACAAGCTTAAAAATCCTTGTTTGTATGTTAATGAACTATAAATACATTTAAATTAGGAGAATATTGAAAAACTAAAAATATTTTCCATTTATGTTAAATTAATTTATAGTTTGACATCTAAAGTATTATGATCATTTGAAGTTTTGGGGTATGAGGAAAATCTGAAACAGCATTCCCATTATACTTTTAATGAACACAATCTGTACATTCTACAGCTGTAGAATAAGACAAGATAAAAAAGATACAGTTCAAAATCACTTTGAATGGTAAAGGAGACTTGAATTGTATTGCATTGACAACAAAGGAATTCTGCTGACCTGCCCCCAATGACATAATGTGGATGAATTTCCGTGAGACGGAGGCACTACAGTGGCAGCATTTGCACTTGTCTCTAGCGCAATGTTGGAGGGAAAGGCAGTCTGGGCCAGGAATCCAGTCGAATCTTTTACTCTGTCAGCAAGCTGGTACTTGCTTCAATAAAGGGCCCAGACATCTGGTAAATGGCTGCATCAGTAGTTCCTTTTCACTACAGGAGAATGGATTTGTATCTTGATTAAAAACACATTTATAGCCTTGCTTACAGATTACTGACTTAGAACTAAAATTCTTAGATTTAATTTGAAAAACTGGATTATACATAATGAGTCATGAAAACAAAGAAAAGTGCTGGTTTCAAGGAATAACTTTCTGATTTAGGTTTCAGAATATGTTAGTTTCTTTCTTTCTTTTTATATAGACCTCATGTAAATATATTGAATGTGTCTGCTGCAGATGCCTATGTTTTTTTTTCCTCTTTCTTTCTTGCCTGTACTACTTCAATGCTCTACTTACTGGACTTCCATCAAGCTCCATGGTCCAAGTTCCAGATGGTACAAAAAAGCGGCCAATTCTAACCGGCACCAAGAAATGTAGACAGATTATGTGTACACTGTTAGCCAAAATTATTGCATCATTCTCATTTGGACCAAAACATTTAATAATGCTTATTTTTACATGTCAGATAGCATAGGGATGAATCTCCAACTAAATAGTTGTTTGCCCAAACTTTGTCAAAGGTGTAAACTATTAAGGTGCTGAACTATACATCCATACTCATATCATTACAAGTAGATTAAAGATGATTATTCAAGGACAATGTTGGAGTGCTGAGCATCATCCAAGACAATATCCACAACTCTTAAGTGATTATATAAAAAATACACATAGTGGCACAACGTGAAGGACTAGCCTAGTGTGTTGAAACAAAACCCAACCCTATGTGATGTAAGCCCTGGGGCGTCTTACCTACCTATCTCGCCCTCCCCAGGCTTATTACAGGGATGGGAGACAGTGGGATTGAAACATATAAGATATACACAAGACAATACAGAAAACCCGCAGGTATAACAACAGCAAACGCACAAAGCACTGAACAGCAGCACAAACAACACATTCAAAATGACGAGCCTCCTGCTGGAGAAAACGGGAGGGTTGAAGTATTCATTGGAGCCTCCTCTGATTGGATGACCAAGGAAAGCTCGAGAAACAACCGGAACAATGATGAGTGACGAGGGAGGAACCCAGACATGACAGAGAAACAAAGCGCACATGAGAAAACAACGACACCACACAACTGTAGTGAAGAGGCAGTCGCTGCAAAATTTAAACAAGAAAGATTCAATTAATTAAAAACAAGCTTTACAGTACATTATTTATTTTCTTTAAAAATCAAGATACAAAATGTTATAAAACTTCAATTTAACCGTTTAGAACCATTAACATCCACAAAAAGCCACAATATGATCTAGATTTTCCAAAATTCCAGAATAAAGCTTCAACCTGTAATATACAGAGATCATAAAATAATAATAATTATCTGATACCTGGGATATTTTTATTAGTAATGATATCAGTGATGGAAAACAGAATATTGCAAGCAGTGAGTAAGACATCATGACCCCTAACTCTCAAAAAGCATTTAGAGTGCCAAACCTATGCACTAATATGAAGAAGGTGCCAGAAAAAGAGGCAAAAAGATATAACCCAGTTTTACAGCCGCAGAACACGGCTCATTTAAGAAGAAATATCTATGAAATAAAGCAGAAACACTGTTTATCCTGTTAGGGTACTTTGGTGTTGCCAAGGAACTAGACATGCTTAATACACATTATATCACTCATTCATCATGGCTGTGTTAAGTAAATCAACTTCTGCTGAGACATAGGCCCCAATGTGTTCATCAAATGAAATCTGAAGAAAAAGGGAAAAAATCATTTTATTTGACAAAGTATTTAAAATGAAAAGCTATAGGCCTACATGTTGTCTTTAGATTATTGTTGCACATCCACTGTCTTGGCTGAGATCTTAATACTCCACAGGAGTCGAATAACCCAGCAGGTCATTGACAGAAAGAGTGAAAATATTATCAACCTTGCCATGCTTATTTTATTGTTTTGTAACTACGTAGCTAATTGGCTTTTAAATGATTGTTCTTATTTTAGTTTTGTTTAACCTATAGTACCCATAGCCCTTGCTTTCAGTTAGAGTTGATAAGGTAGTACGTACCAGTTGTTTGTTTTCTGAAAGCTGATTAGAAAATAAGCTGTTGTGGCTGCACCATGTGCATATGCATGGATTGCATGAACAGATTTACATAGAAATAACAGATTTTAAGTAGAGGATAAACAATCAAATAAGCTGTCTGCAGAGGCGAATGAGCCAAGAATGTTGCAGCAGTCCAGTACCAATGCTTTGGGAATTCCAAGTATTTCAGAAACTAAAAACTGCTCAGACTGCCAGAAGTATTCCAAATGCAGGCCAACACTGACATCTGATATATTCCCAGAGCATGTAATTGTTAACTGGTTATTATCGAATCAATAGCAATCAGTTTTACCGGGATCTTGTTGCACGAAATGCATAATACTGAAGCCAAAAGGCAACATGCATGGGAGCCACAGCTATTATACTGTTATTGGTATTAATGACAGAAGACACAGGACAAGTGCATATGTTGGGTATATTATCACTGTCCTTGTACCCAGGTGCAAGAGATCATCTCATTGATCAAGTGGAATAAAACATTTGAATGACAATGACACAGAAGCAAATTTGATGATAGGGAATAGGCACTTATGTTCAGTAAACACTCCCATTATAAAGGAGATCCATGGCCACTAACTACTAAAAAAAAACTTTAATTAGCATGCCAAACACATACATGCAGTGTAGTGGGTTGGTGCAATGAGACATGGTCTATTTGGTCGTACAAACAACAACTTTCAGTGACTTCTGCCCTGCCTATAACTGGAGACATAAGTACAATGGAAAATGTTTTTCTTCAATCAGCAGATGAAATCAGATGACTGTTTTTTTAGTATATCGGTGATTGCCATATAAAACAAAACCTCATTTTTAAGAGCTCAAACCTCCCTGGAGTTAACTTTCTTTCCTTCGTCAATTAAAGTCTGAAAGGACAAGTAAATACAGACTCGTGTAGATGATGAAGTGACAGCTGTTGTGTAGTAAGTGCCAGAAATAACCCAGAGTCCTTTTTGAAAGATTTAGGGCAAGGAATTACAATTGATAATTTCCAATTCATTTTGAATTTGTTATCTTCTGAGAAGATGGAAGGACATGTTTCCAAAAAGAGGTTTGTTTGTCTACTACTGTTAATTAATATTCCTTGTACATGACCTGCTTTTTGTCCATCACAGTTAGGAAATTCAGTTCTAATTTTACACATTTTCCCAGCCATACTTATTTCTGAAAACAATGAAATCCTAATCGTCACCTTCTACTGCTGCAGTGCAGAATGGATAGACTTTTCACTACAACCTATTGCATTACATCTGTAGGTGACCTGACCCATTTTAAGGCCAAAGACCAGCTTGAGCCCCAACCCTAGCTAACTCCAAAATTTGAAGCAAGACCCATATAAACATACACACGGTTCAGAAATCTCAGTAGAAAAGCAACCCAAACCTTAAGGAAAGTTCCCTGGGGACTAGTTTAGACCAAAGCATAACCCGAATTTGATGGATACATTAATTTTTGGAGCATAATTTAGCTACATTTTTTAAGAATTGCCCTGTTTGTACTGTGATACTGCATTGTAGTGTTGACATGAGAGACTTTAGTCTATACAGCAGTGTATTACATCAGTATTGTACATATCAGTAGGTTTTCCTTACCATTAAGAACATGGCAGGTGTCCCATAGAGTTTTGGAAATATGACAAAACTACATAATTCCCACAAACATTACACAACTCTGTTCATGAGGACATGAAAAGTGACTTTTGATTTAAATTATATAATGTGTTGGATGAGCAGGAGGTCAAGATGTGCTGCACTGAAGTTTATGTTAAGTAGGTGTGTTTCAGGCCTAAGAAGGGTGGGAAGCACTGGTCTACATTTAGCAAAACAATAGTCGTGCGAGGACCTCATCTTCAAGTTTTCCTTTTAAGTTTTTGTTTTTCCATTTCTCAGAAACACTCTGAAACTCAAGTCTCTTGAGCTTTAGGGTGTTCCCAATGATGATCTTAGCCAGAATTACTGTTTCTTCCTCAGCATAAAGTACACAGCCCTCTCAAACAATTTGAATTAGTTACAGGTCTCAATTCCATTACACTTAAAATGGTACTCCTCTGTCTTATAACTCCTCACGATGCTTTTCCTCATAGAATTACACTGAGCACAAATCTTACTAACTCAATAGTACTTTTCACTTTTAGTGTATATACATATTCCCACAATACATAATTTAAAAATCCCAATGAAAATCCAATTCCTGGTCTATTTGCACAAAGTGCCTTTCCACCGACACAGGCATTGAAGCAGTCCACTTGGAACCGTGTGCAATTAATTCTGTTTTCTTAATTTAGAAGTCTGAGAAATGTTCCTGGATACATCTATATGTGATCATCCCAGGGTTACTTCTAATAATAGGTGTTTTATAACACAAACGCTCAAGGGCAATTCCTTGGTGCTGACCATTCTGTTATAAAATCCAACTGTGGGTATCCTGGCAGAGTGTAGGTTGATAAAAATCAACCCTCTCGGCCATTTCAGCCTAATGACATATGCTTCAGTATTGTTCAGATTAAGAAGTTCACTAGTGCCAATGAGTTAAGAGTAATGCTTATTAACTTAATATGATGCTCCGAGACAAACACAGATTTCTCTCTGAGTGCTTCAGAGTGAGTTTGTTTTCTTTGGTGTGTAAACATTTGCACTTAATGAAAATGGCAGCCCCATGTGAACGCTGAATGGAAGATGTTGTTACAGCAGGTGGTAGACAATGCCTACGTCACATTTGATTAACGTGGACATGCCAGTTCAGTAGTTAACCACTTCTTAACTCTGAAGTGCTAGTTAAGTCATGATCCTAGCCATGATATGTCAAGATTCCTTTAGGCTGTATGTGTTTTACATCAACTTTTTACATCACATTTTTGGTTTTACATCAACAGTAATTTTTTGTAAAGTTTTTATATTAGTTCAATTTTCAATTAAGAGCTTAATTAGAATGAAGACCAGAAGGCAACCAGATAACAAAAACCAGGTCAGGAAATTCTCCATTGTCACTTTAAAAAGCAACTGCTTGTATGGATATTAATGTTATATGGTCCTGTTATGAGCATCTGAATTATCACAAAAGTTTTGTTCATGCTCCCTATACAAGGATGTGAAACAGCAGCCAAAGAAAGCAGTGACCAAAGATGATTCATATTTTTATTTGTTTATATAGTTCTCCTTTTATGTCTTGTTAGGGAAGAAAAATGTAACAAAAGGTCTATCGGTTAAAGCAATTGCATATAAAGGTTACCCAAAATATGAAGCTGCAAAAATGACCTTTTGAGATAAAAAAATAAATAACAATAGGTAATTAATCAATTTTCTCTGTAAAGTGATTAATTGAACTATATTGTATAATTGATCACATTTTTATACAATTGAGTATGTCACAGAGGGAAAAAAACAGTCTTAACTATGGCTGTTTTACTGTGAATTGAGTTGATCCTACTTGAGAGTTAACCACATTTTTCAGAAACAATATACTGTGGGGATAAACTCTTGCTGTGCACAATAATGTGCTTTCTTTACAGCGCACAAAAAGAATGAGTGATAAATGTATTCTTGTAATAGTAAGTGAGGTGAGTTATATATGTTTCACCGCAATAAAATTAATAGGGTGCTCCAGAAATTTATTTCATTTATTGTTTATAACAGAAGAAATACCAACAACTTAAAACCCCATGGTGCACACAGTAGGAGTCACATTTATTTTGGCCAAACAATATTTTTTATAACAACAAGGAACAATAAAATATGAATTGTTATTAAAAGATGTAGTAGTTTAAGTATTCTAATGGACAATAAAAATCATACGATAGTTTTATAGAGATGGGAAATTAGCCATATTATTAAAACCTGGACACAAATGCTGCTAAAGGTGGACCCCAATGAAAACAAAGGGAAAAATAAAAAATGTTTGGTAGGAGAAACCATAATAATACTGGGCCAATAAAATATTTATTAGTTAGTAGTTCTCTGTTTGTTTTTGGTTTAAGGCATTGCTACTTTAATTTGGCTATGCAGGGATATAAATGTTGCATTATTTTGTTCCGTTTTTTTTTAATAATATAAAACAACACTACTTATGCCAGCACACATTGGAATCACACATTTATTAATTTACATAAACACTAACAAAAACATATACATCTATAAAACACTTTCAAAATGTGCAATAACCAAACACAGTATGAGCTTGGCCAAGGCCTTTGTTATATTTAAAGATCCACATTTGTTTTCTGTTAATTCTCACGTACAATTGCCTTATTAAACTAAATCATTCACTGAGTTTCAAAACCTATATGACTATGTGAGGCATTGCTTAATGAAAGTCTCCCAAGGACACCTCAATGAAGCTGTACTCATCACTGACATGACTGACTGTGCTGGTCACATATTCTATATAATGAGTGCATGACAACAGAAACTCAATGGTCAGAAAGCAACAACAGAAGCCAGAACTGGGGTGTTCAAACTCGATTCCACCATGTCTTGTTCAGACCCAGTTTCCAACTGCTTAAATTGTAGGATTAGGTGATTTTAACACTTCCTCCAGTGTCCAAAGGCTATGTGGGTACTGTGTACATTTAAGCTATCCATTACAAGTTAAACATATTTATATCCTAAATAAGCCTATTTGAGGAAACAAAATGTAATTAAAAGTTCCAGTTAGAGCAGACAATCACAAGACATAACAGTGCTTGAAGAATGAACTGCAATATATTCAACTTAGTCATCTGCTAATTAGCTAAAAGCTCCATGAAAGAAACATTCAGCGAGTCCATAACCTGAAAATGTTTCCTTGTGGTGTGGTTTCTGCCCAAGCAGTCAGCCCGGAGAGGACTGTATCATTTACAGTCTCATGCTGCTCAATGAGTCAAACAGCCCCACCCTGACAGAAAGCAATCCATAAAATATGCTGGTATATATAACCTTTTTGTAGAACCGTGCGTGTAAATGGATATATGAGTTGGTCACGTTTTAGAAAAGTGGGCGGACCATATATGTAATTATAAAAACACAACGATACTGGAATGTTGAACACCTGCAAAGTTTAGCAATCACTAATTTAGGAAGTGTAGGTTTTATCTCTCTTTATCTGTCTACAAAACCTGAATTGATAGCATTAAAACAGTTGTTTACTCTAGGTAGGTCAAGTGTAATTACATGGGTGTCAGAAAAATCCATTTGGTACCAGAACAACAACAACAACAAAAACCATGCATATCTTAAGCAAGAGGTCAGGCTGTCTGTTGATTTATGAACTAATTCATACAAGCATGAATTGATAATAATAAGGGGGAGGAGAAGAATAAGCATTCAATATAGGTGACCAGCTTAAAGCAACACTAGAAAACAGTAGAACATTAATGAAAAGAAAGGCAATACACCTTTCACATTTTGATAACATATTTTATATTTCTGTCATAACAGTCGAAGCGCTTTCCTGTATTGCCCAAAGTGAACAATAACATTGCAACTGACGGGGCTTGAAGAGGTGGTGACAGCTTCATGGTGGTTGGAAATCAGCCCCGTGGCCAGGAGACACCACAGGAGGAAGTGACGTGACAAGGGATGCGGTGTTGGGGGTTGAGTTTTGCATCCAAATCATGTTCAAAGTAAAATTCAAAGCTGCCTTTCTGTTTTATCCAGTGTGTGTACATAACAAGTACTCTGGATCAAATCTTCCCAAGCAAAATACACAATCTGTCTTCTCTTTAGGAAACCCAGGAGCGGAGCAACATTGCACAGCATGCTGGGTGCCCGGTTCCAGCTTTCTCACTGAAGTAAATCCTCCTTCTGTTCCAAGCAGCTAAACATTAACTGGCTTTACAGCTGACCAACTCTCAGTGCTTATTTTCCATGCGACTCGATTCATTCCCCTCTGGGGTGACATGACTGTAATCAATAGGCCTGTTTCCACTGCAGGTTGTCCCAGTTACAGGTCAGGAGGCGTACAGCAGCCGTAAAAGTAGCTGTGTGGGCGGCAGTGGTGGGGCACTCTTCCCTCCACTGCCCGAGTTAACTAGGTGTCCCAAGAAGTTAAACACAACCTTTGCCCTTGTAATACCCAATCAGAAACAAAATAATAATTATGTTGTACAGCCAATCGTAATAATCATGTGCCATTTAGCTGCCAGGATGATAAAACTTTATTTCACCCCATTTTTTAATATATATATATATATATATATATATATATATATATATATATATATATATATATATATATATTTCCACCTCATCTTGGCTACCTTATGCACTTCATTAGCAGACGTTTGGAAAAGAAACCCTGCTGTAAGGTCCAGGAGTGATATACAGTGTTTATGCATCATGTCTAAACCTCCAGACCAGCAGAAATGTATGGCATCTGACACTCTTATCAGGCTTCACTTTCTGTCTCACTTGCTTTTAAACGTATCTAATTGGCATTTTATTTATTAGTAGTGGCTGCAGGATTGTTTTCAGAATGTTTCACACCCCCGACCAGATGGGCTTGGCTGGGTGGTAGATTGAATGCGGTCGCTGGTTAAGAAGCTGAGATTTTTTTGCCTGTTCCACTGGTTTTTGCAATTTATGCAAAAGGTCAGCATTCGGCAGACACACCAGTGCTGATGTAACATTGGCTAGCACCACGCCGCTCCAATTTTCTCAGGCTGTTTTGCTTCCTTGGATTCAGCATGAAAACGAACATTGAAGATTTTCCAAAATCTTTTGACATTTCCGTGAGAAGCACTCGTGTGTGTGGAGTTGAAGAGGGGTGCAGAGTAACTCCCATTCTCCACCCCAGTGAGAGGCACTGAGCACAGAGGGACATTCTCTCAGGGCTTTAACAATACATCTAAAGGGTTCCTAGAGACACCACTTATTGATGTAAAAATGAAAATAAAAACTTCCAACCTATGTAAGCCTCCCATTCCAGCTCCTTACAAAATAGTTGTACAGTACTGGGTAGTCTTATTTTAGGTTTTCAATCAAGTAAATTGCTTTTACACCATCCACCACAGAAAACCGGTCAATAGCACCTTTTTCATGATGCTGTGTACCATCTTTTTTGTGTTAAATGTACGTTTTGTACTACATTAATTTCTTACAATCCCCTGTTTATAATGTGTTTTTAAATCTTTGATCAATTTGTAATTCAGACATATACAACAACAACAATAATAATAATAATAATAATAATAATAATAATAATAATAATAATAATAATAATAATGAATCGACCTGTCACTATTCAGTAGTTCAGTTCTTCGAGCCCCTGAGGGCCTATTATGACTCGAATAGAAGCAGGTTTGTGCTGAATAAGAATTATGCTGTAAATGTGTGTCCTGTTCATTCTATTCTCATCTTTTGACGAGACCTGTAAGCGTTTCAGAAGTCACACATGTGATAGATTGAGAGAAAGAAAGCAGCACTGCCCCCTAGTGACATTTTCCCCCCACACATATGAACAGTCATAGTTTAACAAGCCCTCAGACAAATGTACTGTACATTGGTGTGCAGTCAGCAAGAACTGACTGTGGTTCTTTCAGTGTGTTTTGTTTCAGTACGAACACAGCAACCAAAACAAACAGATTTTACAAAAATATTATTAAGTAAAATGATCTGGCTGCTTATAAAAGCATTAAATATCATAAGGGTTTTCTGATTAATCTTTCCCTGTTTAAGTCTGTCATCTCCGGCAAAACCAAAAAATACCATGTTGCTCTGTTGATTACCACTCCCAACACTCACATCCCCATCCCCTGAGCCAAGAAAACAGCATTAAATCCAAACATTTCAACCCACCCAATTTATACCAAAAAACAATCTTCTTAACAAAGATGAATAATGTGAGATACACATTAAATAAGGACGGATTTAATTATGGGTCACTCAGGCAAACAGACATTTTTGTATCGTTCGGTAATGGCAAAATGTTGTCGAAATACAGATTTTCAGATTTTAAATGGATGTTCAGAAGTGGTTGAACTGCTTGGATAATTAAATGCAGCACATGAGAAAGAAACAAAGGACAAAACAACTTCCCAACCTATTGCACTGAAACAAATGAAAATGTATGTATTGATTTCCTCTTTGTTTAGTTGTACTTTTCTACCAGCAGTTCTCAGCAGCCCCTTCAGAAAAGCAGCGGGACCAGAAAACAAAAGTGCTGAACACTCTTGTATCACGCTGACTTGTTGTGGCAGAGCTTTGGGATCGTGTAGGCTTTGCATGCAAGCAAACGTCTTAACTTTTTTGCCGCCATACCATTCCTTTGAAAGCATTAAATCAGCTGGGCTAAAGAGCCAATGCTTTGTACTAGAAGCCAGTTTATTAGAGCTGACTGAAGAAACCTTCATGAACAAGCATTTTGGATAGGGGACACAGCAAGAAAATGCAGTCATTGCACTCTAGTGAAAATGTTGTAAATTTTAACAACCTCTTTGATTTTCCCTTTTTAAAGATAAGCCAGCGGTGCTCTTGGTTTTAAACAAAAGCCTACCCTAATCACTCTGGCACCACTAAAAATAGACCATTTAAAACAAAAATAGTCCTTCCCTTTCCCATTCTTTTCTATAGTGGGTATTCAATTAAATTAAATCAAAATGTGTACAATACAGGAAAATGTAAAAGAAAAAATATAAAATTTTACAATTATTTTTGCTTTTGTTGTTCTCATTCTTGTGCTTGTTCTTGTTGATGTAAAAACAACTTTACAGAATTTCTTATTTAAATCCATTTGATTTATGTAAAAATACTATAACGTTTTATCATTATGTTTATACTGTCCGAAAGACTTCTTTAAATGCAGAGATCATCGCAAATTGTTCAAAATATAATGGAAAGTCAATCGTTTTTCTCTTTGTTATAATATATATAATGCATATTCTGTGAATTATAGCTTAAATACATTTGCCAATTTAGCAATCTGGTTAATTTTCTAATCTGATTAATGGCTGTATAGCTGTTGATATGTTGTATGTGTTTTACAAATTCTACAAATGATTCCATCCATTCTAATGGGAATGGACACCACCATCACCTACACATCAATCAGAATGGGCACCATTAAATCTGTGTCTGCACTGAGTGCACCACACAGTTATGCTTTTCGACAGATCAAAAGTTGGTGTTTGATTAATGGTTTGCTAAAGGCTGAAAGGTGAATACACAAACCATTACAAATACCAGTGAAAGATGGTATGCTAAGGAGATAACATGAAAATGGGGTTTATGATCATATTAAAATTACATGGCCTTCCTTCCACAAGAGCTTACTATAAATACATTATAAATAGTCAAACAAGAAAAGAAAGACAATACATTTCAATAGTTATTAAAGAATGACAGCATACTTATAATCAAAGTAATGTATACTTTTAGGACAATCAATCACGGCCTAAAACACGCTAGAGAATTTTGTCTTCCTATGCTAACATGAGATCAAAGCTTTCTTACAAGTCTCATTGCTGCATTGCAATAAACAATGATTTATCACAAGGTTGAAAATATCCTTCAGATTTTGTCAACAACCCAGTTAATCTACAACAGTTTTCAATTCAAATAAATAAATTGAGTGAGATGAAAACCTGGTGAGGAAAAGAAAGCTTAATGTTTTTAAGAGGACATGGAAAGTGTTGCCTATCAACAATTTGTTAGTCTGGGAGGAAACTTGTTTGCATTTGACAGTCATACTAACTGTTACTCTGTTTGAGGATTGTATCTGTTTCCATCTTATTTAGGGATTTTTTTTTTTTACACACACATAATACAATAGCTATCTTTTGATTTTACTGCACCATCCAAGATTGGCATGTCTGCTTCCTATTATATTACCTTGAGTGTCATAATGAATAAAATACCCTTAACTAAAGAGATTTGTTTGGAATATATAAGATATTCTTCTAAATATCTCAGAGATCTGTCAAAATACACCCAGTCACCCAAAGCACACAATGGGACTGCACTGGAATTAAAGGAAAAATGAATTTTGTGTTGGTCATCCATATATTCTCTTCAGTGACCTTTTCTGAAAGCAGCTACAGAAAGGACAGTAGGCTCACTGGCTGTGGCATTTCACGTCCCTCAAGCATTGACACTTCAGCCAATAGTTCTCATGAGGCCTCTGTTGAACCAGATGACTCTCACAAAGATTATATTGCTGCTGCACAGCTGCCTTGCTGATTCCATTCTGCTTAGCAAAGGCCTCTTCATCCTCCAAAAACTACAATACCTTCTCTTTGCCTGGCCTTCCGCTGACCCACGGTTTCGCAGCCTGTGGTCCTCATAATAAAATAAAAAGATACTGAACACTACATAAAATCGTGACACATCACGGCTGGAGAGAAGACACTACATTTTGCTGATTAGGCTGATGCTTCCTCTGCACTGCTGTATTTGGCAAATGATCACAAATGATAGCACTGCTGTCTTGGCCTCAGGCCATCATTTTGGTCTTATAAAGCTATGGTAGGGAAGCTTTGTAAATTAAATTACATTAAACATACTCTCGGAAAGATAATAATAGAGCAAACAAAATAAACAACCAAACACTGCTGCAGGCACAGCTAGGAAGATATATCATGGAGTGCTTGGATTCGCAAGATATGATTTTATTTTCAGCAACAAAATACAGGACATCCATAACCCTTTTAAGACTTAGGGTCAGCTTCACAAAAAAAAGTAGAAAAGAAAGACAAAGACAAGATTGTCCAAAACGTTTGCCTATTCCATTCCAAAAGATCAAACTAAACCTTTGGAAACAGGTGGGTTAAATGAAAGTCATTTTATCATATAGCACCCCCCCTCCAGAGCAGGTCAGTTTTATGTCCTCCATCATAAACTGACATGGCTTCCCTTTACCCAAATGACAAAGATATCAACATTAGAGTAGTTATGAACTGAACATAAAGTATGGAATGGCTGATAAGCACTGGAACCTTGGAAGTAGACCACCCTTTGTTCAGAGAGCAGATCAAAGTCAAGCACACATGCAGGGAGGATGGTAATTTTACTAAGAGAATGTAAAGTTATATAGAACTGGAATTTCCATTCATTTGATCCTTCTTAGGACCTGTAGGTTTTCACTGTGGAATTTCCCTTACTTGGTTACTTTCTCAATCACTGCAGCACTTGATAAAACTCTCTCTCCAGCCAGTAGGGATTTCGGTGGCCTTGGCCAATCTCCTAGTGGAAAATCCCCTCACTTGGGAAACTTGATAATTAGCATGAAAATGAAGCATCTACAGGTTTTCACCTTAAAGGTGTGGCAGGCAGATATATCTTACTGAAGCTGCAAAGTCAGTGTTTGGTTCAGCTGTCCAAACGAGAGACACACTTTTCATTCTTTCTTTTTCTGATGTACTTATTCTGACAAGCACAAAGTGTTTTCTACATACCACCTAAGAAAGTAAGTAGTTTTAAATGGATTCCATTGTTATTTGTCTCTTTTATGTGTAATTAATCTCTCTTCCTCTTAGCTTGATTCCTCCTCTCTGATGTTAACTCATTTATCAGGGTTCTTTTTCCTATTTTTTTCAATTAATGACTAGATAACTTGTCAACCTTTGCAGTACCTAGTAAAGTAGATAACATAGATAGATAAAAAAATGGTAGTTATTTATTAATGCAGTGTAACACAAAAGTACCCCCTTTTTAAATTACTTATATTAAATACTTAAAAATCAGTAATAAAAAAAAAATATATATATTTCTTTTTTTTTCAGTTTAGGTTCAGTTTGATTCAAACCAGGACAATTTAATCAAACTTGACTTTCACTTGTGTAGTCTACTACATAAGAAGAACTTAAGAAAGTTTACAAACGAGAGGAGGCCATTCGACCCATCGTGCTCGTTTGTTGTCCATTAATAACTGAGTGATCCAAGGATCCTATCCAGTCTATTTTTAAATGTTCCCAAATTTTCAGCTTCAACCACATCGCTGGGGAGTTTGTTCCAGATTGTGACAACTCTCTCTGTGAAGTGTAGTCCACTTGAAGCTTCATGTGAGCCACACTTCAATTGGTTTCACATTGCGCTTTCCCCAAGCCACTCAGTTCTCTTGCCTACCCCCCAAAAAATAATATTCCCAAATACTGAGACATTATAGCATATTTCAGCAAACACATTTTGCAAAAACTGCACTGTCGGGCAGTAGTTTGTCTGGGCAGTTCCTTAGCCTTTGAGTATATCACTTTGCATTTGCTTTCACATTGCAAATAAATTGTTGTAGCAAAGTCACAAATGTACTTAGTTTGCTTTCAAACTTTTTTGGTTTGAGCCACATCCTGATGCAATTATGTCACTATCAGAGGTTTAATGTATAGCTCCAAACAAACCAAACTTCAATCTGCATCAATCATTAGGTGTGAAAGGCCACTTATTTAATAATTTTAATTCTTTGATCCCACTCTGCCACTGAGTTTGGTGATGTATTTATTAATTTCTTTATTTTGTTTGGTTTCATCACATTTTCTATTATTATTACTGATGTTTATTCAAGTCAAGAAAGCTTAAAAAGTCTGATGTTAAGGTTAGAAAGTGGAAACTGGGTCTTTCTGTATCTAAATATATTTCTTGGATACAACTTTTTCAGTAAACATATACATAATGAACAGAAGGGATGTAAATCATCTTCAAATCATGCAGTTGTTTTCCCCTTAGCTAATGTTTTCCTACCAGGCTCTGTTCTATGTGTGATGTATGCAGTTCAAACAGGCACACCTCCAAATACCCAAGCAGCACAGCCCAGAAGATGACAAACTCATTACACCAAAAGAAAAGGTCCCTTGGCACAGGAGATTTGTACACTATTGAAAAACCAGAGCAGTGACGTCAACACAGGAGTTGTACAGAGCCTGGCAAACGCAGGGGACTGATGTCATTGGGTCATGTACACACTCTCCACCTCTACAGGCTACCACAACCCCTGTGACTGATCATTGACATCAATTTATATGGGGGTTGCGTCATCACTGTAGCATTAGTCGTCTGATAGTGAATGTGAACCACTGTCACAAGCAGAACTCTGAACATCTGAGCCAAACAAGTGAAAACACTTCACCTGGTTGTCATTTTCTGAAAATGAAAGCAATGAAATTGATATATTTCCTTTATTCCAATGTAAGTTATAATAATTAAAACAAAAAAGTTAACATTTTCATTCTGCATTATGAACAGTAAGTGATATTTCAGAGAAACCAGCTGATTTCAAAGGAAATGAACAAATCAGAAGTCAAGCTTATCTGCCTCTTTTGAATTAAAGTCTAATCCAAGGAAAGCTTTTTAAACAATGTTGCACATTCATGCAAACAGCAAAGTTTTGTAACAACAGTTTAAAGTTGCTGCACATGTGCCAGGAGAATTATATCTCTGTAAACTGTCTATGGGCGTAAACAAGAGGGCCAACAGCACATTGTGCAAACAGCGCCTTTGTACAATGTGCTGTGGTTGGCTTCTCTTTGTTCAGCGATATGTCATCACTCGCCTGTGCCCATGTCTTTCAATTGTATTTGTAACCATTAAGTAGCAAACATTTAGAACTACAGATTAGATAAAACACCTGAAACACCAAGATTAAGAACACACCACACATCATGCGCTGAAGAAAAGAAGACAGGAAACCAAGAAAATCTTGAAAAGTAACTAAACTGATAATGGGAAATGCGGTTCAGTCTTTTCCTTTTAAATCAATATTTATTCAGTAGCACCAAACATTTAAATTGTTGTCCAATAAATTTTATTTGTCTTATTTTACATTGCAAATTTTAAAGCACTCAATCTTGTATAAATTCAAGTAACATTTGATACTATTTGTTCTGCTGTAAGATATCTAGTTACATCGGGAATTCTCTTTAAGAAAAATAAAGTTGATATTTTTAATGGAAACAAATGACTGCAAACATTACTCATTGTTTTGAGGAATTAATATATGATTCATAAAATCCTACAGATCCTGAGAAGCATTGTTCTTTTTTCTCGGCTCACTAATAAATAAATACTATCGTGTGGCTGGTATTGACTACTTGAGCTTGGTTGTATCAGAAGAAAAGCCTTTATATTTACAAAATCCATCTTTAGTTTATTTTAATTGTAAAAACTCCAGACTGTTGTCCAAAAGATAATTATGTTTGGCACTCAAATGCCAGATTAATGTTCGAGTGCATCAGATTGTTTATGGACAAAGAGAAGACAGCGGGATGATGACTCTAGAGGAACTCCACAAACAGCTCTCCCTTTTCAGCATAATTTGTTCACTATGAATCCAATCTTGAGAACAATCAGTTCGATGCTGCTCTGGACACATTACAATGTGTGAATCAGAAAAACTGTGGCTTATTGTCTGACTGGAACACGCACGCTACTGCGGGCTATCTGTTCTGGAATCCAGCTTCCATTGCATTATTATGAGTATTATTATGATTGATGATGATGATGATTAAGGAAATACAAGACTAAAGCTTCAGAATAATAAATAAAATAAATAAATGAATAACATAACACATAATCATTTCCTTAGTTCCTCAGAAAAGGAACTGCATCAATCTAACAATATTTATACCCCCATTTTCTTCTGATTTATCATGTATTTTAAACTGCTCCAGAAGCATGGTTTTAATTTGGGCTCCCTTTTGAAAATCCATTCTCTTAGTAGCAAGGTCACGGAGTAGAAAAATATGATAAATCAAAAATATAGAGAGAAAGGGAACTAATATATCCTCTTCCATAAGGAAGCACAGCAGATACCCGTAGGGATGAAATCAAGTAAATGATCCCCTTTCATGTTCTGCTTAGATAATGGTTTAAAAGGCATAGACAATGGAACAGGACATATTAAAGAGGAAAAGAGATAGCAACTTTATTCTCTAATAAAATACTTCATTTTTTTTTTTTACATTTGCCACATAAGTTACTTATCCAGTGCCCACAATGTGTTACAGATCAGCTACAAGTATGGTATACATTTATGCATATGCAGAATACTACATTCCAATGGATGCTATATTTATGATTGCTGTGCCATTTCATAAAAGACATGACTCATAACAGTAAAACATCTGAGTGTTCCTGCTCCCCACTGAACTGAGAACTGGGATAACACAAAGTGGGAGCGATTTCAAAGGCTTAAGGGCTTTGTTTTGTATTGCAATATTTCAGACAATATAAATTCAACTTAAAGGATGAAGGAGTTAAAATCCATCTTATTTTCCTTCTCCGTGTGTTATTTAATTTTCACTCTGGTCTGCTTGTGCTTTGTATTTGTTCTCATGATATTCACTGTTGGAATGTGAGAGCATTTCTTTTTTTTCCAGTTCACAACGCCCAACTCTACCTGACCTCTCCAATCCACATGTCACATGGGGTGAAGACCAATGTTTTTTTTCCTTGGATCCTGTCGTCTAGACAGAAAACCCTTATCATATAATGAACTTAATCAGTGAATGTTATAAATTAACTGAAACCGGGAAGGCATTGGGTTTGGATTGTCTGTATCTTGACTCATCCTGCAGCTCCTCCATACAGCAGAGGTCAGGATGGCAAGTTGAAGAGAATGAACAGAAGCTAATATCCCTCCCTATTTCTACACCCTTACAGGAAACCAACAGACTGGGGTTTGCACTGGAATTCTATTATCTGGCAACATGTTCTTGCATGGTATTATACGATGTGTAAAATGTTTCTGTAACATATTATTATGATTTCTATTGCATGGATGTATGGATATTTCCACAATATAGTCTATTACCAAACAAAATAAACAAGGCAGAGTAAAGGGCCAAATCAAAAATAAAACTTTGCACCAGCAATGGCCTGATCATGGTAAGGTACAATATTGGATCATGGCTACATGTAATGGGAAGGAAAATGACATGTGTCTGAGGAGGAATTCCAAACCCACACCAGTGCATATATTGTTGTAATTCCAGAATATGCCCAATTCAATTCATAATTATGATATCTTTTCAGTCTGGACAACTCGTGCGATAATGTGATATTTATTGGCAATGTGTTACAATTATTTTGCATAGACTTTTGGCTTCGGCCTCACATTCAAGGGACCCGTGACCTCCGTCAATTTGGAAACATTTGCATGCCTGACCATCAACAAGATATGAGCAGCGGGCAGTGCCACTCCCCGCTTGACATGAGAGCCAGGATGCAGGTGGAGGTGAATTCAAACGCACGGCAAGGGACGCTATTTTGGGCGAGTTTAAACACGCTAGCCTTGCCACTAATTTTGCCATAACTGTACTCCATTTCTTCACTGAATGCAAACAATGAAAACATTAAAATCAACATTATGGTGATTACCTGTTTGAATCACCATAATACATTATATTTACATAATATTAACAATACACAATAAATCTCTGTATGTGGTTTACAAATATAGACACAGATGATTAGATACAATATGGTGAATAGATGATGTTGCCTCCCTTTGAATATGGGCTACTACTCTTTGGCTTCAATGCTGAACTTACTGGGTCTGTAGCTAATCAGTCTATTGAGCAGACAGTGGTTTGGAACTGTTCTGGCACCATTGTGACAAGTCCCAAAGACTGATGGATACTGCAAAAATACTCCCTGAATTGCTCATTGATTTGCATTGCATTATGTCAACTTAACTAAACTATGAATATAGCACAGTGGCAGGTTTTGGGAGATCTGTTCACACTTTCTGGAAAAGTGTTAAATTTGCTTTTGGCAACTTGATTGCCTTTAATTGTGGTTATGAAACTTTTTGAATGTGTATAAATATACCATTTAGTGTTGCGTGTAATACCAGTAATGTAATGTTTTATTTATTTGAATTGAAAACCAAAAGCTAAGTCTCAATTAAAAAAACACCATATGGTTCAGGATGACACCACGTCAACGCTTCACGCTCACAGTTGTTAGTTTTTTTGTTGTTTTAATTGTAGGCTGTGTTTATAAAGCAAAAAGATATGTTAATTAATAAAATATGCTCTTTTGCTTTTCTTAACATTGTAGGAATTTGCTGCCAAAACTGTGAGACTGTATTCTTCCACACCAGGACTCGGCAGTGGGTTCATGGACTGATGTTGCACAGATGTTACTTAGACAAACCTTCATAGTAGCAACCAGAAAATAAAACACCACAACAAGATGAATTTACTGAACTATGAATGGATACATTATTCATTTTAACCTCAACTACCTTCCAATATGCCCTTTCAATCTCAACTTGTTATTTAATGATGAATCCTCTGGAATGTATTTCAAACTTTCTCTGTGAATCATAGTTCTGAGAAGATTAGTTTACTGCACAACAGGGCAGTGTAGCCAATAATGTATAAATATTTATAGTTCACTTATACCCAGCCTATCTTTTTGCACTGAAATACTTTGTGGGATTTTGACCTATGGCAAGTACTTAATACAGGCAAAGCCTATAGAAGAAAGTGTGCTCTTTTCTGTTGTTTGTTTTTGTTGAACATGCTGAAAAATACATGACATCAAGAGCTTATGTTGCCTTGGCAATAACATCCTCAGCTCTTAAGTTTATGGCATTATTTCCACTCCATTATTTAATCCACTCCAAAAAACAATGTCACACACATTCATCAAATCTTTAAGGAATAGCTTAATAAAAGTAATGAGCCCACAGATGGAAGGAATCAGTTGGCAAATGTTTAGGTTTAGTGCGATCGACTCTTTGGATGAAACACTATTCCAGCCTCCTAATGTTCAAATAACGAAAGCAGCGGTTGTAAGAATAAAGTCAACGAACATCATTTTGAATGTAGTCACACTATGCTGTCCAACAAAGAGGACTGGAAACTGGAGAAACAATCAGTTATGTCACAAAAGGTTATTACTAATACCATTAATAATTTTTTGTGCAAAACTGGTTTTGATATTACAGCCTAAATAATGGAAATTCCTTGTTTAAATACCAAAGAACAAAACTGAACATTGAGCACAGAGGGTGTGTTTTTGCATGATTAAGAGAATATATATTGGAGATTTTGTTCTTCTACATAAAAAGCAACAAAGTGGGGGTGGGGGGGGTTAAATGTCTGTTATCAGGAATATTTATAATTATGCTTCATTTTTAAAAAATAAATCATTACCCCAGCATTCCCTGCTGTGAACTGTAAGAACTACAAAGATTACCAGATGCATGTCATTTTCATACATCAGTTGCCAACATGGTCCAGAGTCAAGAAAGGTTCCTTATTTAAAGAGTTATGTTAATTAAATTTCTTCATAAACATTTCTGAGTAATGTTGAAGACCTTAATTGCACTATTTCTGGGCAACCTAGATGTTTGTGTCCCCCCTGTTTTCAGTGCATGATTCAGTTTTCTAACTTGTCATTCCATTCATTTAATCTCTACCCAAATCAGTTCCAAATCATGCACTCCTTCTTCTTTTCCCATCTGCTCTAAAAATAAACATATTAGATTTATCTGTCCAGCAATGGGATGTAAAGGGTTGTGACAGCTATAGTATTCGCCTGCCAGCTGCTTTTTGGTTGCGGTGGCGTCCTGGAAATAAGCTCCTCTGACAAATAAAAGTTGGTAAAAGAAAGCAGTCTGCAGTTGGATGTCATTAACATCTGAAGGTATAACAGGCCTCAGGAATTACAATCTTTTAATTCTGCATGTTTGCCACTGTAACATATTTATTTTATTTTATTAAAATAGGGGAATCAAAATGTACAACAAATTGTCAGTTCAGCAGTGGTATAAGACTATGGTAGTCCTTTCCTTAGCAGTAAGAAAAAGTCCACATATATGTGTGTGTGTGTATATTATATTGTGTGTGTAATTCCCTGAAATCTGCAAACTTATACAATAGACATTATCACAAAAAATACCAACATAACTAAATGTAGATGAATTGAAGTCCCCTTAGCTCAAGGGACATTAGCCTAAAGGTATCTGACAATGATGTCAGTGGCACTCCCACATTCAAAGTGCTCACAATGTTCACATTACATCAGTAATGGGTTGGTCCACAGCTTGTTTCCAGGTTGTTGTTTTTTTTATCATTGTTCTATTAAGATACTGTTTAAACTGGAATACCTAAACTGTAAGACGATGTTGCCATCTATAGTACCTTTAAAACAACTACCAGTACCTGAGATCTACAAAATGACATTCAACCTCTCGAGTATATTAGTGCCTGCATTTCTATTTCATTACAGTTTTCTTGATTTTATTTTTTCTCCTTCCGGTTGTTTGGTGGTCAAATTTTATATTGAAGAAAAACAAAGAAGGAATTATGTCATCCCAAGATTAACTGAGCTCAGGTACTGTTCAAATGAAAATTGAGGACTGTATTACAATCCTTATGAACCATTCATTTTCTGTCAGTGCCATCGCAGTGCTGTCTGTCAAAATGATTACAACATTTTCCAGTAAACCACAAGAGCACTGTGAACATTAAACATTAATGTAATTATAAATGACAAAGTATCTCCTTTTCTAATAGTTGTAAAAAAGGAGTTACTGCCAAGTTATCTACTAATTTCACAGAAGTGGTGTGGGGGGGGGGATACATTACTTGGCAAAATGGTTATTGAAAAACACAATGCACTGAAACTGCACAAACGGCTCTGCAGGTCCATAGACTTATTACAGAGCCTCTCAGTCTGAATCATTGAGATTCCAGCGTCTTCTAGTGTTTCACTAATAATTCAAACCAATTTAACCCATTTTCCAAGGGTGTTGAAAATGCATACAAATAGTTCTAGGCCTATTAGTTCTCCTTCGAGGAACACAGACTTAATTCATGGGGAGATAAAAAAAAAAATGTAGTTCTCTGATCCAACACCCACTAGATACCCTTGTTAAAAGGTAATACAGACTAATTATATAATTAATGAGTTAAACTGAGTAGTTAAAAACTCAGTACAGAACATAAAAAAGCAATTAAGTATGTTGCACTACCTACAGTGGAATAACAAGGTTTTGGTGCCAAGTGAACTTATAACTGCAGACGTTCCCACAGTGCTTCAGAGCATTTTTTCACCTCTCAGTGTTTCTTGTCTGTTTTCCTTCTGTCATTTCATAACAGTGACAGCAATATTTTCTCTATGATTTTACCACAAAGAAATCCATGCATGTCTCTTCAGTACAGCATTTCCAAGTGTCTTGATTAATTTGGGCAAAAGCAAAACACATAGAAGTAGGCATTAAATTGATGATGACAATAATAATAATAATAATAATAATAATAATAATAATAATAATAATAATAATACAAATCATATCTCATGACTTCCTACATGTAATGTCCATGATACTTTTTAATGTAATTTTAAATGTACATATTCAACATATTTCTAATACTCAGCATTTTTCTGAGTATCTTTTTTTACAGTCTATGATATTTTTACCATTGCTTACAGGAATACCATTAAGTTCAGCCAGATGCATTTGTTTTGGCCTGGTGTTTGTAACCCAAGAGTATATTATCTCAAGTATATTTCTTGGTAGACAAATGTGAAATGGATATTGAAACTTGTTATTTTATGTAAGCAGATATTTGACTTTGCTACTTGTTAATTTAATAATTACATAGAAGGATATATCTGTCTCAATCTCACTGGGATCTTGAGTGCTTCTGATTGTGGAAATACCACCATGTATGTCTTTCTTTCTACAAATACATCAACATATATAAATTATTTGTTCCTCTGAATTCTGAAAGGATACAGATGTATAGTGTATGTAATGAATAAGAAAAAAATGTTATACAATAGTTTTCCTTTTCCTGTTTTCCTTTTGTCTTTATTATTATTATTATTATTATTATTATTATTATTATTAATAATAATAATAATAATAATAATAATAATAATAATGTATTGTATTTACTGTTTTAAGAAAACTGATCTTGCCCACTGTCTGATATGACACAAACCTCATCCTAAAGTTTTAAAAAGTCAATAAAAGTATTTTAAAAGATGTCATACAAATTGGATTTAAGATGATTCTGTGTGGTGTTGTCTTTCATGTTGATTGGATATAAATTATACATGCTATGCTACCCTATTACATGCCATTTAAATATATGAGTCTTTCATAATAAACCTGTACTCTACAACTGTTTTCCATTGATAGTACTGCTCTCTGATACTTTCAGTATGTGGTAAATATACGAGGTGTATTGTTGAAGAAACAGTCTATATTATGTATTCCTAAACCATTTTTAACTAAAGCAAGGTTATAAAATAACTACTGTGAACCATATGTCTCCAGTGTTTTCAATCGAAGAGATTATTCTGTTTTTGATCTCAAAGATTTAAAAGGTTTATAAGAGAAATTGGATGCTCCATAGTTTATCCCACATTTTCTGATCCCATAAAGTTTCCTGGCCCCATTCCACTTAGTTCATTTTCAAATTGCATACATGCATGCATGCTATGTGACACACAGAGACATATACGCACACAAAGTAAAGATAACCAACTGTTTTGCTTCCAACTAGTTACCATTCCAAATGAGATTTGTGTAACAAATATTTTTGCTGTATTTGATTTAAAATATGCTGGAATATATATGTAAACAATACATAAACAAATGTGACTATTGTCTATCAAGAACACAGAATAACCCAATTTATTTCCAAATGACATCGACATGTACAGTGACTTGCCAACCACTATATACCACATTTCAAGAAAAATGCAAACAAAACAAGAAACAAAGCAAACAATTAAACATCTCTGCCGATTTCAATTCACACATTTAATAATGTAAAGTTACAATCAAGTGTGGTGATAGGACACAACTGACATTGAATTGTGAATTACTGATAGATTAAATAGGTGAAAATCCATAGATTACTGCAAGATTTAACCCATTTTAACCTACCGTGACCATATGGTAACACAAAACATGCTTTTATTTTAACACCAGTAAATTAGGATGATCTTAAATCCATAAACAGATTATTTCCTGAAGTAGATAATTCTGGTCTCCACAGTCCCACACCAGGAAAAGAGGAAAATCCAAGTGCAATGTCACCTACTCATTGGGCAATACAAGTAGGCCTATATGGGAGAACTTGACAGAATGGATGACAACAATGAAAAGTACAGGCAGACAGTTGGGTGTCCACTGCAGTTCAATTTAACATGATGGAACACTTTGTCATTGCAACTGAAAGCAAGAAGAGAAGACGCTGTGCTGGAGCAGGGTGCACAACTGTGGGATGCACAAAGTGCAAAAAGTGTGGAATTAGACTATGTGTAGACTGCCTCCACACTCAGTAGTCTGCTGTGGTAACATGAAAAATAGCTCACAAAATAGCCTAGTGTGACCATATGGACAAGCACTGATTTAAGAATTCTAGGAATATTTTTTGGGAAATTGTTCCATGTTTGTATTGCAGTGTATATATGTGACCACTTGAACAAAAAAATATATACATTTTGATGAAAAATTAATTTGGCTGTCACTTCAAAGGAAGCAGATAATTGTACTATTAGTGTAACATGAAGTTTAATAGATATATCAGTGGACAGCCATTCATGTTGACTTTGTGATACCTGAATATAGTGCCATCCACAGCGTTGAACCTAAAAACTTTGGAGAAGGCTTTTCAGAAGAATATCAATATTCACAGACATCAAGCATTCACAGCAGAAAACAGCAGATGATCATCATTCTGTGGTCTTTGCAAAACCATTTGGTGCCAGCTGTGGAGTTTAATTGGGAGATTGAAGCTGCCTGAGGAAGTTCTGTTTGAAAACAAACAATCAGGAATTTGCTAAGTGAATGTGGGAATCTGTGACAGAAAACTGGCTGCTTCTGTTGCTTTATAGCCAGAGTGCCAGAGATGGCATTGAGAGTCAAGTCTACTGCCCTTGCAACTTGGTCTGTGAGTCATTGGGTATTTGCTCTTGTAAGAAATCAGTCAATCAACAGCATCAACGTATCAGTTTTTTTTTTAATTTTATTTCAATTAAAAAAGTATAACCTCAAACTAATATGTTACACGAAAGATTATTGTATCTCATTATACTCAGATGAACCTGCGACGATGTATTATGTGCATATGTAATAAACATATAGCTGCATATTATATTTTACATTTGGAAAATGATATAATACAAAACCAGAATTAAAGGGAATCTGAAACACCCATAAACCTGAGCCATAAGGGATTCAGAACTAATTTGGGCAGATAATAGTGGCATACAATAGGTATTTTTATATTACCTCCATGCCTCTCAATAAATAGGCAATAAAACTCTCAAATAACTCCTGTATCTCTGTTTTCTGAACAATTGGCATACTGGTATTGTATCAGCTTTGCATTGCAAAATGATATTCATATACAAAAGCCCAGAATAAATCTCATTAATCAGTACAAGATGCAGTAAATGATTGAGCTGTTCTTCCAGGGTATATCAGTTTTATTCACACAATTAAGTGAAAAAATTATGATCTGTATGTCAAATGTCAAAAAAGCAATGTCAATAAAATTAAACAAATACTTGACTCAATACTTCAAAAATAAAATGGAAACGAAGAATAATCATTGTGAAGCTTCCTGCTGAATCATTTGCCAATTATTGTTTTCACAACCATTAACAGAAGTTGTCAGCAAAGCCAGAATGTCAATTTGTTTTCGTTAATGTTTTTTTTTAATTCCATGACCTTATAGACAGTGACATACACTGAACACTGGTGAATCACTCAACAGCAAACTAATGTGTAAATTCAAAGTCCAAATTTGAATAATCCTAAATCAAAATGATTTGGGGAAAACCAACAGGCTCATCTGGAAGAATGATCCCATATTATGGAGACTTCAGGTGAAATACAAATCCATGTGCACCTGATAATGGAGCAGAGACTGAGGAGGAGCTGAGTTGACTACTGGAGTCTTGAATGGTTAGCAGTCTGCAGGGTGCTGCTCATATCACTGCTCAGGAGGCATGTCACTTTTTGATGCTATGGACTGGAGTACTTTGCCTCTTCTTCCAACTGGCACGTTAACTTGGCCGTTTCTGTTGCGTTTTACATCACAAAAAAAAAAAAATAAGGAGGCAGCTGTGATGATGACTTGGCTTCAAAAGATACTTTTCTCATCTTTGGTTCCATTGAGTCAGAAACAGTATGGTGCTGAAGATTGTTTTGAGTAGAGGAATATGTTTGTGTGCGTTCTGGGGTTTGGGACGGGGTTAAGTGTGATGATTCAACATTATAACTACAACAAACCAATAAGCAATTTTGTAAACTGATCATAAGCTGCTACATTTGTGCAGTAGTAACAATTAGGAGTCAGTATTGCAAGTTTAGGCAAAGTAGAGCGCTGTTTTTTCATCTTCTATTGAAATAATAAAGAAAGGGTGGAGTGCCACTGCAACACAAAAATGTGAGTACTTTTTTCATGTTTAAGAAAAATATCTGCTTCTTCTGCAGATGTTTCAAAGTCTGTAAAGGTGTAAACGAAGAGCAAAGATAATGTTTTCCAATAAAATAACTAAACTAACAACTGAATTAAAAAGGAAATAGTCGCAGAGGGGATGAATCTAGTAGCAGTCTGAAATTGTCTCAAATGACAGCAAGTGATTTATGGTAACCTTCCTTCGCAATTTGGCAGCAGTTTTAAGTAAACACTTTCAGCCTTCCTCATGTTCTTTTTTACTGCCACCTCCCACTAATAAGAGATGTGGCCAAGAAAAGCAGCCAGACAATTCATTTGCCTCCTCATCTCCAACTAAAGTCATTTGTGTCATTTAAACATGGGCTGACACAACCACTGCATATTTTCAACAGATGGGATGATGCTTTACAAACTATTTACATTAAAAAATATTCAGTTTCAGAGATATGTGATTAAGGAACCACAGGCTGCAGTTCAAGCAAGGGAGACTCTCTGCAATTGAAACAGTCCATTTAAAGTGATAGATATGGGCCACGGTCTTATCTACCCAAAACAAGTCATCCCACGCTGCTGTGGAAAGGTAAAGAATGTCCAAGTGACATACAGTAATTGATAACGATTTGTTCTAATGCAGTTTAATATAATAATCATACCCACTGAGTATACATTAAACATATAGTACATACACAGAAGTTAGATGATGATGATTATTATTATTAATTCCACAACCAGCACTACTACCAATATAAAGTATTATCAGTATTTAACTTATTATATTTAATTTGAAATGGTCAACAATTAACATGCATGGCCAATTTCAACTTTTATACAAAGAGGAAATGCCAAATCCCTATCAGCTTCAAAAGATCAGAGCTTCATGTGTATATCTCTGCCTGCAAAGTCATTCCCTTTTGATTGGTGTCAAAAACCTATAAGCACTAGTATTGGACTGTGTAAAATTAATGATACCCCATTCATGCAGTCTTGAAAGGCATTTAAATAGAGTTCTCTCTGAGGTGTCCCAAACTCAGCATTCAGTAGATTATTTCTTAATTTCTTTCTTAATACTTCCTCTTTGTGCATATCTTTGTAAATATGTGGAGAATATAAATGTGCTCAGGAGTTTTATATTTAGCCATGAAAATACAAAAAAATAAAAAAATCAACTGAAGCACATTGAGACATGAAGGATGGGGAAATAAAACGTTTCCATAAAAGTTAAAAAGTATGAAAATAACAAAGCAATTTCTACTGTAAATCATGTTATTTTTACAACACAATTTTGATTTTAATGTTGATTGATGGAGGTTTGCATTTATTTACCAGGACTGGCATATAAAATATAAAAAAATCTCACCAGGGTTTCTATAGAGGACGACTGTCAAAACAAAAGAGAACACTGAAAAAGTAGTCGGATGTGCTACAAGTGGCTTTTCGTTTCCCAGAACTATATAATAGATCTACGACATGCAGAGCCGAAAACACCAAGCTTGTTTAAAGTTGAGTCTGTTTAATGCTATTCTTTTCTATTTTTTCTCTCCCCCATCAGGTCTACTATAGCCCTACGCCCTGACAGATTTGGAGTACCGCCAGCTAAATTATCCACTACAAAGGGGTACTGATTCAAAACCTTTCCTGTTTAGACAAGGCAGGCCTGAAATATTCAAAGTAGTGCTTCTAGAACTGATCACGTCACTACAGAAAGAAAGAAGGTAAAAGTACAGTTATTAGGCAACACGGGCGAGCTGGGCTAGGGCTGAGAACCCTCTCTTGGCAGCATACTTAGTGGCTTTTCTTTGTTTTTGTAACGATTGTATATGGAGCTGATTTGGTGCTTATCAAGTTACTAACAAACTGAACAATTTCAGGAACAGCAGATCGGATAGTAGAATAAAGTCTTAATCAAAATATTTTTTTTAAGAAAGAGAAATCATGGCTAAAGTGAAAGAGGAGGATGAAAACAATTAAAACAATTAGTTATCAAAACAAACATCCTTGAAATATGTATTTATGTAACTCCCCAAAAGTAAGAGGAACTCAAATAAGTATGATTATGTTCTATAACATTATCTCTATGACATCGCAGCATGTGCCTTCAGCTGGCTGCATTCGTTAGTGTTTGCACTGAGTTCACCCTTCTAATGCACAATGTGAGGACCCTCAATGCCATATGCAATAGCTCTTCCCTGCAAACCACGAGAGATTTACAAAGGTGTCTTAATTTGTCTGGCTAAAGGTGACACGTTCTCTGGTTGACTCACTGTGAAATCTAAATGAAGAAAGGGTGATAATATGACTATGTATTTATGATTTTTTTTTTATAGTCTTCTATTTGAGACAGCAATGCAAATATTTGTGTTGCTGCCAAGCAAGAGAAAATTAAATGTGATAAAGAATTAAGATGCATAAGGTGAGTTTGCAATGTTGTGAATGTGAATAGTTAAAACATTACTCTTTTCATTCATATACTGAGTAATGGGTGATATCCAGTGTATTCAAATGGAACAGGAGTGAAAGAAAATGTCTTCAAAAGGTTTTACTGGGGACACTAAAAAAACAATCATTGCTAACTTGTGTCCACTTGCTTTGATATCTAAAATCTGAAAATACTCCCGCTCATAAAGAAAATATTTTCATCCTCATTTCAACGTGAAAAACATGTTCGCTTACAGTAATGAACATGCCTCTAGCAATTGAACCAATACACATATATATATATATATATATATATATATATATTGGCAGGTTTATTTAGGGGAGGCATTTTAATTGAACTTAACTCTTTCAACAGCAAATTCCTTGACTCTAAACAGTTTAGCCACAATGTAACTTCTGTTCTTGTGATGAGCAACACAGACAATGAGGTTTTGTTTTGTCTGTCTATTGGGAGGTATGAAATGCCTGGAGGAGTTCTTCAGTTACGCAGTCCACACACTGTTATTGTTTACACAGCAGTATGCAAATCCTGCACTAGAACTGAACTTCAGAGTATATATGTAATATGTTCAGTGCTGCGTCTATAAATGTGAGTTTTAGGAAGGAAAATCCAACCATATGGACCTCTACAAACTCCTACTTTGTTGCCACACAAAAGATTGAGTATTACCTTAGAAGGTGACCTTATTGAGAAATTATTCATTAAAAAAGAAAGAGATAAATTTCTTAAATAATGTCAAACACCAGCACTACGTATTTGTTTATTTTTTTCCAAAGCTACTTCATTAATTTGCCTTATGCTTAGTTTAAACAGCTGACACACACTCAACATCAGCTTCGTAGTGCTGGGAAATTGGCCAAAGTTAAGCCAGTTAAAAAGAAGGTAAATATCCCTCACAACTACAGATTTATGAGATCGAAAAGGAGGTGGTAATTAATAAAAGCTTTCTTTGAACAGACTTATTTGTTGCTTTGCCATGTGCAGCCTTGTTTGTTTTTGCCAGCAATTTGTTTTTATGCCCATTAGATTTATATGCGTATTTATATGTATATAGTTGCTGTTCAGCTGACTGACTTAGACGGTGGAATGCAGTGAAATTGCCTGAGGGGTAACTGAAGAGGTGAGTCTACCTCACAACTGGCATTCCAAGAGAAAATTCGTACACACCTTGACAGAGGATGTAGGAAGATGTCTAAAGAAGGTAACAGTAAATTCTTAGAATAATAAACACCTGGATTTTTTTCACTCACCAAACAAGAGGTTCAAAAAGTCTTTCTGCAAATAGATACAAGTTCCAGCCGAGCCTGAACAAGTTCCAGCCAAGTCATGTAGTTCTCAGTCTGAAACAGGAATAAAAAATCCACCAATGTTTTAACACTTATCTTTAAATTAGAAGATAAAAACACGTTACGTAGTAATGATACAAATAATAATAATAAATGTCGTTTATATGTATGCTTTGGTAGATTTTGAATATAAGAAACTCAGAGATTGCTAGATTAATACCATTGTTTTGAAATAAAAGAACTTTCAGCATATTAATAAAACCGTATTCTCTAATTCTAGATTGTTTTCCAGTCCATTTCTTTCTGGGGTTTTCATTGTATTCTATTGCTTTCTATAACAGAACCTTCCAGAGCTCGTACACATATAGCATGTGAGAATGGCTTCAGCTCCACTGAGATGTACATAGAAAAATATAAAATGCTCTTTATATGGACATTTGGGAGGGACTTACTTGAGGGGAGTTTTCTACAACTAGCTCAAAAAATGATATAAGTAGAGATTCAGTCATGTGTACAGTGCTGTAGTAGTGAATTGATTTAACCAATATAAATGCACTGTAAGAAATAAATTAGGAGCCACAAACATTGCAGAAGTAATGCCCAGGCTAGTGCAGATGTTAAATATTGCTGCTGCTAATGTTTATACTTTGGATATTTAAAACAAAATTTTAAAAAATTGGGCTACTGAGACGGTTTTCATTTGTTTATTTAATTACTGAATAAAAAAGACTCTTGTTTAGCTTTACTGGAGAGTCCTCATATGTTCATCTCACTCCAAGCCATGTCGAATCTGAAACACCCACCTAAAAACAACATTAATAATAGTGTTTTTTAAGGATTTCATCATGAACATTTAGAAAACATTTAGTTGAAAAAATACGGAAATTAATTAGCCTAACAGATATGGGAATGATTCCATCTAACAGATATGGAAATTAATACGTCTTACACAAATATGTAGGATCTTTTTTCTGAACTGTCACACAACATTGCAATGTACAAAAGAAAGACGTTTCACTGTAATCCATAGCAATACACTATTAGAATACCAGAATCAATTAAAGGCCAAACACCAGCCTAAATCCCAACCTTAGCCAACATCAACATTTCAAGCTAGACTCATACAAATCTATGCCTGATTCATGGATCTTAGTTGAAAAGCAAACCTAGTATTTTTTCATGTAGATTTGGCAATTACTATCACCTAAATAATATTCACACTCTTTACTCTGAACTGAGAAACTGCATTGTAGTATTGAGAGGAGACACCTTATATGCCAATGTATTACATACACTTGTAGTGGCATCATTCCTATTTATTGATCAGTTTATGTACATTTTTCCAGCTAGAAACACTACATAATGAACACATTGTACATAATACCCAACGAAACTCTCCATTCATGGTCACATTTCAGTTTTTCAAACAGATCTGTTTTTGTTGGATACCAGATAGAATTTGTAATCTACATTTTTTGCATAACTGTCATTGAAACACCACAAACCCCTAAATCTTAATATGGAAACATTTTTTTCCCCTTTTCATTTCCATATCACTGCCGTTTAAAATCCATGTTTTCGTTCTATATTTTCAAAAAAACTGAACAGGATTATGAGAAGAAAGTGCACTTGAGCACTTCTTATGAATTATCAGATTTATGGGTCAGATATTTAGGGATGAAGAAGACTATTTGTATTAAGAGGTTGTTATTAAGAACTCTTAAACAGTAGGTATTGGCTGTGCTACCACTGTCTAAACAATGGAAAACAAAGACACAAGGGACCATTGACACATACAAAAATAAAACTGACTACATTTTGTGGAGTTTATCCTCTAACATGCTCGGGGCATCCTACTTAACTCTCAATTCCTACTATGAGCTTTTGAAATAGTGTACTGTGAACTCTACAATCACTTGACAAACCATACACTCCTAATCTCAAACCTCCCTTACTGCAGGGTATATCCTTGTCATATAGACACAATATCCATTATATGTTGGATAAATCCATTATTGGCTCATTGAGGCTACACCTGTGCTTACTATTGAACTGATATAGGCCCACCCTGATTAATGAACCCTTGTCTTTTAATCATCCCTGAACTCAAGCCCATAGCAATGTAACTGACACAGAGGAAAGTATATGTATTTATATATTTAAACAATGTATCAATGTCTATAAATATGCATATTTACACATGCACTTACTTGCACATACACACACTTGGACACTTGGAGAACGTTACTGAAATTCAACTTCAAATTACACTTAGCAGTGAACTAATTGTTTGGCTGGCATTTCACTGCAGATGTTCTCATGAAACCTTGCTACTGAGGGCAAGTGTCTCTTTCACAGAGCCAACAGTAGCAGCTGTAACACTGACAATGGCAGTTAAGATCAGTCCTCTTCATTATTTAGACATATGTGTTATTTTTCCCCACATTATCTACTGCAAATAATGTTTGTGTTCATATAAATGATTTACTAAAAATATTGTTTTGCATTGTACTAGCGTGTCCAATCTATTTAAAGCCTTTTAAAGTCTTCAGACTGGAGAGCATTTGACATTACTACTCAAAAGCCCTAGTTCTGTCGCTAAATACACTGTACATTAAGTTCTAGCTGAACAGGAAAGTGGCACGTAATTATTTTGTCTGCTTATCTCTTGTGCTCTTTTATGGTTCTTACCCATCTCTATCCACAAAGTGCCGTCTATGCATTTACAGTGAACACGTAAGAATTCCCATCAAGAATTTCACCTCAATGGAGAAAAATAAAAAAACAATACTTGATTGGAATACAAAAGCAATACTGTCCACACTAGTGTAGACACTAATCCTTAAGCATTCAGAAGAATGAAAGGTGTTTTCCAAAATGCACCAGGTACAATTACACATTGTTAAGAATTTGGCACACATATATAAAAGATAAAATGCAATGTGCGGTGCAAAACATTACACTGTCATGTTTTCAGAGCAGCATTTGGATTATGCTTTATTAAACCCATAAATTGTCTGTCACTGACATCATGACATTATTGTTAACCCCCCAACCAAAAAAAACAACAACAAGCAAAGAAACAATCTTAGGATGTAAATTAAAGCATGCACCTGGAAACTCAAAGCATAGCTCAAGAACAGTATTAACATCAACACAGCTGCATTTCTTTGAAGTATCATCAAGTATATTTAAAGCAGATATGATAATGCTTTTTCAGGAAAAAGGTTGTCTGTGGAATTGTGCAAAAAATGTGTGAATAGTAGTGGTAGCAGTTGTAGTAGTAATAGTAAAGCACCACCATCATGGAAAATTGTATGTATGTCAACATTATTGTGAGTGATAGTTGTAAAGCTAGCAATAACAGTATATTATTCAGTTTTATAGGGATAATTGAGCAGGAGGAAAGATTTGTGTTGTTTATCATTATCATACTGTTGCAAAAGTGCAGTTAACCTTAGGTAGGTGCAATGACTAAACATACATGCATGGTTAATATTACTTTTCCCACTGGATACGTTCATATTTATGTATTTTCCCTTTGCTGCTTGTGACTCAAAGAGTACTCTGCAAAGCACTGACTCAGAGAGAGTCCAATAGGACAGGGGATAACAGCAAAAAAGTGAGAATCTCTAAAAATAGAGTGAATCCATCTTAGTCAGTCTCTATGCCCTTGGGAATGTTTTTTTTTTTTTTTTTTTGCATTTACACTGTGTGTTAATTTCAAAGAACTCCCACTCATCTCTGCAGATCTTTCACAGACCCCAAATCTTCATCCTCAATTTCATCCTGCTATGATAAACAAGGAATATACAGGTTCATCAACTATTGTGAAAGTTGTAAATAATTTGAAAGAGAGAGAAACTGTCATCTAGATACTAATAATGAAATGCTAAAACCTGAATGTCTGTCCAGCTATTCAAATAAAGACCAGTTGTGTGCCAGTGGGTAATGCAGGGGATTATGCAAAATGATCTGTAGATAGGATATATGGGAAGTTTGGAGAAAGGCAGTTTTTGAACTTGATAAAAAAGATTATTACTAAATACCAACTGAGCTATAATGTATCCATATATTTGCTAAACATGTAAACCTTTACAAAAGCAGTACTGGATTGGATATTTAATTTGGAATACATTTATATTTATAGTTTTGGTTTGTCTGTTTTGTTTTCTTAATGCATATTACACTGCTATATAAACACACCTTAAAAATAATATATATGATAATTTATTTCCTACACTGTGCCTTATATCGGGCAATATATTTGCATTCAAGTCAAATTTGTAAGGCAACCCACTAATTTGTTTGCTTTGGCCCATAGCATACCTGGCAGCTGCTCTGGGTGTCCTGCTAAGCCCCTTTGTTTCTGTATTAGGTATTCAACATATGATAAAAAGCCTCGGTGTCATGGATAAGACTGCACTTCCTGTTTATGAGTCACCATAAATATGCAAGGTGGTGGATGACATTTCTCAGCTGAAGTCTTAAAAGCGTTTCATGTTGTGTGAGCAAATCCCCAAGCAGGGTGGTCTCCGATTCACTTAGTGACCTCATATGATACACAATTGAGTCCACTTCAAGAGAACAGTAGTTAACACCGTACAGCTGCTTCACTGTGGCTCCAGCCTGCATTGTACAGTAAGCACAGAGGAAACATGACTTCTGCATAGACTTGTTGCTCTTTGACTTCAACCATAAAACAATTTCATAAATAATATATACAGTACAGTAGCTGGAGCTTTGCTACAATTGGATGTGTTTGTATTATTATTTGTGCATTACTTCATCTGTTCTTTTTATAACTGAATACTGGAATATACCACCACCCACCTCCCCCACAAAAGAAAGAAAAAGGTTAAATGTTCCTATATCAGTTTGCCTTTTTATTTTTTATTATCATTTGCCAAGTTGCCACTGTGGAATTTACCATGGCCCCGAACTGCAAAACACAAACAAAAAGTACAGAAGTTTGGCAGTTCAGGGACACCTTGGGGAATTGCAAATAAATTAAAAGTGTGCAACATATATCAGGGTCAGAAAACAAATGTGTCCTTGTCAGTATTTATTTGTTTAAAGGTTTAAAAAAGCACAGTTATGCAAACTGAAATGGGGGGTGAAATATATGTCTTACTGAACTTATACAGTATTAATAACAAAAATGTGTACTTAAAAAACCTTAATCAGTCTCCTCTTTAAAACATCTCTCAATTGACATCTCTCAATTGATGTGACGCAATATTTTTTGTCGAAAGGGCATATTCTAATCTGTTTTGAGAAATAAGACAAGCGTCTTTAATCCAGTATTCTGGACAATTGAAATCGGGTGCATATCCGTTGCAATCTTAACAATCAACCAGGATGATGAGTTTTGCCACATTTACTACCAGCATATGCCTGCATAGTTGTTTGTCTGATCCACAAATTCTTTGTGTTAGAGAACCTGCCCCAGTCCTAGTAACAGACATTAATTTCATATGATTCAGCATCGTTCCTGTGCTGCGACTTTAGCCAAGCTCTACATTTCACATATTGGTCACCTTTTCATGCCTTAATCTTATCAATATTTGTTTTTTCATACAAATCTCACAGGCAACAGTGGGAAAGAAAGGGTGCAACAACAATTAATAATAACAATAAGGGTTTCCAGCAGTGGCTTCGCCTGGCCAAACAAATGCATGAACAAATCCCTTTCACCCATCAGTTTCTATTTGATGGATTTTCTTCATTTATATTTTAAAGGGGGAAAAAACATTTAAGAGAAAATTAAACCATTATTAATTTGTTAACGTTAAACTGTAAACTATTAACATCCCATATATATAAAGTATTGTGCAAATGTTTTAGGCAGGTGTGAAAAAATGCTGTAAAGTAAGAATGCTTTCAAAAATAGACATGTTAATAGATTATATTTATCAATTCACTAAATGCAAAGTGAGTGAACAGAAGAAAAATCTAAATCAAATCCATATTTGGTGTGACCACTCTTTGCCTTCAAAACAGCATCGATTCTTCTAGGTACACTTGCACAAAGTCAGGGATTTTGTAGGCATATAGTCAGGTGTATGATTAAACAATTATACCAAACAGGTGCTAACGATCATCAATTCAATATGTAGGTTGAAACACAATCATTAACTGAAACAGAAACAGCTGTGTAGGAGGAATAAAACTGGGTGAGGAACAGCCAAACTCAGCTAACAAGGAGAGGCTGCTGAAGACAGTTTACTGTCAAGTCATACACCATGGCAAGACTGAGCACAGCAACAAGACACAAGGTAGTTATACTGCATCAGCAAGGTCTCTCCCAGGCAGACATTTCAAGACAGACAGGGGTTTCCAGATGTGCTGTCCAAGCTCTTTTGAAGAAACACAAAGAAACGGGCAACGTTGAGGACCGTAGATGCAGTGGTCGGCCAAGGAAACTTACTGCAGCAGATGAAAGACACATCATGCTTATTTGCCATTGCAACTGGAAGGTGTCCAGCAGTGCCATCAGCTCAGAATTGGCAGAAAACAGTGTGACCCTGGTACACCCATCTACTGTCCGGAGAAGTCTGGTCAGAAGTGGCCTTCATGGAAGACTTGCAGTCAAAAAGCCATATCTCCGACGTGGAAACAAGGCCAAGCGACTTTGGTCAGAATGAATAGTCTCCTCAATGCTGAGAAGTACAGGCAGATACTTATCCATCATGCAATACCATCAGGGAGGCATCTGATTGGCCCCAAACTTATTCTACAGCATGACAACGACCCCAAACATACAGCAACAGTTATTAAGAACTATCTTCAGCGTAAAGAAGAACAAGGAGTCCTGGAAGTGATGGTATGGCCCCCACAGAGCCCTGATCTCAACATCATCGAGTCTGTCTGGGATCACATGAAGAGAGAGAAGAAACTGATGCTGCCTAAATCCACAGCAAAACTGTGGTTAGTTCTCCAAGATGTTTGGGCCAACCTACCTGCCAAGTTCCTTCAAAAACTGTGTGCAAGTGAACCTAGAAGAATTGATGCTGTTTTGAAGGCAAAGGATGGTCACACCAAATATGGTTTTGTGTAGATTTTCCTTCTGTTCACTCACTTTGCATTTAGTTAATCGATAAATATAATCTATTAACGTCTATTTTTGAAAGCATTCTTACTTTACAGCATTTTTTCATGCCTGCCTAAAACTTTTGCACAGTACTGTATGTATATATAAATAAAATCACAGTTGATTTTCAATGTTGATTTACAGTACACCTGCCATGTGCAGAATCAGAAATGTACCCATACCTAACAGGGGATAATCTGAGGATGAGTACATTGTAATTAATGTAAATTTATCATTGCAGATTTTTGGAGTTCTCTCTACATCTCGCACGTGGTGGTGGTGTCACAAAAATAAACCAGATGTTGAGCAGGTACCCTTTCTTCCCACACCTTTCTAAGCTCTTAAAAGCACAGCATGGAGACCTGGCATGAAGAACGCTGAAAACCACAGTTTCTGGTGGAGATGTGCCACGATAAAGAGGGCAACCAGCCAGTGACCTACATTGTGCATAAGACATGCTGCTAACACACACGGTCAATGAAAGCTTTGATGTTCACTTGTTGTTCAAATTCAAACAAAATTATCATCATCATCACCATCTCCAGATCTTACCCTTGTACGAACGATCAGGGGTACAAAATGTTCATTGGTAAAGCTCCCTAATATATATGAGGTATGTGTGTGTGGGTGCATGTGTGCATTAGAGAGAGAGAGAGAGGACTGTGTTTCAATCCTCTGTGTAATTCCAAGCATGGACTCTGAGGACACAGAGTACTATCAAAGTATGGAAAATATTCACTTTTTCTCCCAGGGTCAGCAGAGAGGGTCTCCGTGCAGCTGTTACAATTGCTTTGCTTATTTTGTTCGCCAACCGCTGCGGTGTATATGGTTATTGTGGCACTTGTTCTTCAACTTCAGGCAACAAAAGACACAGTTTTACGTGATGTAACTATTGAGATCCTTATCTAAAAATGCAAGAGGGTCTCCAAGATATCCAGTGTTTATGTAAAACATGTCATCACCTATGGCTACATTTTGCTCTGTCTTTAGATGAAAACATGTGCAGGTGGTTGAGCTTCCAGAAATTGTTTTTACAACTCTTCTACATTTGAGGATTACACCCTTTTCTCTCTCTCACACACACACAAACTAATACAACCCATACATCTTAGCAAACGATTGGAATAGGTACTCATTTAGGTACTGGATATCATTTTACTGAGTTCAATTAAAAATGTCAAAGCAAAAATCTTGGAAATACAAATAATACTAGCCCAAGCCCAGATGCTCCTTTATGACTATAACGATAGGTTTTCTTTTAAAAGGGCCCCTTAAGGATAAAGTAGCACTGCCTCATATATTTTATGTCTAAAATTCCTAAAATATGATGCTTAATTTAACAAAGGTTTCTATTATAGTCTTTGGCAAGTATTCGTTTTCATAAGCAATTAATTATTCCTCCATCTGGTTGAAAACAACTATTAAATATATTTTGGGGGGCTTATACTGCATTGGCCAATAAGCTGAAACAGTTTGACACTGTCCTGCTTCAGGATTCTTGTATTCTTTATTATTTCTCTGCTACAATACATGTATGTTCCTCCAAGAAAAATCTCAAGTACAGCATCATAAGGACAACATATGTAGAGGATGTGGTAGACTGTGAGAAATGTGGAAAAGCAAAGCAAAAATATTCACATATACTTTTTAAACCGCTAGCGTGATCTATCTTAGTGAATAGAGGCCAATCAAATTGCCCATCTTGGCAGAGGAGACAAAAGAGCTACTTGGACCCTCAGGTGTCTGAGGCTTTTTGTAGGAAAAAGAGATACATTGTTGATTTACCTGAGCACACTCCAGTAATCATTACTGAACAGCAGCCCAGTTTACAGAGACAGATTTTGCCTTCATCCAGGTTCAGTAGCTTGGCAACTTCCACTGATTAGGTTCGTTGGCTGAACGCAGAGTTGTACTAAATAGCCGGGTCAGAGTCATCAATCCTCTTTATATGTGGGCCACAGCAGCTACCCCAATAACTTATCAATTTGACAGACCTTGAAAACTTTTCTTTAAAAGCCAATACTATTAACACTCAATGTTAGATATATATTAATTGGCTAAGACAGAAGTATTGTGCATGATTACCATCATTACAAACAGATTAGCATGGCGTTGCTTAGAAGATCTTCCGGAGTAGGGTATATGAGCCTAATACCATGGCCTCGTTCAGAAAATTTTACAAAGCCCTCATTGCTGTTACAAAGATTTTAAGCATTGTGAGCTTTTCAGGTATATGATGTGTGTTTGCGGAGCTCAGACCTGTGCCTGGCTTGAATCCACGTTCTCACCACATCTATTATAACTACTACAAGGCAATCCATCAACACTTATTGACAGGATGCTTGTAGATTTTCAGCCCTAAATTACTGTACAATTGAACTAGTAACTTAATTAAACTATGATAAATTATTACTAGAATAAGAACTGAAAGATACTGTCTTGATTTGTCAAAGGGCAATATATTGTTGTATAAAGGGCTGTATATTTGTTTGGTGTATGTATATACATATATATATATGTTAAAAGGAACATTAACAGAAGTGGTTTATTGTTGTGGCTTTTCTCTAAAGGGTCTAATTGGCAGTGAGACAAACACATAAAGAAATATATTTTTCAGAAAACCAGAATAGCTGAATAGTTTGTTAATTATGTACAGATGTAAAAACCAGGAAGAGTACGTTTCCATGCAGTAAACCTAGCGTATCGCTTGCTGAGGAAATTAAATGAGTAAATAAGTGTTCTGTGATCACTTAATCAAAAGCCTTTAATGTTACAAAAAAAATAAAAAAGTGAGATTAATCTGAACATTCTGATATGGTTTAAACTTGGTAATGTTATATCATTCCCAAACATAAATTTGATATATGAGTGTGGGAAGTTGTCCTTTTCAGTATTTTTTAATTTAATTAAACATTTTACAAATCATTGTTAGGCTTAACGATAATAGTCCACTGAGTCATGCGGATGCTCTTATAAAGTATAATCAAGGGGTTTTAATTTGGAAAAAAAAACAAAAACAAAAGAAAAAACATGCACAGTGCCAATCAGGCAGACCTTTCTCAATGTTTCTAAAATAGATTTGTAAGTCATTCAAGAAGTTCCGCAACTCTTCATTAGTGGTTTAATCAAATAGTCATCCAAGCCACTCACTCACCCACAATGTTAACAAATTATTATATGCTACCAGCAAACCAAGCAACATCACTTTACAAAACTCACTTTGAGCGCACAGAAGGAGAAAACAATCACAGTAATCATATGTGATAGAAATCTCAGTCTCCTGTTCTTGTTTTCAAAAAAGTTTCCTGGGTTCTTATAATTGAAGAACAATGGAAGAGTGGATCAAATAAATACTAAAAGATGACGAGGACTACTTCTTGGGAATTTGACAGTCTCCCACGGGCTGTGTCTCAAACTTCCTCCTCCCATCTATGTTTTACTCTACTCTTAAGTCTTAAGAACACTCTGGCAACACTGTGTATGTTCAAACACCATGATATGCCCAACATTCAACAATAACAGCACTGTACCTTTTCCAGATATGAATTAACCAGTATGCAAGAAGTGACTTGTTTGCCTTGGTGACAGGTTTAGTACTTGATATTGCAGCATGTTTCAACGGGGGCACTGATCAAGCACAGGTTCCCCTGACGGCTTGCTGGCACAGAGGGGACAATTTCTTAGGGAATAGGGAATAGGGTTTAAAATTAAATCTGAGACTCAAGGGTCCTATAAGGTACTGCATGATCAAACGGACCTTATAGTCCTAGCAGGATTTTCACAATGGTGGTGCATGGATTGACATCAGAGGAATATACTTAAATCTATCCGTGTGTATTGTGCACAGGTCCCAGCTGACAACAAGACAATGAGCATTGCCTCAGGAACTCTACTTGTGACTGGCTGGGACCCTGGACACTAATCTAATACCCCTTTTGCACCGACATATCTGAGTCAACCCGGAACCAGGAACCTTGGTTCAGCGTGGGGGCTGATGTGTCAGTGGAAAAGGGAGATAAATTATACTTTTGTATTAAGCTCACCTGCCACCATTCAAGTTCTCAATGTGGAGAGCTGTGTAGAAAGCCCCCGCCACCTCTTGGCTTCCAGGGGAGTGACGAGTACAGTGGCAGAACGGGTCCAATAAAAATGGTCTTCATTGAGGAAATGCAGCTGTTCATTCCAATAGACACAAAATATTAAATGACTTGAAATGCTTTAAAATTAAGTGTAAAAAAACTAAATGTACAAACAAATGTTCAAGGGAATTTATATAATCTATAAGCATGTCTTAAACATGTAACAATAACCAATCATTATGAATTTGATAGAAATACCTTTCATTTCCAGGTGCCTGAAGCAATTAGTCTGTAGTGAGGTTGTGACACCATAGAAGGTCACATTTAAGTCAAACAAACCTGAAAGCATCACTTTGCCTAGCGAGGGTTCATTACATTGCTGGCCTCTTTTGCCTCAGGGTCAGAGCGATGTACCCAGGCTTCAATTTTGGTTACCAAACGGAGGAAATCATAATCTGGAAGTTATTTTTCCTATTAAGAACATCCATTTGGGTGCTGCTTCAGAGGCAAAGGGGAAGATATGAGTAGATGCCTCTGAGAACTCCAGCCAGAACCGCAGTCAAAGCTGATTGTGTGTTCTCAGAGGACAGAGCCTGCTCTCGTTCTTGTTCTGACTTAAACTTGTAAGCATAACAAAATCTTCTGTTGCCATCTGTTCAAATGAAAACATGTGTAACTAGAATTCTGTGCCCTTGGCTAAGGCATTCCGCCGGGAATTTTTGTGGAAAACTTCATACTTTAGTAATAATTTGCGGGTAGCTAATTTGCTCCCTTGTTAGAGTTTACATTCCTGTGTGTGACATGATCTATTTTTATAGCAATCCCATATGAAATGGGTTTACATGACATGTAACATTTTCAAAAGTAATAATGCGTCTCCAAAAGTCTTTGCTGAAAAGGAAAAGTGTAATATTTAAATGTGCACTGTCTTTGAATTCCTACATCACACGTTTTTCCCTCGTATTTCAGGGATCACTTTTAAGCAAACTTTTTCTAAGCCAGATACAGCAAATGAGATGCAGTTGTGGTGTGGTCGACTCTGGCTTTCCAACAAGTAAATATCTCAAGGCTAGAACTAAACTTCTATAAAAGGCTGATTGTCAAATGTTCTTACATCCTTGAAAAACAGTTTGAATGAAATATTGACAGATTATAAAAAGGACAGGTTTACTAATCGGAATGAACTTGTTTTGACTTTGGCTATGTTTGCTTTTGTTAAAACTAAACGGAACTGCAAAAGATGTTTAATCAAAAATCATGTTCACAGTTTGGCTCAATATGTTGAAATATGACACAGAACAAGCTTTAAAAAAATAAAAGCACAGGCTTCGCTTTAACCAGTTGGCGTCATAGTCATCTTATTTAGAATTTCAGGCTTGTGTATGAAGTAATAATTATGTATTGGCCTTAATTTATATACCAAAAGATGAAAACACCTTTAAGTAAAAGCAAAGTTTTTTTATTTGTTTGTTTTCTCATGGTTGTTATCTCATGCATACCTTCAGCAATGTTGCCTATCAATAACCTGGAACACCTTCCTCAATACTATGGAAAACAAGCTGGATTCTGTTTTTAAGTGCAATATTTCTATACATACATGTCAGTTGTTATGAATACACAATCTGTTAACATTGCCTGTTTCCTCAGTTTTGCACCTGGGAATGGCATCTATGTCCGCATTGCTGGACAGTCTCAACATGGAAGCTATTATGTCCATGTTTCTGGGAAAAGTGTGTTTTCTGTCATGCACTAATATGAACTTGCATTTAAGATTTATTTGTGTTGCACACATAATCAAGGACACAGGGATTGCAGTTCTGCTATTGTCACACTTAATTAAAGGCCTGTTGCCACACAGGGAAATGTTTTCTATATATTTTTATGTTTTTAATTTCAAAAGATGAAGATGTTTAAAAAAGTCTTGTAATGGGAAGATTGATATTGTGTATGTGTTTTGCAATCTAAAATCTCTAATAAGCAGCAAAATGATATAAGCATTAGATCAAACATTACAGAGAGCTATACATCAACATTCTGAACACAAAATTTGTATAAACTGAAAATTAAACATGAGCCAGCTGAAACTATGAAGGACACGAATGGATATGATATGCAGACTCTTGTCAGAGGCTTCACTAGAATATGGCCAGAGACCACAGAAGGGCCGATATGAATGAATACATCGGAAGTCCAATCCAAAAACACAGCTTTGGTTCCTGGTCTGGAGTCCTTCCTTGCGGTACTTAGTTTGGTTTCTCTGATGGAAAAGCTCACTCTGAACTTGCACAGATAGGAGTATCCACATTTGCTGCCACCAATATAAATATGCAGTTAACGAAATGTCAAGAAAATGAAAACAAATGGGAGGACAAACCCCAGAAGGAAAACCCTACCAGGTTCACAGATATCTGACCACGAATTCTGGCAAGCTTCCCTTTGATTTTGTATGACATCATAACCCAAAGGAGAAGCTGATTGTCTGCTTTCAACATTGCACAGCATGGCTATGTAAGTGGAGCAGCAGAGGAACATGCTGTTAAATTATGTTTTTGTTCTCTGTACCTTTGGAGCATCAAGCTGCCACTACAGACAATTGTTTGAGCAAAGGTTTTGTCTGTCCAGTCTGGAAAAGTCAGTGTGTATGTGAAAGAAAATTACAAGCCAGTTTTTCTGTAAATTATTGTGGTCAAACTCAAAAAGAGTACTATAAAAGAACATAGTTTTTGTTAGTATTTTCTTGCCCCCCCCGGCCAATATTTCTGTAATGGTTTCACTTTCTTTCTTTCTCATACATACGTATTGAAAAATAATATATGTGCTTATAGGTTTGTCCAATGTAAAATGCACTAGTGCTGGATGTAAGCACCTACCATGTAAAGCTGAAAAGAGATTATAAAGGCATGAAAAAATCATGGCAAATTTGTTGTAATTTCACAAAGAGTTCTTAAAATACATAATAGTTTGTTTAAACAGCAGTGATATATTAGGCATTTAGATTATTTAATATTTAATGTTGCAGAGTTCAGCTGAGGAAAGTGAAATTTGAATTCCCTACACATCTAAAAAGATAACTTTGAAAGGGCATTCAACATTGAACATTTGTTGATTAGGTTTAGATTTATTATTCTATATTCACGGACGAGTTGAAATGGTGAAACATTCTCATCACTGAATATATGTGTGTGGTTGACTGATTGATTTACTGATAGGTAAAGTTATATAAAATACAGAGATGTGTGGTGGGTCTAAGACGTATGTATTTGTTTTTATTTATATATTTATTTTTGTGAGGGTTCTTTAGAGATGTCCATTTATGAATAGTAGTTTGTTTCCTTTTTTCTTTTCTTGAGTCTTGAGTTAATGATGCATAGAGTATTATTAAAAAAGCATGAATGAATGATATGAGTCTCCTGCATGCAAGAAAGAGTTGAGTAAAAGACCCAGTGAAACATTGACAGACTCAAGCAATTGAGCTAATTACAAGACATACTGTCATATTACTATTATGCATGTTTATTTGCTAGTTTGTAAGTGCATTGTGTTTATAGCACAAGACTGCTTAAGTAAATAAATATATTCAAAAGTGCTTAAATACAGTGGAAAAACCAAGCAGCTGTTCACAGATGTATTTTCGATGCATTCTTATTAAGTCTGCATATTACTTGAATCATTTTGTTTGTCTTCCTCTTGCTTTTAAAATATTGGGCCTCTGAATTGGATATCTATCTTAGTCATGTGCTGGGAAAGTCAGTAGGTGACTGATTTTACTCTTTAAGATAACAGTTTGGAACTGGATACAACTTCAAAAGTTTTATCAAATATGCAGATACTGACCTCATTATCTAGTGCAACTGTTAACACAAATATGCAGCCAGTTAATCAATTTTAATGTGCCATCTTATTTGAATATCTCACCTATGTGAGATATGAAATATGCTAATTACACTAATTAGCTTACTGTCTTGTGGTACTTACGTTACAAAGTGGTGGAGATCTACTATGTCTTTATCAGGACCTTTTGGCACCTTAGCACCTTCAAGGTTTCTTACACCAGCTCACCAATGGTTAGTATGTGTCACAATGCCAATGCCATATGCTAACATATTGCTGTTACAGAAACAAAAAAGTGAGGTAAGCAATGCCATAATCACACCTTACAGTTATGTTATATTGTATTGTTGCTATTTTGGTTATGCTATTTAACATTATATTTTTAGATCAAAACTGAATGCAATTAACAAAAAGAAACATAGAAGATGATTTTAATTTCATTTTTGTTCTTCAGTAAGTGAAACGAGTACTGCAGTGGGATTTTTTGAGACCGTAACATTCAGTTTTTTCTTGAGTGACGGGTATGGTGATATGATAGCCCTTCCTCTGGAGATTAACTGAGGAAAAATGGCAGTGGCTTAACTCGGAAAGTCCTTAAATAAATGTGAAATGGGGTCACGGAGGGACAGCGAAACCTTGGCATTCTGTGTTTCAAATTTCAGGATGTCCTTCCGAGGGGGGAAATGATAGCCCAGGGGTATCCTATGGAGAACATAAGTACACAGCTACAGCACCCTCTAATGGAAACATGCACACAGCATAAAAAGCCATGTGCTTTCTACAGCTTTTATAGCAGAGTGATTGTAATGTGGAGAGCAGAGTCTGTGAGTCATACAAGCTGTTGCAGCAGCCTCTGCTTCAGGACATAAGGACTTGATTAGCAGCAGCTACCCCTATGTAATATTACTTTTACTTTGTTTATTTATTGGCTTATGCGTGTGTGTGGAGGGGTGGGTATCTTGTTCTCAGTACATTTCTGCGTAGGTGTAAGTCAAAGCTGAAATCATCTATCCATACCTAGAAAAGGTTCAGCAAAGGCAGCCTGTGAATGACCTCACTCTACTGTACACATGTCTGATTTCTATACTGAAAGAGCCCACCTTTCAAGGCTGAGAAAGTAGATGCTAAACCAAACTTTTTTTTTTCTACTACTACTTCATCTTCCCATTATAATTATTACTGGTGTCTTCCAATGAGGAAAATGCAATTCTTTCCTGAATGAGAAAACCACCACAAGACTCTACGTTGTTGTTGTCATTTTAATGTCCATGAACTAATCTCTGTAATGGGCAAAGTAATTAATTTGTCTAAATCCTCCTTTATGAGGGAACAGAAAGAACCATTGCTAAATAATAGATTTTCATTTCTCTTTATGAGGGTTATCAAAACAGTTTTTGCATAAAAAACACAAACAGAAGCAGGCCCCGGGCACATTAGACAAAACCGAAAGTTTCTGATTTAGTGTGCGTGCGGACATGCATTTGGACCCCATTAACGCTGGTGGAAGAGTAAGCTTGTCTTGGAAACGATTGCCTGTTGAATTTATGAAGACATTTCACAGCAATACAGTATTTACCAGCCAAGGAACTCAAAGCACAATGCTACCCCCGAAATGACTATCATCTAAAGAAACGGTCATCGCAAGGCCGGAAAATGGCAGACATTAAGCACAAAAAACAGCCAGAAAGGGAAATCTGGGAAAAGAGATGGGATTTTTATTCAAATATTAGTCATGGCAGGTAGAATTTATGTTCCTCAGATTTACAAGATTGCTCTGGATTTCTGTCCAAAATTACTACCATACATTAATATTTAACCAAATATTTATATTTAAGACAAACCTTTGAATCCTGGACTCTTAGAGATTTGTAAAACACTAAACTAATTGTTTAAATCCAAACTTTTAAAATGTAATCAGACCTTTTACTGATGAATGTTTACAAATTGTCCAATAACATTTAGAAAGTGACAGAATATAAGGGTAAGTTGTGTACCACGAAAATTAAATAGTTTCATGTCCATTGGCCAGTTATTTATTTCAGTACTGCTGATATGGATAAGGACAGATATTTATGTGAATTCTTAAGAAAGGGAGGTGTACAGATAGTTGCATTTTGTCAGATTAAAAGTGTTAGATTAGATTTTTCCCTTAAAAGTGTTGTAAACAGAAAGGTATTCTTTAAAATAGATAGTTTTAAAACTTAATCCCCAGATGAGATATTTGGATTTTTTCTTAATTTACAAAGCCAATCTATTATATATATATATATATATATATATATATATATATATATATATATATATATATATATATCAATCCGTTCATTACTTCTTAATGTCACTTTATTCCTTTGTCTCCTATACTTGTGACATTGCTTAGATAATATGATTTGCCACACAGGGAGGCAAATCCTTCAGAGCAATACATACTTATTCATAGCTTAAGAGCAACCACTTTTATTTGAAACATAGAGCTTCTGTTTAAATTGAGTTTATTCAGAGTGAAAAGCTGGTATGTATTCCCCAATATAATTGCACATGGATGACAAATGACTGAAAGAAGGGTTTAAGACTTGGACATTGTGCCTCATAAGTGTTGACATACATTAGGCCTTTCCCTTATCTACAACCATCAGATGATTCCTGCAAACACAGCCCCCTGCCACTGTTCAGTACAGTTTACAGCATTTCTTAATAACAACACCCTGGATCTGGAAGCAATGAAGCATTTACACTGTGTTTTTATTAGCATTCCATGACATGTGGGTGAGTGTGTAGCTAATCCAATGCACTAATACCCTAATAGACTGAATTCTTCTGAAACACAAATATCAAACAACATCTTGACTCTTGCAATAAATAGGTTTATCAAACTTTGAACTCCTGCAACTGTGTTAGATTTTTAAGAAAGACACAGATTAACACTAGCTTTGGATGACCTATGTTAGAGTTTTATTACATAGGTAGGTTAGACCAAAGCTAGTGCTAATCAATGACAAGTTAAACCAGCTGCCAATCTTTATCATTCAAAAGTCTTAGATGGAATGTGTCTGATGCTCACTTTGAATTCTCTGCTGGACTGCTAGTACAAGTAGCAGGAGCAGCAATTCATATTTGCATAGTTATGCTGCTTACAGAAATCTGTATACAGTGTTGTCAGTTTCTCTGACAGCAAGCATTTGTATTCTTTATAATTCCACATAATCGCTTTGCTTAGTAAACACAAGGATCATTGCTGTACACCCCAGGACAAGAGGAAGGAGATACCTTTTGATTTTGGCAAGTTTAGCTATGAAGAGCTTGGAGGAATTTCCTCTGCATGACATGAGATCTTTAAAAGAGGATTCGTGGTAATTTGCTATGATATCCCTGAAGAATTTCTGTAGCTGCAGAGCTTTCAAATACTGTCTGATGTGACTTTGTTTTATAGGACAAGATATGTTACTCTACCAAATTTTTTGTTTGTTAGTTTGTTTGTTTTCATGCAGTTTGTAGATCTTCGGGGATTATGCAAGGAAACTTATTTTTTAAAGTGCACATCTCTAGGGGACACTAGAGTGGAGACACTGGGGAATAAGTTGGTTTCATTGCTTTTCAAGAAAAAGGCAAATATGTATATTTTGATTGAGATAAGTATACTAGTGAAACACAAGATAGATCACTTTGGCTCAAAAAACATACATATATATTACTTTCTGTACTTTTTGCCAAGAATGTATTTGTTTCTAATTATTGCCACACATGACTGCATTTTCAAGCTGTATGTTTAGCACCTGGTGGACATTAGAGAAATTACCTCTCTTCCATGTTAACTCAACAGATCCAAATACATTAATTTATATGAATCAAAGACACATTTCATCCTGATATTCCACAATCTACTTATAAGCCACAAGTGAAACACCCACTTAAAGGAAATCACCAGGTTTCTGAACCCAATAGAAGAATCAGTCCTTTAAACTGTATAGCCTCTGGCAAATACCCACACGGCAATATAGCTGTAGTCAGCCGTCAGTTTCATATGATGTCATTATGTTAAGGGACTGAGAAAGTGTGTAGGATGCAACACTAATTGCATAAATATATATGATTAAATAGTATAATTTAATGTGCCTTATCCAACAAACAATGAGTAACAGGTGTGTTGATTTCCAAACAGTCCACAAAACACATGCTGTGCGGTAGATCTGCACACTGAAAAAAGTCAAATGAAAACCAGCAGGTTGTTTTAATTTATTACAGGCTAAAAATAATAAACAAGTTGTGCAGCAGTGCCCTGATTTAATCACTGACCAAACAGTTTGAATGTTGTGCTTTTTTCACGCTTTATCTGTTATGTTGTCAGTTGTAATAAAGGTTCTTGTTGATTTTAGAGATACAGATTTACCACCTAGACAACTCTGAGAAGCGAGTCCACCTGAAATGAAAGCCAAAAATAAATGCCTTTTGAGAAAGGGCTGTAAAAGAGTTTATAATAAGGAATGCACACTGTCAATGTAGTCACTACCAGAAGAAACACTGTGCCTCATATTCATAAAACATCAAAACCATGTTAAATTTCCCACTGCACTTTTAAAATATGATAAACAAACACACAGCAGTACAGAATTAAAAAGTGAAGCATTTTGTAAGTTACTTTTGTAAGCTGAATTAGCACTCTGGAAGTTTTATGTGATAAAAAATGTCCACAGAAAAAAACAAGTGTGACTGTAAAGATTTTATAAATATGGCTCTTTCATCTCATTATCACTAATTCATTCTTGTCTCATCAGAGCGACTCACTTCTAAGAAATTATTAATCTATGTTTAATTTATTGTGTTTTCTAATTAGCCTGTAAAAATACAATATGTAAACAGTATGTCACTGTTAAATGAAGAGCAGTATATCTTTTTTAAAAGCTTATAGAGTTGTCGAGCTTCCAAGTTTAAAAGTTTAGCTTTCAGTATTACTACTTGAGAGCGAATGTTTTGCAGTTCTAGTCATCACTGCAGTACAATCTTTATGAGAATATTTTTGGTTGTGAAGTTAAGCTTTGGATTGAACTTTATTCGAAAATTGCATGAGAAACCTTTGGCTTTGATTATAAATGCTTTGTAAAACCCCAGCACTTAAATATGAATAATATTTGACCTATAGCTACAATACAATCTCAATTACAAACACACTTTTTCCCCCTATAATTGCATACTGCCAAGTTAACTTCAGAGAGCAGTACAGTCAATACTAATGCATGAGAAGCAATTATTATACAAGTATTATTTAACATGGGGCATACCTATTTAGTCCCACTCTATCCAACTGCTCTGCAAACCTAGGAAAATGCCAAAAATCATGTCCTCCAGAGCCTCTCCTTGCTCCTTCTCGAGTAAAATAAACATATTCTCTCAGCATCCATCACCCCCTGCCTCAAACAGTCAGAGCATATCAGGACCTTATTCTCAAGTTCAGAGACTCACTATTGTGAAGAAAGAATGAAGAAAAAAAAAATCTGTTCTATTATGAGAGCCTGAATGAAGTAAGACCAATCTGTTTCCAGTTTTCTCTTGTATAGTTTATTGCAGTGCTAAGTGGGAGACTGAACCCATGATAGAGTGAGATCCACAGATAGGTGGAACACGCATCCAACAAACCTTAAAAAAATAATATATAATAAAGCCAGGTGTGTAACAATCAGTGATATTTATTACAGCAGCTACTTTCATGATTGCAGAACTGTACTGTAATCTTCAACGTCTGCCTTCGCCTAATGGTGCTCTTCCCCTTCACTCACCATCCTTTTCTTATTGCTAACATCTGCTAGAATAACAATGGTTTCAGGTTTACAATGGATAGCCTTGGCACTGCAAAGCACACTAGTGTGACAAACCCAACCCCAATTTTAAAGTTCTAATGTGGTATATTTATCTTCTGCTAATCACAATATGGCTCCATGCTAAACCAAGACACGGGTCATTTTAGCAAAGTTGAGAGAACTCAATGAATGCAGCGTAAACCAAAAATACCTACAGCCCAACCAAGTGGACCCACACTTTAGATGAGCTCTGAGGACCTTCCTGCACAGAATAAATCTAGCCTTCATTCAAGATAACCTTAATGTTAGTTAGCTAAGAATTGATTCATCATTTTTTCAGGGATTAACTGCATCTTGATTAGAATGTCAGGGATGCAATGTCTTCCATCTGCATTAAAATACTGGTTACAAAGTGGAAGAGTTTTGTTACATCACAGGATATGAATGCTACTTGATAACATGGAGGTAGAAATAGAGTGATATGGTCATGGAAGTTTCATACCATATATATATATATATATATATATATATATATATTTCAGTATTATCTGCCAGTATTAAACAAGACACCCTACATATGACTGTGCTTCAATGGCTGTAATGAGGTCTATCGTCTAACAGCTGTGAAAAATCAAATATTTTAGATCATTTTAACTAGCCATTCCGTACCTGTGCAGATTAAGAACAATTCCTAAGAATTAATACCACTATTTTGCAGGCAGATACCTGTCTGTGGACTGGCCTGCCGCCCTCTGTCGGCTGTAAACATCCAGGTAATCAGACACACTTCTGTTTCAGGCCAAATCTTGTAGTAGCTTGCTTATCAGACTGCGTCCTTTATTACCTGGGATGTACACAGCTAAAATGTGTTGAAAAAACATTAAAATGTGAGAATAGTTAGTACTATGTAACTATGTAACTATGTTTGATCAACTTTTTTTTTCTTGTATTTCTCTTTTACAGAAATGTAGTCCACGTAATCTTGTAAATTTGTGGAGGTGTTTGAATATACCAATACAAGTAAAGAGCTGATATATAAGAATAGACATGTCCTATTTATCCCCTGACTATAAAATATCTCAGGAGAGTTACAATTTTAAAATGTACATATATATGGTACATTTTTACTCTTCAATTGTCCACAATATATTAATAAAAGTGATGGTCATAGATGGACAGAGATAGATAGATGGATATTTGGACAGATATTTAATTTAAAAGATACTGATAAAATGTTGTGAATTTAAACATCCTGCTGATTGTTTTGGCAGTGCTTCTGTAACAATTGCCAATGACATTCCCTTGATGAAACCACACTGACTGATTAAATTCAGCTTTGCCTGAAGAACAGTGTTGTATTTATTTATTTTTGGTTTTCTATTTTTTCCTGTCTTGCATGTTGGCTCAGTCACATACCTGGAGAAATTCTGTGGCCAAGTCATTATAGGCCGCATATGCTACTGCACACATTGTATCTCTTGGGTCAGGAATGTAAACAGAACCCAGGGAAAGTTGGAGCAAATAATAGCAGGACAGTTTAATGCAAAGTAAGACTCTCATGCATTATGCCCTAATCCAAGAATGAGCCCAGCTCCCACAGAAATGTGTTTTTCATCTCACTAGTAGTAGTAGGATGCACAGATGTTGTCATATTATTGTTTTGTATCATATCACATACAGATATGGAGTATAATTACTGACCACATAAAATAAATAAATTAGGGGTGTAAATTGTTACCTACGAAGGTTCGCAAAGGTTCGTTGGTGCTCATTTGCATTATTTACAGATGACGTCACATTAGTGTATACATTTGAATGAAAATCCCTTTTTATTTTTATACGTAATGCATATAAACAAAATAAAGTAGTTTAAATGAGTTGTCTCGAACAGTAATCATGTTTATATATGACAGTGGTTAACTATAATAAAAAGACTTGTTCTACAGTTCAGGGCTTGTGTCAAAATTATATATTTTCTGTATAATAATAATAATTTAAACTTACGTTGGTAAAATGATCCTGAAGGTTCCTCCATTGCATAGGCTACCAATTTTGTTTTGCACAGCTTACAAACAGAAGATGTTTCTTGATACATTTCTTTTGCTTTTCCATTTATATTGCACAACACTTTGCTGTAAAGATGGCGGATAAAGAAACAATAACACGGAGTGGTCCACATGCATGCTGGCAGGTGGGGGTAAGGGCGATCTTTTTATTATGATTATTGATTTATCAGTGTAAGCGTATATTTTCAAAATACGTCGTTTAATATTAATCTGGTCCAATGCCTGCTGAGAGGACAGTGGCAATTGAGTTTTTTTTTTTTTATGACAGTTTTGAACTTTATAGCCAAATACGTTTATTTAAGTAATTGGCATTATACAAAAAATAAAAAGAACAGCAAGTGAATTGTGCTCAAGTCAACTTGACTCAATGCAAGTAACCTCTTGCCACCTCCTCCTCCTCCTCAGGTGCTAAGACTTTGGAGAGATTGCTTAATATGATGAGTCAAATAAATCTCCAATGGTATTCAATTCATATATTGTACTTGCTATTGTACCTGTCCATACGGTTTTGATCATGTCAGAGATTGTAGATTTGTGAACAATAATGTTTCTCTGCCCTTCTTCAGAAAAATCTCCATTAACACTTGCCCAGTTTTTTCAGTAATGTACATTAAGAACCACACCTAAAGTTTTTTTTTTTTTTGCATGAGCTATACTATATGACAATGGTGTCATGTTTATGGTAACATTCTTACCATCATGGCTATTATAGTTTGGAAATGCTGTGAGAGGTCATCAATCCTGTGATTTATCTACACTAAAATCGTGAAGGTGCATTTAATTGTACAGTATTTTCTCGTTTTTAGTTTTTTTTTTTCATGTTAAGCCCAAGCAATGTGTGTGGTTGCAAAAGCTGATACATACCTCTTGTTCTTGAGCATACATACAGTATAGCTGCATAACTTTATTTTGTAAGAAAATACATGTGCATTTTGGACAGAAATGATAAATACATACTTGTTTGTATGGGGCATGGCACCATCAGTATTTTCACACTCGATCAGCTTCAGCAAGGATCAGAATAAATGTGGAGGCCACTGTATATTGTGAGCTGGTACCCAGGAGACAAGAATCCAAGGACAAGATTTTAAATACAAATGCAAATTTTCTTACTAAAAGAAGCTCACAACTAAGCAATCTCAATGCGAATCTCTATTCTCCTGTGCAGAAGACACTCCTTTAAAAGGTTGAGGTGCCTGCCAAGGGGGATAACTTACTGATTGACCAACCATACATGAGACAGCAACCGGCTAAATTCTCATACTGGCCAATCAGTCAGTCAATCCTCCTGGAAAGCCACACTTTTAAAAGGCCAGGGAAACATACCATAATACCCTACCACAATATATGCAGGATTCATAACTTTTATTTTTCATTCACAACACAGAAAATAAAGGTTCTCTCATTATTTGTATCTGCCTGAAAGTGCATTTATATACATATAGAGAGAGACAGATGGTGGATACATGGAGAGAAACTACTAGTAGACAACCAATAATTTGTACCACTCTCACAGTTAAACCAATAGATCACAACCTGTGTGTCCCAATGTCAGTTTTGTTAAGTTAGCTCCTCAAATTGTCTCTCTTTCCATAATCTGTGACTCAAGAAATATACATAATGTAAACACACGGACAGTCATCTGCAAAAACGGAACAAGTATTGGACTGTTCATTTCAATATTGATTGCAAAATGGAGTGCCTCCAATTTTGTTGGCCAAGGACCTTGAGTTAATAAGAACAAATGGACCTTGTTACTTTTACTATTCACTTGCTTCTGTTTGCAGTTTTCCCTCAATGTGGTCTTGTAAAAAATACATAAAAGCTAGTGTGGGGTTGAAAATTGAGCCACATGTAAAACAAACAAAAAGAGAGACCAAAAATGTTGTCCATATAAGTTGAAGTGGTAAGGCAGTAGTAACATTTATGAGCGAGAGTTAGAATGACCAAATGAGCAGTAGAAGTGGGATGCAAATAGATTTGACAGAAGCATAGCAAATTACTTGAAGGTAAAGAAAATGTATGTACATATATCTGACTTCCTAAAATACACCAGTAAAGTGCAGGGCATGCTGTTTTATAGCCCAAAGAGAATAAAGGGATTACTTTTTCCAGATGTGGATTCAAAATACACTAATATTCTGAGCAGTTATCTTAAGATTTATAGAGAACAATTTATTAATCAACATTACCCCCTCCCCCCACACCCAGATATCTGTTTAGCAAGATGAAAGAATGGATTCTGAAATAAGCCTTTTCAAACAAATGTGGGTAGCATTATAATATCAGGTTACTCTTTTTCTGCAAATTATTTTTAATGATCCTGTTTGTTTTATAGGCTTCAAAAATCCAGCACCAGTGTAATTGTAATGTTATATTCACTGGTGGATGTATTTTTTATATATATATATATTTTTTTTTTTTTTTCAATATTGAAGGAAACAAAAATGGATTCAAACAGTATGTCCAAAAGAGCTAAAGCAACTCCTTTCACATTTTATGTTACAGTAGGGTATATATGTAGGCAATTTATGTTTGGATTGGCAGGTCTGATAGCTCCTACATCTGCCAAGCTAAATTCTATTGCATGACTAAAAACTAAACTGTCAGTTATTTTGTGTCAAGCTAATTATAACTGGTAGTTAAGCAGGATTAATAATATCACATCAAACATATGGTAAATGCTGCTTATCAGAAAACTTGAAACATACGTTTTCCATGTAGATTCACAATTGTTTTAATTTACATAAACACTTAACACACAATATGCAATTAAACTAATTATGTTATGTAAAATGTGTGTGTGTATATATATATATATATATATATATATATATATATATATATATATATATATATATATACACTCACCTAAAGGATTATTAGGAACACCTGTTCAATTTCTCATTAATGCAATTATCTAACCAACCAATCACATGGCAGTTGCTTCAATGCATTTAGGGGTGTAGTCCTGGTCAAGACAATCTCCTGAACTCCAAACTGAATGTCTGAATGGGAAAGAAAGGTGATTTAAGCAATTTTGAGCATGGCATGGTTGTTGGTGCCAGACGGGCCGGTCTGAGTATTTCACAAATCTGCTCAGTTACTGGGATTTTCACGCACAACCATTTCTAGGGTTTACAAATAATGGTGTGAAAAGGGAAAAACATCCAGTATGCGGCAGTCCTGTGGGCGAAAATGCCTTGTTGATGCTAGAGGTCAGAGGAGAATGGGCCGACTGATTCAAGCTGATAGAAGAGCAACTTTGACTGAAATAACCACTTGTTACAACCGAGGTATGCAGCAAAGCATTTGTGAAGCCACAACACGTACAACCTTGAGGCGGATGGGCTACAACAGCAGAAGACCCCACTGGGTACCACTCATCTCCACTACAAATAGGAAAAAGAGGCTACAATTTGCACAAGCTCACCAAAATTGGACAGTTGAAGACTGAAAAAATGAGTCTCGATTTCTGTTGAGACATTCAGATGGTAGAGTCAGAATTTGGCGTAAACAGAATGAGAACATGGATCCATCATGCCTTGTTACCACTGTGCAGGCTGGTGGTGGTGGTGTAATTGTGTGGGGGATGTTTTCATGGCACACTTTAGGCCCCTTAGTGCCAATTGGGCATCGTTTAAATGCCACGGCCTACCTGAGCATTGTTTCTGACCATGTCCATCCCTTTATGACCACCATGTACCCATCCTCTGATGGCTACTTCCAGCAGGATAATGCACCATGTCACAAAGGTCGAATCATTTCAAATTGGTTTCTTGAACATGACAATGAGTTCACTGTACTAAATTGGCCCCCACAGTCACCAGATCTCAACCCAATAGAGCATCTTTGGGATGTGGTGGAACGGGAGCTTCGTGCCCTGGATGTGCATCCCACAAATCTCCATCAACTGCAAGACGCTATCCTATCAATATGGGCCAACATTTCTAAAGAATGCTTTCAGCACCTTGTTGAATCAATGCCACGTAGAATTAAGGCAGTTCTGAAGGCGAAAGGGGGTCAAACACAGTATTAGTATGGTGTTCCTAATAATCCTTTAGGTGAGTGTATAAATTAATACATTGATAAATCAAATCTACAATGAGAATTGTTTAAGTATACAAAAATGTGGACAAACTGAACATAGTTAACTAGTATGTCAACAGTAGGTCAACCAATTAAAGATGTATATGTTTGAAACCACGTAGTGATTTATATATAATACATATACAATTATGTGTGTGTTTTGGAATAAGAAACAGAACAGTAGCTGTAGCATTTGAAATTAAAAAGAATGAAAATGATACAGTCAGTATATATTGTGCAACAGACTTGTGCAGGGAGCAGATTTTTTACAGACAGACAAGTAGGTAGGTATCCAATGAGATAGGAGTAAGAGAGATCATGTAGTACATGCACAGCAACAAATGGAATAAACTTTAATAAAAATGTGTTTTGCTGCTTTTATATAAACTTTGACATCCAGTGAAATTAAAAGGCACTAATATTTTGGTAGACAATGACTACAATTGCCGCAGGCATGTTCACATTGATACAAGTGTTTTGCAGTTATTTATAGACCTACACTGTTTGTTTATTTTCCAAATACGTAGTTGGTTTAATTTTTGCAAAGTACCTTTAAAGATGTCTCCCGCCAAACACCATGTTATAATAATAATGATAATAATAATTACAATAATGTCTAAGAAATTAGGGATCTGAGATCTGTCACTCAGTCGCTTCAAAGCCTAATTACACCACCATTATAATTGCTTTAACCACTTTTAAAAATGTTTGGCTACCACACTTAAAGAGTTTAATTGGAGTCATTTTACATGTTCACCGCTTCTGTGTAACTGTAATTAAGTGGATTACCACTTAGTGGGTGAATAGCCTGTCACTGATTTCGAACAATGTGAAACAAAAATCTAATCCAGCCGAGAACAATGCACCAAGATCATAAAATTACATGAGTGCTACTTTAAATCTTATCAATGAAATCTAATAATTACTCTTCTCTGGCTTACTATATACAACTGAACTGTTTACAAGTATATCATTATCTTCTTGAGCCTTTGATATTCTGTAAACCGCTGTTAAAAAATATATATGGGCCCTACAGAGATAAAACAAGTGCTTTCAGGGAGACTGTTTATTAACAAAATGCATTTTTATTTACAGATGTGATTTTGAAATTGTTTTGTTACCTGTGCAGGTGTCCTATATTTTGTAGCATCCAATGAGCTTTAAACATGAGTTATAAGACAATGCCGGGGAGCCACATTCCATTAGATTATACTGTTTTCTTCAATAAGTGGCCAAAAAAATATTTTCACATAGTCTATTTAAGACTGTTTGAAAATATGATATGACTGAGGACATACTTGAAACTAAAATGAGAAAGGACTATGTAGTTCTCCACAAAGATGTTTGGAGATCCCTAGCAGAAGAAACCAGTGCCACCAAAATATGCTCCTGGTTTCTTTTTCAGCCACTGTTCTAATAAATGCATTTATTAATAGATAAATACATACATTTTTTCATATTCTTTCCATGGTTTTTAGCAAGTAATGTGTGGAACAGAAAAATGAAACCTGTATGAGTCAGCATTCTGAGAACTTCTACTTTAAAGAAAACAAGTGTTGTGTGTTATACCATACTGTATGGAAAATAAATGTTCAAAACATCCTTGAGTAACACCTACAGACATGTGAAACAAAACTATCATGTTACGATGCGTGTACTGTACCTCTGTGTCACCAATGTCTGGAAATCAGTTTATGTGTTTGATGTTTTCTGGAGGAAGAAGTCTTTATCTAATAGTATTATGTTTCAAAGTTTTACATACATACAGTGCCTATTGAAAGTCTACACCCCCTGGAACATTTTTCACATTTTGTTGTGTCAGTTCCTCAGTTTCATGTATTTAAATTACTTTATTTTACCACTTATGTACACACCATAAGCCATACTGTTAAGGGAGGAAGGGGATATGTTTTATTGTGTGTGTGTGTATATATATATATATATATATTACAAATACAAAACTGAAATATCATAATTGAATAAGTCTCCACTCCCCTGAGTTAATAGTTGGTGAATGACCTTTGGCAGCAATTACAGCTGTAAGTCTGTTGGGATAGGTCTCTACCAACTTTTCACGCTTAGATGTGGCAATATTTTACCACTTTTCTTTACAAAATTGTTCAAGCTCTGTCACGTTCATTTGGGGAGTGTTGATGGACAGCAATCTTCAAGTCATGCCACACATTTTTGATTTGATTTAGGTTGAGGCTCTCACTGGGCCACTCAAGAATATTTACAATTTTGTTTCTTACCCACTTCAGGGTTGTTGTCATGCTGAAAGGTGCACTTCTGTCGCAATTGCAGCTTTCTGCAGGCAGCAGGTTTCCCATAAGGACTTTTCTATACTTTGCTCCTTTCAGTTTCCCTTCTGTCCTGACAAGTGCCCCAGTCACTGCCGGTGAGAAACATGCCTGTAACATGATGCTGCCACCTGCATGCTTCAGGGATGGTGTACTTTGGGTGATATGCAGCATTGGGTTTACACCAAACATAACACTTTGCATTTAGGCCAAAAAGTTAAATTTTAGTTTTGTAAGACCACAAAAGCTTTTGGCCACATGGCTACAGAATCTCCTGAGTGTTTTTTTTTTTTTTTTTTTTGCATACATCAAATGGGACTCAAGGTGGGCTTTCTAGAGTATCATACAGGCCAGATGCAGTGGAGTGCTCAGAATATTGATCTCACATGCAAACTTTGACCAGTCTTGGCCCTTAAAAGCCTTTAGCTCTAGCAAAGTTGCCATTGGCCTTTTGGAAGCCTTTCTGATCATTTTTCTTCTTGCTTGGTCATCCAGTTAGGATGGACAGCCTGATCTAGGCAGGGTCTTGGTGTGTCATACACCAGCCACTGCTTAATAATCGTCTTGGCCGTGCTCCAAGGGATATTCAAGGACTTTGATAGTTTTTATACCCATCCCCTGACCTGTGCCTTTAGACAACTTTTAAAGCTCCTTGTTGTTCATGGTCAAGTCTTTGCTTTGAAATGCACTACCTGGCAGAAAGAACCTACAGGAACTGCTGGATCGATCCTGAAATCATATGAATCACTACATTTTAACAGTGGACTCTTCACTTGTGTCTGATGAACTAGTATGTGATTTTGAAGGTGATTGCTTGTACCTGAGCTAAATTAGGATTGCTACTGCAAAGGGAGTGGACACTTATCCAATAAAACAGAATACATTTCCTGCAAATTTCTAGAATATTTTTTTCACTTGGAAGATGTGGGGTAGTATGTGTAGATGAATAAAACAAACAAACAAACAAAATATATAAAAGTTATTTGGAGAGAAGAATACATACATCCATAAATACACAAATACAGTGGGGGGGAAAAGTATTTGATCCCCTGCTGATTTTGTACGTTTGCCCACTGACAAAGAAATGATCAGTCTATAATTTTAATGGTAGGTGTATTTTAGCAGTAAGAGACAGAATAACAACAAAAAAATCCAGAAAAACGCATTTCAAAAAAGTTATACATTGATTTGCATGTTAATGAGGGAAATAAGTATTAATCTGACATCTAGTGTCACTGAACAAGTCAATAACTTGAATGAAAGAGAGAACATTTCATAAACAAGTACTTTTTATCTCTTCAATTTAAAATCTCGGAGATTCATGTAAACACGTAACATTTTGTAAATGTATGTATTTTTCACATTGTTTTTATTTTTGTCTCATTTGTACTAAATATGATTTAAAAAATATTGAAAGTGATTGATAAATACATAGATTGATCGATCCTGCAAAAAAATGTAGAGAAGGTTGAAGGTGTGTATGTATGGAGGGGTGTGTGCAACACTGTTTTACAAACAATAGGTTCCTTTAATCTCAAAATGAAACAAGACAGAGAAAAGCTTAACAAAGACGCTTTTATCATGCTGCTTGACACCAAAGGCTATAACAAAGTATTAAAAAAACACTAAGCATTTGAACTTACTGTCATTGCCTCACTTCCCTTTAATACAAGCTCTCATACTTTTCAGACTTTCTGGATGCTTTGCATTGTCAATATTTTTGTATCATTGGTAATATACAGTTTAATATTTCATTTATTTTGTATGCAACGTAATGAGCTTAATTTTTTAACTGCCTCAGTAGTACCTGTAGGAATGTTTTGTAGTAGGGAAATACTCAAGAACTAATCATTCCAAAACAATGAGTACAAGTACAGACAAAACATAAAAATGCACTCATACTATACTATATATACACATATACTATGTGAATAGTGAAGAGCTATGTGTGAAGACAGAAGAAAATGTTTTAATGTTTTGTATTACGAGTGACTAGCATTAAATTCCTAAATAACAATGTTGAATTATGTAAACATGGATAGAAATGTCTCAAAACTGAAGCTGTCAACCTTGAGTTGTAATATGAAGCATATGGCAATAAACTGCGAACTGTCATTATTAATATGTTTGTTTTGTGTTAAATCTCTGGAGAGAACCCAGAGCAACAAAACATTTAATATGCAGTATTTACAAATTCACTGTTTGCTTTCTGGGCTTGGGGTGTTTTCATTTATGTATTAGTTCTATTTAACTTTACATATTTTTTTAATGTGCTAATGTGCTAACGTGCTCTTTACAGAGGACATAGGAAAATATAGTGTAATTTCTTGTTATACGAGTTAAAATTCACTCACATACCACTTCCACAATTGTTATCAAATATGTTTCTATTTATGATAGGATTGTTGTTTGTTTATCTCTTGCATTATAGTACATATATGATCCCAAAGCAGCATCTCCAGATTTAAATATTAACCCACTGATATAAACAGTATAGTTTTCAAAATCCCCATACTGTAACTTTGGAGATGAAGAATAATCCTATACCATATTTACAAAAACTAGACAAAATAAATGAATGGAATAGAGCTTTATATATTGTTGATTGGTACGGTTATGTGATGTGTGTGTATCCTCGATGATAGTGAATGTTGATGTAGTGTGATGAGACATTTCCACTGTAATCCTGCAGAAATGGAAGTAGCTTTCCCTTGATGATATTCTTGATGATATTGATGTCAATCGCAGTCCTGTCTTTCTGCCAATTGACTAATTCATTGATCTGCCTTGATGGGTGGCCTAAGTGTCCTAAGTGGCCTAAGTGGAATTCTTGAACCAAATCCCAATCTTTAAATCAGCTTTACACATATTGCACCATTGAAAATAAAAAAATAAAAAATAAAAACATAATGTGTCTACAATAGCTGTCACTGCGTAAAGAACTGAGGTATGTTATGCAATGTTTTTCAGAACCATAATTTTAAGGCCATAATTTTAAATTTTATTTCATATTCAAAATATAAAGGCTTGTCAGAGTGAAGCGTTATTAGCTTGTTGAAAAGTTGAGCATTAATCAGAGTTAAATAGAAAATAATGCTCAATTTTATTCCATTTTGAATGAGAGAAAGAGAAAGTGTTAATCATCAGAATGGAATGTACATTTACTCATGAGTTGTTTAATGTATTTTCTCTCTTATCCTTAAGTATCAGTGACATTCAAAACAACACCTTGTCACTAATCTTATCTGACTTTCTATGTTAAGATCTGTCATGAATCTGTCCAACTGGAGGGGTTTGGGATTGATCCCAGTCCACTGGAAGTGTTGGCAACTCATAAATGCAAAGCCACTAGGCCCCAACTGCCTGGCAAGGTGATAATTGGAACTATACACATGAGCATTACAATAAGGGAAAAAAAAACTATTCTCTCGCCTGTTTGCTTGTTTGTCATTTTATAATATAATATCCAAAGAAATCTACTTTGTTAATAACTGTACAAATGAAAATATTCTGTTCAGACGCATATATCCGAGTCCTGACTTCCTCCAATTAGCAAAAAACATCAGTTTCGAAAGCATCATTTCAACAGGATTGAGTGTCATAGGATAAATGCAAAATGCACCTTCATTTTGTTATGTCTGTAATATTTACCATAGGCATTTTTATTAGACACCTTGGGTTTAAGGAGTTCATTATATATGTGATATGAGTGTTTGGCTAAGGTTACCAAAGTTTCTCTTGGAGCAGGATCAAAACCCTGGCCAGAGTTTCCTGCACCATCCTTACTCTACTGCTGTTATTATGTTTAGGTTTAGATAAACTCTTTCTGGAAGGTGATCGCTCACAGCAGTTAATTTTCAACTTGAAAGCTTAGATCTGTCTTTGTGTGTGAACAGGCTTGTCATCATGCATACCAGGTTCGCTCTCTGAAATGAATTTGTCTTTCCACAATGTTTCTCAATGCAAGGAAGGCAGACATTCCTTTTGCTCTGCATTAATCCAATTACCAAACACCTGCAGACATGCGATAACAGTTTCAGTGCCAAGTGCCCTTAAAAACAGTTTTATAGGAGAAAATAATCTGCTGTCCTGCTATCTAGAGTCACATTACACACCTGCCAAGTCTTAAGCTAAAACAATAACACCCAACTGTATCAAGGTATTTGAGGATGGCTTTAAGGTACAAATCCTGCAATCCATTCAAATCTGAATATCCACAGGATTCCCTGATGAATTACCTTTTCATCCATGTATATGTTTATTAAATTCAATTTTGATTTATTTAAAAGAAAACAGAAAAAGATGGCCAGTTAATGCATCTGGGGGGGAAAAGATACAATACAATTTTACACACTACTTTCTTTTAGCTCTCTTCAGATTTATGAATGTACATATTTGGGCTGAGACAGGTTTAGAAAAAACACAGCATGGTTAAAGTACCAGCACATTTACTGTACATGATGGAGACCATTAATCTCCTGTCATTATGTTGCTTATTCTCACTTTCCTAATGAAAAAGGGTTTAATAGCACAGGGGATTATTTTAATTGATGAATGGAGAATGTTTTTTTTGTGAAAGATTGTTTGTTCTATTTTTAGATATTTCTAAATTGTATTTTATGAAGTGGAAGAAACTGTCTATGAACCTGAATCATTTCAATAAAATTGTGTAATAATTACCTTACAATGAACTGCAAGTACATCATTTGACTTTGTTAATGTTCTTAACTAAGGACCTTTTTAAGCATTTCCCACCTCCCAAGATAATTTAATATATACTTATGTATATATATATATATATATATATATATATATATATATATATATATATTATATATAGTTTATGTTTTTTTACTAGGAGTTCATCTGATCTGAACTTTATATTATAGAATATCACAATACAATATTCAATCCTGTGAATTAACCTGATTTTCAGTTAAGTAAAAACCCTTTAAGAACATAGTAGGCCTATTTTGTCAAACCCAGATTTATTTACTAACCTTTGCTTGAAGGAATTCAGTTTCTCAGTTACTGAATCCTTATTCAAGTTACCTTTATTTCCACTTCTGGGTCCTATTCTCAAATAAATGTTCTTCATTGATATAGGTGTTTCACTGAGATTACTGTGCAAAAAGCTTCGTCCCATATGTCCGTAATTTGATATAAAAGACTGTTGTGTTAAATTTGACTTTCTGATCAGTAATATTTTTAACATTTGTAATTACAAAGAAAAATGTGGGAATGTTATTACTATTATTTATTGATTTAAATTGTAATTCACAATTAATGAACAATGCAGGAAATGCTCTTAAAGCAACCCGTCACCAATTCTCAAATAGCAACCGTGTTTGAAAAAGGTTATTTGCCATAATTTTGTTTTCTTTACATGATCAAAGAAGTGTAGCTTTTTATTTTCGTATTCAACTGCTGGTTCTTGTTCTTCCAGATGCATTAAAATAAATACCAATAAAGCTAACCCCCTTCATTTCAAGCGCAGGGCAATCAGCTAAAAAACGTTTCCTCCTGGTTCTTACTTCAAGTGGAGTAGCCATCTGCTAATGTACAATCTGAGTGCCCACGCACATTAAAATGAATTCCACATTTAAAGCACCTCCAAGAAACATAAACCAACAAAGGAAATTAAAAAGATACAAATGTAAACAGTGACAACAATTCCAAGCTTCAGAGCTCCAACCGAACAAATATCTAAAAATAATTTTCTCAAAACATAGATAAAAGAAAGCATTTTGGCATAGCCCGTAGAGGTATCGTAACTGTTTTGCTTGGCACGCTCCGTGGAGTGCTGATAATAAGCTGTGTGTTCAGGAAGAAAAGCTGGATTTGACCGTAAGCCACCTGCAGTTTATAGCAGCACGGCCAGTGGCAAGTTCTGTAGAAACTGCCTTGCGGGCTTTAGGCACAGCTGTGGCCATGACACTTAGGGAATTTTATCCAGCTCAGTTTGCTTCTAAAGATGCACTCTTGTACAGTGTATGAGCTTTATACTATTTTCATCAACATGACTAAGCCTCCTATTGATTCAATGTTTGCCACTACTACTGCTGCTACAACTGCTACTACAACTACTACTATTCTTATATCTATGACCCACTACATCTACTAATACTACTACTACTAATAATAATGAAAATCATAATAATTGTTCAGTAACAGAAATAAAGGTGCAATAGGTGATTGTCCCCAGGTGTGTTTCATAAAATGGCATCATATTCCCAAGAACAGGACTGGGAAGCAAATATTTCCTAGAATTCTATCCCCATCCACCCCTTTACTCCAGTTCCCCTTGAATAACTATACATCTTCTTTAGTACATAAACATATGTTATTCATTTGTAAGGAATCAAAATTGCCACTTTTTTGTTTGAGTGACAGTGTTTTTATTGGTCCAATAATAAGTAATGGGGCCATGATTTACAAAGGTTCTGCTCCAGTACAGTTTGTACAGTGTTGTTTTTTTGTGGTATAGAAACCATGTCATGATAAAATATGAGATGCTAAGATATATATGTGAGCATTTACATTGATATGCTAACCTGGCAATATTTCATTTTCAGGTATTACATGCTAAATTACTGAGTGATGTATTTATTCAGTTATTGAAAAAAAGAAAGTGTGCACAAAATTAGAAAGAGCATCACATTTCCAGCATAGAAGGATATATAATCAAATGCATGTATTTTTTGTGGGGGTTATAATGACTTTAAAAAAGGGTTTTGTTTTGTTTATTTGGTTGTGTGTGTGTTTGGCTTGTTTGTTTGTGTTTTGTATGCAGTTTAATTTTGAAATCACACAAATAAAGATTCTAATTATAATTGTTCTGCTTACATTAACTCACATTTTGTCATAAAGTAATTGTGATGGAGCAAGGCCCATCCCTTTGTTTCATATGATGACTCTTTTAATGTTTTAGTGCTACTGTGAACTATTAAAATAGGTTAACCAAAGCACAATAGACTTAAATGTTATGTCCTGTCTTAAAGGTATGGCAGCATTGTAAGGGGGGGAAATATGAATTTGCCTTTGGATTTGTTTGTGTAGGGATGTGGGCGGCCATCTTTCTTGTTTTATTAAGGCAATGAGGCCATTACAGAGGCCGTCTTTATTAGGGATTTTATGCCATTCCACTACCATACTTGTGTTCCTAAGAGGGGGCCTGAATATTTTTCTTTCTTTGGCAAGTACAGTATTTGTAATTGTATTTCTTTTGCAGTTTAGGTTCATAGGTTTTGTTGTGTTATTTGTATTTAAAGGGATATTATATGATGTGTTTCTGTTATGTATGATTTTGAAGGTGGTGTTCTTTTAATTCTCTTATGTTGAGAAATGGTTTGGTCCGGGGGCGGGGCCCTTGAAAAGGGTATAAAAGCAGGCTGAACGGGATGTTAAGGGAGCTGGTTGTATTCCCAATAGTAAGCTGGTTTTAGGATTTAGTTATAGTTTAAAATGTTTTATTCCAGTGGTCTCCAACTCCTCTCCTGTAGAGTGAATTTGGCCAAATAAGCCCAATATCTGAGTCAATTGTGTTATTAGGGGGCTTTTTTAAACTAAAATCAGAAGGCATTATGTCTGTTCAGGACTGGACATCACTGGTTTGTTCAGATACATCCTGTCTAATCATATATATTAAACAGTCAATGCTTATTTTTAAATTATATTTACCAATACATATGAACTTTGCCAGCACTTTGTACTATTTTTTGTACAGTTGTAACTCAGAAATTCAGGATATAAACAACATATTAATATTTTACCATAAAGATTTATTTGTACAGTCTGTCTTCATTAAATAAATCTTAAACAATACAAGCATTTCTATTTGTAGACTTAGAGAAAATGTGATTAATTGCATCTCTGCGGTCTTCCAAAATGTGATTAATTTATATATACACAGAAACTCACTGAACAGGAACAGTGGTTATAGGGAGCACCTGGCTTAAGACAAAACATTCAGACAAAAACAGAAATAGTTCAAATAATTTGTAGAATAAGAAAATGCTGGCAAAGTGCTGCACTTTTGCCAAGGACAGAACTGTGCAACGTGACTTTAGTTAGTTAAATAAGCAAAAACACATTTGATGATTGTTGCTGGTGTTGACTATTTTGTTTAAATTTGATTACAGACTTTAATTTTATGATTTGCATCAATCTGAATATAATTTGTCACAATAATACAAGTTTCTGATTCCCTAATTTACTCATAATTGAATATTCCAAAAGAGTATGTTATCTTGTTTTATTTTACAGACAAAAGTATACAATACTTAATCATGTCATTTTATAAAGCAAGCAGTGATGATGTCACTAAAGTTAGCCAGAACAGGGAGTGTAACATATCTTTGTATTGTTTGGAAGCATAGATGGCAAGAACAAAATTGAATAACACTTTATTTTTTTATTTTTTTAAATAGCCACAGGACATTACATTGACAAAATTACCAAACCATTTGACCTATTGTTAAGCCTAATTGTATGCTTAAGGAATAATTTCATAATTTATTATTATTGTTTTTCCACATTTACAAATTTGTACCAATTTATCGCAAACTTCTCCCCCTTTTCAGGCTACGTGTTAAAATTAACTTCAAAAGCTGGGAGCCACTGCTGCACATTTGGTGGTGACTAGTAGGGTGCCAGCACATATTTTCTGCTTTTTAAAGGCCAGTAGGAAACTGTGAGAAGAGTGGCCTGCGCTTCATAACTTGATTTCCCAAACGTTCATAATTAAACATTTTCTATTTAAATAATCAGCATGAAACCCTTAGCTTTGTTTTTGCAATTGGTATTGTGTTTGTGGAACCAAATATTGAAAACTTTGATACCGAATACCTTGTATCTGTTAATTTTGGCAACTTCTAAAGATTCTGTGGATACTTTGCTGTGTTACCACCACCCCCTATCCAACCCCCTGGTCTTTAAGTTCCTTCAAGCCACTGTGATGTGTTTCTCTTTTCCTTCGCTCTTTGGTATTTCTCAGGAAAAGTCACAGGGAAGACATTGTGATTCAGCCCTGATGAAACTTGATCTCAAAGTGTCTCCAAGACCAGAAGTTTTTAGAGAAAACATTTCTCAAGTCTTTTGCTCACCACTGCTTCAGCGGGGCCGATTAGACTTGATGGGAACTCTAGCTAGCAGTCGCCAGGGAGCGTGGCAGAAATAGCAAACAAGGCGCAAAGCAAATAAGCCGTTGGGTAAGTGTGGCCATCGTTGGAACCTCTCACTTACTGCCCCCCTGTGTGAGCCTACGACTGCTGAGGTACCCAACTGAATGCAGGTTAATTAGATTTGACATTGGTTAACAGCAGTAATTACAGGAGAGCAATTAATCAGGGAAGGTTTCCAAACAAAAGTAAGATAAATAAACAGCTTTGGTGACACCCTGAGTTGTTTCACCTTTTCCTTCCACGGAGGAGGCCCAGCTCTCCCAGGCAGAGGTGGGGCCGCTCAGTCTCTCTGTCTTCTTTATCTTGATGAGATGCCCAAGAATTGCAGAGCGGCTCACCACGTCGTGTTAACACTTTACATGTGCCTCTGTTGTCAATCTCTTCTTGTTACTGAAATTATTAATCCCTTTTACAATTGCAATACCCATTCTTCAGTTCCTGTAAACGAGATATGTCATACAAGCACAACACACTCAAACAGAGAATTTACAGATATAATAATATTATTTATTTATGTATTGATTAATTAATTGATTGGCAGATGCCCTTATCCAGGGTGACTTACAGTCTACACAAGCATTACAAAAGTGCAGTAATACAATTCAATAAAAAATTTAAATGAAACGAAGTACAAGTTAAGAAGTAACTAATCTATATTAATGGTCTGGACTTTGTAGATGATACTAAAATAGGTGGCTCAGCAGATACTCTCAGCAGCACAGGCTATTCAAAGGGACTTAGATAATATTCAGTTGTGGGCCGACACCTGGCAGATGAAATTCAATGTGAACAAGCGCAAGGCATTACATGCAGGTAACAAAAATGTCCACTATAATTACACTATGGGAGGAATAGAACTAGTAACGCATGAGAAAGACCTAGGAGTCTATGTGGACTCCTCACTTTCTCCATCCAAACAATGTGGGGAAGCAATAAAAAAGGCAAACAGAATGCTAGGGTATATTGTCAAAAGTGTAGAATTTAGAACAAGGGCAGTGATGTTCAGACTGTACAATGCACTAGTTAGAGCTCATCTGGATACTGTGTACAGTTCTGGGCTCCACACTTCAAGAAAGATATCGCTGCTCTAGAGGCAGTTCAGAGGAGAGCAACCAGACTTATTCCAGGTCTGAAGGGAATGTCCTACTGAGAGACTGAGGGACCTGAACCATTTCACCCTGGAACAGAGGAGACTACGTGGGGACTTGATCCAAGTCTTCAAAATCATGAAAGACATCGACCACATCAAACCACTGGAGCTGTACAAAAGTGCAGAAGTACAGTTAATATAAAATACAAAGCATACATCCTAGTTCAAAGAGGTAACAAGTGTGGACATGATGCAGTGAAGTCCTGGGTATGAGCTAAAGGAAGGGGTCATAGGAGAAATCTAACAATTTATAAGTAAGCAAGAGTATAATTAAGCATATAAACTGCAAAATTACAGGAGTGCTGAACAGCTCATTAGATAAGCTGCTAAATTACCAAAATAATAAAAAATGTTCATATTGCACAATTATTTAAGATGCCACATTATTATATTATACAATGTATTTGACCAATAAAATGTATATGTGATATATTATGTTATAATCATATGTAAGGTGTAATTTATGGTTAAGATGCATTTTCCTTAAATGCACAGCACTACCACTACCATCTCTGTGAAGTGATTAATACAGACAAAATTGTGCTGGATTAAAAACAAAAACAAAATGTACAATGATCTAATTTCAATCTTGTTTGAATCCCTCTGTGTACTGGGTGTCTCCTGCTCTGCCAGTGCTGAGTGTGGTCAGACACATGAAGACTGACATCAAAGCCTCCTATTGTCAGAATCAACATACCCCAGTTATAAGACTTTTGTTTATCAGACTGCCAGGAATGCAGCAGACTAACAGCTGGAAATGTATGACCCTATGAGTAAATCAGGATTCCTTTTATTATTTAAATTATATCATCTATAAAGAAGGCAAAATAACTGCATTGTGTTAAATACACATTGTATTGTTATGACACTCCAGTAATCCACTTTGCAGTCTTGCCACATGGGGCATATTTAATTCATTGCTAACTGTATAAACTCAACTTTGCTATTCATTTAACAGTGATATATAACATTATGCAGACTTATTTTTCAGCAAATATCTGCACTGTGTTTTTATTCATGGCTATCAGAAATGCCTATATAAGAGCAGATAAGGGGAGCAACTTTCTTCCAAAATGGAAAGACTACATGTGCAATACAATTAAACAGAAATGTTTGCATGTTCAATTAAAGCCATGTCAGACTGTGATGTAGGACCCTTCCAAAACTTTTATCGTACTGGGGATCAGCTGAAGATGTTGTTTGTGCTTCAATTTTCCAGCCTGTTAAAGACCTTTGTTGTAAAATATCTGTGCAATTTCCAATTTGCTTCGGGAAGCAAAGGTCCTCTGGAAAGGTACTCGGGTAGCTCTGTTGAATGTCAAAATAAAACGTCACCTCAAAAACAGTTTAAGCTAATGTTGTTAGAGAAGATGTTTACAGATGGTTAACCTTTCATGGGTCCTTGCCATTTCATTTTCCCTGCAAGCCCCGCACTTCACACCACTGGCAACAGCACAGCCACTTTACACCTCTTTGTTGTTCGCTTTGATAACCTATTAGCACTGTCATTCTCTTGTTCTGCTGCTCTTCTCAGCTGTGAGTCAAAACAATCAATGCAAGACATGATGGAAATACCTTTGCTCTGTCTTCAGGACATTTCCTGCTCAGTGCACTTCTGCCCGGTCAGTATCTGCTGTTATTATGTGTTAGGAATGCCTTAGGACTGTGGTTAATAAAAATGCACAGATTTTTTTAAGCAATCATCCAATTAGTCAAGGTCCACTTTTCCACTCTCTGAATTCCAGAATGGACACTTAAATCATAATAATGAAAATAATAATAATAATAATAATAATAATAATAATAATAATAATAATAATAATAATAATAATAATAATAAAGTTATCACAACACTGCATTTTTGTTTGAGCATGGGAGACAAATATGATTATTTTATCACATAAATAATTTAGTCATTTCGGCAAACTATTCCCTTTTTCAATCAGTTTTACCAAACCAAAAGACAGAACTACTCTAAAGAAGCAAAAGAGTTCTGCACAGTTCTGTTTGAGTAAATGGGAAAAGATTTTAATTTCATACAAAACATCTCCATGGAAACCATCATCTCCCAAAGTCTTGTTCATGTTTTAGTTCAGGTCTTGGGTTATTTTTATTTTTGTAGAGTACTTTGACGTTAAAATAATGGAAAACAGCAACATTTGAGTCTAACGTGAATAGATACATCAATTACCTTGACGTTGTTATATTTAGCACACTCCTGAAATTTGCAGATGACTCAAAATGCGGGGTGTAGCCAACATCCTGATAGCAGCAAAGGAAATCCAAAAGGATTTAGACCATATCCATAACTGGACATAGACACGGCGAAAGAAATATAATACAGTTACATGGCAAGAGTTCAACACAGGCAACACGAACGTGCAGTATAAATATTAAATACGCGGTACTGAACTAGAACAGCCAATCTTTTAAAATCCCCCAGGTGTTCAGGTTGACTCTTCCTCACTGAGGGCAAACTTTGAGGATCTTGGCAGAGAGATTAGATATTAACATGGAATGCAGTACACACAGAGCTGAGGGTGTATAGAAATATGATCTAATCACAGATTCACTGGGATCCTTCAAGAAGCAGGTTCATGAGATCATTGGATGAATAAACATCTGGTAACCAATATGCCAAATAGGCAGAATGGCCCCCTGGTTTCAAACTTTGTTAGCTTCTCGTGAACAACCTCCCCGAGTCTGTAACTTTCTTAAGTAAGTAGAATCTGATTAGACAACAAACATTTCTAACCCTAATCTGAGAATAATTAGGTTTTTGAGCTCACCTACTTTCCACTGCCTTTTGGCACTTATTCAGATCGAAAATACAGTTAAGAAAGAAACGTCTTTATATTTATAATTTACCATACTGTACTAATTTTAGATATTGTGTGTTTTAATGTTTTGTTGATTGTACAGATTTTAAATCACACATGTAAATGATTACCTCAGAATCTGGAATTCATTAATAATATCTTGTTGGCATTTTGTCATGCTTGGTTGCATGTCAGTGACACAGTATACCTTGTTGAGAAACGTACACATGTTGCTTCAGTATAGGTACATTTGAAAAGTATACAGCTGCAGGGAAGATTGTATCCCTTTGAAAATACAAATGTTTTATTTGACATTTTTGTTGATTAACCAAATAGTGCTGATGTTTTGAAGGAATCAGAATCTTGATGTGCTGTGAAATTTCGTATTATTTCTAAGCAGTGAGCACATTTTCTTCTGTGACTGTACCATATATAAATACCTAACCTATTATTGTTGTTGGTTTGGGTGCTTTCCCTGCTACTAATCTGAAGTTTGAATTGACAACAGAGCTAAGAAATAATAATGCCTGATCGAGTGTTCTTATATATCCAGGATATGGATGCCTTGGTTGGGGCATTGTGGGTTCATTTCACATTAATCTGACTGCATGGGACTCTTCTTTGTTGGGGCTGCAATATTGTCCAGTTTAAAAACATTTTTTGATTCCACATTCTGACACAAAAGGATATAGTGCAATATAAAATATAAATATGAAGAAGGTAAATAATCCTTATGGACATTATGCAGATTATCCTTCAGTTTTAAACAACCAATGCTTGAAATGAAGAACCATATACAAGTATGTGTGTTCCAAGTAGTTTTGAACTCCTGAAGGAAGAAAGAAGAGACTGTGTCTGAGGGTCTGAGGGTTTCATTTTGGGAGTCTGCATGTATGAAAAAATAAGTGCTCAAAGAGCGAGTGCAGGATCAGCAATTCGGGACAGAAAGTTTCACAATAGCATAGCTAATAAAATATGTTAAAAAAAGATATCCTTGCCGCCCAGCCCACCCCCCTTTTGTTCATGCTTAATTCATATGGTATGCACTTGCTAACTGCAGGTTCTACAGGGACTCTTTAAGTCAAAGTGGTTAAAAATCACTCCAGATCCCCTGCAGATTTGCCCGCTTTCCCACACATTTCTGTGCACCCAGCCCACGAGGCACTGGGCCAGCTGGAAGCGTCTGATGCCAGGGACCTCCACAGGTCAATCACTGTGATAGCGGTGAATCAGGACTAGGGAATTTGAGAGAGACATTTCAGCAGGCTGTAAGGAAATTATTGGAATCAGGTTCTCATTGTCCGTTATTTTAGGGGGGTGAGGGGAGGAGGGGGCTGAGTGCAGAATAGACTGTTTACCTCACTTGCTTAATAATTCTGGTGAAGAACAGCTTGAAGGAAAACAGTCGTATAAAAGCTTGTGGGAGCATAAACAACAGCATTAAAGAAGATTAGTGATGGAACAGAACAATGGTCAGCAATTATTTTCCCATCCTATGTCAAAATCCGGCAAATATTGTTGTATTTCAAATACGTACATATTCTAAAAAACACTGACCCTCACGCTGTCTTAAAGCCAGACATGCCAGCTGTGCCCAATAATAAACACTCTGTCAGGAATGTACTCTCATACTCTATTCTTCACAATGGAGTGGAATAACAAAAATAAATAAATACATAAATAAACAGAAACTTCCTAACCTGTATGTTATTTACACCCATTATCACCACCTTTGAATTTGGACAGCACTGGAGAGGACAGACCTCATTCATGGTTTTGTACAATTCAAAATGAATACATGTTTGTTTATTTATTTATTTATTTATTTATTTATTTATTTATTGTAATACCTAATGTACTGTAATGTGTCAATGACACCTTTTTTATATATACTGTTGTTATTGGATGACAAATCTCACCATTGAATCATGCTTTTCATTAGGATCTATTGTAAAGGGAGTTTGAGGCCATAATGTCTGTTTTAGTTTTGTATTAAGACGTCAAACACACGAGTTACAGGAGCGTCTGGAACCATAAACCTGTGTGCACCTGTCGAGACTGATTATCATGCGCTTAATCATGACACATATCCTACATTATCTGTAATATCATAACGTCTTAAAGTCCTATTATACTCTGCCTGTGTGGAGTGCAGTGCATTGTGTATAATGTGTAGCCCATGATGGACAATACAGTTGCTATGAAATGTATCAACCCCCCGTCTCTACTGAGCCACAGCTTGTCTTTATCCCTAGCTGTTTTATTAATGTATAGCACAATGTATAGTTATGGTTGTAAATGAAATTCACTGTGATGCATTTTAGGGTTTCCTGTAAATATATAAAATAGGATGCATAATGCTTATTCAACATAGCTCTTAACATCCAGCAAAACTGTTGTGTGTTTTTGTTTCTCTCTCATTTTAAATATAACGCTGAGTGTTATGTTCTTAAAAGATAAACTGTGATGGTATGCTTAGATAAAAGGTTAATGGATAAAATCCATCTATTTTTTATAGCAGATAAATGTTTATACATTTTCATACACTATAAACTGGGAACACACCCAATTTTTAAGAAAAATCGTTTGCAATTCATCTAGTATCTCTCTCATAAATTAATTCACAAACAATGTGAAATCTCTGCTCTTAACATTTGAGATTTACAAATGAAACAGCCTTGAACAGGCCTGTCTAAGATATATCAAGTAACACTAATTTCAATACATTAAAGTTATTTTTTATTTTAAAGCTCACACTTAGTCAATGATTTCAGTATATTAAAATGTTATGTTTTACTTGAAATCCCTTTCATTCCAAAAGAAAGAGAAATGCTCAAGGAATGAAATAGTAGAAGTGGTTTAAATAGACCGACGCTTAAGTACATATGTGTGTTGTTCTTCTAACACCTTCTGTCAGGGATTTAACAGCAGGAAGGCAGGAATGACATCCTTGACTAGATGTTATCTGCAATGACAAAGTGTCCTTAAGTCTCGAAGGACGACCAAGAAACCTGGAGCCACAAACATTTCTGAGCTAACAGTGCTGTTTACCTAACAGTTTACTAAGAAAAACACATAAACACACTCAGCCACGGCAGCGTCCTCTGAATTGTTTGCTCAGAAGGAACCCAGCATCTTCTTCTAAGCCAAGCTGCAGTGGTGTTAGAAAAGAGGACCGGGGGTATTCCTGCTGTGCAGTCGAGTGTCACTACAGGGACAAGACTCATGACAGGACTCTGTAAACAGTACTTCCTTAAAGCGGGAACTGTTTGTTTAGAATTATGACGCAATTTAGTGCCTGCCTGCTAGTAGTAAATGGCACACTTAAAGGAAATAAATAGCTCAACGGCTGCTATGTCCAAAAGTACCACACAAGTTGACTTATTAGAGCAAATGAAAAACATCTTGCTCTTAAACCCCTGACATGTTCACCTTCTAGATTAAAAAACAAAAACACAAACAAACAAAAAAACCTGCAGCTTTCATACGATGCATTAGTTGGCAGCTGGCGTTTCGTTCTGCACAAACATTTTTTTATTTTTTTGTTGGCAACTGATAGTTTCACGTTGGGTCCAGATTTGCGTCATGAATAATGTGTTTTTTAACTGCTTTGTTCTTTCTTTCTTGCTTGCTCTTTCTTTCTTTTTAAAGTACTTAATGCAATTAATTTCAATCTGTACAACAACATACAATGACCCGACATTTACATTTTAGAAATAATTAGCTACAGAGAGTACTGTATCCAATAAAAACTTTTCACAATGCAATGCTTAATTTGAGTTAATGTGTCTTTCATTTAAAAACATCTCTAGGCATGGAATGGAGATAAAACAACAGTCATCAGTGGGCCATGTCAGAATGGTCTGACTTTAAACAACTGATGTGAGTCACTCAGATTTCCACAGCACACAGGCTGAAATTACATACTCTTGATGTGGACCTAATACACTTCCCCATATAGCTTGGAGTTTTAAAGTACAATGTGTGGTACAGGTTTATATACACAGCCTGCCTGGACAGAAGCCTATTCAAAGAAACAGTCCAAAATGGATTCATATGCGTCCAAGCAACATTATACTCTACATAATTAAGAATGCAATCCATTTTAAAAGTTTTTTTGTTTTTTTTTTGCAATAAATAAATTGTTCATACGACTATTTGCTCTGAATTCTAATAGTTTCGGTCCATGTCAAATCAAATCTTCAACCCACCCGCCACTCAGAAATCTCAAACCAAAGACTTGTTGGTGCCTTTCCACAGTATCCGTACACAAAATCTCTGGCAAAGATTAAGTGACATGCTTGGAATGTGTAATTTGTACAATATTGAATGATACAATTCAAGGAATTATATATAATTCTAATTTCAAAAAAAAAAAAAGAATCCTGGGAGCAATAGTTAAAAAAGAGGAGTTATATATAAATAAATAAAAACAGATTTAAATTCAAAATTAAAGAATGTTTGACATTATTATTAAGTATTTTTGTTTGCAGATACAATTGTCTACTAACTGAACTTGGCAAGGTATCTTACTGAACTCTGACCAATGATACATGATAATAAATAAAATATAAAATATCAATACAATGAGAAGCCCACTACACACAGGGATTGGAAACTAACTTTATGTGCTGTTCATCTTATTATTTTGCTTACAATTGTCTGCAATTAACTAAACCATATTTATCTTGTATTGTTGCTAGTGGTAAAGACCATTCTATGTAATTTGTCACAATCAGTCCAAAGATTTCACAATCAAATGCTATGGGTTTTAATACCTGCTAATGCACCATGAACATTTGGGAGTAAAAAGACAGATGACAGAAGCATGACATTAAAACAAATAATAGGAGGTTTGTTGGTATTTAAGGAAATATTTATTTGGTTGTAAGTATTTTTTTCAATGCCCACATCATTTCTTGGCATTGAGGAACTTCCTGTACTTTTAACATAATTGAACAAACATGTTTGCATTGTAGTCATCTTCTTGGTTCATGCCAATTCGAAATTCTGCTTCTAGTCAGTTTTCGTATATTTTAAAAATCCCCTTAAGACTTGAATGGCTTTCTGGATTCCATAAAAAAACTCTTAAGTATAACCAATTGTATTGGCAAATCAAAATATCTTAATACCAACTGCACCTGTTCACGTTTAAACACAAGATGGTCCAAGAAAAAAGTAATCTTTTGTTTTCTTCTGTCAGTCTGAGCTTTGAATATTTTGACTCCAGTGGTGTCTGACATTCACTTTATCAAGATTGTTTTCTGACAGAGGCAAATCCAGCTTTTAAAAGAACATTTTAAATCAATTTCATTGCATCCATACACAGTGAGTTCACCTCCAACCAGTGTGTGAATATTCATCTGCTTCTTTCAATGCATTAGTGTTTTGACTGATCGGGTTCATTAGGGGTGTAACAAAACATCGATGCCTTTAAATATGTGATTTATTTTTCCCAGACACTGTCTGAAACATAGCAAGGCATTCACAATATTGTTTTTCCACGTCCTGATTATTCTTTTCACATGGAGGCAGTGAATTTTTGTTTTAATGATTGTATAACAAGATGTTTCCCAGAAATACTAGGGTGTAGCAGGAGCTAGATGACAAAGACTGTCAATATGCTCTTTCACCTTTGGAAATTTTGGCTCAGATTCCCCCCAGGCTGCAAGTGAAAGGAGTTTGGTGGTCTTCCACTTTCCTACAGGAGAAAATAATCTATGCTAGACTGATAACAATCTCTGCCTATAGGCTCGGATGAGCCAGTTTCGTAAGTACAGGTCAGGCTCCCTGCTGTGTTGCTTATTGAATATGGATGAGGCTGCTTTGAATTTGCCATGGGTGTCACTGGGAGTTTCTTGACAAAAAAAATAAAATAAAAAAGACATAACTAAATAAATAAATAATAAAAAACTAAAGGTTCTTCATTAGACACAACTGGTGCACAGAAGATGGAAACTAAGGTGATATAATCTAAGCTTGTTAACTAATGTAAAAAATAGACTCAAAATGTATCCTTACATCCAGAATGTTCCTAATGAAACAACAAAACACTCCAGTATCTGGAAGATGTTCATGCCCGGATGACAAGGGGACTGGGCTTTTCAAAGCAAACGGAGAGCTCTGTCACACTGAAAAGAGGTCTTAAAAGACCTGATCTTGAAACCTGATTAATTAGAAATGACCACATCAGACCTGGAACAACTAAAGGAAAAAAAAAGATACCCACATGAAAACACAAATGTTTTAAGATATATGTAAAGAGTTCTGTGTTTTAAGGCCTATGATGTTAAACAACTTACCTGACGGGCAAAGCATTAATTAATACACAATGATAAATATACATCATAATGTTGACATTTAGTCAATTTGGAGAGTGCTGTTAAATAAGAGATCAGATTCATGAAATGCCAAATTCTTTTAAATATCAAAACAAATTGCAAATGATTTCTCAGGTTTTTAAGGATGTCTGAGAAGTCCTAGATAAGTTTGAGTGTCCAGATATTTTTTTGTTAAAACAACTAAACATTTTGGCACCTCACCAATCTTGTAAAATGCATGAACGCCATCATTATTGTGCAACTCCTCTGATTTATTTTGGCTTAAAAATTTACAACACCATATATACTTCCTTTTAGTATTATAGGGCCAAATTTCTAAGTGGCCATGGCAGCCAAGCTACATTCAGGGTGCCACTAAAATGTGCTGAATCTTTGATAGGTCTAAAGACAAGCTGCATTGCTTAATGCTATCATATTTAATACCGTTTCTAAAGCGAATATTATTGAAGTTCTGCCCATATATTATTATTGTTTTTATTATTATCCTCGTCCCTAGTGTCTCCCTAAGTTAAGCCACCATATCACATTGTAATTACAGCACTATTCATTCTGCTTAATGGGGTTGTTGGTATGGGATTTAAGCCATATTGAGTACAGCCCGATCCCAGGTCAAAACTAACCTTCTCCTCAAGCTGCACAATCAGCATTGCTGGTGTTCACTTTTGTCTCTGCGGTGCGGAGATGTATTGCACTGGGAAGGTTACGTATGTATTGTGAAACACTGACTCATTCAGAGGAGGGGACACACTAGACTCAGCCATGTTGAGACCCGTGTCTTTGACGGGAGGCTTTTTCTATGGATTTGCATAATAATTCAACTTAAAATAGTAGTAATCAATAAAGAAGGAAACAAAACGGTGTTGTACTGACGTGGAGATAAGTATCTGTGATGCGATCCCAGCGTTTTGATATGTTTTCAGCAGGAAGTGAACTGGACACTTTCTCAAGGTATTTTAACTCTGCATTGAAACTAGAGAAAGTAATGGTAATGCTGATTAACTTTCTTAGTTTGGTCAGTTAAATACTGAGTTAGCAATCACAAGTACATTACTTCATAGGTCCTTCAATGACAATTTCAAAACATGAAGATTTTCCCCACAAAATTTGATTTTACTCATTCTGAAATGTTATTACATTTTACGTCCTCTCCAGTCAAAGGCTACTACTTCTAAATACTAGTAACAAATACATAAATAAATATAAGAACCACAACAACAACTACAATAATAATAATACTTATCATTATCATTATGTTTTATGTATAGATTCATGAAAATGTGATTATAAGGCCAGGTGGTAAAACTATAAAACAGAGTTATATAAAAAGTAGTCCTGGCTCTGATAGGACTACCTCACATACTGGTGATCTGAAATGTTATGTAGAGTAATAGATTGCTTAAAAGTTAATTGTGGGCCAATAAAAGTACCACCTGCAAGGCAGTTGTTATCCAATAACAGTGGAAAATAAATCATGTTTTAAGTAAATTGCTTTCAGATAGAGGAGAGTTTATGTGCTGAACTTGGAATCATATTGGAAAGTGTATGAGATATGTATTTTTGATACAATTAAGCTGTTAAGAGTAGATATGTTTTCCAAAACCCTTGGTTTCCTAAGTAAAACCTAAAATGGGGGGCTAATGATTTATTTCCAATCTGTCACCACTTGAGGTGTAATATTATCCGCTTTCCATACAGCTGTTACTTCATTCGTTTGGAGGATCACTCTAAAATTCTTCTAGGGCTTAGGGTATATCTCACTATAAGCAAATTTTTTATAATTAAGTTTCAACTTAGTCGGCTTCTAACACTATACATGTTTGTTTGAAGTGAACCAGACACTTCTTTGGGTAAGACTTACATTTTTGTTTGAAAGAGAATGACAAGGTTCCCCCCAAGAAACAATAATTTCTATCCAGAAATATGGTACATATGGTACAACAGAAAAAGCATTTATCTTGATTTTCATTAATTTGTTGAACTTAAAGACCCAAAAGCAAGTTGTGATTAAAGGTTGTCTCTGGTCTGAGTTTTGGAAAGGATGATTTGGTATCTTTGTAAATGAGATGCATCTGCTACTAAATCCTGTAAATTAGATACAAACCAAACAAAATTATTGGGTGATTTCAATACAAAACAAAAGACAGACTTCATATAGAAAAAGGAGATATATATATATAAAATGCAGCGATGTGTCTGCCTCAGCAGGAAAAGAGCACACTTTTGAAAAAATAATTTTACTTCAGTACTTTACAGTGTTGAACTCCTAACATGCATCATTAGTAATGTGTTAGCCTTTAGCCAATGACTTATTCAACCAGTTTATTTTATAGCTTTACTTATTTCAATTTCAATTGCCAAAAAACAATGTGCTGAGCCAATATGGATAACCGTGTAATGACTTGTTTGAGGTGGCTTATACAACAGATACTTCCAAAGGTTATGGAATTGGCTTGATGTGGAGAAACTCAAGTAAACCATCAGGCTTCATATGAGGCTTTCTGGGTTCAGCAAAATAAAGTGGAATTTAATGACTGGACTTTGTGTTATTTTTTATGTAGTTATTGCAAAAAATTGCTGTTTTTCCTCCTGAATTAAAAATAGAATACATCGTGCCACACAGTTGGAGGATAACAGCCAAAAAACATGACTATGCGTTTGGGTATCCTGCCATTTAGAAAGTGGAATGAGAGTGCCTATGAAAAGCAGTGAGAAACCCATATTTTCCACAAGTCAAAATGGATTAGTACTTCAAAGGACACAGGGTAAATATGGAATTGTTCGGCTGGCATTACATTAGTATGCATGTGAATGGTAAGGTATGCAGCTTTTCAGAGTTCACGTAAGGCTTTATATTTACTTGTGAGTATTTGCAGTGCCAATAGAAATAAAAGCTAATGTAAACAGACTCACTATTAAAATTAATGATCTCGGTGTTCTTATTTCCAAGATGGAAAAATCCTGTTGTATAACATGCTGTCCCCTTTTGAGACTGGTACCGATCGTGCTGTGCCATTCCCTCAGGGAGACTTCTGAGAGGGTCAGCAAAGTTGAATCTGTTGATGGCAGAGACTAGTCAAAAGTCTGTCTCTCGGGCCTACAGGTTGGCCGCTGTGCATGAATGTGACAACCTCATCCTGTGAAAGCTTCGCGTTACGGAAGGTCTTGTGAGGAATTCCAGCTCTACATTTCCAAAAATCTTTTAGAAGTGTGCTGGCATTACCACACCAGTGAAAGCAGTCGACTTCCTTGATGGTTGAAGGAAAATTATATTTCAATTAATGGAATGTACAAACAGGAAAAACTTGCCACGTTATTAAAGAGATACTGTCCTCAGAATAATTGATTGGGTTTTGATTTGTCTGACATGAAGAAACACCTACCAAATTGAAAAACGACCCTGAGCTCTTTATTAAAAGCCAAGGCCACATAAGGTATTATATGTACTTACCAACAACGCAGCTATAACAGAAAAGGAATCGTTTTATGAAGCCCTGCAAAGCAACTGTGGGTGACATACCTGTAGTCAACAATCTTGTGATAATGGAGGACTTTAATGCAAAGTGTTGTATGAACAACACTGGCAAAGAAAAATAAACATTTGGACCAAAGGTTGTGTAACTTTGGACTGTGTTGGTTAAAAATGTGTGACTTCTCTGGTATCTACAAAGTTGTCATGGACAAAACACAAGAAAATGGATTTCACATAAGAAGAGAGACCAACATCTGACCTCTTTCTAATCAATGGAAACTGGTCACAGCCACTTCTCGACACCTATGCCAGGAGAGCTCGTGTTGATGGTCCCCAGGTCTCTGAAACTAAAACTGAAAGGGAACTTAGATGAGATAAAGTATAACATCTATCTGTCAACTGTGCTACCTCCTCTTTGTTCTCCTCCCTCACCTCCTCCCTTGACTCTCTCTGTCCTCTCACGTCTCGTCCTGCCCGTCCCTCCCCTCCTTATCCTTGGCTCTCTGCTGTTCTCTGTGCAACCCGAACTAGTCTGCGTGCCACCGAACAAAAGTGGAATAGGACCAAACTCCCAGCCGCCCTCGAACTCTACCGCTCCCTACTGTCCACATTCTCATCCTCTCTCACCTCAGCCAAGAAGTCTTACTTCCAATCTCTCTTCGAATCCACTATCAACAACCCTCGCAAACTCTTCTCCACCTTCTCCTCCCTCCTTGCACCCCCTCCCCCTCCTCCTCCCTCATCTCTCACTGCTGATGATTTCGCCTCCTTCTTCTCCTCCAAGATTGCAGACATCCGCAGGCTCTTCAATACTCCACCCTCATCTCCCATCACACCGAAACCTCACACCAACCAAGCTTCCTTTTCTTCATTCTCACCTCTCTCAGATGCTGAAGTTTCTGCTCTACTCCTACGTCACAAATCCACAACACGCGACCTGGACCCTCTCCCTTCCCGCTCCTGATCTTCTCCCCTTCATCTCCTCCCTCCTCAACTCCTCACTCCTCTCTGGCTGTTTCCCCTCTGCATTTAAACAAGCTGCTGTCATCCCACTGCTCAAGAAACCAACCCTTGATGCCACCTCTCCTCAGAACTACCGCCCTGTCTCCCTACTTCCCTTCTTCTCCAAGACTCTCGAGCGGGTGGTCCACCGTCAGCTCTCTGACTTTCTGTCCCATCACTCACTCCTTGATCCTCTGCAATCCGGCTTCCACACAGCTCACTCCACTGAAACGACTCTCCTGGCTGTCACTGACTCCCTCAGCTGTGCTCGGGTGGCCTCCCTCTCCTCAGTCCTCATCCACCTTGACCTCTCTGCAGCATTTGACACCATCGATCACTCCATCCTCCTCTCCTGCCTCGCTGACCTTGGGATCTCTGGGACTGCTCTCACCTGGTTCTCCTCCTACCTCAGTGACCGGTCCTACCAAGTGACATGGCAAGGCTCCTCATCCACCCCCCAACCTCTCCTCACAGGTGTTCCCCAAGGCTCCGTCCTGGGCCCGCTCCTGTTCTCTCTCTACACTCGCTCCTTGGGCCCCCTCATCGCTTCCCATGGCTTCTCCTACCACTTCTACGCTGATGATGCCCAGATCTTCCTGTCTTTTCCCTCTTCTGACCCTCTCATCCCCTCACGCATCTCTTCCTGCTTGTCTGCCATTTCCTCCTGGATGCACTCGCACCACCTCAAGCTCAACCTCTCCAAATCAGATCTCCTCTTTTTCCCCCACTCTTCCTCATCTTCTGTTGACCTCCCCATCTCGATCCCCTTGGAATCCACCACACTCTCTCCTTCTTCTTCCGCTAAAAATCTAGGAGTCACCCTCGATCCTGCGCTCTCCTTCTCCCAGCACATCACCACACTGACGCGCACCTGCAGATTCTTCCTGAGCAACATACGCCAGATCCATCCCTTCCTCACTGACTACTCAACTCAGCTACTCGTCCAGTCACTGGTCCTCTCCCGCCTGGACTACTGCAACTCCCTCCTGGCCGGCCTGCCTGCACCCACTACCCGCCCACTCCAGCTCATCCAGAACTCTGCGGCTCGTCTGGTATTCTCTCTGCCACGATTCGCACACGCTACTCCACTGCTCCGCTCCCTCCACTGGCTCCCGATAGCGGCACGCATTCAGTTCAAGACTTTGACCCTCACCTACTGCTGTCTTGACCACACTGCACCAAGCTACCTTCAGTCACTCGTCTCTCCATACATCCCCACCAGACCACTGTGCTCCTCCAGTGCCAGAAGGCTAACTCTGCCTCCTCTCCACTCTCCTTCCTCCAGAGCCGCTCCTTCTCATCCCTGGCCCCTAAGTGGTGGAACGACCTGCCCACTGAAGTCAAAACAGCAGAGTCCTTGACCTCATTCCGGCGCTTATCAAGATGCATCTCTTCCCACAGCACTTGTAATATTAGTCCTCTATCCCTGCTAGATAGCACTTCAGCTTATTCTTGATTGTTTTCCTCCTTGCTCCCTTTCCCGTAGCCCTAGTCTGTAACCCTACATCTTTACAGCACTTAGCTTTCACCGTCCAGGTTGTAGGAAGTCTCTTACTGTACTTGTGTAAATTGTAATTGTAATTTGTAAAATGTATTATTTTGAATTGCTATGTTTTAGCTAAGTTGAATTTGTAATGATTGATGCCTTGTACTTCTCTGTATTTTTGCACTTATGTTGTAAGTCGTCCTGGATAAGGGCGTCTGCCAAGAAAAAAAAATAAATAAAAAATAATAATAATAATAATAACATCTACCTGCTGAAGTGCGAGAACAAGAAAAACAAGTTCGTAGTCAACAACTGCCCCTCCTAGGAGAATAAATCAACATAAGATAAGGTCATATACATTCATGATGGAACAACATAAAAATATCTACAGGTTAAGCTACTACACTTCTCCCTGTCACCATATTCTGTACTGTAATTAAGGCAGGTTATACTGCCAGCTCAAAATGTGTTTTCACTTTTAATGTAATGTGTTACTGTTTTAATGTAATCGATCAACAGCAGTATTTCCCATGAAGTGTGCCACGGCTCAATGGTAAGCCTCAGAGGTTTTGAAAAGTCACACGAGAAAAATAAATATCTAAGAATAATTCTTCTAATTTGTTCAAATTAAATATGTTCCTGACAGAATTAAACAAAAATCGGTGTGCCACAAAATATTTTAAATTAAGTACATCTGTTTTTTGTATTAGATCAAAAAGTTATCTATGCAACTGTACCTTCTGTACCTCAGGATAAGCTTGGGATTTTTCATAAAGGTTTTTTCAAGAAAGCTTAGTTGTAAATATTTAGCTCTGAAAAGTCTAGTCACAGAATAACAACATTTAAAGTGGTTTTTTTTGTGTGAAAATTGTATCCTTTTTGATACACTATCCATATATTTTCAATGTCACAGTGAGTGTGACCCTTGTACCCAGGAGGCACAGGGCACAAGGCCCATCTCAGAGACACATACTCACACACAGCGCTCACACAAATGCAGGGCAACAGAGAGTAACCTGAGACAGGAGCAGTGAGGCAGCAGCGCTAACACTGCGCCACCATGCCCCTGATAAACAATATTGAATACTGTCATTTTATTATTGTGGGCAGAGTTAGACTTTTGAATGAAAATAGATCAAGAGCTTTTTTGAAAGATACATTCTTACAAATAATGGTTTCTTCAAGCACTTCAAGTATTTCAGTGTTGTTAGCAATGTCGTTCCTCAGTTCTTAGCATTTATATCTGTGATCGCAGGCTTGAGACACATTATCTCACAGTTTATATCTTTACAATGATAGTAAAGGCCTGTTTCGCTGAATTTGAATGAAATGCTCAAATTTAGGAATAGGTGCAGTTATTATCTGAAAATGTTCCAATTCTCAGTTAATAAGCTAAGCTTGGAGAACAGTGGATTTATTCATCAAGTGTTAACATGCCAGTCCATCTGTAGGATTTATAGCATTAAATATAATTTAATGAATTTGGTCTTTGGGGCCTATTTTAATATTTAACCTTGTCAGTTTGTCCACAATTATTGTTTCAGATGATTTCATAACATAAGAAAGGATCCAAACTTGGCCCAAGGGGATTCATACAATTAGAATGAATATGTTGTTTTAAGGTTTAAAGGTAAGTAAAACAAAATTCAAAAGACATTTATTTGGAAATTTATCTTCATTTCCTCTGATTCATTGTGTTTGATCATTTTAACTTTGACAGGCTTTCTCTGTGCCATACAAGCTAAAAACTGAACACATATTTATGCTTTTCCTTTATGTGTATTGATGGCTTTTCCATTGCACAGTGCAATGCTCATAACTGGTCTCATTATTATTGTTCTTCTTTTCTTATTATTCCTTACAGCTTAACAAATGCAAAACAATACTTTGTCTTCTTATATATGTTTTGGAATTACAAATCCACCTGCCAACCCCATACTAGCAAGAGATTCTGTTTGTTTTCGTGGGTTTTTGTGTCTTTGTTGATCATGAAGACGTCCTCTGGGTACACCTCATGAATTTCAATACCTGAATCAAGTGCCAACTTTCCTTAAAATGTCTCAAAACAATATTCAGACTTTAAGATACTCTATAACGTGCAAATATTGACTAAAGATGATGAAAAAGCTGGAATCATGGACACATACACTGTATATGATGGTTAAGTCTATGTTGCTGCTTGTGTAAGAAGGCTCATTGGTCACACTTTATATTAAGGTGCTGTGATTCCTCATGAATTAATATATGAATATCACAGGATAAATGCATGAATATGTTGTGCACTTCACCTGGGTTCTGATGTTAATTACATGTATACAGGGGTGTCGCAAGAGGGTAGGCATCCTAGGCAATTGCCTGGGGCCCCGGGCTGAGGGCCACCCCCCCCTCGCTTCCACAGAAGAAAACTCTGCCGCATCCCCCCACCCCCCCGGCATCACCGTCAGGAATTATATTGCCTGGGGCCCCCACATACCCTAGAATCGCCTCTGCATGTATAACAGGGTTAGGGATAGAATTAGGGTTCATGTGTTCAACATCAGAACTCAGATGATCTTCATAAGGTGGTATTTATGTATTAATTCACGAGGAATCACACCACCTTATTATGTACTGGCTCATTATGTAAAAAAATACCCCGTTGTATCCATTCCCTCTATAGCTGGTTCAGGGTTCAAACCCCTGATGTCAAGAGACTGGTCTTCTGGCGTAGTGTGTCTGTAGCTCTGTTTGGGTTGTGTGGATCAGGAGGGGTACTTGAGATAGTGATTTAAATGTTGATTCCCACACTCTGTTTTATACATTGGAGATTGTAGTTACAATTTCCAACAAATTAATATTATTGTCAAGAATTCCTATCATTGAAAAGCAAAAATGAAGTTATAGTGCTTAAAGTGCAAGAAAGGGGTTTAACATTACATTTACTTCAGCACTTGGAGAATATATTGAAACAAGGATCCGTTAATTGGCAGATTCATGATTATTTTACTGATATTTCCACCGAAGGAGTTTGATATTAGAAGTTGATCTTGAAATACTGCACCCTCAGTGTCGTAATGCACATTTACAGATCTGAGGGTAATTTTGATCGTATTATTCTGAGCATAACATACTTTTGCTGCTGTTCTTCTTGGCATAGATATGTTTTTTTAATTTTTTCCCTTTACATGAAACCATCTATAGCTGTGTTGATGTTGATAATTTCATATTTCCTTTCATCTATATTTGGTCAAATAATACTTCAAACGTGTGTTTGCTTTCTGAATTTAATTAAATGTATTTGAACAATTTAGAAACAAAAAGTGTCTTTCAGGTTTGAGATGGTGCACTTTTAAGGTCATGTGAAAACACAGTGGCATTTGGCACCAAATTTCATCTTTAGATTAGAAGGCAATGCCAAATCTGCTATTCTGTGTGTGTAGGGACTAAATGGAATTGAATATACCTTTTCTACTGAACAAATACATAAAATAACTATCTATCTGCTTATCTATCTCTTGGTAGCCTGTACATGGTTTCTGCTTTAAATGAAAATTGACAAATGTATATTTCAATACTTTTGCAGTTGTAGCTGTTTAAAACTGAGCTAATAATAGACATGAAGTGGAATTGAATGAATTGGAAGTGATTTTCAACAAGTCCAGCTTTCACCTTCCTACATTTCCCCTGTTCTTTTCTAATTTAGTTCTCAGTGTTGTGTCTTTTCCTATTTCTCTCTCTTTTTTGTTCAGTTTGCTTTTAATTTCCCCAAGAGAGGAACTGACCACCGGTGCCACCATGTTTCACTATGTTTCGTGGTATTGCGCCTCTATTCAGTCATCCTGTTGGCCTCCATCCTACCTTGTTATGCACTAAACATGTCACCACATTTCGGCTGTCTACCGTGTGCTCTTCCTCCTGCGGTCCTCTGGAGGACAATTCAAAAACAGTAGTTGAAAACAAATTTCACACGAGAGTCTTGTTCTTTTTCTGGGATAACAGATTCCATGTATAATTATTTTTAGTTCCTGTTATCAAGATCATCGTTATTATTAATTAATTTCTTTATTTCAATGTGTGATTTTTGTCGTCATTAATATCCCAGTTTTGGGATGAAAGGCGAAAGGAGACAGTCACATTCTCTCCAGTATGAGATCCCGTGCCTATCTGGCCAGCTGCGATGAGAACCGTCCATGAGCGTCCCTGGCTTCCTTGCAGGTCAGGGCAATGATGATTGACTAATGAGTTCCTGGCTTCCAGCAGAGTGGTTAGCAAGACTGGCAGGAAGGCCAGCAGTGAGAACCATGGGCTAAGCAGCCGTGAACCTAGCTTAAAAAAGCAGGGATTTGATTATGTGTTTGTAATACAAAAAGAACTGCAACACTAAGTAATGTGACAGGGAGACATAGAAGACATGAATTTAAAATATAGGGAGGGGGGGTTTAAGGTGATGTGTATTTTAAGGTGATGGAGGGAATTGTTTTTGTATGTGTGTGTGAGAACTTCATTAATCAATACAATTGACTGACCTCTGAGCCTCCCAGTTCAGCATACACCGGCAGTAGAACAGGGGCAGCACTGACCCCAGACCCCATGTTCCCCCACTGTTCCAGCGCTCTGAATCACACTACTTAAGAGCATTGCGTAAAAGGCAGCCACCGATAATAAAACTAGAGACAGGGTAAAGCACAGGAAGGCATGTACAGCCAGTGACTTACTGCTAAACTGCTATTCCGGTGGTGGTTTGAGCACACACATTTTCCAAGACTAGATCTCAGGAGAGTCAACTTGAAATCCAACTGAATTGCGATATTCTGAATCAATACTTGATGCTGAAATACGGAAATTTCTAAGATGTATTACAATACATAGATGCTTTACATATACACACATTCACACAAACATATACTGCTTTAATGATCTCTGGTTTACTGTACAGGTTGAATGTAGAATTACACGTTTGCCTATGATACTTTGGCACCGAATGTATTTCATTATTTATGTTAAATCATGCCTAATTTGTATTTGAGGCCAGTTTTGATTCTGCTAATGCTGAACAGACCATTTTCTTATTTGTTCCTTATAATATAGAGTCAAAGTGAAATAAAAATAAATAAATAATTGTAGCCTATCACTGCTGCAAGAAACAAATCTAGCTCTGTGCTGTCCCTGCTGTCTCCAACTGTGAACTTCAAGGAGAAGTGTTGCTTAATAATTTGTGTAGAATGTTTTTTGGAGGGAACTACTTTCAGTTTTCATGATATACTGATTCCATAATCATCAAGTTAATAAGAGAAATAACAATTAAAAGCAAAGTAATTTTTGCATATACTGAGAAAAATCAGTTTCTCTGTGAGAGTCAACAATGAGCTGGATGTTCCACAACGCAGGAAAAGAAGGCCTTTCACTAAAACTGCATTGCTTAAGTGTAAGTCACCCAAACTGTAAAGTGTATTTTCTGACTGCATAAGCTGAAAAACAGAATTCTATAAGAGGTCCTGACAACATAGCTGACAGCTAACTGGCATATCAGTTTTTGAGCACAGACTGAGGCTTATAAAGACAAAAATGAAATTTTATTAATCTCATTTGAACCATAAAAAATTGTATTCAGAAACGAAGAACAATGTGACTGCAGAATAATAAATATTATATTAAAAGCATGCAGAATTTTCTCTCATTACCCTGTACAATATATTAGTAGCAGAAGGTTAGACTATATATACTGCAGTTTCTCTTCTCGCCCCTACAGCATCTGGTATTCTTGATCTCTCTCTCTCTCTCTCTCTCTCTCTCTCTCTCTCTCTCTCTATATATATATATATATATATATATATATATATATATATAGATAGATAGATAGATATAGATAGATAGATAGATATACACTAAGTAAGTTACTATTAATATCTGTGTTCTGTATGTTTAAATCTTGAGTACCATTCTCTTATCAGTTTGGCTGGATTCCTTGCCATTTTCCAGAAGCTGAAGTCATGCTGCTTTAGCACACAGGTTGCCCTTGTAATGGCTAGATCAGTTTCACATTTCTAGAAGATAAAATTATATTTCTTCAATGAAAGAAGATCATAAATTCATGTTGCCTTCTGTACAGACTAATACTAAAGTATGTAAATTAATATACCATATAAGTTACTGTCACAAAACTGAAACCAAGTTACATAGCTCCTCAAGTTTGTTCAACTGAATATAATAATTACATTATACATATTATTTAAATAAAATACAATGAATCCTTTATCTATTGTCCATTGTTTATGTTAAATATATACAAATTACAAAAACATGTAAGGGAGTCCATAATTTACACATTTAAATGTACATAGATTTAATTCCATGCTGCCTGGTACTATTACAAATAAAAACATGAATCAAAACAAACATATTTCTTACATAATGTTCTGCTCGATGCAGATATCATGGATTCTTGTATAAGTAACTTATTTTAGTGGCTTGAGTGGATACAATGTTTGTAAAATGATATCTGAAGCTAAGCTTTTGAAAGAAAAATAGTTTTTTAGTAAACATCTGGAACTATGCACAAGCCTCAGTTTCCATTTTTTATGTTATATGGAAGTATTATGCTTGCTCGGTGAAGAATAATCTCCTGGGAATGTAAAGGGCATGTAAAAGTACTGTGACGCTCACAGAACAATTTGGAATGTATTTTTTTTCCAATAACTGATTCAGTACATTGCCATTTAATAGCAGCATTAACTGCTTTCCTTCAGAAGACGTTTTGCTTGGTACAGAACAGTATTCATTAGACTGAGATTTCAAACCACAGCCATAATTTCATATGCTAAAGCTGAACAGCTAAATCAAATAAATGTCTTGATTTCAGATTTAAAACATTGTTATTGATTCAATGCAATGCAAGAGAAATTTCCACAAAAAACTGGGACATAGTACGTGAAGGCCTGAAGCAGAAGAGTCTATAATGCCAGGACATATTGGCAACGTGTTCCTCCCAGAATACTTTTACATCCAAATACTGCAAACAATACTATTTTTCATATGAACTTAACTTCAATCATTTTCACTGATGAACGCACCAACCAGGAGCCTCTGTCATTTGTCACATCTTGTGTTCGGATATTACAGGCACAGTTTTCCGTTCAAAGAAACTGGGAAGGAATATAGAAGTCTTGTTCTTTATGTTTCACCCAACAACTGCCACTCCTTCCCAGCCGTATATAATAAGCAATGGAGTTCGGTCTGTCTTGGTAACTGAGCAACAGTTAAAGTTATATCGATGACATCAGACAAACTCATCAACATTACTGTAAACAAAGCACAACACTTGAGGAGAATGGAGGCATGAATGGTCTACGAACTTCAATACAATTTGTTTATTTGCAAATATGTTTCCCAGGATTTCCATTAACAGGATAAATGATAATGCATATGTGTCTAGCTCAGTTAATATTAAGCAGTTGTTAGCAGACATGTCATTGCTATTTTCATACAGTGTTTCATATAGTGTATTACAAACACTTAGAAACCCACACTGGGGTTAAGAAGGCTACATAGTGCACAAACACAAGACTTCTCGTGGCCATTGTATGTTCCTGAACATTAGTTACATGTGTCACAAGGACAACGAACTTTGTAGAAAGTAGGGATGGAAAGCTCAGACTTCATAATTATATCACCAGACAGATCTCAGAAGGCAGGATGAGGATATGCTACTTGGATACCACAGACAAAGACCACAGAATGAAACTTCTGTGCTAAAACATGCCATCCATTGTTCGCTGGTCTTCTCCCGAACACAAGCATTCTTGTAAATCACACTTGACTCAAATGCAAAGTGCATAATGATCTTTTAATTAAAAAAAAAAATCCACTGTTCAACCTGCAGACCACAGGGTTAAAACCCTACAAGATGTTATCAGAGTATGTTAAAATTCAACAGATTAGACATACATAATCACCTATGTACTCAGTCGACTACTGCTGGAGGAAACATCAGAATAACCACAGACCTTTGATGTAATTCAGGGATTTTCCCCAAGCACTGTTAACAACTCTAATAACAACCAGTCTGCTCCTTGTTGGAGTAATATAATCAATTCAGTGTCTCCGAGTTTGTTCCTGTAGTGTTTTTTCCTACAACAGAAAACTGGTAAGATGTGTTTTCTGCTGTTCTTAAAGTCTCCCTGTGTTCACAAAATAAGTCATATCCACCACACCCATTCTCAGCCTCTCCAACACAGGGGTTTACTGTCTTCGGCTGGTATCCCACACAGCACTGCTGGAACAGAAGTGTGATGAATGGGCACAGGAGGTTAAAGATTTGTTAACAAATGAATTCACACAAGATACTGTACATTAATTCGAATCCACTGTATAAAGTTCATTCAAAGCAGGACCAATGCAATTGTATTTCATCATAGATTCTCTGTATACCCAACTATAGGAACTGTGGGTTCATTGTATGCGCTAGATATTTAGGTTGTCAGCGTATAATGTATTATTACTCATTCCGCTATGATGATATTACCCACCACAGGAACATATATTCATGTTTTTTACTGATATATAGTTAATTTAAAAGATTTGCCCTGAGTGTTTATTTAGTTGGTGCACAATTGCAAGTACGGAAATACATTATTTTCCATTACAATTGTGTAAAGCATCCATGTATTTAATTTCAGTTTCATTTATATAATTTACAAAATGTAGAATCCTTATTATCTAGCATTTCATCATGATATGGATATGGTTATTGACTGGTTTTATTCCATATTAATTTATTAACAAAAGTCCTTAGTTTATTTTACAGTTTCCTGTGATAGCAGTGGAGGACTTATCGTAGGTTTAAATCCCACTGGTCTAGTATTTTCAGGGAAGAACTAAACATTTTGAGGAATCCTAATTTAGAGTTCACTGAGCTCTATGGCTACATTGTCCTAAATTAATTTCTCATGCTCTAGAAGCTCCAGCGAGAAGCAGCTTAGCTACCAGACCTTTATTAATTTGAAAGCATATCACTTTGCGTGTGAAAAAGAAATGCTTAGCAAAAACCTTAAATGGATGTTTTCAACGGCTTCATTTGCTTCAGCTCAGTTTCTCTTCTCCTTAGATGTAGTGCCTTTTTCCAAAACATATTTTTTAAAGTATGATAAATTAAAACTATAATTAATAATGTTTGTCTGACAAAAAACTAACAAAAAACACCCAATAATATTAATATCAAAATAAAAGCCATTTCAATTAAATATCTTCTGGGGTATGCCATATAACATTAACATATTTAACATATATTTAGCAAAATATATTACTTTGTGTAATTTGACTTTGTTATGTATGTTTATATGTTTCCACCCCTGCATGGGTGTTTTTTGTTTGTAATGTAAGACTAAAAAGTAGTGTGTTTTTAATTAATTTACATTAATAACATTAATATTAATTAATAGCAACTGAGTCACAGTTTTGATTTTGGACAGAAGTTATTTAAATCACCATGTGGAAGTAAATTTTAAATAAAAACTGTCAAATATATGTGGACAAAAAAAAACCTACTAACTATATATTTTTCAGTTTCATGTCTTCATCCTTGAGATCTCAGATGATATAAAGAAATGTTCAGCACATTGTCATTCACTACGCACAGATAAGCATACACATATTTCATCACTTCTTTAGCTGGCTGGGAAAAGACTGAGTTGTTATTCTGAAACGGTAGATTACTGGTTGTGTGTGTGAATTGTATTTCACCTAATTACATGTCTGTGAGGTTTGTGTAATATTACTACTATTATTAATATTATTTGAAGACAAGATTGATACTTAAGCCCAACTGGAATGCAAACAGCATTAACTCCTTTTTTCCTCATATTTCGGAGGGGCTGTTACAGACGGTTTCAGAAAGACATTAAGGGATTACATTTCCTAAAACGAGGTGTGATTGTGTAGTCAAATTTCCATATTGTCATCTGCTTGTTTTTGGCATGCTGCTTGGTCTGATGTCAATGTGTGACAGCTCTGGAACTCTACAGACACAACACACTTCAAAGGGGCTGCTAGCCATGTGTAAATGTCTCAAAGAGTGTCTGTTCTTTTAGTCTTGGAATAAACATGTCTGATCACACACGTTTGGTTAAAAAGATCTCTAATTTCTAATTAGTAATAAGGAATTCAAGTGATGTTCAAGTGATCACTGTGTTTACAACATGGAAGAACAGCATTATTAGTCCCTTAAGGGAAATAACTGAAACACAGAACGATACATTTACTATGTATTATAAATGTATTATAAATGTAAATTACTATAACTTGTTTATTTAACAAATTGATAGTGTAATTAAGGACTTTTTCCCATTACCTCAAATTCTGTTAACACTGTATCTATGTAATAAGGATTTTATTTAGTTTAGTTTAGCTAGTATGTACCATGTTTCCTTCTAATTCCATTTCCAAATCCTACTCTTATCTTATCTATTGCCGCACATTCATCTTGTCTCCTGGACATGTCCAAATCTAAGATACCTGCATTCTGTGCGACTCCAGACACACACACAATCACACTCAGCATTGTCCATTTAAACAAACAAATAAATACATCAATAAACCCAGTTGAGAATGTAAATGTAAATGTGTACATCATTATAAAGTGTGAAATAAATAAAATAAATAAAGGCAGTAATTCTGTTTTAAATACTACCATCCGTAGATAAAGAAGCAGTGATCTGTCTTCAAGATAACAAGGTGCTCCATTTCCTAACGAGCCATAATCTCCATAAAGAACTGCTTGATAGTCTGTGACGACGTGCATATTCGGTTAGACACAGATCTTTGCTTTCTGTAATAGACTTGTGTGCATGAGCATGTTTATTCTATGGTTTCTGTGCTCCTCCAACACTGAGCTATAAGAAAAACATATTCAAATCCATCTTACCTGTAATTATCATTATTATTATAGTTATTATTAACCACAGAGAATGTTTCGTTTAGAAAATGACTATTTATTTCAAAAATAAGTTTAGGGAATCCAGTGATATATGTAAATTATCAATAACCAGGGTAAAGTGCTAAAAATAACATTTTTTGTATACAAATAAAAAATAAAAACAACAAATAAATCTGTACATAGAAAAACAATGGAATGTTGCCCTTGAAATAACAGAAATCAGTTCATGCCGCCCTAGCTTCAACATTCAGAATGAACTGCTCTGTGTATAGCATTTCTTTCAAGTCATATATCAAAAAAATAAACCCGAGGACCAGAGTCATTTTGTATCTTGGTGCTCAATATCCATACAGCTAACGAAGAGGCAGGATCGCTTTCCAGAGATTGATTCTGTTGATCACTTACGTACGCAGTCCATTACACAGACCTGATTCGGTTAAGGAAGTCCTTTTGCCCTTAAAGTGATGCCTTAACAAAAAGAAAAAAAAGTTATTTCAGTCAAAGGCATTCCTTTCAATAAGGCTCTGTGTAATTTAAGTCCAAGATTTATAACCCTGTTAAACACAAGTCTCATCACAAAATGATGGCTTTTTGGTTTCCAGAATGGTACAGTTCCAAGAGATTTTTGTTTTTGTTTTTGTTTTCGGCTTAACTGCGGTTGAGGTGTTCAAAAACAACAACGCTTCCTTGTTGCCTTCACATATTCTTGGCCATTCTGCCAGGTCCTTGCCATGTTCATTTTCTTCCCAGTGCACCCTTGTCACTCCTTTAAAGTCCTCTGATGTTCCTTCTAGCACTTTATCTTGGAAGGTTTTAGCTCCTTGACCTGCATGTGCAATGTTTTGTGGACAGCCAGTGTCCTGGACTGACAAAACCCTTTTCCACATTCTTGACATTTGAAAGGCTTTTCTTTGGAATGGATATACCTGGAAGACAAGAGTACAAATCTCAAATTACTCATACATATCATATAGTCCAGCATGTTATGTACTTTATGAACATAGGACAGCACATGTATTGTGTATCAGAGTGAAAAAAACAAGGATGAAAGCAAGAAAGAGATTAATTGCAATGATAAATGTGAAGATTAAGCTTGAGGAAGAGAGAGTGCAGTAAAAGGAGGAAATATATTAGAAACACAAAGCAGACAATTACCTGTGGTCTCTCAGGTGATCTTGCCTCCTGAAGGCTTTATGGCAAATATCACAGGTGTACGGTCTTTCATCTGTGTGTGTTCTTTCATGAATTAAGAGATTGTACGATTTTGTAAAGTGCCTCCCACAAAATTTACAAACAAACTCTTTTTTGGTTTTTGAGGGGAGCCTCCCCCTACTGGGCTTCCTCTCGGGTGACAACTTGGTGACGTCCAGCAGAGAGCTGATAGCAGGAGGGGAGCTCAGGTCCTCTGCCTTCATGTGATCTTCTTGGGTGGCAGCTACAGCCAGATTCGCAAAATCGAATCGGGGCTTGTTTTTAGCCTGCCCGTTGGTGATGTCTTGTTTTGGCTGGATGATGTGAGGGAAGATGGGAAAGGCAGGTATCTGGAATCTACCATCCACTAGGGCAGGCAGCTTGGAGAAAGTGGAGCGGGGCAAGGCCATAGGAGGGTACCCCAGGGTCCACTGGTGGAGATGGACAGCATGGAGGGCACTGAAGCCGTAGATGCTCGGTATGTGGTCAGAGGGAAGCTGGACACTGTTGGAAGCTTGCAGCAGGGAGTAGTTGGCCATTTGCAGAGCAGGATGGATGGGAACAGGAGCTGGAAGGGTTTTACTTCCCATGGTAGACACCAATAACTGTGAAATGTTAAGTTTAGCGGGCAGCGGTAGTTCCCTGTAATATAAAGAAACAGAATCTTCAGAATTTATTTATTTAAGACAACCACAACACAATTCTGCATATTTGTATTAATATTTCTCAACGTTGAACAGTCCTCCACAGTTAATGGATTCCTTAGGTAGACATCCATTGCATTGTTTTTCCCCTCAGTACACAAACTCAATACACAAACAGTTGCACTTTATTCCAGGCGTGATTGTTTAGTCATTTTGTCTTTAAAGTTGGCTCATTAACTGAGGATTAACCTTGATGTGCATACATGTATTGCATTTTCATGTCAATAAAAGGCAACTAAACTGACGAGACCTTTTGTCAGCATGGTTATTGATGGTGATGTGATAAACACTTCCTCAGACTACAGGAACATTTTCTGCCGGTAACGCAAACCCTTTTCACACAGTGTAAGTCTGTGCATGATGTGTTAGCTCCAGCACAAGCAGCTGAATTCGCATAGCTGTGAAATGCATATAAGTGTGGGCGTTTTCCCCTTTCCAAGAAAATGTGCTTCAGGGGATTTTGAGCAGGTACACAGAATGGAGCTATTCACTAAGTAAAATACCTTTCTGAATTGTTTAATCAGGTTTGATAAGGAGAAATACAATGCACAAAATGTTTCTTTGTTTCTTGGCACAGCTTTGAATGACATACTGTACATGACTTGATGACAGAATGATGTCTTAACATTTGAACTGGTAATACTGAAATTGAGAACATCCTTGTGTCTGGAAAAAAAATGTTTCACGTCATAACAGTCATTCCTACTACTAGTAGAAGAAAAAATGCCTTATTAATTAATCCTAAAAGTCAGAAAATTTGTTTGATGAATTTAGTACTCCTGATATGTGTAGATCGTTCTAATTCTACTGTATTGTTCTGACCAGAACAGAAAACTGAACTTTTAGATTACAGTTCTTCAAAATGTCTATATTGTCTTATAATTTGTAATATAATTTGTTCTCCCCGATGTAGTATTATGTTTCATGTTCCACTGTGTTTGGCAGTTATAATGCACATACACTTCAGGAGACTGTTATGCTGATAGATATAAATAAATGCATTGTGTGTTTAATATAAGGTTTTTCAACAATGCCAACCACTTAATAAAACATGACACTACTAATATCGCATACGTGATCTTTGTGTGTATGTATTTGGGTGCCTATCTGAAAAAGAAAAACAAGTTTCTGGTAGTAAATAAAAAGTGAAATACTACTAATTAGAAAATTGTTCAAGCTCTAAGGTCCCCCAGGGATTTCTGGTTTCTGATCATGACGCAGAAGTAATTGACTTTTACTTACTAGGTCATTAGGGAGATCAGCAGCGACTCAAATCCGTCTCGTATCAGTAACCCTTTGATGTCTGACACACCATCTCACACATTGTGGTGGCATAGCAAAATAAATAGCAACAATTTGTATCCAGCCAGCCTTTGCCTAATGATTAGACAAAGGGGTAAAAAAACTAAAATAACCATAATTACTTTTGATTTTATCGCAAGGATATTACTGCTCCCATTTCAGCGCCCGCTAATTACTGGTATCTAACGAATGCGATGGGAAGCACACACTGGTCGGTTTTGTAACTTCTAATATAACACGCAAAGCCTACATCTATACACAAACTCGCGAAATAATACAAATAATAATAGTAATAAGAATAGCATTACATTCCTCAGGTTGTCTTTAAGGGTTAAAACACGCACAGTGTCTTATGGAATTCCTTAACTGCTGACCCGAACTAAACGTGGTGACATTTTGCCAAGATGTTGTTTGCTAATTGGTGAGATTTTGCATTGGTGCTGGTAAGAAAAGTCACACCAGAAACCCCCATTTTGGTCTCCAAACGCCAAGAGAGATCAGGCTCTGGGCAGATTTTCTCCCCACTCATTTGTCAGAGATACAGGTGATGAAAGAGTTCATGTATCACGTTATAGTACTACAGCTTTCCATGCCATTGAGCTCACAAAAATGTGCTGTTTTGGTAGGATTGAATTGTATTATTATTATTATTATTATTATTATTATTATTATTATTATTATTATTATTATTATTATTTTACACACATCATTATCTGTGTATTCTATACGTAAAGAAATAAATACCCTGTATATTAAGAAAATTAAAAAGCATCCATTGTACACGTTGAACACAGCAAGAGAGCTCTAGCCTTTTAAGAATAACCTTGAATTAAGGTAGGCCTATATTTGATTTTACAATATATTATTATTTGTATTAAATTATAATTCATTCAAGGGGACGAGAGACGCCACATTGCAAAGACAAAAATACAAATAAACCTGATTTTAATTCCAGGCAGAAGGTTCGCTTTTCCCTTCTTTAGAAATGTTAATGTGGGAGCGTTTGGCAGTTCACATACCGCGCACATGTAAATATCTTCTTGTCAGAGTTTGGATGCAGTAGGACATCAGTGTTTGAGCGCAATAAAATCAGACAGCAAATGCTGGTTACTGAGTAATTGAGAACAGACCACTGACATAATGAAAGAAACCTCCATGCCAAGACAAGCGACCCCCTAAAAAGTTGGTTTAATTGACGCTGAAAAGGTCGCATCTGTATATATTTTTTTTTTAAACTGATTTTCCACAACCTCCATATAAAATGTCTGATATTTAATTATTAGGCTTATTATTATTATTATTATTATTATTATTATTATTATTATTATTATTATTATTAATAATAATAATAATAATAATAATAATAATAATAATAATAATATCATCATCATCATCCTTTAGCTACTAAAATATCCTTTGCAGAATTTGGAAAAAAAGGTTATTTGGCATCATATCTAAATTCCAAAAAATGTGCATATATATATATGAATACTCGAATTCATACATTATTATTATTATTATTATTAATAATAATAATAATAATAATAATAATAATAATAATAATAATAATAATAATAAATACAAGATATTATATATTATTTAAATGTAAATCTAGCAGATTTATGATTAGCGGTCTGTTTACTTGTTCATTAGATGGTAAAAAAAAAAAAAACGTTAAAACGAGCAGTTTAACATGAAATTGAAAAAGTCGGCGTTTTATTTAGGCTGTTCGGTATCTAATACAACTAACCGAGAGCAATCGACAGATACAGTTGTTTACATCTGGATTGAAGCGGTGCCAGCATTTGCTACCTAGGGCATCAGTTTATAAGACATTTATTGCATGTTAAGGTGATGTGAGGGCTTGGGAACATATTTACTAGATTATTCACCCTACATGTCAAATTAATAGACAACAATTATATTTTATTGAGTGTTGAAAGATTTCTTGAATAGAGACAATAACATAACAGAACACAGCTTCATTGACAGAAGACGATTGTGTGCGATTTCAAATAAGGTGTTCATGGGTTCACAGCCTGTTTTAATAAAGATCTAACTGCATAAATCAGCCCAGAAATCTTGAAACTATTTTAATATTCTACATTCGATTTTTTTACAAGCATTTACATGACTCATATTTGATTTCACTGCTTATTATTATGTATTTATCTATTCTAAAACTGGTAATGTTGTATTTTTCTTTACTGAAAAGCAGTGTTGAAAAATAAGTGATCGTAGCAGAAAAGTTATCAATACATTTTGAATTGACCTCTGCGCAATGTAATAATCGCTATAATAATTTGCACATAATGCCATGCTGGTTTATTCTGTACAGAATAAGGGGTGGCATTAAATTTCACTGATCTGGTGCATTATTGTATAGCAGCACTACACGTGCATCTCACATGAATATATTCAGCTTAATGTGACATCAAAAAAGTCCGTTTTGCTCTTTATTTAAATACGCATCGATATATCATTGTATTTGCATTCATGTAAGATGTAATAGACCATAGCCAAAAACGTATTACGTTACCGCAGTGTGTACAACATTTCATTTATTTTAAACAAGTGTTTTTATATACGTAGTATGCTCTATTTACATCGTGAATTTTTCATTGTAGTTCAATTGACTGCTGACAGCCTTTAAAAAAGTTTTTTTCTCATCACTTAAATAGTATAACCTGAAGCAAGAAAGCTCCAAATGTAGAGAAGAATGTGATTTTGAACCTATAACGGTTCAGTTTTACTTTTCAGACCAAGATTGCCAAGCTGTGGAGACAGATCCCACCTGTTGAATGTGAATGTGTCCCAGATTAAATGAGTGTATCCAGTCCTGAATCACAAAGTGATAAGAAAATATACTTCTGTGTCGGGAGGGTCTAGTTGTGCATGTTTTAACAAAAAGATCCTTGTCAAACGTCCAGAAATAGTGCAATTTTAAAAACCCCAATCGGACAGCTCCCTGATCATATCACTATTTAAACCATGCGGAAAAAAGTTACTTTCCTACAACTTGTCAGAGGTGCCACCATTTCCCCTATCGGTCTCTATCTCTCTGTCTCTTTTAAAACATACACATATATTTTAAGCACACACATTTCATCACAGTTTACACTGAAAGATCCTGATTGAATGATTATTACCAGGTCCGATGAGAGGAGAGCGTCCAGCGGGGTCAGTGAAGATGCGGCTCTCTCAGAAGTGCTCAAGAAGTTGTGCAGTTCAGTGCAAAAGTCTTTGAAGAAGCACATGCAGTTTTGGAAATAATGTGATCTCATGGATAGCTTTTGTTTGTCTGCGTTAAGTATGAGTTGTAGTGGAGTTGGCTGGCAGTGTAAGCTCTAAAGTTGCATGTTGCATGCCTGTAAGGATGCAGTAAGACGGGTTTCACACACTGCGCTGCGGTCTCGGCTCAAACTGCCTCCTTATTGCAACCAAACCCTTCTCCTTGCGCATGCGTACTAGAAAGCCAGCCCCCATACGGGGAAAAAAAAAAAAAAACTTTAAAAAAGTCATGTCCTCTTTAAAACATCAACTTTCAAACCTAAAACACCAGAGCAGGTTGCTAATAAATACAAATCTGTACATATGTGACTGGCCTATTGCGTGTGCTTCCAAAAACAAATGAATAAAATATTAAAAAAGCATAGTTTTATCAGGAGCTTTTTATGTTATTAAAACACTAAGTCACATAATACAATTTCATAAAACCATTTAGATTTTAAAATAGGTAAAAGCAAAAAAAAAAAAGCTTATAATTCACTACTGCAGTCATGAAGCTATGCTCATTAAATTATATTACTACAGCTAATCGTCTAACTTATATAATATGATGATTAAAATTACTATAATATATAATATTTCCTTGTAATATTCCTTATAATATTTCCTATAAAAATATGTCTACATTGTTTCAGGAATTAGTAATATCTGTTATGAAGAACATCAATATTTTGCTGGATTTAGTTAATAGATTATCACCGTTTTTGCAAGCATAATTATATATAAAAAGAAAAATACATTACATACTTTTTATTATTATTACGAAATACATTCAGACCACGAGAAAACATTAGATAGAAAACTACGTACAACTCAAGTAGCCTATACAGTATGGTAGTTACATCTATCACTTTTAACAGGTACGATTTATGTTCATTTCTAAGGTGTATTCTTTTTCATTATTAGGCTACACTATTAAAATATTGTAACCTTAATCAATTATTAGTATGATTACTACTACTACTACTACTACTACTACTACTACTACTAATAATAATAATAATAATAATAATAAAAACAATAATAATAAAGAATGGTTCCTCCACTCCACAATTAAACTGCTATTATAGTGGAGTAATACAACCATTTGAGTAGTGAAATGCATGCATTGTGGGAGAGCAGAGCTTTTCCACATCCCTTCACCTCCAGCTCTTCCTATAGAGAACTGGCTGCTGTGCGAGGTATAGGGTTAACAAATCCAACCTCGCTGTCCAGTAATTAATGTAAATATACAAGTGTCACTTTGACTCGGGAACAAGAGGAAAAGAAATGGTGCACACGTATTAGAGCATTGAAAACCATTATTCAATTTGTCACCCGTGTTCAAATGAAGATGGATCTCATGCATGTGTTTTATTTTCTTATTACAACTTACAGGGGCAATGCCGAAGAAAGAGCGTCTATGTAAGAAGAGACCCAGGGAAAGTCTTAGTCGCCTAATTAATTTTATATTGGGCAGCACATTGCAGAATAAATGGTAAATGTGTTGTTATATATGTTGATCATTTTGATAGAAACCCAGTGCGCAGTGAATGTATTGTTCTGTATTAGGCTAATTTAGGAATTGTGAAAAAATACATATACGATTTTAAAAATAGTAGCTGCATTACATATACATCATTTATAGCTTATTTTATCCTTCTGTTTTTATATCTCTCAATACCTAATGTATTGGGGAATCAATAATTTTATATTGATATCGGTTTGTACTTAATCCCAATTTAATTAACAATTAATGCATTTATTTATTTGTTATATATATATATAGACTAAACAAATTCATACAACGATATTCGTGAACTTCTTAGGTTTATGTAAGAAAGCAATTTAACGTTTTACTACTGTATAGCAATTATACAAGTGATTAAAGTGAAAGAAGTCTATGCAAAACACTGGCCAAAAGTTGCAAACTCACAAATGGAGAGAGCATCGCAAAATAGACGCGTCTATTATTATTATTATTATTATTATTATTATTATTATTATTATTATTAATATTATTATTATTAGTAGTATTATTGTTGTTGTTATTAGCCTACTAGCTTAAGTCACAGTTACAATAATAATAATAACAATAATAATTTGAGATTATGTATGTATGTTTATTTATTTATTTACTTTACATATTTGACTGATTCCTAGCATGTACCTTGTGTCTTGTGAGCGTTTATTTGTGGATGTTGCATCTGTAGACAGTTTTAGCAGCAACGCAGGAAAGCAAAATATAGAAAACGCTCCACCTGGTGGACATTAACAGAACTTAAGTAGGACTCGATTCTTTCCTTTCTGATCCGACAAAGCAAACGGTGCACGTCTACATATATGGAACATTATTTGCGTTTATTATATATACTATTGATGTTATGAAAGTAATATAAGTAATTAATTTTTACATGCACATATAAACACATTTTCCCAGGTTCAGAATGATTGGAGGTTATCACATATCCTATCCTTGTAAAAATCTATATTGATGACATTCTCTTCAGTGAAGTTGTTAACTTGTCACCATTTTAAGGTATTAGTATTGAAGTGTTCAGCTAGAGAATCTTGGTATCTACAAGGCATCTAAAAAACATGTTAAATGTATTTAGATTTATAATTATTATTATTTATTTATTGACAGACGATGTTTTCCAGGTCGACTTATAAATCATAAGAGCACATTTTGCAAAGTCCAGTTTATTTTTTAAATGAAGCTGAGATTTCATATTATTTATACACACACACACAACACACACATACACACACACACACACACACACATATATATATATATATATATATATATATACAGAGAGAGATACTGTGTATAAGAAGTTTAAAGTGACTATAAGGCTTACAAGGTAGGTTGGTTTTAAGGACACACTGACACAAGTGATAGGTGGGCAGAAAACTGAGTCATCGCTGGGCAGGTCAGGAGATTAACTGAGTAGTTACATTGCTACAAAGTAAAAACAATAATACAATATATTCTCTACAATTAAACCATTGTGCAACGTCATTCATAACTGAAATTAATACTGGTAGAAGCAGTTCCATCTCAGGTCAGTCTCTTTCTATCAATGATATTCCAGTGATTTAATTGGAATATTAATTATACATTTTCAACACAATGAAGATTACCATTTGACAGCACATGTAAACCATTGAAATCACAACTAAAATAAATGCATTAAAGGTGACTTAAAAAATATGTGACATTATTTGACTGATTATGAAACTTCATATTGCTATCACACGTACATTCAGTTTATTTTGTATTTGTTTTGTTTCTACCAGATCAAAGTGTTTCAGCAACTTCCCAAACACATTAAATTAAAAATATTAATTAAAATTATGACCACCAGTGCATATGTATAGAACTGTATTTTATATGTAACACAATTTCCTTGCTATTTCACCAAGTGCTGACATTTCCTTTCTCCTTTTCCTCCCTTGATGGCAACATCAGCTCAACCCATATCAAAACTATATATTCATTACATTAGTCTAATGTAAATTACCAAACGAGATACACAGTTCCAAAAAGATTAATTAAAACCTATTAGCTGGGTAAACCTTCTGAGAGATTAATTAAATATAATATGCAAAAGTTGTCAACAATAAGAAGGGTTTCCGCTTTACTTGTTTTCTCTCCTAAATTAACTCAAATAAGTGACACTAAACTATTTATTTTATTTTATTTAAAGCCTCACATGCATCTGAATAAAATGTTTGATGCTCCATGCCTAACTTCAGTAGATCAAGCCCTTATTCAATGAAGGGACCTTTGTCAAGCCTTAAATATTTTTTTCTTCAGTCCACTGTTTGATCATCTTTGAGGTGATACACACTTTCTGAAGACTGAAGACCAAATGCCGCAAAAGGTTTCAATATATTGAAAGCAAACAGACATTCTTGTCTGGTATTATTGAAAAAAATACTACTAATAATGTCTTTAGTTTGTGTTATAGCCGGAGTTATAGCTATAGAAGCACAAACACATAACCTTCATTTTTAACAGCCTATGTCCCTTTACACATCCGTTATACATCTACATTATTATTTATTGTTTTTAGAAAATATACATAAATAGAGCAATTGGCGTACCAGATAACTTTTTAGAAGAATCTTTACAATAGTACAGTCAATAGTACAAGTCAATATCTATGTTTACCAAGCTCTACTCTATTAATCTTTTCAGGCTATGTTTATATGTTAATTATTAATTTATATGTTAATTGGGGTCCCCAAAGCCAAATAATAATGACACAAACCTTGAGTAGCAGTAGGACATGGAAGTGCACTTAATAAATCAGTATCAGTAGAACATGGTGTGTGAAACATTATAATGCACAAGATCACAGATGAGAAGTCGCCAGTCTAGGCCAGGCTGTGAATTCTACATTAAAATTCTCTTTTTTGAGTTACAGGAAGTCAATGGAGATTTGAGAGGCTGGGGGTTACGTGATATCATGTCTTACCACATGTCAAACTCCTGGCTGCAGATTGTGAGCCATTTGGAGCTTGGCTGTTGTACTTTCCGTAAGTCCAGCTAAAAGAACATTGTCATAACCCAACCCCAATGTATCAAAAACATGGATTAAAGTTTCTGTTGCAGCTGTGTCCAAGTATGGATGAATGTGAGAAATATTTATTGGATGATAGAATGATGTCTTACAGACAGAATGAATGTGTGCGTCAAAGTGCAGTTACGGCTAGAAAGAAACACCTAAGCTCCCGACCTCGGAGCTAAGTTCAAGAAAACAGCTGCCCAGTGTTACACTATTGTAACAACAAGACATTAAAATAGGTCAAAATCAGATACACATAGCCTCCATTTTGTTAACATCTCCATCTGTGGGACACTATGACTCATCTGGTTTTAGATTTCAGACATCAGTGAAACAGCTCTAGATAAATGAGGTTTGATAGAAATGCATAGTTGGATACTTATAGCACTGAAGATAGATCCTTGGGGTACTCCAGAGGTCAGCCTCACAAACTCCATGACAGTTCTGTCCCTGGTCAGCAAGATAGGACCAAAACCAATTCAAAGCAGTGCCGGTACCCTAGCAGATGGATTTGAAGGCGACCACAGAATCTAATGGTCCACTGTCTCAAAAGCAAGATCAAGAACCTTTCGTATATACATTGCTCTTATAGCTGTCCTTTGTCAAAGATATCCTCAAAGTCCTCTATATCTGTAATAACAAGGTCACAACTCTTTGATGTGGGCTGCTCTAATGCTCATATTTTTCAGTATGTGCTGAGAGTAGATTCATCTACTTTATCCAGTAGATTTAGCCTACATCTTAAATTTAAAGTCTACTTGAAGTCTACTGTATACCTGTTCCCCTTTATACATTAATAAAGAATATTAAAATAATAAAAATAGCAACCGCAAACAAACAGCACCATATCCACAGTGCAGCTAATGTATTCATAGGCAAACACACGTAAAAACAATTTGTTAAGTAACAGAAGCAAGCAATTACAACTCAAGTAAACAATGCACTGAATGAATTAAAGTCCTGCTGTCAGAAAAGTTAAATGGAAACAACACAGGCTGTGAAAAACTTGAAATCAAATTATTTTGTGTACAAAAAAATTCAATAATATTAGCAGCAGCATGTGAAAAAGGAAAACACTTAGGAGTGATTAACACCATCTTCTACAAACACATTTCACTTCAGCATCGTTCAGAAAGCATGTATTTATGGGCAGTGGAATTGTGAATTGACGTGACAATCTGCCTGTTAGAGAATTATTGCACTGGGTCTGTGCTGCCACAACCCGGCTACCATGTCCACATGAGAGGGGGTATATGTGCAGTCTGAATATCCTGTCATAGCATCACATGTTTATTTTATGAGAAAATAGAGATGAAGCTTGCCAACGTTGTACCGCTGAGCCAAGTTCAGAGACCTGACCTTGGAATTAATAAACAATTTCTGCCACAGAAGCACATCAAATATTTTAAGCCTGCATATAATAAAAAACAGAAGTGAAACATATCATTTTTTTAGAGGGGAGGGAAAACAAACTAAACTAAAGAATCTATTAGCTACAAGCACTCGATATTATATACACAACGTAAAATGTACATGATACATTATGATACTGTTGCACCCTGTGATCGTTCAGAATGATGCTTATCTACTGCCACCTACTGACAACAGCACTTTGTATATATATGTATTTTGTTTCTGTCCATACTATACTTGTCTATATTTGTATGCACAGTAGTATGTGAGCTCTAATGCAAAAGATGTTTAAAGTTACCATGCACTTAAACCAAACACAAAGCAATAATAAATAAATAAATAAATAAATACATACATACATAAATAACAAGGGCCAGAAAGCCAAGTAATGTTTTAAATCAAGCTAAAACTAAACTCTGTATAATGATGGAGAAGTGGGCACAACATTAAAGTAACGAAAAAGCCCATAAAAAAATCAAACTGTAGCACACCGTCTTGTGCAAAGGCTAAATGTAATTACATAGCCCTCAGATTTTAAATAAATGTGTTTCTTAATCACAGTTACAATTGAAAACACACACATTCACTAGGGTTACACAACACTAAAAACAACCACAGATTAAAAGCATCAATAACAATGTTTGACTTTTTAGGTTTACTAGTGTTATTATAAATACAGTTAAGAAATATTATAATAGTAGTCTTGTTCTCTTGGAGGATCTGTATTATTCTTGTGTGCATGAATGTGTACAGTGAGCGTTTTCAATTCTGCTTCTATTGACGTCATGTGCTGAGTAGATTCTAAGATATGTTAAACTATGCGAGTGTCAAGAAATGTTATACGACTGTATATTCAGTGAACTTGGAGAAATGCAAACTGGTTGTATTAATCTTATCAGATGTATCGTGAGAAGCAATTCCACTTTGAATTGTTGTTAATAAGAAAGCACTTTTCCATTCTCTCCAAATCTTTTCTCTTCTTTTCTGTCCCATCTTCGCTCTGCTCATTCACTACAAACTATTCTTGCAGATGCGCTGGCATTGTGCAACGGACTGTGCAACGATGGATGTGACCAGTTCACCCCTGCTACACTGATAATATTTTTCCGAAAAGCAGAAGCTGGCAAACACAGACTGACTTGACAGACAAACACAGAGACACTGACAAACACATACACACACACCAGTGGTGCACAGGACAGGTATTCTATATGGGCCAAAAATCAGGCTGCGATTGTCCTCTAGAATATATATTTGTTTGCGTCCTATAATAGTTTTGTGTCACTTACATTTGTTTGTCTACTATTACAGTTTGTAGTATCCTATGAGATGTCTGTATCCCATGGCATTTATTTGGCTCCTGTATGACTTATTTTGGTCATGTAAGACACTTTTTATTCCCACGTGGCATGTTTTGCTCCCCTAAGATATTTTGTGGTCACGTATGATATGTTTTGCTTTGGTACAACTTCTTTTAATCAGGTATGACTAAAAGATGATGAAAAGTGATGAAGAATGGCTTACTTAGTCTTTGGGCCTATTTCCACTGAATGTGATCAGTTCAGCTATAGAAGGAATATCCATTTGGTTTGTAGTTTTGTATTGTTATTTAATACAGTGTAGTGCAATACATTGTAGTATAGTGTAGTGTTCTGCAGTGTTGTACTGTACAAGTGCAGTGTTATACAGTTATCTTCAGATACATTCAATTCCAGTTATTTGTATTGATGTGATTACGTAATAGGTTTCAGGCTGTTAAGTGCATGTTTTATAAGCATTTATTTAAGGACTGCCTAACTAATACTAACATTATCTTTGTTTTAATGCATTTTCCAAGATTTACATGTTCAAATCCTTCAGGTTCAAAACATGAACTCACAGATATGTTTATCACTTTTGTACTGTTATAAATTTCACATATTGTCAAGCTTGTCAGACGTTTCACCAAATTAATAAATTGTTAGATTACAAAAAAGTAATATTATCCCTTTTGGAATGTGTGCATCTAAGATGTAAAATCTGCTCGTATCTGAAACAGTGGCTACGCGCGTGGTTTGGAAGCAGCAGATGGAATTCATGTACAACAAGATGCAAAACAGATTTCACTTCACATCTACTACAGTGGGATCACTAAGCAGGAACAGTTTTTATGAGCCTGGATGAATCCTGGATAATCATACGATTATCTCCATTTAGCCCACTTCAAATCACCTACTGTATATCCTCAAACAGACTTAATAATAGTAGTAATAACAATGTTTGTACTAGTCCTAATGTGATGATGATGATGATGATGATTATTATTATTATAAGTTATTAATATTGCTGTTGTTGTTATTGTTATAATAAAGATTTCAGTTCAAGGCTCCTGTGAAGCACTTTGTAACACAAATCATCCCCATAGAAACATGGATGACATGCATGGCTTACGATCCTTCTGCACTCTAGCTCATTGTTGATAAGGGTATGATTTATTCACAAGATAAACACAGATTAACAAGATGTTTTTTCCACACTTATCTTGTTCTGGTACAACACCAAGAGTGATGCGAATGAAAAGGCAACATTTCTGTTCTCATAGCTGTGTGAGTGTAATGCACAGCAGCATAGGGATTGGATATTTTAGTGGAACAGGATCCATGTATTTATTTAAAGCAGGCAGCATTTTGACTGTTGTCCCATGTTACATTTGGTGGGGTTAAGGTGGTGGGATATTCTATACAACACATTTTACATATTGTTATTAGGTTAAATCAATTATTTGTCTTGCAGTAACCGATTCCAAAAGAGAATCATCTTTTGAACTTTACCTGTGAGCCAAAGAATATAATAGTCCTTTAGGATTGTAGTTTCCTACCAAGCCCTTTTACAAACATAATGTACCTCATGTAACCAAATATTTCTTTTTAATGTGAATTTTACATTTATTTTTTTTATATTAGTTCCAGGTGCTCTGCATGTTATACTGTTTTGCAATTTGTGCTTTTCAGTTGGATTGTGTTTCAAAAGGGTAGCAATCAAAAGTCTCTCCGAGGCCTTTTTAAACATTTTTTGTCATGCTTTCTTTTACTCAGAAATGCATTTGTTTGAATATAACCTTTAATAATGAATTGGTAAAGCCACTGGGTGTATGGCCTTGTAGCAACATGTTTTTTTATTTTATTATTATTCTCCTAAATTCATACAGAAAAAAAATATATTTAAGATCCTACAGATTCATTATTGAGTTTAAGCCTACTTGTATAAAGAGGTACCTTGCTAGTTGAGCTTAGTTGAAAAAAAGACACTTAATCTAAAGAGACAATATAACACAATGGCAGACAGACTGCAATCTCACTGGGAAAATGTCTGTGCTTTACTGGCATGACGATACTCTGCATGTCAGTAAACTCCTATGTTTATTGGGAAGCCAAGGTTTGACTTGAGCCATGCACTAAAATAAATAAAACAATCTTCTTTTGGGGAATAGATAGAAATATGTTTTCAAGGAAGGTGGGGATCCAGTGATATCTGACTTTATATCCTTAGGTTTGGTTTCTAGCAGTCTCTGTGATTCAGGACCCCTTATCTTTTGGCCATCCGCATTGATGCCAAGAGATAAGGCATCATGGTCTCAGGAATGGACACACTAGGACCAATAACATTGACTGGGGCATTAGGACTAAACTAACCACTGTCTTAATCTTAATATAGCAGGTCCATTGATATGCTATCCACACATGCAGAGTCCCACCTTTGAGCATCTGATTACGACACACCTTTTCAAACTGTATCTGTAATACTGCAGCCAACATCTCCTGGACATCTGAGCACTCTTACTTTTATACATTTACTTAGAACAACATACATTATCTCTTTTCAATATTGTGCAAACCATCCAAAACATTACGTGTCCATGCCTCAATACCCAGGGGTCCTGTATAGATGGACTGTGTTGGTTTGGGAGGGGGAATTCAGAATCGGATGAGATAACGAAGGTATTTTCTCTGGGGTGATGAATGCTGTTGCTGTACTGCCTTTCTGGCTCAAGCAGTCCTTTATAGAAACAAATTTACCATTAGAATAACTAATAAAGAGCCAAAAATGTTGCTTCTCCTCCCACTGTGTACGTTGCACTGGCAGATGAAATCATGACTGTCAGGTTATTAAGTATAATATTATTGTCCATGATTAAATTAATGTATGTCGCTTATGTCTTTACACATGACCATCTGTGAGTGGCATGACTGACAGGAGGTTTAAGAAACCTTTCAGCCTGTGTGCCCCAGAGCCCTGGCTGGGTTACCCTGGAGGTTGGATGTGTTAACATAAGAGCTAGGGAGAAGACGCAGAAGTGTTTAAACGATGACATGCCTTGTGTTCATTTTCGTCTCCAACCAGTTACCGAGTGGTAAAAATGACAGCCACATACCATTCAGTGGAGTGTGTTCTAGATGTCCTGCATGGGAAATAATGACATTTATACATATCCTTTTAACAGTCTGGTGATCTATATAACTATATCTGTCTACAGAGAATGAGAAAGATATTTTGATGTTCAAAATAAATTCAGTGATCTTACTTGTAACATTATATATTTTATTATAATTACAAATAATAACAGTGCTGTACAGCAGAATTCCTTTCAATACAAATACTTAGAAATAGTGTACCAGCATATAATGTAAGCCATGTGTTAAGGAATGGCAGCATGTGGCTGACATTGTGTTCCTTAGAAGTCTCCATTATTTAATGGAAAATGTTTTGAGGCACACTGGGTTATGTGTGTTTCAAGCTCACTGCTTTGTTTTTCATTACAATCCCATGCTATGCCAAGTCCTGTCTGACGAGTTTTGTAAACAGTTTGGACCAGGATGGGTGACCTAGCTCTAATTTGAACTGATGTTAATGTGTTTAAGACATTCTGTACCTTTTTTTTTTCCTTCTTCTTCAGTGTAATCCAATTTGAGGCAAGCTGACTGTGATTGGAAACTTGCTTCAAGAAGCTTTTAAAAAATAATAATGATTGTCAGTTCTTAATTTATGCTAATTAGAGATGCAAGAGCATGCTCCAATTTAAGACTGGCAATATGTATATATAAGGCATATACAGTGTGTATCTTGGTTTTCCCAGTTTGAACTGGTTTCTTGAATTCAGCTGTAAAATGAGAGAGTCAGTGGACTAAACCAAAAATATCTGTTTAAACCTTCCAGTCAATACTGTAACACTGTAGAAATTGAAGATAGGTACACATTGACAGAGAATGGTGTGTGCAAGGGGACCAACACATACAAACTACAGAGCAGGAATGGAATCCAACAATTTGAGACTTTTTGGCTTGGTACACAGCAATTTCTTTTTACCTTTTTTTCCTCATACCGTTTATATGTAGTTAAAACAACTATTAATGGACATTACCAAATCCACTTTAAAAGAGTGAGGGATACATTTCAATTCACAGATCACATGCAGCATTTTTTCAGTGACTGAATTACAAAATTAAAGACATTAAAAGTAGCTGTATGTATGTATTCAGAATGTCTATTGTACTGCTTCACTAGTTGAATTATCCTGTGTTCTGTTCAGGGATATGGACAATAATGCAGATAAACCACTTTATTGTTGTTGTTAATTTGCTAATTGTTCAAAGGGCACTGTATCTATATATATATATATATATATATGGTCATTCGTGGAGGTTTTGAAATGGTTTCTTTGGGGTTCTTCGTTATCTGTTAATGTCTTCAAGGTGGGTCAGAATGCTGCTTGGCTATTTTAGTAACTTGAAAAAAAGTCAGAGATAGATTTAGGTTTACCATTAAGGAATGAGTTTCACGCAGCTGCTACTAGTTAAATAGATGGCTCCTACTTTGATACAGAGAACTGCGGTATAATGGTTGTGAAGGAAAAGCCAAGTTAAAAGGTAGTGCTAAATCCAATTTGATTAAGTGTATATGACTTTTTGGGGGCATAAGAGGTGGGAACTTGGTGTATTTTCTGAGCTGAGAAAAGATAATACTTAAGGGCTTTTTAGTACTGAGACATGATGCTACATGCCAGTATAATGTATGTTAGCACCCACAACATTTTCTTTTTCACATATGCATTCAACACTATGAAGTCCTTTTATGGCAGCATGTTTTTATGACCTACTTTCTTAACTGAATCACTTTCTACGTAGCTGTTAAGCTGTTAGCCCCACAAGGCACAGGACATAGTTTCCATATGGTGTGCTACAGTCAACATTGTAGAGAATATTAAAATACAGAAAAATTGGTTGCAAAACTATATTAGGATCATATTAACACACTTTCCACGTTTTTCTTGACTTACAACATTCCAAATTGTGACTTAAATAAATAATAGAAGGACCAAAGATGATTCATTAATAAAGCAGAATTTTGAAGCAACTCCTACACGCACTTGCCAAAACCACAAGTTAAAGAACAAATATGCCTCCGATGAGGGATTTTCTCATATACTATTTTGCCACATTTGTGTATTTGTCATTACGATATAATTGATATGTACGTGGTGAGATGCTTTGATGTCTTGAAAATTCAAGTGTAAAATGTTTAATGAATTGTCATGCTATCAAAATGCTTTTAAATTATCAAAGCTATTTTATTTTCATTTGCAAAATTATGTAAACATAACATGTTTTTGTAATTGTTGCTGAAGTTTTGTGATTCCCTCCAGAAATAATCTGTCTCACAGCCCCCTCCAGTTTACATTCATCCACCAGATGATTTCCACAGAGATGCTGCCTCAGCTGCAGAACCAGGTGAACATTTTGTGACACCAGATCATAGAATGAGGAATATTACTCTTGGTATTATTACATAAGCACCCATGTTGGATTGTATAATGTTGTAAGTATAGTATTATTTATTAGTGTTGATGGAATATATAGTATTGTTTATCTTGTAAGTTGGTTTGGATAAATCTACCAAATGAATGAATGAGACAAACAATGTAGAAAACCAGTATTTACATTCATCAGACAATTCCCTGTTACATAGCTTGACCTAACATGCACAAACCATGGCTGGGATTAAATCAAAACTTTGACCCACATGCTAATAGAAAACTTCAAAACTGTACTCAGTTGCTGCTTCATTTTTAGTAAGATGACACTTTCTTCTAATCATAAATGTAACTGCTATGATGTACAGGATTATAGTTTTCATAGTTTTTTTACATCTACACAAACAATGATACCCAAATAATCAACCACCTCTAACATGGCAAGCCTGCAGGGCTTTGGGTTGGTCAGCCTTGATGATCAGCCATGAAGCCAACTGAAGGTCATCTGCAAGACTCTTCCTGCCACAAAGAAACTATTTATCCATTGATTTGAATATGTTCATACATTTCCTTAAGTTAAATATTCTCTGACGTTTGCAGCATCTATCATGGTGTACTTAAATAAAACAAAGCCAAACTTTCCCATAATTTCCTAATAATTCAGTTATTATGATAAACTTATTTGACTAGTAGGAAACTGAATATGAAGGGTAATATGCTAGAATGTGAATTACAATTTCCTATACTGCCTGTTTAAACATGATAGTGATCGGATATAATGGATATTCAGTCAGGTTGGCTTGCATCCTCCTGTTAGGATCCAAACTGCAATACCTATCCATACTTGGAAAAAAAAAATCTGACAGAAGGTTTTGGTGCAGTGAGATCATGGAACAGAGTAAGTGTTGACTTTTCTTTTTCTTTTTAACTTATACAAATACCACATAATTAAGAACATTTTCACCATATCAGGTGTTATTCTTTGGTACGGGTATTTATTTATGTTTAATATTACATTAAATTTGCAATATATTTATTTATTACATATCAATGTTGAATGTCTAAAGCTTGGTAATAAGGAGGTTTAAAAAAACAACCAAAAAATAAATTAAAAATACATGTAATAAGCATAGTCTTATTTGTACTAGCTTCGAAAACTGATCTGCTGGCATCAAAGAGAGTCTGTTTAGTTTGGACAACTCTTTGTCTTTCATAATGTATGTATGGCTCTATAAATGCTTGGTTTACAGAAAGCATTTGTGCAGATTAATATGGGTAAGGTGCAGGGTTATATGAACCTTCCGAGTAACAAGAGGAGAAAAAAACAAAAACACTTCCCTACACCCTTACATTTTGAAGTCTGAGTTGCTTTTAATTAGTTTTGGAATCCCTTAAATATATCTTCATCAGACATTCCCCTTTATACTCAAACAGTAGTTTCATAACAGGAAAAAGGCAATCTGAATCTCTTGTTTCAGGAAGTGTAGAGAAATCACCGTAAACTGGGCTTGTTAGTTGGTATGTATGTTGTCATGGATGATTGGGTTTGGCGGAGTAAAAGCGACACGCTACTTTTTTCCCCTGCAGAATATGATCAGACTTGATAAATGTGTTTAGACAGAGTTAAGCAACAAACATGAATAACTTCCATTTAATTCAAAGGCAAAGCAGATAAGTGTAGATTACAAATGTGTCTTAATATGTAACATTTTTAATATGAAAGTAAACAGTGACGAAATCAGATGGTGATTTACAGATAACAGGTGAAAAATCAAGCTACTGTGGTTTTTAATTTCTTTTCTTTTTTTAAGATAAATAATCTTATTATGGGGTTTCCAAATCAGTACTGCAAAGAAATGGCTTTAATCCCAGCTTGATGCAATTACTTTAACAAGGAATTCAAATAAAATTAATGTTAACAGTTTCAATTGAAGTTTGAAGTTTGAAGTTTAAAGGAGATTTGGTTTCCCATAGACCTACCATGTCATATGATCCAATACATCCTTAATCTATACTGCACACACACATACACACACACACATTCAAGAATATACATTTTAAACAAAGCATTATTAGATTAAACGTAGGCTGGGTTGTTCACGTCTACAAACATAAAAATGATTAAACTTGAATTAAGGTCTTTGCGGGGAGAAGTGTTATTTTAGTTCCCTGCTGTCGTAAGTGAAGTGTGGAGTAAAGTTTCTGAAGTAAATTGACATAAGCCAACTATGTGGCAGTTTTTGTTCCTGACTTTGGGTGAGTGTTAATGATGAAGCCAAGTCATGACAACTCTGCAAAATGCTAAATAAAGGAAAAGTCTTCTCCTCTCCCCATTAAATGCCACAATGTGTGCTAATGAGTTTTATTGTTGTTCAAGTCCAGTGATAGTTTCAGAGAAGACTGCTGCCAGCTTCTTCAAAGTTTACGACCGAAAGGAGTATAAAAATACACAGTGCTACTCGAGCTCTTTGGGGAACCATGATGACTTTTTCAGCTGTTTTTCCATTATGTTCCTGGGGGGTTATAAGCTGAATACTTATACAGTTAACAAAAACACTTTCACATCTTCTGACTTTGTAAGGATGTGCTTTATTTTAAGGGTGTGGTTGTACAATTTTACTTCAATACAGATATGATTTAAAAGAGGACTTTTCTATATGTAAGGTTACTGGATCATGTGTGCAATAGCTGGACATTTTATAAATTTGGTTTGGCTTATGGTAATGGTTGGGCTCAAGCAGACAGTGTACTGTCACTTAAGATTTTTCTTAGGAAACAAAGGAATTCAACGTGTGCATAAGGCTGGGATTAAAAATGAAATGGAATATTAGTTAGAACATCTCTTACAGATGTGACTATGCTAGTATAAGTTAATTAACTCCCTGTAGAATCACGGACATATTGAAATATTGTATTCTTCAATTACACAAACATGGAATCATTAACTTACATTGTTCTGCTCCATAGTAAGGTATACTTTGCTGAAGGGTGGCACTTTGGAGTGCAGAAATACGGATACAACAGTATGTATTTAAGATTCTTATTTGACTATATTCTCCTAGCGTGACTTCAATTAAAAGTAGGACTGATTTTTGAAAAGTCTCATTTGCACTCTTGAGGATTGGGAACCAGCATTAAAGCATTTTAAAGAACACATACATTCTCCATCACAGTTGTAGAATAGTTCCTGTATAACAAACAGTATTCATATTTAAAAAAAAAAAAATCATCTCTGAAGGGTTACTTGAAGGGTTTGTATGAAGGTTTTTGGACATTTTAAAATATATGCATTCATTTAGTGAACTGCACTGCAGGACTAGAAATGCCACTTTGACAACTGAATGGGATCTGAACCAAAAGAGCTGGACCACTTGGGGGGCTTTAGGGACAGACCTCCATCTGAGTTACTCAGTCCCATGGTTAGACAAAGCTTGGATCTTGGGGTGGGGAGGCAAAACCAATACAATCCACATAGATTGAAGTAATCTGTTTTGGAATGGATTGGGAATGGAGGAGGGTGGTGGGGAGATGACAGTCCCACCAGCAATCCCATCTGAGCGGTGTGGGAAATATAATGAAAAACAGGAGACAAGAAGTTCCCAGCTACGCAGATGCTATGGAAAACACACTCTAAATGTTATTATTATTATTATTATTATTATTATTATTATTATTATTATTATTATTATTATTGTTATTATTATTATTATTATTATTTATTTATTTATTTATTTATTTATTTATTTCTTAGCAAACGCCCTTGTCCAGGGTGACTTTCAAAATATAAATTTATTTTTGAAAAATATACAGTGCAATTCAAGGCATAATACATTAATTTACACAAGTGTATATGAGATATACAGTAAACAATATATGAGGTCTTAACATCCTAGATTGTAAAAGCTGATGAGTGCAGCCAAGATGTTAGGTCACAGTCAAGGGCCGAGGGAAAGGGAGCATAGGGGAAATCAAAATAACAATATGAGTACTAGTAAAGCAAGGCAAGTAGTATGATAAAACGTACAAGTGCTATCTTAAAGGAGAGTAAATGACTAAATGACAAGTACTATCTTTAAAGATGCAACTTGAGTAAGTGCCAGAAGGAGGTCAGAGATTCTGCTGTTTTTACTTTAATGGGAAGGTTATTCCACCACTTAGGGGCCAGGGATGAGAAGGAGCGTGCTAAATAATAGAATTGAACTTGGTGTGTATTGTAGCATTTCAGACGTTTTGCTACTGGATTCACCACTGACAAAAACAACAAATAATAAGAGAGTGTCGGTGTTCCTTTAATTTATCATGGTGAAATGGCTTTCAAATGCACACTGAGCCTAGACTCTCTAAACTACTTCTCCCCGGAGGGAAATGGGGCAACAGTAGAGTTCAACCAAAGGGAATGCACTGATACTATGTGATCTTATGCACATAGGCCTGGTCGACCTCACAACTGCCAAATGCAAATTATAGTTGCAGTACTTGAAGGAAGGATTTAGTTTGACAGAGGCTTGTTGCTTCTCCTCAATGCAAAACCCAACTTCAAGTACTGTGTTTTTAGCTCAAAGATCAAAGAAAGGCTTACTTATGTCCATCAACAGAAAATCTGAATGTGTGTTTATTATTTAAACAATTAGTGAAAGGTTTTCAAAAAGAAATGGAAACTGAAAAAAATAAATTGTGGGTATGCAATGTTCAAAATATGTGGTGCCTTCCCTTAAGCATTTTTTTTTTTTAATGAAATGGCTAAGAAAGACTGGGGACTATTAAACCATACACATACATTTTATAGCAACAGCACTGAATCTTCAGGGCTCGGGAGCTCTCTTTGCAGGCTTGGCATGGATTCAATGCAACTGGAGATCCAACAGTTCTAAATTATGTTTTATTAAAATGGTATATCGTATCTGCCTTTTAAGGCTTTGACTCCTCGTGAAATTGCTAAGAAGATTTCTCTGGAGAACATGTTAGAGGAAATTGCATGATATCATACAGGCTCATTAGAAGTACATATGTTAAAATAAAGGGTAACATGGGGATTAAACATAAATAGGATTTAATTTAGCAATCATTAAATCAAAATTACAATAAAAAGAAAACATCCAAAGAAAACCATATCTCTGTCACCTACAGCTCTATCATTTCCAAAATGTAAAATGTGCTGAACTGCCTCAGTGCATATGTGCAGAATATAAAACTGAAAGACAATAAATGTTATTGTTTTTGGACAATTGTTCCTCTTGTTCTTAAATGTCTGACCCACAGTCCAGCACAGTGTCTTTTTTCTCTTGAATAGTAGTATATTAATTATTGTGATTAGAAATCCTTTCAGGTTATCCATTATGGCACAGATCTGGACATGTGTTTCGGCAGGTTAACAGCAGCAAAATGGAACACACTGATATGTTCTTTGGAGAGTGACTTGCTGTACCCAACATAATCCATCAATTGTGATGCACGTCATTACCTCATTTGTCTCTTTTAGAAAGTACAGCTCATGTGAATTATAAATAATTGATAAAAGGTGTAAAAGGTCATGTGTACTGTCAAGATAAGGTTACAGTGCAGACAATGACAACGTTCTGTTCCAGGCCCACCTCAGAGCACCTGACCTGTTCTGTTCCAGATGAGTAACAAACCCACTGGACCAAAAGACTGGTCTCCTGATGTAGGGTGGGGGGTAGGATTGGAGTTGTATACTCTTCCAAGTCTACAGGACTACAAGTGTCACGTACACAATAGCAAAATAAGAATCATTTTGCTCTTCTAGACACAAAAATAGCTTGGACAAGTTACCCTTGCTAGGCAGATATTCTGTGTGTATAAAAGCACTGACATTAAAACAGTTAAATCGTGATTAATTAAAACAAAGCTGATTGTCATGAGCTACCTAACGTAATATCAGATGTCTTAAGTGTTATTGAGTGGCCACACCCAGAACCCTTTTTTAAAAGCGATAACATTTGCAAAGTGTTCCAAGTGTGACCAAGCCCTAAGATATACATTCAGTGAGGTTAAGACAGTAAACAGTTGTTAGGAATCTTGCTGCTCATGAGAAATGTATCCACAGAAGGCTGTTCTGCATTAGACTCACACATCAGCACACATCCTCATGCACCAAGGTCAAGGGGCACACACACCCATTTGCTTCAACCTTTGGGAGATGACTCTTCCTTAGTAGTTTTGCTTCTTTACTTTATTCAAATACTTGGCAGATTTCAAAAGGCGCATATCGTGCCACGCATACATATCTTCAATCTAAATGATGTGTACAGCTGTGCCTAAAATTAACTGAAGAGATCATCTATTGTTTGACAAAGGCAATGTCTTTTTCTGAGAATGTATTTTTAAATATACGTTTTCATTACTGATCTGAAATTATAGGGTAGAACCATTATAATGTTGGGGTAAATGGCCACCCTATTAATTCTAAATCAAATAGGCTTGTGGATTTGTGTTTAAATTTGCATGGAAATCACAGGGAAAAATTTGTCAATATGGTCTTAAAAAGAATAACAAATAATAAATCAAGATGAGAAGACTAGGACCAGATGAATGCCTTTTGTACAAATGTAATAGGACCCTTATCATGTCTTCCTGCTATCACAGCACTAATTCTTTTTTTCTTTTTTGTACAGTGACAGCTTTAAATAATAATTTGAACAAAAACACAGGATAATATTTTTGGAGCCTGCAAAATAAGAATTATTGCCAGGGCCTGGAAACTAACCATTCCATGAAAAGATGATTGGTGGAGCCACCGTACTGAAGTAAACAATGGCAAGAAATCATTATAATACACTAAAAATGAAAGGCAGAACTGGGATATAGTCCAGTATTTTCTACAGAATGAAAATAAATTACATGAAGTTTCATTCCAATAAAAAGAGTTGATCCAACAAAATATAATGAACACTTTTCAAAATATTATATAAACAAAAGAATTATCTGACCATTTATTTTAATTAACTTTGTATCACATTCATGTGCTGAAACATTATGGATTATTTCCTCATTGCTATTTCCTCCTTCTATGTCATTGTCACTGTCAGCATTCATCTATATTTCAATGTATTACTCTACGCATAATTCATATTCAATTGAGAAAAAATACACAACAACACGGAATTAGGAAATGTGCTAAACTTTCCATCAACAGAAAAGACTCAACATTTTTATACATTCAGATTCAAGAATTTGTGGCTGCTCACAATATACACCGATCAACCATAACATTATGACCACTGACAGGTGAAGTGAATAACACTGATAATCTCGTTATCATGGCACTTGTCAGTGGGTGGGATATATTAGGCAGCAAGTGAACATTTTGTCCTCAAAGATGATGTGTTAGAAGCAGGAAAAATGGGCAAGCGTAAGGATCTGAGCGAAATTGACAACATGTGCAAAGCTGACTTCACATAGCACGAGCACGACAATGATGCACCTGAAGAGAAAACACATTGGAGCCATGATGACGGGAGGAAGATGCTCAGCTGGTACAGATTGGTACTCTGGATCCGATGCGTCATTTGTAGTCCGTCAACCGAAAAGTTGTCCATCAAGGACGGCACATTGGATCCATTAAAACCGCACAAAGTACTCAGCCTTTCCCGTTTCTTGAACTAGTGTGTGTCTCGCAATTAAGCTACGTCTGTTTCTTTACCTCCTCAACAACATTATTATTATACATTGTATTTATAATGCCATTTTATTATACCCACGCACTACACTCAAGCAAGAGTCAAACCAGACACAGTAAAGACAGGCGATCCAGCAGTACAGTACATGCAGACAAAACAAAGCAAGCAAGAAACAAATAGGGTGCCCATGCTGACCCCTGTCCACTGCCGAAAGCGCCTACAATGGGCACGTAAGCATCAGAACTGGACCACGGAGCAATGTAGGAAGGTGGCCTGGTCTGATGAATCCTGAGTTCAAGGTGTTGACTTGGCCTCCAAATTCCCCAGATCTCATTCCAATCGAGCATCTGTGGGATGTGCTGGACAAACAAGTCCGATCCATGCAGGCCCCACCTCGCAACTTACAGGACTTAAAGGATCTGTTGCTAACGTCTTGGTGCCAGATACCACAGCACACCTTCAGAGGTCTAGTGGAGTCCATGCCTCAATGGGTCAGGGCTGTTTTGCCGGCAAAAATGGGACCTACACAATATTAAGCAAGTTGTCATAATGTTATGGCTGATCAGTGTATATGCTGAAGTTTTGCATCAACATTTTTCAAATATAAAATCTAGTAAAATAAAAAGTGTATATGTATATATATATATATATATATATATATATATATATATATATATATATACAGTGAGGGAAAAAAGTATTTGATCCCCTGCTGATTTTGTATGTTTGCCCACTGACAAAGAAATGATCAGACTATAATTTTAATGGTAGGTGTATTTTAACAGTGAGAGACAGAATAACAACAACAAAAATCCAGAAAAACTAATTTCAAAAAAGTTATAAATTGACTTGCATGTTAATGAGGGAAATAAGTATTTGACCCCTTCGACTTAGTACTTGGTAGTAAAACCCTTGTTGGCAATCACAGAGGTCAGACGTTTCTTGTAGTTGGCCACCAGGTTTGCACACATCTCAGGAGGGATTTTGTCCCACTCCTCTTTGCAGATCCTCTCCAAGTCATTAAGGTTTCGAGGCTGACGTTTGGCAACTCGAACCTTCAGCTCCCTCCACAGATTTTCTATGGGATTAAGGTCTGGAGACTGGCTAGGCCACTCCAGGACCTTAATGTGCTTCTTCTTGAGCCACTCCTTTGTTGCCTTGGCTGTGTGTTTTGGGTCATTGTCATGCTGGAATACCTATCCACGACCCATTTTCAATGCCCTGGCTGAGGGAAGGAGGTTATCACCCAAGATTTGACGGTACATGGTCCCGTCCATTGTCCCTTTGATGCGGTGCAGTTGTCCTGTCCCCTTAGCAGAAAAACACCCCCAAAGCATAATGTTTTCACCTCCATGTTTGACGGTGGGGATGGTGTTCTTGGAGTCATTCCTCCTCCTCCAAACATGGCAAGTTGAGTTGATGCCAAAGAGCTTGATTTTGGTCTCATCTGACCACAACACTTTCACCCAGTTCTCCTCTGAATCATTCAGATGTTCATTGGCAAAATTCAGATGGGCCTGTACATGTGCTTTCTTGAGCAGGGGGACCTTGCGGGCGCTGCAGGATTTCAGTCGTAGCGACGTAGTGTGTTACCAATTGTTTTCTTGGTGACTATGGTCCCAGCTGCCTTGAGATCATTAACAAGATCCTCCCGTGTAGTTCTGGGCTGATTCCTCACCGTTCTCATGATCATTGAAACTCCACGAGGTGAGATCTTGCATGGAGCCCCAGACCGAGGGAGACTGACAGTTATTTTGTGTTTCTTCCATTTGCGAATAATCGCACCAACTGTTGTCACCTTCTCACCAAGCTGTTTGGCGATGGTCTTGTAGCCCATTCCACCCTTGTGTAGGTCTACAATCTTGTCCCTGACATCCTTGGACAGCTCTTTGGTCTTGGCCATGGTGGAGAGTTTGGAATCTGATTGATTGATTGCTTCTGTGGACAGGTGTCTTTTATACAGGTAAGGAGCTGAGATTAGGAGCACTCCCTTTAAGAGAGTGCTCCTAATCTCAGCTCGTTACCTGTATAAAAGACACCTGGGAGCCAGAAATCTTGCTGATTGATAGGGGATCAAATACTTATTTCCCTCATTAACATGCAAATCAATTTATAACTTTTTTGAAATGCGTTTTTCTGGATTTTTTTGTTGTTATTCTGTCTCTCACTGTTAAAATACACCTACCATTAAAATTATAGACTGATCATTTCTTTGTCAGTGGGCAAACGTACAAAATCAGCAGGGGATCAAATACATTTTTCCCTCACTGTATATATATATATATATATATATATATATATATGATAGAGAGTGAGAGAGAGTGGCACAGTTAGAAGTTCATTACAATGTAACACGCGATTTGTTCCTCCAGTTTGCCACAAGTATAACAGACATGCATCAGATGGGCTGCTAGTAGTACCTGTGTATCATTGTAATATTTTGGTGATCCAATAATGAAATGCAACTGGAATGCAGCGATGGTAGCCAGACTTGTGTCAGGACCCTGAACATGTTCCAGTCCCAAGAAAAAATCATTAAAGAAGGGCATTGTTACCTGATATAAATAGTACATACTTAGCCCATTATAGGTATTGGTTATAAAACAAATACATGAGTGTCAAATGATACATGTTAAAGAACAGAAGGATTCTGTAATGACACTTCATAACACTATCATTGTGTAAAACAGCATGTGTTCTGTGTTAGAAAAGAAAAGGAGAAAGAGGAGAGGGGGCTGGTTACAGATTGCTAAAGGGTTTGCAGTGAAGCTGTTGTCTCCAAAGAATCACACTGGGAGGAATCCAGATGGCATGGAGAGGCGCTTCAGGTAGTTTATGATTTTGTGGGGTTTTTCTTTCTGTGGCTGAAAAAGTTAGTTTAACAGAAGATCGATTCTAATAAAGTGACACTGTAATCACACCGACACACACGCACACGCACACACACACACAAAATAAAATAATGCTTAAACTGAGATTTTAAACATTTCGAAGTTGATATTGGTGTTTAATTAATAAAATCCCTATAATGTACTTTGTATACTTTATATGTATTATTTAAATCTTGGCCAATGGATTTTGCTTTATTTACTATATTTCCTTCATTTGCACACACTGACTGAAATGTTAACAAATGATCAAATTGTCTCTGATCAGTGAAAACCAAGCAGTATAAGCTGTGTAAATGATAGTGGTATATTAAATAAAATCAGAAAAAAATTATTATATTGTAGCAATCTGGGATGGTGTATGTGGGACTGCAGTGTCTGTCTGTTTGTTCTGTGTGTTAGGGAGTGGGACAGTTCGTTGTCAGGTCTTTGTTATTAAGGGGAATTGTTGTTACGGTTTCGGGGGTCAAGGGGTTAACCCTGCACAGGAACAAGAGGGGCACTGTGATTGGGGGAGCCATTCACAGGGTGCGAGGACATATATAGCGGAGCCATGGTTCCCGCCCAGGAGTTGAGGAGTTATATGCTCCGTTAAAAAATGTTGTTCTTTAAAATAAACCTGTTCCTTTAAATCACAACTTTCTCTCATTATTCAGGGCTCTACAGTGCGAGCATCTGCGAGTAAAAATAATGCTGTGCGAATGTTAAATAGTATTTGGGCGCACAGTGCGAATACAATTTTTGAACTCTATAATGAAATACTACATTTAAATGATTATGATAGCGATGTTTTATACAAATCATTATTATGGAAGCAAATGTGGGAAATGTAGTTCTGTTGTGGATTGTCTAACTGAGAAGGCAACAAAAACTACTCTAAGTTTCGTGAATTACGTTTATGACCAGTGTTGCAACGGTTCATTAGGCTCAATATCCAAAGACCTACTAGCTGGGGTTAACCATCTCATCGTTAAAACAAACTCAGTTTCAGTAGTACTCAGCGACAGTAGGGATGCAACAACTACTCAATAACATCGATCAATAAAATCTACTAAAATTGTAAGATTTTACCATCGATTCGTTGGTTCTACCTGGGGCGCAGCTACAAAAAAATCTAACAAACAAAAAGAAAACCTTGAAAGATGGCGGAGGCTGCAGCTACACCCGTGGAAAGTCTTGCAAGTCTTCTAAGGTACAGGGGCACTTTACATTGAATTTACATCGAAGACAGTTTGCTGCAACATGTGCAAAGCTGACCTCACATAGCACGAGCACGACAATGATGCACCTGAAGAGAAAACACATTGGAGCCGTGATGACGGAAGGAAGATGCTCAGCTGGTACAGATTGGTACTCTGGATCCGATGCGTCATTTGTAGTCCGTCATCCGAAAAGTAGTTCATCAAGGACGGCACATTGGATCCATTAAAACCGCACAAAGTACTCAGCCTTTCCCGTTTCTTGAACTGGTGTGTGTCTCGCAATTAAGCTACGTCTGTGTCTTTACCTCCTCAACAACATTATTATTATACATTGTATTTATAACACCATTTTATTATACCCACGCGCTACACTCAAGCAAGAGTCAAACCAGACACAGTAAAGACAGGCGATCCAGCAGTACAGTACATGCAGACAAAACAAAGCAAGCAAGAAACAAACAGCTACATGTCTTGTACATTGTTGCATTTGCTTTTCATTTGAGCATTAAATATGAAGTATTTATGATGTGCCACTAATTATTATTTTATTTTTTTGAGTGTGCCCCTAAATTAAAAATGTAGCGGCACAGTGCTCCTAAGGAAAAAAGTAAGCATAGAGCCCTGCTATTTGTTTAATAATTGTTTAGTCTAAAACACTACATTGGTGTCAGTAGTGGGATAAAATCCACACTGCTATCCATCCGAAAAAAAAAAAGGATTTGCCATGCATAATAGGAAGAGAGGGGCTGCGGGGTGCCACCTCGTAGAGGTCCCCCGAGTATGAAAGGGTGGAGAAGGCTTTAATTCTGCTGGTTGTTCCAAAAACAGACTGATGTTGAGTTTTTCTTTGAACTCTGGGAAGTAGCTCGGATGACTTTCACCATGGTGAGTAGCGATTCATTCAGCCAGATGAGAAGCACCAGGGGTACCCGCAACAAACAGACAACAATAGTGAGGCTCTAGAATGGGATGGTAGCGACCTGGAGCAGCAGGGAGAGGGAGATGCAGAACAGAGTGAGTTTCAACCAACTTCCACTCCAGGAGGGCAGCATTCAGACTATGTGCTTGCCAAAGTTGGAGATGAATGGCATCCAAGAGGCCCAAGGGGGAGGCACGACGAAGCATCGGATGGGTAGTCACCAACCAAGAGAACCACCCCAGTGGCAAATGGTGGGGCCAGAGGCTGCAAAGTGGTGTGTGATTTCAGACCAGCCCACAGGAAGAAAATTGACCAGTCAAGTTTTGCTGGGAAGTTGACAGGGGGCCGCCGGGACTGAGTGGAGCTGGGTTTGTCAGCCACAGCCTGAATAATTGGATGGGTGTCATAACCCATGGAAGCCCGGATCATGGGGGGACCACTCCAGAAGGACATTAACGCGGCCCGGGTGGGGGTAAGTACAGCGATGTGAATGCTAAGCTGGACTTTGCCCCTCGGCTGGACTTTGCCCCTCGTTTGCCATCCGCTTCTCTGGGCCGTAAGTGTAGCCCCCCAGGCAGAGACAATTACAAGATCAAAACTATGATTTCCTCACGGTTCCTGCTGGGGAGAAGTAGTTGAGAAGTACAGTTAAAACCTAGAGATATAGGCTATAACTAGCCATGCTCTGATAAAAAGCAGTTGTTCGTTACTTGTTTTGTGCTGGTGAAGCCGAATGCATAATGATGCCGAAGGACATGATAATATTTATTGACTTGGACCCATCTCTCATTTCTCAGCTTAACTACAACTATAACTACCTATCCCTCACTTCTTGTATTTATTTTTTAAATCGATACATCATATAGCCTTCCACTTTTCAAAAGTCTGGATCACCCCCAACATAAAAACAATAAAATACCTATATATTTTATTTATTATCCATTTACTTACATTTACTCTAATGCCAGAAAAAAAAGTAGCAGCTAGAATAAACAGTTGAGACCAGGAAGGCTTTAGTCTGATGACGGATAAGTTAAACTATGCACTGAAACATTCTTGGTTTACAGAGGAGCCCTAGAGAACAGTATTAGCAGTGAACGCATTCCAAAGCAGCAACGCATCGGAGTAAGAAACAATGTATCCAAAACAGTCCGTTCCCCAATCACTATACGCTACAAAACAGAGTCAGATAATAAGGGTTGCCTTCTCGGAAGATTACAAGCTTGTTACATTTACCTCCCCATGGACATCAGCACATTTCTTTTAATGTGGGTGGCAGTGCCTCCATTAAGTGTTGCTTCTAATCAAGCCACTATGACCACAGGTTCTGTTTCACCTCGGAGGATTTACATCTCCCTAAGATCGTGTAGCCCAATCATAGGGAATTTACACATCTGTCAAATACCTCATGGTTTTTGAGCACAATATGGTTTCTGGGACAAGTTTCTTGTGCATCGACATTTTATATCACATAATCAATAGAGAAATGCCCTCCCTCCTCAATGTGGAGGACATCCTTATCTTTCCTTTTTTGTTGTCATTGTTCTTCTCTTTCACTTACTTAAGCACTTCTGGTAATCTTTGGGAGAGTCAATATAATTTTACACATTACTATTTTCACTGCTTTCAGCTATTGCATTGTTTGGAGATTACAGAAACAACATTTTTTAAGGAACGTACTGTGAAATGCAAATGATAAATCAAGCATGTTGGACTTTCTGTTACTAGATCAAGTAGCTTTATTTATAATTGAGCAGTTTTAATGGCACTTCAGAGAGGTATGAAAGGGGCTCAGTCTAGATTGTGTGAGATCTAGAGAGTGAAATCTTATCTGCCAATCTGCATTAATATCACTGCCTTTTTGCAGGTTAGCTTTCATGTCTCTATCCCACCACACTGATGATGTGTATTCTATGATAATATTTTCTTCTTGTTTGTTTTGCAAGGTAATGAAAGGTAAAACTCCACAACACCACACAAAAATGTAAAACAGTTTTTTCCTTTCTTTATTTCCATGAGATTGAAAACACTGAAGCAAAATATGTATTTAATTTATATTTAAATAATCACACTGCTGCTATAGCTCCAATATCTCAACCCAATCCAGCAGCAGCACAATTGTGTGCCTGTCCCATTTCATCCTGATGTGGAATCTTGCCCTCCTTTCCAAACTAATCCAGTGAAAGAAAAACAAACCAACCATTAACTTCTACTTTAATGGGTTGCCCTTTAATTCAGCTACTGTGCTAATTAGATAATGTTTGCATACTTTTCATGTAAAAGTGCATTAAGTCCTGCTATTTTCATGGCAACTGGGGATTTTATGTTCTTGGCATTGCATCTTTCCTCACAGCTGGAAACCTACTTAAATCACCTAATGCATGGTACACTACAGAAGATGGATGGCAGCGTACTGACACGTTGGGCTTGATTTTGAAAGAGATTCAAGCATTTACCCATATTACATGTACATGTCATTATAGGAAAGCATGGCCAAAGAGTTTTCTTTCCTTTGTTTAACTTATAATGTGATTTATATACCTCCCTCCTGTAATGGTACTAAATGAAAACATCACCTGAAACAACTTAATATTATTTAAATCTGTAGGCCCAAACCCATTTTTTGTATGCCTGTCCAAAAAAGTATAAAGCATCCAAACCAAACATTTTTAGTGTAGGAAAAGACAGTTGTGAAATTGTATGTCAGCTGCTTTTGATGGAGATGGTATGGATTTGATATTGAAGAATAAGATAATGACAATGAGATAAAACATTTAAAGCCATTCAAAGAAATTTAAATTGCTGCAAAGTAATGTATTAGGGAGGAATGTTTTCATTCCGTTGAATATAGGAAAGCAGAGACCCATTCCTGTGATCATTTATATTGATAGTGGTTGTAAATGTCTATAAACTATTTACTATTTGAATCTTGTACGTGTCCTGCTTTAAATTTCAGTGTTGAATCCTCCCTGCCTACCCATTCTCACTTGATATAATCCTACACATTCAGAATACTTTGTTGCATATAATTATATACAGACCTTCTACAATGCATGTAATACATATTTACCATAGAATAATAATTTAGGATTACTGTACATTTTTAAGTATTACAACATCGACTAGAATGCATGAACAACGGGCTAGAATGGATTCTCTTAACACCGAACAGGTAAAGTCTGTCTGCTGTAAGCAGCTGGAGCAGCAAAGTTCATTCCACAAGAGCTTAAAAACACCCACACCAACCACATAGAGATTTCTCATACAGATGCTGGGGATATTTTTCACTTCTTAATCACCTCTGGGATGTAGCTTTGGCTGGAGACAAAGTGTAATGCCCTTCAGGGAATTAGACATGTTGATTAACTTGATGTTATTGTATAAAATCCCCTGAATCATGGATTTAATTGAAAGTAATTTTCCAGGGGATCTGAACTCAGAAGCTTTCAGATGCTGCCTTTAGGTAGCGGGACACTTTCCTTCCCATTAGGAAAGGTACAATACACACAAGCCATTGATAGATCTAAAAGCATGTTTGAAAGCAACCTAATCTAAGCTGTTACACACACACATACCTACATTATTTATTTTTTCATTTTTCTTAGGAGATGCTCTTACCCAGGGTAACGTACATAATCACAACATATACCTATACATAAATAGTTTATACATTCCATTTGAAAAGTAGACATGAAAAAAACAAACAGACACTCGGCTGCCTCATTCTGTCTGCTGCTTGTGATGATAGTTCCACAAATGCTGCAAATGTTTGCAAAGTTTAGTGAGGCATTCTTGACATGACCGAAAGGAACATGCTTTTGATCTACTAAAGGCTGGGTTCTGTGCCAAAGTCTTTGATGGCTAAAAACTGGATCACAGAGTTACCATGTTGTCTCTAGGGTTTTGTTTAAACTTAAAATTGTCAAGTGCTTCTGAAATGACAGCTCTGTGTTCCTGACTGAGGATGATTAATTGTCTGTAGCAGTGGCTCCCCAGCAAAACATAATTTCAGCAGAACATAAGCTTTCACTTTCATCAAAATATCTTTATAACATTTTTTTGGTGGGCTTCATGTTTGATCCATGTGTTTAGTTCAGTTTTCCAGATAAATTAAATATCCTTGTCTGTCTGTGTCAGTGCAGACTCAAACAGAGGCAGAGCAAAGGAAACAGGATCAATATATATTATATAGCATATATATATATATATATATATATATATATATATATTGAACTTATCAAAAAATACAAACACATACATTTCTTATTTAAATGTGAATAATATTAATATTATTATTGGACTGGATTATATATAACATCCCTGTATTTAATCAAAAATGTTCTTTGGAACCATTTTCTTAATTGCCAATATTGCAAGGTTCATAGAATAACTTAACAAGTTTTGTCATGGGACTCATGCTAAATATAACAAGAATTGTTGAAGGTTTCTGGTCAAAATAAAATGACTAAAGTCAATAAAGCTCTGTCAAGATGTGAATTTCATTTTTTCAGGTAAAGCCATAAACTGATCACTTGTGTAAAGCTGACCGATTCACTCAGCAATTTTCTAATCTTCATGGTTTAATACCAATTGCATTATATCAGTAAAAAGGAGAGTTTTAAGAGTTTTATTTATATTATAAATTACGTTGACCTAAAGAAAGTCTTTGTAGGCTGTGAAGCTAAAGCATCCACCAATTATTTATTTGGAGTTAAAAACTTACATTCATGTAAGTGCAGAAGAACATCACATGACACAAAAAGAGTTAGTTATCTAATACTAAAATGTAATAACTTGTTTCATGCACTATTACTGCCACACTTAATACAAAAAGTAGTCAAAATAGCTGTTTTTTTTATAGTTGTTATTCAGAATATATCACATTCACTGCAGATGTGGTTTAAAGGTACACCAGGTGTTTAACTTAACATTTGATTCCAATGGGTAATTTCCAGAATTATTGCAATCAATGAACTAATAATTATGGTGGTATTAATGTCCATTCATTCGACTAATAACTTTAATCATTGACAGCACTTCAATTGTGTGCAATTAGAGAAATTGTTGTAACTTACAGCAGATGGGAAAAAGATTGGCTCTGTAACTGCTACTTTTTTAACCTTTCGCAATGTCATTCAGACAGCCTAACTCAGTTTGTTGTTATTGTTGTTTGTTCAAAGCAGTAGATGTTTCAAATGGCAATGGGATGTTAATAACCCTACTGGTATTTATTTATGTTAAGATACGTCTTTGTATAAACTAATTTTTGTTACCTTAAAACTGTGAGCCCTAGAAAGAAAATGTTATCAAAACAGAATAACGGCATCCAAGCAAAGCTTTGTTAATCTTTTGAGACTGCACAGCAGTAATTGCGAAAACAAGAAGCATTTTGATCTGCTTGAAGCAATCCTCTATATGCCATTGTGTCTTAATTATGGATAACTAAATAAAACCAGACAAGTAGCACATTTTTTTTTTTTTGACAAGTTTTGATCATAGTATATCTTACATAAATCATGCTAGGAGTGAATGACATTATGCCCAATACAGGGCAGTAAAATACAGGGAGGATGGAGGATTGTGGTTGGATTCAATCTACCCCTGTGTTTCCTCCTCTTTGAAATCCCTCCCCAAGGTTTATTTGTGAAACCCGGTTTCATCTCAAGTTTTCCTGGGACTGAGAAGGCCTCCTCAACTTTCTAAGCTGCTCTCTGCAAATGCATCCTCAATATACAGTACATTGACAGTTTTTTGTAGACTACAGACTGGATGATAGAGTGATAGATAGAGTGAGAGAGAAAGAAATAGGTAGGGCCCTAGAGAGTTGATACATTCTTCAAATAGAGAGAAAACATTTTGTGTTGTGTGTTGAAGCAAAAGGTTCAGAATATTGGGTTTAATTTCTACCCTGCTGAGGGCCCTCTTGGGAAAGGGAAACTATAAGTTTAACCAGTGTCAGCAAGAGGTCTTCTCAGCTGGGTGTTCACCTTCTAATCACTTCATATTCTGTTGAAAAGTGTTTTTCAGATTTCCTAGACACTTCTTTCACCGCTCAAGAAATATTTGCCACAATCTAAGACATTTAGCTAAGTAAAGTTAAATTACAATTACATAAATTACATTAGCCTTATTTGTAATCTCATGTTTGTTTTTTATATTTTAGCTTTTAATGTGCTCCTCATTGAAATACAGGAGAAAAAAAAATGTATTAAAGGTTCAGTTCAAGACGTACAAAATCAAGTCTATTTGTAATAAGAAACATATTTTATATCTCTGCTCTGTTATGAGTTTTTAATTAACTGGTCTAAATTAACCAGGTACTTTACTTTAATGCTGGAGACATGTTGAGTTAAACAAATACAGAATATAGGAAGACAAAACAGCAAAAGTTTACAATTCTATCTAGAGACCTTACATTCTCTGGACATTGAAGTGTGCTTAAGGATGAATATGTAGTGATTGGGCAGCCATTTACATTAGCAACAGGGACTTGGCAAATGACTATTCCTTTTGGGGGGGATGTCTTTTGATCCGTTATTACAAAAGGAATTCAGCGGAAAACATGACTGCCTTGGAATCACTGACATTTTATAAAATAATATGACAGCTGAATCCCTGAACAGTGAATGTCTCTTATGAACTGAGAGCTGGCTTTTTTCAGTTTTTATTAACTTGAAACTAATACCTTAAATAAAGCTATACTCATGTTCCACTGACAGCAGCCAGAGTGCTGACAGCCAACATATACATCAAGCAAGAGAGAAACAAAGCAACACAAACAACAAAATATATATAGTGAAACGTGTTCTATATGAACTTGTCTGCATGCGTGTTTGTAAATTAAATCAATTGAAATTAAAAAAGAAAACACACCATTATTCTCCAGAAGGTGTAGCTGTGAGATCTTTGCATTCAGCTGCTCTCAGAAGCATGACAGTGCTAAATACATATATCTTAAATTGACTGCTTTAATAAAATAGGGAAGGGTTATGTCCACATTCATCATATACATTCAAAGACACAAAGACTAAGGCAGACAAAACTAGAAAAGGTTTTGTCTAGAGATCCATATCCCCCACATTGTTGTTAAAATCTTTATTCAAGTCCATATTGAGAAAGCAGGTTACCAAGAAGGTGTAGTACATATAACTACATTGCTTGATAATTCAAGGTTTTTTTTGTTCTATAGAACATGACAGTTCAATCCATAGAGACACTTGTAATACTATCTGAAAGTCATTTGCTAAACAAGTTATAAACATTATCATATTGCATGGGAATCTTCTGTGCAAAAAAATAAAACAAAAGAACTACAACTCGGCAGGTAGCACTTACTCAGATATACAGACAATTCATGGTCATGGTTTAAAAAATACTGTACAGTAATTAGTGAAGTGTGCACACTTAATAATTAAGTTTATTCATTATAATCAATAAACTATGCCCACATATTAAAACCCTGAAGGTTTTTTGTTTTGTTTTGCTGGAATGCAATTCAAAATAAGATAATTTATCTCAATTTACTAAATTAGATTTCATAAAAGCAGTACTAATAAGTGCATTGAACAATCTTTGATGATGGTCCAGAAAGTCAGACAAAGCTAAAAACAAGAGTGTTTTGTTTTATATGAACAGAAGCATAAATTGGATGCATCTGCAGTAGTTATCAAAGAATGTTTGTAATAAGGGCCAGCAATATGGATCTTATAGGGCTGATTTTGTTTTCATTTTCTTTTCTTTTTCATAACTGTGACAGAAGAATACTAAACAAACTGGGTCTTAGTTTGCAAAGATTGTATTTGGATTCTACTTTCAGAAAGATATAATAATATTTCAGTCATGTATATGTATATATTAATACATACAGTTTATTTTACTGCAGTTGTGGAACCTCTATCAAAACAGTCTGCTGTTACTTGCTATTGACTGCATGTACATTTACTCTGTCCTGCAAATTAAGCTTTTAAAATGTTTATCTTAACATTATATATCATGCAGGCCCTGTATCTAATGTTAGCAATAACATTTTGGGCTGGATTACAAAGGAGGCCAAAGAACCCAGTGTTTTATACCAACAGTAACTGAAGAAGTCAATATCTGATTCAGCACCATACGAAACTACCTTTTTAACCCTGTATATGTAATTCAAGAGGCTATGTAATCAACCAAGGGAGGGAGCAACTCCAGGTTAAAGCTTCAAATAAATAATATATATTTAGTAGGACATTCATCCACTTATGAAATAATCTTAAACATTTCCTGAATTGTTCCCTTCTTTATTTATGTTTTAATAAATATAAAATTACACTAACAATATGATTAATTACTTTAAATGGGTTTATTTTGTGCATATTTATTGTTCTTTATGTAACCAGCATAGAAATATATGCTAATTGTGTTGAAAGAATTTTTGGTCATGCGAAAATATACATTTCAGTCCAAAGGTAAATGTGGTCTGTGAAGGGGAGATTGCTGGAGATCAAATAAACAACATGCATTATTTGAACTAAGCTTCCTTTACACACACTGAAAGCATACTATAAATTGCGCATTCATTAAAATGTGCTGGGCAATCAAAACATGAACCTTTTAATTGATGCAGGTGGCTGACTTTATTGGCTTAATTGTGACATTCTGGGATTGTACATAAAAGTTTAAAGCATGCATGCAAAATGTGTGTGTAGGAACCAAGCCAGTTAATAAACATATTTCCACTTGCATATGCATCTCACTATTTTAAAGCATAAAGTCATGGGTCAACATCAACATTCGCCAAGAAAGGAATGTTACACACTTTTAAGCTTTCAAAGGTACAAGCCGTTACAGAAAATGTTGTTATTTTTAGACATCGATTTTATTTGTTTCAAGTGTGCTGTAAGTAGTGATTTTAAATAGAATTATACACTTAAACACAATTCAGTTATTTTGTGTGATTGATGAAATGAATGCCCCTCCGGTTGACTATGACATAGTCCAGTATGAATCAAGCCTGTCTGAGGGCCCTACCTGAGCTTGAACAACTTCCGATAAAGCCTATGAAAAATATAAGCTAAAATAAATTGTGAATATAAAGGCAACAGGTTAGTGGGTAATAAAGTGAGCAGCAAGGAATCTATAATATAGAGAAAAATATTAACATTGAATAAACATTATGTAAAGGGAGAGGAAGAAAGCACCTACCTTATCTACAATAAAAAAGAAAGCAGAGGGGGGAAAGGTTACTTGCCATTATAACATAAATATGCAACCAAAGTCATCCAGCACAGTGTACTATTATAACTGATTGGGAAAAAAAAAAAAATTCAATAAAAGTTTCCATTGTTTTACTCACACCTTTCACAAAACCTCAAAAAACTGAATTACAAGTATGAGAAATGACTAGAGAATTAACTGAATTATGGATATAATTTGGTTTTCTATGAATAGAACGTTTTTCTTTCCCCACAGTTGGTCTTCAAATGAAAATTATTAACATCCTGTGCAACTATTCCAAAGAGGCAAACTAATGAAAACAAAGAAAAGCGTATCTGTTTTTTATTGGAAACTGGCTGCCTGTAATTGTGCTTTACTTGTCTTATTTAAAATGACAAACCAATGCTTCACTTGGCCAGCTGTAAATGTACCGATAATGGAATTTACAGCAGTGTGTAAGTGAGCAAATTATCTTTCATTCAGTCCTCTGGTATTATAAAGAGAACTCCTTTAAGATTAAACTTAATCTTAAAGAACTTGTAGCTACTGAAATAAATAAAGTTGATCAAATAACCAGTCTGCTTCTAATAAACCCATTATGTAGCATGTAATCAAGTCAAATCAGCCCATTAAAACGAGTCAGAAAAGTAAGAGGATGTTTTGCCAAGTGGAACTGAAAATAGAACAGGTAGAAATTAATAAAGAAAATGTAATTATGAAGTATAATCACATCATTCTCATTATATAATCCATATGTTTAAAAAGATTAACACAACACAACAACCCATGGATGTTTTTGTAAATAGCTCTCTGCGGTGAGATCTCATTTCATTTTAAGACAAAACAACACAGGCACCGAGATCTTGTGAACTACACAGTCTTCTTGTTTTCCCCTTTGAAGATTTCAAATGTCCAGGACCATGCTGGGTCACCACTATAAAGAAGTGAGAGTATATACATGGAGTTACATGGAGCTTTAGCCTATCAATTTGCTAAAGACAGTGTGGTTTCAGTTTAGTAGGTAGGCATAATCCTTATGCCTGCCTGTTTAAATAATAAATGCTGGAATTCCGTATCCATTGGGACGATGAGGACTTACTTTTTCCAAGTCACTTATTTGCTTTGCTATTCAGAAGAAAAAATGTTTTGAAACTGTAATCGATTTAATTATGTAAATTATTTTTGGTTTTATTTATTTTGTAGAGCATTGCTGGGCAGTTGGATTCTTCTCTACTCTTTCAGGCATTTAATGTCTGACAGGATCATGTGAAAGAGACATTTGTTTAGTAAAATGATATCATAATTGCTATATAACTAAGAACCTCAATGTTAAAAAACAACTATGAATAGTGAATCTTTCAACAAAACTGTATTAAGCTCAACCTTGGCTGGCCATAGTGTAAGGAACTAATAGTATCTTAAGTCCTTTAATTTTTGTACTTCAGCACCTTCTTGCTGAGTATGATTAATGAATGTGCTTCTACAGGTAGGAAAATGGCCTTTTCTAATTACAAAACAGTGTGCTATTCTACATTCTACCTTACAGTAGGCTATAATATATATATATATATATATATATATATATATATATATATATAAAAAACTTTGGTTAGGAAATAGTTATTTAAAGGGCCTCTACAAATTGATTTGTTCTGGGGAACTTGGATCCAGTGCTGTTGATTCAAACTGACATATGCAGAATTGCTCAACTTGTCAGGTGTTTTTCAGCTGAAAGCAATAACATTTTCTACTGAAGCTATTTCTCCCAACATCAGGTAACTGACAAAGAAACAGAACCCAACCAATATTTCTGATAACCGTGCCTCCAAATTCAGAATGGCTTATAATGTTTCGGAGACTTGATTAGGACACATACAGGGTTTCTCTCTCCAATGTAAACACTGTTCCCTCTCCCTTCCTCTTGAGTACAGCTCCTCTGCAATGAACAGGCCTTTACAAACACCAACATCATACACAACAAAACATGTGTTAAGACATAGAAAATACACTTTCATTATATAGGCCTACATGTAAATTATAATATATATACACTGGGATCTGCACTTCTAAACAAGTTATCAAAGTATATTAAAAGCAGGTAGTAATATCAAACACGGTCTGTTATGGTTTATATTAAAAAGTGTTTCCTTGAAACATTTTACTAGATGATATGGTATTTTAGGAAGTCTGTGTGACAGTTTAAAGCAATACTAATGTACAATAAATTGTAATCCAGAGTGTAAATCCAAAATCTAGGTACATCTGAAAGAAAAATATTGGAGAGCCAAAAAGCAATAACATTGCTTATTTTATCTGTTTCATATGGGCATCTGACAATTGTAATAAACATCCTTCCAGTTAGTAAAATATAGTATGTTCCTGGAAAAAAATAAAAAACAGCTGTTCAAAAATGACATGGTCAAGTGGTCCCCTATGCACCACGTATAAACAATTAATAATTAAATAAAAAAAACCTGCCCATGTTTAAAATCCTATTTAAAGCACAGTTTAAAGCTGTTTAAATGAAAGTTGAAAAATGTATTTGGCCGCTGCAATGTGCCTGATAGAAAATAGGTTATTATAGATTAAAACCCCAAAATGACACTATGAAGAGTCTGTGGTAGAGATGGACTACATATCCTGATAATTTTAAAGCACACCTGCTCACAACAAACATACATGCCTAAGGCATAAGAACTCTGTGCTTAATTTTCAATATTTAATTTTACAAACATCTGGCAAGAGTGTAATTTATAGTACATTCTGTTAAAACGCCAATTCTGTTATAACATCATGCATTTTCTCTGGTGTGTATCTTGAATTGTCCCTCAGTATAATGTTTCACTTTTCTATCAATATACACAACCCATGTGTGCATCTTGTATCCAATCATACGAAAAAAGCTAAAATTGTATGTGTATATGCTTATGCCAATAAATAAATAAATCAATAACACAACAGCTGCACAGCATGAGCAAGGCTACATAACACAGGACGTGTATTGTCAAATATGTTGTGAAATAGGTGAATTGCAATATGATGTATGCCTTTCACCACAGAGTGTCTTGACATAAAGGACCCATGCAAAGAGCGGAAACAGCAGCCGAGGCAAGACAGCCCAGCTTGGGAAGAGCGAGGATGAGTAGAGCTGGGCTGCAAGTGGAAAATTGCAAGTTCATATTTCACTTTCCCCATCCTGAATCGTTTTTCCTAATAACGCCAAACACCATCTTGCCTCCTGTCAGTTATGTGAAATTATTGTATGAAGCTGCGCATTGGGTGCACCATTGTTAGTGAAATACACACTATATGATGAACAACTTCCTTTTCCTGCCGAAGCCCAGCTGCAGCTAGGCCCTGCATCCTCAACGCTGTAAATCAGGTCTTTGTACTCCATGAGGATTCAATCAGCCGCAGGTGTGGGCCTGCTGGGGCTGGCCTGGGATTAGGTAGCAAGCATTTGATATGAGATCCCAAGCAGGGCTGGTAGGCTGCAGACCACATGCGGCCGGTCTTTGGAGAGAGCAAAGGAAAAACGCTGATGAAATGTGGCACTGGACCATGGAATGCAATTTCAAGCTTCCACATCTGCAGGAAAGAAGAAACCAGTTCCTAATTTTACAATGATGATGTCAGTGAGAATACATGACAGTAGAGCTGAAGTGCCAAGTTTCTCTCTCTATTTTTTTTTCTCCCATTTTTTTTTTTTTTTTTTGTGAAGTTAAGCATTGAGCTCAGAGATATTACTCTGTACAGCTTACACCCATTTAACTCATTGGGGACTACATTAACATTGTTTTTGTTCTCGAGGAAAAATTGAAAGCTGGTAATTACAATTTTAGAGGAAATTACTCATATTAAATATTCTTAGAACTGCGCCACTTTGTCTTTTTGATTATTCTAATTTTGATTTCACTTTCCTTGTGCATGTGAAACTAGGAGGAAGAAAAGGGAACAGTAGAACCAGTACTTAAAAATGTATTAGTTTGAGTTCAAGAAGAGGCTGGGATTGACTTAAACACTACTACACTGAAGTTGGCTGGCCTCTGTTGATAAACCCATTTGTACAAAAGATAAAATAAATATATTATTAAAATCTCTCCAATTAGTCTATCGCTGATGCTGGGCAAATGGCATTGTTTCAAAATTACACAGATACAATGCTATCAGAATAATAGTGCAAATCTGCATTTTACTTTTCAGTCATTCTTGACATTGAGTGTACTTGGATATAAGTGTGAGGTCACAATTTAATTGTTTGTTTAATTATCATACTTGACTTGCTAGTAGGTTGAGGAGTTCTAACGAGACCACTGGAATGCTGTGGTCTTGATAATGTCCTCTAGAACATGACGATAATGGATAGGTCAGTTGGAAAATAAAAATGCCCTTTTGTGATTAACTACTCACCAAAAAGACCCCCTCTTTCCTGCTCTAGACATGATTATGCTATGTTTCTTTTTTGGAATCAGGCATTTATGAGAAACAGATTATACCTTTTCCTCAGCTGAAACGGTATATAAGTTTTATATGACGTACTGCTCTGCAGTTCTACTTTTCTGTTTTCAGAAGGTTCAGTTTGTATTTAGATCAGTTATACCCTATGATTTCTTAATAAAATACCTAAAATATAAAATATATATATCAAAGAGGTATCTAGGCAACGATATGAACGTGCAGGGAGATATTTTTTCATGGATGTCGATCTTCTTGTATCCAGTATTCCCTTAGGAACCTTCCCTCCAAATCCACAGTTGCAAAAATACAAACGTTTTTTCCTTCCTTGTGTCAAAGAAACGACTACATAAATAAAACCAAAAATCCCAAAAAAGGCAAACGATCCCTTGCCAACATTACGGGTTGACAAAATTGAATTTACCCAGGTCTGATCTGGTTAGTTTTAACTTTTCATCAGTGGATTTCTAGATATAGAAATTTCAACTCTTAAATGGATCAAATTTACATCAGTTCAGTGGCTCTGATTCCACTGGTTTCAACCAAAACAGTGTTTACAGCTAATACAGATATGGATATACATTTTCCGCTACAAATCAAACAGTTGTGTTTTTGAGATGATTTTGCAATACATCGTTTGTTAAAGAAAATAAATATCTGCCTCACACACTGTGGATAAGACCAGGACATTATTTTCAGACATATGGTACACTGTAACATATAAGGGATATTTATTGGAGCTCAAATTATCAGAAAACTACAAATAGGGGCCTCTGTGCAAAAGCAGTAGCAGGTTCAAGTTTGAATGCGTAGAAAAGCACATGGAATGAACTGAATATATCAGACGTGACGTTCCTGGAAGCTACTGTACAATGTGGCTTGTTTCCAAATCAACTTTATGGTCATTTGATTTTACATTACAGACTGCTAGGTGAGAAGGGGAGAAATATTGAGATGATGTATATCACTAAAGAATTCTGACAGTTAATAATATATATAATTAACAAAGTGACTGACATCACAGGGGATAGTCTCTGCATGATAGGATTAGTTTGCAATCAGTACTATGCTTGGCACCCATTAGCATTTTTACAGACCATCCAATACTGCATCACTGTGATGCCTTGGATATCTTATCCATTTTTGACATCCTAGTTGCTGAATATTGTGTTGTGACAGATAAAACTGAAATTGCCTTTAAGTTTACAGTAGGTTCGGATCAGAGTACAACTTGAATAGCAAAAGGTTACGGTGACTCTCTGACAGGCCGCCTCGAAGCACTGTACAGTGAGTGTGTGGATATGTAACAGCTGTTTAGTGACAGTGAACTCTTTTTCCAAATTCTTGTGCCAACAATCTCACCAATCCCTCAGGCTTCCCCCTCCCTCTGGCATCTGCTTGGCATCTCATTATCCTGTGTCACATTGACAAAAAACAAATCTATTTTCATAGGGACATAAGAAAAATGGGGAATAGGAGTAGGCTGTTTATTCAGTCAGAGTTGATGACTCTGCAAAATAACTGTTGTCAGTAATACCTTGTCTCCTCTTTTCTTAGAGGCCCCAAGTGTGCAACCTCATTATTCCCGATGGTCACGACTCTCTCTGTCTCTGAGTGCAAAAAGGTTCCTTATGTCTTCAATACTGCTTTTATTATAATTCCTTTAATGCTGTAATGTTCTATTTAAAGCACTAGTTTTGAAGTAACACCCATGAAAACCGCTGACACCCTAATACTCTTGTAATGATCTACAATCGCATGGTAGAACATTTTACCAACACCTGGAACATGCATGTGAGTGACTAAGATCATTTCACTTTCAATGCAATGCCTCCCCAAAAGCAATAAATCTGAACATTTCAAAAAACCTTCTGTTCCTTTAAAGGACAACTGAGAACTGAGGATTTGGATCACAAGTGACCAGTGATAACATGCACCATGATGACAGTATGTCTGTAAACACCAAGGCTATTAAAATTACACCATATGATGAAAAATGTATTAGTGCAGCATGATTTAAACTAGTCAAAAATCTTAATTCACAAACCCCTTTTTGTATTGTATGCAAGACATTCTGTTGTCACGGTTCGTCTTTACTGGATCATTTTCGTTCTGAAGGTCCAATTTTCGTCTGCCCTTAAAAGGAATAGAAGAGATTTAAAATTTGTCAGATTTATTGCTTTGGGGAGTTACTGACTTGTGGTTTTAGTAATTCAGATCATCACTATAGTGAAGTCCAGATTGAATAGATTGCATTTTTTAAATGTAATTAATTCCTGTTGAGCAGGATGGTGTCAAAATGGTGTTGACAGCATTTTGACTTGTGCTTCTATTTCCCCTTTAAAATTTGTTTTGTTTTAACCTCTCAGTTAAAGCCAGTGTAGCAGGAGGACATATGATTAAGATACTAAGTCATTTATTCTAGAACAATTGGCCTGGATAATTTGAGCTTTTGCATCTTACAAATGTATCTGCATTGCTATATATAACTAGAGCAGTCAAAACTCTCCAACATCTGTTTTCCATTTTGTGTAATTGCCATTTTTCGAGTTACAGTCATATGTTATTGTAAGGTTCAAAATGTCAATCACTCTGCTAATGGGGAAAAGCTCAGTTTCTCAATACCTGTGAGGACTAGAAGCTGGCTAGAGCAGGTGTATCTGACACTTTAGGCCTACAAGAACAGTCACTGTTTCAGTACAGCTAAAATGTGAATATGATTTTTACATTATTTTTCAATAGAATCACACATTTTAGGGAAAATGCTTCAGAGTCATACGTTGATGCCTTTTTGATTTGTGTCAGATCCTGACAATGCTATGATGGATCACCACTACACAAAGCCTTGTTAAGATTAAAGTGGAGGGAACAGTGACTGAATAGTGGGGACTTTTAAGTTTCAGTTCATCGATGAGGTGGCTTAAAAAGTACATTACATGTATAAGATGTGCAATGTCCTTCAAATTTAAGGGTGATTTATTTGTTTTCATGGGGTGCAAAACAATAAACGGTCACACTTTTTAATAAGGTGCTGTGATTCCTCATTAATTAATATATGAACACCACAGGATTAACACATGAATATGTCATCCACTTCATCGGAGTTCTGATTTAGGGTTAGGGTTCATGTCCTCAACATCAGAACTCAGATGATATTCTTGAGGTATTGATGTTTAAATCCTGTGCTATGCATATATTAATTCTGTTAATTTACAAAACCTGTTTTCATGCTGAAACCTATCTATTTTTGTGCTCACAAATGCTAGGGGGAATCCTCATTGATTTATACTGTGTATTCACGTACTGTTGGGAATTACAAAAAAAAAAAAATGAAAGAAAAAAGAAACTGGTCTGGTCTGAAAGCTTTTCTGCGACTTTAATTTTCTCTCTCTCAACATGTCTAGTGCCTAGTATGACAATTACAATTAAGCTGACAAATTGTATTTAAATTACATCACTTTCTCATGGGAATATCTGTTATTCACCCAATGATACATTTAATATACAGTATATCACATTCCCTTTACAAATTAAAAGAACTCTTCTCTACATTTGGAATGCATTTTTAGTTTTGTTTGAATGAACCGGAAGCCTTTCAAAGGCTTTGAGAAACATTCCTAAATAATGAATTTCTCTGTGAAAAAAGATCAGCTTCCTCCTGAAGGCCAGATATTCTTGAACAGACCCCATCTGAGGGCTACATCATGGCTGTTGCAACATTACTTGTCAGACAGGTCTTGTATGTTCTTATTCTGCATAAAAACAGTTGTCTTGATTTATTTATTTCAGTGGTAAAGACCAGAACCATTAGAGAATATCACTAAATTTGAATTGAAAGTGTAACTATATATAAAAACACTGCTCAGAAAACACATTATGTTATTTATGTATTATATTATTATTAACAAAAATATTGTACAAATCAAAAATTACACTGGTCTCATGCCTTCAAATTTCCCTTTAGAGTCGGTTATCGCAAGGTTTACATATTCCTGTGTAGCTTTCTGTAATTCACAATGCAATACAAAAAAGGGGGAAGTGGGCCAGACGTTTTAATTCCAAACCTTTAGTCAAACGTTTTGTTGATCAGCGTTGAGTAGCATAACTACTTCAGTCTCTTTGTGTAAGAAATGTGCATTTAGAAGAGCTGGTCTCCAGTTACGAACATTACCCAGATGTACTATTTTACTGTACCACATGCGGAGGGTTAACATAATATAAACATGTATGCTTACAATAGATTTGTAAAAGTGCTATTAACTACAGCATGGGTTTTATGGCACTCGTTTAGCAATCTAAATGATCGAACATGTAACATGGCTGTCAGGGAATCTTATCCAGTTACTAAAACATCAATAGCCTTATAGTTAATATATGGACATTCCCAAAATAAACTGGGCCAACTGAAGGGCAGATTAAAACAGTACTTTGACCTACCTGCAAATACAACTACAAACCTGTACTCAGTGGGTGGCTTTTCTATACATTTGGTGCTATATATATCTGGTTTATATCTTCCTTCTTTTCATGAATATAAGTGCTGTGAAGTACTAGTAGTTTGCTACTGGAGGTAGGGTCAAAGTTTTGATTTAATCCCATAATCTGGTACCCATAGTTTAGAGACGTGTTGCATACATTATTTTCAATTAATTCCAGATAAGGTAGGCATTTTACAATGACAAATAACAGGCTTAATGACTAAAATTTGAGAATTGATGCAGTGTATCAACATTATATTTAGATTTAAAACATTGTAAAAATCCCTTTCTTAATTTATTTCTTAGTATGTATTAATGGATTACCATTGCTACCTTACTAGTACTAGGTTGTGAAATAAACAAAATCTGGTATTTAAATATATAAATCCTGTTCCCCATTACAGTCCCAGAACCCAACAAACAAACAAAAAATCAAAACATTATTGTAAGGGTTAATACTAATAAACAGATACTGTATTTAACTGTAAATTGGCTCTTGGATTTTTCACATATACTGTAAGTGGTTAATGTCTTTATGACAGATATTTTAAATAATAATAGTAGTACCATTCAACCACAGTGGTGTACCCTACACCTACTTATGTGTTGCTCTTTCAGATTAAGGAAACATGATATGAAGCAGCCTTTATTAGATATTTACTGGAATCGTTTACATTTACACTCATTGGGGACCTGGAATGTGGAGGGTGCAATATTTCTCTGGCTGTGGTTGGTTGCAGGTTACACATTGTAGAAAGTTGCTAACTGGAACCACATCTGCTCAGCTTTATCCCATACTCCTACGCTTACAGCACAGGGTTGTGCTCAGATGGTTGTTTTGCTATTACGCTTGATAGCATATAAACTTTTATGAGGTATCTGCTATCAAGTGATGTGTTTCTTTGATTTAATAAGGACAATTACAACTGTTTTCAGAATTACAGATTTGCAATGTCTTATGGGCAGTCTTCCAAGTTGCTGCAACTAGCCCTCAGAAAAAAGAAAAGAAAAAAAGCATATAAAAGGAATGATGATTTGCAGATTCAGATCAAGCCTTCTACTGCTGTCCTTTCTTACTGGACATAGAGACCTGCAGAACATACAGTGATCCATTCTCACCATCCTTTTGCATATATATTAATCTATTATTGTTTTTTTTTAATTTTGTCTTTCAACAGTTTGTAAATTATACAGTCCATGTGTACTATGTTTTTGCAGGATGTCTTACAAGTTACTCTGAATTCCATTTGCCCATGTAAGTGGTACTAATAAAAACCTGCCAGTGATTCTTTTCTTTTTTGTAGAGTGGAGGAATGCCAAATCTGTGCTAGGAAGCATTTTAATTGTACCATGAAAACCCAGCCTTCTATGGAAGCAAGCTATCAAAAAATAAGACTTAATTTTTAAGCTATTAAATGTACAACTAAATCCATTCAACACACATGAAACATTTGATACGGTATTACAAAAGTTATGCTGAACCAAAGTGTTGACTTTCATTACATTCACACATTTAAATGTAAATAAGTTTAGTGCTGCAAAACAAAACATACACACAGGCACAAAAACATCTTATTATCCATATTTCTTATTTTTATGAAAGTGTCAATGTGTGTTCTTATTGTAACCCTTTACCTCCACACATGTAAAATGAATGATGCTGTGTTTCATTGCCTCATTGGAGTAATAACCTTTCGGCAACTATCAATGGTGAAACAATGGAATGTGCTAAATTAAATAGCCTGTTTAGGTTTTCAGTGGCAGTAAAATATGTGAGCTACAATTACATCAACTGTATTATTTATTTAACCTGAATTTGTATGTAGTATCTCTTTCCTTCTGTCATTTGCGGTTTGATTGTTTCTGAAAATGTATGTGTGTATGTGTGTGTGTTTTATTATTGCCTTGCCAGTCCTTTGTCTGTCTTTGGCACAATCAGCAGGGTTTATGACTGTTTATGTCTGTTCACAAATTCCTTACATTTCTCAAGCTCTTCTCAAGCTGTGTTCTGTAATCTGCACATTTGGCTATTAGGTAAGTAGTTTCTCCTCGAATGCGAATCCAATATTGATGCTCTACCAAAGCTATTGGGACAGCAGCACTTTCCTCAGCAAGCAGCAGATGGCAAACAGATTTTGTGCATCATTTGTAAATTATTTCAAATCTATTTATCAATTCCAAAGAGATTACTGGAATCTACATCTGCATTTTTATGTAATTGTTTCCATGTTACACTGAGAAGGCAATTGGGGGATTTGAAGAAAAAAAAAAAAAATCCTGTCACACACAGTGTTATATTGCCACTGTTAAACATCCTCAAGTTGGTTAAGGCGCTACACGCCTATCACAGTGAATTATTGCATTTAATGTATATCACAGTTTCACTGACATAGCAAGTCTTACCGTAGATTTTAGAAACAGCAGGCGGTTTTGGAACTGGTGGAACTGCATTTGAGTAAGTCCATCAGAAATACTTAAAATATACAGCAGGTCCACTGTTCTCTGCTCCTGGATGGTTCAGTAGCCATCAGGTGCAAAGGGATTTGATAAAATCAGCCCTTCTCCTACAGCTAGGCTGCAAGTGAAGGGCCAATGTTTTCTTTTAAGTACTCATAACATTCTAACCCTTATTAAACCATAAGCCATGCAAAGTGCACGGGTATATTCCTGACACCTGTAAAAACATCAAAAAGGTTTGGTTACTAGAGGTTTTTCAGTACTGAAGACATTATGGATATTTTCCTGATTAGAAAATGCTGCCTTGTTAGCATACCCCAGGGATTTACCTCCTGCATTGGTATGAAACCTGCTTCCTAATGCTCCCTTCCTAAAGCCTGTTATTAAGAAAATTAGGCTGAAGAGGGATATAGTATCTAACACAGCAAAACGACCTACTTTTGAGGAATTTATCTCAGGATTGAGAAATTGTCCCAGTAATAAATATGTTTTGAAGGAATTTTATATATATATATATATATGAAAACAGATGAGGAATAGATATGTGCACTGCTTTTCTAATACAGATTTTGTCTCTATCAACTACACTATTGCAATTCAGTGCTTCAACTGTCAGTCTGGTATGGCATTAAGATTACTGGATACTTCAGTACAAATGCATATTGTACATAAGGGGGAGGTAAGGACCAACAAAGTATGGGTCATATTAAATTAATTAGTTTTCATCATCCTCCACCCCAGCAATCACAGATTTAAAACCCTGTACTTAAAAGTGGATTTTCTCTGGGTACAACTCAGAAGCCTCTGGCAAACAAAACAGCTACCACCAACCAAGTTCTGTGATGGTAATTTGCAGTTGGGTCAAAGTTTTTTTTTTCTACTTTTTCCCCCCCAAACGAAGACCTGATTGATTATTTTGGAAACTAAATCAAGAAACAAAATCAGTAATCAGTCCTCTGAAAAACAGGAAATTGTTGCAAAATTTGCTGCAAACAAATATATAAAACCTATCATTACGATTTGACATCTATAACTTCTTACAGTACTTTTATCTCTTTTCCCCACAAAAACTGGGCAACTGTTGTTTGCCATTGGGAGCAATATGTCACAGCAATATCATGACAGATTGATGTGTTTGACATTCATGTCATGTAACTCTGATATACTGTACATGAACCATAAGAAAACCTGACTTCGTAATTTAAAACATATTATTAGCTACCATCAATTTGTCCTTTAGTGGTCTAGGCTGATAAAGCATTCATACTGGCACTTCATTTGCTTATTTGTACGTTAGTCATTAGATTTAATTAACCAATTGCTTGTATCCTCAGCTGTGCTGCATTTACACAGGCTCTCGTATGAAAACCTATTGGGGCTAAAAACATATTCACTTAAAAAATGTAAGGTTACATCATATTCATTAAGTACCCATATCATTTTCATTATGTCACCACTGTAAATTGGGAATGATTTTGCCATGACATCATTTAAACTGCTTGAAAGAATAATTTAGGAACACCATTTATTTGATTAGTACTTGTATGTACAAACACTACACAGTCTTCCTAATGTAATGACTGAACAGCAAAAACCATCTTTCCCCCTTCTATTTTTTAATCCATTTAAGGATCACTGATATTCTGCAATGCCAATTCATTTTTTTTTTATTGTATCAATTGAACAATGAAAACATACAAATTAATGCATTTAAGACAAATTCTATTTGCTACACTGCTTACAGTATCATAAGCACAGACATTAATAAGGCAAACATTTAATAACTTACACATAAATAGATTGAGGAACAAATCTTTATCAAGGACTTAATTTAATTTACATGAGGCTACACACAGAGGTTTGAATGCATGGCTTGTTATAATTTTGTTTTATTAGTTGGATAAATCTTTCCAAAGACACTGAAAAATATTAAAAATATGAATAACTGTTCTTTCTGTTTATACTTTTTTTTGCATTAGGTCTGTTGCTATGCAGCCAAAATATTATTGCTAAAATGTATGTTACTATCCTTGAAAAATATTGCAGTAAAAAGAGAAAAGGAAAAAAATCCGAAACATCTTTTGACAAGCACGAGCTGACTGCATGGAAAGGAGCCTACACTTAGAAACGTACAAAACTTGGAGGTGTAATAAGTTGATGTCATACCCTGCAATCTCTCAAGCTGGACGAAAAAGCTTTTATGTTCTCAAAAATCAAACAGGGAAAAAAGTGGTATCACACGGATCATGGATTATGGTATATTATGGGTATTATTTTGGCCGGGGGGAAAAAAAACAATGTATGAATAAGGTAATTTAATAAAATATTTGTAACAAGACATACAATTATGTGTGCCGAGGTGTCAATCCACCAAATCAATACCCAGGAAAGGTTCTGTTTCAGAATGACTCATTTGTGCTTTGTATGTTCACTGAACTACAATGTGTAACCACTTTGCATATTATGCACTATGAAATGGCCTCTTTTTTTTTTTTTTTTTTTTACAGATTTACACTAGCAACAGGACTATGGACTGAAAAAAAGAATTGACAGAATTTGTATAACTATACTATAATTAATTACATCATTTAAGTATTTGTCATATGTTTTTCATTTATGTTTCAGCATTATTGTAAGCCTTCCTGTGGCACTTTGCTCCTTGTAGAGGATTACAAATGTGGTTATTCTGTATTTACATTTGATGGTTTCTACATAGCAATTTAGTGAATACTCCAGAGGCATCATCACAGCAAATGAATAACACCCATTCAACTTAATGGTTAATTAACCATAAAGCACTTCTGAACACATTTAATTGGTAAAGCACTTTGATGTAATATTCTTCTTTGTCTTACATCTGTGGACTACGTTTAAAAAAAAAACAAAAAAAAAACTCCTTAATACAAATCATTAAACCTCATGCTAGTCCCATTTGTTACTCACAAATTACAGTTACAGAGAATACTATTTGGGAGTTAAAATACCTAATGTGTGTGCTAGATTATGGTGCAGTCTTTAGCATGAAAATAACAGTTGAATTGGGTTGGAAAAGCACTGGGGGTTATAAAGCGGATGTCAAAACTGTACCAACAGGTTTACATGATCTTTGACCCCATTCACACCAATATTATAGGCCTTCTGTAAACGTACTTATTCTGGACCTTAACTTCCATACTGTTGCATTTAAATCTATACATAGCTTTGCATAAAACCACATTTTAATACAATAACTGACTAAATGGTTCAAATGCCAGGCAGTCCCCAAACTAAGGCATTGAAGTCAGTCATTATTCATCACATCTCTAGCTTATAAGACAGATTCATCAAGGCAAAGACATGATGTTAAACTTCCATGACTCATAACAATGGTGGAATATAGCTGTTTTCATGTGGGGTTATTTACTTGAGTACATCATGATTTTTATAATTAAATTGTACATAGAAAGTCATCAAATTCAGCCCATGCTTATGAAAGTAAATTGTTAACTGACATATAATCAAGCAGTAGACTTTGCTACTAAAAGTTTTTTTGGTCTTAATATAATAACAGTTCGAGTTAAATTAATTTTAAAAGGAAAATGATATCCAGTACTATCTCAGCATCTTTTGAATGCTGATTTAATTTTACATTTTATTTTGAAAATATTTAATTCTACGTCATTCATATACAAATTCCATATGCATCACCACCACCACATATGCCTGTTTAATTATAAAAACAATAAACAACACCAAATTAAAATGCTTGGCTGACGTCTTTTGTTCACTGATGTAGAGAAGACAGTTTAACTTGCCAAATGTCAATTTTTTGGTGAGTATAATAAATACATTTGTACTTATTAAGGAAAATCATCATCCAACTATGACATGTTTAAATGAGGAATCTGAACTTTTAGTTGCAGTGCAGATTGTGTGTGGAAACTTGAATGGATAGTTTCACAGACCTCAATCAGCAATACTCTACCTAAAATAACATTGGGCAGTCCATGCTAATTTGGGGCTGTGAAATAGGGTTGTGAAATAGCAGCAACAGCATACCTATATCCACAAAATGAATTTGGATTTCATAACGAAGGTCAATATTAGCTGCTTATGGGCTGTCAAATTCGGTAAAACAGTGAAATCACATATTTGAAAACACTTGATATTGTACATGACAAAAACATGTATTTAATGCAAAAAATACTGCAACTATCATCCAAGTCTTTCTTCATAGGACCCATAACAAATGTGAGATCAAATGCTGGTAAAAGTAGAGTGATACTATCATTTACAATTACTAACCGTGAATGAAAATGGAAATGTATCTCTAAGACTACCCGTCTTCCCAATAGAAACCACATGCTAGGTTCAACCATGAAAATCAGCAATAAACACATGTAGTCTCTCTCTCCATTACTGGAAAATGCATTCTGCGATGTGACTTGTCAGTCTGATGCTGTTCGAGCTCAGGTGTTAGGTCAAGTAACCTGGCCATGTCAAAAGAATTGCTACGCCGTATTTCCATCTCCCTTCAAGGCAGGCTTCATGTAAACGTTGTTTGTGGCTTGTTTTCACTTTCATGTATTTACTCCTCTCTGAAGACTTTAAGCTTTTCAAATCAGATTCGGATTCAACAAAATAAAATTATGATTTCTAATAAGAGTAGAAACAGAGGTTAAGTAGCATCCAAAATTGAAGCCCTGTGTTTGAGTTTGATGAAATCGACAAGTATGTGAAGCTGCCACCAAACAGCACCCAAAGCTGTTCCTATAAATACTGATGTGCATTTAGATGTTTGCTATGCATCAAAATCTAAATTATAACGAGACTGCACAGAGATTTTTAACCAAGCCAACCCATAACTCTGATTCGCTGGCAACTATCCTGGGCCTTTCTGGAGGAGCAATAAATTATACCAGCATCTCTTTTAAATCCATGAATCGCCTTGATTTAATTTAGCCTATATAATAGAAAAAAATGTATACAAATGTGCTCTACCACATCTTCTGCAGCTCTGATCAAATCCTTAATACTGGATCTAAACCCAGCATTATCTAAATACAAGAAGGAAAAAGAAACTTACTTACAAAAACTTTTTTTCCCCTTTGAACAGACAGTTTGCTGGTATCCTGGTGTATGGACTGCAGGAGGTTGCAAATTTGAGTGACTGTTATGAATATCAAAAAATAAAAGTAAAAGATAAAATTACACCTTTGAACTTGTGTCAATTTTGGCACACAGAGTCACTTTTTACTCATTTGATTCAGACACCTTTACTTTATTAGTGCTGCATCATTGAGTGTACACTTTATCTTTTTAAGAAAGGACATGACAGAGTTAAAAACCACCTCTGTTTTTCAGCAAAGAGGCCCTTTGTTAACTAGTTATTTCATTTAATTTGATTAGAGCACTTTTAATATGCTCCAGAGTTGCATATTTTTAATCAAATCAAAAGACTTCCTTGCTGAACTTGACTCTCCAATGCAGACGTGATTTAACACCAAGGCACGTCTCCTTTTCAAAGTTTGAACAACCGCTTGTTTATTAGATTTTGGTTAATAAAAAGAGTGGGGGGGTGGTTACAGCTTCTCTAATCACTTCTTTTTCTGCTACTGGAGAGCCAGCCTCTCTGGTGATGGTTAAAACATTGTGGGGGTTTGTTCTATGATCTCAAAGCATATGTTTTTGATTGTAATCAGATTACAGATACCAAAGGAATACAAAAAAAATGGAAATTACAGTTGGCAATAGAGACAAAATGTTTGCACATAAAAAAAAAAATGCACCGATTCTTTACAAACCAAAACGAATATATATAAGGACTTCTGAAATAAATACATAAATAAAACAAGCATTTCTGTTCTTATGATGTTTATACCATCAATTTAAATAATGAAGGTGATTTAAATGATTTATTAGTTATTATTAGAAGTAGTAGTAGTAGTAGTAGTAGTAGTAGTATCAAAATGAGTAGCTGCAGTTTGCATACAACCAAAAGACATGTTAATCCAAGCACATATCTGAACAAACACACACAAGTGGCAATCTCTAAACATTAAGGTTAAGATATACGTAACACTATTTAATTGTGTCAGTGATATTCAAAAGAAAGGAAAAAAGAAAGGAAAAACAGTCTGTTCCAAAGGGCATTACAGTTTCAAGACCAATTTTCAACCAGTAAAGTAAATGCTTTATATGTAAATGCTGAATTAAATCAAATGACACGGGAATGTAAGGCTGCATACCACAACAGCTAACTAAATGCATAGTTAACAAACTGTTTGGCAAGGAATCATGTTTTACTTTAAAAATAGCCAATAGTTTTGAACTCTGTGCAGTTGTGCTTCTTTTCCCATATGTATTTTCTGTGCAGTAACGTAAAACAGGCAAATTACTTGGCAGCTCTCCTTACAGGCTCTCTAAACAGGGCCTAACGGGGAAACCCATGCAAATGGTCCATGAAACTGCCCACAGTTATATTTCCTTACTAATAAACATACAAATTTAAAGAAAAAACAATGTAAATACAGCATATGCAAAGATAAAGCATTCAATAATAATAATAACAACAACAACAATAATAATAATAATAATAATAATAATAATAATAATAATAAATACGCCTTTAGTCATACCACTAAATCTTGCATAGTGGAACAGATATTAAGTAAATGTGAAATTAAATTAAGATTTAATTTGTAATTAGCTTCTAAATCAGCTGGCTTTGGAATTCGTAACAGACTGAAAATGTAAGAGGCACACAGATCTGGCATGATGCATTCTCAGTGAAATCCCTACTGCCCTCTGGATAAAATCTGGAATGTTAACATACATTTTTTTTCATTATGATTTTATGTTATTTCCAAAAGGAGATCTCTAATGGTTTACATAAGATCTCAAAATGTGTTATACATTTCACAACATGGAAGTTTAGAAAAGCAGACTTATCAAGTGTGGGTGTGCACTGTGAGATCTGCTCTTTCCAACTTCAGGTCAATTTTTCTAGTCTTCATTGAAGCCCTTCTGACTGAAAATCTCAGAAGATGATTAGGTACACCTTGCTAGATTTGAACAGATGCTGAACTGTGTCAGTCAGTCTTCGAAAATAATGATCCTAAAATGATCGTGTCCAGCTTTGCATTCTCTCTTTCAAGAAATACCCTTTCTTCACAAATAATTTGAGAAGGAATCAAGTGGTGTAAAGTATTATCCTCCCTTTGTGTAACCTACATTAACCCTGGTGGACAGACCGTGTTGGTTTCAGACACATGTGGTTTGTGTTTGAAAAAAAGCTGTTGTTCATACTTCCTGATTTAAAAATCCCTGATTGATAGTGGGATTGGGCAGGTCTCCATTCTACAAAAAGGGAATCCCGTTTAGATCTTTTGAAAAAACAAGCATTTGTGTCAAGCAGAAAAAGTGTCCTTGAGAAACCCTACTGTGCCCTAAATGGTGTTTTATGACTTAAGCGTCAGTTTCTGTGTAAACACCACAGTGTTTTATGAGGGGAAACATACATCTCACTTTTACCTGTGAAACTAACAGGGGCTGTAGTTGTATCTGTATTGATTCCATATGTGTATAGGGTGTTCTACACCCTGACTGTTGGCCTTAAGCTAGTTACTTAAACTAGAATCTAAACTAATCCACATGCCTACATCCTTCTGTAAACAAGAAGACAGCATACATATCCCAAAAGACTTAAAAGGTCATGTTCAGCAGGCTTAATGTATTTTTGGTCAGGATTTCTCAAATTTCTGACATGAGTTGGTCTAGGGCTGTACATTATATTAACTACTGTTTCATCAAGGATTGCTAAGCAAGTTCATGGGAACAGTCTTGAACCAGGACTGGACTTTCAGCTAATCTTAACTTGCTCACATCCTATAAACTGTCATCATAGTATAGCATATTTCTAGTTCTTAAAGGGCTCCAATTACAATGACATGAATTCCAGTATTTAATAGCCTTTTCATATTTTTATTTTGACATACTTCCATATGAGTTTGTAATACCAATCTTGTAGGGGTATCATTTAGATTAGCTATCAGGTATTGATATGATCAAAGATTATTATAGATCTCTCCGCAGACACATCCTTCAACATCACAACACAGTCCTCTTCTTCTAGAGTAATTAATGAATTAGAATAAACCAACATATCCCTAATGTCATCATTGTAATAAATGTTTTCAGTTATTACCATACCAGAAATGAGAAAGGAGGAGAGCTGAATATACTGAAGATTCTCCATCCAGGTACTTTTGTTGAAATAAATCTGCCAATTCTCCATGACCATAAATAACCATAGGTAGGCCTATGATCAATACACATGATTTATGCTGAGAAAACATAGGCTATATAATGTTTGGAATGTAGGAATGTCCTTGTTTAGTCCTAAATCAAGTATGAACAGCAACTGTAATGAAATCCAACTTCCTTGCAAAAAATCTTAACATAGACTACATTTTTGACGGGTTTATAAAATAGGCACAAAGTTCTTAAAAAATGTTATTTTGTTTTTTTTTCCATTAACTGTTGGCAGTTTGGGGTGTAATTATTTTTGATGGGGAAATAAGAAAAAAAAAAACTTAGATCTAATAAATTGCAAGGAATGCTGATATTAGCTGTAATTGTCTATGTTGTGTGTAATACAGTAATTGATGTAAGACCACTGACAACTGTTTGCAGATGGAGATTGTCTTATTTTTTTTACATTTTAAGATATAATCTACAATAAACACAAGAAAAACCAACACAAATCCTGCATTCTGCACTTTCACAGAATGTTGCTGCATAGTTTTTCATATTTGGAATTCAAACAGTAGATGCACTGACAATATATCAAACGTTTTTTTTTGCAGTTCATGCATAATAAACTTTATTGTGCTTGTAAAGAGCATACTGTGAAGTCCCATGCTTCTTTAGAAATACTGTGTTGTTTTGCCAATCAAGGGGTGATGAATGTACTGCCTATACACACCATATCCTAGTATTATATGACTGCAAGATAAGGGACAATGAAACCACAAACTACTACAGGATTCTCTTAAGTATATATTTCAAAATCTAAAGGGGATTTTTACATTTAAGAGGTAGCATGCATGTAATATAAAAGGGATGATTATTTTATATTAAGATTAATAAAATAAATGAAACACAAACTAAAATAATTGTTACAGAATTCCTCAATTAGAATTTATATGGAACGCACTGTTCCGATAAAATAAAATAAACCCTGTATCCTACTCCAATTTCTTTGTTTATATTAAACTTGGAAGAGCAAAATAAGTTAATAATAATTGGATTGCTCATTCTCTCTTGGGACTGTTAACTTCTACCAAAAAAGCTTTTAGGTATAAAATTCAAATTATTAATATCAGTGTATAGTGTCATTAATATAGTGTCAGGGACTGTCGAACTATTGTATATCTGAAACTGAAACAATTCATATTTCTATTGCAGTACCCGTGGATCAAGACAAACAAGCTGTAAAAGCTGCTGACACTACAAATTAAGCCATAGGTTTATCCTGGAACCAGTACAATAACAGCAGATAGGCCAACCCAGCTGCGACCTGCCTTTATAAACAGATAAACTAACTGGTTGAGAATTTGAGCTGAGTGATGTAACCAGTGCTTGCAAACAGAAATGCAGGATTTACATTAAAAATCTATAACTTATTTAATGTGTGCTATGAAAAGAACACCTCATGTATGCTTGATGATGTACAAACCAGAGGACAATTGATGATAAGGGGAAGAGAATTGGGGAAACAACTGCATTATGGTCCTGGAGATCCACATGACCTTCTGTTTTTTTGTTTGCTTCATTTGTACATGTAAACATGTTCTCCAGGTCTCTACTTATTGAGCAATTATCTTTAAAAGGTTCCGGATTGTGTCTCTGTGGTCTGAGGGTTACATATCTCTGGTAAATATCTTCAGTATACAGGGACCTGTTGTTTGGAACTATCCCACAGTTAAGAACATTGTAAATTAGTTTCCACAGACCTCTGTTTGGACAAAGTTAATAGTTTTGCACCTAAATATGAATTAACATGTTGAAAAAAACTTCTACCTCATAATGTATATAACAGAACGTAGACCTCAGTCTATTCTTAGTTCACTGAGTTGAAGGATATCTATTCTACTGTAATGCCTCTGGTTTCACTTCAGAACATCAAAGAACATTTGCAATGTTTTCTTGCTTTATTCATCAGTGCATCAACCTGGTCAGAAATAAAATACATAATTATTTTTTGTCCTCCACAATGGCTGGTTTGCATGATTTCAATGCATCTGAATTTCTGTGCAGTCGTTCCCAAGCCCCCTCCTTCCAACAGTGTGTTCAAGACAATGAACTTTAGTGTTGAAACTCCCCAAAGATAGGATTATGAGATGTGTGACAGTGAGTCTCTACAGATGAACAGAATCTGGTTACTCCACCACACTGAGGAGTGAGAACAGCTACACAGAGCTCAGGGTAAAACTGCACTCATATTTTCAAAAATGAATATTTTGTAACTAATATATATATATATACATACACTACTCATTTGTTGAGGCTCATATTCTTGCATTCCTTGTGTTTAAAGTCTGTATGTGAAAGTGAGTTGTCATAATTATAGTATTAGTTTGTGTTTTTTGGAACAGGCTGCAAAACTTTGCCCTCGACTCTTCCTTAAAGTATAGACACCTTTCTGACAGAGCAATTTGCTATAATGTAGGTGAGAACAATTCATGTTCACACACTACAGGCACCATATCACTGGTAAATGAGCAAGGCCCAGTATCAAGAGAGCAGTTCACTCTAACCTGGAGTTTGAAATCTAAGCTTTACAAAAGCCACAGGACACTGAGCCAGCAGACCTTTTAACTAAACACAGAAGTCTCGGATTTGTTGAGGGAAGTAGCAGGTTACACATTACAGCAGTAACTGGTGCACAGGGAGTCAATAGCCAACAGGAATGAGAAGAGCATGGAGAGAGGTGGGTACAGCCTGCTAGAGAAAGTCAACTCATGTCTATTGTGCCTTTGAACTATGATCTCAGAGGTGAGGACTTTGTAATCTGACAGTCAAGTAATTTACCAATGTAGAAATCCTGTATTATTTGTAAAAATGTGATGTAAATGCAAAAGAACATAAGAATTGTAACACTCATTTGGATCATATAATTTCTTGGAGAAAGTCAAAGGTTCAGTTTAAACAACATGGCTGGAAAAATAATGTTTGTTTTTGTGTTTATTTATAAATTTGTTGAACTCCCACAAAATCATCTGCTTTTCTAAGAGATTGCCATACTTCAAAAGGTGCTGTGTGGTGTGCCACAGGGCTCTGCTTTGGGACCATGAATGGTTTAAAAAATCTCTGCCCTGAGGTTTTACATAAAGAATACAAATGTTATTTTAGTTGGTATGTAGATGATTACAGTTTAGTTAAGTGTCATGAATGGAATGTTAAGTGTAGGCCCTAATGGCTGTTTGTCTCTCTTTCACAAAATGTTGTATAAGGCCAAGGAAATGTGGAAAAACATGGCATTAGCTCACTTTTCAAAGATTAAACACCTACAGCCTCACAGACTGGAAATCTTGAGTTAATTAGGGACTGTGTGAATTCACGGTTTGTCATCCCCGATAGAATATGAACATGGGTCTGAGAAATTATCTACTGTATTAAAAAAATGATCTAACAGGCATTGTTCTCATATGGTTCAAACAGAAAATCGTTCTGAATGCAATCAGTTTTGTTTAAATCTGTAGCATGGTACAATTCTGATTGACTCTTTACCAGCAGCAACTTGACCATATTTAGTAAGATATTGTATTTCTTACACAGTTTCAGTAATCTACTATTTGCTTTTATAGCTAAATTACCTTAAAACGTATATATAGACATAAATGTTTCCTATGTAAAGCTGACATCTTGATTTCTCATTTAATATGGTGATCTGTATTGTTTTTCAATTCACCATGTAGCCATGTTAGTATGCATAAAATATGTGGACAAAATAATGATAGTTTTAAAAGTACAATAGAAAACTGGATGTTATTCCATCTTTCGTTGAAAAGTAGCCAACACTGTAACAAACTAACATTTCAGGCATTCAAGGTCCTGTTGTAACGCTATTAGTTGAGAGTGTCCTTAAAGAAGTCAACCATTAGTGGACTGATTGGTCCCTAAGGTATTAATGGCTAGACCTCCAGACTCTTTTGTGCAAACAAGCAGACACATGTGAACTGCTATTATTCAATGGCATCAACATTTCTTTGGAATTGCTCAGACAAATTCACTATCAGGCATTCTCTTTTGCTCTAATTTTCAGCCAAGTTGACTCTGATTGCAATGTACTCTGTGAGAACTTTTAACCAATCAAAGTACAATTTTTTTCTCAGCAGCATTTTCTTTTCTTTCTGTTTTTTATTATTTTTTTTAAATATAAAATGTTTTCCCCCACTGATGTAGTGTAAAAGTGTTTATGCAGGTTTAGACAGAGGAAACATTTTTCATATGCCTATAATAATATCCTTAAATGAAAAAGACAAAATATTAGGAAATTAAAAGTTAGACTTAGTCAGGCCTTTGTTGTGAAAGCAATAAAGACAGGAGTGCATGAATGGAAAGCTGATGGTTCAAGTTATCGCCATGGAGTCAAAAGGGAAAAAACTTGTCTTTACAGTAAAATAAACAGCTGTATGGAATTAATTAAACAATATATATTTATTAAGAATAAAGAAACCCTTAAGTAAACATTAAATCAAATCCAATTTTCAACTATAGCCAGAATACATTTTTCTTTCCATGAAACACATTGTATTTTTTTTTTCATCCTGAAGTTTCTTTTATTATTTTAAATGCTTTGGGAGCAACACTGCTCAAAAGTCAAGGTCATCCAGTCATCAGTGTACTATTTGAGATGGAGAAATATGAAATGTTCTGGCATCTTCTTCCTAAGACATTGTAGAATAGGGGCATGAGATCATCAAATAGAAACTATCAACATCAAATATGGACAGAATGTGTATGTATTGTCCAGCAGTTTTCAGAATATTAAGCCCACATATTAAAACATGTATCTAATGCTGCATACCTTTATTAAAAAGCAATTTATTTACTTTAAGGAACATAAAATCCCCGAACATTAGGTCACTGATACAAAATGCTATTAAGCTTTTATTAACTTTTCATAATAAAATTATATCTAATAAGTAATATTTAACAATACAGTGGATAAAGTAAATCTATAAACAGCCTTGAATTTAGATCCCCCTGGAAACTAAAAAACAATATAAATATTTCAGTCAAATTTAAGAAGACAGCATTCAATGATTAGGAAGTTGCAAACAAAATGCTTTTAAGAAATTAAAAATAACACCTCAGCAAAGATTGGCCATAGTATCAAAATGTATGCAGATATGCTTGTGTAAATTCTCATACACATATTTCAAGATGAAAATAAATAGCATTTCCAAATATAGGGAGAACTAAAATAATGATTTTCAAAATCTAAAATAATAATAATATGTATATTCCATATGATAATACAAATAAAAACATCTAAGTAGTCAGTTGTTATTAGTTACTTGTAGTTTGAGGATTTGTATTAGTCCAGGATAACAAATTCTTTATTTATTTGGCACCATTTTGGCAGGAGACCTTCAAACCTTTTGCCTTTACAACGGTTAAAGACAATTTACACAACCAAAAATATTAATTCATTTTTACAGCCAAATCAACTCTTGATTATGTTATAACTTTAGAAGAAGTTTCCTTGCAGAAAATCTGAAGGGAGTCTCACACAAGCCAATGTTAGATGATCATTTGGTTCCATCAGCTGGAGTCAGCTGGAGGTTCTAGGGTGATTCTTTACATTCCAGTCAGAACCCAGTCCTGTTCCAAGGGCTGTATATTGTGTGAAGAGGCTAAACAGCGAAGGACTAATGTGTTCAAACGTTTCTTAAAAACCTGCTGAAGAATGATTTGTATTTGGTTTAGCTGCGATGATCAGAGTGCAGACTCTGCCTGTCCGTGGGAAATTCTCAGTCTTGAAACAGTTCTGTGGTGGCAATGCAATCTTCTACCGATACCACAAGCCATCTCCATCTGGCATTGAGTATTCTTCAAGCCCTCTCTCATCTCAGTTGTGTCAGACTGGAAACCTTGTGACTATCTTTCAAATCCTGAAACCCATGACATGAAAACAAAGCTCATCCCATGGGAAGGTTTCTACAATAACATGAATGCAAATTAAAATGTTAGTGCGGTTATGAAAAGAGCTGCACATGCGTGTGGTAGTATATTCTGCTGACACATGAATCATACATGTCTGTAAGCGAGATTAAAATCATTTTAGAAAATCTATCAAAATGCACGCAATGACTGCAGACAGTAAAGAGTTGTCTACTATGTACATTTAAATATTAATTTAAAAAAATAAATATGTTTTTCTGGGGTGTAATATATACTGGTGAGTATATTACTTTACATATATTTCTTTACCACCTGGAAATGGTGATGTATAACATTTAAGTCTAAATAAATAAACACCCAATAATAAGGTATAAACTCATTATGTCTCGTACAAAAGCTGAGAAATAACCCCTGAAACATAACTCCCGAAAGGCCCGAAGTACTCAAAAAGAAGCCCACTAGTCATTTTTCTCCACAGGGTCTGCTTTATGTCTAGAGATCTGCTGTTACATTTCTCTCCGCACAGAAGGAGAACGAGGGAGAGATTACAGCACCCTTATAGTATTTCACACAACAGCCACACCCTAATTACATTTAAAGCAAAGATTTAAACGTCAAAACTCCACCCACTGGAGATGATTTTGGGAGATTTATAAGTCATTATTAAAGACAGACATAGTGAGGAATGCCCGTAAGCTGCTTTTGCTACTGTTGGACCTCAGCCCTTATTTACATAAAGCACCTGGAGCTGGTTGCTTAAGGTGCTTTGCCATATGTGGCGGCCCATGCACTATTGAAGCCACCTGGCACCGAGAAGCGATATTATGAGATTTCTGAATCTTGTTGAAAATCTGAACCTTATGATTTATATTTGAAGCAGGATCAGTGCATATTAATCAGGAGGCTGCTTTCACTCAGTCGCCCAAAGGTCAGGTGTATGAATGCTACCTGGGGATATTCTGGGTTCATTCCAGCTCCCATTTACCAGAGATGAAAGGTCAAGAGCACTACACTAGCTGCTCCTTATAGGTAAAATAACATGGGATCACATGTGCTCCATTAAAAAGAAAAGGTTGATATTTCTGAAAGGAAACAAAAGCCATTCAGCCAATTGGAGCAGATCACAAGCTTTTTAACCTAACCCTGTACCTCCACTTCTGTCATGCTATACGGTTTCTCTCCTCAGTGCCCCATATTTGCCACAAGCAGCTGTGCATAGGCGTACTGAGGAGATTGCTGAGCTTTAACTGTTGGTTTCAGTAGTTGTTTTGCCTGACAATTTGAAACATATCTGATTTTACAGGTTGAGCATTGTATTAGGCCATCTTTTTCTTCTTGGGTGTAGCCCACTTTCATTTGAACATCTTCATTCTATCAGTGATGCCACATGTCTTTGTTTGATCATATATACATACAAAAAGTTTAGGTCTGATTTATGGACATCCATCTTTCCATGTCAGCCTCAATACCTTCACAATTTCATTGCGTGACCAGAACACCTTTTTATTTGCATTTAATTACAAGACTTTTTATCAAAACACTAGAAACTGCGCAACTTTGAACTGTTGGCTGTAAGATTTTGTTCTGTTACTTTCTTGGGTGGGTTGATTTTAGCTTTACAGTAGAAAAAAACCAACAAAAAAAAACATTGAATAACAGTAAGAGTCTCATGATTTTGGTCCAAGTTTATTGGGAATTGCTACAATTCCCTCTGACCTTTTTCTGGGTAAAGCCTGTGTTTTCATCTATCGGGTCGTAAATGTTCTGATAGTCTAAAGCCTGAAAAACTGCAACACATTAGATATGCTGTTATGTAATAAGAGCCCTCCAAAATTATACAGTGGATTCCCATAAAAAGAGACAATGATGTGAACTTGTAACCTCTGTTTATTTTGTACTCAATTGTACTTGGACAGAGCTAATCAAAGACATTTGTGTTTGGCTGAACCCATTCACATTGCTCCCTAAACACTTCTTGTTATTAAGAAATCACAAGCAAATCATGTCAGTAAAACTACCAACGTTCAATAATTAATCCTATGGGGAAAGGAAATTCTCTGCAGTTTGATTCTTTTTGTGTAGTTTGAGAAATATTAAGCTTTGTAAGGTCAGCTGTACACATTGGGAGCCTGCCCAAATATTTGAACCAAATGGATTGTTTTGAAGTGGAAAAAATATAAATGATTTGAAATGGAATGAGTACTTGAGTAACCAAAAGCACTGTAAGGGCGATAAGAGGCACACACTAACAAGAGCTCATACAGCTAAATTACTACTGATCTCAATTGGTAAATTATTTCTGTGCATTCAGACATAAGTAAAATGTATTTTCCAAAGCAGAGTACTACAAGCTCTCAGTTAATAATTTATGGACATAAAAATATAGAGTAAAAATCTGAAAGGCCATAATGCATTGGTGAAGGCTCAACATCTGTTTCTAATCAAAACTCTACAACAATTTATACACAAATATGATTCTGTATAAATGCCCTTTGTCTGCTTTTGTATCATTCTCAGAGTGCTGTCTCCACAAAACACTGCACCTCAGATCGTTTGCAATCATATTTCACAATCATGCAATAATACAGTGTAGCAGTCTCACTTACCTTCTGCGAGTATTTCACTTCTTCAGGCCTGGGTATAAATCCGGCTGGGGTCATGAGTTAAATAGTTCAGGGTATCCCCAAGTGGACATTAGTTAACATCACACAACCACTTTTTGGTATGTCACTTAAATAAACAGTCTAAATGTATTAATGTACGACAGATGAGATTTTTAAGCTGCTGTGGTTAGTATGGCTTGAATGTGAGAAATTAATCTGTAGCAAACTACATACAAAAATAGTTTAAGAAGCTGTATTACATGGAATATTCATATATAAATAGATCTGTATTAACACCTTATGAAACTGCAGCTACAGAATCGCGATTCTATTGTTCATGATATTGTATCGATAATCTGACCTCTAGAATCGATATTTATTTTAGCCCAATTTGAGCAAATAAGAGTTGAGCTGATTGAAGAAAAAACATGACAAGAGTATTTGATTTTCATGAGTATTTATTAAAATACTTCAATTATCAATGGTTGTTTTGGGGCAGGTTATGTAAAAATATTCTAATACAGGATAAATCATATTTTCAAATACAAATACCAAATAGTATCTGTCATTGACCCAGGTCTGTGCAAAATATCAATACCTACAATGAGATGATCATACTGTGGGATGGATATAGTCTGTCACTGTTGCTCACAGCTGAGTATACAGGCTACTGCCCTCGACTCCCCAGCCATGTCTTTACCCACATTCTCTTTTCTTCATGCTTTTTTGGTTTGTCAGCAGAGACGAACACAAACCGCTACAGCAGCGAACTTGTGAGTGTCGCGTTTCCACAAGATTTGGGGAGGTAAGGCTGCGTCGGATATCCCCACCACACAGGATTTCAGATCAGTTGTTAACGGTGTGACCCCCTGTACTTAAGCGATCATGTAGTGTGCTCTCCTTCACGACACAAAAGACAAATTCAGTGAAAGCCGGTCGTTAAGTGTGAGCTGCCCACCGTTCTCAAAATCGGGTCAGATTGTAAAAGTCGTGTAGTGTGTGCCCAGCTGGTGCACATCTCTCAGAATGGTGTTTAACTAAATTGCTCACTTGAAATGTATTCAAAAGATAATGAAGAAGTACTAATCAACTATTTGGATGCTGCTGCCCAAAGAGTGCAGAGGTTAACATGTAATAGCATATTACTCCTCCCCACACACATTTTCTTCCTAAAGTGCCCTAAAAACTGTCTGTGAAACACATGTATCTATCAGAAACTTTTAAAATGCAATGAATCTGAAAGGTGCACCACACATTGTTACATTCATTAACATTAACAGTCTTGGTCAAAGAAGATACTTTGCAGGTCAAATTTATATATATATATATATATATATATATATATATATATATATATATATATATATATATATGGGAGCACTTTGCATAATTATCACAAAAATGAAGGGGGGGAAAAATGACATTTTTTAATGACTTGCATCCCTTGTTAACCCCTCTTCTCCTGTTATGTTTCAAAGTTATTTTGGAATAATTAAAATGAATAATGGGATAGGTTCAACTTTACCCAGAACCAGAAAAAAAATATATATATATGTATGTAGTAAAAGTAAGTGATTGTGTACAAGCAACATGATTTTTATTAAATATTAGAGATCATGGATACTCAGTTGACCCCAGGCATGAGAATCTATTAGAAGTGTAAAAATAACATTTCTCAAATTAAGCAAAAAAAAAGAGAGAGAAGAACAAAAAACAGAATTCAGTAAATTGGAAATAAGTATCTCTTACCAATCTGGCATCATATATCGAGAATGCCTCGAAGGCAGACCCACTGCAGTGGCAAAGAAATGGACAAAAGGTTAACAGTTATAATTTTTTCCTGCACTGAGAATTCCAGGAGATGACTTCTACCATTCACTGCTATTTCTTGCTTTTTCTTGTTTAATTCTTGTTCCTGGCCATTATTACTGTATAGTGTATTTATTTATTTCTTTACTTGCAACTAGTTTTATCAGTAGCACTATAAATACAAAATGTCAAACATAACTTATTGTTTTTCATAGTTATTTAGTTTGTTGACCATTGTTTGTGTAAGCCCATTGAGAATAATATTAGAGCACAGCTAGTTGCCCTTAAACAAATCTATTGACCTCTATTGCAATAGGCTAATTAGGGATCTCCTGATGTTGGTCTGTAAGGACCAATTTGATTAAAACTGTCATTTTCTCTATTAGGGTTGTACTGTTTGGCATAAGCCTCAAGCAACTGCAGGAGTCTAGCACTCACTCAGGGCATTGCTTATTACCATCGTGGCCGCTGTGATCTAAACTTTTATTCCAAGTTCTTTTAATCATGGCCATCATTTTAACGCCTTTTGTTTTCCAATTATTCTTTTTTGGTAATCCAATGGGGCCCAGAGAGAATACCATGAAAAATGCCAATTGTTTTGATGTGACAGAATAGGCCATAATTCAAGCATAACAGTTTTAAGTGTTTTCATTTTGAAGTGCAGATATTGTAAAATATTGTATAATGACTAAAATGAGATTGCCATGGCTAATACTAACCTGAGGCAAAGTACTTTGCCAAGAATGTAGATAAATATACTATAGTGTGGAGCAAAATCCATTCCAGAATGAAAGATCTCATATTATTAAAGCATCCGGCTTGTTTTAGAGAAGTAAATTGATTCCTTAATGAGATCAAATTCAAGGCACAAAAGATATTTTAGTAATTTCATAGTTGTGTTCACTAATGTTTAATGAGCTTGTTAGTTTTGTGGCAACCACAACATTCAGATGAATTTGTGGTGTGAGCCCAACTAAGTTGATAATTTAAAAAAGCATAGTTTCAAAAGGATTTTCTGTTGGTTTCTGTTGGTTTCTGTTACATTCAAAATGATTTCTCTGAGCTGAGCCAACAAAGCTCACTGAAACTCATTTCAACAGCAGATTAGGTGATGATAATGGAAGATTGCTAATCTAATTCTATGTAAATAACCACGTGTGTGCAGCTCAGCACAAAACAAGGCATGTTTTGTTTCCATCATACACAACACTAGGAACCCACAACTCTCTTATACTCTCAATTATAGCCAATCCGAGCTTAGCATCTTCCAAAACAAACGTGTAATCGAGTAGCTTGCTTGCAAACACAACAATAAAGATGGTTATACATCTCGACGATGGCTACACTTGACCCTATGTACCAGCTTACACAGCATAGTGTTACAATTCATCAGCACATTAAAAAAACAAGACAGGGCTGCAGCGCTGGGGGAAAACAGAAAGAATGTAAAAATGGCCTTGCGCTCCGGTGTTACTGATTCGCCCAGTGGGGGTTGAATATCCACTCTGTCCACAATGCCACTGCGCACATGCGTGCCAGCTAGGCGTGTCAACCGCCTCTTCTCTCTGCTAAAGGCTTCTGCGATGTTATGTCTGTTGTCATCAATAGTATTGATGCTCTGCTCGCAATTAGTCATGTTTTTTGTCTTTTTAGCAGATCTATTGGATTGAAAAAAAAAGTCAACTATGATTCTGCCCGCCCCTTTTCTCTGCCGTTTCAACCAATCACGCCAATCTCGTATAGTATTAATAAAAATCATCACTTGCAGCACCCTCAGCACCCAGCTTCTCATGCCAATGCGTGCCATAGAAAGTTACAGTTCTCCTATGCTCATCGATGCATGGGGAACACAATGCATTTTCTAAGCTATTGAATCGTCACTGTTGAAAATCATCTGATAATGAAGCTTAAAGAAACATTAATCAGATCCAGTGCTCCCCATGACCTGTCAAGGATTGGGTTTAAATTGGTAGTGAAGGGAATTTGTATTCAAGTTCACCTCTCACCCACATGCTGTTTCACACTTTTATTCAAACTGTTGCAGCTTCTCACATTGCATCCTAAGTCATCTTTAAGAAATTGCTATTGACCTGTTTTTGCTGTATCTCTGAATATTTTAAAGCAATCACCCTGGTCTTGGCATCTTTTAGGGTATATAAATGCTATTAGCTGGGGCCAAGCAGACAAGGTTTTAGTGATTCCTTATTCCAGTCTAAGGCACTTTAAATTGCAGATTTGTGTAGAAATTCATTCTTGAATGAGGTAATGTACATTAAAGGAATATACAACAAATTGCAGCATCTCACAGATTACGTATGCACCCTTAATTTAAAGTGTTATTGGTCCAATAAATGAATTCTGTCAGAATTCACACAGCTTTTTTCTTTACCTTATATCAGTAAAATCTTGGGTCTTTTTCATTATTATAATCCAGGGACTACCACTGTGACATTTAATGTATTAAGTAATGTTTCTCTTAAAAAGGCAGAGGAAATTTAAATTACATGATTTCTTTATTCCATTAGAACATGTATGCCACAACCCCCCCCCCTCCCCCCAATTGCTGTTTTTCCAGGTTTGACCAACAAATACAAAAATAAAAGATCAACTTTCCTGTTTTGAAAAATATTCTCTTCTTGGATGGTCCTGACCATATAATGTTTCTTTGTCCTGGGTAAGAATGTACCAGTCTGGATTCTATCCTATTACCTTGTTTCACTTTCAAGGGTCATTAATATTGTACTGACAGGACATTAAATATTATTGTTCTTCTCTGTTACACCACAGTCTTGATTAACTTAACTTGTTTTCCTACAGCTGCACATAATGTCACTTTATACAAAGGCTTTTCAGTATATTGGATTTTCATAGTATATAGGCTTCACCGTACAGAATTAATTATATTACAAATACTATACATCAGTGTCATTAAATATACAGGTTTATATTAAAATATTTAATATATTAAATATTTAGAGATATTCTGCATTGTTGAGTATTGTGAAGAAAAAACGAACAAAATCCTTACTGGAGGAAAAAACTGGAGTCCCCAGATCTCTAAACAACACTTTATCTTCTCAGATCCTATCATGATAAAAGCAAGGAAAACACTGAATAATGAAAATGTAATTAAGAGATGTAATAGGATCATTGTGCAATGGATAGAAATAATAAATAAACAACAATCTTTTTTCTTACACAACAAATCCCCAAAAATCCCATTAAGACTTTCAAACATCAGGCAATTCATTTAGTTTTAAAGTTTAAGTTTCCATGTTTAGAGTGTCCTGATGAATCAGGTTCACGACGAGTGTCTATAGAAAAATCTGGGAACTCTGTCGATACAAAATGGGGTGACAAGGGGAATGAGTCAAGTAAGTTGCAATACTCTTTGATCAGGCTGTTACTTTACTTTTGACTTCTCTTTTGTATTTTTTAAATTACATCTTTACCTAATATTGCATTAATATTGCATTAGGTAAAGACGTAATTTTAAAAATGCAAAAGCACCCTAGGTGTAACAATTTACTAAAATAAAAACTATGAATCTCTTGATGCTTGAAAAAGTTAAGGGGATTTCTGACCATTGTGTAAAAAAAGAAAATTGTTGTCCTATTTCCATCCAGTCTACTGTGAGCTTTCACTGACATCTCTAATTCACATGTTCATCATTCAGTGGTTTTATCACAACTTGTTTTTTAGCCAAGTTGAAAACTTTTAGACTAAGCAGACCTCGTGCCCCCAGGGTATCTGGGAGCACTTCAGAGTATTAAACCCTGCAAAGCTAATAAATGTGGAAAAGCAAGAGGTCAAGATATTGCAACAATTAAGCAAATCTTTAAGCTACATTAATTAAAATAAATGTGATACAATGCTGTTGTATTATATATAAATAGTTACAACAAAAAATGTGTGGCTTAAAATGATTTACTTTATTTATTTATGTATTCATTCATGCATTCATTAATAGCATATTCTTCCCACAAAACTACAGAATATGTGTACACAGGTTCATTAGGTCAGGTTCCGCTTGTGACTTTATTTTGCTTAGTTATGACATCTTTAATTTGTCCCATTGTGATGGAGACTATCCCTGATTTGGAAGATTAAGTCAGTGAAAACAATAACAAACAAAACATTATTTCATATATCAGTAGCCACTAAACTTAACCTAGTATCAGTTGGTGCACACCCTGTGGTAGATACTTTCCCTGATGAGCCCTATACACTGTGGTTAATTTTCCCTTCATATCTCCAGAGAGAAGTTTATTTTGGAACAGCTGCTGAAATGTCAGAAAGAAAAGGTGGATTAAACATTGTGGCAGACGTTGTTCAAGTGTTATTATTTTGTTTGTTTTTCCGTCAATATAAAATAGCAGCAGTAGTATGAAATCCTTTGGTTCACCCTGCCTTTCTGTAATCATTACAGTTGGGATGATCACTTCAAACACATACTGCACTATGAAAATCAAAACTGTATGAAAGAAAAATGTATATTTAGAGAGTCAAGGGAGTGGTAAAGTTTCCTTCTCTTGAATGTTTTCTGAAGAAAAAAAAGGCTATCAAAAATAACAGGTGGTGTACATGAATTTTCAAATAAAACCAGCAACAGGACAGTTTGCACAGCACTTCTTGCCTGTGTATGCTAATGGCTCTTTAAGGTATGCAATGCACACATAAAATAAGCATGATCTCATCCAAATAAACCTAGTTACTGCATGAGTTTACTTTAGAACTGCCATTACAAACAAAATCACAGAAGGTGGAATTGATTATCCCAATGGACAATATACTCAGAGCAATTATCTCATCATAAACAAAGGCAGAAGCTGTTTTCAGAAAAATGCATGATCTCATTTTAATTTCCCCAAAACACAAGGATTAATCCAAGACAGTTAAAGGTAATGAATACTTTCAGTTTTAAGACTATATTATGTGATATACATGAAGAACACTGCGGTTTGATACCAACCAGTCTGCTGCCTTTTTAAAGTAATTGGAGTGGAAAAGTGTGAACAGCAGCTGGACAAAAAATGAAAAAGCAGTGTTCCTCTGGCTGTAAAGGGTTTAAAGATTGTGAAGGAAACCTTAATGACTATTGTTTCCCTGCTGAGTTAAGAGTAAGAAGGAAATATTAATGGAGATTGAAAAGAGTTCTCTCAGTGACCTTTACTAACCCCACTGGCTTTCAGTAGTTGAAAGGCTCACATCTGCTCTTAAGACCTAATTATTACAAAAATAATATAACTAACACAAAATACAACTAATAAAGATTATCCAGTTGTTACAAGGAATATTAATACAGGTAAACTGCAGCAATCCTATACAAGTTGGCAGAATTACATTCATAAAGACAATGTTAGAAAAGGACCAAAGAGGCCTTCTGCAAACTGCATTTTACCTTAAACGTTTAGACCAAACAATTGACTTGTTGGGTTACACATTTACTTGTTACTTGTATTTATAGAGTTTTACTTGTCTCTTGTGAACTGTTTTCAATGTAATTTTTCTGGCTAATGTGCTTTGTCCCAGTGAACTATATTCACAGTCAGCCTGCATTGTACAGTCAGTACATGCATTGCAGTCCTGCAGTGATACAGAATCCTTATTAAGGTCTTTAATATCCAGTGTGATATGTCTGTGTAATTTTCCGGCAAGCTCAGTGTGTAGCAGGCCTTAACCCACCCTTAATGTGCATAATTGTTACTTTTTCATTTTTTATATTTGATCAATTTATTTCTTTTGTGAGTAGGTGTCCATCCAGCATAGGCATATTTTTTTCCCCATCAAATCCATAGAGAAACTTTACAGTTGTGAAGATTTCCCAAATTCAGAGTACACAACAAAATCAAAAGTGCTTCAGTAGAAGGTGGATGTAAACGTATATACACTTACACATATGTAAACTTTATTAGGTACACCTCCTTTTTCCATGAAATAGACTGCACAGTCAGTGACAGCATCACGTGTTCAGACTATGCTATTTAAAGCATGTAGGCAAGTACCTAGGGATTGTGTGTGTGTGCAAGTCAGAGGAAGGATGGGCAAAACAAAGGATATAAGTGATTTTGAAAGGAACATGGTAGTTGACACCAGATGATCTGGTATGGATATGTGAGAAACAGCAACCCTGCTGGGGTTTGCATGCACAGCAGTGTCATGGGTGTATCAAGAATGGCCCACCACCCAAAAAACATCCAGTCAATGGCAGTTCTGTGGTTGGAAACAGCTCCTTGATGAAAGAGGTGGATGCAGGCTGACACAACTTGTGCAGCGTAACAGATGTATTACACAGTGTGGAAGATGTTATTCCAAGTGTGACCTGCTGTCTTCTGGGGAAACATAAAATTAGATAATGAAACTAATTAAGACCCGGATCAAATTAAAAACTTTGAACCACTTTTACATCACAAAGCAGAATTTGAATACTTTATGGCAGTATGTTGCTTGATAGATTTGTTTTCTTTTTTTCCATCAGTACTTCCCAAAGAAATCTCCAATCGAGTTTTCTGATTTCTGATTGACATGTGGGTTAGTATTTTGATTCGGCTCATTAATTACAGCAGTTCATATTTCATCTATAATTTCTCATCAGAAGTCACGATTTTGTCATTCAAAACTAACTAACTGACTACCTTTCTGCAACATCCTACTTAAATTTCCTACAGGCATACATGTGAATTTGATTTCTTTTGATGTTTTTATTTTTTTATTTTTCTCATGCAATTAAATTATATATTTTCAGTTCTCACACAAATCAAATAAGATATCTTATAGCTCTGTACCCAGATTTTACACGTGATACAGGAAAACACAGCCTCCTTAAGTGATAATTCTGTGTCCCCGTCCCTGGAAGACAGATCATCGCTTGTACATTTCATAGAAAATACCTGATCATGATTTTCTCAAGAGGATGATAATGTAAGAAACAAACAAACAAACAAAACAAATATAATACATAGATCAACAAACAATAACAATCATATTATAGTATATAATGTTATATTATAGACACACAATTTCAGTTTTCATCTGTAAACAAAGCATTCTGATATGCATCGAATCTATGCTGTAGGAAATGCTCTGGAAAGTTTGTTCTCCTCTGTTTTAAGTGATGTTTTGAGCCACATGGCCATCAAAAATATATCGGCAAAACAAGGATCTAAGAGAATTTCCCTAATACATCCTAACCCCCCTGGTTTGAGCGAACAAGGGGTCAGGTGCTGCATCATGTGTCAAAATCAGGCCATTGTTAATAAACCTTCTCCTCAGCTGTGGACTGCTGGCCAACAAGGTTTATGTTTAGACCACCAAGATCTTTTCTCCCTAGACAGTTTTAATCCCGACCTAAAGAGAGAGAGTGCATAGTGCATTCATTCACTGCCTCACCTTTCTCCACGGCTTTCAGATGGCCTTAATTATTAGGATTATGAACTGTTTTCCCATCCGTGCTGATGAGATGGAGAGAGAGAGAAACAGTGGTGGAGGGGGACAAATGGAAATGAAAAGTCTGAGTTATGCTACAATTTTCTTTGGTAACAGAAACAGCTCTTGTTTTCCTCCTGCGTTCTGGTGGGAGTAATTCCATAAGGAGAAAATAGCTTCAGAAAAGCTCAGTGTTTTCAGCTGTTGTTGGACCTGTAATGACAAGACAGAATGATGGGTAAGTGTCACGGGGAAAACACATGCTAAAATAATTTCATATTGAATTATTTTTCTTCTTTTTTTTATAATCCGTCAGAAAGAAAGAAAAAGTAGTATGAACTTCTGATTACAGCATTAAAAGGCAGCAAGGGGAAAAGACAAGATAAAGGATGTTATTTCACGGAACCACTTAATCAAGAATCTGGTTTTATAGATTATTTGTACAGGTGTCACTCCCCCCAAACACCCTCCACCACCCCCCATAATAGAATTTGAAATGCCTTCACATTTCATTACCAGACAAGCAGCTGTGTCTTGGCATCTGATTTGCTCTCCAGTGAAAATTGTGCAACACCAATTCATTACATCATGGCAGAAACATAAATAATAGGCCTGCTACAAAATTGTTTGCTAAGAAATTAAAATTCTTGAACACCCTTGTTTTACCCTTAAAGAAATTGTTCTTTATTTGTCTGTTAAGAGTCAGGGCTAATTAACATTTACACATTGAAAAATAGGAAGAAATTAATCTACCTTTGATCTGATTGTTGTTTATTTCATTGTTTTTCTGTAGATACCTGCCCATTTAAGGGTCATATTTAGAACATATTCAGTAGTTCAAAGACGTTCTTGTTGAATGGAGAAACATCTCATGAAATGTCTAGTTCAGTCAAACCCATCAGTAACTCTTTGAGGTCAGATAATGTTATAGTGCCCTCATGTGGACATTAAACTGTAAACTATTATTATTATTATTATTATTATTATTATTATTATTATTATTATTATTATTATTGTTGTTGTTGTTGTTGTTGTTGTATTCCTACTTTTAACATACATAACTGTAATTATTATTTTTGTATTATTATTTCTACTTATTTATTTTTATGAGTAATAAGGCACATATATTGCTTTACAAATTTTAAAATGTTAAAGTTATCAGTATAACAACAATCAATTGAATGAATATTTGAATACTGCATTTTACACAGCAGTTTGGCCCTGTGTTCTCTAGGGTATTGACTTGCATTGAATTGAAGGGGCAACAGAGTATTTCTGGGACTCCTAAAGTCTGAATATATCAAAGAATAAACACACAAGAAAATGAATCTTATCAACTTTAGCTGTATGATTTTGAAAAACATATATCTACTTATATTCTGTATCTTTTATGTAATATTGTATAGCTAACTCAAAGGAAAAGGTCAGCTGTTTTTCTTTTTACTTTAGGTGTTCTGCTTCAGACTTAGCATGAATGTCTTTATACTGCAGTACAATTATTTAATCTTTTGATTTAATAAATCATAAATGCACCATTTTCATCTTTCTGCCAGATATTTAGGTTCTCAAAAGTCTTTGATGCGGATAGGGATCAAATGTTCACAGTGCCGAGAGCAGCCAGGATTTTGACTGAATTGTTTTACTGCCGATTTTTTTGATTTTTGAAATTGTTGGCAACTGATATAATTTTAAAAATAGATTTTTTGGGAAAAAAAAAAGCTCCCTGGAAAATTGTACTTCATTATCCTGAAAGGGGGTAATTCAGAGAAAAGATGAATGTTGCTGGTAACAGCAGATGGTGGAAACAGAAACAAGAAAAGTGACAGATTGTTTTGTGTATAGCAGTGAATAAAATGTAATGTTATTACTGATAATGCAGTTCCTTATATAGTATATTGTTCCGTGTTTGTTTCATTCTGTAGGGCTGTTGAATGTGTGTGTGTGTGTGTGTGTGTGTGTGTGTGTGTGTGTGTGTTTTTTAACAATCTGTAAGACTATACTCTATAGACTACTATAAGTAGTCTATTTTGGATGTTGCTGGTTTTGTTTCTCCTCACCACCCCAGTCTTAACAGTTCATATATTGTAGAGATATATTTTTCCTGAAGCAAAATCAATAAATTATTAAGATACCTGCTTCATGTGACTTTTGCTGCCATAGTATTTGCTGGGAGTCTGCTTAAAGACAGTACATATAGAGTGTCAGCATGTTATTCCTGGCAATACATAACACCAAAAATGCAGAAATGTAAAGAACACATGCATGTAATCTCCAAATAAGATTTGTATTATTACTATTTTATGTACATAGAAGGAAAGTTGTGCAGAGTTTGCCTCCTAATAAAGTGGAAACTTTTACCGAGCCAAACAAACATGTATTTCATTGGTGGCAAGAATAAGTCAACGTTTTAAGACCATGCGTGTCTCTTTTTCAGGGCAAATGTTTCAGCATGTGTCTGTCTCTTATGATCACCACTGAAGTAGAGACTTCTAAACACACCGTGACAGCACAGTGTTTTTAATTCAACTGCTGGATATAAATACAAAGACTGAAAGCAACTAGACGATTAAGTTAAAAAGAACTCAAAATAGCCCAACTTAGCAATGTAAAACTGTCTCTCCCTAATAGTAAATTGCCTTCCTCTTTTTCATTTTGCTCCAGATATGTTTTTTGTCTGTTGTTTCAGGAAAATGTGCTCCTTCCTATATACAAAAAAGTATTTTCTAAGCAGCTGGAGTCAATAGCCTGTCCTTTTTAATTTAGCCCCTATGCTCTGATGAGAGCCTTTTTCTTTCTAAAGGAGGCATATAAAAATTCGTACACATTTGGAGGCTAGCCAGATTTTGACATGTACAAGACATTTTATCCACAGTAGCAGGGACTGTGGGTATCCAAATGAAATGACAGTATATGTAAGAGATAAATAACCATACAAACAAATATAGTCAGAAGCACAATTCAACAGAGAACATCTAGAATGTGTAATGGTTGCACTCTGTTATGTGTGTATATATAATTTGCAATGGAGTGGGTTGTGTGGCTTATGTTGAAACACACCATGATAAAATGGTCAGCTATACTTATCTTTTATTGAAACCAATCAAACCTTGTACAGACAATTGTACAGAAAACTGTAAATGGAATAATCTTGCTTACCCAAATCATTATTTTTGTGGCTTAAAATGTAAGAACATTATTTTGTATGTGTTTTATCAGGTTTGGGACACTTGTTTTGAATACTTCACATTTTAATGAGTGGCCCTCCAGACCTGATATAATGTCTTTATGTTTCTAGTAGCTGACTGATACAATGACCACGTCGAGCTGTTTCTTGAAGGATCCCAGTGAATCAGCGTTCACAATATGACTTGGTGGTTTGTACAGAAGCCTCCTTTCCAATTCTCTGTGTCAGTGAAGATAAATTAAGCATTTACTTCTTCACATTTTGGACTATTTTGATGTTTCTGTTACCCGATTAAGTACATCCATTCCAACGAGAGCAATATGGTAGCTTGTTCTTACATTAAGGAGGTCTGCAAGGATTGATGGTTTTGCTATCGTTACCGTGAAACTCGTCAACAAATAATGAGCAAAACAATGGTGCTGAGCATAAAAACAGATGCGTTTTTTAATTAAAAAAAAAAGTTTATTATATGCATTATTTTCCGTTTTAATTTGAATTTTGCACCTGTTCGTTAATATGTGATTTATTTAACAGAAAGTGCTCCTGGTGTTTTAACACCTTCTGTTAATCTGGATGGGGCCAGGTGTATTGTTCTTTTGCGTTCCCTCCCTGGTGAGGTGATGGCTTTTGGCTCTTGACAGAACATCTGTATGGCTTACGAGAGTGACGGGAGTAGCAAGAATAGTCCATCTCTTGCCAAAACTAAAGATACATATGTGTAATGGCCATATTCATCTCGCATGGTTTTGCTCTAATGTTATTGTTATAAGCTGTGATTTGAATCTTTAGGCCATAAAATATTATGTGCCAAGCCTGCAATCAATTAAAGATGAAGAATCCGAGCCTAATAATAGCCTGTTATTGTGGAAAAAGTACTCTCAGAGCTAATATTTAATGAGCAGCATTTCAATCTTGCACCTGTTTCTGAAAAAGTAAACAATACATTTTCCATTCGTTTTTACTGGACTGACTCATTACCAGACTAATTCTTCATCATTAATACCTGTATTCATTCTTTAAGCATTTATTGGACCAGCTGGGAAGTGTAAAGTAAGAATGCTATTAACATTACAATGTTTAAAGCCTTTGCATACTATATGAATCTTATCTTTATTAAAAAAGTTATACATGTTGATTTTTCCATTCCAACTATGATTCCATATTGTTAAAATCTACTCTGAGGTCATGCTGTCATATGACTGAACTGGATACAGTGAGACTTTTGGAACAAACTAAAGCACATGCATTGCAGTTGTGCCACCCTAAACTACACGGGACGTTTTGATGACGTTATTATTATATGCAGTACCAGCAGTATTTGTTATACGGAGGCCCTGGGATCATATCTCTCAGGATACGCTTTTCTGTTCAAGGTGTTTATTTGCAATGTTAACTACTGTGGCCCAGTTTCCTCATCTCTTAGGGTGTCTAATGTAGTTCAACGAGGGCCTACTGAGAAGGCCAGCACAGAGCCATAATCCGCCCCTCAAGAGGGATTAAAGTTGAACTGAAAGAGAAGCACAATTGGGAACATGTCAACGCATGCCTAGAGTCTAGCATATACAGTGCCTTGCAAAATATTCAGTTCAGACCCTCTCACAGTTTTCACATCTTGCTGCTTTAAAGGTTGCAGTCATGACACTTTGAAGTAGGAATACATGTTATATGCACAACCAAAGCAAGCATTCAAAGCAAGACCAAACAGAAAGAAGTAAATAGATAATTCATATTAAATAAAAATGGAAAAGTCACGATTGCATAACTATTCATATGCTTTAGGTGTGCAAACCTACATTAATTCAGCTGCACAAAATGGCCTTATCAAGCCACACAATTAGTTGAATGACCTCTGTTTGTATGCAATAATAGTGGTTCTCATTATCTCAGAACAAGAACACCTGTCTCTGTGAGGTTCCTTGGTCAGGTAATGAAATTCAATCAACATATCTCATTTTATTTCCCTTTAGATTTTGCGGACATTTACTTTACCTTACCTAACCCTGAAAAGTCTTCTAATTTTGTAACTTCACAAAATGTGACACCTTAGGAAGGGTCTGAATACTTTTGCAAAGCACTATATATGATATATGAATTAAAACTGGGTGTGTATAAACATTTAACTGCCACTCTATAGATACTCAGTTCAATCGACTGAAAGTTGTAATTTTCCCTTGGCGGAATCAGTATTCGAAAAAGTCTTGATAAGATGTAATTGATAAAGAAACATTGTTGAATTAACAATATATATCGAACCAAATTAATCATCAAATCACATTAATTTTGATGAAGGGTGTGATTACTTTAAACTGAAATTATATATATTGTTATAGGTCCTAGACTTCTAGGACCATAAGTCTTCACATTTTCAAGTTTCTTCCACAGTACAGCTCTAGAGTTCACAGTGTCATCAGAATGTCTGAAATGAAGCAAGATTCCAAGGAGGGATGGGTCAGTCTGGTTAAAATACCATTTAATCAGTCCTGATTGCTTAGATTGCTTGTCTTTGTTTATTTATTTGATTAATTTTCTTAATGCTCATGACATGCTTTTCTTTTCTCTTTGGTATACTCTGACTAAATATCTGTTCCTGTCACCTAATACACATACTGTACGGTATAAATTGAATTACTTTAGACTTCAGTGGGGGCTTTCCAATGTATACACCAATATAAGAACATCTGGTGGCCAAATGTACTAATTATAGGTTTCTTGTCTTGGATTTGAGCATGCTTGCTTTTTGGTTACCACATGTTCCAAGGGGGTAAAAATCTGACTGAATAAAGAATTATGTAAAAGGAATACATTTAGCTTAATACTACTTGGAAATTAAAGAATAAATTAATATACACACAAATGCATACCAGTAGATAAATAAAACCATGTGTTCAACTTATATATACACACACATACATACATATGTTTCATGCTCCTTCCCCCCCCCCCACACACACACACTTTTCTACACACCATACTCCACACTATTAAGGGGTGAAAGTTTTCATTGTGGGACACATATATTAAAAATACAAAACTGCAATATTCTAACTGGATAAGTCTCCACATCAGTTTTGGAAGGGTGTGTATACTTTCTATAAGGACTACACACAGAATTACAGGTTTGTGAAATTACCAAATACCTTCTACATACTGACAACTGAATTAATGAAAATTAAGTACTTTTACTGAACCAAAACCCAAACTAAACCACCAGCAGCATATGGGCCTGAAACAATCACAGTCAAATAAACTCCCAACATGCTCCTAAAGTCCATGTCTGTCTTTTTCTCTCCTAATTGACCGATTGACCAACCAGAATGTGTTGCATTCTCATACTGTCCAATCAGTCAATTGAGCCTCCCAGACCAGCACACCTGAAACTCAAGTCCATGTGGCATGGAGAGGAGCTCACCCTGTCACAGCGTATATATACTTTATGTATGCTGCACAGCTATATATTGATAGGTTGCATGGACTTAAGTTAAGACTTAACTTAATTAATGGAGTTACTAATGTATCATTGCACATCCCAAAAAATATCTTACAGTTCAGAGTTTCATTACTTGCCTGACTCGATAACTGAATGTTTTAGGCATGTCTTGGATAAGCTGTGATCATCTCTACTATTTGGAGAACAATTAAGCAAACCAGTCTACACAGAGACATTCAATATGACTTTTTAGTTCCAGGATAAAGACTGTTTTGTTCAATCAGACATAATTTTTAAATGTATACTTATGTTTTTATGTTAGTTTTATTGGATTGCATAAATCACCTTGCTATGTTTATGGTGTACAGAATTTCTTGATTGGTTAATTGAAGGGGAATCTGTATGCAACACTGCATGTCTTGTACAAATGCAGCCTTTTTAATGTATCCAGTGGTTCAGTGGTGTACCACTGTGGAGATTATTGATTTAATCATCTGTTACATTTGAGCATTATATTTGATTTGATCTGTTGCTAAATGAAACAGGTACCTCCACTGAGAAAACTGTGAAATAAGCAGACTAGTGCACATTTTACAGGATCAAACAGCATACCACATTTTTCTTGAAGCATGTGTTAATTTACAGGATAATAAAAGTGTTATAATCCCATTAAGGCTTTGATAATCAGAGACTATTTATGATAATAGGTCATAATAACATATGCCCCTTGGACACATCAGCACACTGTTTATTACCGTCTTAACAGGGAACGGTTCTTGAAATAAGCATTGCCACAAAATCTGTTGACAATATGATAAAATACAGCATGAGTTGTTTAGCAAGCCAACATTGGTTTTCAATTAAGACCATGTTTTGTTTCAGTACATTACATGTTATTACTACAGGTATTGAGAGCACTAGGAAACGTGTATGTTTTCTCAATATTAACAAGACTGAAACATGCAGGGCACTCCTGATCGAGGAAATAAACACAATATTAAGTGAGAGGTCATTTCGAATCCTTCCCCAGTGTAAGGAAGGAAAGATTTCTTTCCTGTGGCCTTACAACAATGGAAGCTGGCAGTCAAAAGTCCCTGCTCTTTCTTACTTGGGCTTCAGTTCAACCAGCTGGATCGCTGAACACTATGATTATCCATTTCTTACAGATGACATACTCTGAAATAAGCCCACTGAAACAAAAACCCAAGTCCTGTTTTTAGGGGTCAGGAATGAAAACTGATTACTATTTCCTGACTTGCTTTAAGTTATAGAAAAATAACCCAGTCTATTTAGGTAATGATTTAGCAGGGGACCTGTAATACTGAAGCACAGCAGCAATAAAGTGAAACGGCAAGGAACTACAGGAATAGTAAAATGTGCAGGTCCATATATGCTACCTCTGGTGTAGTAAAATGAAAAGATACAATAGATGTGGCTTAATTCCTCTTTCTTTGGGTCTCCTGTATACAACACTGTGACAGATTAAATACTATACGCCCTTTTGGAATATTGTTGCTGCTTCTATAAATTGTGTGGAAATGTTGGGTGAAATTTTGGATTTATTTTCCAATAGTTCAAAACTGAAATGGTTCCATAAAAAAATTGTCACAAAATAAATGATTGTGCATTTTGGTGGAGTTCGTCCAATGCCTGATTATGTAAAAACGTAAAAATCCTCATGAAGTGTCCTGGAACCAGTATTTGTTAGATATTATCTTCATGCTTTATTGAATAATAATAACAATGATCATGAAAAGGGTTCAGAGTTTACACAATAAAAAAAGGCTTCTGCCAAATGCAGCTCTGATGATATGCTCTGTAACACCTCCAAAGTGTTTTTCTGTTAATTTTTAAGATGTGCTGTAGAACAGTATTCCACTGAATAATGAAACGGCATTCCCATGACAACTGAATGCATCACAACACTACTAGCCCACCAAACAACACGCCCAAACTGGGTCTCGCCTCATTGATTTAAATTAGGCCATGAGGAGCATTGGCAGCTCTATGTGAGCAGAAACTTTATTTCTGTTGGAAATGTGAATTCAATGGTGATATTGGCTCACATCACAATCGAAATATAAATTGGTTTCCCTTAATTTAATTCCTATAATTAGGCTATGCATTGATGGCAATAAATGCTTGGAAGGACAACATTAGCATGAGCACATTTTGGCTACCCAAGAAATGTCTTGGTAAAATGCCAAAGTATGACAGGAGAAGGTCTATTAAAAAGAGCAAGTTTTTTTTTGGTTTAGTTTTGTTTTGTTTTCATGGTATGACAACTGCACTTCCAGTAGCTTACATGCATTTGTTCTAAGGAGCTTATGGGGGCTTTGTCAGTGATTCCCTGAGAAGTGGTTAACTCTGGCACAAGGGAGCATAAACACACATGAAAAGGCATTTCGCCTCAGACCACAAAACTTTGGTGTGAATCATTTGCTGCATTTTTACAGCTATGTGGTTAAAAAGACAAGTACTGGTTCTTTCCAGGAGCTCAAATGGTGCTCCCTTCTCACTCGAGCATGGCACAAGGAATAATAAGCATCTTAAGCTGGTGTTGACAGCATGCTCCATTAATGGTTATGACTTGAAGAAGGAAAATATACCTCCATTTTTGACTACAACTGATTGTGCAGGCCACACTGCTTGCAGAAGGTCTTAACAAATACCTTAGAGAATTCACATTTGGTTTTAATAGATTAGGTAAGTTTCTCCAGCATGAACAGGGCAAGTATTAGTCACTATTCTTTTCATAATGATTCTGTTAATAGAAACTCTCATAAGTTTTCCCTGTCTTCCTCCCAGGTTTCAAATTTCCAAATCAAAATGTCACCTGAAAAGTTTAGGCTCAAAATGTACCCTGGTGTCATCAGTGCTTTACATGACTATCAATAAGCCTCATCAGGTGAGGTTTCACCTTCCAATTGCAGAAGCTAACCTCCAAAATGGTTCTCCTCCGAAGATGGAAGGAACCAGACCTTTCAATACTCTGGATTCGCGACGCCTCTGATACATAATCCAATTCACCGTCTCAGTGCTGTAGTCCAGCTCCAGACTTCTTTGATCAGTATTCCCAGAAGATCATCTTAGTTGAAAGTATACCAATATTCTAATGACTATGTAAAACGATAGGATTGGGAATGTTTTCATGACTGACTTCACATTTATAGCATTAATTATCTGAAAGTCTCTAAGAAGACTTAACTTCACTGGTCATGGTGAATATTACGAGTATTGTTTACATGACCTCTTAAAAATGGCTAATTAAATGCCTGAAGAGCCATGAAAATGGAATACATCAAGAGCGACTTGATACAGTCTTGTAGCGTCTTGATACAGTGATTGAAATATTAGAGCTCATCAAATGCCCTGCAGAGTTACTGAATTATGAAATGTACATTTGTTCAATGTTTTTAAAGAAAATGCAATTCCTGATGAAATTACAACATTTTGGCCTGGTGAGGTGCATATATCAAGCTGATGTAAAATATTCTTTGATGTGCATGAAACTATGAATTCAATCTAATAACCATGAATAACTGATTTGTTAGTTTCCTGAACTTATCATCATCGTTGAACTCACAGGGATTTAAGGGGTAAATAAATAGCAAAAGCCATTTAAATAATTATGTTTATTAATAACTTCAAATTATTTATGTGTTCTGCTAACTAAGGAATGCAAATGGACATCTTCAGTCCGTAAGACTAAAATGCAGGAAGCCCTTCATAGTTGTCTATTGAAAAGGTGTACTTTCTTATGACATAATGTATTCAGTCTGTGGCCTCGGTCATTTCTCTCTCATGGGAGATGTTATTGCCTCATAAACTGTGTGAAAATGTATGTTAATGTTTAAGCCTAACTTGTTGTAGTATATAAAGCCCCTATACTACAGGAGTAGATTGGTAATTGATCACACCTTTCTGCAAGGTGTGCTACATGATCAAGCATTAAACAAGCCATGTCACAGTTAGCTTCATTAACATCTTGCCAGACACATTGTGGGGAAATTATACAAATACAGACTAATATTTAAGACTGACTTAAATATATAAGCATTTTTTGGGGGGCTGGGGGGCTGGGGTTCTGGTTATTGATAGACCTAAAAATAGGTTTCAAGCAAAAAACAAAATTGGAAGCTATTTCCAATACACCACTGATCACTGCTTACCCAGTAGATACTAAACCCTGTACACTGTGGTAAGTCTAAATTTACTTTTTTCTCCTATACAGTGAGGGAAAAAAGTATTTGATCCCCTGCTGATTTTGTACGTTTGCCCACTGACAAATAAATGATCAGTCTATAATTTTAATGGTAGGTGTATTTTAACAGTGAGAGACAGAATAACAGCAAAAAAATCCAGAAAAACGCATTTCAAAAAAAGTTATAAATTGATTTGCATGTTAATGAGTGAAATAAGTATTTGATCCCCTATCAATCAGCAAGATTTCTGGCTCCCAGGTGTCTTTTATACAGGTAACGAGCTGAGATTAGGAGCACTCTCTTAAAGGGAGTGCTCCTAATCTCTGCTCGTTACCTGTATAAAAGACACCTGTCCACAGAAGCAATCAATCAATCAGATTCCAAACTCTCCACCATGGCCAAGACCAAAGAGCTGTCCAAGGATGTCAGGGACAAGATTGTAGACCTACACAAGGCTGGAATGGGCTACAAGACCATCGCCAAGCAGCTTGGTGAGAAGGTGACAACAGTTGGTGCGATTATTCGCAAATGGAAGAAACACAAAATAACTGTCAGTCTCCCTCGGTCTGGGGCTCCATGCAAGATCTCACCTCGTGGAGTTTCAATGATCATGAGAACGGTGAGGAATCAGCCCAGAACTACACGGGAGGATCTTGTTAATGATCTCAAGGCAGCTGGGACCATAGTCACCAAGAAAACAATTGGTAACACACTACGCCGTGAAGGACTGAAATCCTGCAGCACCCGCAAGGTCCCCCTGCTCAAGAAAGCACATGTACAGGCCCATCTGAAGTTTGCCAATGAACATCTGAATGATTCAGAGGAGAACTGGGTGAAAGTGTTGTGGTCAGATGAGACCAAAATCGAGCTCTTTGGCATCAACTCAACTCGCCGTGTTTGGAGGAGGAGGAATGACCCCAAGAACACCATCCCCACTGTCAAACATGGAGGTGGAAACATTATGCTTTGGGGGTGTTTTTCTGCTAAGGGGACAGGACAACTGCACCGCATCAAAGGGACGATGTACCGTCAAATCTTGGGTGAGAACCTCCTTCCCTCAGCCAGGGCATTGAAAATGGGTCGTGGATAGGTATTCCAGCATGACAATGACCCAAAACACACAGCCAAGGCAACAAAGGAGTGGCTCAAGAAGAAGCACATTAAGGTCCTGGAGTGGCCTAGCCAGTCTCCAGACCTTAATCCCATAGAAAATCTGTGGAGGGAGCTGAAGGTTCGAGTTGCCAAACGTCAGCCTCGAAACCTTAATGACTTGGAGAGGATCTGCAAAGAGGAGTGGGACAAAATCCCTCCTGAGATGTGTGCAAACCTGGTGGCCAACTACAAGAAACGTCTGACCTCTGTGATTGCCAAAAAGGGTTTTGCCACCATGTACTAAGTCGAAGGGGTCAAATACTTATTTCCCTCATTAGCATGCAAATCAATGTATAACTTTTTTGAAATGCGTTTTTCTGGATTTTTTTGTTGTTATTCTGTCTCTCACTGTTAAAATACACCTACCATTAAAATTATAGACTGATCATTTCTTTGTCAGTGGGCAAACGTACAAAATCAGCAGGGGATCACTGTATTCTTAAAACAAAGCTCAGTGCATTTACATGAATATATTCACATTATTTGTAAAAAAATAGTATATAAAGTCAATAAAGTATATTTACACAGCATTCAAATAAGATAAATCTTCTAAAGTCAAGAAAAACTTAAAATGAAGCATCGGCTCCAAATTAGTTATTAGATACCTATTAACCTTCAGAAAGTTTTCCTTGAGGCCTGGAGCTGCTGTCTCTCACTTCACAGGAAACAGAGAAACCGCTTGCAGTATTTTGAATTTTTCATACTGAGTTTCACTTTATGTTAAATTTTAAAGGCATTTGACAATGGTCGTAAGTAAACTTTCTTTTTCCTGAAATAAAAAAATGTACTTCCTTGAGTGACAAATTAATTGAAAGAGTGCAGTGTTGCATCATTTTATACAAGGCTGTATAATGGTAACAATAATAATTTCACAGAAGCATGGATAGGACTCTGGCAAAGAACCTTATCACCGGCAGTAGGTTAGATAATGCCATAATGACTTCTGTAATTTTGCAGTGAACCATACCAAAATTTGTTGTGAAAAAATGTTCCTGGTCCCAGACCTGATTATCTGAACTGATAAAGATTAGAAAATTGCTGGCATTAGCAGTAGCTCAGAATCATTTGCTGGTTAGTTTAGGGTAAGAATAACAGTTGATAGCCTCTAAAAATGTCTGTTGCAATCCAGGCATGTTTACTTTACTGGTGTGATTTTGGCATTAAGTCAAAAATGTTGCTTTGTTTTTGTTTTTAGAAGAAATAAACAAGTGCTTGTTCTACTTTCTTGATCAGACTCAGCCTTTTGGAGGGGTACCAAAAGCTACAAAGAGAGTCCACTGGTTTTGTGGAAAAGCACGGAGCTCAATTTACATGGAAGCAGTTGATCTGATTAAATATGTGTCAATTGCTGATGTGAATCAAACCTTGCAATTCAATCAGTTTTTGATTACAAATTCGTATTTCCTTCTGAAAGTGAAATGATTTTGTTGCTACACAGCATATCATTCATAAAAAAATAGCCCAGCACATTTAAAGTCATTAATCTGTTAAACGGCACAGCTGTTCATGGCTTGAGTAATGCGGCCTTTAATGTAAAACATTAATTTATCCATGCATTACATTTTTAATCTTAACAATTGGATCATGGGGAAGTATTTCTTCTAAATACTAGTATTTGTTTTTTCTGATCTATATTAATGATCTGGACTCTGGGATAGTTAGCAAACTTATCAAATTTGCAGATGATACTAAAATAGGTGGCTCAGCAGAAACAATCTCAGCAGCACAGGTTATTCAGAGGGACTTAGATAATATTCAGTTGTGGGCCGACACCTGGCAGATGAAATTCAATGTGGACAAGTGCAAGGTATTATAGTTCAGAGGAGAGCAACCAGACTTATTGCGGGTCTGAAGGGAAAGTCCTACTGAGAGACTGAGGAACTGAACCTTTTCACCCTGGAACAGAGGAGACTACGTGGGGACTTGATTCAAGTCTTCAAAATCATGAAAGGCATCGACCACATCAAACCAGAGGAGCTTTTCCAGATCAGCAGGGACACACAAACCCGGGGACACAAATGGAAATTGGGCTTCAAGATGGAAAACAGGAGACACTTCTTCACAGAGAGAGTTGTCACAATCTGGAACAAATTCCCAAGCGATGTGGTTGAAGCTGAAAATTTGGGAACATTTAAAATCAGACTGGATAGGATCCTTGGATCACTTAGTTATTAATGGACACCAAACGAGCACGATGGGTCAAATGGCCTCCTCTTGTTTTTAAACTTTGTTATGTTTCTTATGTTTCTTATTTAAAAATCATCTTAAATTAGAGGGCTAGGCAAATTGATAGCAAACAAATAAAACGATTAGCTATTGAAATATTATTAGAACATGGCCTTTTTTAATTATTCTTTCATAATCATTAAATTACTCCTTGCTAGGCAGAAGGAAGTGCTTGGCAGAGGTTAAAGCAGGTGAAAACAAAAGAATGGAAAAGTGTTCGAAGTCGGAAGGCAGTTTTCTTTCACCACCTCTCAGCAAAACAAATAGAAGAAGGAGAGTGTGTGAGTCTAGAGGAGAGAAGGGGAAATAGTCGAGGTTTTTGAGAGTTGTGACATGGGTTAAAAATGGGTCTAAAGGGGAAACTTGAGGAAGAGAATGTTGATTAATAAGTGGTCAGTTAAGGTAAGCATCAATTATGGTGACATTAATAAAATTATATATATATATATATATATATATATATATATATATATATATATATATATATATATATATATGGTGCCACTAGTAAATCAACAACGTAGGTTTAGCCTTCTCAGGGAGACTGTCAGGATGCAGTGTGAAATTACATTAAAATAAAAGCTTGTTCGTCAAGTATTTGGCTGACCTTGAATTGTTATTAATACTCTGGTCCCCAATAGGCATTATATGCATGTAATTTCCAATGTGGGAACAATTTTGCTCGTAATTAGGCAAATCTCTGTAGAATCTGCCACTGATTTCCTCATGCTTTCCTTATTTTTGTACGGCATATATCAACACGTAGGATTCGGTTCAAACCAGGGACAATTATTAAAGTCCTAGTGGTATTGTAGAGGGAGAGCACTTCAAGGTAAATGTGATCATCACACATGCTGAGTGACAAGTGTAAGCAAATTTGACATTCATAGACATAAACCAAAGCATTACCAGATGCCTTCAGGAAGAAATCATAGCCAGTCTTGTCTGATCAGTCCTTAATCTTATTAGCCATCAATCCCTTTTTAGGCCGTATTTACCTCAGTTTAATTATCATGAGATCCCTCAAGCTCACAACTAGGAGGAGGTTCATTGGGATCCAGCTTTATTTAATCTGTGAGAAGATTTGATATCCGTTGCAAAGACCTACTTAGGCAGGTTAATCTCTAAATGTACAGTACATGTGCAGACACGGTCACAAAGAGTAGTGTGCATAACTGACAAGCTTCTTCATTCAGCTACAAAGCGTCTCTGTTAAAGCACAAGTTGTCACACCCGGTGTGCAGAAACCGCTTCATAACTGAGTCGGAGAACATGCACAAGTTTTAGTTCCCCTGTAGTCATGTTACAAAATAAGCCTCGTTCACCTCAGCGCTGCTGGTTTCAGTAACATCAGTAGAGGCTGAGGACTGCCAACACATTAAAGCTATTACACAATCAACACTGTTGCAGTCATATCAAAATAACAAATTAAGTGGCTACGCAGCTTAAATGAAAGACTTTCTTAAATTAATAACAAGGTGTTGCAATCTATCTGGACTGTTCTTTCTGGATCATAGATAACAGTAAAGGGAACAGTTATTATTATTATTATTATTATTATTATTATTATTATTATTATTATTAAATTCAACATTAAATAAGGCATGGTTTCTTTTGGAAAAATATTGCTCTTTTTTTTCTAAAACTCCTTATGATCAGATTTTCCTCCCTGCCGTTATCAAATTGATTACCATTATTTATATTTCAAATAGTGAAGTCTGGTGTTGATTTCCTCAGATAAGAGCTGGCAGAGTCTTGTGGTGGGAATGAGTCTTGTCCCCACTGCGTGATCTCAACTGAAAATAATCTTTACATCTTCGTGTTGCAAAGCCAGAGTCACACAGCATTGAAATAGAAACATTAGCTATCTCCTTCCAACACTTAGCAACCCAGGGATATCAAAACAAACCCTCCACAACTGAAGAACTTCAGTAATTCCATTGAAACCTCTTCTGCCCTGAACGGCAAACTGTTGAAACTAAGGAGACATATTTTCCAGTTTACTCTCACTTTCAAGAGTACGTTTTTTGGGGACTGATTCTTTCTAAACCTTGAATATGAATAAAATGAGTTATTATCATTATTTTTGGTTGTAGTAACAGTAGTGGTGGTATTAGAATGAGTAGTAGTGTTGTCCAAAAATTAAATACAATACAGTGAATAACATTAAGGTAGATAAAAAGTGGCCTACAGGCTTAATTTAAACATTTCTCTTATGAAGGTGCTGAAAGGTGGCAGGACACTGCACAGCCCTGAGGCTCAGTATATAAACAAGAAAACATTCACTGATGGCATTGAAAGGACAGTTTTAGACTGTGGGGAATGGAGTGCAGCACTGGTATAAGAAATAAAGAACAAATGTTATTGAAAAGTACAAATTAATATTTTACCACTGTCTACATGTCCTCATAGCTACCCTTTTTACATTCATAATTGATATGTTTTTCTCAGGTGTTTGTTAAGGTAAAACTGACAACTAATCCAAAAAGATATGTCTTTAAATACAGACAGAACACATTATAAGACTGTATTTTATTTTTTATTTTTATTTTTTGTATGGGATTATTGCCATGCCTTCCTCACTACTGTAAGGAATGTGTGTATGCACCCCCCCAACACACACATGCCTTTTTTATGATTTCTATTGATATTCTTCTGTTTGGGTGTCTGGCTTGTTATTCCTCACACATACCTTTGTGCAGAAGTTAAAGTGTCTGGAGACATCTTGTTTAGCTTGTCCATAAATATGGACACCTCATTGGGTGACCCTACTATAATCAGTTTTCTCTCATCATATTTGATTTTAATTTTAATTTTCTGTATAAATATAAAATAAGTGTAAAATTCAAGGATTCCACTATATATATATATATATATATATATATATATATATATATATATATATATATATATAATTTGTTTTCTTAATGTATTTATTTCTGCAAAGAAATTGTTCAGTAATGGACGTCTAAGGTGATAACATTTCTATAATAAGGTTTATAAATACAATTGTCAATTGACCCAGAATATTTGTCATCTCTAGGAGGTCTAGTGGCTGCTGCTACTGCTGCTACTGCTACTACTACTACTATTACTAATAATACTACTACTAATAATAATAATAATAATAATAATAATAATAATAATAATAATAATAAATGAGCTGTTAGTTCCCTATACATTAAGATTCAGGTAGTTGTTTTTCCCACATTGCTAACAAAAACAAAACATAACATTTCTAGTTCCTGAATTGCAATAATTTTTAAACAGAATAGAACTTCCAAACTTGACCAGCAATTCTGATATATTTTCATACTGAGACCTGTTTGACTACTGAAATAAACTTCATGGCTCTATTTATTTAAGTAATATATATAGGCCTATATATGAAACATTTAACCTTAAATCTGTTAACATATGAAGGAATAATCTAGTATGCCTGCATTATCCCCAGAAAAACATACACGAATACTGAATCAACAGTGAAACAGAGACATCTTCTGGACTGTTCAGAAAAAGCAATATTTTTCTGACAAATTGTATTGAATTAAGTAAGTTTTAAAGGATGTAGCACTTAACTACAGATACACATGTAGTACAGGTTATTTCATTCTAATTTTAACTTAATCATAACATGTTACTTAACTAAACACAAAACATAATCTAAAGTTTGGGGTACATTAGTAACATCATAAACATCATGTAGTTGCCCGGCAACCAAAGGGTGTAATCTTCTATATGATAGTCTGTTCTTTACAAAAACTTTAGATGTGCTTTCATGACTGTCCATCTCCTGAGTGCTTCGTTAGATTAATAAACTATTTTTGGTATTATGTTAATTAAATTGGGCCCTGAGTGTTCCTTGTCCAACTATCTATTGAGGACAATATATATACACTCACCTAAAGGATTATTAGGAACACCATACTAATACTGTGTTTGACCCCCTTTTTGCCTTCAGAACTGCCTTAATTCTACATGGCATTGATTCAACAAGGTACTGAAAGCATTCTTTAGAAATGTTGGCACATATTGATAGGATAGCATCTTGCAGTTGATGGAGATTTGTGGGATGCACATCCAGGGCACGAAGCTCCCGTTCCACCACATCCCAAAGATGCTCTATTGGGTTGAGATCTGGTGACTGTGGGGGCCAGTTTAGTACAGTGAACTCATTGTCATGTTCAAGAAACCAATTTGAAATGATTCCACCTTTGTGACATGGTGCATTATCCTGCTGGAAGTAGCCATCAGAGGATGGGTACATGGTGGTCATAAAGGGATGGACATGGTCAGAAACAATGCTCAGGTAGGCCATAGCATTTAAACGATGCCCAATTGGCACTAAGGGGCCTAAAGTGTGCCAAGAAAACATCCCCCACACCATTACACCACCACCACCAGCCTGCACAGTGGTAACAAGGCATGATGGATCCATGTTCTCATTCTGTTTACGCCAAATTCTGACTTGGTGAGCTTGTGCAAATTGTAGCCTCTTTTTCCTATTTGTAGTGGAGATGAGTGGTACCCGGTGGGGTCTTCTGCTGTTGTAGCCCATCCGCCTCAAGGTTGTACGTGTTGTGGCTTCACAAATGCTTTGCTGCATACCTCGGTTGTAACGAGTGGTTATTTCAGTCAAAGTTGCTCTTCTATCAGCTTGAATCAGTCGGCCCATTCTCCTCTGACCTCTAGCATCAACAAGGCATTTTCGCCCACAGGACTGCCGCATACTGGATGTTTTTCCCTTTTCACACCATTCTTTGTAAACCCTTTGTAAATGGTTGTGCGTGAAAATCCCAGTAACTGAGCAGATTGTGAAATACTCAGACCGGCCCGTCTGGCACCAACAACCATGCCACGCTCAAAATTGCTTAAATCACCTTTCTTTCCCATTCAGACATTCAGTTTGGAGTTCAGGAGATTGTCTTGACCAGGACCACACCCCTATGCATTATCTACCCCTATGCATTGAAGCAACTGCCATGTGATTGGTTGGTTAGATAATTGCATTAATGAGAAATTGAACTGGTGTTCCTAATAATCCTTTAGGTGAGTGTATATATATATATATATGTACACCGATCAGCCATAACATTATGACCACTAACAGGTGAAGTTAATAACACTTATAATCTCGTTATCATGGCACCTGTCAGTGGGTGGGACATATTAGGCAGCAAGTGAACATTTTGTCCTCAAAGTTGATGTGTTAGAAGCAGGAAAAATGGGCAGCGTAAGGATCTGAGCGACTTTGACAAGGGCCAAATTGTGATGGCTAGACGACTGGGTCAGAGCATCTCCAAAACTGCAGCTCTTGTGGGGTGTTCCCGGTCTGCAGTGGTCAGTACCTATCAAAAGTGCTCTAAGGAAGGAAAAGCGGTGAACCGGCGACAGGGTCATGGGTGGCCAAGGCTCATTGATGCACGTGGGGAGCGAAGGCTGGCCCGTGTGGTCCAATCCAACAGACGAGCTACTGTAGCTCAAATTGCACAGACCAGTCAGGGTGCCCATGCTGACCCCTGTCCACTGCCAAAAGCGCCTACAATGGGCACGTGAGCATCAGAACTGGACCACGGAGCAATGGAAGAAGGTGGCCTGGTCTGATGAATCACGAGTTCAAGGTGTTGACTTGGCCTCCAAATTCCCCAGATCTCAATCCCATTGAGTATCTGTGGGATGTGCTGGACAAACAAGTCCGGGCCATGGAGGCCCCACCTCGCAACTTACAGGATCTGCTGCTAACGTCTTGGTGCCAGATACCACAGCACACCTTCAGAGGTCTAGTGGAGTCCATGCCTCGACAGGTCAGGGCCGTTTTGGCGGCAAAAGGAGGACCTACACAATATTAGGCAGGTGGTCATAATGTTATGGTTGATCGGTGTGTATATATATATATATATATATATATATATATATATATGTATCCCTGACAGAAGGTGTTACATTATTGGCAGGTATAGACATTGGATTTGTCAGGCCACTGAGAGAGAAGTTTCTGATATTCACCCTCTCAATAGTTCTCTGTTGTAATTAAGAGTACCACTTTAATTTCTATAAAACAGCTCAAAATTCTTGGCAAGTTCATAAGATGAACACTAGCCACTGAAAGCTTATTATGACTTGCCCACTTATACGTTAAAACATTATTCTTGCCACTGGCACAATAATTAATCATTGCAGATTTTTTTATACTTAATATTACAATAGTTGTCTTTCTAAAGAATATCAGGCGTGTCTCTATCCTACACTAAATGTACAAAAACAAGAGATTTAACAAAGGAGTGTACTGTACTGTTCTGGAACAGAATCAATTTTCTGTTTCTCAAGAATTTGTCTGTGATTATTGCATATCAGATGTTATCTAAAGCACACTCAAGTTATTTTATTAGGTCCTAAAAAGTTCCTACATTGCAGAGATAGTATACAGTTATATATTTGTGCAAATATGCAGTGAATTATTCTTTTATTAGCATTTTTTTTGTTTTTGCTTGTTTAAAATTTAAGAAAATATATACATAATATTGTAGTAGTACTATAAACATTACATCATCATCATCAGCCTTTATTGATCAACTGCCAAATGAAGACCTCCCTAAGATGTTTCCACATGTTTTGCTGTACAGCTTCTCTTTTTCAGGTCACATATATTATATCATATATATATATATATATATATATATATATATATATATATATATATATATATATACACTCACCTAAAGGATTATTAGGAACACCTGTTCAATTTCTCATTAATGCAATTATCTAACCAACCAATCACATGGCAGTTGCTTCAATGCATTTAGGGGTGTGGTCCTGGTCAAGACAATCTCCTGAACTCCAAACTGAATGTCTGAATGGGAAAGAAAGGTGATTTAAGCAATTTTGAGTGTGGCATGGTTATTGGTGTCAGACGGGCCAGTCTGAGTATTTCACAATCTGCTCAGTTACTGGGATTTTCACGAACAACCATTTCTAGGGTTTACAAAGAATGGTGTGAAAAGGGAAAAACATCCAGTATGCAGCAGTCCTGTGGGCGAAAATGCCTTGTTGATGCTAGAGGTCAGAGGAGAATGGGCCGACTGATTCAAGCTGATAGAAGAGCAACTTTGACTGAAATAACCACTCGTTACAACCGAGGTATGCAGCAAAGCATTTGTGAAACCACAACACGTACAACCTTGAGGCGGATGGGCTACAACAGCAGAAGACCCCACCGGGTACCACTCATCTCCACTACAAATAGGAAAAAGAGGCTACAATTTGCACAAGCTCACCAAAATTGGACAGTTGAAGACTGGAAAAATGTTGCCTGGTCTGATGAGTCTCGATTTCTGTTGAGACATTCAGATGGTAGAGTCAGAATTTGGCGTAAACAGAATGAGAACATGGATCCATCATGCCTTGTTACCACTGTGCAGGCTGGTGGTGGTGGTGTAATGGTGTGGGGGATGTTTTCTTGGCACACTTTAGGCCCCTTAGTGCCAATTGGGCATCGTTTAAATGCCACAGCCTACCTGAGCATTGTTTCTGACCATGTCCATCCCTTTATGACCACCATGTACCCATCCTCTGATGGCTACTTCCAGCAGGATAATGCACCATGTCACAAAGGTCAAATCATTTCAAATTGGTTTCTTGAACATGACAATGAGTTCACTGTACTAAACTGGCCCCCACAGTCACCAGATCTCAACCCAATAGAGCATCTTTGGGATGTGGTGGAACGGGAGCTTCGTGCCCTGGATGTGCATCCCACAAATCTCCATCAACTGCAAGATGCTATCCTATCAATATGGGCCAAAATTTCTAAAGAATGCTTTCAGCACCTTGTTGAATCAATGCCACGTAGAATTAAGGCAGTTCTGAAGGCGAAAGGGGGTCAAACACAGTATTAGTATGGTGTTCCTAATAATCCTTTAGGTGAGTGTATATATATATATATATATACACTCACCTAAAGGATTATTAGGGACACCTGTTCAATTTCTCATTAATGCAATTATCTAACCAAACAATCACATGGCAGTTGCTTCAATGCATTTAGGGGTGTGGTCCTGGTCAAGACAATCTCCTGAACTCCAAACTGAATGTCTGAATGGGAAAGAAAGGTGATTTAAGCAATTTTGAGCGTGGCTGGTTGTTGGTGCCAGACGGGCCGGTCTGAGTATTTCACAATCTGCTCAGTTACTGGGATTTTCACGCACAACCATTTCTAGGGTTTACAAAGAATGGTGTGAAAAGGGAAAAACATCCAGTATGCGGCAGTCCTGTGGGCGAAAATGCCTTGTTGATGCTAGAGGTCAGAGGAGAATGGGCCGACTGATTCAAGCTGATAGAAGAGCAACTTTGACTGAAATAACCACTCGTTACAACCGAGGTATGCAGCAAAGCATTTGTGAAGCCACAACACGTACAACCTTGAGGCGGATGGGCTACAACAGCAGAAGACCCCACCGGGTACCACTCATCTCCACTACAAATAGGAAAAAGAGACTACAATTTGCACAAGCTCACCAAAATTGGACAGTTGAAGACTGGAAAAATGTTGCCTGGTCTGATGAGTCTCGATTTCTGTTGAGACATTCAGATGGTAGAGTCAGAATTTGGCGTAAACAGAATGAGAACATGGATCCATCATGCCTTGTTACCACTGTGCAGGCTGGTGGTGGTGGTGTAATGGTGTGGGGGATGTTTTCTTGGCACACTTTAGGCCCCTTAGTGCCAATTGGGCATCGTTTAAATGCCACGGCCTACCTGAGCATTGTTTCTGACCATGTCCATCCCTTTATGACCACCATGTACCCATCCTCTGATGGCTACTTCCAGCAGGATAATGCACCATGTCACAAAGGTCGAATCATTTCAAATTGGTTTCTTGAACATGACAATGAGTTCACTGTACTAAACTGGCCCCCACAGTCAGCAGATCTCAACCCAATAGAGCATCTTTGGGATGTGGTGGAACGGGAGCTTCGTGGCCTGGATGTGCATCCCACAAATCTCCATCAACTGCAAGATGCTATCCTATCAATATGGGCCAACATTTCTAAAGAATGCTTTCAGCACCTTGTTGAATCAATGCCACGTAGAATTAAGGCAGTTCTGAAGGCGAAAGGGGGTCAAACACAGTATTAGTATGGTGTTCCTAATAATCCTTTAGGTGAGTGTATATCTCAGCTAAAGGATTATTAGGAACACCATACTAATACTGTGTTTGACCCCCTTTCGCCTTCAGAACTGCCTTAATTCTACGTGGCATTGATTCAACAAGGTGCTGAAAGCATTCTTTAGAAATGTTGGCCCATATTGATAGGATAGCATCTTGCATTTGATGGAGATTTGTGGGATGCACATCCAGGGCACGAAGCTCCCGTTCCACCACATCCCAAAGATGCTCTATTGGGTTGAGATCTGGTGACTGTGGGGGCCAGTTTAGTACAGTGAACTCATTGTCATGTTCAAGAAACCAATTTGAAATGATTCCACCTTTGTGACATGGTGCATTATCCTGCTGGAAGTAGCCATCAGAGGATGGGTACATGGTGGTCATAAAGGGATGGACATGGTCAGAAACAATGCTCAGGTAGGCCGTGGCATTTAAACGATGCCCAATTGGCACTAAGGGGCCTAAAGTGTGCCAAGAAAACATCCCCCACACCATTACACCACCACCACCAGCCTGCACAGTGGTAACAAGGCATGATGGATCCATGTTCTCATTCTGTTTACGCCAAATTCTGACTCTACCATCTGAATGTCTCAACAGAAATCGAGACTCATCAGACCAGGCAACATTTTTCCAGTCTTCAACTGTCCAATTTTGGTGAGCTTGTGCAAATTGTAGCCTCTTTTTCCTATTTGTAGTGGAGATGAGTGGTACCTGGTGGGGTCTTCTGCTGTTGTAGCCCATCCGCCTCAAAGTTGTACGTGTTGTGGCTTCACAAATGCTTTGCTGCATACCTCGGTTGTAACGAGTGGTTATTTCAGTCAAAGTTGCTCTTCTATCAGCTTGAATCAGTCGGCCCATTCTCCTCTGACCTCTAGCATCAACGAGGCATTTTCGCCCACAGGACTGCCGCATACTGGATGTTTTTCCCTTTTCACACAATTCTTTGTAAACCCTTTGTAAATGGTTGTGCGTGAAAATCCCAGTAACTGAGCAGATTGTGAAATACTCAGACCGGCCCGTCTGGCACCAACAACCATGCCACGCTCAAAATTGCTTAAATCACCTTTCTTTCCCATTCAGACATTCAGTTTGGAGTTCAGGAGATTGTCTTGACCAGGACCACACCCCTAAATGCACTGAAGCAACTGCCATGTGATTGGTTGGTTAGATAATTGCATTAATGAGAAATTGAACAGGTGTTCCTAATAATCCTTTAGGTGAGTGTATATATATATATATATATATATATACACATACAAATTTGTGAGTTAAAGTGTCACAACTTCCATGTTAATTAATCCAAGCAGTAAGACGATAATCCTTCTCACACTATTGCAAGTTGCCTTCTCCATATTTATATTTATAATCTTGCTGCCACAACTCACCTTCTAACTATTTATAAATGATGACCTATAAAGATATTTTTGTCAGATTTTATTGTATCACAAGATTATGTACCATGTATTTTAGGTTTAGAATTTACAGCACATTTTATATTAATGAACAAAAAAAGTAATCTCTTCCCTGATATTAGTGGTGGTAGTAGTAGTGGTGGAGATGGTAGAAGTACTAATAGTAGTATTCTTCTTGATGTTACTCTATTTTTGTGTTCGTTTTGTTTAATCTTCAATTGCTGCTGCCTTTCTTGGCTACATACCTAGTGTAAAAGAGAATTTAACCTCAAAGTGATTACCTGGTACAATGAAGCCTATGTCAAATCCAAGAATATAGTGAAGTGTGACAGCAGAAAGCCTACAGGAGAAGCCCTTTTTTGGACAGGCCTCTCAGAGAAGTAAACTGAAACACGTCCACACTCTGCTTATGAAAGAGAATTTGTGCAGATTTTGGCAATAAAATGTACCTAATCAGTCATGGCTGGCTCTCATGGAACAATCTATGACTGAATATTAATGAACCATGAACAACTTGACAGATGTGATCTCCATGTCATTTAGCATGTCATGGATACCCAGTTATAAACTGATATTCAGTAAATAGGTACGAATTAAATCCAGAGCATGCAAAAATATGTTAGGCCTTTAACCATGTACAAATATTAAAAACACATGAAAACTCCAGATATGCTCTTAAAGCAGGAAAAAAAAAAGTTTTCTTTTTTAACCACTGTAAACACTGTCACATTTTATTAATGACAGTTACCTTTATTTTTTCCAATGATTTATAATTATTTATTGAATAAAATATTCTTTCACCCTTAAATCAGTATATGTGCAGGTTAAGCAAAACAGTGCATCAGCCTTGTTAACAGGCAACAATCACAATACTTTGCAAATTCAAAAACATCTATAGTAAACATGACTTTTCATTAATAATTAACATGAAAGAGTAGTAGAAGACTAGTAGTTCTCTTACTCATTGACCTTGTAACTGATACCATCTCTTCGCATTGCGAGGGAGTTTGTTTATTAAAATGAGCTGATCTAATAAATGTTACATTTTATATACAAAGCTGCTACCCATACATTGGAAAAAGCTTACTGTACAAATTTGATGAGCTACTCATCTTTTTGTGATTGGTAAAAGTACCACAATACAGAATTACAACTAGGTAGGTAGATAGATAATATTAATAAAAAAAAAATGAGTATTTTATTTCAGAGGTATCAGGAAACAACATGTTTAATACCACAGCAATTTAAACCATCCCTATAAACAAAGACAGCCTGGGACAAGACAATGCCCCATTCATTAGAGGCGAGATGCATGACGTCAAGCAAACGTGCACCTTTGTTTATAATCCTCCGAATCAGTTGATGAGTTCCCGTTGGTACACACTGCAGCCAGATTCTCACCGGTGTCAGGTGTCAGCACAAGGAGATTTATCGCTGTATTGCAACACTAACAGTTCAAAATGCTTTAGCTTGCTGATGCTTTAAGTACAGGTAAGCATTCTTTCATGGTGAAAAGGAAGAATCAGAAGTCAATATAAGTAGCTGGAATTTATTGAATCCATTAATGCTATCTTGACTGGAATTGTACAATAGGATCTCACATGACTTGTCAACAAATGGTGCCAAAATGCAAATACAAATTAAGCATTTCCAAATTGAAGGAGAATTACATGCTTTGAAGCTTTAAGCATGAACAAGGGTGCCTGGAGTAATTTCTCTCGCCCAGTGCAGAGAGGTACATTGGTGTGAATTATTAGGCATGAATAGGTATGCTATCTAATATTTAAAAACAATAACACAAGCAAAAACAATTTATGGACATGACAGAATTAAACAAAGAGGTGTGCCAAAATATTTTAACTAGGTGTGCAGTATTGTACCACATTAATAGCTTACCAACATAGCCACATTACAAAGAAATATAACCTATAATCAACCTTCAGACCATTCCTAACTGTATCCCTAATGTAAACCTAGCTTGGGAACCTTATTTTATGTTGAATATCCCAGTCTTTTGATTTTTTTTTCTTAAACATCCATATAATACATGTCAATTAATTAATTGATGACTAAATATTTTGAATAGGGTAGAAAATTGAGAGATTTTGCAATAGAAACTAGGTCCGAAGCCAGTAGAAAAGCAACACCAACCTTAACTAAAGACTTTCTTCTAGATCTTTTTTAGTCTCTAGGGATCTTGCCAGACACATTTAGGCAATTGAAATATGGGACCTAAGCAAATGTTCTTACACAATTTATGTATCAGATTACACACATCAAAATAACTTGTTTGTAATGTTATATGCACACTTTTACTATAACTGTAAACATCTACTGCAAGCTCCAGCAAAGGCCAAATCTCATAAATCCAGGGCTTTATTAAGGTTTACACTTTAACATATACATTTTTTCCTTTCTTTAAAATGTCTCATTAATGTTGCTTTCATAAATGCATTTTGTATGGGAATCTATACAACTGCCTTAAGTAGTGTGAAGATTTCTGACTAAGCTTTTACACAGTACATACTTTATCTCCAGTGGTTTATGCATAAACTAGTTTGCTAAATGAACAGCCTAAACCAGAGGCTGTGAAGACATGTCAGAAGAATGCAGAAGGAGATGAGGGGCAGGTTCACTTGCCCATAGTGCAATGTGCACTTGCAACAGAGAAGCTGCCATTACCTGTTCCTACAGCCATATCAGCAAATAAGATATTCAGATGGAAGACTTCTTGTGGTCCAAGCAAAAGCCTGAGACAGATGCTAGTCTCATGCCAAAGCCTAATACCACATTGCTATTAGTGAATAAATAGTCGCTCAACTAGTACTGGCACAACTACTGCACACTAAATATACATCCATCTTGAATGTCAGGGTTATTACCCATTTCAGAGGCATCTAGGTGAGCTCATGTCACACAAATTTGGAGAAGCATGTATTAAAACAAGGCAGAAACGTAGATCTATTTTGTGTCCAGTAAACTAATACATTTTAAAAAAGTTCAAGGAACCCCCATGGATTTCACAACCGATTCTCTAATATTAGCCTTATACAGACTTAGTTTAGCATGCCTTCAAGAAAGTTTTAAATTTACTTCCAATCCACAGACAAAAATAAAGTAGAACGGAAAGGATCTTTGCATGTAGGGCTGGATTTAAACCCACTTCAGCATCATCTTTCAGAGACCCAGAGCATTAATTGCCACAATACATAGTCAGTCAATCTTTCATGATTGCCTTGCACTATAACCCACTTATATCAGTTATCAAATTTTAGAGATTATAGAATCATAAGCAGATTAAAAGGCATTAATAGGCTACCACAGTACACAACCCAAAATGTATAGCAGGTTTACCACAGTACACCTCTTGACACTTAATTATAGTACACTGTATTTTACTCCGATTTCAGCATAGTACACCACCCTTTTACCCCAGTGCATTACACTGATTTTACCCTGGTTAACCATATATTTAACCGAATTGATGGTTTAGATTTTGCCTCATTGACAGGTGTGCTTGTTATTTTTCAGTGCCGGCTTTCTATCCACAATTAAATAGAACGCACTTTACGGTCCCTCATTGATTATACCAACAAGGGTTTTGGTTATAGTCTCCAGTCATGTTCAAGACTTATTGGACGTCACTGCAACAGTTTCGCAGGGAGGCTAACAAAAGGCTTGGATACCTTAACCAAGGTGGAGATTTGAGGGGGACAACTTACAGATTTGGCAAACATAGGGAGACCATTTGACCAACCCAAATATCTTTAAATGTGGCAAAAGGGACAGTTACTGTAATGGGATTCAGGACAATAAATTAAGATCCTTGAACATTAGTATAGCATTTGAACTACAAATCTGACAACCTTCAGAGCAAAGCTGCTGTAAAAATCAGTTTAAATGGCAGCGCCTACATAGGACCAGGTAAAGTGGAGGTTGGAGCTTTTCAGAGGACCTGCAGTGAAGTACAGCATGATAGTGGCAATTGTGGGGAAAAGGAATCTAGCACAACTGAACTAGAAGGTACCATAAGAGATGGGGAGGAAATTAGGACTAGGGTCACAGGCTTGAAACAAGTATAACTGCATAGGAAGTGGATTTAAATTTTGATCTAGAAAAATGCAGGACTCTCCCCGACCTCATGAAACAAGACCTTTGCAGACAGCAAGACAAATACTTTACAGTAAAGAGGTAATTTGGTAGGTCTCCATAACATGACCGGAGCTGTGGAGACCTCAGAGAGGACTAGGAAACAATGTAGAGCCATGAGACATTACACAAGGAATGACAGTTAACATGAAGTGGGTTTAAAGATTTATTCTTTACATGTTCATACAGTCAAGAATGCCAATAGCAGCCAGAAAAAGGGATCAGAAACCTGCAAGATTATAAAAAAAAAAAGTCAGTAGCTCATAGAGGAAAGTGAGGTTTTAGGCGATTATAGCAGCCTTGCTTACCTTAGGAATGAGAACCTGCACCAACATCAATTGGACCAGAAGATACAACCACCCTGTTTTTCCGGTCTGCACTGCGGCCTATGGGGAGGGAGAAATTCAATTTAAGAATGAGATGGGTCAACACGGCAAGTTGGAAAGAGGCCAGATTCTCACACTTACCAAATCTCTGCTTGCCAGGAATGCACTGCCCTCTGCACACCCCATCAGATGGCTGGTTAGCATCACAGATCACAACACCACAGTGGACATAAATCTGTATGGGAGAATATGCTCATTAAGTAACTAAAGCGGTCAACTGTGAGCCAAGAGGGTGTTTGGTATGGAAACTTACTGGAGTTTCCAGTACAGTTTGCTCATTGGTGAAGGTGAACATTTTCACTTCAAATCTCTTCAGGTGGGAGGGGAAGAGGACCCTTTGGTTGGCAGTAACAGGGTGGAAGATGGTTTTGTACAAGTCTTCAGTGTTCTCACAACTAGAACAGAGTCTTTGATTAGTGATTTGAACTTACAATCAGAGTCCGTAAACAATTCAATCTACACATTACCTATCTATAATGATATCCCACTGTGGAGAGCGGTCCCGGTCAGTTGAAGCAGTAGCCCAGCAATTTTCCAGAAACAACTCAACTTGAGGATCCTGGCGATTCAGGAGTTCCACCTCAAAATACAATGGTTCCTGCAGGTACTTTACTACTGGGTAATCAGAGGATCCATAGAAGCTGTTATAGGAGACATCTGCAATAAAGATTGACTATACATCAGCAAGAGGTTCACAAGGAGGAGAAGTTAACCTTAAGAAACAAATCCTACCCAAGGCAAGCTTGATGACCACAGTAATCATGCCCAAGACTGGCTCCACAACTGGTGCTGGATTGTCCATTGGTTCCAAGGACACCACTTCAGTGTCATTAATGTAGTAGTGACACGCAATGGCAAATCTGCCAAAACAATTGGATTATTTGTTGGTCCAGAATTCAGACTGACTACTGAGAGATTGTTCATGTCAATACCTGTAGGTGATGGTAGGGGATGTCCACTGTACTTCATTTTCATAAGTCATAATGTTGCTGGCAAACTGGATGGTGGGGGGAAATAAAGTAGAAAAAACAAAATTAAGACCTGGACTGGAGGCCTATAGTTTAGATTCATTTTACAGTAAACTCACCTTTCTGGTAGTTTGACAGGTGTTAACATTGAAATGGAAGAATGCAGTGCCATCAGTAGACAGGGATGGCTTACAGCTTGGATCCCTCAGAGTTAGCTGGGAAGGATTCAGGCTAGGTACAGACTCCACCTTCACAGCCAGAGCAGTCATAGTCCCATTAGTGTAGCACTCTGGAATGGGGGAGGAGGAGAGAAGTTTAATTTTAAATGCCCAATACTAGAATTGGTCAGCAGATATGATCAATCTTCAGACCAACTCTAACAGCCTCCACTCCCCTTCCTCCAGAGCCACTCCTTTTCATCCCTGGCCCCCCAAGTGGTGGCATGACCTTCCCACTGAAGTCAAAAAACAGTCCAGCCTCCTTCTGGCAAGGACTCAAGACATCTTTTCAGATTGAAAGCATAAATGTATAAGTACATTCTCCTGTAAAAGTTGCACTTATCCAATGGTTTGTTATACTCTGGTCTTGCATTACTTGCACATTAATTTTTATTTCCCCTATGCTCCCCTCTCACTTAATTCTTAACTTGACATCTGCACTTATCAGCTTTCACAAATGTAGGATGCAAGACCTTGTGTATTGCTTACCATCTTTTTCTCTTAAACTGCACTGCATTACAAAATATTGTAATGTATGTTATTGCCAATATACAAGTCACCCAAGAAAACATTACCAATCATTTTCAGGGGAAAGCTGCAGGAGATTGAGAAGTTAGTGTAGATCCACAGCTTTGCACTGTCCTTCAGAGCCAAGTCAAGTCTGCTACGGATTTCTGAAGAGCTGACCAGCTGCAGGAAGAAAGATAGTTCAAGGACCAGTCTCCAACAATTGCTTAGGAATGCACAGGCGTGGGATTTACTCACTTCATAGACAACATCAGGAGAGTTATATGGTACAGTCATCAAGACACTGGTGGCAGTTTCCTGATATGTGTATTCAGTTTCCATGGCAGGGGTGAGAGTTCTAGTACCCACAACAAGCAGCCAGTTCTTGCCAAGGTTCCCATTTGTAGCATTAACATAGAAGTTGGCCAGGTCACAGTATCCAGTGACAGTAGGTGGGACTGCAAGATAGTTAGTATTAATTGAGCAGCCAGTTTACACCCAAGAAACCCAGGTAGTTAACTCACCAATATCCTGAAGGGTGATTTCAGGCTGAGCTGGATGTGTAAAGGTGTCATTTTCTGGTAACACTACAAGCTGGTAAAGCAGAGGCAGGGTATATCTTCTAGTAGTAGGAGAAGTGACCTTTAAAAAGGACAAGGCATAGAATTAGAATCATGAGGACTTCAGTGGACAGCTTAGATGGAAGTAAAGAGATTGCAATACCTCAACAACAACATTTGGGTCAACAAGGGGCACTTGCAGATTGTAAGCCTTTGAGCCATTTGGAAATATGTGCTCTTGAACATTGTGCCAAAGGTTAACCATATAGGGTATAGTCAGGGTTCCCGTCACAAAGGTAATCTGCACCAGCTCCACATCAGGCAGGAAGGTCCCCAGAGTTACATTGAACCGTTGATTATCTGGAACAGTGTCTAGGAGGAAGAGTTCTGTTCATTAGTCTGAACCAAAGGGAGAAAGCCAAGCCATGCATAGTGTACTTACAGTTAACATGTGGGGGTCTTGGCATGAACGGTGTAGTAATGGGATGAAGGAGGGTGTACTTTGTCTTGTCATAGGTATCATCCTCCCAGGAGTAGACCAAGAACGGATCAATGGTGTAAGTTATGCCATATATTCCATGTGCAGAATCAGGAATAACATGACTCTGAAAGTACATAGAAGTTTAGCTGCAGTATTAAGCATTAAACCCAATATTTTTTGTTTTACTGAAAATTCACACACACACACACACACCTTATAGTAGCCTCCAGTAGCACCCACTGGAAACTGAACGATTACCACATTAGGACCCACAGTAAGATTGTAGTTTCTGGCAATAATGGTTGAAGGGAGAAGAATCTCATTATTAACTCCCAACTGGACATCAACATTTGATATTGGCAGGGTTGGAACAAGGGGAGTTATAATCTGAGGAACAGCCCAGGTTATCATCTCTTCAGTGAAGGTGGTGCCATCTGAAAAGGAAGTTCAGTCCAGGGTTACTTCAGACCATTTCAATACAAACTCCCTGCCTCCCAAGGAAATTAAACTAACCAATAGGGCACGCCACTGCAGTATCAACCATCAAGATCATCCATCTCTGCTTGTAGAAAGTGGTTGAACGGACTACAGACAGAGGCACACCTTGGATCTACAGGTTGGTTAGAAGAAGGTTAGACATGTGCAGATGCAAGGTAGCAGGGGCAGCAGGGGAGACAGATTAAAGTTACCAGTTGGGATTGGCTTTCTGAAGTATTGTAGGGGGTTCGGAGCACAATTCTGGAATAGGTGGTGTTTACACCATAACCTTCACTCATCGCTTGATGGACAGTCATGGCCTTCTCCTTAGGGAGGTGAAATACAATCTGCCAGATATCATTTTCAGCAGTAGTTGCCTGGAGGGAGAAGTGCAGTTTGCATTTTAGTAGGTTTAGACAAATACAGTTACACACTTGTACAAGTAGTTAAGAGTCAATACCTCAGGGAAAGCTAGAGACCAGTCCTCAGGTGCATCCTGAACAAAGTTGGGTTCAATAAGAGGGACCCCACGTCGGACAGAGACCTGCAAGGGAAGAAACATGCAGAACAGGTTTGAGTATTGCAAGTCTGAAATTGTGCATAGGGTACTGCAGCACCACATAATTTATACTTGCCTCCATGTAGTTTCTTTCACAAAGAATCTCCCTTGCGGGCCATGGAAAGTAATCACACCCCATGTTCCAGGTGTATTTGGTAGAGGAGGACATATCCACATTAGGGGAGATTTGGAGTTGCACAGTGAGGGAGAAGTACTCATCATCCTGCAGATTAGATTAACATTAGCAACATAGCTAGTCACCAGGGGAGAAAAAAAAAAAAAAAAAAAAAAAAGTCCAATGGAGAAGGGAGGGAAAAGACTTGCATTGTTTTCGGCAAAACAGCTGAGCACAGACGCAATGAACTTCACATTTCCCCAGTGATCAACACTAATGCTATATCCACACTGAGTGGCAAGTGCTGGGGTCAGTGGGATGAACTTCCCAGTTGGGTCTAGGAAAGAGGAAAAGCAGTTAAAGTACAAATTCAGCTTTATAGAGGGCTACTCTAATTATGGATTTTAAGTTCCTCACCCATTACATTAAAGATGAAGTGGTTTCCCCAAGTAAGAGAGGAATCCACATCCATGATCATTAAATTCCCTAAGCATGTGGTATTCATGGTGCCTGTTAAGAGCAGGTAAATTAGTAAGCATCAGCCACAACATTACAACGTTTCTCCAGCTACACGTTAAGTGTGGAAACGCACCTGGGCTTTGCATCCGAACTTCTGATAACAGCATTATCAATGCGACGCTACAGAACAGCAAGGAAAGACAGAAACTCAATACACACGAACACATGAAAACTGCACTCTGCAATCAGAGGACAAAGACAAACTCACCCGAGTCTCAGGCAAAACGCCATCCTTGAAGCCAAAGTCAAAGCTCGCCGCTATTGCTTCGCCAGGTGGTATCCGTAAAATAGAAAAGACCCAAACAGGCTGATCAGCTTGATGTGGAGGACGCAGCACCGGGCTTATAAAGAGCGAGGAAGGACGCGGCCTCGCACCTATTGGGAGAATCACACCTGCTCCAAATCCAAAGGGCCAGTAACAGGTGCGTGTCTTTACATCAATTCAAGACAATCACTGAATCCTCCCGGTTCATTTAGGCGAAAAGAGAAGAAAAGAATAGAAAAAAAACCCTACTTAGCACTGATCGATACTCTAACCAACTGCAAAATGTGAGTTATTCACATGCTTTTATTTAAACATGTCTGGTCATCTTACTAATAGTATTACGACTATTTCTTGATGAATAGACTAACTGTAGCAACTCGCAATTCACAATTGCCTGAAGTACTCTACTTTTCATATTGTAAATGGTGGGTCCATTGCAACGAGCATGAAGTGCACAAAGTGGGGGGCAATCAGGTACTTTCCCTGGGATCAGTGTTGCCAGGACCTCTCCTTAATGTTCCCCCAAACTGGTCCTAAATATCCCCTAAATGACTTATTTTCCACCTAATCTGGCAACCCTGTCTGGGATCAACCATGGCGCAGGTTTCTTTGCTTGAAAATGGAAGCATGACATGCAATACCGCAGTTTGTGTTTCATAAGCATGTAATTCAGGTACATGAGACTCACAGTGTTAGTTTTAATAAGAAAAATGAATACAAAACAATCTGTAGCCTTGCAAAGACTATGCACAGTCATATCATATACATTAACAGGTTTCAAAATATAAACTAAATAATAGCTACACATGACCCCATACAAAACCCGCTATTTTTATTTCAGTTTGCCGATTTGTATTATGGCCTGAGCCGCAATTAGATTAGCATAGGATCATACATTTCGTTCTGTAACACAATGGTGGACTTAAAGCCAGAAAGCAAGTGGTATAGTTTTCATTTATTCAAACTGAATAGTTAAAAGTGTGTTTGAATATATATATATATATATATATATATATATAAAGTCTTAAATAAAAAATCACATACATCTGTGTGTATATAGTCTCCATGTGTATTTATACTCCGATAAAGTGCAATGAAAAACACTGGATAATGTAAAGCAACTTTATGGAAAAAGATGGGGAAGGAAGTATGTATCCAGCGCTGGACCTGTTTGAAGCACTGGAGTGGTCAACATGAACTGTGAGTCAGTTTTCAAGACATTTGCAGCTTAAAAAGTAGGCCTGCGTTCTGCTTTAGTTGTGCAAAGTGATGCATGAGACTGCAAATATGCAGCATAAGGAATATAATAAAGCTCATATATTTTAAAAAATGTACTTGTTGGAAAAAATATGCTTATTATCTGAATAAAACTAGATATCAATTAAGATTAGATTTTAATATATATATATATATATATATATATATATATATATATATATATGAGTTAAATATATGGTGTTCTTATTATTTTATGAATCTTCACAATTTGACCATAACGACTGTCACAACTCACCCTGGGGTCATGGGGTGAACTGTAACATATTACACCTTGGATTTGAAACCTTATTGCAGTCTGCCTGTTATCTCTAAGAATATACGAAATCACAGCAGACAGACAGACAGAAGTGGCTTGTATTAAACAATCATCAAACCTCAAATGGTCTAAGAGTAATGGAGCAAAAGGTAAAACATGTTATAACTGTCCCCAGTCTCCTCTCTCTATATATTATGCATATATAGTGTAGAGCACTATATTAAACTGTAGTGTAGGATAGTGAGTATATTACAGTCCAGTACAGTACAACAGTTATTATTATTATGTTTGGTTAACCCTAATCTGTTATGTAACTGAGCTATACAGTTCAATGCTCACATCAGTCACTTTGGACTAAATAGACATTCGTGTTAAACAGCTTTAATACAACAGGACGTCACAGGGGGAGACGAAACTGCAGGATCAGGATCTGTTCTTTTGCTAATACATATATTGAAATGCATTCGGTTTCCAACAGACAACATGAAAAAGTCATGCAAAGTTATTCCAGGTTTTCACCATTTTCACCTAACTATGGAGACAATGACATGAATACATAGAACAGAAGATCTATCTAAAATCAGACACGTAATTTGCAGTTAATACAAGGAGACAACCCCTTCACAACCAATGCCTCTGGGGACTTTGTTTTATTTTGTTTTCACAGATAAGTCCAGTTACAGCAAATTGGTCTCCAAAACAGGATATAAAGAGGTTAACATAATTGGATAGAAAAGATGGTGGGGGTGGGGGGAATCATTGCTCTGGAGGCAAAATCAACAAGCTTTGTTTTTATTTCTCTGTGGGAAAAACAAGCAAACAGCATTAACAACATCCTAGCACTCCTGATCAAATACTGATATAATGCACTATTGAGTATAACTTAATAATTATACAGTATGACTTAATTCAACATTACATTTAAAAGACTTTGTAACTGAGAATTGAAAACTGAAATTGTCAACAACTTAAACTGTTTAACATTAAAGCCGAACATATGAAACATTCCTCCTCCTCTACTGAAAATAGGTTATTTTTTAGGTTCTCTTAAATTTACAAAGTAATTTTCCCAAAGCAATATTATCCTGATCTGAAGTTTAAGAGACATAAATAAGTATTTCACAATGGTGTGTGAAAATTCAGAAACAGCTTGTGGACACTTTGTAAACATTTTACAGTGGAGTTTCACGTGAGTGAGAAAAAAAGAAATTCAAAAGTAAGGTATAAAGTTCTTCCTTGGGGACTTTGCTTTTGAAGATGTCAGTAGAAATGTCATCAAATGTCATCTCCTTTATGGAGATCCCAAAGTCATAGAGCTTCACCAGGCACAGGTGAATTAAGTCTTTTAAAGCCTTTCCTGATAAGTCAGCGCTCAGGGCGTATGCCAAGGGCAACTTCAAGTTTCCGTTTACAGCAACCAGCAGCAATGCCAAAGCTTCACTTGCAGTGGAGTCCTGCAGGGCACTCTGAGGAGGCTTGTCTGCTTCAAAGTCCTCCTCATTGGAGCTGTCCCAGTCCTCGTCAGCCTGTATTTTCCCCCCATGGACACACAGGTAGAACTCCATGCCCTGCAGGGTGTAGCCATTCAGCCAGTCAAACACCTCCTCTGTGAAAGGGGGTTCAGTGACCGTATCTGCCCACTCTCTCAGCACACTGGGGCTGGGCAGGTCAAGGTGCTGCTCTACATACTTGTAGGCCTCTGGGGCATGGAAGTGCAATGTCAGGCAGAAATGCATGGACTCGAAGCTATAATACCGGTGGTAAGCACTCCTGGATTGAGCCTTCATCTCCTTCATCAGGACTTTTAAATCCATGCTGCTCAAGGTGCTCTCTATGACTTCCAAGGGTGGCCCTGATGGGATGAGTTTCTTCCTCTTCAGGCAAGACACCAACTCTTTCATCTCTGCCCAGCGCATGCCCAGCCGCCTCTCCCGCTGCTGGCTGGCTTTCAGCTTCTTTCTGGCTGCCTCCAGCTGCTCCTTCAGGTCTAAGATCTTCTCCTTGGCAGCTGAGAGGCTGACCAGACAGTAGCTGTGGTCTTCATAGACATCAGGGCTGCGCACAGGCTGCCCTGGGGAAGCCGGGGTGGAGGCCTCAATGGGGGCCATTGCTTTCTGGCTGGTGGCCGTCTCTCGAGGACTGGATACCTATGTGAGTGACGACAACAGGCACCATGTCAGAGAGACCCTGCTCAAGACCATGGCAATTCTATAAAATACAAAGAAACTAGCAAAAGAAACAGTGTTTATAGGCAGATATTGAAACTGAATTCAAACCTACTGCATTGATTACATTGTTAAGGAATGATTACAATGGAAAATTGTCTAGTAAAGATACAGATGACGTGAAGAACAATTCGAATAGAAGAAAAAACGATTTCCCTTAAACTCGGGAGAGAAGCCGAGAGAGAGAGAGGGTTGAGAATACTGATGACAAAGAATTAAGTTTTGGGAGGTGTCAGACTAGTGTTGCAGAAGATGATGGTGTACCATTTTATGTTTTTGCCCCGGGAAGTTAAAGATCGTAGGCACGGCATCCTCTCTCAGTCTGACAGTCTGGCCCGTCCGGTCGAAGCAGGACGCCTCGAAATGGTCCGAGCAGAGGAAGGTGTAGAGAGAGGGGACGAAATCCACTCTGCGCACGCGTCGGATCCACGCAGCTCTCCTCTCCTTGTTTAACGGGAACCTGAGGATGTGTGGAAGACGAAGCACTGCACTGGTTAATTCACTGGAGATCTCCTGCAATCTTACTGTAATGCATTAGCTTTCTTCTAGGATGGATATCCGTGTCCTTCTGGCTGATGTCCTGTGTTTTGTAAATGCTTTAGAAAAGTCAGATTCTGTAAAGAATGAATGCCGGCAGTGAGTGGACGTCTCACCAGATCTACTGCCTACTGCACATTGTCGCAACGCTTCATTATTTCAACCAGCATTCAATGACACAGTAAACATCTCACTTTTAAAAAGCTCAATCTAATACCTGCTGTAAGTGGCTTAAAACAAATACATGTATGCCGATTTCATATTACTGCACGCTTCATTGTCATTTTCTGCTTAGAAGACAAGATTCAATAACTTTGTTTCTTGTTACGACATACAATTTGTCCATTCTAGTTACATGGGGAGCAATGTCGCACAAAACAAAAACTACATTTATTTACAGCACTTATTCATAATTAGTATGCATATTATTACAGTTCATTATGCGTGACGTTTCGGCATTGTCTATCTAATCTGGATGACTTTGTCTATTACAAACAGTACCACTGAATGCTGAGTCTTATTTTTAATTCTAAATATATGGTACAGAGTCTGGAAGCTAGATGTATTCATAGCTAAATCTTTTTTTAAAATCACGACACAGAAGGAGAAAAATAGTAAGAACAAGGGAAAAAAATTGAAATAGTTTGATTTGCAAGTATTTAGAAAGGAGATTGTGTCCACCTGTGAAAGCTCACTCCGCAGCGCCTGGTCCTGATGTTGGTACAGCCGTATGCTGCGCAACTCGTGGGCATATTCTCCTTCAGCTACTGACTGCGCCGCTTCACCAAGATGGACGACGGTTGCTTCGGGTTTACTTGATTTTAGAGCTTATTTTGGTCTTTTTCACCTAGACACAAGACTTGTATCTGCAGCCTAAGGGGTGGACAGACACAACCTATATATTTTATATAGGTGTTATATAAATAAATATAGTTGTATAATGTATTTACATATATCAAATGTTATTACGAATGAACTTCACCCTACTGTGGCCTAAATCTTCGTTGTTTTTCTTTGCTTACTTTTAAATCGTTGATATGTGTGTCGCCTTAATATGACGCAAAAGCCTCTCTCGATTCTTATTGGTCAAAACGGACTCTTCAGTGTTTTACGGAAGTCTCTCTCGACACACGTGGATCCTGTAGTATAGCAGACATGGGGAAGAAAAGACCGATAAATCAGACTATTAGCAATTTGACTAAAAAGCAGAAAAAGCATCTCAAGGAATTTGGAGAACAGCATCCCTTTCATGATACGTAAGCAACAGCTTGAGGTTTTGTTCTTAAGAGATCGCTTACTGTACGGTTCATGGCCGTGCGCAGTCCAGTTGCGTCTTATTTTTGTATTCTGCGATACAGGACGAATTTTGCATACTTTGTTTTATGTAATATCACGTATTCTGTTTATCTTCCAGTATAAATGAAAAAGCAGAGAAGACCCAAATACTACAACTGGTATGTTATTGTGTTGTTATTATTCTTGCTTTTACTTACATATTCAAACATTATGCATCACTTATGCATTACATTTTTTATTTATGTATTTATTATTACTATGGATATTAGTAGAACACAAGGGGAGATAAGAAGTCAATTTTTGTAATGTATGTATGTATGTATGTAATGTATTTTGGTGTACTTATCTGAGCATGTAAACGCAAAGGATCTAGTAGCTCATGGTGTAGTTCTTCGCAAGAGGCATACAGTAATTACTTGATTGAGAATCTGTGTTTTTATTTCCTTACGTATGTGTGGCCTTTACATGTGAGACGTTGTATTGATATTTTTAGTATGACGTAGACCCCCCGAGATGTTTGGTTCGATTTAAAAAAAAAAAAAAAATGTTCACCAACATGTGAATAAGATGACTTAATTCCTTGGTGACCAGTACACATGTATGCCTTTGAGACTAACAATTGTGTGTTTATAAGTATAATATGTACGACAGATTACCACAGAATTCATCACAAAATGCCAACAATCCCTTTGATGATGAATACACACTGTATAGTACTCCATAACAACCCTGCAATGCATTCATTGTCGAAATGTACCGCAGTCCTGCTATGGGGTGGATTGAAGTGTTGGCTCCACCAGTTAATCCCTATGTAAATGGATCCCAGTGACATAAGGACTGTGTCAATTTCAGGTGGATAGTCCAGAGCCGTCCAGTGAAGAGAGCGATGTGGATAGTGATGTACAGAGTGAGCCAGAGCAGGAGTCCGCCTACCAGAAACTCCTGTCAACATTGAGTACAGCTGCCCAGGAGGTGGAGGAGAGTGAGGAAGAGGAAGAGGAGAGTGAGGGTGAGATTGAAGAAGCAGAAGAAGGAGAGACTGAGGATGACGAAGAAGGTGAGGAAGAGAGAGCAGAAGATGGCACAATGTCTTATTACTTACTTTCACTAATATTGCCCATACTGAAAATCTTTGAATCCCACATACTCTTTGAAACTTACAAGAATCATTGTGTTTGTGATACTAATGGCTTTGCAAATGTTAAACCCTGCAGCACACAGTCAGGTGTTTTTCTTCAGTTTTTCTATTTAAGACTTTAATAGAAACTAGCTGTGCCTTGACAGGGCTGAGCTGTCACATGGGTATTTAGTTATTTTGCCCTATTTTAGTTAGGTAGTTATTCTAACATCTTATCTGGCCATCACAATGAGACTTTATGACAGCTGCAAGAGTGTCCAAGCCTTTCTCCTCTCACAGGAGGAAAAAGTGACTCTGGGAGTGAGGAAGAGGAAGAAGGAGGTCACCCGGAAGCAGAAGAGCAGCCACGGCAGAAGCAGCAGGATTTGGAGAAGGATCATGGGATAGAAGAGGGTGAAGAGAAAGATGGTGACAAAATAGAGACTTGGGAAGAGTTCACAGATCGGGAGCATGAGTCTCTCTTCAGTCTGGAGACCAACTTCCAGGCCAGTGTGGAGAAGGAGGAAGAGAGAACTGAGACTGCAGCCCAGAATAGAGACTCGGATGGTGAGTGCAAACTGGTTACTCACTCTGTACACACAATCTTTATCTGTAAAATTATTCTACATCTTTGTATGCTGTTTTTACAATACACAGAATATTTGGGAAAATGTCGTACACCTTCTCTAAATCCAAGTTATCCTAAAAAATGAATGATCAACTATAATAACCTCCATGTTTTTGGTGTATTGAGACTTTGTTTCTTAGATACTAAATACAAAAGATTAACTTATTTTAACACCACTTTCGCCCTACAGACCCATTTATGCAGCACCTGAACACCGAGCTGACTGAAAAAGAGGTGAAGAGCATTTCGTCTGGAACCAAGACGAGGACCCAGGCCAAGGTAACGGGCTGCGTTGCGTTTGTGAAGGGAACTGAGAACCTGCAAAGCAGCAGGAGCTGATGGTAGTATTACAGATACTGATAATCTAAGCTTGATGGTATATTGACCCTCCCTGCCAATTGTTCTCTTCTTGAGTATCATGTGCATGATCCCTTTGAGCCGAGACTCTGGTCCTGCCTGGGAAGAAAAGTCCATTTCAATACTCCAAGTGGTGGATGCATCGTTGCTACTTGCAGGAAATCCCCATCACCTAATATTTCCTGGAAAACGGTGAAATATGATTTAATGCTACAGTAAAGAAAAAATAAACTGCCACAATATCAGCCTGAAACAAGAAATGCACTGTTATATATATTTTGCTCTCATCTGCATCCTCAGAGTCCCTTAGCTAGTGTTTGTATCCATGTGAGCTTTTCTGTAGTGCTCTTAAACTTCTCCAGTAGAAGTCTTTGTTCTTCCTTTTCCATATGAAGTGTTTTAATTAACAAGTTAAAGCCTGGAGAAAACTATGATGAACTCTTTAATCATTGGGGTTTAATTTTCTTTGATCACTGCTCAGCTTTAGGACTGCAGTGATGTTGCTAATTAAGTATTGTATAAGCTAGTAAGGTCTTTGATGATTACACCAATTTGAGACTTTCAGATCACTATGGTTAGATCCTGAAGCATGTATTTCTTAGTCAATGCAAATTATTATTAAAACCATTAGAAGTTAGATCACTTCTTTTCCCTTATTGTGTTTGTGGAATGAAAAAAAAAATACATTTTTATATGGTTCTGAAATGAGAGCTGTTGGCCAACACAATGTTTTGTAGTATTTAAAATTAATTGACTTTTAGGGAATTAACATTTTTCTCTCACCCAGTCCTGTCAGACAACCTGTGTTAATAGTCTTATGCCTGGAATGCACCTATTCACCAGTCAGGGGCAGGAAGGCAGATATACAATATGAATATCTTTCAATCCCCCACAAATGAGTGAGTTTGTGAAGATGCAATACATAAAGCTGATAAGGAGACCTGATTTGACCATGCTTTTTTTTTCCCCCCTCTCTTTCTTGCTGTAGTGGTCAAGGCTGGGAAACCTGGTGTGCAGTTCAAGCCTGGAGAGGCACAGTTTAGTGACTGTGCCCAGAGATTTGAATCTGAGCCTGGCTCAGCTGCACAGACCCCTGGAGGCCACCTGGTCCCAGGTGAACCAGGCCTCCATTCCCTCAGGGGGCTTGCAGGCCCTCAGCCCCCTCCAACAGGAACTCCTGGCCCTCATGGGCTCCTACAGGGACGTGTATTTTCCTGAGAGCTCCCCTGTGGGCGAAGGGCCTGAGGTGCAGCGCCTGTACTGTCTGCACGTCCTCAACCATGTGCTAAAGGCCAACTCCCAGGTGCTCTCTCACAATGGCCAGCTGAGGGAGCAGCAGCACGGCTCCAGCGTGCAGGATGAGCCCCGGGACCAGGGCCTCACCCGACCCAAGGTGAGTAATCCTTTGTTCTTTTTAACAGCTTTCCATTCACAAAACTGATCAGTACCTGGCTTTTCTCTTCAGTTGGTGTGACTGGAGTTCCCTCTGGTGATGTTGCAATCTGCATGTTTAATCTTTGCCAGTTCATGTAACAGGTTGCAGGGCTACTAAAAGAACTTGCTACTGACTGATATATATATATATATATATATATTTTTTATAATTCTTCTATGTGCAAGTGTATTTAAACTGGTTCATGAGCCCATCTCAAGAGCAGAAATACATGGCTACATGAACATCTATTGAAATTGTGATTTGTATGGGCCTCTGTGAACATTTCATCTTCAGACAGCCAGAGAGATAGACGTACAATGAGATAATTGTTACATGTATTTTTTTTGGTAAACAGGTTTTTACATATCATAGGATGGATTTCAACCATGTGATCAAGTGAGCAAGTGATCATAAAATAGAGTAGCTGCAATATTCACAGAACCCACACAGATGGCGCTGTTGTGCTTTAATCTTTTTTTTTTAATTGGAAATTGATAATTTTATTTATTTTTGATTTAAAATTAAACTACCCAAAATGTCTTTCCATCTTGCACATTAAAATTGATGTTGGTTTCCAAGCTGACATGATTGGAGTTAATATGACAACTTTCCTGTTTAATATAAAGAGGAGTATGTAATAGGATACATACACTGATCAGCCACAACATTATGACCACTGACAGGTGAAGAGAATAACACTGATAATCTTGTTATCATGGCACCTGTCAGTGGGTGGGATATATTAGGCAGCAAGTGCACATTTTGTCTTCAAAGTTGATGTGTTAGAAGCAGGAAAAATGGGCAAGCGTAAGGATCTGAGCGATTTTGACAAGGGCCAAATTGTGAAGGCTAGACGACTGGGTCAGAGCATCTCCAAAACTGCAGCTCTTGTGGGGTGTTCCCGATCTGCAGTAGTCAGTACCTATCAAAAGTGCTCTAAGGAAGGAAAAGCGGTGAACCGGCGACAGGGTCATGGGTGGCCAAGGCCCATTGATGCACGTGGGGAGCGAAGGCTGGCCCGTGTGGTCCGATCCAACAGACGAGCTACTGTAGCTCAAATTGCCGAAAAAGTGAATGCTGGTTCTGATAGAAAGGTGTCAGAACACACAGTGCATCGCAGTTTGTTGCGTATGGGGCTGCGTAGCCGCAGACCTGTCAGGGTGCCCATGCTGACCCCTGTCCACCGCCGAAAGCGCCTACAATGGGCACGTGAGCATCAGAACTGGACCACGGAGCAATGGAAGAAGGTGGTCTGGTCTGATGAATCACGAGTTCAAGGTGTTGACTTGGCCTCCAAATTCCCCAGATCTCAGTCCAATCGAGCATCTGTGGGATGTGCTGGTCAAACAAGTCCGATCCATGGAGGCCCCACCTCGCAACTTACAGGACTTAAAGGATCTGCTGCTAACGTCTTGGTGCCAGATACCACAGCACACCTTCAGAGGTCTAGTGGAGTCCATGCCTCGACGGGTCAGGGCTGTTCTGGTGGCAAAAGGGGGACCTACACAATATTAGGCAGGTGGTCATAATGTTATGGCTGATCAGTGTATATGATAGGAAAACGTTAAACGTGATTTTATGTTATTTATTTGATGTAACCATTACTATGAATAGTACCGGAGGCGAGTGTTGAGTTGGTGTTGACTGTACGTGCCTGCAGGTGCTGATCATGGTGCCGTTTCGTGGTGGGGCGCTGCGCGTGGTCCAGACCATCATCAGCCTGCTGGAGAGCGGGGACAAGAAGCTGGACGTCAGCCACAAAAAGAGGTTTAAGGACGAATTTGGGGCCGACCAAGAGGACAAGCCCTCAAACCTCCACAGACCTGATGACTATCATGCTCTCTTCTCCGGCAATGTGGACGACCACTTCAGGATTGGTGTGTGGCCCTATCGGTCTCTCCCTGGTCTCCCACCGTTCTCCCTAATGAATAACTTGACTCTTTCCATCTCTCTTTCTCTCACTCTGTTCGTTTAGCTCCAAGTCTCCTTTTTGAATAATTGTATTCTTTAAATGTAATTTCCAGAGAGCAAAGAGAAATCGAAGTTTTGGGCAACCGACTATGGGAGATTTTCTGTGCCCTTTCCTCCACGCCATTCCTCCTTTAACCCCTCTTATGTCCCTATTTCAGGGGTGGCCATCCTGAAGAAAAGCATCCGTCTCTATGCCCCCTTCTACTCCTCTGACATCATCATTGCATCTCCGCTGGGCCTGCGCACACTGCTGGGGGTGGAGGGAGAAGCCAAGAGGGATTTCGACTTCCTGTCCTCCATCGAGCTGCTGGTTATTGACCAGGCCGACGTCTTCCTCATGCAGAATTGGGAGCACATGCTGGTAAGAGCGGCGCCACATCTTTACTGTCCTTCCCCTGACACAGCTGCAGGGACAGGGCATATCGTAGCCTTTCACCTCTGGTGCCCTGTGTTGCAATCCTGTTTTGAACAAGATGGATTTAAAGGTTGTTTGAATAGCCGTTAGCAGCAGCCCCTCATTATGTGATTGCGTTTGTGTATTCCAGCATGTGATGAAGCACCTGAACCTGCAGCCGCTGGACTCTCACGGAGTCGACTTCTCCAGGGTGCGGATGTGGAACCTCAATAACTGGGCCAAGTACTACAGACAGACTCTGATCTTCAGCGCTGCACAGGACCCCCAGATCAACAACATCCACACCAAGCACTGCTTCAACTACAGGGGCCAGGTCAGTGCCGTCCCACCCTCCACTAAACCACAGGCCTGTGCACGCCAGTCTGTGCCAGCAGGCTGTTGCATAAAACCCCTTAGGAATTGCTTTTTCCAGCTTCTGCCTGTACACTTCAATGTGGTCAGGGTAATATATGATTAACCCCCGAAACTCAAACATACGCTTAAGGTGGAATGTTCAAAAGTTGTTTTAGTCTGCTGGAAGGGAGAAATCAAAAGTGTATAACCTTTCAATCATCACCTGCATTAGACCTAAGAAAGAGGTGTGATTGGTTCAGTTCATTTCAGATAACTAATCAAGAGCTGAGGTGAAATGAAAAACAGAAATCTTCCTGTCCTTGAGGACTGGGTCTGATGACCTCGCTGTTAACCATCATGTGTTGGTTCCAGGTGTCTGTGAAGAATCTGCCTAAAGCGGGCTCCATCTGCCAGGTGCTGGTACAGCTGCCTCACGTGTTCCAGCAGTTCAGTGCAGACAGCTTTGCCGATCAGGATGCCAGGTCTGCTGCCGCTCAAGCCCTCCACTTGGGCTGTACATACACTGCCTCTCGTCAAAGTGCAGTGCTGGTGTACCGACCACCAGATGGCACTATTGATCACCAGTGTCTCAATCAGATTTACAATTTGATTATTCTTATGTTTGCCCATATGTCGTAGTGATGGGCCTAACTCTGTTGATGCCTTTGCTTCTGTAGGTTTCAGTTCTTTGTGGACAAGGTGCTGCCACAGTACCGGGACGCAGTGATGTCCCACACCATGGTCTATGTGCCCTCCTACTTCGACTATGTCCGGCTGCGCAACTTCCTGCGCAAGGAGGAGATCAACTTCACCAGCATCTGCGAGTACTCCAAGAAGTCCGAGGTGTCCCGCGCCAGGCACTTCTTCCAGAAGGGAGACAGGCAGTTCTTGCTCTTCACCGAGCGCTTCCACTTCTACAAAAGGTGATGACGGGCATCATCTCGAGACTCCTACAGAGACGTGCCAAACCCATCGAGTTCATTCCACTGTAAATCGTTGAGTCGGCACTACATTTGACTTAAGGAGCCAGCGGTAGTGCAAAGGTTCAGCTAGGAATTGTGCTGGATAGGGTTGGGCCCAGCAACAACTACTCTGCAAAACAAACTGCTCAACAACTGGGGGTGGGAGATGAGGGTAGGACTGTGTTTAGTGCGTCAGTAAACGTTAGATGGTTTTAGATGGGAAGATTAGTTTGATCTGAGAAGGAGAGTAGGGAATTTATTTGTTTAAAAGCCTTAAAAAAGACATGCAACATCATGCATCCCCAGTACAGCTTTTTAAGTGGCGTATCTTTCCATATTCTAGGAAGCAAGTGCAATTTTTACTATTATTTGCCACATCACTGAGGATTCTCTGGGAACTCGAAAATAACAACCTGTATTTGAAGTCAGTGGAGCAGTTGCACTGTAATGTTTTTTTTCCACAAGGGGCACACCAGGGGGGATTCAAAGTTAGCTTTGGACTTCATTATCCTCTTCCTGTCCCTCTCAATCCAGGTATAACATCAGGGGAATCCAAAACCTCATCTTCTATGCGCTGCCCACCTACCCGCACTTCTACAGTGAGGTGTGCAATATGCTGCAGGCGTCCAGCCAGGGGGAGGAGGCCAGCTGGACCTGCACCGTGCTGTACTCCCGCTATGACATGCAGAGGCTGGCTGCTGTGGTCGGTGCAAGCCGGGCTGCTCAGATGCTTCAGTCCAAGAAGTCTGTTCACCTGTTTGTCACTGGAGGCGATGAAGTCTTGTAACCCCAAGCGGCAGGAGAACATCTAGCTCTCCTGTGCCTCATCGAATCCTGCAGGACAGGAGCAAGGGCTGCCACTCGCTGTAGGGCACTAGGACTGGTCCTTTAAAAGCAGTGTAGTGTCTCTTGATGGGTCCAGAGGGTTCTGGGTCGGTAGCCTGTCCTTCCTGATGTCTAAATGCGTTAGAGTAAGTTTAAAGTAAAAGGAACATGAACAACACAAGTCGGCACTGTGCATTTGCATTATAGAATCCTGCCTGCGCTGCTCATTCATTCCTGTCAACTGTCAGAAGACAAAATGGTGTCAAAACGGACCTTGCTATCTGGCTTCTTGAATCAAGGGTTTCATTTTCATATTGATGAACATTGAAAGACTTGTTAGTAACAGTTTCGGCACAGGAGCTGTCCGTTGCAATCGGATTACTACAGTTGAATGGGATTCTTCTGATAGGCACAGTATTTTGGAGTAAACTGTGGTTTTAAACTTCCAGCATTATAATTGTGTTCTCACCTGAATTACTGTAGCAGGCAGTAGTCTTATGATTATTCTTACAGAAAAAGGCAGGTATTGACACGCTTGTTAATTATATTTGATCTCAAAGAGTGCTAAATCGTTTCTTATTAAATTGAATCAGTTTAATTGTATTTTTTGTTTCTTATTAATTTCCCCCTCCCTCTATACTCTAAGAAGTCCGTTCCAATGTCAGTGAAGGAGGCTGAAGACTGAGATATTTATAGTCTGTCTATAAGGGACTGGAAAGTCAATCCATTAATCCAGTGGTGGTCAACCCAGTTCCAGGAAATCCACAATCCTGCTGATTTTATAAGTCTCTCTAAATCGACAAACTCTGAATACTTTGAATGGAGGGTAATTGTGACTTCCTAAGCTCACTAATTGAATCCATTAAGTAGTTAGCCATTTTCATGAAACCAAAAAAACAGAAGACACTTTTCCTCCCCAGGACCTGTGTTGGCCAGTCCTGCAGAGATAGACAGATAGTTTCTGTCAAAACCCTTTATACCCTTTGCACTCTGTGGCTACTCTGCGAAGGGCACTATACAAATAAAAATTGATTCATACAGTCTCGTCTAGTCTTTGCTGAACTGATGAACCCTTGAAGGGCTGAAGTGAATCCACTCAGCTCCTACCCTGTTTTGCGGAGTGACTTGGTATATGCTTGCTCTGTCCTGTGCTTTATGCAAATATAGGCAAGGTTGCTTGATTGAAATGTGGAAAACTACCAGTTAAGGAAGCAAGATTCTAAACATTTGGAGTGCTTAGGGGAGTGGGACGGGTAATTGTTAGTTGTTTTGTTTGTTTGCGTGTCTCCATACAGATTGGAATTGGGGGTCATTACATCTCCTGTCATTACTTTGAACCTCAACCAGTACAAGCTCTTAATCTGACAGTGAAACAAAGATTGCATGCTACTTCTGTTGGCTCCTGTTTTAATTAGTGGATAAGATCAGACTTGTCAAAGGCATCTGCATGTCTTTGCCTGAGTGGCTACTGGCTTGTGGAGTGTGCAGGAGTCAATGCAGATTACCATTTTTTTTTTATTGGAGTCAAATTGTTGTTTCTTGAGATGTATTTTTTTAATATATATAATATTCATTTGTTTTGATGCGTTTTTATTTGGCCAGGGTTATGGACAGCTACCTAACCATGTTGTGGTTGTGAATGTGGATTTTCCCAAAAAATAAAAAAGTAATGAGGTCTTCGGGTAATAGCCTGCCAGCAAGAGAAGTATTTCATATGTAACCTTTCTTGTGTTCTTTTGCTTTTAATGATTTTTCAGGTCACAGATCAGCTTCTTTAAAAAGATCTATCAAGTCTGCACATCTATTGTCCCTTAGGAGAGTGCTTGTTAAATTCTGTCTGGTTAAAAGCTTCAAAATGGTGTCTCGCTAACTGTTAACCTATAAATCTTGTGCTTCAGTGATAAGAATGAAGATGGCGAATTTGTTGCCTTTGCCTCAACATCAAACGGCACTGGTGATGTAATGATTTACGGTAGGCGGCGGCGTCCTCTTAAACCCTGGCTGGGCTCAATTTGAATGACCGTAATGGGATTAGAAAACATGACCGACAAAGCACTTGAACCCTGGAGCTTCGCATCCAATGGCAAGCAGCTAATCCATAATGCAGCGCAATGTACTCATTCTAAATTACTGCAGCTAATTTTAGACAAATACACAGAAGCAGAAAATGTAAGGACTCGGGCACAAACACAGAAGAGCCACATGGCAGCCAGAGTTTACCTAAATCAATTAAAGGGTTAACGTTTTAACTGTCAGTCTTTCGGGGTGGTGCTTAATAAAAAAAAAAAACTAACTGAAACTCTGAAGAATACTTTATGGAGGGGGTGATTAATAATACCTCTTCCTGACCTATGACTTTAGCAGGTTTTGTGTTTAGTTTTTGGCCCTCTTCAGAACCTATTCCAGCCGTCATTCTTTTTTCTCTCACTTCACCCAGATTTCTCCTTCACATGCTGTGGTGCCCATAGTCCATAGTTCTGATTTGTTTCTGCAGTTTTCATTGCTTCTCATTTTGCTGAGATTTGAAATTCGTACACCTGTCAATCTTTGGGCTTTTTCATGTTTCAGTGATCTAGTTATTTATTTAGAAAGTTTAAAAAAATAATAGATCAAGGAGAATCGCTGCATTAATCTACATCAGAGCCGTCTCCTAGACAAGTGGGAGTCAATAAGTAGCTCCAGCATGGCTCAATAATATTGGCATGACGCTAAATCCCTTTTCAATCGGCACCACTCCAGAACGGATGGATTGGTCAGGAGTGAATCTGTGAGCTTGTCACTCGCAAAGTTAACGAAGCTTGTTGATTGAGCAGTAAGTATTGCAGTAAGTTATTAACAGTAAGATTTGTACACTATTATTCATTGATATAATTTGAAAATGTGCTGTACTTTGAAGGTAACATCTTTGTTCCCAGTATAAATAGCTAAAACGTCCACAGATGAATGCACTTGGATCTCTAAATCTGTAAATTCTGAAGCAAGTAAGGTTTGTTATATAATCACTAAGATGACATCATACATCCCAGGATAAGGTTAATAATGAATTCCTTTCTATTTTCACATTGCAGAGCATTATAACAGTCGTACCAGAAAGGGATGGACGTTAGACTCCCATTAGACAGCAGTTTGATCCTTGTCAGGTGTTAGGTGCACGGTGCAGGCTACTGCTACAGAAGAAGAGCAATAATGTATGTATAATTTAAATTCCGATTTCCATCTGTGCATTAAGTACTCCCACCCCTCCCTTGAATAACAATAAAAAAAAGTTAAAACTGCACTGGCAGAATCTCACAATTTGCAACAGACCCTTCAGAGAGACCATGATGACGGTAATCTTCGAGCAGGCAATGAAATCTGAAGTCTTTAAGTACCTCACTGAAAGAGCATAGTCATTCCCCAGTGTGAGACTGATGGGCACTATTGGGTGCTTAAGCCCAGGGTGGTCAGATGATGATTTGTGGAGGTGCTTTATTCAGTAGCCACTTTCTCAAGCATGCCCAGTCCTGAACTTCGTTATGTTTGGGTATTTGCATCTACTATTTGCTTGACAACGTACTTAATAAAGGATTCGTGTATTCTTAATTCTCTGCCACATTAAAGAAAAAAGTATAAGGTTTTAATGGAATTCCAGGTTAGTTTTGCATTTAAGCGGCAGTACCTAATAAACCAAAGCAACTCTGCTATCATGACCTCGGTCCCCCCCTAATGTTATGCAATTCGCTTTTTATTGATCATTTGCATTCTCAGAACCGCATTGTCCAATAACCTTTAATTTAATTTAGTGCTTTTTCATGCACCACAGAGACCTGGCCAGGGTCAAGGTACTTCATTACAGAAAGTCAGCAAGAGCAATAATATGCTGTGAACCACAGTCTATTCATCAAAATCACCCCATGCACTGCTCTTTTTGCATGGGGTGCACATTTCATGGGGACCATGTTTTAATAGCTGAATCAATGTGCGGATTTCAATTTAATTTAAGACCCCTAGTAAATCTTTGGAACATACTTTTTTTGAGCCTGGCACTTTTGTTTGTCAGAATTTGATCCCAAACAACTAAAAGCCAATGGAAATCGACCAGTTCTCTATGCAAGTCTTAAAGTATTGATGAATCTCAATTATCTGAGTTTTCCAGAAAAGAAAATAGTGCTTCTTTGAATGTGAGCGAGCTGGTAGTACTATTACCTAAATTCTGTGATGTATGTTTAAAATGATTGACTAGATTCATAGGAAACACTTGACATCTTCCATCTTTTAAAGAGAATGAGTGGAGGATAGTTGAATGTGCAGCGGGGTCTGTGTGTGTGTGGGTGTAAAGCAGCCCAATCCCACCCTGATGTTTTCTTGCCTTTTCCGGTCTGAAGGCTTCATTTGAGGGTCTGATGGTTCCATTAGTGCTATACAGCTGAGCAATGGGCTGGAAGAGGAAATCATAATTTTGCCATCTGCTGCCCAAGCTGTCACACGGAGCTTCCCTGGAGAAACCTGGGGAGGATGCCACCGGAGACTGCATGGCTCTAGATCCCTGACTATTTTTATAAAATATTTTGGAAAATTATTGTAGGGTTAATCAGTTTATGTACAGACTTGAATACCGTAAAAACGTCCTTCCCTCAATAGAACACAAGAATCAGACATCAACAAACTACAGTGTCCTGCCCACAAGAGAAAAAAGAGCTAGATAAAAAAAAGTTTGATTGTAGGGGTCATGAGTTGTCCTATACCTTATGCCAGGTTGGCTTGCTGTTTCTCGACAAGAAGGTGGCTGCAGTTTTCCTGTCATCCATTCAGCTTCCTTTTTGTGGCGGAAGTCAAGACTTAATACATTTTCCTAAACCTCTTTTCCTTCTTATTTATTTCCAAGATCTCCCCATTTTTTGGATCCAGGTTTCTTGTCAGATGTTTCTCTAAAGATCCCTTCCCATTGACATCTCTCAATGATCTTGCCCAGTCTTGCAGTTCTCGGGTTAGGCCAAGGACCCTCAGCTGACCCTGCTCTGCTCGCTGTGCCCCACCTCTGAGCATGTTCTGTCAAAGTTGGCAAGAGATTGAGGGCACATTTGAAGTACAACCTGCTCCTTGGTAGGAAGATTTCCTGTAGAGTCACTTGACCAAGTAAATAATGGTACATTTGAGACCAAGTACAGTTAACGAAAAGGAACAGTGACTAGGCAAACTCTAACTGACAGCACTTAGCTTTCACCGTCCAGGATGTAGGAAGTCTCTTACTGTACTTGTGTAAATTGTAAATTGGAATTTGTAAAATGTATTTTGAATTGCTGTTTTAGACAAATTGAATTTGTAATTGATGCCTTGTACTTCTCTGTATTTTTGCACTTTGTTTGCACTTATGTTGTAAGTCACCCTGGATAAGGGCGTCTGCCAAGAAATAAAAAAAAATAATAATAACTAGGCAGAGAAAGATCAAAGAGTTTTTCACTTTGCTGTCATTAAGCAGAAACAACTTGCACTAGAAAAAGAATATGCCTTTCATTGCATCTATGAATGCTGTAGTCCTTCCTATTGAACTTGTTTTAACCAGCAAATTACTCCAGTGGGATGGAATTGAGCAACCATTGCAAAATCCCTGTGGTACCATTCTTGAAAGCCTGTTTCAATATCTATTTAAGAAATGTCCTTTCCAGCAGTACAATTCTATTGAGCCTAACGCTTCAAACCATTTGGGACATTGAAATGCACAATGTTTGTTGTAATCTTTCCAGTTGGTGACATGTAGGAAGCAGCATCATGAATAATAATAATGCAAAATGGAGGCTCGCTTATGAACTTTAACCTAATTTAAAGGATGTGTCTGCTCTACACGGTGAACAAGCTCATATGTATGCGGTGTTGTTCTTTGCATGCTTCCGTCTCTTTACAATCTGAAAGGGATGACCTTTCCACGGGAGGTCGGCGCTCTGTTCGTGGCGTGTGCTGCTCAGCTGCTGCTCACTCAGGCAGACGTCTACTGAATGATTCCACTGTCAGAGAAACGCAGACTAAACTGTCCTCATACCATCATGAATACTGAGCGATGGTTAGTGTTTAGCTCTGGCTAGTGCTGCTGAAAACACCATTAGTTTAGTTTGACTGTTAATCTTTTTTTTATTGTCTGCTGCAGGATGGGCATACATCGATGTTCCATTCTCTGTCATCTGTAGCTAGTTTTAAGTGATGAATGTAATGAATACCCCTACATTTTTTATTCTGAATGAATTTTCTGTTAATTTGCCCCACTTTACGGCTGACAGATGCTCCCCTGTCTTTCAAAATATTCTTTCAATATCGAGCTTGATGGTGCGGAAAGTAAAATAGCCTTTCATTTTTAAAATGAACATTCTGTCCATTTAATTCAAGATATGAGTACATTCTGAAAGCTTACTGCAAATTTAATGATTAGAAACTGAAGTGTTCTGCATTCCTAAAAATAACTCCAAGAGCACTAGTTTCTGTCACTAAGTTACATACTGTATGTTTTAACCATTTGGAAACATGGCTTCTAAATGAGCTGTTGTAACAGGAAGATGATATCCCCACTAAAGAGCTTTCTGCACTTCTGAATGCTAAGCAGACTGTCTTGTATGTATGCATAGGGTGTCTGATTTGCATGCAGGTGTGTGTGAAGGTGTCTATTGTTTTATATGCTTCAGAAATCCTGCACCACACAATGCCATGAAGAATACCTGTGCATTACATGCTTAGGGCAGAGGCAAATCCAGTAGCATACAAAATGTCTTTGTAAAGTGTAAAAAATGAAAATACATGTGTATGTTGTCCAGAAGTTTACTATGCTCTTGCTGCCTAGAACTCCTGTACATCTCTACTTGATATTTCTTGTAGGAAAGAAAAACTAAATAAAAAGTAACAACAATGTAATACCGAACAGTATTTGTATCAATGGTATTGGTAATCAGACAGTGCTTATCTCAACTGCTGTTCAGGTAGCTATTACAATCTATTAATGTATGTATGGTCAGGTTTTCTAAGGAGAAAATTGGGACATTTTGACAATTGGAGAAACAACAAGTTGTATTTTCCAGTTGATCATTCGTTATCCTATGAAGTATCAACATTTGCTGTTCCCTGAGTATTTTGAATGGAACAGTTTTGCAGAAATCCCCATTTTATTTATTGAAGCATATTTTGACATAAGATGAATTATTTCGTGACCTATGGGACATATATAGATTTTCATTATTTTAATTAAACAATAAAGACAAAGGCACTTGGTCTTGTATATGAAATGCACTCTATCACATAAACCTTTGTTATTATGGCTGGCAGAGATGCAAACGCAGTATCTGTGTGACTGAGAACAATCAATTAGTCCTAAAGCACAGTGGGACTGGCAGTTGCTTGGTGCACTCAAAAACGTGTCAGCAAAGATCAGGGGGGAAAATAACCCACCTTCCATAAAAAGAATGAACATTATCAAGTGTAATTGTTTCCAATCATTCCTGAAGCTCGATAAGTGCACAGTCCTGCAGTGTGTTGTTACATTGGGAGCCAAGGCTTTTGCAGTTTACCAGTGTGTAAGAACCTGTTACCTTGACAACCTCAACTAATGCCCACACACTGACTGTGCAATGGCAGCCTGAGAGACGTGCAGTGATTCTGCCAGCAGCCGGTGTCTGGTGTCAACCAGAGAGTCAGATAAGACCTCTAGAGATACTAACCTATTTATCTGCCTCCTATACCTGTGTTCCAAGTTCTGAAAGCCAGGAAAGCAGTTTTAGAGTTTCTACTTACTGCAATGAATCACGTAAAGTGTTTCCAAGAGAGAGTGTCTATTTACGGACCCTGAAGTTCAAGCTGATGACCTTGCATTGTGTAGTACAGTTTATTGTCCTCTCAATGAAGTGGTGGTTGTTCAGATTTGATTATGTGAATGCTGAGAAAAAAACAAACTTCTAAAAATGCAACCGGATGCCCCCTAATATTCCTCCCTCAATAAGCATTATAATGTTAGAAAATGGTATTGACTTCCTTTAACCAACAGACTAAACTTTAAGGAAATTAAATGTTAATGCATTCACAGCAGTGGTGGATGACTCTTGGCGTTCAGCTCTCAGTGTCTGAATGACATTTAATTACGGCCTTCCATGGGATCCCTGCAAAGGGGGACGACCAGGTGTGAGGACAGGGATGAAAGATGGCCACGCTGGCAGGAGGGCTATTAAGACAGGCCGGCTAGTCCCAATAGAGTGCCAGTCAGGGGGAAAGCATTAACATAATGTCATTACACAGCAGATACCCATGATTTTTGTGAAACTGACTAACAAACAACTGGAGATTATGCCCATTTAAAAACTAAAAGAACAGAAAAGCTTTTGCAAATTGTCTGCTGGGAATGGGCTGCAACTGAGAGAAATAGCTGAGTGATACACAGGGGGAACTTGTGTGTGTGTGTGTGTGTGTATACAGTCTATTAAAGTGTGTTTTTGTGTGCACGTGTGTGTGTGTGTGTGTGTGTATGCATGTGTGTTTGTTTTTGTGTGCCCCAGGGCAGAACACATGTTTAAGAATGGTTTGTTGTGAAAAGCTGAATGTTTCCTTTACACTACAATGGAACATCTTACATACTGACTGATAACTTTATTAGGATCTACAAATCAGCACTAGTTCTAATATAGTGACAATTTTCCAAAGCTTATCATACTGTAGTTGGGAAGTGTCTTTCATTGAAATGATTACTAAAAGACAAAGGATAACTGTTCGAGGACCTTTTTGTCTCAATTTTTCCATAACCGTAATTTTTTAGAAACCTGCTTTGAACAGCTTCCACCACAGGAAAATCTGAATAATAATTTAATATCAGACTAGCTGACTTCAAAAGATGATGGGAATATACTTTTATTCTGCGACAGTCTTTGCTTGACCCATATCATGCAATAGCACTGCAATTCACTGTGTAAAAAACCCTGCTTGGTAGGTGTCTGATGAATTGCGTTCCACTTCACCCAAACCCAGCAGAGTCTCTGGCTTCTTCTGGGCAGTTCACACATTGACAGCAAGAGGCGTCCCATGGGTTGAACCTTACAAGAGGACTGGTTACATCCATTACCCCTCCTCTACAAATCTGATTACATATCATCCTTCTCACCATGGCTGGCAAAAAACAAGTGTGAGCCAATGCATTTCTATGACAACTGAGATACGGTGTCTTCTGGACAGAAGATGAAAACGGAAGGAGAAAAATAATATATTACATATTGAGTTTGCCAGCCTAAGGCACTTTATTTTGCTTCTGAAGGGCAACAACATAAAGATAAGCAGGTCAGCCAGCATTCACCTGGGAGTCTACCTCAGAGAGCTGCAGATTGAAGGGGAGATACTCCACACACATCAGAGTAGTCCAGGAATCCCCTCACACCCACAGATTGGAGTGTGAGATGTGTATATATATATACTTGTAGATTGTATACCAGACTAGATGTAAAAAAAAAAGATCCTACATCAGTCTGTCATAAAATATAAATTTGTAATTTAATTCTTGAATTTTGTTCCCAAAGGATATTGTTGCTTCCCACTGCAAAAATAGCCAAAAAGTTTCAAAGGGCTTCCATACAACCACATGATCTGTTTTTTCTTACATGGTATCTTTTTCTTCTGTCCTTGACTGATTTTATATATTGTGTCAAATGCATACTTCTCACATCTTGCAGATCAGTTTTGAATGATGTATGCAGGCACAAACACATCTCTCTCTACAGGTACTTTTCAAGTGGATAAATGTAGGGCACAGTGATATATTGTATGCTCCCATAAGACGTGTAATAACCATGTAGAATAGTATGCTGTAGCAACATTAAGGGGGACCTATGGAAAACCAAGAAACTCAAATGTTTTAGCTGTGGGATGACTTTTGACTTTGTGTTCAAGTATTTGTTTTAAATGAATCGCTCTCCTTGGGTATTTCTCCAGAACAGGGTTTAGTTCCATTTAGTTTTCCATTAACCATGCTTGGGTTTCAAAAGTAAATGTATCACCTCCTGGCTGGTAAGACACTAGTAAGTGCATGGACATCATGTGGACAAAAATGTCAACAGGGAAACCTCAGTTTGGCTTTAGCCTGTGCTGTGAATTGTGAATTGCATCAAATCTCTGATAATAATTCTTCCCCGAATCTTAACTTCTCATTAATATGAACATTGTACATTTGTATTCAAAACACACAGGTTGACATCCAAGTTCTTGATCTCTCAAATTTGCTTTTAGCCTAAAGATAAAAGAGACTGTATTGCAAGTTGTTATATCCTAACTGGGTCTGTGTGTGTGCAGTGCAGTCAGATGTTTCTCAGTTCAGAGGCTGGATTGGTCTGGTTTGGCTCCAGAGTGTGTCCATCTGACTTTTCCCTATTACAGTTCTCATGGCAACCCATCCTTTGTTGTTAAAGTGATGTCATGTGCTACAGTCTGGTGCTTTGTTGATGCACCTGCTTGTCTTCCATCAGGTAAATGTTTTATAATGAACTATGACTCCTCACAACTCACACTCTCATTTTCTCTGTGCTTCTAATTCTCGGAGTGTGCCGGCCTGATTAGTTTCTCAGGGAGCTGATGAAGTGCATGGAGCTGACCAGGGATTGAGACTAACAAAAACACAAATGGTTTCTGGCATTTGGAAGCAACAAACAGTATCCATAGAATAACATGGCTTGGGACTCTCATGCAATAACAATGGGAGCAGCTTCAAAAACAGAAAAAGGTCAGGTTATTTATAGTTTTGCAAAATCCTGCTAAAACGATGGTTTGCAGTAAGTCTCCTCCGAGGAAACATAAACAAGGCTTTCATTCCAATGTATTGCTCATAAACCAAACCATCTCTGACTTTATACTCAACTATTTCAGTCCAACAACATTGAATTTTTAATGAAGATGTTGACTTAATCGGCAAATCAAATAGAACAAATTATGCAAATTAAAATGGTAATTGGTATCTCTGAACTTGTAAACGAAACATATATAGACCAAGCTGCCAAAAACTCCATCAACACCCAGAGCACTTAATTTAGCTAAACAATTGTGGAAGCACGGAATTGTCATTTGGCAAATATACTTATTGAAACATAGTCTGTCATCAAAATTGATAAGGCACCTACAGTTTCTTCAGAATGCCTCCCTGTCTAACCACAGCACACCAAATATTTTACTTTCTGTTGCACAAATCAGTCACAGTATTTAAAAAAATAATACTTATAGCCCAGCATTCAAAGTTTAAAACCATAAAATTGAATTACCTTCTGTATTAAAAAGTTTATTCTGGTGACAAAAAGGACAGCTAACAACAACATACAACCTATCAATTTACCAGTAATGTTTGACATACAATAGATGAGAAATGTCCATCCAGTCACAATGATAAATTACAGATTAGAAAAGTTCAGTATTTTGGTCATTTCTTCATACTCAGACTTTACAAGTGAAACATGACAGTTTCTCTGCTTTGCATAGAGTTGCAACAAGCCAAAAGGGGTGACAAGCACATTGTCTTTCTTTTTATCAAAACCATTTCATGATTCTTCGCCCTCACACAGGTGATATCCTGTTAACATCTCTTACCCGTGTGTCACTCCCACTGCACACTTATCCATCCCTCCTAATAGCTCATGACACTGGGTAGCATAAAATGAAATGTGTCCATCTCGTTTAATGATGGCTTTACAACAATAGCCAGCACACTAAAATTATGCTTGTATAAGGGCTGGTATAGTACTCCGCTATATTTCAGGGTCTGTGACAGAAAGGAACAATTTGTTTGCTGCCTTGGCAGTTGTGGAAGATTCATTATGTCCATCCACCATGAGTTATGGTGCTGAGATTATGCTTTCTTTCATTGCAAACATTTACATTCTTTCTCCTGGCCTGAGGCTAATCCACATCAAGCAAAAGGCAGTAGTTGCTGTTTTTCTTTTTTTATTAGTAATTGGTATTTATGTTACACATTTTCAAATGATGCATATAAAGCTTTATCCAATGCTGGGGTCTGCAATTCAGTTTTAGCAACAGCTTTAAAATGTTTGTTCTACTGTTCTCTTTGGGGGTGTGCTTTAGATCAAAATCTCACTCACCCTGGAGTTAATTTGGAGTTTGGCCCCATGGTGAAGAAGAGGGTATAAAAACTAAAATAAAATAACTACTATCATTGCTCTCTTCGATAAGCCTGCCTCGGGAATGACCTCGGAGTTTAAATCTTGCTTGCTCTTGTTTAAGTGCTGACAAATTGGTCTGCAGAATGTATCCTATTCTTCCCTCTGTTTTATCAAACGGAGAACCACGAAACACATTCTATCTGGAGCTGCAAAAAGCCTTATTTACAAGTCTCTTTATTTTTCTTCTTTGGTGCTTCAAAATGCATTAGTTGCTGCATACAATTTACTTTTCACATCTGTCATGTGTAGAATTTACCAGACATCAGATAGCAGATGGCTTTCTGATTGGCAATTACATTTTTCATAAGGGGAAAAGATAATGGCATTCTAGGGAATTCGACCTATTAAGAGCCCTGAGTTAGGACCATAATGTTTCTGTCTGTCTGCAAAACACTGGCAAAGTTTGGCTCCACACCTGGGTTTTGTTCATTCTGTCATCATATCACATGACACAACTTTAACAATCTTCTTTCAGCTCCTCTCTGCTGTTTTGACTTCAGTGGGCAGGTCGTTCCACCATTTAGGGGCCAGGGATGAGAAGGAGTGGCTCTGGAGGAAGTGGAGTGGAGAGGAGGCAGGATTAGTCTTCTGGCACCAGAAGACCACAGTGGTTTGGAGGGGATGTATGGAGAGACAAGGGACTGAAGGTAGCTTGGTGCAGTGTGGTCGAGACAGTGGTAGGTGAGGGTCAATGTCTTGAACTGAATGCGTGCCGGTATCGGGAGCCAGTGGAGGGAGCAGAGCAGTGGAGTAGCGTGTGCGAATCAGGGCAGAGAGAATACCAGACGAGCCGCAGAGTTCTGGATGAGCTGGAGCGGGTGGGTAGTGGATGCAGGCAGGCCGGCCAGGAGGGAATTGCAGTAGTCCAGGCAGGAGAGGACCAGTGACTGGACAAGCAGCTGAGTCGAGTAGTTGGTGAGGATGGGGCGGATTCTGTGTATGTTGCTCAGAAAGAATCTGCAGGTCCGTGTCAGTGTGGTGATGTGCTGAGTGTAGGAGAGCGCAGGATCGAGGGTGACTCCTAGGTTCTTAGCGGAAGAAGAGGGAGAGAGTGCCGTAGATTCCAAGGGGATTGAGGTTAGAGGTCAGCAGAAGGTGAGGAAGAGGGGGGGAACAGGAGATCAGATTTGGAGAGGTTAAGCTTGAGGTGGTGTGAGTGCATCCAGGAAGAGATGCGACGGGGATGAGGGTGTCAGATGAGGCAAAAGACAGGAAGATCTGGGCATCATCAGCGTAGAAGTGGTAGGAGAAACCATGGGATGCGATGAGGGGGCCCAGGGAGTGAGTGTAGAGAGAGAACAGGAGCGGGCCCAGGACGGAGCCTTGGGGAACACCTGTGAGGAGAGGTTGGGGGGTGGATGAGGAGCCTCGCCATGTCACTTGGTAGGACCGGTCACTGAGGTAGGAGGAGAACCAGATGATATCAGTCCCAGAGATCCCAAGGTCAGTGAGGCAGGAGAAGAGGATGGAGTGATCAACGGTGTCAAATGCTGCAGAGAGATCAAGGAGGATGAGGACTATATAGCAAGCATGATGTATGATCTATGTTTCATCCAGTCTGAGGTGTTTAATAAAATTCAGCATTTACTGGAAAACCATTTTACAATATAATTGACAGAGAACTATCAAATACCTGTTGACAGGTCACTTTTATAGTTTTTCATCTCATCCTCATTCAATTATCATAATGAAAAATATGTAACTTTTGAATTTCTTTTGCTCTTCAAAAGAATGGAAAACTGGGTATTCCTTAAATTATAATTGTACGGAGCTGAGTTACACACAAATGTACAAAACATTTTAATTAATTCCAGGTTCCAACTTCAAAACAAAGGGTTTACATTTTTAATTGTAAGTAATCTCTCCATACTCACAGCTGTTGAATTGTGACTGTCCTTCTTTCTTGTTGCAACTTTCTTTCTTGTTGAGAATTTGCATATTTATTATTTTATGTTTGTTTTAGCCCTCCTGCCAGTGTATATAATTATAAATATAACACTATATATATATATATATATATATATATATATATATATATATATATATATATATATATATATATATATATATATAGTTTAATTAGCCACCTCCACTACCACTCCCCTGAAATAACCACCACCTGTCAAAACTGTTTTTTATTTTGCTGACTACTGGGGGCCTCTTTTACTGTCGCCCTGACGACCGTTGAAGAGGATGTAAAATCTACATCAACCTTTTAAGGTTTTAAGTGTATGCAAGTTTTTTTTTTTTTTTCTCTTTAGTCATCATCATGTATAAACCTTGCTCTCACACCTTAGGCTCAACTGCATTCATCATCCCAAAACTCATTACAGGCCTCACTCAAACAATTAACTATGTTGTTAATTGGAAGGGAGGGGAGTGATATGTTAAAACATGTTAATTGTTAGTTTCTATAATGCACGTTCTATTTACAATGCAAATCTACAGATTCATTAAAAGTGTATTCATATCTATTTAATTTTAATTTTAATATATACATTCAGTGAATGTCCGAATGCAGTATTTTATTTGAACTCTGCAAGCTATAATGCATGTTTATTTTACTCATTGTGTAATAATAATCAAATAAATATTACGATTAAAACATGCACTCCTTTTCAGAACAGGACGATACCACTAACTCCCCCCCCCCCCCTCCTCTACCCCCTATATTTGTTCGCAGATCCCAACGCCCTGCCTCTCCCCCCCGTCTTTACCACTCGGCTTGGTTGAACCCAAAACAGAACATCATGGCGATTGATGGTAAGTAGGCCAATAACGGTCTCCTCTTCTGATTCATAACTTCTACTGGAAATTTCGTAAAGCTAGCCGGTCGGAGGGCAACACCGGGCTCGAAGCCGAGTCCGTGAAGCAGCCAGGGGCAGAAGGGGATGTTAATTCCGTGTTGTAAAAGTTTCAGTCGCTTGTAAATGAGGTTTGTGCTAGGGATGAGGCGGCGGAGCTACAGTGTAATCCAGGAGCTGCGCTGTGGTGAAGCTGTGCACTTCACTGTGGTGCTGAATGGACAGCTCCACTCCGCCGCTACACAGTGCAGAGCTGCATTGGGGGGAAAGGAAAAGAGACCACCGCCTCGGTGGTCTCTTTTCCTTTCCCCCCAATGCAGCTCTGCACTGTGTAGCAGCGGAGATGTGCTTGTGTAAAGACATGCAATGCACGCATCCATGCATTGGTCCATAACGATTAGCAACTCCATAAGTTTGAGCTATAATGCCCGGACTCTGAAAACGTGGAACGAGTGGGAACTCCAGCTAGTGATGCAAAGGATGTGTGTCCTGCTTCACAGAGGGGTTTAGGGTTTGCAAATAGGATAATGGCATATTCAGTGTTCTTCTGGAGAATGTTTCCACCTAAGCAGTCGTGCTTCTGTTTCTTCCTTTTCTGAACAACAAAACGAAAACGAAAAAACTGTCTGTCAAACAGCTGTTGTGCCAGAGAATTGTTGGGGATTAAATGGTATCGGTGGTATTTCGACAACTGTCTGTTTTGACATATATTGCAACACAGTTTTGTTTTTGCATGGGGGATGTTTCCTATTATGTTATGTAGTCTGCTTTTATTATTATTATTATTATTATTATTATTATTATTATTATTATTATTATTATTATTATTATTATCTGTATATTAACTGTGCCTTCTCCAGTTGTGATGATTTAGTTTCTTTCCTGCCAAACATGAGAATCTCACTAAGTTGTCTTTGCTAGTGTAGTAGTTCATCACGATGCTGCTAAGTCTAATTTGACATTTCATTCTCTAGCATGACACATGTATTATGTGTGCACACACACCCACCCACACAAACACCCACGGAAAGACCTCCACCGCAATGACACCCACTCACGAGCATAGATACGATACAGCATGGGAAATTATCTGTCTCCCCCCTTCTCAATACATATTCTTATTGATATATTTTAAGATCATGTTTCTTTGCTTTGTGATGTTGTACTGTGGCTGTAGTATTTGTTTTGATTTCTACCCCTTTAAAATAGCTACTGTGCTTTATTCCAGATAGTTGGAAATAGTTTGATGAATAAAGTCCTTTAACATGCCTCAGTTTTCTTCATTTTAATTAACAGGACACTCAGTTTACACTGGCTAAATTTATAATTTTAGGTATTAGAAAATGTTAAACATGAAATTGATTAGCGATGCTACTGTAATTCTGCTGGTTGCAGAAAGATGTGAACCCCATCTGGGTGTCCTGTACCACAGTGTCCTGAATCACTGTCTGTTATTATATGATTCATCAAAACACATTCTACTTGTTTATGTATTAACTTTGAAGACTGTTCCTGGGTTTAATCAAGAATTTCAAGATCCTCATTGTTTCACACTGCTTTTCTTTGTTTCCTATATGGTTGCCATGGTTTTACCATCATCTGAATTATGATTGCAGCAACAGTCTATGCTAATGCAGTGATTAGGGACTGTACTGCACTGCTCTTATGAACACTTAATGTCGGTCAAAAGGTATGGTTTTAATCTGGTGTAATAAAGCACATTGGAATCGTGGTATCGAGTTTGACATTTTCAGTGGGAGAAAGTGGCTTCTGACAATAAATGAAACCTCAGTAGGGTACAGGTTTGTACTATTCATGGGTAGGTGAATGTTTTGATTTGTGTAGCCCATATGTGGGTGTTCAGTGTTATTATTGTCTGGGTAATACAAGGATTCCTCAGTAGGGTGCGCCCTTCTCACTGTGACACCAATCAATAATTGTTTTTTATGTTTTGTGATGAATTGTTAAAGAACTGTTATAAAGCAACTTTCTTTTTTTTCGAAATTATTTTGTTTATGTATTGAAAGAAGAAATCCCATCATGTTCAGTGTCAGCTATTTATAGAGTTGTAATGCTATACAAATCTAATCTCATGCAAAGGATATTCATATAATTAAAAACAGTGCAGTGTGCATGAAAAATTAAAGCAGATATTTATTGTAAGATGTACACAGAATTAGCACTGATTTACATTTACTGCAATACCTATGTTGTGCTTGTAGACGATTACATTTCAATTTAAAACGGACTTATAACTTAGCAATTATTGTCATGCATTAGAAAAATTACTTAAAGCAGATGTGCTTTAGGCATATAAACAAGCAAGTCTTAGCAAAGTGTACAAAAATATTTTTTCCAGCATTAATTATTTAATTACTGTGGAAAATCTTACTAACTTCTGTTTCACAGCATGTGACTGAAGATTGAATCTATGTGTCATTAATAATAAAACAGTGTAACCATCTGGTTATTATTTTAGTGTTAAAAATGAACTTCAGTATAGTAGTATCTATTCAGGAAATTGACTTTGAGTTCACCAGTCAGTTTAAAATAAGTTGCCTTTTAGTGGAATAGTAAATTAACTTAGCAAAGATAAACCTTTTCCCCCCGACTTTGTTAAATGATTCTGAGCAGAGCACATTAGCAAATTAAATATATTTTCAATAATATGTAATACTGTTTGAAGTTCCTTTTTTGGTCTTTTCAAACTGCACTTTGAAGAAATGCTTCAACAGAAGAATCCTGCTATCGGTCTCTCTATCCCCTTGCAAAATATACCAAAACAAAATGTACTTGTTCAATTAAATTTAAATGGCAGTCAGAAACAATTTCTAATATACCCCTGAATTGCTCTTTGTCTTACTGGACCATATGGTCTTAAAAGCTGAATAACCTCAGGTGAAGCTGACTCTCCTCATCTCCCCAGTTGCATTTCAATTTTCCTTTCTTGTCAGCAACTGCAGCCATGATTGACAGCTGAACACCAGGGCAGTCGTGTTTTGTTTATTGGTCTGCCTCCACAGACACAGGGTTGAAGTGGCTTTTGTAAAAGAGAACACCATCTTTGTTTCATGTTAACTAGAATGCGTGAGGGGTTTGAAGGTGCCTGTGGTCCTTGTCATTATAGTTAATGAAAGTATTATGTAAGTATAAAACCATTAATCCCTTTTTAGGCAAAGGTAGCCAATTTGGCTTATGCCTGAGCTATGGCACACAGATTTATTAATCCAGCGTCACTGCCTCATCCAGATTTCACTGCTACTGCTACACAGAATTATTTGTATTTACCGTACATGTCTCTGCATTCTTTGTCTGTACAGAGACATGGCTTTCATTGTAGCTTATACAGTCTGAGAAAGCATGTCTGCCTTAGGTAGGCATTTGCCTGTCTAGTCAATAAGACAATCATATTTACAACTTTCTCATGCTGTCTTGTTTTGCTTCACCTGCTAATCACATATTTTTAAAATGCTTCTTGGTGGCAGTGCTCAGTTTCTCAGAACAGGCTTCTAAGATCTACCCAATGGAAAATCACCATCAAGTTTTGGGATAAGTGTTTAAGATGGGCAAGTAGGGAAGTAGTTTGCATTTAAATCCTTAAGAAACTGGCGTTATCATGATGGGAATGGTATGACAGTAAGACTGTATGATTATGAAATTGCATGTTGTTTACTATTTTCCATAACTGGCATCTACATACACTCACCTAAAGGATTATTAGGAACACCTGTTCAATTTCTCATTAATGCAATTATCTAACCAACCAATCACATGGCAGTTGCTTCAATGCATTTAGGGGTGTGGTCCTGGTCAAGACAATCTCCTGAACTCCAAACTGAATGTCTGAATGGGAAAGGAAGGTGATTTAAGCAATTTTGAGCGTGGCATGGTTGTTGGTGCCAGGTGGGCCGGTCTGAGTATTTCACAATCTGCTCAGTTACTGGGATTTTCATGCACAACCATTTCTAGGGTTTACAAAGAATGGTGTGAAAAGGGAAAAACATCCAGTATGCGGCAGTCCTGTGGGCGAAAATGCCTTGTTGATGCTAGAGGTCAGAGGAGAATGGGCCGACTGATTCGAGCTGATAGAAGAGAAACCTTGACTGAAATAACCACTCGTTACAACCGAGGTATGCAGCAAAGCGTTTGTGAAGCCACAACACGTACAACCTTGAGGCGGATGGGCTACAACAGCAGAAGACCCCACCGGGTACCACTCATCTCCACTACAAATAGGAAAAAGAGGCTACAATTTGCACAAGCTCACCAAAATTGGACAGTTGAAGACTGGAAAAATGTTGCCTGGTCTGATGAGTCTCGATTTCTGTTGAGACATTCAGATGGTAGAGTCAGAATTTGGCGTAAACAGAATGAGAACATGGATCCATCATGCCTTGTTACTACTGTGCAGGCTGGTGGTGGTGGTGTAATGGTGTGGGGGATGTTTTCTTGGCACACTTTAGGCCCCTTAGTGCCAATTGGGCATCGTTTAAATGCCACGGCCTACCTGAGCATTGTTTCTGACCATGTCCATCCCTTTATGACCACCATGTACCCATCCTCTGATGGCTACTTCCAGCAGGATAATGCACCATGTCACAAAGGTCGAATCATTTCAAATTGGTTTCTTGAACATGACAATGAGTTCACTGTACTAAACTGGCCCCCACAGTCACCAGATCTCAACCCAATAGAGCATCTTTGGGATGTGGTGGAACGGGAGCTTCGTGCCCTGGATGTGCATCCCACAAATCTCCATCAACTGCAAGATGCTATCCTATCAATATGGGCCAACATTTCTAAAGAATGCTTTCAGCACCTTGTTGAATCAATGCCATGTAGAATTAAGGCAGTTCTGAAGGCGAAAGGGGGTCAAACACAGTATTAGTATGGTGTTCCTAATAATCCTTTAGGTGAGTGTATATCAAATGGGAATCTGTTAAAATAATCCTTTGGCAGCACTGTAGATAAATATGCATATTTGATATGCCGTTTGTGTAATGCCATAGAACAGTAATCAATTGCACATGCATTTTATTACCTGCTTCAAAAAGAAGCAAGCTACATGGAAATCAATTGCTGAGTGATGCTTGTTCTTATTGCACCCTAATTTGGAATAAAATGACTGTAAATTCAAGAGGCTGTAAAAATCAGCACAGAAAAATTAAAGCTGCAGGATTTATTGAGCTGGCAACATACAGTATGTAACTGTGATATTGGTTTTGTCTGTATGCATTGTAAATTAGGACCAACTAACGGATCAGAGTTTCACGGTCCCTTATGTCTTATCTAGAATATATATTAATTAGGCGGTAATTCAGGGATTGATTATGAATGATTAAAGAAATGATTAAATATTAGCTCCCATATTGTAATGACAAAAAGTTTAATGTTTTGATCTATATGAGATTCAATAAAAGCTAATAAACTAACATTATATATTAGATGACCTTAGAAAGAATAGGAGCTGCATATCTTCTGCATTATTTTCCTAACTGGCTATGGTCAAATGGTCACCCTCACTGCAGCCACCCAAATGCAAATGAGAGTGTGTTTTGGTGCCAGTGTGTAGCCAAATCCAGTGTTAGCCCAACACTATATGTCTCCAAATGTATTGATTCCTCAGATCAGCCGGAGTAGCTGACGTGGTCCACCCATCTGGGATGATGAGGTCAGTGTTCCCCAGACAGCTTGTTTTCAGGGCACTTCTCCAGGCAGCACTGCAGGCAGCTTCACACTACTACTTTATCTATAGTCAAACTGGGTCACAAACCTGCACTGTTCTAGGTGCACAGTTCACCCGACCCATCCATTGTATTGCATTGCTTAAGTAAAACTGGCACTGGAGACCCCCTAGTAGAGGGGTCTCAGGCTTAGATCCAGAAGGATTTCAGGTGCAACTCTTGATTTCTTGTTTTTCTTCAGCTAATGGCTTAAAATATAATTTTGATTCAAGGTGGCACTATATACAACAACCTTTGCAGCCTTTTCCACTGTGAGGATTTCAGTTATTTCCATTTGTTACTGTTACTGCATAGCACTCTCACTCAGCATTTAATCTCTCCTTCAGTTTTGTATTCCACTAACATAAAAGCAGGGGGGGAAAGTGCATCTTGGGTTATTTATATATCATTCAGAAGATGAGAGCTGCTGTTCTTTAGGAAATAAGGACAACGGAGGTGCAACCATCTTTGTTCTTCCCATCCATCATAGTGTGAGTGATGTCCGTTGTGTACTGTATGTTGATAGTGGAGTAGAGGTATATTAAAGGATTAGAGATAATGATGGGAAAAAGAATCTCAGAGGAAGAGACCGGAGCCATTTATACACATAAATGTAGGTGCATGTTGGCCTTGGGGGTTGTGGCAGAAGGGATATCCATTTGTTAGGTTGAAAGTAAATTCTTTCTATGCATGTTAATTCTCTCTACAGATATTTAGTTATGAATCTCCTTCTCCTTTTTAGCCTCTTTTCTTGTATTATTCCATCTCACATCCCAAAACACCTTTAGACCTCGGAAGCTTCTGCTGTTCTATAGTTGCAGACACTGTGTCCTCTTGATTGCCTGCTATCCTAGTTCTTAAAGCCCTGTATGTTTGTGTTCACTGTGCTAATGCTGCAGAGAGGAGTGACGCTGACTTCACTGGGTCACAGTGATAAATCAGCCAAACCCTCACCCTGGCTTTGAGCCACTGCACGGGGCAGGAACCCTTGTGTTAAAAGATCACAGGAGATCAGTGACAGTAAGCCTGCTTTACAGCTATGTTTACCCGGTGACCGAGGCCCATTCTCTGAAGTGCTGTTAAGTTTTAAGCCCGGCCACCTCTGTGGGAAAGCTGAAACAAATGTCATCTCTGCATGTAAGCCATCATTCACACATGATACATCAGAAACTCAGTGGGATGGACTAGATTGTGTGTGTGTGTGTGTGTGTGTGTTTCATTTTTGATGTCATATAGTTCTGGATTTATTTTTCAAACACAGTTCAGTCAATTCCAAGATCTTGAAGGTGTCCAGATCACATGACCAGCATTGCAGGAAAATTGCTCATGTTTTGGAGGAACATTGATAAAAACGGTCAAGAGCTGAGGACAGTATTTTATCCAGTGCTCCAAAGACTGTCAGAATTAGCATGCACATAATTTTACTCTTTGATTGAAGCACTAACTGAGAACGAGAACTAACTTTTTTTTTTAACTACTTATCATTCAGTTTCTGTATTATAAGACTGATGTCAAACCAAATTTGATTGAAACTTAATTGCTCTCATAGATCTCCAGTGACAGCTCTGTTACCGCAAGGGGCACCTGTATGGCACTACAAGTACAAAATCCTGAACTTGACATTGAAGCCATTTTTCATTATTTTTTAACTCTTGGGAGTAAAAAAACACTTGTTAAAAAAAAAAATGCCAATCGATCTACGCTTCTCAAATGTTGGCTTATTAAATCATATTTGAAATAAAAAAAACGCACAGAAATTAATGTGTGCCAGAAAATGACATCTGCCTCCTTGTGTTTTGTGTTTTTGTTAAGGATAATTTCAGACTGAATAGGATTCATGCAACATTTTAGCATAAGAACAAATATTAGTATAAGGGATGGCTTCCTGGTGGGCCCCTGCTGTTAATTTCTCTCTCTGCTGCTCAGTAGGAGACAGGCATGATATGAGCCTGTTTTAATAGCACTGTTTCACGGTGTGTTTTTCTGGCGATCCATGACAGACTCACTGTTGTGCGTGAATGCAGGTCCCTGCTGCCTGGAACTTGTGAGCTTGTGGGGAAAAAATAGAAGGCTGTATCATTTATAGCAACCCTCTCTGAAATGAAGCGATTATGGAGATGCCTTTCAAACCCCACAGTTTCCTCTTCTATGATTCCACTGCCTGCTGAGTGGAAATATTCAGGGTTTGTGAAGAGACTGCATTAAGCTTTGGAAGCTACATCTAACAGAATGGAACTGCCACTTCCTTTTATCCTGCGGAGGCATACTCTCTGTTAACAGTCTTGTCTCCTCTTTGTTTTGCATTGAACGTGAATCGTGTCTTGTAGGAGGCAGCAGACAGGAGGCTTCTTACCTCTCACAGTCATGGCTGCCAGGCAGAGACAACAGGGGCAAGACAACAGGAGTTGAGATTTCAATTAACTGCTGAGTACAGTTCTTCCTTATTACTTACTTGCTTCTTCCAAAGTGTTGCTGCTGTGGTAATTTTGAATTTTAAAAATAATGAATATGATATACATTGTAAAAATATGTCTATAATATTAATTTCAGGCTGAACATTTTGCACTCATTTGATTGGATTAAATGCTAACAGCAATAGTACATTTTGAGTGGATATTAGACAGAAGACAGACACTGTTGACATTGGGAATGTGGGGTACGGTGGTTTCAAATCTTGGCAAAACTTTTAGCCACACAAATGCTTCTCTTCCAGTCTCTCCGAGAAACTAGCTGTGGAAGTGGATTAAATGTGACTGTCACTTTTCACTGTCTTTTTTTTTTTGTATCCATTACTCAGTCCCCAGAGAGCTGCCAAGTAATGTGAGAGAAAGGTATGCTCTTTGTGAGAAACGGGAATGGACTGAAAACATTTGCTCTCTGACTCTCTAAAAAGGAAATGCAGGACATGAAAAAAAGCAGGGGTGGGAGAAGAGGCCCCACGGTGCACAGATTTTGAAGGCAATGGGTGCTCAGGCTGTCAGTCTAAATAAAGCTTATTTATAGGTGCACTATTATTATTATTATTTTTATTTCTTGGCAGACACCCTTATCCAGGGCGACTTACAACATAAGTGCACACAAAGTGCAAATATACAAAGAAGTACAAGGCATCAATCATTACAAATTCAATTTGGCTAAAACAGCAATTCAAAATACATTTTACAAATTCCAATTTACAATTTACACAAGTACAGTAAGTGAGGTCCTACATCCTGGACGGTGAAAGCTAAGTGCTGTCAAGATGTAGGGTTACAGGCTAGGACTACGGGAAAGGGAGCAAGGAGGAAAACAATCAAGAACGCGAGAAGCATAATAAGAACTGTGAAGTGCTATCTAGCAGGGATAGAGGACTAATATTACAAGTGCTGTCGGAAAAGATGCGTCTTAAGTAAGCACCGGAATGAGGTCAAGGACTCTGCCATTTTGACTTCGGTGGGCAGGTCGTTCCACCATTTAGGGGCCAGGGATGAGAAGGAGCGGCTCTGGAGGAAGGAGAGTGGAGAGGAGGCAGAGTTGGTCTTCTGGCACTGGAAGATCGCAGTGGTCTGGTGGGGATGTATGGAGAGACGAGTGACTGAAAGTAGCTTGGTGCAGTGTGGTCAAGACAGTGGTAGGTGAGGGTCAAAGTCTTGAACTGAATGTGTGCCGCTATCGGGAGCCAGTGGAGGGAGCGGAGCAGTGGAGTAGCGTGTGCGAGTTGTGGCAGAGAGAATACCAGATGAGCCGCAGAGTTCTGGATGAGCTGGAGCGGCGGGTAGTAGATGCAGGCAGGCCGGCCAGGAGGGAGTTGCAGTAGTCCAGGCGGGAGAGGACCAGTGACTGGACGAGTAGCCGAGTCGAGTAATTAGTGAGGAAGGGACGGATCCGGCGTATGTTGCTCAGGAAGAATCTGCAGGTGCGTGTCAGCGTGGTGATGTGCTGGGTGTAGGAGAGCGCAGGATCGAGGGTTACTCCTAGATTTTTAGCGGAAGAAGGAGAGAGTGTGGTGGATTCCAAGGGGATCGAGATGGGGAGGTCAGCAGAAGGTGAGGAAGAGTGAGGGAAAAAGAGGAAATCCGATTTGGAGAGGTTGAGCTTGAGGTGGTGTGAGTGCATACAGGCGGAAATAGCAGACAAGCAGGAAGAGATGCGTGAGGGGATGAGAGGGTCAGAAGAGGAAAAAGACAGGAAGATCTGGGCATCATCAGCGTAGAAGTGGTAGGAGAAGCCATGGGAAGCGATGAGGGGGCCCAAGGAGCGAATGTAGAGAGAGAACAGGAGTGGGCCCAGGACGGAGCCTTGGGGAACACCTGTGAGGAGAGGTTGGGGGGTGGATGAGGAGCCTTGCCATGTCACTTGGTAGGACCGGTCACTGAGGTAGGAGGAGAACCAGGTGAGAGCAGTCCCAGAGATCCCAAGGTCAGCGAGGCAGGAGAGGAGGATGGAGTGATCAACAGTGTCAAATGCTGCAGAGAGATCAAGGAGGATGAGGACTGAGGAGAGGGAGGCCACCCAAGCATGGCTGAGGGAGTCAGTGACAGCCAGGAGAGCCGTCTCAGTGGAGTGAGCTGTGCGGAAGCCGGATTGCAGAGGATCAAGGAGTGAGTGTTGGGAGCAGAAACTTCAGCATCTGAGAGAGGTGAGAATGAAGAAAAGGAAGCTTGGTTGGTGTGAGGTTTCGGTGTGATGGGAGATGAGGGTGGAGTATTGAAGAGCCTGTGGATGTCTGCAATCTTGGAGGAGAAGAAGGAGGCGAAATCATCAGCAGTGAGAGATGGGGGAGGAGGAGGGGGAGGGGGGGCAAGGAGGGAGGAGAAGGTGGAGAAGAGTTTGCGAGGGTTGTTGACAGTGGATTCGAAGAGAGATTGGAAGCAAGACTTCTTGGCTGAGGCGAGAGAGGACGAGAATGTGGACAGTAGAGAGCGGTAGAGTTCGAGGGCAGCTGGGAGTTTGGTCCTATTCCACTTCTGTTCGGCGGCACGCAGACTAGTTTGGGTTGCGCGGAGAACAGCAGAGAGCCAAGGGACGGGCAGGACGAGACGTGAGAGGACAGAGAGAGTCAAGAGAGGAGGTGAGGGAGGAGAACAAAGCGGAGGTAGCACAGTTGACAGATAGATGGGAAAAACAGTCAATGGAAGGCAAGAGAGTGAGGGCAGTGGAGGCAAGGGTGGAGGGGGAGACAGAGCGGAGATTACGCCAAGAGGAAGGAGAGAGCAGGACAGGAATTGGAGAGATCGTCATTGTTGCTGTTGCTGTTGCTGTTGCTGTGCAGTGTCTCCTCACAGTCTTCTCCTGGCTGGAGTCCCCGCAGCTGGAGTCCCTGCCCTTTGGAGCTAGGGCCCTTCAGAAGGGGGGCACTGAAGGCTGCTGGTGCTGACTGCTGGCACAGAGGGGTGGGGGGCTGTTAAATACTTCACCTGTAACTAATGAGGACAGTGCACACCTGTGTTGCGTTGAATGACACAAGGCTGGTCAGGATGGCCCTCCCTCCCACGCAGGACTTCTAATAGCACAATTACTGGCCGCTTAATATCTGAATACAGACAAAGACAGTGCCAGATACACGCAGTTACACTGAACAATAGCTCGTAGTAATGTTAAACAAATGCTAAATAATCACAGCCTACACAGTGTAACGCTTCTGATTGCAGACAGGGCGTGTCGAGTGCGCTAGGTTACTGGCTAAATTCACTAACAAACTAACAAACAGTCGCTGCTTTTCCGACAAAACAGGTGCAAGATATACAATTCGTAGCTAAACAACAAACCACGTAAACAGTCTATGTAACTTAACTAAATGAGGAAATGCGAGAGAAGAGCGATACTTAGCTGCGGTGACTTGAGCGAATTCTCAGCTGGCTTTCCGAGAGTCCAGTGTCTAAAACCTTCCCGGTATTGACTAATATGTAATTTTGAATTAGACTTAAGTGTTTGCAGAAACATTTTGAAACTGTTTTAATAAAATCTTTTTTGTTATTGTAATTCAAAAAGGTATAATCGTATTAAAAATGACATCTTATTACAGCAATATCAAACATGTTGACAGATTCCTTCTAGATTAAAATTTTCACTATCAGAAAAAAGGTTTTACATGAAATACATAAATTCAGTGCAGTGCAAAATGTGTAAAAGCAAATCAATAATGACTGTGAGTATATAATGTGAGAAATAAGGGACTGGGTCCCTTTAAAAACATGGCAGCAGAGCCAGGACACTACATTGTCCAGAGTCCACTGCTCTGGCATTAGTGGGGGAGGTGGAGCCAGGCACTATATAAGGAAGCAGTGCAGAGCAGTCAGGGTGGTGGTTGTGGGGAAGAAGGTTGTTTGTGTGTGTCTGAACAAAAAACAGTGGTCTTTCCCAGCATCGCTAGGGGTTAGAGACACAGCCCCAGGTTCACAGCAAGACATTAGAGGTGAGGAGGTAGAGTGTGTTCAGCATATTGAACGGTTTAGTAGGTTTGTTTGCGTTTGTTTTATTTACTCTGCAGGGGTTAAAACATCTGTGCCTGTTAGAGACAAACAGGGGCGCCAAGTCCTGCATTCCCCTGCGTGGTTGACGCTCACCAGCAGGGGCGCCACACCCTGCACTCCCCGGGTTTAATCCATGCTCACGCCTGTGAATTGAGCAGCTGCTGTGATCAGAATAAAGAAGCATCCTTGCGGCCCAAATACAGGTGGGGGCTAGTCACAATAACTACAAAATAAATATACCCTTGGTTGTCTTGGCCTTGAGAAAATGGACCATTCAGTTTTGTACTGACTGTGTTGTTGGCAGTAATGGTAATTATGAAGGGTACATTGCTTTCACAGCACACACATTCTTTGTAACTTTTAATAATAAAGTGATAATTGGACTGTTTTTCCCCCTGAAATCCATTCAAACACAAGAAAGCCTGGGGAGAGAATGTAGGAGAGTGAAGGCTGAGGTGTGAGGTGCATCAGTAGAGACTGGAAACTACACAATCTTACACACAGTCCAGAATATAACATGGAACTGTTCCATATAGGCTGTTGATTGATATTCTCAAGGATAACATAGTTCAAATTAATCTCTGTACCTTTTATTTTCCATTAACTTCTCTAATTCACATCTCAGAACAATTTCCCTAGCATTTCTCTCATTCCTCTTACATTAAATATGTAGGTTAATTGCTATAGTTTACCATCTGCCGATTTCTTGTTTACTATTTTAAATCCATGATTAATTACTTATTTTATAATTGTGTGCTCTCTCTTCAGTTTCTCAAAAGAAGTCCGTAGTGAACTAGTATGTTATGGAAGGCGGGGTGGCGCTGTTCTGAACTTTCTGAGTAACAAAGTGAATCAGTGTGGGAAAATAAAAATAATAATAATCATAAATCCGCTCCTGTGGGTTACAGTACACTGGTATAAATGCATATCTTATAAGCCAAATTACTGGAATTTCAAGCCCATAAAACAAAGACTTCATATTTTTATTTCCTGGGGGTATATTTCTAAGGGTCTTTCAAGTTGACTATTGTTGTTTATTTGCAGTATTTCATTAATGATTCACCAGACCGCACGCAGCTCTCAGTTCACCATTAGGCTGTGAGGAGGTGATGCTGCACTTTTCTGTCTGGTTAGAAAAGAAAACTTGCCGTTGCCAATTCAGTCACATATCCAGTAGTGTGGAGTAGTGGTTAGGGCTCTGGACTCTAGAGCACAGGGTCATGGGGAGCACTGCATTGTTGTACCCTTGCCCAGCTGTATAAATGAGTAAATGTAAAAGAAGAATGTGATATCTTGTAACAATTATAAGTCACCCTGCTAAAAAATCAAGTAATTATAATATCCTGACTTCATTTACATTTGTGCATGGCTCACAACCAATATTGCCTATCTTAAATGCATCACAGGAGTAATTTCATTGTGTGGTGGTGTAATGATAGTTGGCCTAGAGTACATTACAGTTCAGTAATACAATCTTGGTTTTAATCTCTCTCGGCGATCTCTTGTGGTGTTGCATTACCCCCTCTGATGATGTAAGTCAGCGTGCGGATAGAAACATATTTTTCAGTGGAAACTTAAGACTTCCCTTGTGCTGTTATTTTGTCAACACTGACAGTATTTGGAACACAGTAACTTCTCAAAATGCAGTGCAAACTAAACTCTGAAATATTTTTAATAACCCCTCCCCCAACTAATACAGCCCTGGTCAACATTGTATAAACCTCCTTTGAAAACACACAGACAAATGGTAGCTGAGGCTGTTCGCTTGTAACAACGCATCTGAAATTGCATATCCACAGGTTTTCTAATTCTTCCCAGGACATGGAGGCACTCAAGGTGTTTTATTTTGTGTGAATCAGGAAAAGATTTGCTACATGTCCATTATTTGCCAAGTGTGTGAAAATGCCTTAGCTGGGTTTCTTTTGTAATTTCAACACTCTTTGCTCTTGGATTGCCAATATAGACTGCACCTCTCACAACTTCAAAGATCTTTAAGGGTTCTGAACCAGATTGACAAGATTATGCCTTTCATGAGATCCTGATAGCTGGCATCATTCTGACATGTTTCTGAATTAAGATGGTCTTTCCCTCAGATGAAGGAAGAAAAGAGGGCTGATTTGATCCCTTCAAAAGTGTATTTTGTCTCTAGTGTGCTAGAGAGTATCATTGTCAAACCCAGAGTTATTGTACTGCTGATACAGAGAAAGAAAAAGAAAGAAAGGAACAGAAACGTATCCTTTTGTACATGGCCTTATCATCAAGTAACCCTCCCCCCACTGTGGAAAACACAAAATAATTAGCTGATTTTCATCTAGGTGTTCAAAAGGAAGAAGTCTTAAGAAACAAAAGGACTTTAAAAGTGAGAACAGTATGTGGGTCTGTAAATTAGTGAAGTCTAATCTTGGGTATAAGGCTGTTTTCCCCTTTTACAAACCTGGCATAATTCTGGTAATACATAACGTATGCCCCCATTTCTCCAATGTACTCCCAGGACAGCAGAACACTCACAGCTGTCCTAGCGTTATCTAGAGACCACGCGCCCGGAACTGCTTGCAGTTTTTTGTTTGTTATTCTTTGCCCTGGTTGACATGTCTATACTTACTACATTTTTTTCCCCTTTCTAACTCTTGCTGACTCCATCAGAACACACTGTCTTGAATGAATAATTAATGTACATGAATAAAATACAATGAAAGACAAAAACCTCTCTGCAGTGGTTTTGTAGTAAGAGTGCATTACTCACTATTGGTGTGTGCTTCTTTGCACACATCGCTGCCTTCCTTTGCAAAGTTGCCAGGTCGGTGACTTGCCATCCCCAGTTTGTCGAGATGCTGGCTGAGTGCACTGATCCACAGGGTTGAGGTTGACTTGGCTCTGGTTGACTTGACTCAGGTGATTTGTCACCAATATTTTTCCAATATGGTGCACTGTGCTTTTGAGGAATGGCAACTTAATTAAACTGGATGCTATTTGATTTGGGATCTCTTCTTCTATTCTAAAACACATGAAGCATTATTTATTCATGTATTTATGTGTTCATTTAGCATAGCACAGCAATTTATTTGGTATATGTATATACAATGTGTTCTTTGCTACGGTTACTGTAAAATATTTGAGACCCCTGTGTTTTCATCATCAGGTGTCATGCCATCTCATAGCATATGGGAATGTTTAAAGCACAGAACTATATGGTAAACCATCCATTTATTTGTTTATGTATGTATGTATTTATTCTATTGATATAGGACATTATCTCTGTTTTCATTGATTCTACCTGCAAATGGCACTTTTCAGCTGATCAGTGAGATACTGTAATTTATTCTGTCTATCTATATGAAGCATGGCCCTTGGAGTCTATATGTTTCTCTATTTGTTATTCATTGTAAAGCTGAAGCATAGTTAATACTAAATGCTATGATAGTGAGTGCTTATCTTAACGATGTGCTGCACATATTTAACAGTGACTTTGATTTCTGGATTACAGCTGCACGGTCTACTAGTCTGTGCCTCACCTTGAGTGAGAGTTACTAATTGTGTTATACAGCCAGTCTCTGAAGGAATATAAATGCATGACAGCACTAAATATGCATATAGTCCATGTGGATATGTAACAAAATGGTAAATGGCAAATAGCAATGGGTGTGAGTCAAGAAAAAAGTGTAGATCTTTACTGGAAGAACTCAGCCGTGATCCCTCGGGGCTCATTTTAGTGTATCCTAAGGCTGGTTTTCAGTTATATGCATTGGACTGCAATAACAGTACATCTTCCATATTAATTTTTCCACTGAGGTTTTTGTCAGTTTTTACTACTCATGCTGGAGAATATATGTGTATCCCTCAAGTAGCCAGCAGTAGGTGTAAAAATAAAATGATCTTAAAATGATTGTGCAGCCTACTGCCTTGAGTGATGTAAAGCATATACACATAGCCCGCAGTAGTGCATCACACACTGAGCATGTGTCTGCACAAGGCTGTTCATACAGGGTGCTTTTTTACTACATTAAATTATTATTATTATTTTTCATCTAACAACTACAGCTATCTATATGAGTTGAATTGACAGCCTTAGACAGCAGTGGTTTTAGTGACATCATGTTTCTGCTGGGGTGGTACTTGAGATTGGGAATAGCTTCACTTATGAAGTCAGTTCTGCTGTATTTGTTTGTGCCATATACTTTCTCATGCAAAAGAGGCTACTGTATCTTTCAAATGCTCTTCATTTTGCTGGCTCAGGGCCCTATTCCCTTTCAAGAGAACTCAAAAACAACCACGTCCTGGTTTCTTAAAGCAGGTAACGGAGATTCCTTTTGAAAATGGGGACAAGCCAGAAATATAAGCTTGCCCTTCTCCAAAGGGAAAAGAAAAACTGCTTGAGACTTCACCTTGGGTAGACAGGAGGTTTATTTTATTTTTTTCCCCAATCATGGTATTTAGTATAGACATGCCTTTTAAAAGATAACCCAGATTACTTCACCATGATTACGTAGTAGTTTCATCATCATGTCATGTATTACAGCAGGTTTATGTTTTGTGTGCCAAGAGCTAATCCCCAGAGCAGGAAATTAGAATTTAATTAATTAAATATGGAAATGTTGCTAATTATGCTTGCCAACTTAATTTTTGCTTAAACCTGCTTTCAGAATATATTAACTTTTTTTAAGCCTCGGACTAGTTTTAATATTTATGTTTAGAAAAAATAAAACAAAAGCAACCATGAACTGTATATATATATATATATATATATATATATATATATATATATATATATACATACATACATACATACAGTCTCACTGCCAATTATATTCCAGTTATATCTCTTAATATGTGACCAACAGCTGGATAACCCCTGGACAAACCAGGATGTGCACAGATGTCTTTCAGGATGCAAGCTTAATAGGAATTTATATTGTCATATTCAAATCTGGAAGAGAAAATAGCAAGATTTATGTGTAATTTAAAGTATGGACTAATTACTAATTCCTCTTACTCTCCGTATACTCCTGTAGGTGCCCAGCTAGAGAGATTTCCTTGTAACAACCTAATTCTACCTCGGTGTTAATTAGATGTCTGTGTAGTTATACAAATGTGTCAATGGAATGACATGCAACGGTATTAGGGCCATATTTGTTTAATATTTATCTCCACATTTAGTTAAACTTACATAATTCATATTATCATCAACGGAGATGATGGAGCTTTGATAAAACACAAGCTTCAATTCGATGACTCCTCTTCATGCTTTTGGAGGAATGCAGGCTTCTTTGTTGATCCTATGCCTCAGATAAAGAATTTGACCAAATCTGCATGTGACCAATTAAACTCAAGTCCTGCAAGACTCTTTGATAGTATCTGCTGTATGCAAGTAGAAGTTCTGTACATATTCATCCCTGCAGGTGTAGTTTTTTATTTCTGTTAACAAGGATATTCCCTGTGGTATTCCAGAAAGAGTCCTCCAGTTTTTTTTTTTTTACAAAACTAAGGATTTTGGTCACCAAAGTGTGTGTGGGAATAGATTACAAAAGAGCTAAAATAACAATCCTGGTAATAAAAGGCATGTACAGTACAGTAAAGTACACATTAAAACTACTGATCCTCTTTGTTCTCCTTCAAATATTACTTAAAAGGGTTTGATTGCTGTTTGTAAATATATCCTGAAAGGGATTAGCAAGCACAGCCTAGACCATTCCTTTAAATTCAATACAGAAACCTGAGCTAAAGATGAACATAATTGCAATTGTGAAAAATAACAAATAGACATAAAATGGGTAGACCTTGCATACAGCGATAGCTGTAAATGTAAACAAGAACTAAGAGCATGGTATGGATCTTGGTTCTAAAAACTGCTTGATGAGACCCTTGGACCAACAATTTATTAAATTTGTGAATGAATGGATTGGCCTGGTCCCTTCTTTAATCTATATAGTTTTCTAGATGTATTGTGCTTTGTGCTATGTTCCATACATATTTTATGTGTGTGAATTATTCACATTTCCTGCAATAGGGTGGGATTAAGATCGTATTTAATATATTTTGAGAACTTAATACATTGTGATAGATTGGATAGAATACTAAACAAATGTGACTGAAAACATATTTGAAAAGCTTTACTTGCATCATCTGTATTATGAATCTTCATGTCTTACATAAATCTGCTGGACTAAAAATTTCTCTCTCACACTTTGGGACTTGCTGTTATATATTATTCACAACATTCTTGAGATATGAGTGTTCTGTACACGCTATTCCCACAGCAGTAATGGGTAACCGATTCTTTCTGAGGGCCTTAAATAATACAGAGAAAAGGTGGTTAGGACAACCATTATTTCTTTAAGAGCATACAGTTTTAATGCCTTTATTCATGTAACTCAATTAAGATTTTAATAAGAACATAAAACAAACTGAACATATAGTTGTGTTTCAAGATTTGGAACAGAACCCATATTTTTACAGTTCACTTTGAGGTCTCTATTAAATTATGTCTTTATAGAATTATGAAATGTGTTGCGTTTTATTGGACAGTTGCTATGCATGTGAAATAAATAAATGAATATTGTATAAGATACAGAATTGAGACATTTCATTTAAGAAAGTGGCACTGTATGTTTCACTGGCTGAGAATCAGAAGATACATAGTGTGTGGGGCTGCCTTTTTTCTGATAGAAACTTGGTTACAAATTGTGTGTGGGAGGTCTGCCATCCTGGTCTGTGGGATTGAAACTCATTCCTGGCACAGAATCGGTCTATGGGATCTCAGGAAGTGAGAGTACTGGGAAATGTTCGCAGAGAACAGTCAGGAGTAGCCCACACAAATACATGTGTTTGATGTCTGATTGTTGGCCAGACCAAGGCAGAGCTGTGATGCTGTGAGAAATATCATCAGGGCAACCCCACAGGATGTAAAACCTCATCTAAGTTTTTTCTTCGCTTTGAGAGTTACTGACTGTGACATAGCCTGGATTTGAGATGCAACCTCTAGGAATTCATGCTTATTTTACATTGTCAACAGAGGCATTTACTGAAGGAGCCCTCCACCCCACACCTCACTTTTTTAAGACATTGAGGTGACTTTCTCAGGTGTCATGGTATAACAGGTGCACTCTAAGTACGCCTATAGGTAATCAAATAATCAGGGCTGTAATGAAAAGGTCAAAGTGTCTACCGTTTTGTCTGGAGACGGTGATACCACCAGCTTGCCAGGTTTATAGGTGACAATGTTGTTATCAGGTTACTGCAGGTGTCCGTTTGAGGTGAATTCATTGTTAGCTGAATATAAGAAAAAAAATGTAAGCAATGATAAATATAAAATTAAAGAAAGATGTGGAATAAATATCAATAGATTCAATATACTTTATTTATGAGGAAATTTTTGAACATTGCAGTAAATGTATAGAAAATGCTGTCTGGATTTGTTTATTTATATTTATTTTCCTTATGGTGTTATCAACTGTGAACTAAACACTAGTTTAATTGAAATTAATTCTTCATCCAGACTGAAGATGGGATCAGTAATATTATCTTGGGATTTGAGTTTAATACCACAGATTCACAAAAACAGCCAATTTGTATTGAACAGCTCTTTGTGTTGTTTTCCTTTAGAAAGTACACTTACTGAAACCATTGTTCAATTTAAAGCTGTACTTGAAAGTGTCTGTTTCAACAGTAAAGTGTCATTCACATGATAGACATTCAGAATTGTAGGTATTTAATTATTTTATTATTGGGGGGGAGGGGCGCATTTTAAATAAAGTGCAAGGGAAAAAATGTATTATTACTCCACAGGATCATACTACAGCTAGTGATACAAAAAAATAAAAATAAATCAGTTTGTATAATTGACTATTTTGAAATACTAGAAATATAATCAGCATTGAGAGTGTTAATTTGTCAGCTGCACATAGCCTGTAGTGTGACGATGAGGATGAGTTCAGATACCCTTTTGCACACATTAGATTCCAGAGATGAACCACTCATGTTAAGCCAATTATTATTTGTTAGGAGGCTCTTGTGCTCTAAATGGCTATATTAGTCTTTTGGTGTGTCTAATGAAAAATGCTCTTTTCTCGATTGATGAGAAACCATTTTAGAGCACCCTGTTAAAGAGCACTTTAATGCAGAACAGGCTGAAGTGGAATGAACATTGCATAATCATACGTCCATAAGATGACAGTTAAGGGAGGGCTGGGGCCTCAGGCCACATCCATATCTCGTCTCAAGCCTGATGTTCATGCATGGCTTTAATTAACGATCATAAGAGAATGTGAAGTGCTGTATGCCACAGTAGAAAGTTTTCTTATTTTGGCACAATGATTTCCAAAATGGCATCTTTTCTTCATGCAAGAGACAAGACTGTGTCAGTGTTGGCTGAAGATGCAGTATCTCACATCTGTTAAAAAAAAAAAAAAAAAGAATACAAAAAATAAATTATATATATATATATATATATATATATATATATATATATATATATATATATATATATATATATATATATATATATATATATAATTTTTTTAAGAGGATATATGTCAACTGTAGTGTCTTAACCAAGGGTGACAAAACCTTGGATCAATATGAACTTTAAATGTATAAAACCTTGACAGTATCATTCCTCTGAGTTGTCCAGAAGTTAAAGGGTAATTGCAGTCTCTCAGAGCATTTCCTGTCACTGGCATCTATTTCACCACTTTGGATCTTTTTTAAAAGCTGAAACCTATGAATGGGAAGGTTTCATTATTTTGTCATGCTTTAGTTGGTGGTGACTGATAGGTGTGTAGCAGAATGACATTTCTGGGCTTTATTTAATAATGCTGTACAATTCTGATACTGTTTCAAGGGTATGAATCAGTGTCCCTAAACACCATCTGCTTTCTCTCAACACTAGTTAGACAAAACTACATTTCAGGCAAGGACAGACTTCACTAACCCACGTAGATACCAAGCTCCTTCACAAAACAGTTCTTCTGCATTAAATGTGGTCATAACACACAGATCATTTTACTCCCACATTAATTCAGCTTGACACAAAGGTTCATTTATCTACCAGTCTAAGGTTACTTGGGTAGAGAGAATAGTCAGGACCTGAGCAGAATAACAGTGATCAGATTTCCTGTAAATAACTGATTGTAATACTTTCGGGGGCATGCTTCTTTCCACTGCATCACTATAGTGACTATAAACTTTCATTGAATTATTGATTATATATATATATATATATATATATATATATATATATATATATATATATATATATATATATATACACTCACCTAAAGGATTATTAGGAACACCATACTAATACTGTGTTTGACCCCCTTTCGCCTTCAGAACTGCCTTAATTGGATGGACATGGTCAGAGTGGTTATTTCAGTCAAAGTTGCTCTTCTATCAGCTTGAATCAGTCGGCCCATTCTCCTCTGACCTGTAGCATCAACAAGGCATTTTCGCCCACAGGACTGCCGCATACTGGATGTTTTTCCCTTTTCACACTATTCTTTGTAAACCCGAGAAATGGTTGTGCGTGAAAATCCCAGTAACTGAGCAGATTGTGAAATACTCAGACCGGCCCGTCTGGCACCAACAACCATGCCACGCTCAAAATTGCTTAAATCACCTTTCTTTCCCATTCAGACATTCAGTTTGGAGTTCAGGAGATTGTCTTGACCAGGACCACACCCCTAAATGCATTGAAGCAACTGCCATGTGATTGGTTGGTTAGATAATTGCATTAATGAGAAATTGAACAGGTGTTCCTAATAATCCTTTAGGTGAGTGTGTATATATATATATATATATATATATATATATAAATTAACCATTTAAAACATGACTTTAACGACTCCTCCCGTTGCATAGTTTATATGAAAACCTCTCAGTTTAGGACAGAACAAGTGCTGCACTTTTCCACTTAGATAGCTGATCTCTCCTTGGTGCCCTTCAGATGAAGTCTTATTAGGCTGGAGTTTCCCCACTGACATCTGGGACACTGGCAATGTAAGAGCGCCTGGCAGCTGTCACTGTGTCTGTCTTGGCAGGACACTCTGTATGTTTGCATGTGATGTCTACTAGGAGGAAAATCATGATAAATAAGGGGCTTGTTGGATGACACTAGTTATTTATGTCATACTTGCAATTTACTTGTGTAAAGCGAAAATCAAGTTGAATTTAGTACATAGACATGCGTGTGCATATTTCATTGTTCTGGTATTAACCTTAAGTAAATGCAAATGATTAGCGATTAGAAGATGATACATAAATGCAGGATATTGCTTGTATTGATGTGTGAGTGCCTTACCTCTCTGTTGAATTATAATTTTGATTACTAAACTTTTAAAATTATTCTTATTGACTAAGCTTTTCATGCAGGTGGGTATGATTTCTGTGGTTCTTTGTGGATGAGAGGAAGGAGCAGTGAATTTGCTCTTCCAATTTAAAGGTGAGTTTGGAGCCCACCTTTTTCGTCAGAAGAAACTGACTAAACCGGTTGTCAGATGAAGCTGGTCTGATTAATTGTATTGGCTTGCAGTAGCACGCACTAAAGAGGGATGTACTGATGCTTGGATCTTCTTATCTGTATTGTACCTCTTAAGCTATTGAACCAATGCTGATACAGACACACACACACCCCTTTGCAATTTTACACAGAGGGACACTGACAGCCAGACATACATATTCACATGCATTTTTAAATATGTGTTTTTTTTTACTGAACCTGAATTCTACTTGTTTAAATTACTTTCCATGAGTTAAGATGAGGCTCAAAGCAGAGACTGTAAAACAGGCCATGTGTCTCTATGAAGATGCAGGATCTATAAATTGACATCAGCATGGAGATTAAAATGTGCTTGAGTGTTTAAATGTAAACTAGCGGATTCAATTTGGTTTTAGGATAAGTTCGTACCTTGGGGTGGTTTTATGATCCATTTCAGGACCGCACAGAATTAAAAACAGCTTTCCACAGTAGTTCTTATGTTCTTAATACGTTTTCATTGATGATTGAATCATTTGTATTGTTCCACAATTTATTTTCCTCATGACAGAGTACTTATAAAGAGATTTCCACATCCACTTCAAACTACAGACAGAACTGGGGGGAAATTAAGATTCTTAGGAACATATTTCTCATAAGAAAACTTAATGAAGCAATAGATCATGATGTCCAATAAATACATTTAAAAAAGACAAGATAACTTTTTCTGTAAATTTATAGGGAAGACACAAAGGCACAGGAGATAACTGTTTTTTAATACAACAGCTGTTGATTCACTTTCAACTGACAAAGCCATAAATCTGTGTCTTACATATAATTGTCCTTCTCTTGTCCCTTCTCACACTGTTTTATATAAATCAGTATGGAAACTGAAGGTGGGTGATAAGGCCCAAAAATATATCTCAGTATGCTAGATGTAAAAGGCAATATAGTTTCAATATACAGACAAATTTGATGTCTTGCCTCGTTGTGCTGCCACAGCTTTCAAACATTTATGGTTACAAAAATACTATAATACCAGTATATCACCCAACCCTAATGGAAACCACTTTACATCTGAAAGTGAATTAACATGAATGTTTTAATCCTCTGCCTGACCTTTTTGGCGTATACCTCCATTGTGACACAATTTGTTTTATTCTATGAACCAAGGAAATGAATTGTGTACATGGCAGATATGTGAGTGGATTTTACCTCCCAATTGGAGGGAGATAATGGGGATGAGAAGCCAGGTATTAGTGTTGTTCTTCGAACCTGAAGGGAATATGCTGGTATAGAGCACACTGGTGCTGAGGAAATGTTGCTGTTGTTTTCAAGAACAGTGAACTGATTTAACAAAATGCTATTGAGGATAGAGGAAACAGAATGCAAGCCTACATACGGAGGTCTTTAGGGGGTCTTACGATATTGGCTGGTGTGCCCAGAGAAAAATCTGGCCTGCGATTGGCTGGGAGCTGTTACATGACCTCATTGTGACACAACACATCTGTACCATTTTAAGCCTGAAGCAGTATAGACTCAATAAGCATTTTGTTATCAAAAGTTTGCAACGTAATGAAAAAACTAAACATTTTGGTGAACCATACCACAAAGCACAAGCATTAGCTGTAGTATGTGCAATTATTCCTTTGTACAGTTAGCAACAGATAAGTGAAACAGTTAACTTTACTAAATCTCCTGAGCTCTATTCATTCTTGGACCTTGTGTCTATTTCCATGTGTGTCAGATCAACTTTGAATCCTTGCCACTCTTAGAGACTACAGGTATTTTAAAATATTGGAGAAGACAGCTGTAGCATTACTTTGAACTTGCATCCAACTCCCTCAGAGAGTACTCCTGTTCTTGAGCATCAATCCACATGGAGAAATTCATACAGGATCTGGATGTTGGAAACACTACGAAGTGATGACTGAACTCCCAGGAAGTTGTGGAGTGTTTGTCTACCAGGAACTATTGATTGGGCTTGAGAATTACAGCATTTACGGTTACAAATTGTGTGGCCGGTGAGCAAGTCAATCATCCAAAGCAAATGCTATGGCAGCAAAGTTCATTTTTATTTGGTTTATATATATATATATATATATATATATATATAGTACTTAATATTCTGATTATTTCCCTGTCATTTTAATTAAGTGTTTGGAATGTTTTTGTCTTGACATCCTTATTCAATGCACAGGGTGCCTGCAGTTTAGAAAATGTGTAGGAGCTTATAATCAAGGCAACAGACAACACAGATTAATCTAGAAAGCAAAACTGCATAGGCCAATTAACTCTCATTTATTTCAACACAAGGAATACATCTAATGTGTCAGTGATACAGAGGCACCTACATGAGATGGGTGCAGCAGAGAGAGAGGGCTTATGGCTGAGAGCCAAACACTCTTAGGCATCACTTAAGCATGGATGGCTGCATGGCAGTTTTTCATTGATTATCTGTGTTATATTCTTGCAAGAATACTACCGTGGGCTGACAAAATATATGTATTTTACTTTAAACCTGGATGTGCTTTGAATGTCTGTAATTTTAGGGTTCTGAGGTGAGAGAGGAGGAGAATGTGGAATGTTCAGGAAAGGGGTGAACTTGCAGGTTTTGTATTAGTGTATGACTTTATAAGCTGCAGTTAAACATCAGTCCTGATGTTCATGATGATGGTGATAGATGACTCTTTTGAAAAATCGGGACAATTACATGCCTCATCAGGTTTTATGAGATGCAAATTGAAGAGAACTTGTAAATCTTTTACTCATCAGGCACAGAGAAATACAAGATGTAAAAATTGTTCATGAACAGAAGGATAAAAACAAGCATTTATACATTCTGTATCTCCATATATGGAGTCTCTTCTATTACCTGGTAACAGATGCAAACAAACAAGCTTACCTGATACTGAAATTAACTGCAGTAACATTGGCAACATACAGTTAATAAAACAAAAAGTGTTTTCATAGTTCTCGGATAAAAGATTAATATCATGCTAGCATAGAAAAATCTGGATAATATTCCAATGGAAACCATTTCCATGAAAAAGCTAAATTGTAAATCTTTTTAACCTTCATATTTCAAGGCAATCTCTGATAGAATGACATGTTTACTTGTAATTTGACTAGACACGTGATGTGACAATCACACTAATTCCTATTTTTATTTCCACATCTCCTCTTTAGCTTGTGTTATGATGTTGTGTTTTCATATCATACACATATAAAAGATTTTAAGTATACTATTTCCTTATTTTTTTTTAATGCATTTTTAAAATTTAAGTCCGTGACCGAGATAAAATTATTCATAATATGTGAACATGTCCACATGAGATCTCCAAAGACAAAAGCACATTATCTGGAAAGAATGTGATTGGTTGCTTTGTTTGTTTTGGTTTTTGTTCTTGTTTGTCTAAAAACAAAACTATTTGTTACTGGTGAAAGGGGAGATTTGAGAGGAAAACTCAGGAGACTGTTTAAATTACATAGTTCAGGCACGGTAACTCCTCTTGCTATATTGCCACCTAAGCATGGTGATGTATATGATGAATACCTCAGCTAGTTTAGTGTAAGTCTACTGAACTGTTTACAGGAGATTTCCTATTGTACTTTGTAATTGTTTCAGGAACATTACCTCAAAAAAGTCATCTGTGTGACTCTCCTCTTGTGGTTTTGGATGTGCACAGTGGTTGATCAGTGGTGTAGTTGGAGAGATATTGTTTTGGACAATATCTGTTTACATATCTAGCAGCTGACTCCTGCTGATATATGTTTGGAAGACCTCATGATGATGTAGTAAAATAATTTCACTACTAGCAACTGTATATCCCTGAAAGGCTGGCTGACCTTTTCTTATTAAAACATTTGTCTGCGTTACTGTGTAGAACGTCTCCCAGTTGGAAGTGACCTTCCAATCTGAACATTGTGTTGTCTATCTGTTTAGGTCATTCTGCACCCTCGTTGTCTTTCGTTGCCATTCATCCGAGGACTGCTGATCAGTCTAGGCGGATTACGTCTGTGTGTGTTTGTCTCATGCCATCGGTGCCATTGTCTTAAAAAATACATTTTCTCAACAGGTGGCGAGCGCAACTGTGGAGTACATGAACTCATCTGTATCAGAAAAGGTAAGAGGGCAGAACTTTTTCTCACCTGGCCGTCCCTCACCACCTTTTCTCCAGCACTACGGAGATATTGCTCTCTGCCATGCTTGTTCAAATATGGTAATATACACATATATTACCTTGCAATCTGCACGCTTTACCAGACTTCTCTCTGTGCTTTACCATGCTTGTGTGTACCATGCTTTCACTCTGCTTGCACTTCTATGCCAAAGCCTTGTAGCACTGTAAACTGTACACCGTATTTATAAAAGAGAAGTGAGCCCAATTGCACACTGGAGGATTGCAGCTTGGTAATAGGTCTCTGCTCACCTCATTAACTCTCAGTGTGAATTATTGACCTATAGTGTTTACCATTAAAGTAACAGCATTGAGTGTGCTGGGATAAATGCATCATGGAGTATTTCATGGTCAAGTTGACTGTGGGTTGTGGGTATCTCTGAGGTATCTGGTGTGTTAAAAGCTGGCAGCTACTGAGGATGCTTTGGGGCTCGGTATAATATCAGGGGCCTGTCAGTTCTACTGATTCGCTTAACTACTAACACCAGAGATTGCAGACGAGAGTTGCTAAAGCAGAATTAAATAGTAGTTTTGAACTATGGGTGAATGGGCTTGTTTACTTGGTCTTAACCAAAGCCTGAGTGTAATAGCAGATCTGTACATGGCATATTTAAGAAATACAGAGCTTTAAAACCATAATTTAACGCCACAGCTTCTCGCTTTAACTAACAGCCTGCAATGGAAATCATACAGCTGCCATTTAAAATGTATATCTTGCTGTCTTCTATATTTTTGGGGTTGTCATTTCAATGGTCAGAAAGATTGAAAAGCTTAAATTAAAAATCAGAATCTCCTATCATATCATAAAATAATAATTTCTGATGGAAATGCATTGAGTCTGGTTGTGCTATTGAATCGGAATGGCATTTCACTAGACTGAGAAAGTCCTGCTAACCAAAAGAAACGCGAATGAACCAAACAAACAGGACACCGCAGTTCATGTTGAACATGTATACAGTCAGGTACCGAAAGATTTGGTTTATCACTGCTGTTGTTTTGACACATACCTGGCTGGTTTACAAACTTTTGTCCTGTTCATGATTCTGGAATTTTACAGAAACACATTTGTCTTTTATTGGGTTGCTGTTGGTGTTGTTATTTTTGATTGAAGGCTTGATATTTTTCTAAATAATTATTTTCAAACTTGTTCACTACACAAAACAGCACTCTACACCTGTAGTTGCGGTCAGTTTAGCCAAGGATTCAGACAGTTAGAACTAGACTACCCCCTTGCTGTCCTTCTTGCTGTAGTGTGTATGCTGTGGTGGTGGTAACTATCATACTGACATAGGTTTCTAATCCAACTGAGCAGATAAGTGGTAAAATTAGACAGGATTTCAGAGCGAAATAGTTTAAGTGAACGATTTGATTGATGAGCTGTCAGAATGAATGGAATAGGTTTTGAAACCACTAGGATTTAGTCTTTCTCTCTTATTTCTGCCAGGTTACCCTTTCAGCTGAGCCATAAAGCTTCAAGGAGAATCCTTCAGTCTTTACTCTGCAGTAATATATCATGCCATATATACACACCTCTCGTTTTTTGGGTTTGTCTTTAAAAGTGTTTCTCAGTTATACTGTAAAGATTACATGCTTAGAGATGGGGTAATTACTTACAGTGCCAATTTTTTTTTATTATTATTATTATTATTTTTTTAATTAAAGCTATACTGATCAGGAGCTATTCATCAATGCTGTTCATCCTTCTCATGTGATACCTTGGCCCATAGCAATGCAGAAAGACAGCAGTTCTCCAGCCCTCACTCAAATGGTGAACTGTAAAATTAGGCTGCCATGTCTCAGCTAAACCACCTGTTCCTGATTTGTAGGTAAATTACCCTCAGCAACCTTGGGGCACAGGCTGTCTGGCTGCTTTAAAATGTTGGCTCTCTTTATTTCTTGTGTCAGGGAGCTGCAAATGATGTCTGCTTCTTTTGTGGTTCCCATATCTCCCAGAGAGTCTGATAGGAAACATGTTTACAGCACAACCAACCTACTTAGCACCACAGTGAGCACACTTTAGTTACTGTGCTTTTCCATGTAGAAGTAAAGGGATTTGTCATTTATATCAAATTATATGTATTGTATTACTCTCCACTGGATTGATGTTTAATTTGTGTTCCTAGTTCCCATTTTAGTCATTGGCATTCCACATATTAATAGGAGAGTGAAATCCTGGAAATAAAAATCTATGTATTAGTCCAATTCAATGTTTTCTAGCTTATTTAATTTAAAACAGTTTGTCCTGTGGAGAAAATAATGTTAATTGCAGACTCACAATGTTAGTATGCAGTCAGCCTCTTTATATTATTCTGAAATTAGTTTGAAATTGTAGGAGGGAGAGATGGGTGTAGCTGTTTTGTTGAATACAATTGAACATTGCTTAAATCTGTTTTCTTCAAATTTAAGAACATCTTGATCATTTTTAATAAATAGGTCTGATGTGCCATGTTTTTCAGAGAAGCAAAATGCTTCATTAACTTAATTCAAAATCCAGTGTGATATAAGAAACTGTTCAATTGATCGTAGTGCATGTGGATAGTGTAGTAAAAAAAAGAACTGTAGTCTAATAAACACATTCTGAACAGAGGTACTGTATATGACCGTTATGTAATTATATTTTAAAATAAGGGTATTTGTGATGGTTTCATTTGTTTTGTTGCAGTTGAAGGTCTGTAGAAACTGAGAAACTGTGCTGGTTACGATACAGAAAATGGGTACAGGAATAGACTTATCAGAATTCCTGTTACGGAAGTAAGGGAACTCTTAACACATTTATTACAGCTTTGCATCTTAAACTCGACGCCACCCAAGGTCCTGGTTGGCGCCCCACCACAAGTACGACACTACATTAAGTAAAACTTGTTATGCCAGGAATTTATTTCTGTTGATTATTTTAAAACAAGCCATCAGCTACTCAACAGTAGTCTATGACCTGGCATTCATAAATACATTAAAACTATTCTGTTAAATTATAACTCCATTCCTGATTTAAAGTTTCTCTTTAACAATTGATTTTATCAATTGTACTACAGTACTGTGCAAAAGTTTTAGGCAGGTATGAAAAAAAGCTGTAAAGTAAGAATGCTTTCAAAAATAGACATGTTAACAGATTATATTTATCAATTAACTAAATGCAAAGTGAGTGAACAGAATGAAAATCTACATCAAATCCATATTTGGTGTGACCACCCTTTGCCTTCAAAACAGCATCAATTCTTCTAGGTACACTTGCACATAGTTACTGAAGGAACTCGGCAGGTAGGTCGGCCCAAACATCTTGGAGAACTAACCACAGTTCTTCTGTGGATTTAGGCAGCCTCAGTTGCTTCTCTCTCTTCATGTAATCCCAGACAGACTCGATGATGTTGAGATCAGGGCTCTGTGGGGGCCATACCATCACTTCCAGGACTCCTTGTTCTTCTTTACACTGAAGATAGTTCTTAATGACTTCCGCTGTATGTTTGGGGTCGTTGTCATGCCACAGAATAAATTTGGGGCTAATCAGATGCCTCCCTGATGGTATTGCATGATGGATAAGTATCTACCTGTACTTCTCAGCATTGAGGAGACCATTCATTCTGACCAAATCCCCAACTCTATTTGCAGAAATGCAGCCCCAAACTTGCAAGGAACCTCCACCATGCTTCACTGTTGCCTGCAAACACTAATTCGTGTACCGCTCTCCAGCCCTTCGGCAAACAAACTGCCTTCTGCTACAGCCAGATATTTCAAATTCTGACTCATGAGTCCAGAGCACCTGCTGCCATTTTTCTGCACCCCAGTTCCTGTGTTTTCTTGCATAGTTGAGTCGCTTGGCCTTGTTGCCACGTTGGAGGTATGTATGCGTTTTTGGCCGCAAGTCTTTCATGAAGGCCACTTCTCACCAGACTTCTCCGGACAGTAGATGGGTGTACCAGGGTCCCACTGTTTTCTGCCAATTCTGAGCTGATGGCACTACTGGACATCTTCCAATTGCGAAGGGAAGTAAGCATGATGTGTCTTTCATCTGCTGCAGTAAGTTTCCTTGGCCGACCACTGCGTCTACGGTCCTCAGCGTTACCCGTTTCTTTGTGCTTCTTCAAAAGAGCTTGGACAGCACATCTGGAAACCCCTGTCTGCCTTGAAATGTCTGCCTGGGAGAGACCTTGCTGAAGCATTATAACTACCTTGTGTCTTGTTGCTGTGCTCAGTCTTGCCATGGTGTTTGACTTTTGACAGTAAACTGTCTTCAGCAAACTCACCTTGTTAGCTGAGTTTGGCTGTTCCTCACCCAGTTTTATTACTCCTACACAGCTGGTTCTGTTTCAGTCACACTAAGTACTGAATTTCTAGTCTTTCTTAATTTTCTTTTGAGCATTTCGAAACCCTGATGTGGGTATAGAAAAAAGCAGCAATTTATATAACCCATGGTGAATGGTTTTAAAGCCCTTTGCAGGTTTCACAATCCTGTCTTTTTTGCAAAGAACACATTTTAAAAGGTAAATATCAGGAATTTTCCATTGCATAATTAAAAAGTGATGCTTAGCTTTCATCTGTCCTTCTCTATGGGGTGGCAATTATGCCAGTAAGAGAGTCCTCATTGTAGTGCTAATAAATTTGATGCCTTATGCTTTCAAGATCCACATACTCTGATGAGTCATTTTTATTCTGATGCTGCTAATAGATTAATTGGTTGAGATTGAACCAGAGTAAGTGTGTGTGTGTGTGTTTGTAGGGGTTTGGTTGTTGTTTTCAGAGTCTAAGTGTGTATTTATTAGTATATAAGGTGGAAGGGGAATTTGTGAGTGTTTGTGATTGGGGGTGGATAAAGTGGTTACATTGCTGTTTCCATGCCAACATAAATCGTCAAGATCAGCTGGACGAGTCAAGTGCAGATACAATGGAAAACACCAAATAAATAAATACAAATAGAGAATAAAAAACATACTTTTCTCTCTATCCCTTTTTCATGCGTTTCTTGTTCTTTACTTTGTTAGTTTGTTTTTAATAGATGTTCTCCATCATGGCTGTTTGCCTGTACTCATTTGACCACAATATTCCCATCAAATTAATTTCTGAAAATAGAGAAAAATACGAATTGATTCTTAGTCTCCTTCATTTATGTGCATCTAGCTTTGATATGATTTAGTTCAGATTCATGGTTTCTGACAGAAAAGTGTGTGCTATAAGTTGATTTTACTTACATACATAGACATTTAACAAGGAAACACCCACTGAGTATCTTCCTAATACTCGTGGAAAAAAACTTTATCATCATCAGCCTGTATCGATCCTGGATGAAGTCCTCGCCAAGATATTTCCGCAGGGCATAATTTAGCACTTGAGAGGAACGCTTTGAATGTGTTGTGGTCACACATGATTTGGGATTTGACGTGATTGGTTTCTGAGGATAGGCCAAGCATCATTCATATGAATCATTACTATTGTGTTTTTGTTTTTCTGAAGGCCAAGGCAATTAAAAACACCACTAGTTGGTGTGTGCAAGTGAAGCAGAAAGGTAAGGGCCACAACATAGCAAACACAGTGTGTGTCTATTTACAATTTTAATTATTCATTATTGTTATGCAGAAAAAGTTCCGTAAAGCTTTATCCTTCAATTTGAATGAACATATTTAATCACAGCTCCCCTAGATTACATTGTTTCTCACTGGGTTTTAAACTTTAATGATGACCTTTAAGATCCAGATAAACAAGCAGAAGAAAGGTTTGTTCACAAAAGAGTGTTGTGTCTGGCAGGAAGGCTTCAGATGCCCAGCTGTTCATTCCTGTCATGTGACATTCTGACATTGCCAATGTTAGAAATGTGTCTGTGTGGGGACGTCGCTCATTACAACTACCCTGCCCAGCTTAGCATCCACTCCTGTTTAGAGGCAGGGTGATAGGATTGAGGACCATTTACAAGCTTGTATAAATTGTATTTGACATATCTGTTGCTGTGACGTATCCTGGCTCCTACTGTTGCTCTTGTCCACTGTCCAAAGATGAAAACACAGTAAGCATCGGGGAAGGAAGTCAGGAAAACATACATATAAATAAAAAGGCTACCTTTCTGTTTATTCATGACTGTTTGACTGCACTGTGTATAACATGAACAGTGTAAGATAGCAGAAACTCTATTTTGGTATTAAAATTATATGTTTTATTCATGGTCGCATAGTTTTTGATTTTGCTTCAATTTAGTATTTTTGTTTTTATTAAAAAAAAAAAAAACACTGGTATTTTCACAAAAGTCTGCAGCACTAACGATGTGGTTAAGTGTATAGCTAGTGACAGATGAAGTGTGAATGAACCAAATACATGAAGTAATTCTGTATTCCATTCTGCAAACTGTCTGTGTTATTCTGTGAAAACAATGGTGGAAAACAATGGTGGAACATTGTTGAGACGCACACTGAAACTATGGTAAAGCACAGGCAAGCCTGGTAAAGACCTGAGAGCAGTGGTACATCATTATGAGAATAATAACAAGGATGTCAATATCAATTGCATTACACCTACCCCTACAAACAAATAAATTAAATTATATTTGCAGACTCATCAAATGCATAGTTAAATACTGCTCTACAATTACATTATATAAACATACCATATATTACAGAACTTGTAATTCTTTAATAGGCTTTCCATCCAACCCCTATCCTTTACATTGCATACGCAGTAGTGTCTGCATATGCAATAAAGATGCCGAAATAGAAGTTAGCATATTTTGATATTCTGTTAAATTACAACCTCATCTATAAAGTCTGTTGTCTGAGGTTTAGAAAGGTTTAAATGAGACAGCTGTTTCTACACCTGCTAACCAACTGTAGCCCATTATACTGATTCAGCATCATTTACAGGAAACTGTAAAATGTATCAGCACCAGTACAGTACAAATGCACCAGCAACATTGCCCAGTGGGATAATGTTGTCACAATAACAATGATCCAATATGTTGTACAGTGAGACTGAGGCACTGACACAGAAACATGCCCAGCATTAGTGTATTGCAAGACGCATGTTATTTATTTATTTGTATAGCGTGTGCTTTCTTCACAGATCTAATGTATGGGAGCTAACTATGTATATTCTATCCCCTTAATACTGACTACCAGCTGTCAATAATAACCACATGAACTATAGCCTGTAACAGAACCTGACCTGCCAATCTCAGATTCCAGTTCCAACTTTTTGACCTATTGCACTATCAAGTTCTGTGGTTTTAATTTGTGATTTGGCAGGTGGGTGGTAGCGTAAGCCTTGGAATGGCCTGTACTCTTTATCTGAGTTGGTTTCCTTAATATAATGAACTCTTAAGTATGTACCAGAAAAGTATGATACAGAATTATGCATACATAAGGTCACAATATAATTTAAATATGGAAAACAAGTGTTTCTCTGGGTATCGGAAGATGTTAGCTGTTTGTATGGATTTCCTGTCAAAGTTTACTGTTAGCATGCATTATTGGATACAGTTCTTAAAGTCAAAGATTTTCACCTGACGTTAACACAGGTAATAATGTAGAATTGTAGATCAGGTAATTCATTTGGAAAGTAAAATCTAAATATTACGATACAGGTAAATCAAAACTTTGACCCACCCACTAATAGCAAACTACAAACCTGTACATCATAGCGTTTACATTTATGAAGTGGCATTTTACTAAAAGTAAAGCTGCACGTTTTGATTTAATCCCTAAGCACAGTTTTAAATCTGAATTTCTAGTAGTAAATCAGTCTACCTTATAACCTTATTTTAATATATAAAGGGTTACAAACAGGAGGGAACCATTAGGCACTTAATGCTCATTTTGTTTTTACTAGCTAATCAATCCTAGAATGTAATTAGTTTGCTAAAATAACCCAGAGTTATCTTCAGCTGTGTGGCTGAGAGGTTTTTTTCCAGACCCCCACCTGGAGACAGGATATACACTCACCTAAAGGATTATTAGGAACACCATACTAATACTGTGTTTGACCCCCTTTCGCCTTCAGAACTGCCTTAATTCTACGTGGCATTGATTCAACAAGGTGCTGAAAGCATTCTTTAGAAATGTTGGCCCATATTGATAGGATAGCATCTTGCAGTTGATGGAGATTTGTGGGATGCACATCCAGGGCACGAAGCTCCCGTTCCACCACATCCCAAAGATGCTCTATTGGGTTGAGATCTGGTGACTGTGGGGGCCAGTTTAGTACAGTGAACTCATTGTCATGTTCAAGAAGCCAATTTGAAATGATTCGACCTTTGTGACATGGTGCATTATCCTGCTGGAAGTAGCCATCAGAGGATGGGTACATGGTGGTCATAAAGGGATGGACATGGTCAGAAACAATGCTTAGGTAGGCCGTGGCATTTAAATGATGCCCAATTGGCACTAAGGGGCCTAAAGTGTGCCAAGAAAACATCCCCCACACCATTACACCACCACCACCAGCCTGCACAGTGGTAACAAGGCATGATGGATCCATGTTCTCATTCTGTTTACGCCAAATTCTGACTCTACCATCTGAATGTCTCAACAGAAATCGAGACTCATCAGACCAGGCAACATTTTTCCAGTCTTCAACTGTCCAATTTTGGTGAGCTTGTGCAAATTGTAGCCTCTTTTTCCTATTTGTAGTGGAGATGAGTGGTACCCGGTGGGGTCTTCTGCTGTTGTAGCCCATCCGCCTCAAGGTTGTACGTGTTGTGGCTTCACAAATGCTTTGCTGCATACCTCGGTTGTAACGAGTGGTTATTTCAGTCAAAGTTGCTCTTCTATCAGCTTGAATCAGTCGGCCCATTCTCCTCTGACCTGTAGCATCAACAAGGCATTTTCGCCCACAGGATTGCCGCATACTGGATGTTTTTCCCTTTTCACACCATTCTTTGTAAACCCTTTGTAAATGGTTGTGCGTGAAAATCCCAGTAACTGAGCAGATTGTGAAATACTCAGACCGGCCCGTCTGGCACCAACAACCATGCCACGCTCAAAATTGCTTAAATCACCTTTCTTTCCCATTCAGACATTCAGTTTGGAGTTCAGGAGATTGTCTTGACCAGGACCACACCCCTAAATGCATTGAAGCAACTGCCATGTGATTGGTTGGTTAGATAATTGCATTAATGAGAAATTGAACAGGTGTTCCTAATAATCCTTTAGGTGAGTGTATATAGACCAGGTATCACACTGATCATTTGGAATAATTTTAATACTGATGCATCACTGTAAAATAATACTAGATTATATTGAGTAAAGCTACCAGTGGCTCCAATAAGCTTTTAACAAATTTGAAAGCATTTTGCTCCAGTGACAAAATGTGGTGTGTGCATATGATCCGCAAATATAAACATTTGAATTCTGTAAAAAAAAAAAAAAAAATGTATACTGTATTATGTGTTGTTATTTTTTTTAATCTATATTGTTAGATCTCCACATTAACAAGTATACAGTCAGGAGCAAATTTTGTTTTGAAAATCATCCTGCAGGTTAACAAATACCTGTAATTAGGAACTAATAATACGATTGAAAATTATTAAATTGCATGTCATGTGTGCAATTTAAGTATTACAAAAATACATATTAACAGATAAAAGGAAAATCCAATTATTGGATTTTTCAATTTGATGTCCTTGTCCATGAGGCCTACTTAATAAAAGCTCTTTGAAGATTTTTTTTTTTTTCACTCCATCAAGTGACCCCATTCAGAAAAAAAGTACTGCACTGACAAGTACATTACTTTAACATGTTAATAACTCTCTAACACCCAGTTGCAAGTAGTGCCCTTTTAAATGCAATCATTATTATAGAAGAGCACTTTAAGATATCCTTTTCGTGAACCTCAGATATCTGATTTCAACTTTACAAACAGTAAACTTTACAATATTTTTTTCTTCTAATTGGACGGTCTATAATAGAAACATTGTTTGGAATTAAAATGCAAAAAAATTACTTGGCCATCAGTTAAGATAGTGCTGTCTGCCAACCTTAATTAACACCTGACTTAAAGCCAACATTATCCAAACAGTTGCTGGTTACCTTAAAGGCAACCAATGCACAGATTTCAATTGTTTATTTATTTGTTCTGGGGTGTAAATGTAGATTTTATAGATGTGTTACTCTATGAAACTGTACACTACACAAATCACACCACAGCCTTTTATATCCAGCAGGCTCACGAACAGTTCGTATTCCTGAGACAAAACCCTGCAGGAAACCGTCGTCAGTCTAGCTGACAACACATCCTTTAATTTAACAGTAATAAAATGAAGTCAAACAGCTGCTGAATGTTTTAAACTGTCCTTCTACTGTGTGATGAATTCTGCTTTTAATGTAATATTTTGTTTTTATTTTAGTTCTGCAGGCCAGTCGAGAGTGTTGGGAGATGAGGTACTTTGGGATATTTAAGAGTCGAATGCTTTCCAGTACTTATGAAGGTATAAGACTTTATTCTGTGGCTTGTGTTTAGTTCAAAGACTTCTCAATTCCATACTGATTTAATAAGGTCTGTTTCCTTACACTGAAGTTACTGTATAGTGCATTTGATCCTGTTCATTAAATGCTGAGATCCTACAAGCCCCTTTGCTTTGCCTTAATATTTATTTATTCTCTGTGCAATTTCAGGATACAGTGTCAATTAATTAGGTTGGACTACAGTGGAGTTTATTTCCGTCTGCTGTGAAATAAGAACACCTTAATAGGCTCAGCTCATAATATCCCTGGAGCATTTTTTTCATCAATTAGATTTGCTAGCTTGCTGCTAAAAATGAACATATTACCTTAAAATGAGTTCAAAATATTAATGAAACTACATTATCTTTTTCTGCGTGTTTCCTTCCTTATATACAATAGCAAATTCGTTTCTCACCATATGCAGTACCTAAAAGGGCACAGCAGAAAAACAAGGATCTTGATCTTCTGAGCATTAGAATGCTCCCATGGTTCCAATGGAGTTAAATTGCAGTTACAAAAGGGTCTCAGGATTCGTTTTGTTCATTACAATTTATGAACTCAGACCAGCCAAAACTTTCTGCTGAGCTTTCGTAATGCTCCAGAGCAACAAGATGACTACTATGCCTATCTTAAAAGTCGGGATCGTTTCAAAATCATAATGAAACATGACAATAAATTTAGTCTCTGAGTATTTTGAAAACCATAAGCACCATTAAAGTTAAGCATATGAAGGCAGTGGGGGTTATTTATTCCTGAGTGTATGTGTGTGTTTCATGAGTCATTAATGTACTTTTTAAAACACTGTTTCTTGAAAAACAACGAAGAGAAAAAGTATATCTTGGAACTCTTTTAAAGAAATAACGGTTATACAGTAGTAGTTATGTAGCATCTGTTTTCAGTTTTGGATGAGATAATGAAACTACATTTTCTTAATTTGCGAGAATCCACATAGAAAGGCTGGGTTTTGTGAGATGGTTGACTGTTGTTTGTGCTGAGCTGAGTAAAATCTCACCCCTCTCACACATCTCACACATCAATCAATCATTTGTTTACATTTCCAGTCATATTTCCATTTTACTACCTTAAGTGGTTTATATTTTTTAACTGTATGACTTTTTAAAAAGTATTAAGTGCATTGGACACTGGATCTGATACATTTGTAGTCCGTTATCTGAAAAGTTGTCCATTAAGAACAAGGACAAGCACCAGATACACAGCCTTTGTTGCTTCTTGCGCTGGTCTGTCTCGCAAGATACACCACTGTTTCTTTACCTCATCAACTACAGTGATATGTAAAAAATGAATTACCGCACGAAAATGAAACCTCACCATAAAGACATAAAAGCAGAATGCATGTATCGCTGCTCTGTGATTGTTTCCCGTACATTGTCTGTCTTCTCAATGTCCTTGTAGTATTTATTTGCTTTATTGTTTAATTCTTCATGGTTAGACACGCAGATGATAAGCTTTTCCAGAGGACATAAACAAAGTGCATCCATCCGTGTTTTTCATTGGTCAATGTAATTTTGAACGCACACTGAATCAGATCAAATCAAACTCGTTTCAATTCCAAAAGTGAACTCGTGTGCAGGTTTTTTTTTCCTCTTTTCATGCACATACGAATTGGCTACATAATCGGATTCACTGTGCAAAGGCCTTTACACATTTATAGGCTACAGATACATTGTAATAGCATGCAGGCATCTCTCAGTAGCTACTTTGTGCATCCCCTCTGGCCTCTTTGAAAGCAGAGACAGAACAAATATATGAAGTGTCTGACATTAAAATGCATCCAAAATATTTTTATTTCAGCTGCTCTGTGACTACCACTGTTTGCCTATTCACCTTTGGTGATGCCGATAAACATAAATAATCTGATTACCTCTAGGAGGAACAAGATAGGCTCTCATTAATCTCCATAAGCCTGAGTGGTGTAATAAATGTTCAAGGTTTTAACTGGGGAGCACATTAATACATGATACTTTTTGACACATCATGCCTAAATGATAACTGTCTGTCTTGTAAAAGGGTGCAAATCTGCAGTGAGCCATCAGAAAGACTCCATTACAGTTTTGTTTGTGATAGCTTGAAGAAGTTCTGCCCTTAGCAGTGAAAGAAAGCAGAAGGTTTGCATTGTTTGCTCTCGGAATTGCAGCAGACTCTTTATAGGTCATAGCAGAGTGTATGATTTGATTGATTGCTTCAGATAACAGATGTTCTTGAGGTCATTGATTACACAGACTTGCTAACAGAAGTCATGAGTTTAAATCAATTTCTTTGACTAGCCTCCTAAAACACATTGGAGACAACCTTTGGCAGTTTCAGTTATCCCGACAATAATCCATCATTCTATGTGTACTTGGCAAAGTAATACTTCCTCATTCCTTCTTTTCTTATGCTGAATGTTAGGTTTGTGAATGCAACCTTGATTATCTGATAAAGAGGATACTAACCTCAGTGAATGCATTTTTGTGTAATAAAGCTACCAGTGAACAAGTCTGTGAACCAGTGAACAAGCGAAATATATTACTTATAGTGTTCTTTGTCAGCCACATACACACATATGTATATGTGTGTATATATGAATATTGCACACAACACACTGCACATTCTGGTGCCTCCCATCTATAGCACTGAATCTTTTTGACTTGAAAAGGCAGACAATGAAAATAATATGATTTTAGAAAATGGAGCCATCAGATGAAAGAATATGGCGTGCTGGAAGATCACAGATTTGTAATGCCAAATGCTGTGGCTTAAAGAGTACATGATGAGAAATAAAGCAGTTGCCTAACCTCTTCAGGCATTCACAGCATAATAAATGCCTCTGTTAAAGTGCAGCTGAGTAAGACCTCTCCACATTAATTCATCTCCTTTTTAAATAGATGTCCACTGCAATAGCAGTGATTTTGCTAGCCATGTCCCTCTACAGTAGTGTACATTGTTTCTTATTTTTTTTCAGACGTGAATACAAAAAGCCCACATGACACTTGTGAGACATTCTAGAGACCAATTAATTTTTGCAAGAAATTATAAATAAATAAACTCTACACCAAGGTTATGTGTTGCTAGGATACCAAATTCTGTACAACATCTGCTTTAAAGAAAGATGGCCTTGTATTTACTTTGTTTTTGGCACCAATCGAGCTAAATTCAGGGGCTGTGGACTTCATACAGTGTATGAACCATGTTGTGAGCATCTTTAATAAAGATGAGACTGTGGTGAGCTACATCAGCATTCCCCAAACTCACAGGCTTGGGATTTGCATTCTTTCGGATGATAATTTAAATAATTTAAAGAAGTATTTGCTTAATTCTGGGAATTCAGCATTTATCCAGCTCATTATATATTAATGATTCAAAGTACTTACAGACAAGAAATATAAAAAAATAATTGGTCTAAATTATACTAAATATTTTGGAGATTTTCTAGATTATGAATTCATTGTATATACAATAATATTACAGTAGTAAAACAACAATATTGATAACAACATAAAATAAAACAATTAAGACAAAAACAAACAGCCTGATTAATTGTATTGTCTTATCAAATAACCAAACAACCAACTTTGAAATTGAAATTAGAGAGATCCTAATAATGTCCAGATACAGATTCTGTGTTTCCAGACTTGAGTATGCATCATATTATGGCACAGTGCTGTTGGTCTTTCAGTTGCACTGGAACTTTCTCACACTGATATCTGTAGTGATCTCACTTAATGTGTAAGGCTAATTATCTTTGAAGATTGTCTGTAACCTGAGCAGAAGCTGGTCTTGTGAATAAATCCTGCTAATGGAGTTGACACAATGTCAATGGACCTACAGTAGTGGAAGCAAGCAAGCTGAGTGTGAAACATTGCATTATGTTAGTCATATGATTTAGCAAAGTGGGAAGCAGGAGCAGGATCCTTAATAAATAATATATTTGCATTTCATGTGGAATTACCATGGATTTTTTTGTGCAAGGTATACTAAATATGCTCCAGCTTGTTCCACACTGTCTATCCAGCATGAACACTTCCAATCAACTTTGCTATAAGACCTCAGTAAAGTCAACTCCTTTGTTATGAAACCATGTGAATGATGATCAATTAAATAACATTGGAGTGTCACAGCCTTGTATTGCAGCAGAACGGAAGAGTAATGCAGTCAGGCAGTGTCTGTTCTTAGTCACCGTTTCCACTTCCCTCTGAATTTTAAATTTGTGCTGTTCTTACTGGTCTTTAATTAAAGTAGAATTAAATAATTGTCCTTTAGCTACATACATCTACAAAGTGTGATGGTCTTATTGCATAACGTCTTGTCTAATATCTTAATAAAGGGCTCTGAAACGCAGAGGAAGAGTGTCTGTGTGAATAAGCATGTCTGGCTCTTTTGATGTGGGATTGCAGAACAAGCTTTGATTTCCTGATATCCTGACTGTGCCTTCCTGCTCTCTATTTCTGTAGAATGAATGGCAGAGGAGGCGCCTGTGGATTGAGATGCTGCTCCATAACTACACAAATCCATTACATCAGTCAGACGGCAGTTTCCAATGCCAAGATTCAGGACGGAGTGAGCTGTGATTAATAACAAATTAGTTGGATGAAATTTTAATGACAGTACTTCTGGGTCTTTTATTATTTAGCATTTGTGTTCTCCCTCTGGGGGTGAGATTATTTGTTGGTGTGGCATGACTTTTCACGTCTGGGCTGACAGCACTCGGGGGCCGACAACACTTTTGTACCGGGTCTGATGTTGACATTGTTGCTTCTTGTCTGCCCTGGTGTGATTCTCGTGTGGAACAAATTAGATGCATCATAACTTTGCACAATGGACTGAAATGATGTTACTATATTGACAGGCACAACTCAGCCTGGTTCTTGACAGAAGTGTTTATTCTTGATACCTCTGTAGCCTCTGAGGTTCAGGGCAATGATACCTCAGTGGCAGACTTTTCATGTTCATAGCATTGGTGGTTTGTGGTGGAATTTTTCTAATAATAGAAACCAAGAGGCTAGGTCTTGAATTGTATTGAATTGTCTTATTTTTATCTAAATAATTTGATTTAAATTACTAAATTAATTCTCGTGTGTCTATCTTGTTTTTAACCATGCTAAGTGCTTGAGATATTTGGGTATGATAGGCTCTACAAGACAGGCTGTTGTTGCTGTCATACCACATATTTCACACACTGGTAGGAGCTGGTATCTGGTATTAGCAGTAATAAATCATGTGTTTAATGAACCAGAAAAAATAAGAATTGTAGCAGCTATTCATGAGTTGCTTATTTATTGGTTATGATTAGTGCATAATTCTGGATAATAATATAAAATCCCATCCTGTCAGCTGTTAATTTGAATGTATTAATTGTGAGTTTTAGATTTCACTTTTTAGTTTTAATTGCCTGTAAATACATAAAAATGCTCACACACAGCATTCTACAGTGAGGGTTAACCTAGTAGCTATCGAGTTCAAAAGTACCCCTTGTGAAACTTGCATCCCCCCACATTAATAACTTCACTCACAGTACAACTGATCTAACTTGCCTGTCAGCAGAGTTTCTCCTTGCTTCACAACAGTGTGCCGAGCCAATTTAAACAGCCTGCGTGGGGGCTGCTGCATGGCAGGAGCAAACCCCCTGGGTCTGTAGTCCAGCGCCGAAGGAGGAGGAGATGTGATTGCCGGTAGGATCTTGTAGCTATTAAACCGCGGGTCATCAGCAGCCCTCTTGCATTTCCCCTTGCCATTCACAGCTATAGCCACTGAGGAGATCTGTGCCAAAGGAATTACTCCAATGCACGGGGAGCTGTGAGGTCATATACTCTTGCCTGATTCATGGCCAGGATTGTTTCGGCCTAGTGTAAAATGAGTGCTGGCTGTTACTAGCTGACAAACAAATCACACTGGGGACTCCAGAGTGCCTCACCGCCCCTTAGTTGCAGCCTCTTAACGGGGAGAAGAAGCACTTGCCAAACATAATTGTTCTGTGCAGACACGAGGCAGGATTATGATGAAATATTAAGGACGGGTTAATCTAGTTAATCAGATAGGACGATCAAAACGCATTTAGGTACGGTAATTGAGTTGTGTAATTAAGGAAAATGTATAACTAAATTACATCTCTCCTTTCCGCATTTCTTTTTTTCTTTTTCCTAGCTGGAGCAAATTCTTGATTATGCTCGGAGTGGGTCAGAGGTTTGATAGAAGCATGTATTGGGAAATGAGCTTTCTGCCATGATTTAATTTGCACTGAAGTATGGTTTTACTTTTTCATGACGATTGTATTTTTAAACAAGGCTGTGCTCAACTTGCCCATTTGGGGCAATTAAAAATAAAAGACTGTGTGTACCAGATAATTTCAAGATAATTTCAGGAATGTGACAATGAATATACTTTACATTCCTAATACATAGAACATTTTGAGAATGAAAAAATGTACTCTTTAAGGACGTCACAGGTATTGTGATTGTATGCTTCTGGGGTATTATAGGACAAGTTTAGAAACAAATCACATATAAAATACAGTACAGGGTCGATAAAACGGCAGAATTCAAAATGGATAGCTTGCTGGTAGGTAGTCAATTAATGCATTATCCAATTAGTGTAAAAGAGTTCTAAATATCACAGAGAGGCTAATGAAAAATATATGTTTGAATTTATGTATCCAGTACAACAAACAGTGTTACTGGATCTGAAAAAAATCAAAACCTGAATATTTGCTGACAAGAATACAGTATCTGTGCTCAGTGACATACTGACCAGCTGATCCTTCCCCTCTTTACATTGTTGAAATGTACCGTTTGGAAATACAAACACAATGCATCAAATAAGATATTTTATAGTTCTATCTGCCCTGAGGCCTTTGTCAGTGTGAGGTCGACAGAATCCTACCCAGCATGTTGGAGGAAGTGTCCGATCACAGGAAGAGAGGTCATGTACCTCTCAATGGAGTGACAGGTGGAGGCAATGCATCGTTGTCCTGTGCTGAAGGTCAGTGTCTTTCTTATAACATTGCCACATCCTCTCCATGAGCATGTGACGGAAAGATATACTGAATTACAGGATGTGTGTGCGTGTGTGGTGGGGGGGATAATGCTTTAGAAAGAGCGTGAATTAGTGTTAGTATTGTTAGTAGTGTGCATTTGTTGGTTTCCCCTTTCGCACTACTCTCTCCTATTAGCACCAAAGTCCTTGAGGGATGCATTGGTATTGTACCAAGCTCACGTTACTTAATTTGTTCCAATCTGAGCTGAACAGGACATTTGTGACATGTTTATTTTCAATATGTTCAATATTACAGTTGATTTAAAAGACATCCCTGACTGTCAGTCACCTTTTTTAAGTTAATGCTGATGGGGTTTTGATTAGTCAGTGACATTTTGCAGAGAACATAATGTAATTCTTGCTTGCTCATATAATTTTGTTAATCAGTCAGTGTCTAGTCTGGCTAATAACTCCAGGTTGAATTCAGTAAATAAATAATAACAAAACTTAAGACTTAAGGTTTATTCAACAGATTATATAATCAAATATATTATAATTTAAAAATGAAAAAACGTTAAGTTTCCCCACACAGGGAAACGGACAATCCAATGGGATGAGTTTATTTCAGATGGCAGCTTAAGGTATCTGTGTGATCTGAGCAGAGCGGCTAGATCTGTGGATGATGTCCTGGGAGGCCGAGAACGTAAATAGGGCACAGATCAACCTGAATCAATGAGAGGCACATTGTCTGGGCACAATACCATTGTTTTGTTGTGTAATATATCCCACAGGGTGACACACTACATCCAGAGACTCCCTCATTACTCAGTGCTTTTGGATCCCTTATCTTATGCAATATCAGTGACGTAAGTGTCGGTACCTTGTGGAAGGTGTCTTGTCTAATTTCTCATTTCTGCCTGCCTTGTAGCTGCTGCTTATTGCCAAAAAAGAGAAAGAAAACAAAACAATGAAAACAAAGTAATTAAAGCAATATTTCAGTTCTCAGTCACATGTTGTCAACATTAGTTTGAGAGCTAAAAATAGGAGCTACAGGTTTTCCCAGGTCAGCCTGTCATTAGTAGCTGCTTCCTCTTGTGATGCATGCCTTTTATCAACCCACAATCAATATTTAATCTAGTGTTGTATGTGAAAAAGCTCAAGAACGGATGCCTTTCATAAGACAAATTTGCACCAGCCGAAAACTGGATAGAGTATGTGGGTCTGTGGGTCACATTGCTTTCAGATATAGGGGATTGTAAATTACCAATGCAGGTGTGTGTGTAGATGGTGAGGGGTTGGATAAAGTAGCGATGCTATTTTGTTTATCAACCAATAATTTTAAATTTGGTGTATTATTGGCTTAGAAATAAGATTAATTAAAGCACACTGGGCTGTGTTTTGTTCAGTGGTGTTGATTTTGAATAGATTTTTCTCAAATAATCACTTTACCTTAATAGAGGAGGTTTTGTTTAATAAACGTTAACAATATTTGGGTGCTGTCCTAGAAAAACTCAGTTTCCCTCTATGAATAATGTATGGAATATCAATTTTTCTCCGCTGATATAAAAACACGGGTATATTAATTCAACCACATGCTTTTCATGCTCAGGAGGTCTCTTGAATTGGGAAACAATGCTTAAATTAAGAATTTTCTCCAGCCACAGTTAACATAGGTCTTGCAACTTGCTGGCAGCCAAATATTCCCAGAAACACTTTCTTCCTAATGTATGTTGTAAATGTCTTTATCCAATTGTATAATCTCCTTACCTTATCATGGTCCCTAAACAGGGAGAAGAGAGGGATCTGTGAGCTGCACTCTATAGTAAATATAGACATCCTTTCATTAATTCCAATTGGCTATTAATCCGTATTAAAGGACATAATTTATGTATCTTGGCTCTCTTTCATTACATCCTGTGAGTCTGTAGTCATCTCAGACGTAATGCATGTCTTTGAAAAGGCCAGCTGATTTCTTCACAGGAACAGCTGCTTTTTTGAAAATGTGTTGTTTTTTACTCTATTAAATTAGATTTTTTGCCCCCTGGTATCCAGTAATATAAGAAAGCACCACTAATTATAGTGTTGATATGTTATTATTACCTGAAGGGTTCTAACAAATAAACATGACTGAGATGCACACAAGACAATAACATACATTACTGATATTCAAGTGAAGCTCATACAGCTTTCAAAAAAAATAAATTGAATGTGATTTTAGTTTGTTTGGAATAAACCCAAAATCTGAAGTTTTGATTCTAAGGTCTCCAATTAGAAATGTGTACCTGCTGCTGATTGCCCTGTGTGCTGGAGATACTGCGGTGAATGAGTTACATGATTTTAAATGATCTGGGGTGGGACACAAATGAAAATGTCATGCATTGATGTTCTTGCCACAATTTATTATTTTACCCACACAAAGAGGGTTTTATGCAAAGGGTGCTTTGGGTGATGTATAGGCATAATCAAGCCAAGTTTCACGGTGGTTGGAGTGATTCTGTAAATTGATTTGTTTGACTGTGGTGATCGATAGGGTTATACAACGTTAGAGTCCATTAATGAGGCATTTGTTTCTTTTCTGCAAACAGATATTCGTAACTGGCCATATAATTGCCCCTCTCTGTGTGATATGAAACACAGGTCACCATAACATTGGGCTGCCATAATAACCTGATCTACAAAACCAGCTACTAACTATTGGTACTGTGCATTTAATTGTATTGATCTTCTACAGTCTATACTAAAGTGAACAGACTGCAGAGCAGGATTCGGAGTTTGGCAAAGCTAATATTTGATGTCCAATCAGTTGTGCCCAGAATTTCTAGTAAGGCTATGTGTATATCTGTATGTATGTATGTTTTTATGTAGTGTACACATTAATATGTGTATGTACGTAGGTGTGTGTGTATTTGTGTATTATAGTGAGGCAATACTCAAAGTGGATTTACAGAGACAGTGGATTTACAGGTATAGAGTCCAGCTCTGGTGCAAAATCCTTTAGGTTTCATTGTTGGATTAATCACAACAGAAATTAAATCCTTTAGACTAAAAATAAGAAACTGAGGTGGAGGTCTGTATATTTGTAAGTGATAAACCTTAAAAATAAATAAACCATTGCTATGCTTTCAACATGGAATAGAATTGCTTGGGTGGAAAAAACAAAATAAAAAATAATGCAGAATGCCAACTCAAAATAACCAAACAGGACAGACCTGAGAAGCATGTAGCCCAGTGCCTGTTTAATGAAGCAGTCATTTTATTTTGGGTGGCTATTACGTTCTTGGCACTTGGCTTCAGATGTGCGACTCCTTTCAACCCAAGCAGTTGCACTGATTAAATTCTCACAGGAGCTGCCTGGCTCTGAATGTATTGATACAGATTTGTTTGCTGCCTGCCTGTCCGATTTGCAGACTGTCCAGTCTGGTGTGTTCAGTTTTTAATAGTCCCTGTGCAGCCAAGAGAATACAGGCTGCTGCACCTGAGAGCAGATACTTCAGTTTTCTTTAGTCTGGAGGAGCAGCGCTTGTTAATAGAGCGTGATTGATCGTATCCCACTGAAAGGGGCGTCGTCAGAAGAGTTTGCAGGTGAGACAGTGGAAAAAGTCCTGTACGGCACTCTCTCACATTCACAGAGGATGAATATGCAGTGGTGTGAAAAGTTACTAGCAAGTCATGATGGCAGCTTTGGATTCAGCCAGCGGTCTTTTGCATCCTTCGTCTCTTATGATTGGCGTTCTAGTCATTCTCGCCAGAAAACACAACCTAACTATAGTTTTTAAGAGGAGCATCTAATGAGTGTTGCTGTTGTTGGTGTAGAGGCTGAAATTAGTTCTGCTCATTATTAAATCCTTTAATTCTCCAAATGGTTTGGTGTATATTTTGATTTCCAATTGAGCTGTATAAGCTGGAGCCTGCCCTGCAACCGCAGCAGTGAGGGTGCTTGCCAGTGTGCAACATGGGGCATATTTCTGCAACATCAGCTTGCAAGGGTGCCTTTATTGAGTATGAATGGGATAGTGTTGCATGAGCCTCTAAATAATTTAGGCAGTGCTGACATATAGGTTGGCCATATGGTGTCACACAATACAGGACAGGTGTGTGCATCCGTAATAAGATTTTCTGTGCAGGGATAAATAGACATTTCAATGGCAGCCAGAATGTGCGTTCACCTGGATCTCCTATTACCTGTAGAGTGAAGAAGCTGCTTCATGTCTGAGCCTCTGTGTCTGAGGAGCTCTCCTGTGGAAATGTGCAGCACAATAAGGAAGTCCTGACGTCTGAAGGAATGAGGGAGAGGCAGGGAGACCAAGAGCGAGTTCAGCAGTGAAGGGGATTATACGCTTAGGCTCACATGGAGTATTGTGAGAGCTGTGCAACACAAAAAAACTTGTGATGCAAGACAAGCGGCTGAACGGATAAATGTAAGCCTGCGTTTCTGCAATTGCTCCTTTCTGTGATAAGCAGACTTGAATTTCCAACTGCAAAAACCCATTTCCATCTCTTTTTGCTATTGCAGTTTGTCTCATTAGACCAGAAGCCAGCCTGATACAGGTGTAAATAGGGTTGCAGTGGATGGTACGATCAGATGAGATTCAGTGGGCCTCAGACCTGCCTTATCACAGTAGTAACACAGAAATACAATTAGGAGTGGATATTCTCTGGTTACATGTGACTGAATCTTGCAGGTACTGTTTATGTTGGACAGTGAGTGTTTGTTTTCTTGTTTTTTCTTTTTTCCCCAGCCAAGGGAACATGCTGTTGTAGTGTACAGACTTGTCGCTAGTGATGCATTGGACTATAAACATACCACATTAATAATCAGCTAAAAAGACACATCACTGAGGATTGATATTACTTATATGAGTGGGGAGGCAAATACAAAGCAAATTTAAATAAAGTATTTGTCTTCAACTTGAGAAGAAACATTTTAAAAGGTAAATCTGAATATTAAAAATAATGATAAATTAGTGAACTGGAATGAGAATCATTACATTCATTGTATGCTTCTGACTGCTTATCTTGTTCTCAGGTGTAATTAATCCTGTTACGTTATGTATACATTTATATTGTCATAATGAGTATAGGTATTGTGTAGACGTAATTTTCATGTTTTCAATTTTTAGGTGACAAAACTAAGTAAATAATTAAATGAATCCCTTAATTCTGAAACAAAGCATTTAATTAAGCTTCTTAGAAACTCTTCATGTTATTAAGCTAGGAGATAAAACTGAGAACAATATACAACAAACAAGAATATCTTATTACAAGCTCTTTTTTTAATTTAACTATGTGAGGATTGTTTTAGTAGTCAAGTATTGTGAAACTGCTTTTTTCCCCTGTATGTCTGGAATCCCAAATTTTTACATCGTTATCCAAGAATGTCACTGCCAATGACGTTAACCACTACAAAGACAGATGTTTTCACATCTGTCTTTGTAGTGGTTAACGTCATTGGCAGTGATATTCTTGGATAACGATGTAGAAATTTGGGATTACAGACATATCTGTCTTTGGCTTGTGCATGAGCATTTGCAAGGTAAAGCTCACTGAGACCGCACTGGATTTTTAACGCATTCCTATCAGATACAGTGAGGGAAAAAAGTATTTGATCCCCTGCTGATTTTGTATGTTTGCCCACTGACAAAGAAATGATCAGTCTATAATTTTAATGGTAGGTGTATTTTAACAGTGAGAGACCGAATAACAACAAAAAACTCCAGAAAAACGCATTTCAAAAAAGTTATAAATTGATTTGCATGTTAATGAGGGAAATAAGTATTTGACCCCTTCGACTTAGTACTTGGTGGCAAAACCCTTGTTGGCACTCACAGAGGTCAGTCGTTTCTTGTAGTTGGCCACCAGGTTTGCACACATCTCAGGAGGGATTTTGTCCCACTTCTCTTTGCAGATCCTCTCCAAGTCATTAAGGTTTCGAGGCTGCCGTTTGGCAACTCGAACCTTCAGCTCCTCCACAGATTTTCTATGGGATTAAGGTCTGGAGACTGGCTAGGCCACTCCAGGACCTTAATGTGCTTCTTCTTAACCACTCCTTTGTTGCCTTGGCTGTGTGTTTTGGGTCATTGTCATGCTGGAATACCCATCCACGTCCCATTTTCAATTTTCAGGGAAGGAGGTTCTCACCCAAGATTTGACGGTACATGGCCCCGTCCATCGTCCCTTTGATGCGGTGCAGTTGTCCTGTCCCCTTAGCAGAAAAACACCCCCAAAGCATAATGTTTCCACCTCCATGTTTGACGGTGGGGATGGTGTTCTTGGGGTCATTCCTCCTCCTCCAAACACGGCGAGTTGAGTTGATACCAAAGAGCTCGATTTTGGTCTCATCTGACCACAACACTTTCACCCAGTTCTCCTCTGAATCATTCAGATGTTCATTGGCAAACTTCAGACGGGCCTGTACATGTGCTTTCTTGAGCAGGGGGACCTTGCGGGCACTGTAGGATTTCAGTCCTTCACGGCATAGTGTGTTACCAATTGTTTTCTTGGTGACTATGGTCCCAGCTGCCTTGAGATCATTAACAAGATCCTCCCGTGTAGTTCTGGGCTGATTCCTCACCGTTCTCATGATCACTGAAACTCCACGAGGAGAGATCTTGCATGGAGCCCCAGACCGAGGGAGACTGACAGTTATTTTGTGTTTCTTCCATTTGCGAATAATCGCACCAACTGTTGTCACCTTCTCACCAAGCTGCTTGGCGATGGTCTTGTAGCCCATTCCAGCCTTGTGTAGGTCTACAATCTTGTCCCTGACATCCTTGGACAGCTCTTTGGTCTTGGCCATGGTGGAGAGTTTGGAATCTGATTGATTGATTGCTTCTGTGGACAGATGTCTTTTATACAGGTAACGAGCTGAGATTAGGAGCACTCCCTTTAAGAGAGTGCTCCTAATCTCAGCTCGTTACCTGTATAAAAGACACCTGGGAGCCTGAAATCTTGCTGATTGATAGGGGATCAAATACTTATTTCCCTCATTAACATGCAAATCAATTTATAACTGTTTTGAAACGCGTTTTTCTGGATTTTTTTGTTGTTATTCGGTCTCTCACTGTTACAATACACCTACCATTAAAATTATAGACTGATCATTTCTTTGTCAGTGGGCAAACGATAATCAAACAAAATCAGCAGGGGATCAAATACTTTTTTCCCTCACTGTATATGCCATTCACTGGTTCTGTCTAGTGCTCTAGGAATCAATCTGTTCGCTTAATTTACAGTATGCATGTACATTTTCAGTGTTCTATTTAACTTGTTGTAATACCATGTTGTTGGTGCTTGTTTTAAGCAATAGATAGATAGATACCAACAGATTTCATATATAATAAATATATAGATATATGAGAAACCTACAACAACTGTTACACTGAGAAAGCAAGCGAAGACAATAGAGCTTCAAATGAGAGTGCGGGTGTTTCTACTTTATATAACATGAAGACTTGTTAATCTTTTATTAATACTCCTGCTGTGAGAAATCTATTGCAAGCTTTTCATTAACCGTGAAAACAACACAAAAAAACTCTGCAGGGTATTTATTTTCATCATGAATTATAAACCTTGCTGGTTTGCACTTTGGTAGATTGTTCTCTTTCAGTACTTTATTTTCAACAATCAGGAAGGATATATAATACTTTTAAATGCATTTATGCACATATGTACAGATGTGAGCTCATGTTCTGTGAGCTGACCCATCAGATAACATCTGTCTGTGCTTGTGTAACACATCATTAAATAATGGAGAAACTTGCTGGGTTGTGTTGATAGAGTTTCTTTCTTCATTGGAATTAATTCATATTCTTGCCAGCTGAAGTCAAACTCCTCAGAGCAGCACACATCACAGCATGGAGCAGCCCTTTTCCAAACTTCACAGGAGATGTACTGTAAATGACAGAGTGGTAGAAGAAAGCCTTGTGCTCTTTGTCTCACTGCCGCTGCCCTTGAAAGCATCTTGAATCCTGTTGCATTAAACAGTGAACGCAGTGGGTCTACTTAGGCATGAAGAATGAAATATTTAAGGGCACTTCAGTGCAGTTTTTAGTATTTCACAGACTAGCAATCTGTCTGTTCCTGTATCAGGCCAAGCGATAGTCAGTAAATGCATATTATCTGCAGGCAGACCGGTCAGGGAGGGAGAAATTGAGGTAGATGTGAAACTAATCAAGCCTTTTGTATTTTGTTTGATTTTTTGTTTTTGTGTGTCTGTGAATTCACTTGAGATGGGCTGGGAGGTTGTTCCATAAAGCACTGTTGAATGTGAGCTCTGAAAAGCATATGAGAATCTTGACATTTGTCTCAATCTTAGTATAGGTTGTCTGGTATTTAATTAATCAAATTAATATTAATAAAGAGCTTCAACCTCTACAAGCTTCCAATATATGTTGTGAGTTATGGCTAACAAACCCCTATGATGTTGAAGCAAAATAAACAGCCCTCTGTCCTGGGCAGCTGGACTGCCAGTGATCTAGGCAGCATGAAGAGAGAGCATGAAAGCAGAGGTTGTTAACAATCACGGACAGGCTGACATAGTTTTTTTTACCCTGGCTACGTACAAGTGCAGAACTCTCTCAGGTGAAGCAAAACTTCAAGAAAGAAGAACTTGGTCAAATTAAATTGGAAATTTTAGCACTTAGTGAAATTAGAAGAAAAGGAAAATAACGAATTGAACTGTATAATAATAGATCCAGCAGATGTGGATTATGGGGATATTTATATCCTGTAATTCTTCTTGTATCTTTGAATTATGTCTTTAGCAGTGTACCGTTACGCAACAAGAGAACACAGTTACATTCAGTTATGCACTGCTCTCCATTTAAATTGTTCAGTATTTCAAAATTCTCATTTTTTTAAGGAAAAAAAGAGAAAAATTATTGAACTTCAAGCAGCTTCAATGGTACATTTTCAGTTGACAGAATACAACTAAAGATGTTTCTGATTACCTCTATTGAAAGAACTGAATGATTAATCTCTGCATTTGTGTTTGAAAAAAACTTCTAATCCTGCATCTGTTTCCTTCACCCACATAGATTTGCACACCATTCATGCCTGTAACACCCCCACCCCCTCCCACATACCCTGTCTCCACACATGCAAAGTGGTGCACATAAACCCTCAGGCCCCTGACACGCTCACAGTTCCAGCCTCATGTTCAGTCACAGACACACAGAGCCGATAAGATTCCAACTGAACACGCTCTGTATATCAATCAGATTTACACTGATAGTTGAGCTATGCCCAAAATTATCCTGCTGATATTTCTATGCAGAATGTAGTTCCCTTTTCTCTGTTTAACCATATTTTTCAGGCTGACAGTTCATTCCTGGTTAGTGCTATACTAGCATCTCCCTGAGCCTGCCAGAAAATGACACAGATTATTTTTTAATGCTTTAAAAACAGACTTTTTTAGCCTCCACAGCTAACTGGCATTTATCAGTTTTGCTGTGTACACAGGATGCCTGAGGCTGGGCAACCGGCAACTTCGGCTGTAGTAAATAATCTAAGCCCTGGTTTTGTTTAGGAGCTGTTCAATGTGTTCTACAAATAGCCCAGGTGGAAGGAATGGAAATAGGGAGTGATTGGATGTCTAGTGTTGATGTGCATGTACATGGTGTCAGGTGAACCCTCTGACCACAGGGCAGGGAATTCGGTGTCTTACAGTAGCACCAGGATGAGACTAAGTTCTAAGTCCAAATCTTATTTTAAAATAACATATTTTCTCATGACGTTACACTGTATCAAAACAGTACTTCAGATATATTCTAAGATCTAGATTTCTCCCCACAATGTCCACATGCTTTCTCAAGTCATTCTTAATTCTGGGTTTGTTTCCCTTTGACTTCCGTTTTGTGATCTGACAAATGATTTGCAGATTGTCAAGCAGGGAATAGATGAGGAATCAAGGTCGAACAACTTTTCTGTTTGGAAATGAATAAGGAATTCTAAGAACATTTATGTATGTATGTATTTATTTATTTATTTATTTATTAGGGTAAACAAGCTACAGTAAATAAATTGTATATCTGTTAACCCACTTCCCCCTGACTGTTTATTCCAGAGAGATGTAATGGTGCACCACAGGCCTTCAAAATCATTCTCCTTATAGACCTTACTCTGAGTGTTCCCGTGCGTCACTAATTTAGAAAGCTGGGAGGAGAAGGCCCCCTCCACAGTAGACCTAGTTGCTTTTTATATTCCAGAAGATTTGTCGAGTCACGGACGAGGAATTGAAGGAGCCCAGGGGTTAATAACCTGCAGCTAATTTTGCACCTCACAGATCACAAGCGATCTCCTTAGAAACGGGCCCTGCTGTGTCAAGGGCGACCTTCCTCTCCACTTCCAGCCTGTCTTCTGTCTTTCTTAACAGTCAGGGGGCTGAGAGAAAGAGAAGTGGGGGGGAGTGCTGGCGTACGAAGTACGAAGTACGAAGTACGAAGGAGGCAATTGCCAGGTCCCGTGCAGCTACTAGATCCCATGAATTGTTAACGACCTCCGCCAGGCTCTGGTTCCCTCTCTATTCATGAGGTCTTATCGACCACATGGCTTCCAGTGTGCCCACTGCCATCTGATACCGAGGGCCCATGGAGAGGCCTGGGTGGAGGAGCCTGACACTCTCAGCTGGAACAGTAACAGGGAATTAATCATCCCAATCAGGCTAAAAGGAGTGCAGAGAGAGAAAGCTCTTCTCTGTCTCTCTCTCTCTCTCTCTTTGTCTTTTCCCCTACGTGCAGGCTTTTGATGACTCAGTGTTTAACTGCTTTGACCCCAGAGTGAGGCACTTGGCCACTACTAGAATGATCCAATGGTGTACTATCACCTTCCACCTGGCAGTAGTAGTAGAAAGTGAATGCACAATGCACTTTTCATGCTTTTTTGCCTGTTGAATGTAATAAATGGCATTGTTTTCTACATCATGAAGGTGACATTTTAATGATTCTTGATTGCCATCTCATTACCCACAGTTAAGTTTATCTACGACCTGCTCTTCACCACCCCATTAAACTATGTTTCATCTATGTATATATTCAAGACAACATTTATAGTTGGCATGTTTATTCCGATCTTCTCTGAAACAGTTCACTAAACCATAGATAGGATCTTAATTATATGATATAGTTATTTATCCTTTATTCCCAGTATAACACCCTTCAATTAACATTAAATCAGTGTTATTCTTTGCTTGTGAAACTGCTGCAAGATTCCCTGTTATGCTGAATGAATATTAAAACACTGGAACTATTCATGTTATAGGGCCATGCAATGCCTTCCCCAGACCCGCAGGCTTCTGACTTGTGTTTAGCTATTTCCCTCTCTGGGAAGCCCTGGAGACACCACACTTTTGATGAATCAGCATGTGACTCCTTTGTAGTATCTTTTAATTTCTCCAATACGAGGCATAGATATGATAGAATGAACAGAGGCTGGGGAGACGTATATCAAAGGGGCTTGCCTAGATCACATAATGCTTTCTGTTGTGTTTCTGTTCTGTAACACTTACGTTAGGGTTTAATCTCTAATGAACGCTATGTAATCCCAGGAGGGGGATAAATCTTGCTGTAGAATGGTCCTTTCAAGTCTCATTACCTTGGCCTAGTATAGGCTGATCAAATAAGGCAGGTGGTGTAAACCTGAATGCTTTACCAAACTGTAAGATATATGCATATTTGTATTCACAAGATAACATCTTCATTCATTGTTTTTTGCATCATTGCAGTCATTCTCTTTTGTTAGAAGGCTAAAGTTGTTGTGGTGTGCATTATTTGCAGAAAGGACCTTACTTGGTTCATGAATGGACTCCCTGAGTGTGTGTCAGTTGCTTACAGGCTTCTGAATGTCTTAGGGCTGACGATGTACTTCTATGAGTGTTGCACCCTTATTTAAAACAAAATGCTGTTCGCTTAACAATCCCTATTCTGTCTGTTTTCTCGACAGTGTCTCCAGAGGCGCTAGGGTTCCTGTCTGCTGTTGGAGTCTTCATGGTCCTGATGATTCTCCTTTTTTTATACCTCAACAACAAACTGTGCTTCGAGAGTGTGGGGGAACTGTCCTGCCTAGATGAGTACAGGAAGAACAAGGATTTACAAGGTAAACTCAGCTAAGTGGCTTCTCTGCCAGCTAATCCGGATAGGTTAAGGGATCTCAGAAGGCACTGTGATTTTCTTAGTAAACCTAAAACACAGTGTGGTATAGATATTAATACCTATACATCTACCTTTACCCCTGCCTTTGCAGCCATTTCTGTAGAGCTGAGTCCAAAGGCCATGCACCTACTTAGGCCTTGGACAATAGGCTTTAGTTGCACAACAACACTGGGATCATTTTCATGGGGATCTTTTAATCAGGCTTAAACGTACAAGAGTGTTAAAGAGAACCAGGCATTGTCTTCCTTTGACAGCAGTTCCTCAGAAAGAAAGCACCATACAGTACAGTGGGTCAGTGAATCTGTTAACGTCTGGGATGGGGCATTCGTTTATGACTGAATTTGGTGGTCCTCATGTAGTCCTTGCTGATTGGAAACAGAAGCATTTCAAATCTCTTATGCACAAAGTCAGAGGAAGCCTGGCCCTGCCTTTTTAAACTGATATGATGCCTCACACACTAAAAGGTTGTATCTCCAGGAGCCACTCTGAAAGAGATAATAATGAGAACAATACAGGCATCCAGCCTGTACATCTAAGGACAACATCTAAGGAGAGGAGAGACAGATGCCAAGGATTTTTTTCATAAATGATAGAATACTGCCAATGACATTTCAAAATCCCTTTAGAATGAAAAGGCTGTAAGGACTTGCTCTATGTTTGTAGAGTACGGTTAACAATTTAGATGAGAGTGCCTTTCGTAAGCCAATTCCCACCAAGCGCGATGCTGGAAGCTGCTGTAAAGACACAGATTATCTTCCATTTCGAACATGCACGACATGATTTAATTTGTTGCAAAACCTTACAAAGCTGTCAAAAAATCTTCCCCTAATGCAAAGAGAACATGTACATTAGACAGCAGGTGGCTTACACAAAAGTTACCAAATTCAAGAAAATTTAAGTTAATGACAAACTGTGTGCAACGAAAACAAGTTCATTCAAATATGTCTATACAAATAAATAATAATAAAAACACCTTAGTGTATATCCCCCCCCCCTTAGACTCACAAAATTAGATTCAACTTTTATAATCTGATTAACTGCTACAAGATTTCCCATGAGTCCTGGAAAATGATTTGCTTGTCAGTATGCAGTGTGTCATTTCAGTGTGGCTAATGGATAACACATAAATAAAAACAATTGAGAGCATCAGTCTAATATTTCTAACCATCTTCATTTCAGTGAAGTTTTCTTTTGTACACTGTTCAAAAAAATTAACACCAAGTCAATTAAACTTCAGGGATATCAATCTGTCCAGTTAGGAACCCTAAGCGATTGTGAATCAATGTCACCTGTTTTGGTGCAAATGAAAGTGACAACAGGTGCACTGGAGAGGCAACAGCAAGACAACCCCCAAAAAGGCAATGGTTTTGCAGGTGGTGGCCACAGACAATTGCTCTCTCCTTATCCTTCCTGACTGATTCTTCTCTAGTTTTGCTAGTGTCCTTTTCACTACTGGTAGCATGAGGTGGTACCTGCAGCCCATTCAGGTTGCACACGTAGTCCAGTTCCTCCAGGATGGCACATCCATACATGCCATCGCAAGAAGGTTTGCTGTGTCTCCCAGTACAGTACAGCGTAGAGGAGATACCAAGAGATGGGCCGTTACACGAGGAGAGCTGGACAGGGCTGTAGAAGGGCATCAACCCAGCAGCAGGATTGGTATCTGCTCCTTTGTGTGAGGAGGAACAGGAGGAGCACTGCCAGAGCCCTACAAAATGACCTCCAGTGGGCTACTGGTGTGCATGTTTCTGACCAAACTGTCAGAAACAGACTCCACGAGGGTGGCATGAGGTCCCGACATCCTCTAGTGGGACCTGTGCTCACAGCCCAGCACCATGCAGCTCGATTGGCATTCGCCAGAGAACACCAGAATTGGCAGGTCCGCCATTGGCGCCCCGTTCTCTTCACAGATGAGAGCAGGTTCACACTGAGCACATGTGACAGACGTGAAAGAGTCTGGAGATGCTGTGGTGAATGTTATGCTGCCTGCAACATCATCCAGCATGACCGGTTTGGCGGTGGGTCAGTGATGGTCTGGGGAGGCATATCCTTGGAGGGTCGCACAGACCTCCACATGCTAGCCAACGGTACCCTGACTGCTGTTAGGTTCTGGGATGAAATGCTCAGACCCATCGTCAGACCTTACGCTGGTGCAGTGGGCCCTGGGTTCCTCCTGGTGCAGGACAATGCCCGGGCTCATGTGGCCAGAGTCTGTAGGCAGTTCCTGGATGACGAATGCATTGATGCCATTGACTGGCCCTCATGTTCCCCAGACCTGAATCCAACTGAGAACCTTTGGGACGTTATGTATCGGTGCATCCGACACTGCCAAGTAGCACCACAGACTGTCCAGGAGCTCACTGATGCCCTGATCCAGGTCTGGGAGGAGATCCCCCAGGACACCATCCGCTGTCTCATCAGGAGCGTGCCCAGACGTTGTTGGGAGTGCATACAGGCACGTGGGTGCCATACACACTACTGAGTCACATTATGAGTTGCTGTGATGAAATTCAATCGGTTGGTGATTTTTGTTTCCATTGATATAATTTTGTTCTCAACAGACTACACAATGTACCGTAAAGATTTTGATCTTTAATATATTTCATTCATCGAGATCCGATGTGTGAATTAAGTGTTCCCTTAATTTTGAGCAGTGTATTATTTAGTGACAATTGCTGCTCACATGCTGGAGAATGATAGGTTGGTAATGCAACCCCAGTTATCTGAAAAAGGAAGCACTGCCCAAGGGGGAGGAGTTTCTGCGCACTTCCGTAGGAACCCGATTGAAAACATCACTCTATCAAAGCTGCCATTGGCCCCTGCGTGCATCACTCAGAACAGGTCCTTTCCCACTTCCTGTTCTATAAAATGTGATGTCAACAGTTTTGTTGAAGTGCTTTTTGTTTATTTAGTGAGAGTTCACAGTATATCAAATCTTAGACTGCTAACAGAGCCCTGCTAACACACAACATTGCCACAATGTTGTAGCAACATAAATTATGTTATATTACGTTGCTACAATGTTGTGGTACTTGTTTTCAATCCAGTGTATAGTTCACTATACATTGATTGTGATTTGTTTGCGTCTTTGGAAAGCAATTAAAAAATAATAATAATTTAAAAAATAAATAATCAAAAGCCTGGCCTATTAGCCTACTTCTACAATGAACCAATGATTCCAGGCTCTTCTTACCCTGCATGAGTCCGCAATGAATTTATGAATGTTTAATACAAACGCTGGTCTTCAACTGACTCCGGTGCGTCTTGCAATTATTTGGAAAAAATGCCGGGGCGTTTAATTGACGTTTTAAGGGAGCACTTAACATTGATTTCTGTACTTGGAGTGTTCCCTTAATTTTTTTTAGCAGTATATATATATATATATATATATATAGACGCATGCACCACTGCAACACAATGCAATAATGAACTAACTATATACAGGGCAGCCTGATAAGGCAACATCCCTGTAGGCCACATGACAGACCCTGGCAACACATCGACAGGCTATCAGCAAGTCCAGGAGCAGCTCGCATTGGTGCTCCACTGGAAGACATAGTCCAGTGGAAGGGAAAGACACGGTTCAAAATCAAATAGTTCCATCAGGATGCACTTAACAGGGGCAGACTGGGAGAGGAAATCAGGAGCCAGAGCCCGTGGGCTACTGGGGCTCGACTGCAGCCAACACCGGATTCCCAATGGAATGGACCAGTCCCGGCACATCCAACCTGTAGAACCAGACAAATGCAAGCAGTGAAACCCAAGCTGCAGCCGCACAAATGTCTGTCAAGGGGATGTCTTGAAAAAGGACCCATGATGTGGCAATGCCTTGAGTCGAGTGGGCCACCAGGTGTTCAGACACTGGGGTCCTGGTGGACTCATAGGCCATGGTAATAGTGTCCACAATCCAATGCTAGAGGTGCTGATTTGAAAGCGCCTGGTCCTGTGTCTGTGCTCCATAAGACACAAACGGTTGGTCTGAGCGCCTAATGCCCTTACTGCGTTCCAAATAGCACCTCAGGGTGTGCACAGGGCAGAGCAGGTGAAACCGACTCTCTTGCTCCAAAGCAAAGGGAGGAGAATGAAAAGACATCAACTCAATAATCCTGTTGACATGAAATGGAGACAGTACTTTCAGGAGGAATGCAGGGTTAGGCCTTAGCGTGAGCCTGGAACCATGTCCTGCAAAACGGACACACACTGGGTTTATGGACAGGGCGTGTAACTCGCTCATGTGTTTTGCATAGGTGCTGGCCAGCAAAAACTAAGTCTTAAGTGACAATAGCTTCAGCTCAGATGAGTTCAGTGGCTCAAATGGGGCTTGGGAAAGTGCATCTAGCACTACATCTGACAGATCCCATGCAATCAAACGCTCCTGCTCAGGGGCCAGGCCCAAAGGTGGAGGAGGCCCGGATTGGGGTGCTAAAGTATGCCCTGCACCTGGGACAACACGTCTCCTCTCACTGGGAGTTGCCAAGGCTCTCCGTTGAGGAGGGCGATCAGGTCTGCAAACCAGAATCTGCGAGGCCACTGTGGGGCTATCAGCAGAACTGTCACTCGTTCTCTCCTGACCTTCTCCAGGACCACCGGGAAAAGGGGGAATGATGGGAACATGTAAAGGAGACAGCACAGCCATGCTTGGGCTAGTGCTTCAATCCCTAGGGTTCCTGAGCGGTCTTTGATGGAGAACCATAGTGGGCAGTGGGTGGACTCTGCCGAGGCAAAGAGTTCCACTTTAGCTCTGCCGAACCGTCTCCACAGTTGTTATATCACAAGTGGGTGGAGGTGACATTCCAAAACCAGGGGGGCCTCCCTAAGAGAGGAGGTCACCTGCCGTGTTGGATAGGCTGGGGTGGTGAAATGCTCTGATGGAGCGGAGCCATAGCTGCGCCCACAGAAGCAGACGGCGTGTTAGACATTACAGTCTGCGTAAAATGGAGACCTTCTTGCCTGTCGATATAAGCAACCACCACTGTGTTGTCCGTCCGAACCAGCACGTCTGTCCCGTAGAACTGGCAGAAAATGACACAGTCCGAGGAGCACTGCTTGTAACTCCAGGACATTGATATGGAGGGCCTGTACGGGCTCCGTCCACCTGCCTCGGACAGCACGTCCGTTGCAAACTGCGCCCCGGTGTGACTGTGACTCGGCATGCTTAATCGCGGCAAGGATGCATCTGTAAAGACCTGAACCAGGTGGGAGCCCAACTGCTGGTACGAAGATCAGCAGGGAGGTGGGACTGCTGCCTGGGAACTGTAAAATACTGTTTATTGGGTTGAGTATTTTACATTTCTTAAAATAAAACAATTCCAATTTTAATACTTATGATTAAAATCATTTAAAATATCAATCATTAAAATCACTTAAAAAATTTTAAAATCTTTGTGATTTTAACTAAAACAATTAACTTTAAAATAAACGTGCTCAAATCAAATAAACAAAACGTGATAAAAGCAAAAAATTGCACACCAACAAAAGAGTCAGATACCTTGAAAATAACTGAAAATCCATTGAACAAATTAAAAAAACAATTAAAAAGGAAAAAATAAAAAACAAACAAAAAAAGTCCAATGCATTTTAAATTAAACCCAAAACGGTCAATGTATCTGACAACAAAATATAACAAAACTATACCTAAAAAACCCTAAACAATGTGATTTAAAAACAACTAAATCTTTAAAAACAATTAAGATTCGTTATTTAAAATCTTCTTTTAAAAACAATCATTCATAAAATCTTTAAAAGATCTTTAAAAGATCTTGGACTCGGGCTCCAGCAGGGGGAACTAACCGTCCCCGGAGGTGGGTCCCATCATGGGATCCTGAGCTCCCCCAGATCTTGTATGCGCCAGTTCTTAAAGGCTTCCTCCTTGCCCCTCTGATGGACCTCCAGATTGACGTAGTCTTTTACAAACACCATGCCTGGGAACTGTAGTCGGGAGACATCGAGTTCCTGAAGCCTGCCTGCGGGGCTGGGCTGAGGGTGTAACCCTGGCTAGCTGCAGGGACTATTCCCTCTCCTGGGGAGTGCGTGTCAGCATCTCCTCCATGGAGGGGCTGAAAGTAAAGCCTGGCGTTATGGGTGCATCTATGAGACGGGTCCTGTTCGTGACAGGCACTCGTCTTGCCTGTGGCAGCCAGAGCTGGTGGCACGCAGACACAATGGCTGCCAAGGAGCATCCAGTTTCCCTTTTGCCGTGACGCATCACATTGACTAGCAGGTCGGCTGCCACTGCTATCTCTCTGATAGGGGGGTGGGGCCTGTGATGCAGTGGCTGGGTCCGGGGCCTCAGCCAGCTGGGCCAGGTAAAGCGGGAAGTGCGGCTGTCTTCGAGGCTGCATGTCTGGAGGAGGAGACGGAGGGGCTCGGGGGGAGAAGTAGGTCCAGAGCCACCAAGCCCCTACCGTCACTCGCCGGATTGGGAGATCGCCGGGTGCAGCGGCAGTTACGGTGTCACTTGGTGGGAGACCGGGGCTCTGAGCATGCCGTAGCAGACCTGGAAGTTGAGGTCAAATCGCTCCCGCTGTCAATGCCCAGACAGACGGGGCAAAGGACCTCCCCACTCCAGGCTGGCAAGGTGCGTCGGCTGCAAGCAGCACAATCTCGGGGGCGAGAGTAGCTCATCACTGAGCACACGCGCTTGAACGAGGAAACATGCAGCGGGTGCTTCGGTCAGATGCAACCTTGCTGTTGCCGGACAGAACACCCATAGGCTTAACCACACCATGTGTGCCGGGGTGACGTGGGGTCCAGGGTCCGGGGGGCCAGAGTAGTAGGCCACCTGCCGAAGTGGGGCCTAGAACCGAGGCCGCATCCGCGGATGGTGGAGCGCAGCAGAGCTCGATCCCAGCAAGCTGATAGAGATCTCCTACAGCCGCAGCTGTGGGCTGTAGTGTGGGCGCAAGCCAGCGGAGGAGCACGTCTTGCGGCCAAGAGCTGTTACGACACACCGAGGCTTAGGCCGGTGCTCCTGCTGTGTACAAAAATTATATTAGTTATAAAATATGGTATTATAGCAACACGATTATTATTTTTAAAATGCTCTATTTGTGAAGTGAAACTGAAACCGAAAGCGCCACCGGAGCTCCGATTCGCGGTCGGATAGGGTTGAAATTAGCTATAAATATCACTAATAAGACACACAATAGAGACAGAGATGTAGCAAAACTGTGGTGGACAACACTATTAGTGAAGCCAGCCAGCCAAAATACACAGTTTTTAAGGTCTAATGCAACACAGACAGAAAGCTCACGTTCTCGAGTCCAGCAAAATGGCAAAAGAGGAGGAACCCGCGCTGATGTCATGTTTTATAGAACAGGAAGTGGGAAGGGACCTGTTTTGAATGATGTGTGCAGGGGCCAATGGCAGCTTTGATAGAGTGATGTTTTCGATCGGGTTCCTACAGAAGTGCACAGAAACCCCTCCCCCTTGGGCAGTGCCTCCAACTTGAAAGATAACGGACTGTATATTGAAGTCAGTTTTTAAGGATGAATAAAAATGGTTAAGTGTGGGCGTGTGATATGAAAGAGGAATTTTTGGAAATAAAACTTCAACACATTTAAAGGGTTTGATATTTTTTATGGACTATAAAGAGCTGGCACCTTGCATCTTAATCTGAAGACAAAACAAGCCTGTGAATTGCCAGAGAGCTTTACCTGGGTGAGTCAGGCCGAGGCCGAGGCTGAGAGAGGCCTTGAACAGTGGAGAGCTGCCAAAACCTCAGCTGCCTGGGGACCAGACATTTCATCACCTCAGTCTTGCTCTAGCTTACGCTTGACTGAAATGTCATCTTTTTTTGTTGGAGCTTCTGTAATGGATTGAGCATATTCTGTTGATATGCCGGAGATCATAGTCTATTTGTGAATTTATCTGCATCAGTTTATCAGTGAATTATATGTTTTTTGTTTATTATTTTGTTGTACATTTTGATATATTACTGTATATATATATAAAAAACAAAATACATACAAAATGCAATTATTTAAAATGGTGAAATCAATGCCTGTCTAAAGAAGTGAACATATTTTTTATGATAAACACACAGATGTATGAAGGGAAAGTCATACTGTACTTAGAGTGCTGATTATATAGAGCCAAAAGCGAGATGTTAGAAGCTATAGAATACATGTCAAAGTCAATGTGAAAAAAAACATAGTCAGGGCAAATGGGAGCTGGAGGAGGTCAATCAATAAATCAATGTTTATGTTAGAGAATGTCTTTTAATGGTGAGCACTAGAACATTTATCTGGATGCAGTGGAGCTCCAACTCCAGCTTGAACAAAAATAACAAGACATGACCCTCCAGCAAATCCTTTTGAGTCCCCTGGACTAGACAATGTTCAAACAGAGGAAGCAGGTACAGTGCTAGTACTACCACCACAACGATTTCACGTTCAGCCATTCACAATTGTCCTTGAATTATTTTTAAGAAAGTTAATATCAAGCTGTATATAAATTCAGTCACTCTTCAGATTTGTTAACAGGGATTCTGACTTATTCATACAAATGTCACAAATTCTATTAAGGCACAGATTCAGGACTCTGAACCTCAGTGTGACTTGCGGGTTTAATCATCTCTAAAGAAGGATTTAATGAAAGAGACACAATTAGGCAGCTGTCCCAGAGAGAGTCAGTGTTTATGACAGCCTTTTCTCTGCAAAAAGGATGGGTTAATAGATGGTGTTTACTGCTGTAATACTTTAGGCGACTGCAGATTGGCAGTGTCTCCTTGAAAGAAAAGCTGAATGCAAAGATATTATGGAAAGGAAGAAATATAAGTCTAATCACATGTTTTTTAAATATATATTTAAAATATAAATATATATTGTATTATAGAAGCCATTTACTTTAGTCTTTCTTATGGTACTGAAGGAGCCATTTATTTCCTACTTCCAAACCATAGCCTTAAATTAGATTGGTGTGTTTAATCTAAAGTAACAAGGCAACTGCTGAGAATCCTTTTGAGAAAATTGCCATTACTGTCATTCTGTATCATATCTAGGTAGTTAGTGTTTGGCTTGTTTAGTTAAATTAGAATCTAGAGTGCATGTGACAACAAAGTTTTCATTATTGAATGAATAAAAAAAAACATTAATATTATGTGGAGAAAATATTGAACATCTCTTAAATTACCTGCATATTTAATCTGTTTTTCAACGGTAACTTCAGATTACATTTTAATGTCATCTGTTTATCTACTGTACATTATTTTTAATATATTCTTTCTCATATTTGAATTATAAATATCAAATCATACTCACCAGCACTATACATTGTTCTAGGTCAACAGAGCTCTAGACAAGGAAAAGGATCCTTGTTTGCCAGGGAGTACATTTCTTATGTTTACATTGGGTTCATGTCAAAGTCGTTTTTTACTTGTTTTATGCTGCTTAAACATCCATCTGTATTAGATTGGTGTCAGACCAAAATTTATACAAGCCTAGCTCAGAAGGATTTTTACAGTAGGTCAATTCTTGTCTTACATGGTAATACACTGTAGAATATGACTTAACTAATAAGCTCTAATGATTTAAATTTAAAACAGGGTAAAGAACAAGAACAACAAAGCTGTCACAATGTTTTAATTGGCCCTTCGCCCTCTTGGTATTTACTGATCATTTTGCAGTAATTCACGTTGTAGCTTATATAAGTCACAGTGGCATTTAGTGCGTGATGTTAACATTTATTTTAATTAATTAATTCTTCTTTTATTCTCTAATATTCTAAAATTCAATACGGTTTCATTTTGTTTACTTTCATATTAGTATTACGTGTTTTTTAAGATCTATAAAGAAATGCATCCAAAGCTATGTTTTCTTCTCCCTTTTATCGCTACTCCAAGTATTGTGTAGCATACTGTATTCAATATTCTCTCCGATATATAATTAAATTGCAGTCCAAGGATTGAAATACATGCATTAATAATTACATTACAATTACAATTACATGCATTCCAGACAGATACCATATTTCAACATCTGCATAAAAGTAAAATCAACTGTAGTGTTATTTTACATCAATTTAATTTAATAAATAAATACATAAATTCAATATCAAATGGGTGGAAAAATTACTTAATAGCTATAGACTGCTTGCTATATAATTTTTTTATGGCTTGAATAGATCTTTATTCTTCCTGTGACAGATAGTGATTTCTCTTCTGTGACTGTAACCGAAAAATATGACATTAAGGCATAATTAGATTGGATTTTGGGTGGGCATCAATTTTCTGCAACCTTTGCTCACTGACAAAGCAAGGCTGTAGCTCTTTCCTGCCTTGTTAACTGTACATTTTCTTTCCTGTTTGTGTGCCAGCAGCAGAGAGCTAGGAAGGAGGCCTGTACCCATATGAGACTCTGGCAACACGCCACAAAGAAGGCAGTTAATCAGACGTAAAAGAGTAAAATTTTAAAAATATTCAGACAGAACAAAAAGGCAGTCCAGGACATTGATTAAAAACCACCAAAGGGGGGATGAAAAGCAGCTGTCAATCTACACCATGGCGTTTTTCAAGAGCTTCCAGCAAAGCCTGGCTCTGCCTTCAGTCTCCTCCATCATGGACTCCTTCACCAACGCGGTGGACGACCTCGCCAGTGCGGTGGGGGATGTCACCTACACTGTGTCCGACTCAGTGGCGGAGCAGGTCACCACCATCATGCACAACCTGCAGGCTGAGGAGGAGGACAAGACGGCAAAGACAAATGCTGCCGAAACAAAGATGAAACAATGCGAGGAGAAAGAAGGCAAAGGGACCACAGAGGATATCGTGGAGGTTTATGGGACGAATGTCACCGGTAGGCACAACCCAAAGCACCCGCTGCCGGTGAATAGGTCTCGGGATCCCGATTCCTACACCACAGACTATAGCACAGGGTCCACACGCTCCACTGAGACCTTTACTGAATCCACTGGGAGCGACCTCTCACAGGCCACTGACGGGAGCAGAGGGGAGAGGCAGGGAAACGATCAGAGAGGAGGAGTGACTCGAAACAGGAAGAGCAGGGACAGTCACAAGCAAGACCAAAAGGATGGAATGGATCCTGGCCACAAGAGCAAGTTCAGTAGTTCCACTGATCTGCAGATGGAGAGTAAGTCCAGGAAACTCAGAACCAGTTTGGGCAAAAACCACCCTGCCTCCACGGACGCAAGAACAAAGTCCAGTGATCCTGTGAAAGAACCTGGAAGCAAAAACCCCCGTTCTCCTCCTTCTGACGGACTGGCCAGGATGGACAAAGAGGGCAGGAAAAGTGAGACATCTAATGGGGTCCAGAACAGTAATGGGAAAAACTCGGGGAAGGTCATACCCAAAGCAGCCGATTCTCCTGACTCAAGCAAGAAGCCATCCAATGGTGCCACAGTGGCTACTAAAGGAAAAGCAGGTGGCAAAGAAGATAACAAATGTAAGGGTTTGTTCTCAGATAAGAAGCAGACTGATAAGACGGGGATCACTGCAGATCCAAAGTCGAGCAAGAAGACTAAAAATGCAGCCAGTGAGAAAGGGGACTCTGAGTGCAAGACTCGGAAGGGCTCCACTAAAGAAGAACCAAGTGACGGGTCCAAAAAAGAGATGAGCAAAAAGAAAACATGTAAAGGTGAGACGGCCGCGCCACACTCTTCTTCTTTCCTCTCTCCTCTGCTGTGTGATGTTATTCCAGTGAGATATTCATCCAACTTGGAACTGTAACCTCTCGCTGCATGAATCCTCCTGTAGGAGCTCTCTGCCTGCAGTCTCTATCAGTAACTGGTCTACTTCCTATTGCCTTCCTCTTCAACTTCTTGAATTATACACACTGGAATCTACTGAAGATGACTTAGAGAGCAGCCCAAGTAGGTTAAGGAAGGATGCGATTTAGCTACAAACAGAAGGTCAGGAGATACAATGAAGATAATTGCAAAATACGTAAAGGAAGTGAAATGAATTTGTGCTTGGGGGAAGAGAGGAAGACCTTTCTTATGTATTTATTTGAACTCAAAACAGTCTCAGATATTAAGGGAACATTCCCAAAAGGCAAATGAGCAAATGAAGGCTTGATCAGTAAAAACATTTTCTGTATCAACAGTGTTGGTTATACCATGATCACCCTGGAACAAACAGAATCATGTTCACTTGGTAGCCCTTAAAGCATCTCTGCCCCAATGCGTTCTCTGGTGTTTTTAAGATGGGGATGGGGGAGAGGGGGGTTATCAAAATGATTAAAATACATTTCTTCATAAGCATATGTTTAGTTTGTTTACCTGCACTTTTGTTAACTCCATTAGGCTTTTCAGGTTTAGTGACTTTAAAGAAGACCACTGACTATCGTAGGGTTATATTGTCAGAATGCAGCTCAGGCACCAGAGACTGAGCAGTATTTTCCTATCTTTAGGTCTCTGAATGGAATAAATGAAAAGCTGGTGAACAGACCAGGCATAGCCTATGGAGGTATAATTCAGTGAAATTAAGAAGAATTACACTGTCAGTGTTGCAGCATGGAAAATTTGTGAAAGCAAATGGTGGAGCAAAACAGAAAAATAAATAAAAGAATTTCCATCTCTTGAACTAAATTGTAAAGCCCTACCCACGTGGCAGATTAAGACATCATCAGGTTAAGTTTTGTGAGAACAATATGCCTGTGATACAGACTCATAGAGATTAATAAAGCCTTTGAATATTCATTACAATAATTTCAAGTGTTCCATATGACAATAAAAAAAGAATTACATTCTAATGACCTAGACAATGAGAGGCTTGAGATGCAGAAGTTTAACATTGCATAACAGTCCTTTGTCATATTTATATCTCTCTAAAATCAACATTATGTACTGTGCACATTTCCAAATAATTTATTCTGCTTTTAATTGTGCACTTTGCCAAATCTTATTGTGTAGGTTGATTATTTTGGATCGTTCAGCAAATTACAGGCAGACCTTTTAGTGTATGTCCATTTATGGTCCTCTGCATTGCAATAACTGTGCCCACTTCAGGATTAAGAGGTTTATATATATATATATATACAGTGCATCCGGAAAGTATTCACAGCGCTTCACTTTTTCCACATTTTGTTATGTTACAGCCTTATTCCAAAATGGATTAAATTCATTATTTTCCCAAAATTCTACAAACAATACCCCATAATGACAACGTGAAAGAAGTTTGTTTGAAATCGTTGCAAATTTATTAAAATTAAAAAACGAGAAAAAAGCACATGTACATAAGTATTCACAGCCTTTGCCATGACACTCAAAATTGAGCTCAGGTGCATCCTGTTTCCACTGATCATCCTTGAGATGTTTCTACAACTTGATTGGAGTCCACCTGTGGTAAATTCAGTTGATTGGACATGATTTGGAAAGGCACACACCTGTCTATATAAGGTCCAACAATTAACATTGCATGTCAGAGCACAAACCAAGCCATGAAGTCCAAGGAATTGTCTGTAGACTGCCGAGACAGGATTGTATCGAGACACAGATCTGGGGAAGGGTACAGAAAAAATTCTGCAGCATTGAAGGTCCCAATGAGCACAGTGGCCTCCATCATCCATAAATGGAAGAAGTTTGGAACCACCAGGTCTCTTCCTAGAGATGGCCGGCCCGCCAAAATGAGCAATAGGGGGAGAAGGGCCTTAGTCAGAGAGGTGACCAAGAACCCGATGGTCACTCTGACAGAGCTCCAGCATGTCTCTGTGGAGAGAGGAGAAACTTCCAGAAGAACAACCATCTCTGCAGCACTCCACCAATCAGGCCTGTATGGTAGATTGGCCAGACGGAAGCCACTCCTCAGTAAAAGGCACATGACAGCCCACCTGGAGTTTGCCAAAAGGCACCTGAAGGACTCTCAGACCATGAGAAACAAAATTCTCTGGTCTGATGAAGCAAAGATTGAACTCATGTCTGGAGAAAACCAGGCACCGCTCATCACCTGGCCAATACCATCCCTACAGTGAAGCATGGTGGTGGCAGCATCATGATGTGGGGATGTTTTTCAGCGGCAGGAACTGGGAGACTAGTCAGGATTGAGGGAAAGATGAATGCAGCAATGTACAGAGACATCCTTGATGAAAACCTGCTCCAGAGTGCTCTGGACCTCAGACTGGGGCAAAGGTTAATCTTCCAATAGGACAACGACCCTAAGCACACAGCCAAGATAACAAAGGAATGGCTACAGGACAACTCTGTGAATGTCATTGAGTGGCCCAGCCAGAGCCCAGACTTGAACCCAATTGAACATCTCTGGAGACATCTGAAAATGTCTGTGTACCGACGCTCCCCATCCAACCTGATGGAGCTTGAGAGGTCCTGCAAAGAAGAATGGGAGAAACTGCCCAAAAATAGGTGTGCCAAGCTTGTAGCATCATACTCAAAAAGACTTGAGGCTGTAATTGGTGCCAAAGGTGCTTCAACAAAGTATTGAGCAAAGGCTGTGAATACTTATGTACATGTCCTTTTTTTGCTTTTTATTTTTAATAAATTTGCAAAGATTTCAAACAAACTTCTTTCACATTGTCATTATGGGGTATTGTTTGAAGAATTTTGAGGAAAATAATGAATTTAATCCATTTTGGAATAAGGCTGTAACATAACAAAATGTGGAAAAAGTGAAGCTCTGTGAATACTTACCGGATGCACTGTATATACACACTACTGGTCAAAAGTTTTAGAACACCCCAATTTTTCCAGTTTTTATTGAAATGTAAGCACAGTTTTTAAGTACAGTTTCCTACACCATCAAAAGGCACTTGGAAACTGGATGAAACTCTTGACAGGAAGAGGTCTGGCAGACCAAAGATACAACACAATCAGAAGACAAGTTTCTGAGAGTCAGCAGTTTGCGTGATTGGCGGCTCACAGGACAACAGCTTCAAGCACAGCTTAACACTTGTTAAGGTAAGCAAGTCTCAGCTTCAACTGTGAAGAGAAGACTTTGAGCTGCAGGTTTGATGAGTGGTAGTAAGATAGCCATTGCTAAGATGGCAAAATAAGAAAAAGAGGCTTGCCTGGGCCATGAAGCACCGCCAGTGGACTACTGAAAACTGGAATAAGGTCTTATGGACCGATTAATCAAAATTTGAAATCTTCGGTTCATCACGCAGGGTTTTTGTACGCCATCGAGTAGGCAAAAGGATGGTTCCTCATTGTGTGACACCAACTGTCAAACATGAAGGAGGTGATGGTCTGGGGCTCTTTTGCTGGATCCAGAGTCAGTGACTTACACGAGTGAGTGGCACCCTGAACCAAACGGCTACCACAGCATTTTGCAGCGCCATGCAATACTCTCTGATATATGCCTAGTTGGTCAGGGGTTCATCCTACAGCAAGATAATGACCCAAAACATGGGATGAACTGGACAGAAGGGTGAAAGAAAAAGCAACACATTTGTGGGAACTTCTGCAACAGTGTTGGGAAGAACTTTTGATTTTTTGATTTCCATTGTAGAAAGAATACATTGAGATTTTAAACTGCATACATTTCAATAAAAACTGGAAAAATTTAGGTGTTCTAAAAGTTTTGACCAGTAGAGGAGCTTTTCCAGATCAGCAGGGACACACGCACCCGGGGACACAAATGGAAATTGGACTTCAAGGCATTCAAAACAGGAGACACTTCTTCACACAGAGAGTTGTCACAATCTGGAACAAACTCCCCAGCGATGTGGTTGAAGCCGACAATTTGGGAACATTTGAAAATAGACAAATATAAAGTAAATATAAGTAAATAAATTACAAATAAATATAAAGCCAATTCTGAAAGTGTACCCACTGACTGTATTGTCTCACCCCTCCCTAATATCAGTGCAGGTAGACTAGTGTTGCTTTGAAAGCTCCACAAAGTCATACAAATAAATTAGAATGGAAACAATCAGAGACCTTGCAGAAAACATGAATCTTTCCAGCCTATTGGGTTAACGAGGCTGACTTTGATGAGGTGTTCCTAGATTTTTGTAATTTGCTATATTATTACATTATATTGTGGCTTCATAAGTGCATACAATGCATCATGTTTCAGTCCCCACAATCATGAGACATAATTTTAATGAAGCTGGGGCTGTGCTCCTTCAAGCTGCCAAAATCTACTTCTAAATGTACTGTGAAGGTGTTCTGGAAGAAGTAGTTTTTCCTTCTCATTAGTGCGGTGTGTTCTGACCTTCAATCATAGTCCCAGGCTTTAAGCACCTGATGGTCTCTCCATCCCATTAGCAGCCTTCGATTCGATTGCCAAGGCTGAGTCAATGGCATTTATAGAATTTCTTTCTTCCTCCAAGGATTTCTTAAAACTCTTCAACATTTTGTATTTATTTATTATTTTCTGTAGCAAATTGTCTTCTGCAACAATAAACCATTAACCTGAAAATAAATATTAAAATATATACCATATGTAAAACATATTATTGAGAATTTAAGCTCTCTTGTCACATATCCCTGCACTCTCTGGAACTTCATCTCCAGTTTGGGATTTACAATCGGCTGGACAAGCAGAAGCCCAGCTGAAGAGTGCTCAACCCCGCCCCAACCTCCTGTGCCGCTCACACAGCAGAATCAGGTTGCACTGCCTTCCTCAAGTGACATGCTCCAACTTACAGAGTCACCTGCTGGTGGTTATGCATATTAACTGCAATTTATTGTATGTATTAATACATCTTTCTTTTTCTTTCATTCTTTTTTCTTCTTTCTTCCTTCTTATACTCGATATGGTTATGATTTTTGGGGATTTTAAATAAACTGTGGATCTTTCTCTTCCAGGAGGTTCTCTATTTGTCCTGATCAGTAATAGGAAAATCTGAGTTAACATCAACGTGGTTTCTACATAAAGGGCCGCATCATTATGATACAGTAATGCGCTTTGCTAGGTTGGATTGAAGTTTTTGTGCCAGGTTTCTCTTTAATGCTTTTATTCTGGTTAGCCTGCTGCCTAGTAAATGTGACTGGAACATGACCCACTGTGAATTTATGTACCTGTCTCTAGACCCATTCTTGTCACTTTTCCAGTATTGTGGAGTGTGGATACCAAAAGTAAGCCGTGTTCTAGAAAGTCAGCTTTTGCAAACCTTTTTATAATATGAATTCATCATTTTAATTGATGAATCTATAACTCTGCATAATTATATACTGGTATCCAAGAAAAAACACTAAAGATTATAAACATGTCACACACAGGCAGAGCTAAGACCACATTCAAACTCTGAATCGCTGCCTCCTCCAGGGGCTGAATGGATATGTTATTTGACACAAGGATGTTCAACCACACAGTGCAACCATTGAAACAGACTGTAAGTGAAAGGGTCAGGCACAGACTCTGGTTTCTCAGTAGGGAACTAATTACTCAGCAGTGGTGGGTGGCTACCTGGCTCTTGAAGACTGCCACATTATTTTCATTGAGTGTTTGTTTGGTGTCGTGGGTATTCACGTCTCCCTGTGCCATCCTCCACCAGATAAAGACTATCCAGATGGGGACCTGCGGGGATCGTCGTCCGAGAGCGAGGACGAGGTCTTGGGGAAGTACCAGGAGGCCGTATCCCGCTCCCAGGCCGTGCGGGGAGCAGACGCCCGGCACCAGAAGGGTTATGTCTGGGAGACCAGGCAAAAGTACAGCCCCCTGTCTGCGGAGTATGATGGCTACAGCAGTGAGGCATCCACTGAGGAGGGTAAGATGTCCTTGTATCGCCTTGTGCTGAAACCAAACTCTTATTCACCTATTCTGGTGGCGTGTTTTTTTAATGGGGGGCAATTATGGTTCTTAAAATTGAAAGACAGCTGAGCATTGTGTGTGGAAGAAATTATTAACACTGATTACACGGACAAAAAGAGTAATGGCATTGTTCACTTTTTGATCATGTCTTTAGGGTTTTTCTGTTTCTCTTACCAGGGGGATCAGTTTAATCCACACAAATATTTTGTAGGTCAGTATATACTCTCACAGCTGCCTTCAGTCAGTGTTTTTTCTGTACACTTTACATAAAATAGCACCCTGACAGTGAAATAACAGATCTGTGAAGCAGTGTTACAACCACTCCTGTAAAGCACACTACCCACACCCCCAGGCTGTCAGGGAAACTCCAAGAGTCTTTTGGTTTAATAGCCAGCACCTCATCATTTAGTTTGAACACAGGTTTAAATTATGTATAAAACAGACACACACACATACAGATGTCCTAGATTTTAAAATAAATTAGGACATGTGGGTGTTTTATATGGAATGTAAAGCAGAGCAGGTTTCTAGCAAAATATTGGTGCTGATTGGATGAGAAAGGAGGTTTTTCACTGGTGGAGTTTAAAACTGTTTAATTCATATTGAGTAAAACTGCCACCGTTTCATCAGCCTCAATTTAAAGCATGCGCAGTTTCCCTTCAATACTATTAACCATCCACCACATACATGCTGCCCACTCAAGCCAATTGCTACTTCTTTAATATAGCTAAGCATATTATTACTCTCATACAAATTCAATGTGTAATCAAGCTCTGATAAACTGGACCTGTTTCATGTTTGTCCTGGTCACCACTTTTAATAGATTTGCAGTACTATGGCACCATCTAGTGTCCATCCTGGGTAAATCATCCAGCTTTTATAGGTCAGGTGAAAGGTGTTTTTGTGAAAGGTGTTGTGTTATAATGATATGGGTATATATTAATTTCAAGAACTCTCAGATGCAAACAAGAAAACTGGACTTAAAATGAATTTGAGTAAAACCTATGGAAATCTAAGAAAATTGAAATAGATCAACAGATACTTGAAGAAGTCAAAAGTCATGTCTACAACAAATCAGCACAGATGGAGATATTATGGAAAGAAAAGAAGAGTAAGAAGAGTGGAAATGGGATGGAGTTTGGAAGAAGCAGCACGCTGTTGATTGGAAATACACCCATTTGCCTTAAGAGAAATGTGTTTGATCAATGCATACTACCATTCCCCACTTATGGCTGTGAAACCTGGTAACATAATGCAAAAATGATACAGAAACTGTGCACGAAACAAAGGAGCATGAAAATATGTATGCCTGGAATAATAATAAGAGATAGAAAAGTAAATGAATAGATCCAGGAACAAACAAAAATATGTGTCATCATTGAAAGAATGAAAATCTTCAAATGGCAATGGGCCGGACACACTGCAAGAACAGATCAAAGATGGACAAAGGAAGCCATTGAATGGATCCCAAGAGATGAAAAAGACCTAGAAGGCAACCACATGAAAGACAGAAAGATGAAATAGTGAACTTTGCAGGTGTGACATTGAAAAGAGCAGCTCTGGATTGAAGCAAGTGGAAACATCTTGGGGAGGACTTCATCCAGCAGTGGATCAATATAGCACATATATATATATATATATATATATATATATATATATATATACACTCACCTAAAGGATTATTAGGAACACCATACTAATACTGTGTTTGACCCCCTTTCGCCTTCAGAACTGCCTTAATTCTACATGGCATTGATTCAACAAGGTGCTGAAAGCATTCTTTAGAAATGTTGGCCCATATTGATAGGATAGCATCTTGCAGTTGATGGAGATTTGTGGGATGCACATCCAGGGCACGAAGCTCCCATTCCACCACATCCCAAAGATGCTCTATTGGGTTGAGATCTGGTGACTGTGGGGGCCAGTTTAGTACAGTGAACTCATTGTCATGTTCAAGAAACCAATTTGAAATGATTCGACCTTTGTGACATGGTGCATTATCCTGCTGGAAGTAGCCATCAGAGGATGGGTACATGGTGGTCATAAAGGGATGGACATGGTCAGAAACAATGCTCAGGTAGGCCGTGGCATTTAAACGATGCCCAATTGGCACTAAGGGGCCTAAAGTGTGCCAAGAAAACATCCCCCACACCATTACACCACCACCACCAGCCTGCACAGTGGTAACAAGGCATGATGGATCCATGTTCTCATTCTGTTTACGCCAAATTCTGACTCTACCATCTGAATGTCTCAACAGAAATCGAGACTCATCAGACCAGGCAACATTTTTCCAGTCTTCAACTGTCCAATTTTGGTGAGCTTGTGCAAATTGTAGCCTCTTTTTCCTATTTGTAGTGGAGATGAGTGGTACCCGGTGGGGTCTTCTGCTGTTGTAGCCCATCCGCCTCAAGGTTGTACGTGTTGTGGCTTCACAAATGCTTTGCTGCATACCTCGGTTGTAACGAGTGGTTATTTCAGTCAAAGTTGCTCTTCTATCAGCTTGAATCAGTCGGCCCATTCTCCTCTGACCTCTAGCATCAACAAGGCATTTTCGCCCACAGGACTGCCGCATACTGGATGTTTTTCCCTTTTCACACCATTCTTTGTAAACCCTAGAAATGGTTGTGCGTGAAAATCCCAGTAACTGAGCAGACTGTGAAATACTCAGACCGGCCCGTCTGGCACCAACAACCATGCCACGCTCAAAATTGCTTAAATCACCTTTCTTTCCCATTCAGACATTCAGTTTGGAGTTCAGGAGATTGTCTTGACCAGGACCACACCCCTAAATGCATTGAAGCAACTGCCATGTGATTGTTTGGTTAGATAATTGCATTAATGAGAAATTGAACAGGTGTTCCTAATAATCCTTTAGGTGAGTGTATATATATATACATATATACATATACATATATATATATAATCGATTTAATTATAATAATAACTTTTAACTTATTAAACACTAATTGGATGGGAAACTTGCAATAGCACAGAGTGGAAAAGATCAGAGTCTAGGTGAGAGATAACATATCAGACCTGTGCCACTTGCTCCCTCCAGGCCCTGCCAGCCTCCAGCCTCAATTAGGGAGCTGTATGCAATGGCGGTGGAGTCAGTGGTGTGTGAATGCAACCTGTCAGTGCTCTCCACATCCACACCCTGGAACCCCAGGCTGTATTCCTTGGCCTCCAGCAATTCTTGCCAGCCCTACGGGACAAGCACATGCTGGTTCAGATGGACAACACAGCAGTAGTGACCTTCAAAAGACAGAGAGGTCTCCGGTGGCCCAGGCTGAATTACATGGTGTGCCGTCACCTTCTCTGGGCACAGCCTGGCTCCTCTCGGTCAAAGCAGTTCACCTCCCCGGCCTGTCCAACATGGCAGTGGATCTCCACTCCAGAGGAGAGTACAGTAGCCTGTAGGCAGCTGTGGTAGATAACTTCACAGATCCAATGGTTATGACATAGACCCCTCCTCCTGTGGGTCGTATCCTCTTTCTCAGGTGACCAGGGTCGCAATCACAACCTAATATTACATTACCACCAAACTCCTTACATTCTTAGTTTATTCTTATAATTTCCTCTATTTTCATAATTTTTATATTTTATTGTGTACTTTACCATTCCTCTTTATTCTGCCCTTTGCATGCTCTCTTGTTTGTACTGCCAATCTGTTTTGCATTCATATTTTCTCTCGGGTAACAACATATTACTTGATCGATTGATTAAGTTAGGGGAAAACACTGTGAAAGAATAAGCATTTGCAGATCAATGAAAGGTATGGGACAGAGTATTTGCATCACCGATGAGATGTCTTTGTGAAACGTGGCATGCTCAATTGAATGCTATTCTAGCCTCTGATCACTAGGTGGACCCCTAAGCTCTTATTTATTTCCATGCTGTTCAGTCTATTTAGTAGTGCAGTGGAATCCGGTTACAGTTTTGCAAACTGCATCATTTTTATCCAGGAAACAAGAATTACTAAGAAAATGACATTGATTGCCGATATTCCTCTTAGAGTGATAATAAATAAACACATACATACATATATACACACATACTTACATACATACTAAATCAGGCCATTATAGTTATTTTTTAGACGTGCCATGTCGGAGTACCCAATTACTATTCAACCGCAACATCCCGAGAGAGATGAAGATAGCATACACACACCCTCCAAAACATGCTGTGTCAAACCATCCAGTTCTTTTCTCATTGTGAAAGCAGACAGCAGGGCTGTGGCTCATTTCACAGCAATGGCACCCCCAACTCACAGACATCCAGCCACCGACAAGGGATTATACTGCACAGTTGGCTGAGCGCTTCCAAGTTCCCACCCAGAATTCAGCTCATGCATTCTGAGTCCCTGACCACAGCCACACAGAACAAGTCTGGGTTTGCAATCTCCAGGATATAGGGTGCAGTTTACACTGCATAGAGGCTCTGGATTAGCCACTCTATAGAAACCTTCATCTTCTAATACCTAATGTACATGATATTAACTCAAATAGTATTGAGATAGTTGTGGCTTTCTGTACAGCATGGCAAGCAGAATGAAGCCTATTCTTAACCGATAATGATATCATTCCAGTACAGCACTGTGTACCCAGCCAAGCTTCGGAAATGCATTTGCTAATGTAGCTTGTAGCTTTGCCAGTTGTCACCTAATAATATCCAGCATGGCTCAGAGTCAACAGTAAGGAAAAGTAATTTTTAAGAAATTGAAAAAAGGTGAAAGTAGGTCCTTAAATTATTAGATTCTTCTTATAAAAATAATAAAAATAATACATCTAAGGATTTTGAGTTCATAGCCGATCACATAAATGAATAGAATTGTGATCCGATGTACACTCTGCAGCAAATTACCGCCAGGATATGGTTATGATTTAAAAGACGTTATTACTTTGGCATTTGCAAATAGAATGAGGTTTAGCTCATGTACCTCTGATTAGGAATATGAAAGCAGCATGTTAAAACTGAACAGAAAAAACTAAACAAAACCATTACAGTGGGGGCCAGGGAGAGCTTCTGGGGGCTTTCTTTACATAAACACTTCTTATAACTGTGTTGAATCATGTAGGATCGGTGTAACTGGATCAGTTTGATGCCCAGTTAACAGCACAATGTTCGATTTTGATTCCATGCTTTAGCCTTCACTACTTCACAGGATGTTGTATTGCAGTCTCACTTGTAGTAGGTCTTCTTTTCCCAACTCTTTCTGCTGTAGGGATACAAGTCCTGTGCCCATACAGCAGGCTGACTGCACACCTTCAGGCACGTCAAGAGTGAGAAGAGATGAAAGCACTATTAACGCAGGAACAATTTCGAGTCTGCCTTTGTCGCTGCTGCTGTTCCATTCATGGCTAAGACAAATGATTCGTTTTCGTATGGCATTTAAGTGTCTCTTCCCCCCTTTCAGCCTTCTGTTTTCAATCATTTAAAAAGTTTTCTTTTTCCAGCTCATCAGCCTGCCCTCATTGTCTATCAGCGTAGTTAGGAGGATCTGTATCTGTTGTCTGGGCCCCCCTCCCCTCTCTCAGGAGTGCTTTCCAAAACTGCTTATTTAAGCCTTCAGTCATGACAGGTTCCTACTGAAGGAGGAAAAGTGATTTTCGGCTGATAGTCAATGCACTTAGTATATTGCCTCTGGAGCAGGAGTTATTAAATCCAGTCTTGCAGTCTATTATGATGAAAGCATTTGGAATAAGCAGATTCTTAATTATACAGTGAATTATCAATGAATGACTCAATTAATTATCAAATAAACCATGGAGAGCTGGTTATGTCTGTGATCTATATGCTACCAAAACGCTTATTTATTAATATTCTGATTGTAATGTAACCTGGTGGAGTTGTTGTTGTTGTATGTTATTTGAATTCTGTTTCAGATGTTACAATTATGAAATTAGGCAGCACCTAGGGCTGTGAGAATTATACATGCTCTCTTATAACCAGAATTAAATCCAAGTAAACCAAATTAGACCTAATAATTTCCCTAATTAAGTCTGGTTTTGTTCTTGTTGTACAGATAGCTGTTATTAAACAAGAAATTCAAAGAGGGTGTTTTTTTAGGCAAGGAAGGTGTTTTTAATGGTTAGGGCTTTGTCATTTATTTATTTTCTGTTGTCCATTTATATAACATGTTATACTTACCCCTAAGAAAATAACTGGGAATACTCTGGGGTGACTACTCCTCTGCAGAATGAAGACTTACACTTTATTTATTGATTGATTTGACATTAATTGTGGCTGCATAGATTTTAAAACCTTATTATTGATATCTTTATGTTAATATGGCAGTGAGGGTGTTCATTTTTAACTAAGGGTGTGACAGGTTTGCATGTTCGTAATTCAGAAGGACACCTTTTTTTCTCTCCTCCGTGTGCTGCCTGGCTGTTATCGGAGAGTTGGTCTCCTTAAGCACCGTGTCAAACATTTATATTTCGGCTCTGGAGAAGATTCACTCAACCATTATCTCTTATGTGCTATTTCTGTAGGGCTGCATGGAAGAATTAAGGTGGTTCAGTGGCATTGCGGAGGGATGCTGATGGCACAATAAAAGCATTAGAATTCAGTTGAATGGCCTTTAAGTGGTTCCACTCAGCTGGAAATCAGAGTGTGCTGCTGGCTTGATTAAAAAAAAAAAAGGAAGAAAGAAAACCGAGCAAGTGCAGAGTGGTCTCTGTATAAATCAAACGCATTGTTTCCTTTTTTATTTTTTCCTTTTCTGTCTTTGTATTCTAAAGGCATATGTTTTTGTTACTGTTTCAGGAACTACACAGAACACATGCCATTGTGTCATCAGTCAGTGGAGCAATCTGAGTGTGTCTCAAACAATGCTCAGCCATTCTCTCATTTATATTTTACACTGTATTTGAACACATTGATTCTATTGAATTGGATATATAGGAACCTAAGAGCAGCCAGGCACAGAACTGTCAATCCTTTAATACAAGGAGAAACCTGGGAACGTGCATGCATTTTGTACATCAGAAAATGAGACCAGAAGAAAGGTTACAACTGAGAGGAGCTCATGTGGATGCATGCTTTAAATGAATTAATCGAAGGATTTAATCAAGCTGTTTCTGGAAGGATCTCAGTGTGTTTGTAACCTGCTGCAGACTCCCACAACCCTCTGTGTAAAGAAGTGCCTCCTGCTTTCAATTTTAATCCCACTTTTTCTCACCACTATCTTTTCGTTATCAGTTGGGTTGACTTTCTCAACTCGTTTCGGGATCTTGAATACTTCTACTAAATCCCTTCTGAATCATCTGCGTCTTAGACTAAAGAGATTAATATCCTTTGACCTGTCTGTCTAGGACAATCATTTAACACCAGGCATCAATCTGGTTACTTGGAACAGATTGAAATATCCAGGATCTTTCACATAGTTTATGGATACCAGTCAAATCCCTCAGTGGTCCCATGATTAAGGTTAAAGGCCTGTTAGCAGATTGTCCATGGTTCCTGCCGTTCCTCACTGTATTATTATTATTATTATTATTATTATTATTATAATTATTATTATAATTATTATAATTATTATATTTTCATTTCACAGATCTAAAGCATAGGAAAATGTCCGTATCTGGATTCACTAAAGCAGTAGGAGTGCACCGTGTATTAAATGTCCCGTTATTTCATTAGGGGTGGTATTTCAATCACAGATGCTGCAGCTGGGGAGACTTGTGAAGAGGTAATCAAAGCAGGCACTGTGGAATTGTTAAGAACCTTCACCTAGATATTCCCTAACATATTGGATAAGAAGAGAATATTAATCAAAGGCTGAGCCTCCATGGAGATCTTTCAGCGTGTCTGACTGGCAGACTGTGAGGTCAGATGAGAATCGCAGTGACAAGCAGTGTGTGCTGATCAGCTCCTCTGAATCACTGTCACACACGCACAGAGCTCCCGGCCTCATCTGAAACCCCCCCACTCTCATGAAAATCTCATGCATCTACCAATAAAATATTTAATGCAAGCAGCACTATTATAAATGCATTTGTGGTTTATTTCTTTCCACTTCCTTTTAAGATACTGTACAAGGGAGCAGATATAACATGTTTTTTTACATGTAAGTCACAGTAAAAAGCACAGAATGGCTTTAAGATAGGCTGCTTTGATAGGAGAAGGATGTATGTCACATAAATGGTTGAAGAACAGAAAGCTAGCATGTAGTTGTTTTTATTAAATGATTTACCTATTTTTCCACATAATTCAGTAAGATTATAAGAATATCCGGTAATGCTTTCAATTGAAGTGCCCAATGTAATATTAAATAGATATTCAATTGATAATCTATTCACATTCAACTACTTAATGTATTTATTTATTTATTTATTAGCCGATGTCCTTGTCCAGGGCGACTTACAAAATATAAGCACAATACAAAGTGCAATAATACAGTGCAATTCAAGGCATAATATATTTTACAAATTCCAATTTACACAAGTGTATATGAGATATACAGTAAACAATATTTAAGGTCTTACATCCTAGAATGAAATAGTAATGCAAAAGCAAGTGTATGACAAAACGTTATAAAGTGCAATCTTACAGGAGAATGAATGACTAAAAGTAGAGTCTGAAAAAATGTGTCTTGAGTCATTGCTGGAAGGAGGTCAAGAGCTCTTTTGACTTCAGTGGGAAGGTCGTTCCACCACTTAGGGGCCAGGGATGAGAAGGAGCGGTTCTGGAGGAAGGGGAGTGGAAAGGAGGCAGAGTTGGTCTTCTGGCACCAGAAGAGCGCAGTGGTCTGGAGGGGATGTATGGGGAGACGAAGGACTGCAGGTAACTCGGTGCAGTCTGTTCGCTGTAGGTGAGGGTCAGTGTCTTGAACTGAATGCGTGCCGGTATCGGGAGCCAGTGGAGGGAGAGGAGCAGTGGAGTAGCGTGTGGATCGGGGCAGAGAGAAGTAGTTGGTGAGGAAGGGACGGATCCGGCGTATGTTGCTCAAGAAGAATCTGCAGGTGCGTGTCAGCGTGGTGATGTGCTGGGTGTAGGAGAGCGCAGGATCAAGGGTGACTCCTAGGTTCTTAGCAGAAGAAGAGGGAGAGAGTGTCATAGATTCTAAGGGGATTGAGATGGAGCGGTCAGCAGAAGTTGAGGAAGAGGGGGAGAAAGAGGAGATTGGATTTGGAGAGGTTGAGCTTGAGGTGGTGTGAGGGCATCCAGGCAGAGATAGCAGACAAGCAGAAAGAGATGCAACAGGGATGAGGGTGTCAGATGAGGAAAAAGACAGGAAGATCTGGGCATCATCTGCGTCAAAATGGTAAGAGAAACCATGGGATGCGATGAGGGGGCCCAGGGAGCGAGTGTAGAGAGAGAACAGGAGCGGGCCCAGGATGGAGCCTTGGGGTAGGCCTGTGAGGAGTGGTTGTGGGGTGGATGAGGAACATCACCATGTCACTTGGTAGGTCCGGTCGTTGAGGTAGGAGGAGAACCAGGTGACAGCAGTTCCAGAGATCCCAAGGTCAGCGAGGCAGGAGAGGAGAATGGAGTGATCGACAGTGTCAAATGCTGCAGAGAGATCAAGGAGGATGAGGACTGAGGAGAGGGAGGACCCCTGAGTACAGCTAAGGGAGTCAGTGACTGCCAGGAGAGCAGTCTCAGTGGAGTGGGCTGTGCGGATGCCGGATAGCAGAGGATCAAGAAGTGAGTGATAGGAAAGAAATGCAGAGTGCTGACGGTGGACAGCTCACTCAAGGGTCTTTGAAAGGAAGGGGAGTAGGGAGACAGTTGTAGTTCTGAAGAAAGGTGGGTCAAGGGTTGATATCTTGAGGAGTGAGATGACAGCAGCTTGTTTAAAAGCAGAGGGGAAACAGCCAGTGAATAGTGAGGAGTTGAGTAGGGAGGAGATGAAGGGGAGTAGATCAGGAGCAGTCGCTTGGAGGAGGCCTAAATTAGTTCAATAGAATGTTAATGTAATATCTACCAAAAATGTTGTCAATGTGGAAAAATAATGTCTCATCCATGTCAAGTAGAGATATCTATGTTTGCCCACTATGTTTCTCCACTTTAGATGGCTGAGCGCTTTTAAAACTTGCATTTTTTTTGTATAGAGATATTACATTAACATTCTATTGATATTTATTAAAGCGTTAACCAACATACTTGTGGAAATTCAAATCAGTAGTTAGATGACTTACAGAGTTATGATTTGAAATGCTGTGAGTAAATGTACATTTTATGTGCTTGCACCTCAGTGCTCTCCTCTAGCTTTCTGCAAAACTACAGTTATATTGAGATATTGCTTCTCCAGAATGGACGATTGTTGACGTCTGAGATGAGATCATCAGACTGGTTTCCTAAGACCTGAGTTGTATTTGGATTTGTACCCAGAGATTCTGAGGCGAAGTTACAACACAGAGCACGTCACCACAAAATACACTTTTCAGCCTTTAATTGTGAAGGCTACATTGTGCCTGGCTTTCTTGTCAGTCATTCAGACTTGTAGAGGCTGTGTGCTCTAAGGTAGCCAAGGGCTTTCTACCTCATGAATTTTTGCCTAAACTCTGAAATGTATAGAACAAGAATTCTCCATTTGGTCTGGCAGCACTGTTTCAGCAAACCTCCGGGGGAACTAAATCATTCAAAAAAGGTGAAGAAAAAAAGCTTTCCTTTAATTTTTAAACACAGCTCACTCAATATTTTATTTATTACACTTTGTGCATTTGCATTGAAGCTGCATAGAGTTTTAAACATGAACATTTGAAACTCGTGGTGTTAATGAGGAATGTCACGCCGTATTTTTTGAGTGTCCTGAGAAGCATAAAGTGTAGTAAACCATAGTAAGATGTGGATGAGTTTGATTTCATTTGATGCACTACAGTACAGATCATAAATGTAAAATACTTTGATTTCACAGCAAATATGTTTAATTTAGCTCTTAAATGAAAACATCATACAGGCATCATATTTACATAAACAGGAGTGACACAGGAAACAACATCCTGTGCTCTGCAACTGTCACCGCTGCGATCTGCTACAGCTGTATAATCTTTCAGCTGTGCTTCATATTCACTTGCTTTGTGCAGCCATGTGCGTGATGCCCTCAGCCACTGTGGTCCAGGTGATTTCCTCCAATAAGAGGCTTAAGCACTGTCTTAAAAGACCAATCAATGCACAGAAACTCCTTCACATCGACTCACCCGGATTACCCGTCTCGCCCCTGTCTCCTGCATCGCAGTGAATTGTATCCAGCGGATGAGGCGCACGCCCCCCCTGGACGAACTGCAGCCGCCCCCTTACCAAGACGAGGATGGGTCCCCACGTATGTCTTGCACGCCCTCCGACCTCGGGGATGCCAAGTGTGAGCTGTCCCACTGCAGCGACAGTCCCCGCCACTCCTACAGCAAGTGCCCCAGCGAGGGCAGCGCCGGCCACGAGACCGAGAGCTACCTCAACAAGGGCTACGAGGAGGACGTGCCCAGTGACAGCACCGCCGTTCTCAGCCCTGAGGTAAGACTAGTCAGGATTGGGAATCAGACTCCCATTGCTTAGCAGTTTGAGCCAGCCCTGGTTTTGCAGGCTGTTGTGTCTGTAAGGCATTTGAAGGAGCCTGGATGTTTCATGCTTAAAGTTTTGGAGAATTTGCATATAATTGAATCATATTTATGTACACAATAGCTTCGAGGTTGAGTACAGAAAGTACCAAATGCATTACAGTCATATACCTTTTTCTCGGAGTCTCTCAAGCGGCAGTGTTTAAGATGCACAGAGAAAGGAGAGCTTTTGATTTCAGCGCATTAGCTGATTTCTGCACTCAATTCAGATGGCAACTTGTAAATAATTGTGAAGGAGTGAATAACAGCATGCATATTAAAATACAAACGGGATACTGTGGCATACATATGACAAAAAAAACGTACAAAAATGAAGGCTATGCATTGCATGAAACACGCTAACACAAAGATAACACCATGGAAACAGCCTATAGAAATATGGAACATGCAGTTGTGAAGTCATGCAGCTCACTGGCCATTCAGAATAGCAATGACTGCTTTCATGACCTAAACAGTTGCAGCTAAACAAAGGAAGTGCCATGGAAACAGAGAGAGAGAGACAGCTGATGTAACAAGTTATACTTGATATTACAAATGTATTTCTCAGGAGATGGAAAGGATAGTGATGAATTAGAGATGGTAGCTGGAGGGGAAAAACCAAAAACACAAGCAGAAGGTATTCTGAAAAAACAAGCCAAAGTCAAACTGCAGGGCTGGGACTTTTTGCTAATGATATATATCCTTTGAATTATTTTCTTTGTCCTTCCCTGCTGTATTTTCAGATCCAGCCCTTCTTGGTTTATCCTGTGATACTGCCTCCAGCAAGGTGTTCAGACAGCTTACTGTGGAATCGCTGTAGTCGATACATTAAAGGACAGACAGTACACAAAAAATATTACTTTAAATAAACAAAAGTAACTTAAGTAGGGTAATTTAAGATATTTACTGTTTTAAAACAAGTTATATAGACAAACTTTCATTTAAAACTATATTCTAAATATACCAAACTGTTTTACTGATTTGTTTTGCTAGGTTTTGTTTTTTAAACCCAATCCCCCAATATCCAACAGTGTGTGAGCCTGTGCTGTTCTGTATCCTCTTCTGCAGGACATGTCTGCCCGTGGCTCAGCAGCCCAGCTCCCCAAATCGTACGAGCCAGAGCCTGCGGCCAAGTACGGCACTCTGGACGTGGTGTTTGACTACGACTCGGAGGAGCAACGGCTGCTGGTTACGGTGACGGCCGTGACAGACATCCCTGCCCTGAAGAGGACTGGGAACATCTCCTGGCAGGTCCACCTGGTCCTGCTGCCCACCCGCAAACAGAGGGCCAAGACGGGCATCCAGAAGGGGCCCTGTCCCGTCTTCACAGAGACGTTTAAGTTCAGCCGCATTGAGTCGGAGATGATCGGGAACTACGCCGTGCGCTTCCGCCTCTACAGCGTGCGGCGCATGAAGAGGGAGAAGGTTCTGGGGGAGAAGGTGTTCTACCTCACCAAGCTCAACCTGCAGGGCAAGATGTCCGTGCCCGTGACCCTGGAGCCGTGCTGCAGCCTCACAGTGAGTACAGCACGGCAGTCTCAGGGGCGGACTGCGCTCTGTGGGTTGTGTGCATATGTATGTCTGAATTGAACAGAAAAAGAAAGCATGTGCTGTTTAGCAGGATATATATATATATATATATATATATATATATATATATATATATATAACGGTGTTCTTTGATTTATTTTGCTCCTTTATGACAGGAAACCAGTTGAATGCACACTTTGTCAAACTGAAAACAGTCATTAGCATTAACATAATCCTGCACACTTAAAATCTGATTCCCTGTGATCCATTAAGCACAGAAGGTCTTGTGAGGATGACTAAGCATTAGTAAGCTGAAAGAAGTTTTCTCTCTTGTTGCTGACATGTTGTTTACATGTATATACATTTAAATCGTCTGTGTCGTATAGCATCACAGAGGTATTCTGGCTCCACAAAAAACATATATTTTTGTATATATCTTTGAAGTAACCAATGATAATTACATGCTGATGAACTTGGGAAAGTATATGTGCTGTTTAGAGTGCTACTGGGCTCAGAATGTATTAAACTGTATAATTACACCAAGGAATGTATTTCTCAGATCCAACAGTAACAAGGCAGCAAATGTACTATTATATGAAAGATGTTTTAATATTTTAATTAATGTTTAATAACAGGAGCTTCACAGAAGAGAATAAGAGCACAGGGTTAACATTTCTCTTCAGTTGAAGTGGGCTCCATAAAGAAGATAGCTGGACAACATTTAGCCACGTGGCAATGAGATCATGATCAGATTCCTGTTCAACTGTATTCATTTTCACTTCAACAGAACAGGATATGTCATTTCAGTTCACAAAGCTTTGGATGTCAGTGTAAATGTTTGTTTGTTTTTAAGCCCTGTGTATCGCATGCAGTTTCTGTTGATCATTTTGGAATGGTGTCTGTCTTTCTTTGGAGTCATGTTTAACAGAGTCGGCGGGTGTGTCTGTGTGCCAGCAGGGCTGTGACTCTCAGATGAGTATCTCGGAGATGTCCTGCAGTGAGAGTGCCTTGTCCTTCCAGTCAGTGGGTCAGGGCTCCACGCCAGAGATCCTGGTGGGGCTCATCTACAACGCCACCACGGGACGGCTCTCCGTGGAAGTCATCAAGGGCAGCCACTTCAAAAACCTGGCAGCCAACAGACCACCCAGTAAGTAAACAAAGGAGCACTGAACCTTTACAAAAACGTTTATTAAACAAGCTTCTCCAGGCAGAGCGTTACAGTGTTTTAAGCGCCAAACCCACACACCCACCCACCCTTTCCCTGAAAATCTCTCAGAGGCATATAAGGGTCTTCCCTCTGTGCTTTCTGAGGGAGAGGAAAAGTCAGCAGTCTGTTAAAAAGAAGTACGTGTCACGCACAGATTTCCAGTGGAAAGACTTCATTTTGACTTTGCTCATATTTCTTGTCACACATGTAGATTGCTATGTCCAGTGACCTTAGACTCCACATGGACTAACTTAAGAGGTGCCTGGGTATGGAACAAAGTATGATCTTAAATTATTACATTAGCTAGGAAAACAAATAATGGCAATTCAAATACTTTATGGAACTTGTGATTGATTTTTGCAACATCTGTGTTATGATTAGTGATTCCACTTCCTATCAAGTGGTGTTTTGTAGTTTCACAAATCAGTTGAAAGGAAGGAAAGGAATAATTTGATGGCAGCTCTAATTTGAGAAGCACTGTTGACGCTCTTTATATACAAATGTAGGAGAACTGATTTTCTCTATTTCTTTGAAAATACTAAAATAGCAAGTACCCAGCAGTTGTCACAAATTCTCGCCATTGGAGTATTCCATGTCAATTCTCTTGTAGGCACCCTCATTTTACTGTTGTTATGTCCCTCAAAGGGCATTTTAAAATACAATTAAATTATTTTTCTATGTGGTGCACATGTCTAAATATTATTTAGTTGTGCCAAAAAAGCCAAAGCCTGCTGTTTTATTAACAGTTTCCACTTTATTAACAGGTTTTTGTCATCCTCCGAGTCTTTGAAGTGTTGTATATGATCAACAAATGTAAACCAAGTTGTACATCTGTCAATCTAACCACAAGCCTCTCTGCAGGACATGATCTCTCCTGCTGTCGGCTTCACACTCTCAAAACTGCTAAGAATGTGTTCTATAAACAAAATGTTTTACCAATGCAGAACAATACAAATTAGGAAATGTACATCAATGCCTTGATTGGTATTGTGGAAGTACAATAGCTAGTTCAGATCCAACCTCAATGAGATGATAGACTATGCATATTGTTTAGTAGTTTAATATACTAATACCCCCCCCCCCATACACACACCCCATAGGGGTAAATGGAATGGAAAAATATGTATTTAAATGATATATACATAAATATATTTTTAAAACTCCATCTCTCTCATCCCTCAAGAGGTCTGTGGGTTCAGATTTGTTATTGCTGAACAAGAATGCTTTGAGAAGCAAACCCTTCCACTGACTTTACGGCTGCAGTTGTTACTTACTGTACTGTATAAACTCGCTATATAAATATCACATTACATAAGGTATTAAAGGAAATTATTGTTCACCACACAACATACACCCTTTACATAACAGCCAACTTATTACCGTCAAATTTATAGTGTTGCAAATGCTGAGGACAGCTCACAATGCATATTTGTAATCATACAATATTCATGGAAATGCCCCCGAATTGTTTTAAACATATTGTGTTATTTTTGTTAAATTGAACGCAGAGGGAAAATGTGTTCTTGTCAGTGTGCCATGCGTAGGCGGGACTGTATCAGCCCATACTTTTCATATAAAACCTCTCACGGAGTTGTGTCCTGTTGTCCTGCTCTAATATCGACTATCACTCTGAAAGATGGCAAACACATACACCGTTTCTTGAGTACATGAATATTATCCCACCTAAAATGAATTCCCTATATACTAGAATAGGTCTATCCATCCAACACCATATTGTGTTTTGTTTTTCTCTCACACAGACAAGTCTTCAAATTAATCATTTTACATCTAATGCTGCAGACTGATTATACACTGTTAGCTATGGCTGTCATAACATTTCAGCCACAGCCCAGATTATTGTCTCCCATCTTCACACCACCCATTACATTTTGACTTCCTTCCTTGGGCAGAATGAAGCAGTTGCTGGAGGTTCAGTTCTCTCCAGTCACGGTTCAGCTGGGGCCATCATCTTACAAGCACTCCTACTGTGACTGTCCCTTCTGTTTTTACCTTTATCTTCTCGAAGCAGAGCCCCTTCCGTTACAATACTCCTCCATGAATGACACTTTTTGACCTTGTGATGACTTTAACCTTTTGACCCTGTATCTCTCTCTTTCTCTCTGTCTCTTTCCTTTCTCTCTCTTACCCCCCTCTCTCTCACCCAACTATTGACATCTTGGTCATTGTTTCTTTTACTGCTTCCCAACCCCTGTTGTCAGATGGGCTGTTCTGTTGTCTAAAACACTTGATAGGTGGACAGGTTTATATAATCCGAGGTGAGTTCCTGCCGGTAGTCCAACACTGCTGCTGGTTGTTGTCTCCCCTATCAATGTTAGACACTGTCTGCCATTCAGAGCAAGGCCCTTTACTTGGGCTGTTGGCAAAAGCTATGTCTGTGTCATAGTAGATTAACGAGTAGCAGTCTCTCTTCATGGATGATGGTGTCAGGGAAGTTCACGGGATTGAGTGGATGTGCATATGGATGGCTGTTTCCATCTCCTCGTTGACACAATAGCTTTAATTGAACCGAATCAATGTAAGGCATCAGTTGATTGCCGCAATACATAAAAACAAGCAGACAAAAATCTCAACTTTGTGCCTCTTGTGATATTGTAGCTCTCCTGTTTACTCTGAGATGTCGCAGTGTCAACATTATATATATATGTGTGAGATTTCAGATGTCATCTCAGATTTTCTTCAAACTATTGTAGATAAGGACATCTGCCAAAAATTAAATAATAATAATAATAATAATAATAATAATAATAAAAGTAATAAAAGTAATAAACCACTTTCATATTAAGTAAATATTGCTTCGTGTGCATTTAAGCAGCTCAGAATGATTCAAGTGTCATGAAAACATGTTGAGGTCTGCAGGTGAAGGTCTGATATTCTTTCCACAAAAGAGACCACATCCATGAAGAATCTGCTACTCCTCGCTGTGTATGTTGCACTGCATCCCCAGCCTGTTTTTATGCCACCCCCCCCCCGCCCCCCTCCTGGCTCCCTCACAGCCCACGTCATTGCATTAGTATTGCCCGGGAAATTGTGAATGCTTGTTGTTTCTAATGTGTGTCATGATTTTTGCTTTTAGAGCTGCAGTAGCGGCCCTGTGTTTTCAAAGTCCTGTGGCTGGCTGTCAGGCTTGCAGAGTGTTTGGTGGCTCTGTAGACCCAGTGAGAATCTTGTGAATTTATCTAACACATGCAAAACAGCTCCGGTTTAACTGATTTAACATGCATAGTCTCACCTATGTACTTTGTCGACCTACAGCTACACAACTCATCCTTCCGTCTGAAATCATCAACCACCTAGCCTTATATAAACTGTAAACCAGGGAACTATGCTCTTCAAGGTTAATTCCCAGTAATAACATATTCATCTTGCTGACAATTTCTACAGAGAAGTTTGAAAGGAGGCATGACAATAATGTCCTGATTAGTTGTACATATGCAGCTTTGGCCAAAGCAAATCTGGCAAAATCAAAATATAACTTCTGAGAAGTAACTTGTGCATGGATGTGGGAGAGGAGGAACACACACAAAAATATGCACTCTACACAACTACACACCCACCCACGCACACGCACACGCACACGCACACACACGCACACCCACACATGTAATCTTTAGTAAACAAAAATTGGAGCAATTCCAAGCCTAAATTATGTAATACATAATTTAAATTACATATGCTGGTCTCCAAGCTGGTTTATGTAGATCTGGTTGACTTTAAAGGAGGCTGGACTCTCTGTCAGTGAGTGTGTGCTGTTCCACAGGGGGGTGTGATGGGTGGGAGCAACATACTCTTTTCTGGAGAGATAATGCAGCTTTTAAATTGATATTCAGGCCCAGTTTAATAGCAGGGGTTAACTCAGTCCGCCCACAAAAATACAATAAGACACACAGACTCACATTATTCCATGCAAAATCTCTTCTTGTTGCTTTTAATGTTTAATTTTGTGAAATAAATCGGTTTTGCCAGCTCACCTGTGAGCAATTAAGTGATTGTGAACTAAAGTTTGCCCAGTAGATTATTTAATTTAAAGCAATTTACTGAAGGAAAACAGTACAGCCAGCATGTTGTAGCTCTCAGGGGCTAGTGGCAACACAGGTATAAGTGCAAGTGATGATCTTGCCTTTATTGGTGTTTAAGCCATTGGCATCCGTTGCATTCTAGTTGTCAAGAGTACATTAATTGCCAGTTGTATTTCCTCCCAATTTAGTAACAGTGACACACAAAGCTTTTCACTGGAGTCAGTCACTTAAAAAGCCTGACAACTCTTCAGCTAATCTGATCCCAACATTTGCAGAATAAAAATCAAGCCTGCTTGTGGCAAGCTTTTACGTCACTCTGTTCTGGAGACGCCGTTGATTGATTCCAAAATGAGAAGCACTTCTATTATATCCTGCCTCTCATCCATCGGCTGCAGCTGGCGCACTGCAAAAAATAAAATACTGGTCGTGTAGGAGTGTTCGCACTTTTTCTTTTTGTCAGGAATGCGTTCCTGTTAAGTATGGTTGTGGCCGAAGGCAAAAAGCAGATTTGAGGAGAAATGTATAATGCTGTACATCTGCACTGTCTTTATTGTTTTTGTGCTGTTTTAGTGGCATAGCTATTACATTTGTTTCTGGTAACTACTGTGTATCACGTAAGCATTTTGGCATGAACTTAAAAATATGGCTTCAATATGCTTTTGTGTCTATTGTTTTAGATTATAGGAAAATATGACATGATGCATTTACTATATTACTCTTATTCAGGAGACACACAAAGAATTACTTTGTATGCGTTTGTCACAAGCTGGATCTCTCCAACTCCTGAGGCTTTAATCCAGGCTGTACTGTTGAATAAGTCTGATTTAGGACCTGTGAATGAAAATGCAGTGGGATCATACTGACAGACAAAGGAGACTGAAATCTCTCAGACAAAATGCCATCAAATTTGTGTTTTTCACAAAATGTGCAGAGCTGTGGCAAAATCCGAAATGTTTTGACTTTGTATATGTCAAATCACATGTTCCGAAAATACCGCTTAAGCCTGGGATCATCTGATTGTCAGTTTGAACTTTCATTGTGAGGCTGAACAATGATATTCAAGGGTAGTTCTGAACTGTAACTGAATAACACATTTTGTCATCTATAATAGTCCAATTTTGTAGTTCTGCAAAGGTGATTGGAAAAAAGTAAAATCTGCATTATTTGTTAAGAAACAATATTAAAAAGCAATTAAACATTATTAAAATATGGATTTGAAACAACCTCTGAAGAGTGTCAAGGTTTTCTACCTGAATTCTATATGATTTCAAGATTCAGACTGATGGTAGAACTGGACTCACATCAGCATTATTTTTCTCCTCTCATGACCTGTAGGTGGAATTGTTTAAGAAGTGAATGTCAGTTATATATTATCATCACATTATTCTAACAAATTATCCACTTTGTTAATTTACAGTTTTTTTTGAGAGCCAAAGAAAGTTAATATGTTTGGGAATACTTGAAATTCCATATCTGTAACAGAAGGAGAAAGGATTTTGTTACCCATTAGATTTTTGGTTTATTACAATATTTAAGAAAGAAACCTAAATAGCCATGCAATTCTGCCATTCAGCACCATTAACGTCTCTTTCCTTCTCTTCACTTCTTTATCCCCCTCATAGATACGTATGTTAAGCTCACCTTGTTGAACTCAATGGGCCAAGAAATGTCCAAGTGCAAGACGTCCATCTGCCGGGGACAACCAAACCCCACCTACAAGGAGACTTTCATTTTCCAAGTTGCACTTTTCCAGCTGTCAGATGTGACTCTCATTCTCTCCGTTTACAACAAGCGGAGTATGAAACGCAAGGAGATGATCGGCTGGATCTCGCTGGGGCTCAACAGCTCAGGAGAGGAGGAGCTCAACCACTGGACAGAGATGAAGGAGTCCAAGGGACAACAAGTGTGTCGGTGGCACACGCTGTTAGAGTCCTAATTAGGGAGGGGGGTGAGAGGTTGGGTGAGGCCTGAAAGGTGCAGGGCAAAAGGGGGTTGGGGAGGTGACACACCTCAGGAGAAGGAGTGAATATGGGAAAAAGATAAACAAACAAAAAAACACCAGAACAAGTGAGCCACGTGTGTGGTTCAGCCAGACCTGCAGACACAGTACCTTGCAGACTCCCGCTTACCGCGATGAGTTGGAGATGGGGGGTGGGGCCAACAGGGCCAAGAAAGCAACAAGCTTTCAGTTTGCAGTAGTGAATACTTGTGACCTTAGAGCAGAACCAACTTGTTGTTGTTTTTCGCAGCCACTAAAACCTTATTTGAAGGCAGGATGTACAGGGTAGCCAATAGAGTCTGCCCTTACTCATAGGCAAAGAAGAATAATTTCAATCCATGAAATAGCAAGAAGAGGAGGTTTTTTAACCCATGAGTGGGCCTTGATCTAAGTAAACTGTCTGAGAATGTGATCCTCTCTGTGAATCCACTGGGCAGCCATTGTCTGTCCTATTTCAGCAGTCCCATGAAAAACACTGAGGTGGGAGGCCATTCATGAAGGCCAGTGATCTCGGTGGAAGCGAGATCAAGATGAAATTCATCTTCACCTCACACTGGGGTTACGAGAGGTGAAGAGTGTTAGGATTAAATAATGTTTTGTTTTTTCCTAGGGTTCTTTTATTGTAATTATTTTAGAGTTTTAGCACACAGAATTTCTAACAGTGAAGAACAAAAGTATGTTTGCAACACCGCAAAACCTTGCCTATTGTTATTAAGCAGAATGCTACTCTTTTACGTTCTTTCCTTTACCATTGGCTTGAATACACAAAACCATTGAGTTTCTTTTTATTATTTTATACTGACTAATACTCCAGTGGTGGGATAGGCAGTGAACCAATTGTTGCACCACAGGAACCAGACATTGTGGACGACTTCTTGTAGAAGGATGATGTGGCTGCTTTCTAAAATCTGCCTGTTGCTCCCACTTTCTGATTGCCCAAATAGGGGTTTTGCACAGGAAGTCAGTTTTTTGGTTTGAGTAAATAATTTGACGTATTATGATGGTTTTCTGCCATAGCAGTCAACTCCTCGCATCTAACAGTGTTACTCTCAAATGGGTTCATCTGCCTAACCTCAGCGACTTTTTAGATTAGAAATATAGTTTTGAAAATATCCATGAAAGTAATGTAACAACACTGTTACAATCTACATTAAATTAACACAGCCACAAAAGAACAGACTGCAGTGACTGACATGACAGTCAGCGAATGTTTTCACAAATTCATTTAATTAAATCATAAGCTGAGACACATACCTATACACACAATCACATGCATCAGTTTCTGTTACCTTTCTGGCCTGACTTATCAGATTCCTAATAAGAACTCACCCTAGTTTTGTACTAAGCGTTGAAAAATAAAATAATAATAATGAGCATGGAGCAATGAGAAATGAGAAATGTCATGGAGCTATGATTGTTATACCTTCTCAGTTACAATTGACCATGCCTGAATTACAGCAGTAGTCCTCCCACCTGCCAGCTGTATATTGCATTCCCAGTGCTTAATGGCAGGATTCCACTGGGTAGGAGGACGAGGCCTCTGACAAAAAAAACTACTGTCAAGTACTTGGTTTGCAACTGGTAGGTGTATCAAACTTGTGATTAAAAGTCCTGATAAAGTCCAAGCACAGAATTACAGTAGAGTGGAGAACAGTGCTGAGCCAGGTTTTGTAGCAATGACAATGGAAGATAGCTTTTGTTTTCAAATAATATTAATATATTATTAATAATAATTCAAAACGAAAGGTTTAAAATGTTTTAAGTCACAATATGCGGTATATTAAAAACACAGGTACCACGTTTTGGTATAGACGTCTGAGTCTTAGTCTTAGTGTCAGCTATAGAGGAAAAAATTGACATATACCTTTTTTTGTGAAGCACTGATCTTTATGACCACATTCATGTCTTTAATCCTTTTTTTTGGTAACTGTTTTAAGTATCATAACCACACAGAACAAATGCTCTTTAGTGTTCACTTATTTTCAATCAGTTTCTTAGGTGAATCCATTCTTCTTCTACTATCCATCACCATTTTCTACACCACCAAAATCACAGATTGTTTTAAATGGATTGATCAATTTCATATTTTGGAAATTCTGGAAGGCGAGTGTGGCTGGCATAAGTAATGATTATCGTTTTGTTTCTTTGGGAGATACCAGATCTCTTTGTTGTTCTTTTTTCTTTTCCATTGATATCAGAAGCTTTTAAGTTATACATGCTATGAGATATTCCAAACCATTTCTAATTATACAATATACCATAGATGGTTAAGCATGTGCTTGAAGTTGTCCTTTGCGGAATTCTGTAAGGTTGTTATTTGATGTGTTTACACCATATGTCTCTCCAGGGCCATCCATTTTTTAATCTGCGAAAATCTCAAGGGCAAGCTTAAAACAGATGGAAATCTGAAGGCAATAAGTTGATGCGTAAGTGTGTGTGGATGTTTGGCCTTGTCAGCTTATATTCTGTATAGCAGTGTCCCCCCATAGTAAAGCAACATATCCGCTATGGACACGGGAGCATCAGAGTCCTTGAAATTAGTATGCATTTTTGATGTTGCTATTAGGAATCTCTCCCTTGCGCTGACTTCGATTGAGGTAATTGGTTATGGGTTGTGAGGCATGTTCACAGGAAAGGATACTTAACCGAAGTTCCATAGATTCAAAGGGATTAAGGGACCTGCAATTTATATCCATGGGGGGTGGGGGGTTGCTTTTCTCATTACCGATAATGGTTTCAAGAACATGTACGTGTTTCTTAAAAGGATGACTAACTTTTCTCAGTGTATAGTGGGCTATATTCTATAGAAAGAATGCGGAAGCCTGTTTATAAAATGATTAATTACTGATAGAAACACTGTACTGTATAATAGGAGACAGATTCTTGCTCAGGCAATGTGCTTCACCTTCACTTTTTCGAGGCAGCTTTCTACAGCGACGTATGAGTGTAATATCTCATCTTCACCTGTAAATGAGCTGGTCTGTCATTGTGTCTATCCCTGTCTTTGTCCTCCATTCTGCTGTATGTCATGGTGTGAGGGCTGTAGTGTGAGACGGTAACAGAACTGGCCGTGAACTGGACTGATAGTAATGAAGACTGAGAGCCAATTAATCCAAGAGGGGTGAAAGGCACTCGATCAGTCCCTGAGCCATCCAGGTGACTTAATTTAGTTTTTGGAGAAGAACTATTCAAGGTCTATAAGCGAGATTGTAATCAACCTCAGACACATCAGACATACTATTACAGGAGAGAGAGTTTTATTGATCGAAACCCTCATGTATCATGCTCTGAAATCAAAGGATATTTAATACATCATTATTTTTACTTCAGTTCAGTGCTTGGAGTGACTGTCAGGTTTGTGAGGGTGTTAAATTAGGGATCCATTTAAAACCATCTATAACAAGAATATATGCGCTGTTAAAAATACGAAATAGGAAATGGCATTTTCTTACCATATAATGTTTTTAAATATAATACAAATAATACAAAATCTTAATATAATATTGGTATGGTTTTCTATTATGCTTTAGTAATAGGTTTTATGTTATTATTAAACGGATACTGTAATACTTAAAGATGTTATAATAATGGATCTTTAACATAAAGTTTTGCTGGAATGTGATTTTTTTTCTTAGATGCTTGTGGTTTTGAAGGGAAAGGAGAATGCATAGGGTTCTGAAGGCACAATTGCCTCACAAACCATCCATTAAATAAAAAAACAAACACAATCCAGTATTTCTATGATGAAGCCTTCACAGGTAGACCTAAAAAACTGAGCTATGTGAATTTTCAGGCTGAGTAATTTCTCATGTTAGCAGCATAATTTTACTTAAAGAAAACCTGGATGTACATTTAAGGACCTTGTTATATTATTGGATGCAAACTTAGGTGGCACTGCTCTGAAATCTGTGACCTTGTTGTTGCGATTCTCATTTGGTAAAGTCTTCAGACGGTATAATTCACACCCCATAGGGGATGCACCAGCACTGTGGATACGCAGCCGAAGAGCACTGATATGGACACACTTTCGATCCCAAGATAACAACACACTGATGAGTGCATGTTGGCAGCCAGCTTGCAGTAGTGACACCAGTTCTGACATCTGACAGTTGACAGGAAAGCCTGCCTAATTGCATTAGCCTATATGTTCTAAACTGTCGCTTACTGGCCAAGCTCTGCTTCAGTACCAGTTTGCCTGACATTGATGTAACGGGTCAGCATAATCCTACTTAGTAATATGGCTGCAGCCATACTGGTGTAAACCTTGAGCCAACAGTTGCCTCATCATAGTAAAGTTATCTGGGTCGTCACTGACCTCCTTAATTCACTGCCTGATACTGCCTTGAGCTGTCTGGCAAATGGGCGTAGCTAGTTCTCTTCATAGCCTTTCTAAACCTTTCTTAGCAAACTCATAGGGCAGGCACTGTTTTCAGAGAGGCTCTATTTTTTATGGCCTCAATACAATGGGCGCCGGTGCTGCTGTCAGCGTCTCGCTCAAACGCCTTAGACTCCTTCAATTGTGCACAGGGGTTTCCCATTCTCACCAGGGATAACCAAAGGGGTGGGGGGGGTGGGGGTGGGGGTGGGGGCTTTGAATGAGGGGCAAGGATCTTAATTTAAAGCAGTGCTGTTTGCCCAGGGACATTTTACACTGGTGCTCCACAGCTGAGCAAAAGCACACAGGTGGTGAGGCAACTGACTCAGTCCACGCGGGCTTCAGTGCTTTTGGGAGATGATGTATTGGAAGTTGCGCAGTCAGTGTGGCAGTAGGTAGGTTATAGAGCAGCGGGTACACAGCTCTGGTTCTCATTGGCCGCAGTTGGGCATGCTTTCTACACCTTGTTCACATATTAACTAAATAACAAGGATTGATTTTAAACTGGCCACACAGAGAACATCATAACAATATAAAACATTGTCCTTGCAGATTTGGAGTTGTGCACCCATGGCTCAATGGCAAGGAAAACAAAACTGAAACAGACAGGAGATCTGAATCTGAATGCTCTGTATATCTTTCCATGCTCAATAATACAGTAGATATCTGGCTGTTGTCTGAAACGTTGTTGGTGGATGTGCTGTACATGGTGTTTAAACTTGCTTGTGATCAAAACGAGTTCTGTAAAGCAATGCTCTAGACGTGGGCTCACTTTCTTACATCTAATCCAATTTCTCTAGAGATAATTAACATCTGTTCTGTCCCTCCTTTGAAACCAACTTAATAACAACTGCATTTCAGATGCACAAAAAAAGGCAAAATCACTTAAACTTTTTTTGGTCCATCACTGTTTTGTCCCTTTGATTAAGGGGTGTGTTTCCAATTAAACATCAAATATGAGGAGTAGTTTTGATACTGAAATCTCTGTTGTTTTAGACATCTGGTATTGATCTCGGGAAACCACTGGATTTTCTAATTATTTATTTTCCCTGTATTTTTTTCAGTTGTCCTGGGTAACCAGCTTTGGAATTCACAATTGAATGTCCCCTAATTCTTTTTCTATGTTTCTTTTTAAATATAATAGTGTCATCTTCAACTACAATGACCACCTCAGAATTCTGTCAGATCATATTTTTAAATTTATATTTCAGACTATCTTCTGATTTGCATTATATACATAATAATTCATTGCAATTGATAAGGACAACGTATTGTACAGTAGCAGCCCTCCTCAGCCACCTACTGTGCACTTTGGATTGGACATGAAGGTGTGCCCAGCCCTCGAGCAAGTGAATGTAAAAGTGGAGTTGTACCATGATTTCAATAGGTAATTAGATGCGTTTGTCAGCCACCAAAGGATTGACACACATTAGAGCCCTGTAAATGATCTCTTAGCTGGATATCTTTTTTCCAGTGTGTTGATGATAAATTCCTCTTCTTCATGCAAGTTTCAGAAAGCGATCTTTTTTGATTCTTCTATTGCGTTTTAATCAAGATAGTTAAATCCTATCAATTGTTACATACTGTATACTTTATAATATAGATTTTTCCTATCTATTTTTATATTAAAATGTGAGATAATTAAATCAAGAAAGTATCTGGTATAAGTTAAAGCTCTGTGAGCAAGAATAATTACGAGTTAAGTTAAAATCTGTTTGATTTATTGATTTATTGACTACTTTATGTGTCATTTCAACACTGCTCAAGAACTGATCACCAAGCATATGGTTACTTTCTCTTCTGTTCATCTTATTATGTTAAGGTGTAATCCAATGGGGAATTAAAAACCGTAAGGGAAGAAAAAAAAAAAACAACAAAAAAAAAAAAAAAACATTGTTACTAAATGTGATGTTGTCTTGGTTGTGCTGATGTCAGCGGTGATAATGAAATGTCTCTGGTCTTGTTCCATCCCCCATTGAAGGTGTACAAAGGAAACATACATGAATCAGCCTTTGTGAAGTGATATGCTCTGTACAACAAAAGCACATCTTAAAGCACAACAGTGAAACACACCTTGTGAAAGTTAGTAAACATAGGAATCCCCTGACAGCTGTTCAAAAGATGACTCCCTGGCGAAAGCTGACAAACTAGTGCTGCTGAGATGTTTGCTGCAAACTATGTTGAGCTAAGTTGAGCTCCTGTGCAGCTTCAACCACTTTCACTATTGATCAAAGATTTATTTTTCTGTCACTTTTCTTTTTCCATAACTTACTGAATACAATTACATTTTTTTTTTCTGAAGGAAAAATGTACCTGAAATTTAAATAACGTCCGGGTATGAATAGCAGTATCCTACTTATGTATAAAACAAAAGGCAATGTTGGACCTGTATTAAAAATAGTCATCATGGGATTTGATAAATAACTGTTTTAAATATGTAGAACAGACCCCCTCACCTATAGCAAATGCCATGCCCAGCTTTATCATAAGGGAAAATGCTTTATTCTGTAACTAGTGGCTTTCCCTTGGAGAAGAATCCACTGTTGTGTAATTTATATTACATTTTCATTTTCACTTTGGATTTGTGATGAATATTCTGCATTTAGCTTCAACATCAAAGGAGTGAAGCTTATTGATTTAATTGTCCTACCTTGGGCACTTCAGCAAGGCGTCCTAAAGAGGGGATCTACTATTGCACCGGGCCCTTTCTCACTGTTGCATTAACACCTTGCTGTTTTTTGCTTGCTGTTGCATTGATGTATTTTAATTTAATGCATTAACATGGAGACATAAAACCATGGAAGTAACAATGGGAACCACAAAATCAGCCCCCTGCAGGTGACTAAAGCAGCCAGCCTGCTCCCTACAGACACTGCTGATCTGTCATTGTGTAGAACTACACCATAAACCCTGATTTATTTATTTATTTACTTTCTGCAGCACCTATGTATAAACCATGTAATTTATCTTCAAAGGTATCAAATTAAGACAATAGTCTGGTTTGAAAGTATAGGAACAGACCATAAAGGTTTATCTTTGTGAACCTAAGAGGGTCTAGAGAAGCCTTAATTACATCATGAGTCCAGCTGTATTTATCTATATATACACCAGCACAATGTCCACAGTCCACAGATATTAGCACAAGAGACAAGATGTACAGAAACCGATCTTCTTGTGTATCCTTCCTATTCATATCCCAAAGACTGTCACGATCCACCTATTAAAATGGCACCTTTCTTTTTTACATCAGTCTTTTACAAGGTGTGTTCTTACTACTGTGGCTTAAATCAAGTAAGATTTTGTATGTGTATTGGATGTTCTGTATATTAATTTATTGATTTTTTTAATTTTTATTTTGGTTTTGTTTGGTTTCCTCTCTTTTTTAATACTGCCTATGACCACCGATCCTGTCGGTGCCTTACATTTTTTTGTCGGGAAGATTATTAAGACGACGTTGTGTCACTGTGTGTAAATGTAATTCTTAAGAAGTGAATTAATTTGTAACAATGTCTTAGATGATGGTTTTGTGAACAAAGAGGATTTGTATGTGATATCATCATTTTAAAAAAGAAACACTTCTATTGTGGAGTTGTGTGTCCCGTGTGTGTATTTTGTTTTTTCAGTTTGTTTGTTTTTGGGATATGGATTTAAAGGAAAACTAAAATAGGTAAGTGAAAACCGATTTGATATATAAGGACAAAGTCGAGGAACCTTAAACCTTAAACAAAATTATACAGTACAATACCATCTAATACAGTAGCCTTGGACAGACAGCAAATGCCCACTGTGCACATGGTAGGAAGCATGGCATGATAATTAGTTAGGTGCCCGTCTTGCCACACACAGCCTTTTCCGGCAGCATCAGGTCAGCATGATTTGTATGTTGTGTGGTTAAGTACATTATCATTACACCCACCTGTCTCTGGATCACTATTAAGCCAATTGTGCTCCGCTCTCGGATCAGTGTGTCCCTCTGCCCAGTACACTTTCTCTCTGGCGATGTAAGGAGCAGTGGCACATGGCCACTACAAGAGCCAGCAGAGATCTGTGAAGTAAGAGGAACTGGGATTGTGACCTGAAAGACTTAACAACATCTGACTTAAGAGCAAACTATTTGGCAATAGTTATATCAGTAATACATGCAGTGGAGTCAGAACAGTTACAAATAGGACAGTTATAGGGATTAATTACATCCATACAAGTGCAAGCATGAATGGAAATATAATGAGTAATAGTTGGGATCTAAAATTCAGGGAGCAGATTGAGATAAAAGTGCAACTAAGGTTAGGTATCGTATTGTCCAGAAGGCGAGGGTTGAGGTAATACAAATGCTGTCTTAATACCACTTTCTTGTCCAAAACATATAACACACAACAGGCATGTTTTGTTGCTTGATAAATATCAGTTTCTTCTGTCTCTTTGCCTTTGTAACATAACCGTGTATACGGTAATTATAGTAGCAATTAAGAGTATCGATGAGTTCAAGCTTGATCATCGCAGAAACAACCTCTGTAATTTTGTCCCACTCAAATCCTTGACTTCATTCCTGTTCTCCCCAGCTGGATCTATGGAAAGATAAGGTCAGTAAACATCTGTGTCTCACTCTCAGCAGAAAGCAATGGAAGACAGGTTGTGTTTTCTCTGACCACACTGCCCTTAGATCCTCTTTTCACAATTCCAGTCTGTTTAGCACAAATTTCCAATCTCAGTAGCCCAAGGGGAATTAAATTCACCTTGATAACTTGTTACATAATAAACTTTGCCAAATCCCAGTTTATTTTTAAGTTTCATGGCTGCAGTAGAATGAGATGCTTTCATGTTAAAATGCATCTCTTTGAATTCTGTCAAGATATTTTCAGATTCTCTTTAGGGCCAGGAATTGCACACACATGTAGACAACGTACAATCGTTACCCCCATCATCCCCTAAACCCCCCACACAAGCAGATGCCCCGTCTATGTTCCAGGGAGACTGTGGAGGCTTGGAGACAGCAGACTTTGAATTGTGGAGCCTAAGGAGCAAATTAAACTTCAACATCCCCCCCTGGAGAAAGACATCTGAAACAAAACATAACAAAGCAAAACAAAATTAGCTGAACCCATGAGAATGACAAAATTGAGCTGAAGGCTGTTTCTTATGGAATTTCTGTGTCTCCTGCTTATTGTGTGGTGGCCCGGGCAGGCTCTGATTGTTAGTCTAAATAGGCTGGAGAAAGACAAGACTGTCCCTCTGTCAAACCCACCTATTCCATTACAGCCAGAGCAATAAGGCAAAAGGGTCCCATAAAAATATGCTGCCCCCCCCAATGACCCTCTCTCACACCATTCAAGTTTATTAAGGTGTTCCAAAAATATGTGGTTAATTTCATTTAGCTGTACACTTCCAGGCTGAAATTGACAAGGGGGAAAAGTAATTAATTCACATCCAAATTCAAATAAATACATTGCAATACTTAATTTCTTCTCAAACGGAGGTACCATTCAATTTCACCTCGACATCACAATTCCCTGCCACCTATCGTGCCACCAAAAAAGATACAATCCTACAATGGCTCCTGCCAATAGTTCTCTGCTCTCAGCGCCACAACAGACCATCTGGGTCTATTTTGCCTGCACAGTTGGCAACCTTTCATCTAAGGCAATTCCCCCTGCAGCTACGTCATCCTGGATTGCATTGTACTCAGCTGAACAAGCCTGGTCTTTGTCAGACAGACAGTTGACTGGGGTTCACCACACATTAAGTTCACCATAGGGGTTTTTGCCATTTGCCCTGCTGTCGTTCTGCAGGGACTGTGCTGTATTATACAGTAATGATGTATGGGTTGTGCCTCAGCTAACCCCAGCAGTTCTTTAAAAAACAAATGTATAAAGTGCTATAAATCCAATTGTTGTGGACTGTCAACACATTATTCTAATAGACTATGTAATCAAAATAATGCTGAGTAGGTAGAATTTAATCTTCCAGGTTGAGGAGTTATACAAACAAGATGACCTTGGTAGAGCATGACATCAAAGGACACACACTGATTATCTGCAGCTTATATTTTCAATTTAAAGCAGGCAGACAAAACACATGTGAGCTTCCTGAGTCAAAGACATGGTTTTACTGAGTGGCCATTTTGGAACAAAAAGGTTTTGTTTCTTTTTGTTCCAAAAAAAAAAAAAAAATGTGTGTGTGTGTATTTTCCTGTCATCAGGTCTTTCTGTTAGGATTTCTTTGTTTCCTAGATATGGAATTAGGAAATTAGTATAGTTTAGTTTATAGTTAAATTTAGTATAGCTTTAATTCTCAATTTTATTGTGACATTTTACTGGGATACCATGTACTGTTTCTTAATCTACATTAAGGTTTATTTACTCATTTACATTGAATTTAGTGCCCTGCTATTTGAGCTATGTTTTTAGAAAGTGTATTTGTATTTATTAACATATTTATTATTTGTAGTTAACTGGCCATTCTCTGACTTGATTGTACTTTTACTGTTGTCCTTTAATAATACACTGCATACGTGCACTCTTGTTTTATATAATTTGTGCAAGTCCGTGAGTATTTTGACTTTAAATATTGTATACAGCCATTAAACTCTCTAGTTCAGTCCATAACCACAGTGGTAATTAGATATATACCAGCTCAAGATGAATTGCCACACAGCGTGTTCCAAATCCTGATACCGCAGGAGACATGCAACCACACATGAGAGCAGATGTGGAAAAAGGAGCGGGAAAAAAACAGAAAGAAAGTGATTTCATTACAATCTAAAGGATAATAAAAAGAATAAAAGGCGGTAGGATATGTGTGCCTAATTTATATGGTGGGTAACTTTATAGGTCTGTCTGGGGTATCCACAGTTTCCCTGGCACCTGGTGAGATCACAAAAAATGTCTTGAAGTCACTTCTTAAGCTGGCTGCCTGTCAGGAGAGTGCGGTTTGAGGGCTACATTGCAGCAGCAGTGGGATCAATTGTGTGACTCCACATCTGAAGGCCATGTTCAGGACTTTCAAACGCAAACAGCAGTCATCTGTGTGAGAGGGAAACTCCCTTTGCAACAGTGTTAGTATGCTTGGGAGGCCAGTATGCCCAGTTAAATTGGATGGAAAACTCTAGTCATTGACAGACATTTTCTTTAAGGCCCTGTTACCTCTTTATACAGTATATACAGTTTAACATTTTTCAACAATTTTATTTTTAAATTCTCCCCACCCCCTATATTTCTCTCTCTCGCTCTCTCTCTCTTTTGTAGAGGCACCTTTTGCAGCAATTACAGCCATGAGTCTATGTGGATATGTCTCTACCAGCTTTGCACATCTGGACACATGCATTTTTGCCCATTCTTCTTTGCAAAATTGCTCAAGCTCCATCAAGTTGGATGGGGACCTTTGGTGAACAGTGATGTTCAACTCTTTCCACATATTCTCAATTGGACTGAGGTCCTGGCTTTGACTGGGCCACTCCAGGACATTTAACTATTTTATTTTAAGCCACTCCAGTGTGGCTTTGGCTGTATGTTTGGGGTCATTGTCCTGCTGGAAGATGAATCTTCTCATAAGTCCCAGGTCTTTTGCAGACTTCAGTAGGTTTTCTTCCAGGATTTCTCTGTACTTTACTGCATCTATTTTGCCCTCCATCTTTACAGTGTTTCCAGGCTCTGACGCAGAGAAGCATTGCCATAGCATGTTGCTGCCACCACCATGCTTCACAGTAGGGATGGTGTTCTCAGGATGATGTGCGGCGTAAGGCTTGCACCAAACTTAGCACTTAGTATTGAAGCCTAAAAGTTCTATTTTGATCTCATCAGACCATAGAATCTTCCTCCACTTGGTCTTAGAGTCTCCCACATGCCTCTTGGCAAACTCTAGCTGATGAGATTAGATGTGAGTTTTTTCTCTTGTAATAAAGGCCACTTTTGTGAAGTATCCGGGTTATTGTTGCAGTATCCACAGTGTCTCCCAGCTCAGCCGTGGAAGACTGTAACTCCTTTAGAGTTGTCATTGGCCTTTTGGTGGCCTCCCTGACTAGTGCCCTTCCTGCCCAGATACTCAGTTTTTGAGGACGGCTTGATCTAGGCAGATTCACAGTTGCACCATATTCTCTCCATTTCTTAATAATGGACTTTACTGTGCTCCGGGGGATATTCAATGCCTTGGAAATGTTTTTATATCCTACCCCTGATTAGTTATTTTGAAGAACCTTATTCCGGATTTACAATGAATATTCCATCGTCTTTATGATGTAGTTTTTGTTAGGAATTGTACTAACCAACTGTGAGACCGCCTAGAGACAGGTGTATTTAACCTGAAATCATGTGACACACCTTAATTACACAGAGCTGGACTCCATTCAACTAATTACATTACTTCTAAAGACAATTGGTTTCACCACAGCTCAATCAGGTGTGTCATAGCAAAGGGGTGATTATTTATGCACTCAATTATTTTCTGGTTTGTATTTGTAATTAATTTAGAACAATTTGCAGATTATATTTTTCACTTTGACATTATGGAAATTTTCTATGTTGATCAGTGGCAAAACCTCCTGATGTTTTAACACAATGAAATGTGGAAAAGTCCAAGGGGCTGAATACTTTTGAGAGCCACTATATATATATATATATATATATATATACACTCACCTAAAGGATTATTAGGAACACCTGTTCAATTTCTCATTAATGCAATTATCTAACCAACCAATCACATGGCAGTTGCTTCAATGCATTTAGGGGTGTGGTCCTGGTCAAGACAATCTCCTGAACTCCAAACTGAATGTCTGAATGGGAAAGAAAGGTGATTTAAGCAATTTTGAGCGTGGCATGGTTGTTGGTGCCAGACGGGCCGGTCTGAGTATTTCACAATCTGCTCAGTTACTGGGAATTTCACGCACAACCATTTCTAGGGTTTACAAAGAATGGTGTGAAAAGGGAAAAACATCCAGTATGTGGCAGTCCTGTGGGCGAAAATGCCTTGTTGATGCTAGAGGTCAGAGGAGAATGGGCCGACTGATTCAAGCTGATAGAAGAGCAACTTTGACTGAAATAACCACTCGTTACAACCGAGGTATGCAGCAAAGCATTTGTGAAGCCACAACACGTACAACCTTGAGGCGGATGGGCTACAACAGCAGAAGACCCCACCGGGTACCACTCATCTCCACTACTAATAGGAAAAAGAGGCTACAATTTGCACAAGCTCACCAAAATTGGACAGTTGAAGACTGGAAAAATGTTGCCTGGTCTGATGAGTCTCGATTTCTGTTGAGACATTCAGATGGTAGAGTCAGAATTTGGCGTAAACAGAATGAGAACATGGATCCATCATGCCTTGTTACCACTGTGCAGGCTGGTGGTGGTGGTGTAATGGTGTGGGGGATGTTTTCTTGGCACACTTTAGGCCCCTTAGTGCCAATTGGGCATCGTTTAAATGCCACGGCCTACCTGAGCATTGTTTCTGACCATGTCCATCCCTTTATGACCACCATGTACCCATCCTCTGATGGCTACTTCCAGCAGGATAATGCACCATGTCACAAAGGTCGAATCATTTCAAATTGGTTTCTTGAACATGACAATGAGTTCACTGTACTAAACTGGCCCCCACAGTCACCAGATCTCAACCCAATAGAGCATCTTTGGGATGTGGTGGAATGGGAGCTTCGTGCCCTGGATGTGCATCCCACAAATCTCCATCAACTGCAAGATGCTATCCTATCAATATGGGCCAACATTTCTAAAGAATGCTTTCAGCACCTTGTTGAATCAATGCCATGTAGAATTAAGGCAGTTCTGAAGGCGAAAGGGGGTCAAACACAGTATTAGTATGGTGTTCCTAATAATCCTTTAGGTGAGTGTATATATATATATATACACACACACAATACAGTTACAATGCAAACACGTGACATATGAAAAGCTTATTACTAATGTATTACTAATTGGCCTGTAGACATCTATTTTCAATAGTTTAGTGATCAAAGAACCCCATCACACCATGTCTTACAACCCCTGGTGAATCAGCATTCATAATGGGGCTTAATAATTTATTCCTTACACCCACCCAGAACTGAATCCTATTTTCAGTCTTCAAAGTAATGTCAGTGAGCAAATTAGCAGACAAGCACAATAATCGACCTTGTATCCTGGAAAGGCATGGATCATACTTTTGAAAGTGCAGTTTTACACACACTGCTCTGGGAAGCATACACTTGAGAATTGTCAACTGCTGCAAGCTGTGGAAGCAGAATTCTTTTGGGAAAAGGCAACACAATCCCCAGACAACTTGAAGTTGTGAAACAGAAGCACAGGGGAAACAACAGCCTTCAAGTCTCATCACATACCGAACATCTGGTCTAGTTATAAATACAGTGAAAAGCACTGCATTGCTTCACTGCCATGACATCTACCACTTCCACTACCACTAGCATTTCCACTACCAGCTCCCCCTGGGGCACTGACAAGAAATAATTTAGTCTGACCAAAGAAAAGTTATTCCCTGATAGTTGGTTTATCTTTTTAAACACAAACCATGTGCTTTTCCTGCCAGCAGGGGTCATCCATTACACATCTCCTTTGTTTTGTGAAAACCAAGTACATAGGATCTGGGCAAAATAATTCTGAGCTCAGCACTGCATCTAACACATGAAATTTCAGAGGTGGGACGAGCCATAGCCAAGTCTGGGACTATTTGTAAGGAATTTATTCATTCTAATTACTGATATTGTCCAGTTGGGATGTAAACTTGTGACCAAAGGTGTGATGCTTCACTTCTACTAAATATGAAACTTCCTGGTAGCAGCTCTACAGTTAGTATCTAACTTGTGTGGGAATCGTCCTGAAGGGTAGAGCCCGGACGGAATCTGACAGACTTTTTTGGTGGAAAATCTGAATAAATTCATATATTGGATTTAATGTTCTTTTATAAAGGAATTCAAGTAAGATTTCAGATGTTCTGACAGCATTTGCTTCCAGCAGTGGTCAATGGTGTGCTGACAGCAGGTAAACAAATTGTCATTGTCATGGCCATGAAATGCAACTGTCGAACCAAGGACTTTTGAACCCGGATGTATTGAGAGTACACTAAAAAATGTGGAAAGGTTGTAGAATCTGTACTGTTTGGTAGAATAATTTTATTGTGATAATTTTACTTTATTATTTTATTTGATATGGTCCAGGCCTCAGCGTGGAATGCACTTTCTTGCATAGCGGTGGGTGCCACTGGAGCAGGTGACCAATCATGACTGAATGGTACACAATAGCAATTTTATTTTCTTAAAACATGTCTTAACAGATGTTTCAGGACAATGCTTAAGAGGTCTTTGCCAAGTAAAGAAAGCGGTACAATGCAATCTAAGCTATGTTTTCAAAATTGAGACAGTGCTCCATTATTATTATTATTATTATTATTATTATTATTATTATTATTATTATTATTATTATTATTATTACAAAATAAAATACATTTTCTTTACTTTAAATAATAATCTACCCAAACCCAGGTTGCACAAGGGACATTTTTCATCTAATCCACTGCTGAAACACTCATAAAAGCCTGCGTTTACATGAAAGTCAGCATTTTTTGTTTTACCAATTATTGCATAATTATAAATAACTAATATATTGTATATCACACTTCCCTTAAACCTGTATAGTTTAGAACTATGAACTATGAAAAAAACGAACCCTTAAAAATAAGCCAAGGTAACTCAAAACGCCCTGTCTGCCTGTACTGTGAAGGTTTTCAAAGGTTCACCCATGCAGGGTCTGCAAAAGTAATATCGGCAAGGCACATGAAGAGATTAATAACAATATATAGGTCTGGCTTAGACATGTGTTCCCGGCTTCGAGGATTTTTTTTGTACAAAGTTGTGGCCATATATATATATATATATATATATATATATATATATATATATATATATATATATATATATATATATATCAAGGGAGCCAGTGAGCACGCACTGGCGTGCTTCCCAAAGCCTTTCTAAATAGGAAGCACAGAACAAGATTCTAGCATTTCTAGAGATGCTGGAAAATACGAGTCGATGCTGGATCCAAGTGGAAATGCATAACAGATGCCTGAATCTCCCTCCCTCCCTTCTTCTCTCTGCCGGTCACACGTTACAGTCCTCCTTCTCGTCTGAATTTAGTCCAGCAGGGGACTACCGCTAAAACTGAGCACCAAAAAAAAAAAAAAAACATAATAAGAAGTACTTTGATGAAGGCTGGCTAGGGATGGGGCGACGCTTGTGTTTCCTCCAGACGTTTACAGCTGCCATTGCGATCGCCGGAGCAGCAGCAGAGCACCTCTGTCTGCGGTGACAACAGCTGGATTCCTAGTGGAGGCATCTGCATTCAGGGAAAGCAGGCGGTCTGGAGAGAGGAGATACACAGCGCAACTTCACCGGCGGTGTCTGAACACTAACATGGTTGTCAGAGTGGCATTGATGCTGCAGTCTGCCTACTCAAGGAGGACGGGATCCTCTCATTGTTGCATATAGATACAACACTGAGCCACACATTGGATACATGGTACTGAGCTGTGTCGCTTTATCAAGCGCCCTGCTTTTAGTTGTACGGTTGGAGAAAAAGGGGGCATCGTCATCTAAATCTTGACCTCTGATGCACAACTGTTTCTGGACACCCAAGGATAATAATATCTGCCGTTCATAAGAGGAACTATCTGAAAAGAGAACACCAACTTGGAAGAAAAGGACTCGTTTAAAGGTAGGTGCATCATTTCGTGTTGGGAAATATCTTTAGATATGAATCCAGACAAATGATACGAATGGTACATTGCAATGTTGTATTTCCCAAAGATTTTATCCATACTTATTGATACTGTGCTACAACAAAACTATATAGATAGATAGATAGATAGATAGATAGATAGATAGATAGATAGATAGATAGATAGATAGATAGATAAAACATATTTTTTCAACCCAATATCTGATTATGTAATTAATGACTGGCTATATCATTTTTGCATGTTGAACTATATATCTGACCTCAGTAGTATTTTCCATTTGCCTAATATACACAAACATTAATGAGGGTACTGGTGATATATGTATATGACTAAATAAATGATCTAGCGCCTATTTGCCTGCAAGGATACACATGTTTAATCGTATTCAGTGATCTCATAAGGTCCACCGAGTAAGACCAACACTGATATTTGCCATCACGATCATCAAATCATCTGGAAATATTTAAGTGCTGGCCTCAGGTGTTTTATACTTTTTTTTCCATAACAAACTCGAAGGTATTTCTTTTAAGTTTTTTAAGTGGAAAAGCATGCACCATTCAACGTGTCTTCCCAATTAGGTGATTCTCAAAAGCAAATATTAATGACTATAAAAACCAGTAGAGCAGAGGCAGAAACCATATTTTAACTGGGTAAAGACTGACCGGTAAACGGATTTATGATCACATCCTTCATAAGAATCCCGGACTTCACAAAGGACAGAAACCGTTTCATTTTTGCTATACTCTTATTGTTTTAAACACCGTTGCAAAGTGTAGCAGAATACATCAATGTAATAAACAGATTAATGTTACCAATTAAAATAATAATAATAATAATAATAATAATAATAATAATAATAATAATAATAATAATACTCTGTATTCTTCACAGGACTGAGCCACAAGTGCAGCGAATAGATTGCAAAAGGTGAAACGCCGTTAACAGACGTTTCATCAACACAATTGTCTTTGTCAAGTAGAAAACAAACAAACGAAATCATTAGAAACAAACTAAAACACGATAACAAAACAAAGCGCCAGGCATGTCCCTGTGCAGCTGTTAACAGTGTGAAGTGTGTGCTGCCACTCGCCCCCAGCCCCTCTCATCCCCGGGCTGCTTTCGGACACACAGACGCGCTCACTTCCAGATGTGCCCAGCTGCTGTTGCGCATATTCACAGACTCACACTACTGATCACAGCTCAAAATGACTTGTGCATCTTTACAGACCGGAATGGAGCTCGGACAGAATAGCCATAGGGTGGTCGTATATGGATGATCTGATACGAGGGTGTGAGACGCATGAGTGAGGAATAAAGCAGCGCCATCCAGGTTTAGGGGTTAAACCTACAGGTGGGTGCAGAGAGATACATCGATTCCGAAATGCTATGTGACAAGCGTTGATTTAGTATTAGGTTTTGATGTTAAGTGGTAAAACCTGGAGAACAATCAATAGCAGTCCAGAGTTTATTCAGAGTTTAGGCACCATGGCTCAGGCCCTAGTGTCACACAGTCCTTGATCTTTCCCACAATATATTTTCGGCTTCTAACAAATAGGGTTGCTTTGGATGTTGCTATTGTGTTGGCTAAACTAGGAGAATGAAGTGATTATCTACTGCTTAACCTGATAGGAGCTCCCCACACAAAGAAACTATCCACGTATCACAGTTGTTGTTATTATTATTATTATTATTATTATTATTATTATTATTATTATTATTATTATTATTATTATTATTATTATTATTTCTTGGCAGACGCCCTTATCCAGGGCGACTTACAACAGTTAGCACAGGGAGAGGAAATTACACCAAATTAAACACTTTGGGGGAGCATGCTACATAACATAAACATACAATATTGGCATTGACATATTCCTGTGCCCCAGAAAACAGACTATTTCAACCCTGTGGAGAAATGTTACAATAAGCAGACCTCTGCACACAATAGCCCTGGGTTAAGGAAGGGTGTGGAGCCCTAGTCTGAAGCGAGGACAGGACACACCTAACAGGTTGCTGTATTCAGGGTATTTTGCATGTCTGAGCAGAGACAACTGAAGGAATTGACCTTGTTTAAATACTGGCAGTCTTTCAGTTGGATTTGCAAAAAAAAAAGGAAAAAAGTCTCCTCCCCAGTCACTTTCTTCTTCTTCTTCTTCTTTTTCTTTTTATAAAAATAATAACAAGACACACAAGCTCCATGCACTGGTATTGAGGTTGGAACCAGTTTTCACTGATCCCTGCCAACAACATCTGGAGTCACTTGCCAGGAATTCAACCTTTGCTGTTTATTTCCCTTAGAAGGAAAACTGTAAAAGACGGAGCTGCCATGGTCTAACAGGCACTGGGCTCTCAGAACAATCGAGGCAGAATCATATTCGCATCTTGGGAGGGGGGTTAAAAAAATATCATAGGCCCTAGCTATGGAAAAGTTGCTCTCATTGCATCTGGTCCAAGTCTTAACTGCCTTGTATGCCCATTTTGCAAGCTCTCTTTATAAACTCCTGTCTAGCCTGCTTCTAAAATTGATCTATACAACCCCATAGAGATTATTTAGGCATCTATGCCCAGTAGAGTGCTATGTCACAAGCAGATCCTGTCATCGAAGGCTGGCTGCTGCCCTCACATCAACGAAGGCTCCTCCGTGGCCGCGTCTCCCAGGACCCGACCTGGTTCATTCTGCCTATGTCACCTTTGTCACTCCAGTGCTACAGGAGATAAAGAAGTGGAGCACTGCAGAATTTCCTGTTTAGACCGAGACTTGAGTAATGGTGTCTGATTGTGTGGAGTCCTGAGCAAACATCTATGTTGCTTAGGTTTGTATCCTATTGTCACTTGTTGAATCCTTTGTTTTAAAGGAGAGAAGGATTTTTCTCCACTAAGCCAAACAAATGATTTTCATTTCAGTGCAGATGCATGTCTAATTTTGAAATGCAGATAGAGGAGTTAAGAAATGAATCTGTGTTACAGCACTCTTGGTGGCTTTCCTGCTCATTGTGGTACGGGTCTCTGCAATTTCTGTCGTTTCATAATTGTGATATTGTTCCTGTATATAAGGAGGCTAGTGTTGATAAGTGTAATCCAAAAAAACATATGAAAGTTTTGCATCAAAAAGCATTTTGATGATAGTAAAGAGCATCAAAATATTCCCAAACAGACAATGATGATTCAGTAAATAAAGGCAGTATTTACACCAGTGGTTTCTGGGTGTGACAAAGCAGTGAATGAAAGACCACCAAGCCATACTGATGTTTATATGAATTGATAGAAGTGTTCTTGCTCACATGCAGGTCACTTGTGTATCATCAAAAATTAGACCTCTTCACTTTTTTTTATTTATGAATTGCTTATGCTTTCAGAAACACTCTCATATGTAGCCTTTCAAAAACAGTGAAAGCAGCAGTAAATATATAGGTCAGAGACACTACATCACATATTCATTCACTTCCAAACACTCTTAGGCTCTCAGATTAATATCTGTATTTCTTGTGTTGGTTATGTTATTAATATATGCCCAGTGATGATATTGCTTAAACAATTAAAATACAATTCTGAAACATTTTAACATATAAAACAAATTAAAATGTAATCATTCAGTGACTGGTTTTGTATGTAAATGATTTTCAAAATGATGCAAAGCAGTGTAATGGCAAAAAGTCAGCTTAAAATGTACAATCCTGTGGTAAAATGAGAGAAGTGCCAAAGGTCCATTCCTAAGGTTCAGCAAATGTACTACACAGTGGCTTTCTGAAAGCAAGGGCACTGGATTTACAAATGTAATGGACATTACTCATCTTGGATACTTCCTTGCATAATTCCTCTGTGGGTGAGATTTTTCCTGGCAAAAAATGTTACCTCTGACTGTTAGCTGGGTATTAACTTGTGTGTTCATGTTCTTGGTCATTCCGGGTTGCTGTGCTTGTTCTTTATACAGAGAAACTCAGTGTCCGCTAGAATCCTTTCATCACCTTTCAACAGCGCAACAAAATGCACTAAGTGTTCAATGATTTTCATTTGACCTGAGGGTGTAACCCATGTGTCTCTTTAAGCTGAGACATGTGCCAAGCTCTTGGCCTCTCACCGTTCAATAATGCTGGCAAGTCTTGGACAGCTTCTGTCTATTTACACAAGGCTCTCAAACTTGAAAACAGGTTACAACCCAGCACTGCATTTTTTTATGTACAGTTTTCAAATTAGCACTGGACTGGAATGCCTTTTTTGTAACCAAATTAGTCTTGCTTCAGAAAGCAAAACAAGTAAAGGCATGAAAGAAACAAAGCAAACTTATTAGAAAGCAAAACCTCATTAGCTGTTTTATTAGCGGTAGTCAAGAAAAAAACGAAACCTGAATGCTCTGTAAAACACAGATAATAGATGCTTGAAGGCAAAAATTAAGCTGTTTTGTTTTTCCTCTGGCTTACTAAGGAGCTCATTTGAATAACTGCTTGTTATTGCGGATGTGAATAGCCCATTCCTGCTTGGCTATGAACACTTGGATTAAATAAATTACAAGCAGGGGACTAATTGTTTTGAGTTTTATTGCCTCCTCTTGACTCTTGGCAGAAGCTTTATTAAATAGGCTCTATGGGAAAACTCTTCCAGCCACAGCTTTCCCTCCTCTAGATATGGTGTTCACTTTTTGTGCTGTTTTTGTTAACCAGGTGCAAGTGGTGCTTAAGAATCCCTTCCTTTGAACATGCTGCCTAGTTACTCTCCAACGTAAGAGCTCAGGGCCCTCTTAAACTGGAAACACATGTCCCTGCACCAGAGTAACTGCTTGAGGAAACACAAGCTTCATTAGGCAACCATGGATAAATTCCCAGACCCAATGCACAATACATAAATAAACACACTTGCCAACCTAGTAGTATTTGTGGTGTAATCCATATGTATGAGGTGACGCAAGAGGGTAGAGTCAGAGTTCACGGCACGAGAGTGGTAGCTAGCCTAGCCTCATGGTGTCTGTGTAATATAGTTGTGCAAATAAACCAGTCAAATAATACTCCAGTTGCAAAAAACAAACATAAACCCAAACCTGTCCTATAATCTGAAACATTCAGCTCTGACCTATACTCAATTTCTGTTTATAGGACTCAAAGAATTGCACTTATTTGCTATTAATCACCTTGAAGATGTTTATATCAACACATATCTACCCTAATATAATTTAGTAGTTTTAACAGAACAGTTAATGAACAGTTGTGGTCTCATACCATATATCTCGGTGACAGGGTTTTGGTGATCGTGCAAACAGGATTTCCTAAGGAAAGCATGGTAGTTACAGGTCCCCTTGCACTTAAGCAAAGGAAACATTAAAGTATCTGAAAGCAGTCGCATGGCTGAAAATTGATGTTCTTTTCCAGCCTTTTGAACATTGATGCATTGAAGGGTCTTACAGTTACAGCTGTAAAGGAAGTTGGTTCAATAGCAGGGGGATTGCTTTGCCAATTTCAGTTCTGTACATTCAAGGAATTTGAGGAGGAATCTGCCAGTGCATGACAAGATGATGCATGCTCTTGCCGTAACTCTTGTCAGCCATGTTGGGGTTGCTGCTGACAACCTCACGCCCATTTTTTTTATTATTATAATTTTTTTAATAAATGGCTTTATTTAATGAGTACCTGAGAACGCCACGAAAGGTGAAAGGCAGTGATTAAATATGCAATGTTGCTCCAGCAGTGTGACTTATGGCTCTGTCATACCTTGCTGTGCCTGATCTCCTCGGTGCTGGTAAGGTCTTTACAGTTCCCCCCTTTTTGGACCACCTTGAAATAAAAAGGCTGAATTACTCCCCAGTTGTGCTGCTGTCTCCGCATGTGAATTCCAGTCCAAAACCAACAAGGTGGTTCAAATGATTGGGCGTTTCTGTTATTTCTGAAGCCTATAGAGTTGTTTTGGTGTGACACATGACCTACAGGTGATATTGTCCCACGTGGGCAGACATGAGCACTTTGAAGTGGCCTACTTTGTTTATGTTTGTTTGTACATTGCACACCGACCTGATTTGGGGAGTGAACGAAAGGTGTCTATTATATTATCACCATTCCAGTTTTAAACATGTTAAAGCTTGCAAATTCATCTTCCATAACTCCCAGCCCAATCACACGCTTTAGTCTCAAGGTTGATGGAGCTTGTGTGGGTATAAGGGAGCATTTGCCTCCCTGTAGTCTGGGCAGGTTCATTAAAACAAAAGAGTGCACACACACACAACTCAGAAACATTGTACATTGTACTGCAGGGAAATGAAAGATAATGTGAGCATTCTGTGCTGTTACCAGGGGGATATGACTGCGCTCCCTGTGCTCTGTGGTTTATATATCCAGTGTACAAAGTAGAGTGCTGGGCACATTAGGAGTTCTGGAATGGTACAAGAATGTGGAATATGGCTGGGCTTCCATCATAGAAATAAGCGGAAAATACATGGAAAATGTTACACTTTACTTTACACTATGGTTATGCATTCTGTCAGAAGAAAAAAATAATAATAATAAAAAAAAAAAAATATATATATATATATATATATATATATATATATATATATATATATATATATATATATATATATTTATTTCCCCCCCAAGTTAACTTCCAAATAAATACATTAATAGTATGCAAAGTTATGCAAAGTTTTTTTTTTCCTATCCTACTTCTGAATGTTTGTTCATGGCATTATCAGTTTGTTCCTTACTGTAAAAATCACGATCTTCATATCAGTATAAATCAAAGGATAGCAGCTTGAAGTTCTAAATGAGATGTTTCTGTCGGTGAGTTACAGTGACAACACAGAACAACTTCAAATCCACTTTGGCAGTGCAGTCAGCGTTCACACTCAAACCCTCAAGGATTTCTTTTGTGTAAAGGTTAAGTGCTGTCAGTGCCCAGCCCTTGATCAAATTCTTGTCTAACGGAAGGTGAGACACCCTTGGAAATGCTGCATATGTCATTAATATTGTATCTAATTATATGAACAAGGTGCGTGAAGATTTGCTCCTAGTGGGTGTGGGTGCTTCTTATATCTAATTGTTTGTGTCCTTTTTTTCTTTCTAAGACCTCCATCAAGACTGACTTTCACAGACATTTGTATCTTTCCTGGTAAGGAAGAGGCTTCTATTCTCAGCCCTTGATGTTTGAATTTCAGTTCTGTTCTCTTACATTTGCCTCTGCTATATCTGAAATACAGGTTTGGTTTGTCTTTGTCACTCCCTTTGAATCTGTTTTGACCTTGGTTACCTAATCTCTCTATAGCTTTGTCTTGTTTATTACAATCAAAATACATATTTGTTGTTTGTTTTGTTGTTAAGGTGGCTGTTTCAGTTTTGTGGTGAGTCTTGAAGCTTTTCCCTGGACTTTCAAGAGTAGCAAGTGTCTGCTTCTGCTGACAAGCAGACACAGTTGCACAATGGCAGGTGAATGAACATAATTGTTAAAACCAATCTCTGGAGATGTACTTGTTTCTGAAAATAGGATGATGGGTTAGTTTTTTACAATATAACATGATGAACCAAATCCCCTACATCCCGCTCTGTGAAACCTGCTCCTTCTTTTGAATATTTTTGCCTATTCTCTGATGAACAATACTATTTATTTTTTAGCTGATGCACGTACCCAGGGTGATTTACACTGTAGCTGTCAGAAGATATCATAATTTCAAGAAACATAATAATATGAGCCAGAAAATACATTATACAGGTTCCAACCTAATGAGAGTAAGATCAAATGAGAGGAAATTGAAAATACATTGTGTTTTGGAATTTGGAGGCAGTTTAGGGATAGATCAAGTCAGGGCAGAAGATATGGCAATAGTTGCAGCAATGGTATGTGCTGAAAGCAGGTGCAACTACAGCTTTGAAGATGCAGTGGACAATTAAAGCAATTTAAAGGGCTAGAATGAATACAGATATACTAGTGAGCAATATCAGGGAGCTTCATGGTGTGAAGCAGATAAGTGTGTTCAAATTGTATTAAAGATTGAGTGAAAGTACATTAAAGGTTGACTTTAACAAGGTTGACAGACCTGTGGTCTGTCAGAATCCTCCTGGTGAACAGTGTGGTGAGGAGCGGCCTGCATTGACACACACTTCAGTGCAGCTATTAACTCTGGAATAAACCTGCCCAACAAGGCCACTTCCCTGGAGCTCATGTAGCAGGGCCAGGCATGACCAAGTCAGGGAAACTTTCAAGGGAGCATCTGCAGCTACAGTACAGTGGGATCAAAGCCAAGGAAAACTTAAACACAATGTGGTTAGTGTAAGAAAACAGCAATACTCATCAATTTGAAATGAAACACACGCACACAAACACACACACGCACATGTTTTTACATGAGCTGTTCTTATGTATTTGTAAGTGTTATGTTTATCTCTATCCTTATTCATCATGCCAGTAGTGTGAATAGGGAGCTGTTGTCCTGCAGTCTGACACTGTACCTGTGAATGCTGGTTAAACAAGTCAGCTGAATCTGACTTGCAATTAATGTTTTTCATTTGTGCTTTTGAGTAACCTGTTATTTCCAATCTCAGATTAAAATGCCTAAATCTAGAAAAATAAATTCAATAGGATTTAGTTGGGGATATGAGAGATCTACCCAATAACTGATGATGGGTGATGAGAAGGAGGAAGGAATTGTACACTCTGTTGGACATTTTGCAATATATTTTGGTGGCGTTGTTATTGTCAAAAGCACAGGATTGTGTCAAGCAAATATCTTAGCTTTTATTTGTTACAGTCCATTCAATTATGTTTTAGGCCACTCAGTTTACTTGCTGTAGGTATTATAACTCTTCCCATTATTTTTAAGAGTGTGCATACCTGAATCTTTTCTAATATGCTTGTGGTATTAAATTAAGATGTTTTTCTGTGTTTTCCAGTAGGTCGACAGGGTTGTATGCATAGTTATCTGTGGAGCCTAGATTTAAAGGTAGACCATTGTCTGCAGTTGGATACATTCCTTAAGTTCCCTAAAAGGATTGAGTTGCACAGAGAGACACTGGCTTTTTAAATGATTTGAAGGGAACAAATTATGTCGCCGCTGTTGGAAGGACCACCCTAGAGAACGAGATGGAAGCCACTTCCTTTTGTCAAATGAAGTGAAAGTGTTCTGACTGCATCAGTGGGATAGCATAGACATTTTCTTAAAGAAGCCTTTGATTGAGAATTCTCTCTCTGTCTCCCCGTCATGCTTGGCAGCTGCTGCTTAATATTCTGCCGACTGCAGAGATACTGTGTGTGTGTGTGTGTGAGTGAGAGAGAGTAAGTGTGTGTGTGGGAGCCTCTGTGTGTGCAGTCTGTGTCCTAGGGGGCAAAGTCAATCACATGAACTGAAATCGGAGCCAGTCTCGCATCTTAGCCCCTGCGAGTGTTTTGACTGAAACAGAGCATTCAGGTCCAAGTTGGGTTCTCAGGCAGCAAGTTCCCGTCTCGCTCCCCTGCCCCTGCCTCGTGCCTTCAGACTGCAATTAACTTCTCATCATCAAAGAGAATAATGAGCAGGGAGACAGGCAGTGAGAGAGTGAGATAAGAGGATGGAGCTGGGGTTGCTGCCGGAGTTGGGACTGTTTGAACAGAGGCAGCGAAACAACACTCTCTGGGCGAGCGTGTGTTTTTAGTGTTGCATTCCACAGAGAGAAAGAGAGAGAGGCTGAGAAAGAGAGAGAGAGAGAGAGAGAGAGAGAGAGTGTGAGTGAGAGAGAGAGAGAGAGAGAGAGAGAGAGAGAGAGAGAGAGAGAAGCCCTGAGGGAGGATTTCTCTTTTATATTTCTCTCTTTCTAAAGAATAAGAACTCTTCCTTTATCTGTTGGAAAGCAAATAGAATTGCCCTTTTTTTACTGTAAGCTGTCTGACGTGCATGGATTACTAGCGGTGGAAGGATGGCAACATCTTAAGAGCCAGGAAAGATAAAAGCCAAGGAGAGAAGCGTACACTCTGAAGGAGAGCTCTCCTCTGGGAGCACACGGGATGATGGCACCGTGTCTTTGAGTGAATCGTGCATAAGAGCTGCCCAAGGTAAGTGACATGTTTTAGAGAGGGAAAGCTAGCTCATTATTCTTTTCTCATTTTTAATGTAATAAACAGCAAGTTCATTAACACCTTGGTAGTTCTTTTTCCACTCAGAGGATTGGCTTGATCCCATTTTATTTATACTTCATCAAACGTCTCATTTGGCCTTTGAGTCAGAGGAAAGTTGAAGTCAGAGACATCAGTGCAGAGCATTATGCTTTTTCTTTTCTTCATGGATTCTGCATAACATTCCAGGACATGTCCCCTCCCTGTTTAACAGCAAAGACACCTTGTAATGCAGATGCTCTCTTCCAAGTCTGGGATTTAATCCTGCACTGAGCACACACTACAGATCTCGAGTCCCTACGTGTTCGGGGGAAAAATGAATGCAGAAGTTTTCGTGTAATAAATCAGCAAGGAAATAATTCCACAGTAAGTGATTCTGAGCATCTCGATAAGCCCTGATCCTCTGCACTAGGAGATGTGACTGGTTGGGAACAATTGGCGCCGGTTGCGAACATTGTCAGCCAGATTAGCAGGGACTTGATAAGCAGGGCTTCACTTTGTCAAAGAGCTTCAAGCTTTAATAGTCTAAGAAATAATTCATTAATTTGCCACAGCTGGTGTGTGAGTGCTTAGACGTTGATGTAGGGCTTCTGCCAGGGATAGCTGTGTGTCCCAGGGAGGAGCGGTGGTGTGGCATACAGGACTGAGGCCAGGGTGGGAGGGCTGGGAAAGCATCAGAACAAGGGAACACAGTGAAGCAGCTCTTCTTAATTGAATACAGAGGGAGGTTGTATTGACTACAGGGAGATCTGTAACTCCTCTACAATTACACAGACTATAACAACAACAAAAACAGTTACAGTGTGTTAAATTGACTGAAACACCAAGAAGTTTAATTGCCATTTGTATTGGTGTATCAATTTATTTAAGTGTTTTTTTTTTTGTATAATGGAAAAAATGATGTCCATTATATTAACCAGAGGGGTACTCTTTCATTTTATTGAACATTTGAAAGTATTTGTTCTTAGATTTGTTGGACACAGCCCAAGTCCAGCATCTCTTCTTCAATGCTCATACTTTACACACACACCGTGATTGGCAGGATGCTGTTGATGGATGGAGTTGTCATAGGTGTCCAGTACATCGGCTTCCTTCTTTTTCATCTGGTGTGTGCTTGGAAAAGCAGTATATATATAATCGACAAGGCAGACCATTGCCCAAACAAAAATGCAAACAAACAAAGTAAATAAATCACAGCTGTTCTGGTCTCATTCAGCTCTGCAGCAGACAGTTGTGTGGGTTATTAAGGCAACATTTGCTTTGCTGAAAAATCTGGTGTGTCAGTCCCAGCCTCAAATGATCAACTTCATACACCCAAAAGTCCAACTGCAGTGGGAATTAAGTAAACTAATGTATTACACCTGCCCTTTACAGTACCGAAGTACCAAAACCTTACTTGTTTATTTCATTTTCAGCAGGACTCAAGTCATTGAACAAGATAGGGAAACAAATATTTTTTCCATGACTGAACATGAGGAGACATCACTGTCATCTCATCATAGACATCTTTCTTGCCTGAGGGCCTGGACTGTGCTATCATTAATATTCTCCTATTATCAGAGAATCATTTGACTTTTAAAACCCTGATGGTGGTGTACCAGTGTGTCATCACAACACTCTCCTTGCTTTACATGCCAGGCAGTGCTCTGCAATGGGTTTTATTAATATATATAAAAGGAGGCCTTGAAATGTCCTCCTGAGGTGAAAGTGAATTGCATTACTACTGAGCTGTTGAATGCTGTGAATATGCATATGCTGCCCTTGCCTCATTTGCAAATGAAATTCAGAATGGAAAGCAATGGAAAATGGTCAATGCTGAGAAACAAGTGAGTACAAACTGGTTAATGGATAAGGGAGGATCGTCTTCAAAAGATATTTGTCTTTATGTATTTTTTATTTTATATCTCTTCTAAGTTGTGATTTGCTTGTCTATCCCTCCTCACGCAGCCTGGAACGTGTGAGAGATGACCCTGGTCCTGTCGATGAATCCGTTTTGCGATCACGCCGCCTCTGAGGGAGGTCCCGCAGTCCCACAGTACCAGCCCATCTGGGAGTCAGAGCGCCTCAGCAAGAGCTGCATCTCCTGCCCTTCTCCACTAGAGGTCGCCGTGGAGCAGCTGGCAGAAGGTAGTGTGATGCGGCTGTGGAGGCCGCCATTGGACGATGCCTCCAGGTGCTCACGTGTTCAAGATGATAAGTCGATGTTACCGTTTATTACAGTTTCATCCATTTATGTGATCATTCACTCTACTTTTATACAAACGTTCCTCATGTGCACAAAAAACAGTAGAAGTTTTAAGAGTAAATCTAAATTTACGTAGAAAATCAGCAATGATCTTAGACAGGACGTTTTGAACATTGTGTAATCCTGTCATTCCTCATTGATCCCAACAGAGCCCCATTACAGAAGAGCTCCAGATCATGGCGCTGCTTCAAGGATTGCCTATTTTAAAAGGAAGTATGTGGAAGATGAGGATTTCCATCTCACCTTCAGGAGTTGCTGCCAGACAGTGAGTGTCCTCAAAGATCCCACTCAAACATGCTTTTTGATTTTTGATGATGTATCCAGGATCAAAGTGTACACAAGTCTGTTAGAGTGACATTATCAGGGTATTCAAAACGCCAGCGTTGGGAAACCAGTCTTTTGGCATAGCTGTTTTGTCGATCATTTGGGGCTGTGTGCATCAGGTGCTCAGAGATGGCATTTTGAATCTAGGTCCACTACACAAATATATTGCAGGGATCCTTTACTACCTCGTACTACCACTTGCTCAAAATTCATTAGGATTCTACTTTTGTCCTTCAGGATGTTATTTTTTCAGGAAACATGCATGCAATTATTTGTATTATTATTTCAGGCTTAAAGGTTTAAGGAATTAAAGAACCTGCTGGGGAGATTTCCCCAAGTCAGCCCCAGCCTCTACTCCAGTCCAGGTCCAAGGGAAAACCTAGAGGCACTTCCTTACAGAAATAAAGATGGGTGGAACGAATCAAGTGCCAGACCTTGCTGTGCAGTGTGATTCCCTTGATGCTTTTGAGAAACAGCTTGATGCAATTTGAACAGTAAATGTCTTCCATCTGGATGAGCACAATTGTTCATCCCCTATTGTATGCATTTATTTTATTTTGTTCAACAAAGCAAATGGTGGCACTAGTAGAATCAATATAGCTTCTTCAAAATTTGGCCTCTGAGGATGAGATCTCGATGAAAAATAAAATCATAATTATGTGAACATGTAGATAATAGGCTAGGTTAGTGGTAGGCCTGATAGATTTGTTTGTGTCTCAAAAGTATAGAAACTGATATCAATGAATGAGTTGTACTGTTATTTTCTTCAAGAGAAATATTTGTGGTGGGCTGGATAGGTTGGTAAGGTCAACATTTGGTGAAGGGCTGAGACCCCTAAAGGTTTCTGTGAAATAAATATGAAATTCAGATCTATTCCCATAAATTTGAAGTTTTACTTTGTGCCCTTCGCTTTGGATTCTAACCTCAGCTTTGTTTAAATCTGAGAGAAACCTAACCTAAATAATAAGATGTTTCTATTGTCTGTTGCTCTTTAAAACAGAGCAATACCTCACCTAATGAATGCCTGCAGAAGAAAAACATAGACGAACATTAATAATACAACACATAAACATTGTGGAGGGAGAATCAAAACAGAAGAGTCAGACAAAGGAGGCTGCAGGAACGCTGGTTTAATGGCATCTGTGCTTGAGCCGCATAAAGAAAGATCACATCTTTAGTAATATACCTTCTTGTCAGGGGAAACTAAACCTGCAAGTCTAGGCAGAAGACTAGCAAAATGACTTTTGCTGCAGTGCGAAATGTTCTCCACTTTTTCTAACTCCGGTGTAATTCCTACTACCTTTTTTGATTTGAACATTCAACATTTTACATCAGCTTTCAGAAAATGGGAAGTCAATTTTGTTCAAGAGCAAAACCCTTTGAAATCACCCCGTAGATCTATAAAAAAAGCACACTCCAAAATGTCATACGCACCATAGCTCCAACTCTCTGACAGGAAGAGAGATATAAAAAAGGTGATGGAAAAGGTACTTGCCTCTCAAATACCTCATGTTGTTTTAGGTCAGCACTGAGCCTCATAATAAGGCTACCTGTTTAAAGAAATGTATAGTGTTATTCAGTTTCCATTCAACTCCTTTAAGTGTTCAGCCTCGGGCATTGGCCGTAACTCTGCTGCTTCGTCCTGCAGATGCCGCCGGCGCTGGAGGAGAGAGCCCACGTACTGCGCCTGTCCCTGGACAAGCTTCGCTTCATCGAGGACCCTGAGGCCTTCCTGCGCCGCTCCGTCCTGGTCAATAACCTCTTGCGCCGCCTGCGGGCTGAAATCTTCCTGCAGGGGGACTGGTGCTTCCCCCCACCTCCCGCCCCAGCCCCACCTTGCCCCTGGGAGGCCCAGCCCTCCCGCCCGTGCTGCAGCAGCCCACTCCCCGCCCAGGGACCGTACCGCAAACGCATCCGCCTGATCCGCGGGGAGGGAGAAGAGTGTTTTCAGGGCTGCTGTTGTTTCTATGGGGGTCGCTACCTGCGCCTGCCCTTTCCTATCTGTGAGGAGGCTGCCACTTCTTCTTCATCTTCCTCTTCACCCCTCTCCCCCTCTTCCTCTTCTTCTTCCTCCTCCTCCTCCTCCTCCTCCTCCTCATCTTCCACTTCCTCCTCCTCCTTCTTCTCCGTCTCTCCCTCAGTCCCTCAGTTACTGCACCTCGAGGGTGGCGAGACCAGACTGGATTCATTCTACCCTTGCCTGGACCTGCCAGAACCAGTCAGACCGGCCGTTGAGCTGGAGGCCAAGGAGAGGTTGAAGCAGAGGGATAAAACTGGTTCATGGCAAGGAGAACGTGGGCACAGTAAAATAGCAGGCAAACAGCGAGGGAAGGGAGAGGCACACGGTGAAATCGCAGGTCATTCGAGCTGGAGTGTGGACACAAGTGAAGTTGGACAGGAGCCCATGATGTGCTGTCAAATGAGTAGGAAAATATAGTATTTTGCTTTGGAAAATAAGCTGGAGAGCCTGTGTTTACCGTGCATCAGGTGCAGCAAGGGAAAGTGGAGTGGAGTCACAGTGGAGTCATTTGGAGATTTTGGAAGAAGGAACTTTTCCTGAGGAGTGGCTGTGTGTCTGTTTCTTTACAACTAATGAATATAAGCCCTTACAACAAAGGAGTATGGATTCCATTTATAACAGAGCACAGTAAAATGCTAGTACACAAAATGGGTACAAACAGTCAGAATTTGACAGTTACAATTAAACATGGTGCCTTATTTTTGTAATGTTTTAAAGTTGTTTTCTTTCTTTCCATAATTAAATAGTTTGTGTTTTGGGAGCCAAGTTTAATTATATAATGCACCAGGAGATGTGACGCAGAGCACTTACTAAGGAGTAACTGCACAGGGTCTGACTAGCACTAACAATGGTGAAACAACTGAATTATCGTGAGTTCCCCAAGGGTCTGTGCAAGGACCTGTCCTAATCTCTCTTCACATCCACCGTTTGGGTTCTGTTTTCTTCTTTCATGGACTCTTAGCATTTCTATGCTGATGATGGAACAAAGGTGACCGAATAATGACAACCAAACAAGATTCACTATAAAATGTTATTATGTGGTATTCATCCAGCATTCTCTTTGGTATATTACTCAGTGCATTTGACAAGGCTCAAATTCCAGTACCAATATCAAGGGTAATGGAGGGAGTTACAGCATTGTTGGATGCTTTTAAGGCGGGTATAGTGTGCTTTACATACTCTTTTTACTACACAAATCTCATAATAAGTCCTGGACAGATACCCAGCTTCAGATACCTCCATTCAATGGCCTCAAAGCAGTCACCTTGTTAAACAAGCTGCACACATTTCAATAGATTTTTTCTTCTGAGCCATCCTGTGCTATGTAAAGTTTTTGTACGAATCTAAATGGGCCAAAATTAAATTAAATTACGTTAGTTTAATTGATCTGTTTTTAATGCCTGTACTTTGGAAGGTAAGATAAAAGGATGCACATGTAAAAGTATTTTCTTTTTTATTTCGTTTTATCAGTTTTTTGTAAATCTTCATTATGTAATTGAGTCTTGTATTGTGGACATTCCAGGAGCTTTCTCACACTACAAAAAGTAAAACCAAGCAATACTGCAGTGTCGGGATACTGACTGAGAAAGAGAAGCACAAATATTTGCTTTTATTTGTTTGTTTGTGTGTGTGTTTTTAATTCTGTCTAGGAGTAAAAATGTTTTGACCAACAGTTTTTGTGTGATTCTTGTGAAAGCTGTAAAAATCAATATGAATAAACCAAAAGAATATCCAGAAATGTTTATATAACATGTTCACTATCAGCCATCTTGCTTTCTCCCTCCTATTTCTGAACCTGCAGTTCAACACCTCACCACTGAAAGCAATGTTCCAAAAGTGTCAGCCACCATTTTGCTACTGTGTGGCAGTCATGTGTCTTTTCTGGGAACTCTTTTGTTGACCTCTTAAATATGACCTCTTAAACACGATTCCTGCCTTGAAAGTGAGAGATTATCAAATCCAAAACAAACTCAATATGAAAATGATGAATAATAAGTGTCATATATTTGGTCTGTGTTCTGCTCTTTAAAGAAACCCTAAAGGGATATTGCTGCCTGGGAGCTATCCCTGACATACAGGTGATACAAGTAGGATAAGAAAGTCCTGCAACATGATGAATGGCCACTGCGGCTGGCTTCTGTGTATATGTCTTCAAAGGGAGTATGAGTATTGAGTATTCACCTTTAGAAATGAGCAATGACAGAAATCCTACCTTTAGTCCCAGAAAGTGTTTTGTGTTCGACTGTTGCTAGAGGGACTCACAGGGGCTCTCCTTCAGAAATGTATACCAATTCATCATACAAAAGATCCTTACAAGTCCAAAGTTGGAGTTGGTCAATTTATTCCACAGTATACTAATAATGTTCTGCATGAAGCCTCCCACGCTCACAGTAAGACGAAATTTGAGCTACATCTTAATCATAATAATATCAGAACAAAAATAATCATTCCCCTCCTTCATCATTCTGTGGTTAGCACAATAGTAGTGCAAGATGAAGAAAAAAATGATATATTTCAAGAGCAAGTGGTAAGCAAAAATGAGGTTACAGAAAATATGGTCTTAAGTGCTGTCATCTGTCTGATTTTCTATTAAGGTACTTACTAACAGCAGTTCGGTACGGTCTAGACTGTGGATTCCTGAGCACATCAGTGTTCCTTCCTCATTTATCTTTCTGACACACAAGTAATCAATTTCCTTCTCTTCCCATACCATCTCCATTATCTCTATGGAAACAATATTTACTAGCTGTATCCCACAAGCTTGGATCTCGACACGAAAAAGCACAGCTTACAATGACTGTAAAAATATTCATTTATAAGCCTCTTGCGGCAGTAATATCAGGGTAGAGAATTGCACAGATTAAAATTGCATTAAACTGAGCACTCCAACTCAAATTCTTTACATTCCTTCCCTCCCCTCCTCTCTGGACCTGCCCCTCACACTGTTATTTACCTGATATGGGTAGTGATTGCTGCAGATTGTCTTGGTATCTGTGATTTCTTCCTCTCAAGCTGTCAGCTCTGTTTTTCATCTCTAAATATTTGTCTTTTGAGCAATGGTTGTCCCTGCTCCTTTGTTGCCAATGCTGACACTAATTACCATTGTAATTTGGTCTTGACTGGAAATGCAGCCGTGATATCTCTTTGGTGCACTAGATTGTGAATTCATAGAAGTCCTGTGAATTCATAGTAAGGCACCGAGAAGTATGATTCACCATGCTGAAAACCACGGGAAACATTTCATTGTGTAAGCACAGAAATTTCAACAGAAATGTTTCTAGCTTCACGGCTGTATAGATCTGGATCGCTGTCGTGGATTCTGTATGCGAATGCTGCTCTTATTTGCCCCTTGACATATTTGCTGTTTGTTCCTATGTTCAGAATATTTACTGCATGCTTTTAAATACCTTTGCTAAACTATCTCTGTCTATGTTATCTCAACACTTTTCTTTTATAGTGCTGTAGTGCAAAATCTTTTTTATACACTAAATATTCAGTATGTGAGGGACTGTGGGTTGGATTTAGAGTTTGTCTTTGCCTTACTTCTGTAAAGTAAAAAAAAACAACAACAACAACAACAACAACAACAACAACAACATATGTGCATATTAGGAGAGCATATAATACAATACCACTACTACTACTACTACTACTACTACTACTACTAATAGAACTGTACAAGGCAGAGACTCTGAAAGACTGTAATTTATCTTCATTCTGTCATGTAGTGTAGTGAGTAATAGTGTCAGGTTTTGAGTAGAGGTATAAATATCTCAGAGCTGTGAGGATCCATTGAAAATGAGAGTCTTCATGCTGATGGGGAGTGCTGGGATTTCTCTCCGGGCTGAAGACTGCAGCCTGCTGTCTTTGGGATTTGGCATGTTTTAGTGGAAAGGTAGTCTGCAATGAAGGGAGCTGTCATTTGTCAACAAGGAACTTTGGCAGCTCCCTGTTTCCATGGGAACTGTCTGTTGCTGGGGAATGGTTTTGCATCACAAGGCTCTGAAACTGATGCCAAATCTCCACACAGGTTTCTTTACATAATTTCATTCACATTAGTTTCAGCAAGAAAGTGTTTTTTTGTATTTTGTTTATTTACTCGTGCATTCATTCATTATTGTTCACTGGACCTTATATGTTGTCTCTGTTGAATAGTAGTTGTAGTTGTCCTTTCTATTGAATTTAAGTTTAAATACAAGCATCCTGTTCCTGAGTCTGGGTGTAATGATATTGTTAAAATTCTGAATCTTTTAAATGGCCATTTAATCCTAACATGAATCTACACTGGCTCTAGTTCACATCCTTGGTGTGACAGGATACTGACTATAGCAGTATTTTATCAGTCCTTGGCAAAACTCTCCTTCCTTCTGTTCTGCCTCTAATTATGAGTTGCAGTTCAGTGTTATCACACCTGTTAATGAGCAGTCCCTTTATTTTGTCATCAGTCAGTTCCTCCAATGGCCATAGTCATGGGACATTCTTCCTGATCTAACTCTGTTTCTTGTTTGCTGTACAGTAGTAGAGAAAGGGAAGAAGGAAGACAATCTGACACAGAGACTGGAAAGGTTCTATATATCTTACTTATACACTATAGCCACAGGTATAGAGCAATAATTCTAAGAACTGTGCATGTTCCCCTTTAAGAAATCCAGTTCTGGGGTCATACACTTCATTGACTTTGCTCTCCAGTTTGTTTTGTCTCTTCTAATTAATTCCAAAACAATGGCAGGTACACTTGATCTACTAGGGATGTCATCATGCCCTATACAATGTAGTTATAGTTTAAAATACAATTACAAAATGACATCCATACATAAATATAAATATATATTATGGAAACATCTGCAACATGATAAAAATATATCACTTTTTTAGAATACATTAATGTGTTTAATAAAATATGATAGAATGCATTTTAAATTTATGTATAGTACATAAGGAACATTTATTCTGTTAGTTAGTACTGGGGCTCTGACTATTGTCCGAATAGTCAGAACACCAGCCATAGAAAGCACCAAAATATGAAACTAGACCCAAACCTCCCTTCATCCGATGTATCAGTTTTTACAAGCGGAAATGCAACAACAATAGAATTAAGTAGAGCAATTTAAAATGCACAAATACCCAGTTACAAGGTTTAGAGGTATATGAAAACAAACCATAATTTTGGCTGCCCAGTTAGCCAATAGCATTGTCCAGAATTCCCCAGAAACAAAAATTAAACCAACCACCTGGCTGCAAGGAGACAGCTGATCCATGTTTACTGACTGTCCAGGAGCTGTTATCAGTATCACAGGTGTGCCACCACTGAGAGATCTGAGATCTGAGAGTCATATCTCCTTCTCTGTAAACTGATAAAGTTCATATATAGATTGTCTTAATTTATTTTATATTAAAAACCCTACATGGTTCCATGGCTGAGTTGGCTTTAATCACCACTTAATAACCATGTTCTGTTCTTTTCCTGGCTCTTAACCTTTCCTGTACGACAGCTAACACTGTTTTAAAACACAAGGAACAAAGATTTACAGATTCTAGCACTGGGGAGCGGGCTGCACAATATCCTGCTCAGCCAAGAACAATCGCAATGAGTGAGACGTAAGTAATCAAAACTGACAAGCAGAAAAGTAGGTAAATCAGGTTATTGTTCCTATGTCAAATGCACTTAAAAGGCAAGTATTATGTTAATAAACTGTAATTATATATAATAAAGAATATATTACACTATTACATGATACATTCTGCAATCTCTAAGTCACTGCCAAGAATTTGGGTGAAAAAAATCTGAAATAATAGAGATATTTAACACTTTTCTGTATGTGTGATACAATTTGTATAACAACTGCCTAAATATTCCTATAAAATATGTATTTAGCAAACACAAAAAGTCAAATTATCTAGGAGATAAATATGAAAATGTATCAAAATATATGTTTATATTTGGGAAATCTGTTTTTTACCATTTCATAGGACAATGTATGCCAGTGCTGATTTCTGTGGTTTCAGTAGTTTAAATTAAATAATAATAATACAAATAATAATTCATTTCAGCTGGTATATATTATCTTACTTTTATGGGACAGAGAATTATGATTACTATAATTCACCTATCTGAGAGTGCAGATACTGAGTTCTGGGAGCATACAAAAAAGAAAGGAAAAAAAAGTTTTAAAAATATACTGTTCCAGAGGGTAAAAAAATTATGAATAAGGCATTTTATCAATTTTTTTTCTTATGTTCTTATCAACAAATACATATATACTCAGCAAAAAAAAGAAATGTCCTCTCACTTTCAACTTTCACTTTCATTTTCAGCAAACTTAACATGTGTAAATATTTGTATGAACATAAAAAGATTCAACAACTAAGACATAAACTGAACAAGTTTCACAGACATGTGACTAACAGAAATGGAATAATGTGTCCCTGAACAAAGGGGGGGTCAAAATCAAAAGTCACAGTCCGTATCTGGTGTGGCCACCAGCTGCATTATGTACTGTAGTGCATCTCCTCCTCATGGAGTGCGCCAGATTTGCCAGTTCTTGCTGTGAGATGTTACCCCACTCTTCCACCAAGACACTTGCAAGTTCCTGGACATTTCTGGGGGGAATGGCCCTAGCCCTCACCCTCCGATCCAACAGGTCCCAGACGTGCTCAATGGGATTGAGATCCGAGCTCTTCGCTGGCCTTGGCAAAACACTGACATTCCCGTCTTGCAGGAAATCACGTCCAGCGAAGGCGGGTTTGTGCCCATAGGCGACGTTGTTGCCGGTAATGTCTGGTAAGGACCTGCCTTACAACAGGCCTACAAGCCCTCAGTCCAGCCTCTCTCAGCCTATTGCAGACAGTCTGAGCGTTGATGGAGGGATTGTGCGTTCCTGGTGTAACTCGGGCAGTTGTTGTTGTCATCCTGTACCTGTCCCACAGGTGTGATATTCGGATGTACCGATCCTGTGCAGGTGATGTTACACGTGGTCTGCCACTGCGAGGACGATCTGCTGTCCTTCCTGTCTCCCTGTAGCACTGTCTTAGGCGTCTCACAGTACGGACAATTGCAATTTATTGCTCTAGCCACATCTGCAGTCCTCATGCCTCCTTGCAGCATGCCTAAGGCACGTTCACGCAGATGAGCAGGGACCCTGGGCATCTTTCTTTTGGTGTTTTTCACAATCAGTAGAAAAGTCTCTTTAGTGTCCAAAGTTTTTATAACTGTGACCTTAATTGCCTACCGTCTGTAAGCTGTGAGTGTCTTAAAGACTGTTCCATAGGTGCATGTTCATTAAGTAAACCCTTTACAATAAAGATCTGTAAAATTATTTGGATTTTTACAAAATTATATGCGTGTGTGTGTTTATTTACTTTGCTCTTTGCATATTAGATAAGTTAAATGTAGATTTTTAGTGTTGTGTGATTTAGTTGAGGGCTTTATTTTATCTTCATTGCATGTGCCAGGAGGCATTATTTTGGATAAACATTCACATTTCTTAACTTATCATTACAAAGACACCCTCTTAACTAAGCATGTGACACTGTAGTGGTTGAAGTCTACTCCCCTGATTGTTGATTAAACATAAAATAAGAAACCTACCACAACAGTTGCTAAGAAGTATCCACTTCAGGCATGTGTACAGTATCAGCAAAAAATCTTAATCTCTCCTCAACTTCTCAAGACAGTGTGAATCTGCCACTGATACACATGCTTTCAATTTCTCTATATCATCACCATCAGCCCATATCGATCCACTGCTGGATGAAAGCCATCCCAAGATGTTTCCACTTGCTTCGATCTACAGTTTCTCTTTTCCATGTCATGCCTGCAAAGTGTATGACTTAATCTCCCAATCTTTTATGTGCTCATCTTCTAGGTCTTTTCTCATCTCTTGGGATCCATTCAATAGTTTAATTTGTTGTTCTTTGGTCTGTTCTTTTTGCAATGTGTCTCACCCATTGCCATTTTATTTTTTTTCTCTCAATTATGTCACATATTTTGTTTTGTTCTCAGATGAATCTCTTTTTCTATCTCACGTCAGGAGAAACGAAACTGAAACTAATTTCCTTCCTCTTAGTCTCAGTGATTCTAAGACTGTCAGTTTGTTCTGCACACATCCAGAGGACTTCTACCTTTCACTGCCAGATTTTCTACTTCTAACAGCTTCTGAACACGTAAGGAATATATATTTCTATCATTTTTGTTTTGTTTTGTAATGAATAAAACATAATCATAGACAAAAAGTGATGCAGATGTTTTACTATATGTACAGCAGTAAGATCAGTATATATGAGTGATATTATGAGCCAGAATCAGCTCTCCATCAACCTCTATTCATGTTATTTTTACGTTAAAAGTTGTATCTATAGTTTCTAAATGTGTTCACATCCGTTGCTTATAAGATGGAAAAAGCAATTTTTTTGTTAGACTGTTTAAAAAAACCTTTGGCTCCTGTACCAGGAAGAGCTAGAGTGCGTGACGTGGCGGATGACAGACAGGGAAAGCGATGTTACTGAGTAAAATTCACCCCCACAGTCCCCCACATCAGATACAGGAGAGCAATACACATTTTTTTATTTTATTGTATTAGTTTAATATGCGGTGGCATGATAGGCTGATAATTAGCTCATGCACCTTCGCTCAAATTAATAATAGTGCTTAATTATCATGCACGGCAAAGAATAGTATAATAATAATAATAATAATAATAATAATAATAATGATAATAATTTAGTATATACTTTGTATGTATTTCATTATTATTAATTATAATATTTCCTTTGTTCGTATGCAGACACTAATAGGTTCAAGTAGTTTACTGTATTAAGTACAGAAATGATTTTGGGGGCATTTTTCTAAATTCTTCTAAATTAGAGAAAGCGAGCCTCAGAACGGTTACAATGCACTTACAAATATGACATTGTGTTGGGGGGTCACCACTTTGGGGGTCGCAAAGTGCGGTCCGGGGGAAGAGGGGGGTGTCGAGGAATTGCCACACGGGAGTCAAGCGCCCCATCAAACAAAAAAATGATCCGGCCCTTCTGGCAATGCTACCGACAGTACTTTAAAAGTGAATTCTGAAAAAAGTAAAAAATGATGACACCCCACCTTTAACCTTTCTTAACACTGTTTAGTACACAAGAAACAAACACAAATTTTCTCACTTTTTCTTTCACAGATTCTGTACAATATCCTGCTCAGCCAAGAACAATCGCAATGAGTGAGACGTAAGTATTCAAAACTGACAAGCAGAAAAGTAGGTAAATTGGGTCATATATCAAATGCACTTAAAAGTATTATGTTAATAAACTGATTTTTTTTTTAATAATTTAGGTTATATTACGCTATTACATGATACATTCTGCAATTTCTAAGTCACTGCCAAGGATACTGGTGAAAAAAATCTTTGGAGTGTTCTATATTTGTGATGCAACGTTTATAACAAGTGCCTAAATATTGCTATAAAATATATGTTTAGCAAGCACACAAATTCAAATTATCCATCCATCCATTTTCAAAACTGCTTATCCTGGCGAGGGTTGCAGAGCCGATCCTGGCAGGCATAGGGCACAAGGCAGGAATACACCCAGGATGGGATGCCAGTCCATTCTTGACAACAGGGAAAACATGCAAACTCCACACAGACAGGCACCCCGAGCTGGGACTCAAATCCAGGACCCCTGGAGCTGTGAGGCAGCAGCGTTAACCACCCCAAGGTCAAATTATCTAAGAGTTAAATATAAAAATGTATCAAAACAGTTTATATTCGGGAAATGTTTCTTTCAATTTCATGTTATATAACAAGATTTACTTGTACTGATGTCTGTGGTTTCAGTAGTTTAAATAAAACAATACAAAAAATATTATTAATTTCAGCTTGTATATATTCTCTTACTCATAAGAAGAAGAACATAAGAAAGTTTACAAATGAGAGGAGGCCATTTGACCCATCGTGCTCGTTTGGTTTCCATTAATATCTGAGTGATCCAAGGATCCTATCCAGTCTGATTTTAAATGTTCCGAAATGTTCAGCTTCTACCACATCGCTGAGGAGTTTGTTCAGATTGTTACAACTCTCTGTGTGAAGAAGTGTCTCTTGTTTTCCATTTTTAATGCCTTGAAGCCCAATTTCCATTTGTGTCCCCGGGTTCGTCTGTCCCTGCTGATCTGGAAAAGCTCCTCTGGTTTGATGTGGTCGATGCCTTTCATGATTTTGAAGACTTGAATCAAGTCCCCACGTAGTCTCCTCTGTTCCAGGGTGAAAAGGTTCAGTTCCTCAGTCTCTCAGTAGGACATTCCCTTCAGACCTGGAATAAGTCTGGTTGCTCTCCTCTGAACTGCCTCTAGAGCTGCGATATCTTTCTTGAAGTGTGGAGCCCAGAACTGTACACAGTATCCAGATGAGCTCTAACTAGTGCATTGTACAGTCTGAACATTACTGCCCTTGTTCTCAATTCTACACATTTGACAATATGCCCTAACACTGTTTGCCTTTTTTATTGCTTCCCCACATTGTTTGGATGGAGAAAGTGAGGAGTCCACATAGACTCCTAGGTCTTTCTCATACATTACTTCATCTAGTTCTATTCCTCCCATAGTGTAATTATAGTGGACATTTTTGTTACCTGCATGTAATACCTTGCGCTTGTCCACATTGAATTTCATCTGACAGGTGTCGGCCCACAGCTGAATATTATCTAAGTCCCTTTGAATAACCTGTGCTGCCGAGATTGTATCTGCTGAGCCACCTATTGTATTATCATCTGCAAATTTGACAAGTTTGCTAACTATCCCAGAGTCCAGATCATTAATATAGATTAGAAAAAGCAAAGGCCCTAATACTGATCCCTGTGGAACTCCACTAACAACCTCACTCCAGTTAGAAGCGACTCCTCTAATCAACACCCTCTGTTTCCTACACATCAACCAGTTCATAATCCATCTACTTACATTACCCTGAATGCTACAGCTTCCAATTTGAGGATCAATCTTTGGTGTGGAACCTTATCAAAAGCTTTTTATTAAAATCTTAGTATATCATATCATATGCTTTCACATGATCTACAGCTGCAGTTGTGTGTTAGAAAAATTCCAATAAATTAGTAAGACATGATCTGTCTCATCTAAACCCATGTTGACTATCTCCAAGAATATGGTTTTCATTAAGATGCTCCTCTATTTTCTCTCTAACCATCTTTTCCAACATTTTACAGGTGATGCAGGTGAGACTGATTGGTCTGTAATTTCCTGGCTCAGTTTTTTCCCCTTTCTTGTGGATTGGTATGACATTTGCTGTCTTCTAGTCAGTTGGCACATCCCACAAGTGTCTTCTGGAATATTTTATTTAGCAGCCTATAAATAATTTCCCTCATTTATATAAGTACTGTTGGAAAGATCCCATCTGGCCCAGGTGATTTGTTTGTTTTTAATTCTGCTAGTCCCTTTAGTACCTCCTCCTCATTTATCCTGATCTCTCTTAGGGTTTGACTGGACTGGTTGTTAACATGTGGCATGTTATCCATTTTTTCTTTTGTAAAAACCTCTGTGAAATACTCATTTAGAACATTTGCCACATCTTGTTAGTTTTCTAAGATACTTAGATACTGTGATCACAGTTTGCCATTGGTTCTCTAACTAGTGTCCCTCTGACTCTATCTTGGTCATTTGAAAAGATCAAGTCAATGCATACACTCTCCCTGGTTGATTCTCTGACAAATTGAGTTAGAAAGCAGTCGTTTACCATCTCAACCATTTCTATTGCTGCTTCTGTAGTCCCAACTGGGCTTTCCCAGTCTAAGTTTGGGAAAGTTAAATCCCCCATCTTTCAACTTGTATTCATCCCCATCATTTTCTGTAAGCTATGTTTTGGTCACTCCTACAACATCATAGTCACACACCAGCACTGTGGCTTCTAGGTCTAACATCTTGTTCCTCATACTCCTGGCATTGAGGTACAAACATTTCAGGACTTTCCCTTTGTTTTCTTTCCTTAGTGGAACATCTCCCATTTTCAGAGCCCCCTGCCCCCCTGGTCCCTAGTTTAAAAGATTCTCAATTACTCTGCACATACGCTCTCCTAATGTAGGTTCTGCTCTTTAGTTTCTTTCCTAACTCTTTAAATTTGTCTTGCAGAACCTCTGCCCTGCCTTTTCCTATGTCATTGGTTCCAATGTGGACCATGACCAGTGGATTCCCCCTGGCTTTGGCCAGTAGCCTGTCTACTAGTTTAGGGAGATCTGCAACCTGAGCACCAGGCAGGCAACGTTACCATGTGGGTCTCCTTATCACTAGAACACACTGTATGATCTACACCTCTAAGAATTGAGTCTCCTACTATAACTACCTCTTCTTCTGAGGGGGAGTGTGCACCGTGGTGGTCTGAAACTAGTCAAACAACAAGATGGCTGCCTCTCACCAAATACATACCCTTATGGGATGAAGAATTATGATTACTATAATTCATGTTTGTGTAAGTGCAATACCTATCTGAGTGAGCAGATTGAGGGCACCGAGTTCTGGGAACATTTATTTTTGTTTACCATTGCATGTTCTTATCAAAATATATATATATACACTCACCTAAAGGATTATTAGGAACACCTGTTCAATTTCTCATTAATGCAATTATCTAACCAACCAATCACATGGCAGTTGCTTCAATGCATTTAGGGGTGTGGTCCTGGTCAAGACAATCTCCTGAACTCCAAACTGAATGTCTGAATGGGAAAGAAAGGTGATTTAAGCAATTTTGAGCGTGGCATGGTTGTTGGTGCCAGATGGGCCGGTCTGAGTATTTCACAATCTGCTCAGTTACTGGGATTTTCACACACAACCATTTCTAGGGTTTACAAAGAATGGTGTGAAAAGGGAACAACATCCAGTATGCGGCAGTCCTGTGGGCGAAAATGCCTTGTTGATGCTAGAGGTCAGAGGAGAATGGGCCAACTGATTCAAGCTGATAGAAGAGCAACTTTGACTGAAATAACCACTCGTTACAACCGAGGTATGCAGCAAAGCATTTGTGAAGCCACAACACGTACAACCTTGAGGCGGATGGGCTACAACAGCAGAAGACCCCACCGGGTACCACTCATCTCCACTACAAATAGGAAAAAGAGGCTACAATTTGCACAAGCTCACCAAAATTGGACAGTTGAAGACTGGAAAAATGTTGCCTGGTCTGATGAGTCTCGATTTCTGTTGAGACATTCAGATGGTAGAGTCAGAATTTGGCATAAACTGAATGAGAACATGGATCCATCATGCCTTGTTACCACTGTGCAGGCTGGTGGTGGTGGTGTAATGGTGTGGGGGATGTTTTCTTGGCACACTTTAGGCCCCTTAGTGCCAATTGGGCATCGTTTAAATGCCACGGCCTACCTGAGCATTGTTTCTGACCATGTCCATCCCTTTATGACCACCATGTACCCATCCTCTGATGGCTACTTCCAGCAGGATAATGCACCATGTCACAAAGGTGGAATCATTTCAAATTGGTTTCTTGAACATGACAATGAGTTCACTGTACTAAACTGGCCCCCACAGTCACCAGATCTCAACCCAATAGAGCATCTTTGGGATGTGGTGGAATGGGAGCTTCGTGCCCTGGATGTGCATCCCACAAATCTCCATCAACTGCAAGATGCTATCCTATCAATATGGGCCAACATTTCTAAAGAATGCTTTCAGCACCTTGTTGAATCAATGCCACGTAGAATTAAGGCAGTTCTGAAGGCGAAAGGGGGTCAAACACAGTATTAGTATGGTGTTCCTAATAATCCTTTAGGTGAGTGTATATATATATATATATATATATATATATATATATATATATATATATAATTTGCTTTTGACCAATTAAAATGGTTATGGTAGAAAAAAGTATGTAACAAAGTTTAACCAAAATAAAATAAAAGCAAAATATGAGTACAGAGAATGCATGCTTGCTGTGCATATCAATATAAAGGTCTGAACTATATTATAGTTTCTTGGGTGTGAAGTAATATTGTCAAGCTGTGTTTTTTGTCTCCAAGGTAGACATATCTTCTGACTTCAAATATCTTTTTATCTACTTATTACCTTATCCTCAACCTCACATTTTAACTATGAGTTCATGTTTTTTGGTTTCTAAAGTCGAAAAAAAACAACAGTGAAAAACTCTGCTAGTGGGAGGGAACTTCAGGAGAAATGAAACTGAAACTAAACTGAACCCTTCCTCTTAGTTTAGTGGTTTCAAGACTCTGTCACTTGGTTTGTTCTGCACTCACCCAGAGGATGCAACATTTTCCTGCAAGATTTTCCACTTCTAACAGCATCTAAACACGTAAGGAATATATATATATATACACTCACCTAAAGGATTATTAGGAACACCTGTTCAATTAGTTCAATATATAATTTGTTTTTGACCAATTAAAATGGTTATGGTAGAAAAAAGTATGTAACAAAGTTTAACCAAAATAAAATAAAATCAAAATATGAGTACAGAGAATGCATGCTTGCTGTGCATATCAATATAAAGGTCTGAACTATATTATAGTTTCTTGGGTGTGAAGTAATATTGTCAAGCTGTGTTTTTTGTCTCCAAGGTAGACATATCTTCTGACTTCAAATATCTTTTTATCTACATATTACCTTATCCTCAACCTCACATTTTAACTATGAGTTCATGTTTTTTGGTTTCTAACATTTAGATTTGACCAGTCGAAAAAAAACAACAGTGAAAAACTCTGCTAGTGGGAGGGAACTTCAGGAGAAATGAAACTGAAACTAAACTGAACCCTTCCTCTTAGTTTAGTGGTTTCAAGACTCTGTCACTTGGTTTGTTCTGCACTCACCCAGAGGATGCAACATTTTCCTGCAAGATTTTCCACTTCTAACAGCATCTAAACACGTAAGGAATATATATATATATATATATATATATATATTTATTAAATAATAATGACTACAGAGATCACACATGTGCTGTGACTATCAATATAAAGATTTGAACTATATTATCATTACTTGGGTGTGAAGTCTAATATTGTCAAGAAATTTTACATTTTCAGCTGGTTTCACAGATTTAAACTAAGTATAGACTTCCCAATGTTATTTTAGATAAGGAAGTTCAAGACTAGGGCTAATCTGGGCAAGTGATAAATCAGGCATTTTTGTTTTTTAAGATATACAGGGAAATAAAATGTCAAGGAAATGTGCCCTGAAATTTTTCTTGTTATAGATTGTATTTCACAACTGGTTACTTGTTTTTGATCTATTAAAAGCATGGGTATGTTTAAAATCATCACTTTTATGCAGAAGTAAAAAGATAAGAAAGTTAGAATGTGCATTCATATGCTTCTAACACAAACAGCTAAACATAATTTAAAATCAATCACTCAATGGTTCTTGTCTTTTCACTTCCAAGCCTTTTATTTGTATAGTGGCTTACCGAGGCCCTCTATAATTATTCTATTGAAAACTGAAGTGGAGCTGCTCTCTGATACTGTACCTCCAGGTCAGTAGTTCCCAACCCTGGTCCTGGACAAGTCCTGTGTCTGTGGTTTTCATTACAACCAAACTCATCACTGAACTCTTAATTGAACTAATAATTGCCTGGTCTTCAACCTTATTGATTGTTTTCAGCTCTTAAACAGGTGGATATCTTTTTGGTAAGCAGGTGACAACAGGGCTTCAATATAAGGCAGCAGACACAGGAGTCCTGCAGGACCAGGGTTGGAAACCCTCCAAATATCACAGAACAGAAGATAATTTATTACTAATTTTGTGGAGAGGATCTGTGTATTATTCAGGCATGGAAACTGTGGAATTCTCCTTCACATATTATATCTCAAATCGCCAACCTGCGACTAAGGTAGGGTATAAACCATGCAAAACCAAGCAAAACGTCGTCAAAAAACTTTCCCACTTCGGTTATCTGAAAAAGAGAATACTATCCAGAGCCAAGCAGTGAGGGAAACCATCAACTGGACTTGAGAAGCCAGATTTGAGCCTACATGTTGGCGAAATTGCAAGCTGAGCACAAATGAATTGCAACAGCAGCATGAAGAGGCAGGGAACCAACAGAGGCCGGCACACCACCAGTCTCAACCAGGAGCAGAGTCTATAAGGCCATGCTTAACTGGGAAAGGAATAACAACAACGTCTGTGCCACGCCCTGCAAGCCAGAGCGGGGGGTAGTGAAATTGCAGGGAATAGCTAATTTGTATTATTTGCAGCACCCAGGTAATATCAAAACAGATAGAAGTAGAAAAGGCTTTTGTCTCACAAGTACAGAAGTCACAATCCCAGTGAACAGCAAAAGAGACAGGATGTCTGTCCTGAGTGACAATGTGCAGTGGCCTATTGGCAGCTTTGTTAGAAACATTGTTCATGAGTTCCCGCTGCAATGTGTAATGTCCCATCCCCCTTTGGGTATTATTTTCAAATTGAAGGATAACTATGTGCTACTCCAGAAACACGAGAATACATTGGGAATCTCAAAATCTAATTATAATCCCAGCTCTTGCTTCTCAAATACTGTAGGTAAGATAAAGCCAATCTTGAGTATAAACATCAAATAAAGTGTCTGCATTGTCTGAGATTCTCTGAACCTCATATCTTGGTTTCAGAAGTTAAACCTGTGTTATTTTTTCAACAGATTGAATCTGATATCTACTATCAATACAGGAAATTGCACATTACCTGACCAGCGAGTTACAATGCAAACACAGTAAGTGACTGCAGAACTACAGATTTACTGTGATTTAATAAGACGTGATATTACTGATATCACACCTATGATAGGTAATTCTCAAAAATGTGTTACTTGATTGTTCAACTACCTTGTAAAGTTCAGGAATATCAATATACTTACCTTAGCAGGAGAGACAATATAATTAATACCATGAATAAAATAGCAGAAATAGTACAATCTGAAAAATGTTTATTCAGACTTCAGACTTAATATGTTGAAAAACTGGGTAACATTTTTTAAAAGTGGAAAATCCAAACGAAAATGTGTACATGTTGAAAAATATTTTAGAGAACAGTTTTAATTATAATATTGTGAACAATCTCATAATAAGTTCAAACCAGGGTAACATATTTTGTTCCATGTTTTCTTGTCTTTTTAGAATTATCTATGGAGACTCCAAACTTTCTTCAGAATACATAAAGTTATCAAAGCTGAACCTACAAATAAAAAAAAAATTGGATCCAGTTCTGAGAATGAATCTAGATTACGCTCTGGATGTCTTTCGCTACATGCCTGAAGCAAATGTCAAAGAAGCTTCACTTCTTGTCACTGGTGAAAATATACTTGTGAAGTTTAAGCAACCATATAAAATATATACGTTACATTTTACTATAAGCTCAGATGGTCGAGGCCCTCAACTGCACCAGAAAATTAACTGTGGTGACACAATTTCGGTCTCTAGCATAAACAACATGTACTTCGCAGGACACCAATGCCAAAATGATTTTGATCCTTGCATACACCAAGCCCGCAGAGCTCTGTCTGGAAAAGGGCAAATAAATACAGTGCTGAATGTGATTTGTAATAGCCTGTCCTTGAGTTTCTGTACTTCCGTAACAGACATTGATGCAACGTTAATTACAGTGAAACCCCAGTGTCGGTTCAAGTGTGCAAAAAATTGGAATATTCAGAAGTTAATGGAGATAAGGAGCTGGTTAGAAAAGGAAAAGTCTGAAAACAAGGGTTTACTTGCATGTCTTGATTTCCTTCTGAAACATTACAGTGAACTCCATACAAATAAAATTTACAATAGTAAGATTATCCTTCAGAGTGAAGGTGAAACAGTGGAATTAAATCATGAGACAAATTATAATTGTTACAAAGAATTTGCCATTTTTAGTGATGGCAGTCAAATATATATGTATCCGTCAATATCTAGGGTTGTGGATTGTTTATGAAAAAGCTCGGAATACATGTCCCCGGAAAATGTTTTGTTCAATTATGTCATTAAGAGCTCAATTAGGGTGAAAAAATGTTGGCCATCCAGGACTGGATTTTGGCATTCCTACTGTAAAAGGAATATTGGAGTTTTTGTGTACATTTGGTTAGATCATATAGCTCAGTTTTTTTATTCTCAAATGTAAATATTTCATAATGTTACTTTGTAGTTGGTAAACTACTATTTTAATTGCTTAAACAAGGACAAAACATTTAGTGTAAACCTTTAGTATCGTAATTTGAGGTTTCATCCTAATGGATGTACATTTTGTTGTTGTTATAGTGGTGTAATACATTACAAATATTAATTCAAGTACATTTCTTTTTCATTGTTGTATAAAACAATATAAAATATATTAATGCAGATTTTCCACTGAATGTACAGAAAAATGTCTACAGAATTTAGACAAATTCCTGCAGATTCTGTGTGGGCCTAGTTATAGAACATTATATATCATAGTTACTTATGTTATGTGGATATATAGTATACAGTGTCACACTTTAAAAGACTCTAACCTGTACCCTTTCAATAAATATATGTGAATACTTTAACTTTGTTTATAATAAAATGCATTTATCTTCAATGTTTAAATGTTGTCCTATAATGTGAACTGTAAACATTGTTTTATTTATTTTAGTTTGTTATTGTGATTTCTCCTTAAATGCCATTTACATATATGCCAGAGAGACACAGTATTTTGTCCACACATAGCAGGTTGGTTTTAACTCCTTGGCTTTTTCAGTAGACCTGTGGCAGCTATCTCGGAGGATTGGAGAGGATGACTGACAAGGTACTGATGAGAAGTGATAGTTTATAAAGTGTAATAAGCATTTTCAAATTTGTGTTACAGTAGTTTTCTTTCAGAACTAAAACATATCACTCTTATTTTGATTAAACAGGGTGTAACACCTTCATCAGCAGTGTGCACGCAGTTATTTTTAAAAGCCTTGCAAACCGTCTTTCGCAGCACTGATGAGAGACTCCCGTGTGAGCCTGTGTCAAACTCCTTCCTTTCTGCGGCTCTGAGGAAAGACCTGAAGCTCCACGCTGGAGGGTCACGCGACACACCCTGTCTGCAGTCTAATTGCTTTGGCTAGGATTCAGGCAAGGCTCTCACAGGTCTTGAATCAAACTCTTGTTCCAGCCGAATGTGGAGCAGAGGAATGCACCTTTGGTGATTTGGTTTGAAGTGCACGCCATCCACGTGTCTTTGAAGAGCACAGTAAATCACTGCAGTTCAAAATAAATAAATAAAATAAGCCATCTCCCAAAACCCAGCACTGGCCCACTGGCTTATTTCTTTAAGTGATGTCCTGAGTTATACTGAGAAACATTAATCTAATTGACAGGGATGATACATCCAGGCAGTTAAAGCTGCAGGCTGTCGGGAGGTCAATGCAGAAGTAAATGTAACAGATAAACAAACTTCTGGGACAAGGACACATAACCCTGACCTGGAAGGAGTCAAAGAATGAATAAAAGCAATATAATCTCCCACCATTATATGAATGTACCCTAGCTCTGAGCTTCTGTACAACACTGTGAAATGAACACAGAGATAGCACAAGAGATGTGTGCACAGAACATCTGATGTCACAACAGAGGCCTTAAGTTTCAAAACTGCGTCCATGTTCTTAGGCTGACAGGTATGCAGACATGTAAAAGAGAATAAACAAGTAATAGAAATAAATAATTAATAGCTTCTTTACTTGGCAGGGGAATGATTATTAAAAAGTCCTGGACAACAGAATGTCTGTCCTTGGGTTTTTATTGTTACCGTTTTGTTTTAATTCCACACTACAATAGCATTAAACTGGAGCCAGCAGGAAGACTTGAAAACCCATTTGCGTAGACTCAAGGCAGATCTCGCACTCCCCCACCTATACAAAGAACTTTATTAACATAAAACTGGAGACTAGTACACATGGCCCTGTTCATTGGCAAGGTCCAGCAGGCCCTCCCAGCAGAGTCATTTCTCATTTCTCAGCCTGGAAGGCTGTCAGTGTTCACTGTGGTTGCTCAGTTTACTGCAGCCGAATACCCAGTTGAACTGGCCATATTGGGCTAGTTTTCACTCTGATGTTGCCAGTTATACATCTGCATCTGTGAACACACACCGTTTTTGTTGGTCATTGGCATTATTATTGTCCATGGACACAGATCCAACATCCTGGTCCAATTATGTCACTGCATTAGCTAACTGCTCTAAATTCATGATTTCATGGCTAGGATTCAACATAGCCAGCTATTTTGGTAATATAATATTTGAACGCTGCAGTAGGTAGATTATTTAGCACCTTTGTGAAGGCTACATTACATGTAACAACACTGTAGCAACAGACTTAATCGTTCACAACCACTTAGCCAAACAAAGTAACATCCAGACAATTTTAAATTGAGTATTTGCTGATTTTGTTATAATACATTAGTAACATGATACAGACGGACTCATTCAGAACTGGACGATAATAATTTGGTGCACTGATCCCCTCTTTATTTCATATGAATTCAGCAATCACTTGCTGCTAGTCACTAAGCCATAACACATGCCGTGTTATATGAAGACTGATCTGTTCTTCCTTCATATCAATCTTTAATCCATACACAGAGCTGTTCCACCATGTTACAGAATGTCCTACTTGCTGTTTTGGAATGATTGATTGCTGTGATTTATAGATGGAAAAAAGCATTTAAAATTAACTCACAAGTTTGTATTTTGAGAGAATATGCCCATAATTACTAATTACTTATAATCAATACAATATTACCCCATGCATTTTGAAATCAAACAGAAATCAAACACAGAAGAATGAAGACAGATTGTACAAGTGAAATGCTTCATTTTATTTATTTTATTACAGTATTAGTATTAGTATTATTGTTGTTGTAGTAGTAGTTTTTGTTGATATGATTATTATTAAATCCATCTAAGAAAAGTTCATAAACTAAAAAGTTTCAACGTCATAATTTCTGTAGATGATGTACGGTGATATGAGCAAAAATGATGATGTCACTGATGAGATGGAATCATCACCATAATTATATGAAATAATTAAAAAACTAATTCAGCTGTTACCTGACAGACACATAGTGATGAAATACAGTGACACAGTGTAAAAATGTGTACCTATCTATATACATTTACAGATTACTACCAGGCAGTGTAAAAGGTTTTTAAGATCATTCTACAGACATTTGTAGTCGACTTGAAAGTGTGCTTCACTGGCAAAGCCATCAGGCTTGAGTGTGTTTCTGTGGGTAGGGGCTTCTATTAAGCTTGACTGCCTAAAGAAATCCACCTTTCAACATCTGGGTGCAGTTGTAGGGAATGTGTCTTGTTTTGACTGGCCTCTTTCAATGGAGATTTTCCCCCCCTCCTCCCTTTGGTCCAAAATGAAGTTTCTTTATTTTATGTAAACATTCCTCTGCTATCCCTGCCATGGCTGCTCTCGCTCAACAATAGAGTCAGTGTTTGGAGAAAGCCACAGAAACAAGCTGTGTGATCAGGCCAGACGGGCCAAAAGAACTACAGATACATTCTTTCAGAACGCACCCTGAGGAAACACAGAGGTTTTGGGCAAGACGTTTTCTGTTTGGCTTGGAGCAATTTTCTGTTATTTTTGTCTAACCTGTGGAAAACTGGCAGATTTTTCAAAAATTACCTGGAAGCAGACCTGGCTGCAACAGTAACTGGAGTCTTTCATAAAAGCAAACTTAAGTGCATGTACCTGTTCTTACATTGATAAAGGCAGCAGATGATGATATATGTAATATATTTCACATTTTGTTAAAAAGCCTTGGCCTTTGTCAAAGTGGTCCCTACTTGCCCTATCCATCATGGAAACTGGAGTTGCATGCAGTCCACACCGTTCAGACAGGTGTCTAGAGGGTATATCATTCTGTTCTTTCAGGAACACTGCATCTGAGTGGTGTAGACAGGTCAGTACAGGATCATTATTAAGAACTGTGTGTTTTAAGTTCATCCAAGAAAAAAATAAACAGATGAATAAATAAAATCTCAATTGGATTTTAACATTGATGACAGGCCGCTGTGGTGGAGATGACTGCCAACACAACCGGTATTTGGTGCTTTGGAGATTAGTTGGCACAAACCCACTATCCTGCATCCAAGGCATACACAATTACACAATGTCTGTACTCGTTAGTGTATTTGAGGGTGGCTCCATTTGGACCAGAAGGTTTGATTCTGGGCCAAACTCTGATCATCACTTCACATCACTCCGATTCCTCAAGTTCAAGGCTGGGCCTCATCGTTAGAACTGGATCTGACACACATAATACAGGCATGTCTCTTATTCACGAATACTAGTGTAGTAGTAGTAGTAGCCCCCCTCCCCCCATTTCCCCACTCCCACATGAAGTTGTCCTCTTGACTTAGGAAGAGGGAGAAGGAAAGGAGAAAGAGTTCCCTAACCCCTCCTAGTGTTTGTCCAAATCCCCTGCTGCCTGTGGCAATGTCCAAATCCAGCTATGTTTGCATGGCTTTCAGCATCAAAGAATATGAAAGACAAAAAGGAGAGAAAAAGACGATCACAGTTTTGTGCTGGGGATCGTTGGGAGCACAGAACAAGCTCTGTATTCTGTTACTTCAGGCGCTGCCAAGGGGTTACTTCACCCCCCGCTCTCTTGGCCTGAGCTGCGGTGCGTGAGTCAGTGTCTGTAGTTCTGTTAACCAACCTTGGCCCCCTGAACACAGTGTCAGTGTGGGAAAGAATTGCTCAAGCTGGTTACTATTATTCCTCTTGGTAACTCTATACAGAGTATTCAATATCTTCAGCTATGCTCCAAATTGTGTCTTGGCCTGCGCATTGTGGAAAATCCCATTGCTCTGGTGCTGGTGTGGGCTGCTCTGTTAACATCTCTATAACTACTTGCAGATACAGTATTTATGGCCAAGATTCCTCCATTGTATCCACTTTTCTCATCACCGGACAGCAAATTAGCAACACCAGCTGGAAAAGTTAGGGCTTCAGGGGAGCAGCTGGGACTCTTTACCACAGCTTTTATAAATCACTAGGAAATGCCAAAGAGTCTGATCCACTAACCACACACACTCACACACACACATGCACACACACACAGTCACACCCACTCTCATACACCCACACCCACTCCCACAGTCTCTCACATAAAGAGACACAGACATATGAAGCCAAAGATATATCCCAGGGTTTGACATCATTTTAAAATGCTGGTTGCCCAGCAGGTCAGGTGCCTTGAAATGTTTCTTGCCCCTTCGAAAATGTACCCACCAGACTTTTTGCGTGAAGGTTATGCACAGTTGTTAGCAGTGATGTTGTGGTAGAAAAAACAATATGGTAATCAGAAACTTTTTAGCTTGCATGTTCGTTTCAATTATCACTTTCCGTCGTGCATGTAATCTAGCGAAGAAGCCTGAACTTGGAATCTGTGTTGGGCAGTTAGGCGGTCCCGTATGTCCGTATGTCGAACCAAGTATCCAAGACACATAAACACATATGCTATGAGGTGCTGCTGTGTTTGCTGAAACCTCACTGACACCCATTGACCAGTATTTCATTCACAATTCATAATTACAATCAAATGCACACACAAGGTGACAATAAATTAGAAATTGCCTTTTTGTAGTTGTTGTTCTAAATCACATTTTCGAAAAAAGGAGGTATGAAGGTCTGACTTCATCAATAGCACTGTGACCACATGCCCACTAATATGAGTCTGTCATAGTAACTCAACTCATTATGCTTCTAACGCTATGAATTTGAATCAATACATGCCTCCATATTCTTCTTTTCCTTCTTCCTGATTGGTAACTGAATTATTTTAAAGAAGACATTATAATGAGAACACACTGAATCAAGGTTTCAGTGATTATCTGCTGCACACTGCCTGGGAGCAGTAATGGAAGGAAAACAACAGCTATTGTCTGTCAGCCCACACTCACAACAGCTTCATCAAAGGAAACAGCCCGGAAGAGGATTGTTGTTGCTATCCAAAAAATTAAGCAGATTTATTTCAGCTGTGACTGATTTTACCCTGATTCCAAGGCCGGTGGTTCAGAAAGGTGCATGCTATTATTGCCCTAGTGCAGACAGCCTCCACCTAGTGTCTCCTGACAATGGAAGTGCTAAAGCCACTGTGACTCAAAGTTTAGTCTGGACTTTTATTAGAGCTCTTTGCCAAATTCTTTGAATTGAAAAAGAAAAAATGCCTCCAAAGAATGACATTACATTTTCAGTGAATTAACCATTTTGTTCTGAAATGGATTATTAATAGCTGGACCTGACAGATTTTGTCCTCAGAAGACCCTGTCATGAATATCAATAGACTGCAGCCAATGTGTTTGACATGCCATAGTCCCAGTGCACATGCTCACACCCAGAACAGGATGCGAGTGAGTTCTGTTTCAATTAGAAACATGCTACAGGAAGCGCGCAAATCGTTTGCATTTTGGTGACAACATTTAACTCTTCAAAAGCATAGAAGTGGGCCCCTTGTGTGGCCTGAGCATAGGTGGCTATAATCAAAGCTCAGCACTTGCACACTGTTTAAAGTTACTCGTAGCTTCACTATGTGTCCACCCAGCATGGAAGCCTACACATGGAGCACCACAGGAAAATAGGTTGAAAGCCATAACAAACAGGCAGCGATTTCTCGTTTTTCCCCCCATTTGTCGGAGCTGTGCCAAAAATAACATTCAGCCCATAATGAAAACCGGCCTGGTGTTCCATTTTCTCAATTTCTTTATTTGTAATTGAACAGTGAGGTAACGTTAAGGACTGTAGCCCCCCACCCCCCACCCCTTATTAAGTCGGCCAGTGAAGCCTCACTTCTCTGTGTATTTCGTAGATTAGAAACACATTGCCACACATCACTCGGCATCATTAACACCACACATCTGTCAAAGCCTAGACTTGCACTGGAAGCCAATGTTGACATCTGTTTTATATATATGAGGGGCATGGCTGCATTGTCAACATTAACCCTTTAACTGGTGCATTCTGTGAAATAAATGCACCTTTTAACTGCAGTTCCTTAAAACTGTTCAAAGTTCAGTCAGTGAGAGCAAACAAATAAAGGCTCTAGAGGTCATGTTGTCAATTATTTTTCATTGCCATTCTTCTTCGATGGTTTTGTTTACTCCTGATCTCTAAATTAGTAATGTGTTATGCTTGAAAATAAGATACAACTGATCATCCTTGCCATGCTGGAATGTTGCTTGTGCAACAGGAAGAGCAAATATTCTGCTTGCTGTTTTTTTTAGTTCAGTGGTGGGAAATCTTCAGTGATCAGGTCATGCCACAAACAAGTCAGTGGGCCAATTTCACAATGGGAAGTCTGATTTTACAGCGATGAGGCAACAGCTCCCCCCTATGTCAGTGCCAAAAGGTGTTCATAGTCTTACGCACAGTAAAGTGTAGAAAGCACAGTGAAATCATAGTAAAACATGGAGACAAAAACCACTGTGACACAAACCAAACAAAACAACATACATGCAAGATAAAGCAGTGGTAAAAACATGGGGGAAGTGTATAAGTATAATGCAAATTCACTGTAGTGAACTCTCATATAGCAGCCTATCTCTGGCACCACATGGCCCAATCCTGTGTGTATCCTAATATCTGGACAGTCCAGCTGTATTGTAGACTTTTCTAGCATCCAGGAGTCAGTTGAATAAAACCCCTGAAGTACTAAACATCGTGCTCTAAGTATTAATTATAGCAGCAGCTTTTCCCTTTAATAGTATATTAACTTTGATGTGTTGAGGTAATTTGGACAAAGAAGGGCAAGGTGAAACTGAAGTTAAGTTGTTTTATGCAAGTGGCCACATGCCATTTGCCACCGCACTCAGTGTACAGTACGTTACCCTTGGCGTACATATGACAACTTTAAACCACATCAACGTTTCCATTGGTCGAAAAGAAAAGGGATTAGTTCTGTCTTAGATTATAGCATGTGCAGTAACAAAGGGATAAACCCACTTTTTTTTAATTTGATTTCCAACACAACACAACACCATTTCCTAAAGATAACAAAATACCGGGATAGGACGCAGACAAAATGTGTCACAGTCTTTAAGGTGAAGAAAAGTCTTTAGGGTGAAAGAAAGCAGACTGCGGTCTTTGTGCTATTTTATTACAGAGAAATAATGTGCTATAACTTGTACTGTATGTCTGCTGTTGCTGCATGTGGAAAACTGTTTCCTTTGTTACCATTCCAGCAGCGATACATACCATGGCTATAATATCACTGTATCCTATTTTGCCAGCTATTGTTGGGTGGCTATGATGTTATTGTACTGGTAAATAGTTAGGCATGCTAAGCTCCTCCGAGATCTCTTTGCTGGATGCTTTGCATACAACGGGATAATAATAATACTAATAATAATAATACAAAAAAAAACTTACCATGGTAACAGAAAGAAGGGGAGAACAACAGGGATTGAAGTCAAACTGACAGGATTATTAAATGTATTCACTGCAGTTTATCTCTCAAGTTAAGGAGTGTTTAAATCACCACATGGTGTTACACATTAAAAATGATGACAAAAGCAAATTTTCAACTCGCAAACCACAGGCATTAGTGCCACATAAAAAAAGATATATAAAAAACTTTTTTTTTGCTCGCTCTCTCAGAAAAGGAAAATATTATAAAATGTAGGGATTGTGTCAAGACTTGGGGCCCAGTGTGCCAGTGACCAAAAGTGGTACAGCTCAGTGGAAAGCAATGATGGAAAATGAGTGTGGTTGGGGATGTGCAGACCACGAGCCATGGCTCTTCACCAAGGTACACAAACAAATCTGCTCTTTATGTGACGGTTTCCCATGGTGTCCCTGCTCTTGTGGTAGCCTTATACCATGCAAAGAACAATAAAAAAAAAAAAAAAAAAAATACAAGAGTGACCTATTTGTTTTTACTTTAAACGATTTAACACTGATGTTTAACGTTTTGAAACGTGGGTATAATTGAAAACATAAATACAGAATTCACTAAAGTCTTATAAGTATGTTAGGTTTCATTTACTAAATCCAACAAATTATTTTAAGGGGGAAACAGGAGGAAAGAAAATATAAAGTAAGGAATAAAGTTATGAAATATGACTTCATATTGTCCAGAAATATTGTGCATCTGTAGTAGGGTATACTGCATATATTTCACTGGTTCCATTATTTTAATCTGCATACTCCATATACTTTTGAACAGTTAATTTAAGAAAACAAATCTCATCATCATAATCTCTGTGCTCCACGTTGTAGTGTTTGGCAGGGTTGACATATATAGACATATATATTTCCTATATAGACCAGACATTTCTCCTTGTTTGTCTATTATCATCTGATAAGATATGACTTAGGAGGTTAGAGATAGGTAAGTGAAATTTCAAAATGCTCAATCTTGCTTTGTATTTGGGGCAAATGGAGATGGGGTAAGAAATTGCACTCACCTGTTTGTGTACTGTGTAATGCTATGTTAAATAAATACATTCAAAAAAACAGTTCAGCTTCTGAGGCCTTAATAGTCCAAAACAGAAGCTTAAAAACCCAGCAATCAAGATGAAACAAATAGGGTTCTCTGGTTTGTAACCGTTGTTATGTTCTTGATCCTCAGACATGGAGCTCAACATCAATGCTCACCAAGTGCAAAGTAACATCGGCTGTCAGGCGCAAACAAATAACTTCAATGTCATTCTCCAAATAATGTATTTTAATTTAAAATTAAGCTGGAGAGGAGCTATTAAGGCAATAGTTTCATAAAATATGTCCTATATGGTGGTAGATTCATGTCCAGCTATACAACATATAACTTGTTAGGGGTTTGATAATAAATCATTATGAGGGGTCTCAGTGCTTAAGAGCTACAATTACAAAGACAATGAGAAAGATCTAATGAAAGACTAGGGGAGAGGGTTGTTCTTATTACAATACAAGGTCATAATAATGTAATACTTTAGCAGCAACACTGCAGAAATAGATTCAATCAAAATAAACAATTAATTAACTGAAATGTGTTTGTAAGCATTAACAATATTGACAATATTCAGTAATCTTGTGTTCAGTACACAGCTGGACTGGCACTGCAGAAGACATTTTGCAACAGTAATTCACACACATGGGGGCGCTCACACACTGACTGGGTAAACACAGAAAATTAGACAATGATTGTACTGCCTTCTATGTACAAGAAATAATAGGGGACTCCAGTTTTAAGCAATGCTTTGTATCCCAGTCAAATGATTGGATTATTTTAATGAAATGGATTCTAAACATTGTAAACAGTTTATTAAGACATTTCAAACAAATATGACAAATCAGTTCACCCCCAGCATGGCTGAAAAAAGAAACATATCCCCAAAATCACATAGTTTTCATTAAAATGATTTTATCCCAGACTCCAAACAATTGATATTCAACAGCTGATAACTGAAATAAAATAAAAATTACATTCCCATTCCAGCAGATGGCAGTATTGCCCAATAGCTGGAATGCCAAGTCATACAATCCACTGAGTAACTCATGCCACATTATTTGGTTATTCATCAAACAATGCTACCTTTGGAAATTTTGAAATGCTTGTAGTAAGTGGCAGACTTTGTCATTACAAAACAGTGGAAACTCACTGACTGACTGAGACAAACAATGAAGTTTATCATTAATCACTGAGGATCTGGAGAATAAAACAGTGCAGAAAACCACACAACCTTTGGGAATTTAGCTGAACATGCCTCACTGAATAACCACATTGTCTTTTGCAGCTAACGTGGTTAATGTACAAACATGGAGAGGCTGTTTCACTTAACCACCCACACTGTTGCACTGCCATGTAACATCTTCTGTCACTTCCAGTTAAATTATTCAAGCACCTTCTGCCACTTGTACTGTAGTAATCCTCATTAAAGCAGATGTTATCACAACATCTTGATGTGATCATTCTGGTGGACAATAGGTAAGCAGTCACACCCTCTCACACTGCATTATCTCACAGCCTGCTTACAGGACATACTTGGATGTTTCTTGCAACTGTCATGAGGACTTACAAAACTTAACGAACTTAACAAACACAGAACAACATATGTTGCCTTTTAAAGTTAAATTAGAGAGAGGAAAGCTAAGCTATGCATCTGCCCCTGGACACAGAAACACACTATATACTGAAGTGAAGTGTGCAATTTAAGCCCTAGTCATTAGCATTAGCACAAAGACAGATGCATTTCAGTGGATAATTGGTTTGTTTAGGGACTGTTAAGAGGTGCTATAGAAAAGAAAAATACTCCTTTCAATTCTTGCAAATATAGGTCAGTTTTCTACATGTTCATAAAAGGAGTAAAACTCCAATAAGTAACATTGGTATGAGCCACAACAGTCTGAAGATCTTTTTCATGATGTTTAAAAGCTGGAATATGAGATATATGTTTGGAAAAAAGGAACAGTAACTTTGAAAAGACAGCAGGCAACAGTAATACTTTCACCTCAAAAGAAATGCCCATCATTTTTGTACTAATGTCAAATGGTAATTACCCATATTGATTTTACAGTATACCTAACAATTATACTTCTACAGTAGTTTACACAAGATAACAGGGAAATGTCTCATGAGGCTACTGAAAACATACAAATAAAAATTAAACAAAAATAAATCTTACTGAGTAAAATGTAACGAAATGCAGATTTATCACATTGAAAACAATACTAATGAAATGCAAGATTATCACAGTTCAAATAAATCACAAAAGTGGCATGTATTTGTATTTTAGACATATTAAGACACTTCCCTACACAGTATGTGTCAGAAGTAAAAATAAAAAAAGGAAATTGGATTATTGATTAATGAACATCATCAATTGAGATTGTAGATCCACAATATTTGTATATTTTCTCAAGCTTCCCAGATAAGATTATTTTCAGTCAAAAAGTGAAATATGCCTTAGTGAATAAAGCAACAGAAACAACAGAAGACCCCATGGAAAAAAATATTTTCTATTTGAATGGTGGCAGCTTTTGTATTAGAAGGCACAGGAATAAAACTGAACCAATAAAGCAAAACGATACTTTGGAAGCTCACAATAAAGCTGCGCCGACAGCTGGCAGGATCCAAAGACAACAAAATACTTTGGGGAAGGAACTGAGGCTCGAGCAGATTAGGGATTTGGATGTGATGCTGCATAATTATTTGCAGAAAGACAGCAAATCTTCTCACACTCGGAACGCCGAATCTTTTTTTTATTATTTTGTTCCTGTCATTTTGGCATCAGCATACAGAGTACAGTATCCATGCAACAGCTATGTACTTCCTTGCATAGAGGTTTGCATAGGTATTTTGTCTGTCAGTAATGTTCAGGCTAACGAAGTACACAGAGACTGCTATCGACTAAAAAAAGCAAACAAACAAAAAAAAAGCTAGCACTATTTCCTTCCTGTTGGTTTTTTCTTTGGTGTTACTGAAACAGAGTATAAGGACCCTTGTAAATTGTGTCACCATCATTCAAATGATCAGTAGTTATTTCTACACAGGTTTATTGTAGGGACTTATCCTTCACTCATGATCTGAGCTTCAAGATGTGCCCTTCACAAAATGTTTTCCGCTACAGCCACTGATTTCTGGCCAAGTTACACATAATCACGCATACACAGAGCAGCGCGTCTGAGTTCTGCACATTATCGAGGAAGAAACGGTTTCATCTCGTGCCATAATTTTGAAATATTTCTTTGGTTGCAGAAACTGGGAAGGAGGGAGCGGGGAGTTATAGTTAATCGTTCAATTGGAAACAAAAATTAAAAAGACTTAAATGCTGACAAGAGGAAAAACGTATACTGAACCCAAGAGTCCTGGCAATTAATTCATGTCTTTGAAACAGTGACAAATATATAATGCTGCTTAGCGATTACCAAGCCAAACCCCAGCCAGACTCAGTCTCACATCCAGTGACCTTCACACAGGGAGGAGAATCACGACCCCTTAGGGAATAGGGCCGATGCGGTGACAATTAAAGGGAGATATTTATATCATCTGCTTTTAATTTCTTACCGATTACATATCCTATTGCGTGTGTCTGGCACGATTACCTTTGGTGGTTGTTAACTAGCAAATTCTCTTTTCATATACTGTAGTTCAGGCAGGAAATAAACTTCCAAGACACGCGGCAGAGGCTAACACACTGGGATCTTGTAAAATTCAGATCCATCCTCTGGTCTGAGTGGCGTGTTTTTATCAAGGCTGAACAAGAGGATGTGACATGGGGAAATGCAGATATCAGTGATCCGCAGGGCACTTCAAGAACTCATATGCATGCATCAAAGGATTTCTCATCTTTCTACAACCATAATTAAACCCCTTTCAGATTAGCCATTCTCGGTTCCCTCTAATACACTTTGCCAAGTGCTGGTCTTTTCAGCTGTGCTTAGTCTTGTTAGTATTTTCGCCACAAGGCCAACTCTGTGTTTCTCTCACCCTGAAGCCAAAATAATAGAACTGCATGGCACAGTACAGAGACAGCGCTACAGTGCTCCTCCCTCAAGTGATCTCAGAGCAGCTTGTTTTAAAGAAGCAAAAAAGAACATTCAGATCTGAAATCGTACTGGACCAAAAGCAGAAGTAACTGAATAGATTTGGGGCATCAAAACATAAAAGAATATGTAACAAGCAAGATAATAATGTATTTAAAAAAACAACAACCCAAAAACAGATGGTATAAACGTGTTGCTATCACAATCTCTCATGAACATGGCCAGGTCATGAGACTGTCTCTGACAGATGGAAAAGAAACCTCTTGGAAATGTATGGCCTTGAGCTCCTGATAACTGCATCAACAAACATCTGCAGAAATCAGCCTGGCTTCCTCCACCAATCTAATGCACATGCAATCACGCTTATTTAATGTGTAACTGGCGGTGGTGTTGACAGTACTGAGCTGCTAAAGCCCAGCTTCTACAGGGGCCACACCCTACCCCAGTGACCAGCTGAGGAGTAAGAAAAAAAAGTAAGAGGCAGCCTGGGCAATCGCTTGGTTATCAACCTGAGCCCCAATGAAAAGAGTGAGTGACTGAAGAACCCAGGCAGTTTTAGAGAGGCCAAATTACAAGGAGAGAAAAAGAGTGAGAGAGAGAAGGGGAGAAGGAGAGAAAGCAGCTCTTCATCTCAACATCAGCAGGTCATGCAGCTGGGGCCTAGGCGGTCTTCTTGACCACGTGGATGAAGTAGCAAGGGGCCTGGTCTGTACTGGGATCGTAGCTCTTAAAGTCGCCGAACACACTCTGCTCACACTTCCCCCTGAACGCCTCTCTCAGCAGCTCCTTGAAGTTGTCCAGCTGGTGAGGGTAGTAGGACAGGCGGAACTTACTGCAAAAAAAATACAACAACACGAAGGCGAGTTAGAGCGGTCATCTTGTCCAATACAATAAGTGAATGTGTATATACAAATATTTAAGCAGGCATTTTCATATATTTAGCATGTATAGATTTATATGTGTTTCTAAATATATTAGAAACAGCTCCGGTACCTGAGCTCAGGTGTCTCCTCAGCTCCCTTCTGCTTGGGGACCTGCACGGTATAGTCCAGAGTGATCATGTGGGGCTTGCTGTTCACCCACAGCACTGATGTGGAGATGTCCTGAGTCAGATCACTCTGGAACACAGAACGACAACTTGCATGTAGCAACCCTAGCCTGACACAATGCTCGGTGAGAACATTATGTTTTTCCAATTCTGTGGTTTCAGGGGAGGTAATGATGTAATTCTGTTTCATTAAATGGAATTTTCATAAGTAAAAGTATTTATTTTAACAGCTGTCGCCCTACACAAAACACAGACAGCGGTTCAGATGATGATGTACACAGTGGTGACTGAAAGTTCAATCGTATTGCTCAATTTGTAACGATTTTCAACAAAATCCACTTTCGTTTTCAAGCAGTAGACGAGCAGCAGAATTTTAAATACACTTAGACGAGTTCACTACCTCAGGAAACACATCTGGTGTATTTTTTGTATTGTTTGCTATTCGTGGCGAGTAGTGGAGGCTGTGTCTATGTGCTCTGCCTGCAGTGGTACCTTGTAGTAGATGTTCTTTCCCTGAGGGGCTTTCCCTGTTTTCAGGATGTAGTCGTAATTCCGGTGGTCAATGATCAGGATCCCACCAGGCTTCACCATGCTGGCTATGTTTGTCAGCGCCAGCTTGATATCACTCTGGTCCCCTACATGGATTACAATCCAAACACACACACACAAAGAAATAAACACACACCTTGTTAATACAAAGGATTTATACTGGTACAACCCCCTGGTGCAATAAAATGACATGCTTACTACAGCCATCTTTACAGGCTACAGGCTTACCTTTGAAATCTGGCAAGTGGGCGAATGAGTTTCCCAGGCAGATGACTGCGTCAAACCCATCTCCTGGCTTCTGCACGTCGTCTGGTAATGTAAGCCAGTTAGCCTCTTCAATCTCTGCACAGAAAATAAATAAGTACATTAAGTTCATTTAACATTACAGGGCCTAATTAAGAGTTTATTGACTTTCCAGTAACAGACTACAGACGATCAAAGCAGATTACTGACAATTAAAAATCCCACGGCACTGTTCGCAAGCAAAAAGGCTGCCGACTGTTGTGCAAGCTGATTTCCACACCAGGGTTTCTCAGTCTGGGCTCCCTAAATTTCACCCCTCCAGTTAATCGCATGTCCTGACCAAAATACTTGTTCATTTGTTATTCTGGTCCTGATGTAAAGGTCATTGTGAGTGCTCAATGATTTGGTGTGTGTTTTTTCTTTAATTTTCTGCTTATGTTTGATACCTGATCTGTAGCAAATTATATAAACACTGCAGATCCATTGTATCACCAGTTTCCAGCTGCATAAAACATAAAAGTATTGCATAACCTACAGTACTTCTACAGTGTAGTGTATTGATTTCAGTTTGTTTGTACAGCACTCTTATAGTCTTATGCTTAAGTGGAAACTTTTTTGTGTGTAACTGACCACTAGGCCCTTCAACATGACTGGCGTAAGACAGAGGTAGGTCCTTTACCCCACTGGTCGAAGGCGGCCTCTTTCCTCCTGTCCCACCTGGCCTTCAGCGCGTACTTCAGCATCTTGTCACTGGCGTCCACGCTCACCAACTTGAAGCCCTCCTCCACCAGCATGATGGAGTCGACCCTGCACAAAACCACACCGCACACTGTTGATTGGGCAATACACTGAATGACAATACTGCGTGACCATTCCCATTGCTGTAACATTCATGTTGAGCACAACCTTCTAAAAAAGGGGAGTCGCAATGGTCTAGATGGCTTTATGCAATTTATGCAGTTTCCCAACTGGGCTACAAATGGGGCTTTGCACTCACTTTGAATGTGGCCTTTCCAGTAACGTGCCACTTCATAACAAGAGCTATAATTAGCAGGGAGCCGTGGGGTGGGGTGGGGAGGGGAGTGTGCAGGGAATTCCACCTTCAAGACAAGAGCCAGTCTGCAGCCTCAACAAGATCCAATGACCGGGCAGCTGTGGAAGGGAAGGCCCAAATATAGCCTGGCCACTGACCTCGGCCCCCATTCCACATTTCCATCGCAGGTTCACATCAAAAACATGTTTACGAGGTGGTTCGGTGAACACAGGATGCTCACTGCCATCCAGCAGTAGTTGTATAGGCAACAACTCCACATGGGTGTAAATATAAAATTCCTAATCCTAGTAAGGCAATATAATTCAAAATAATATTTCTTAAAATTCTCCCCTTAAAAAATAAATAGCATATTTGAAAGCATCATTAGGAGGTTTAATGGTAATGAAACAAATAAAAAACTGTTGAGACAATATTGATCAACTAAACAGATAATCTTGCAAAAGCACCATCTATTTGAGTTGGTCTGTCTTTATTTGAGTTGGATTAGAGCATCCCTCTTCAGTATTTTTCCCCTTGGCAATTTTGTCAAATTGTTTCATAATTATTAACCAGCCTCCCTCTTTACGAAATCCTTTGTTGAAATAAGTTACAACATTTTAGATTTATTCAGTTTCTACCACTTTTTGATCCAGTAATGTACGTGTACATTAAACCAGATCATTAGAAAAGGCAGCATGTTAAATTAAAAATCTGAACTGAGATATTATCATGTTTATATTTATTATGACATGCAGAGAGATGGATAAATCAAAAGTTACAATGTGGAGTGGCATAATTGTATGAACTGATATAGAGTTTGCTATAAGAATGTACATAATTCCTTAACTGTTGAACTCATATTTTCTTGCTGGTTTTAGCTTTTTAAACTCTTCTCTCTAAAGTTAATCCATTTAAGACCATTAGCAGAACAATACTCACTGCTACAAAGGATCCCGCTGAAACAGTTATTTGTTTTATTGGGGGAATCTTGTCTATCCAGGCAGAAAAGTTACATTTCTGTTGAGGTTGTTTTTCCTTTTTATTTTGAGGTTGTGATTGAATGGCTTCATATGGACTAACGGCCAGGGAATAGCAATGAAGAAATAAAGTTTGATTCTGCAGAGATGGTAAATAAATTCCAAGGCTGCACTGAAAAACACATTTAATTAAACACAATTTGCCAGTAACTTGACACGTAACTCTTTTTTTTCCGAATCACATAATCCTAGTGTTTGGTTAAGTGTTTCACTTGAACAGACTTTTTTTATTTTTTTCCCATGAGTCCTGCTGTCTCGTGTCTGGGGTAGAAAGAGGCAGATCCGTAATGTCAATCATAGTGACAGTGCAGTGCACACAAAGGCCTACACACCTCTCTGTACCTGTATGATCTATTACTGAAAAACTGTCAGGATCCAAAGTCTCTGCTTGTATCGGTAGCTTGCATTGACACAACACCAGACACTAATTTGTGGATTTTGCTCTGTGTAGTTTGTGGACTGAAAAAGGTGCAGAAGGTACAGAACACTGTCCTGTGTAACAGCACTCTGCTTCATATTAAAAGCAGTTTAGCCAGACTACCACCTGCTTTGAATAGTTTGTTTTTAAATAGATGTGGCAAAAAATTTGATAACATGTGCACTTGCATGGCCCTAGTTACTATGAAGGCCACTGAGAGAAAAAAACAACAGGGCCGATAGCTTCTGTCTGGAGCTCCAACTTATCAGTATTGGTTTGGAAACACAAGGGCAAGGCCACAGCACCGTCTGCCCCCCACACCAAGCCATGGGAACTGGGGAGGCATGACCAGCTATCAAACTGCATTAACACTCTGTACTCCACTGTGCCAATATTACCTTGCCTCTGATCTAAAATATACTAGTCTGAGTGATTGCAAGCATTTCCTGACACAGAGGAAACAAAAGAGAAGAATTTCAGGTGTTCACCGTGGGTTGAGTTCAAAATTCCAGTGCCTACCATCAGCATGTCTTATGCCACAAGCAAGAAAACACACCTGCGTGGATGACAAGGCTCAGGATACACCTGAGAATTGCCATGTCATCTGTGTACCTAACTCAAATTAATCTCTCTAATCTCCAGGATTATCTGATGGGCAGATTTGTGTTACATGTAAATAACAAAGGGAATATTTTTTGAGCTCAATTTATAGTGGAACTCTATATATAAGGTACTATAACTGCTCTTTATTATTATTATTTTCAGGACTGGGCTGATGTTGGAAGAACATCTGCTACAGTACAGGATGTGGCCTTCCCCGCATTTTTGTTTTGTTCTGTTCAGTTGTGAAAATCCTGCATAAAACTTTACGGTTTATATAATGGTTTTATCTTCGGTGGAACACCCTGACTAGTTTAAATCTCTTCCCATGCAGAAAATCACATTCATCAGTTATACATCTACAGTGATACATTTGAGTGTAAAGTCCAAACCCTGTGAAACCTGTACAGGGACAGAGTGCATAATAAAATGCATCCTCTGCCCATGACATAAAAGTGAAAAACTGGTAGGCCTGGCAGCATAAGGATACTTTACTGTACTGTTTTGTATTATTACTATTATTGCCTGTCCAATCATGCATGACACTACACTATACTACTACTACTACTACTACTACTACTACTACTACTACTAATAATAATAATAATAATAGACAGGTGGAGAGACAGGTAGCTGGCTTGCTAGATAAATGTAAAGCAAATGACATGGGTGTATGCAAATTATAAGTGTAATAATAATAATAATTAACATGCTCTGATTCTTCAGACGCGTGGAATGGAGTATTGAGAGATCTGGCCATTGCACTGCTTTGGTATGAGGAAACGTCACTATAAATGATGATGAATAAATACCCTGTACCGCAGGCTACATCCAGCACCCTCTGGCAGCCGTGCTTGCGGAGCAGAGACAGCACCCAGCTCTTGTACTCGTCAGTCCTGCTCCGGGTGTCCCCGATGTACAGCTGCCACACTTTCGCTGCCTTCCCGTCTGCGTACTGATCTGGCAGCCCGACCGCAGCTACCCCGAGAGAGCGGGTCCTGTAAACACTGTCCACCATCTCTACACTTCACTACTGCTAACTGCAAGCAAGGAAACGGAGCTGTGTGCCACTAATAATAATGAATACTGCTAAACCGGGCTCGCTCAGATGCCGTACCGCTCTCACCCTTTTCTCTCTTCCTCTCTTTTCTCTTGTGTCATTTGTTTTATACCAATAGCTACTGTGCAAAACTTGTGACCAATCAGAAGCCAGGATCGCCTCACGCCTTCCTTTCTATTGGCTGCGAGTGCTGCTGACGTCATGCCCCGCCTGTTGAACTGAGTGTTTGCTTTGGTTTTTTGTCTTTTTCTCCCAGGCGTGCGAGTGAAAGCGAGGCTGTGGGCGGAGCTTCACAGAGCAGCGTGTCTGGGCTGGATTTCATCAGCAAAGTTGTGATTTGTTTACTACCTCTAATATTCATATGTCGAGCTTTTTACCAAACACTATTAGTGACTAAACCACTATTAATAAAGGATTTATGTTTAGTACAGACAGGTTCACTATTAATATTAGTATGGTCAGCAGAGTATTAACATGCTGGATAGTTACTGTACTTTGTCATTTTGTACACTTAGCTCTCCCTTATTCTGTGAAACAATGTGCTGTACAGCATGGGCTGTTTTTACAGGTATCAGTTATGTCCATTTAGTTCAGTGCAGTGGCATTTCAAAAAACATATACAAAATATTCAAAGCCTGTTGTTGTTTAGCTTGGCTGTTATGTACTGATATTGATAACATGATTTCTGCTTTTAGCCGCCTCTGTCTTCTCGCAGCATCCTTGGAGGTCATACTTTTGTTTTTGTTGGACTTTTGTTGGACTTTTCAAAGTGCTTTGCTAAAGGCCCAGTGAAGGCGAGTGAATCTAATATCGGGGATTTGATACTGGATTGATCAAAACTGTACCTTACATATAAGGGATCAAAAACAGGCTGTTTAGGACAGTACTGGTGTTTTTATGTGCTGCTTATTACCCATTTCCCTGCTTTTGTATCTTATTAGCTTCTGAAAGCTCTTTTCAAGGTAGTATTTGTGTGGGTTTAGTATTGTTGACCTACTCCTCTCCTCGTGATTGGTGGGTGAAAGCCCCGGCCCCTCTCCACATGCATGTCAGTCAGATCCAGCTTATCCCGGCCAAGTTAGAGTAGCCAGCAGCAGCACTAGAAATGTACAGCACAGCCCTGCACACTGAAACCTAATCTCAGGCTGTGCTGACGGGGGGGTACGGATTGAGAGACCAAAAAAAACAAGATCAAAACTGGAACTGACTGGATCTGATAGAGTGGACCTTTCTTGTCGCTGCCTTAGGAATTGTATTTCTTAAGTCTCTCCTAGTCAGAAATACTGTATAAATACAATAGTATAAGGAGGGACAGCTGAGAAAGAGATGATGCAAGCCTTGTATAATATTGGCACATACCAGGACTGCTCGGCTGCACTGCTGTCAACCCTGGCTGAGCTACTCTGCTGTAGGGTCGCCCTGTCTGGTGGAAAAACTAAGTATTTACTACTTTCAGAACAAGTTTGTTTTGTTTAAATTTGTCATAGATTTTCTTATCCTGTGTTATTGTTCTTATTGTTTTTGTTGAATAACCACACATATGTTTGTAAATCAGTTGTATTACCAGAAATACACATTTCAAATCAGTGTAAATCCGTTTTAATAAATATATTTTTTATTGGAATATGAACCCCCTTCCTCATATTCAGGCACATGTCTGTGTATTATTAGCTGTAATGAAGCTTCTGAGAGAACTACTGAATCTCTCTCTGTCTATATATATATATATATATATATATATATATATATATATATATATATTATTATTATTATTATTATTATTATTATTTTATTATTTTTATTTCGTGGCAGACACCCTTATCCAGGGCGACTTACAACATAAGTGTAAAACAAAGTGCAAAAATACAGTTAAGTACAAGGCATCAATCATTACAAATTCAATTTAACTAAAACATAGTAATTCAATATACATTTTACAAATTCCAATTTACAGTAAGTACAGTAAGTGAGGTCCTACATCCTGGACGGTGAAAGCTAAGTGCTGTGAAGATGTTGGGTCACAGTCAAGGGCTACGGGAAAGGGAGCAAGGAGGAAAACAATCAAAAGGAGCATAATAAAACTGTGAAGTGCTATCTAGCAGGGATAAAAGGACTAATATTACAAGTACTGTCAGAAAAGATGCATCTTGAGTAAGCGCCGGAATGAGGTCAAGGACTCTGCTGTTTTGACTTCGGTGGGCAGGTCGTTCCACCTTTTAGGGGCCAGGGATGAGAAGGAGCGGCTCTGGAGGAAGGGGAGTGGAGAGGAGATAGAGTTAGTCTTCTGGCACTGGAGGAGCGCAGTGATATATCCACCCAATATCAGTTCATATTAGCTTAACAGCGCCAGCACACAATATTAACAACAACATTTTATCCACAACATTTACCTTACATTCTATGACTATCGGTAGATTAGTGTCAATAGAAGCTCATCTCTGTCGACATGATTCTCAACTTCACTCCATAAACTTCACAAAAACATATGTCTACCTTGGAAAACAAACATCGCAGACAGAGATACCATGGAAGATGGAGTTTGGAAGAAGCAGATCGCAGCTGAAAGGAAATCTACCCGTTTGCCTGAAGAGAAAAGTATTTGATAAATGCATCCTACCAGTGCTCACTTACAGCTGTGAAACTTCAGCATTTAAAAATGAATAACAGAAGATCGAGAGCTTGCTGGGTAGAAGACAGTGTTCTATATACAACGCTATGTCATTATGCTAATATTGCCTCTGGACTAATTCAAGTCAGAAGTTCAGGTAGCCTGTATGAAGTCCAGACAGAGTCAGGGCCCAGTGTCTGCTTTTGAACTTTCAAGTTTGTTTGGCTTGGAATTAGAAATATTAACTACTTGGCTTGACCCATTGTCCTGTCACAAACACAGATTATTTGCTCAGTTGTTCATTCCAAAAATCATTATTTTCTAACAGGCATTTTGTTGTTTATTCCTTTTCTTTCTTAATTGTACAGAAAACATACATTCTTACTAAATCTGAAACAAGGACTTTCATGATCAAGGGATTTGCTTCACTGCGACTGTGTTCCTGACCTTTGAACCCTCTCCATGGGCGTATGATGGCTCTTGTGGAGAAGAATGACAGTTGATGAATCTCAGACAAGTGCATCACACTCAAGGGTAGCACATTGTTCTGGATTTTCATAGCAGAAATGATTATGAAGTGTTACATTTGTCCAGTTAGTCAAACATCTAGAACTGAGTAATTCAGTGTTGCATTGAAATGAAAACAAAAAGTTTGGCTTTGAATATTGTGCAGATCTGGAAATAACACTCCAGTGTTCAGCTTAAGTTAGTTTACACATTGTTTTCTGGCATGGCCTTCCCCAATCAATTGTATTTTAAAAAAGCCGTAGCATAGCAGTAGATAACATGTTAGAGACAGAAGGTCTAAGTTGCATATTAAACTGTTCTCCTTACAGTGGCTCTCAAAAGCATTCACCCATTGGACTTTTCCATATTTCATTGTGTTACTTGAAATCAGAATGGATTTAATCAGGAGTTTTTGCCACTGATCAACACAGAACATATCCATAATGTCAAAGTGAAAAATATAATCTGCAAATTGTTCCCAGTTAATTACAAATACAAAATAGAAAATAATTGAATGCATTAGTAATCACCCCTTTCAGTCAATATTTGGTAGAGGCACCTTTGCCAGCAATTACAGCCATGAGTCTACGTAGATAAGTCTCTACCAGCTTTGCACATCTGGACACATCAATTTTTGCTCAAGCTCTATCAAGTTGGATGGGGACCTTTGGTGAACAGTAATTTTCAACTCTTTCCACATATTCTCAATTGGATTGAGGTTCGGGCTTTGACTGGGCCACTCCAGGACATTGACCTATTTTATTTTAAGCCACTCCAGTGTGGCTTTGGCTGTATGTTTGGGGTCATTGTCCTGCTGGAAGATAAATCTTCTCCTAAGTCCCAGGTCTCTTGCAGACTTCAGCAGGTTTTCTTCCAGGATACTTTAGTGCATCCATTTTGCCCTCTATCTTTACAAGGTTTCCAGGCTCTGACACAGAGAAGCATCCCCATAGCATGATGCTGCCACCACCATGCTTCACAGTAGGGATGGTGTTCACAGGATGATATGCAGTGTTAGGCTTGCACCAAACATAGTGCTAAGCATTGAGGCCAAAAAGTTATATTTTGGTCTCATCAGACCATAGAAACTTCCTTCACTTGGTCTCAGAATCTCCCACATGCCTTCTGGCAAACTCTAGCTGAGATTAGATGCGAGTTTTTTCTCTTCCTTAAAGGCTACTTTTGTGAAGTACCCGGGCTATTGTTGCAGTAGCACAGTGTAACCCAGCTCAGCCGTGGAAGACTAACTCTTTTAGAGTTGCCATAGGCCTCTTGGTGGCCTCCCTGACTAGTGCCCTTCTTACCCGGATACTCAGTTTTTGAGGACCTGATCTAGGCAGATTCACAGTTTTGCCATATTCTGTCCGTTTCTTAATAATGGACTTAACTGTGCTCCTGGGGATATTCAATGCCTTGGAAATGTTCTTATATCCTACCTATCCTTGATTGGTGCTTTTGAAGATCCTTATTCTGCATTTGCATTGAATGTTCCTTCATCTTCATGATGTAGATTTTGTTAGGAATTGTACTAACCAACTGTGGGACCTCCCAAAGACAGGTGTATTTAACCTGAAATCATGTGACACACCTTAATTACACAGAGGTGGACTCTGTAACTTGTAAAGACATTTGGTTTCACCACAGCTCAATCAGGTGTGTCATAGCAAAGGGGTGATTACTTATACATTCAATTATTTTTTGTTTTGTGTTTGTAATTCATTTAAAACAATTTTCAGATTATATTTTTCACTTAGACATTATGGACATTTTCTGTGTTGATCAATGGCAAAAACTCCTGATTAAATCCATTTTGATTTCATGTTGTAACACAATGAAATGTTATGGCTGATCGGAGTGTATATATATATACACTCACCTAAAGGATTGTTAGGAACACCTGTTCAATTTCTCATTGATGCAATTATCTAACCAACCAATCACATGGCAGTTGCTTCAATGCATTTAGGGGTGTGGTCCTGGTCAAGACAATCTCCTGAACTCCAAACTGAATGTCTGAATGGGAAAGGAAGGTGCTTTAAGCAATTTTGAGCGTGGCATGGTTGTTGGTGCCAGACGGGCCGGTCTGAGTATTTCACAATCTGCTCCGTTACTGGGATTTTCACGCACAACCATTTCTAGGGTTTACAAAGAATGGTGTGAAAAGGGAAAAACATACCAAGACGTTAGCAGCAGATCCTTTAAGTCCTGTAAGTTGTGAGGTGGGGCCTCCATGGATCGGACTTGTTTGTCCAGCACATCCCACAGATGCTCGATTGGATTGAGATCTGGGGAATTTGGAGGCCAAGTCAACACCTTGAACTCGTGATTCATCAGACCAGGCCACCTTCTTCCATTGCTTGGTCATCCAGTTCTGATGCTCACGTGCCCATTGTAGGCGCTTTCGGCAGTGGACAGGGGTCAGCATGGGCACCCTGACTGGTCTGCGGCTACGCAGCCCCATACGCAACAAACTGCGATGCACTGTGTGTTCTGACACCTTTCTATCAGAACCAGCATTAACTTCTTCAGCAATTTGAGCTACAGTAGCTCATCTGTTGAATCGGACCACATGGGCCAGCCTTCGCTCCCCACGTCCATCAATGAGCCTTGGCCGCCCATGACCCTGTCGCCCGTTCACCGCTTGTCCTTCCTTGGACCACTTTTGATAGGTACAGACCACTGCAGACCGGGAACACCCCACAAGAGCTGCAGTTTTGCAGATGCTCTGACCCCGTCATCTAGCCATCACAATTTGGCCCTTGTCAAAGTCGCTCAGATCCTTACACTTGCCCATTTTTCCTGTTTCTAACACATCAACTTTGAGGACAAAATGTTCACTTGCTGCCTAATATATCCCACCCACTGACAGGTGCCATGATAACAAGATTATCAGTGTTATTCACTTCACCTGTCAGTGGTCATAATGTTATGGCTGATCGGTGTATATATATGCTGTGTGCAGCAGTTAACCTTTGCAAGATATACATTAAAATTAAAAAGAGAATTCAATACAGCATAGGCTACATGAATAGTAAAAGTACTTTGTATGGTCATAATTTAGCAAGCAAATATATAAATGATTGTCAATTGAAACCAAACAAATATTAAGAAACTTTATGCAATATTTGTTATGCTTAGTCATGATGACAGAACTAAATTCAAGTAATGCCCATAATGTGTTTGTCCTTATGCTACATTGTTGCCTCTTTTGTAATTGCATGTGTCACTGGGTGTGTCAAATACGAAAATACTGTTTGCTCTATTACATTTCCATTGGTTCCCCATTGACCTAAAAAATATATAATAAAGAAGAAGGCATTGTGTCCATGTGAGATCTTTGGCGAGCTTTGAATAGTTTACATTCTGTCTACTGTAAGACTACCCTGACACTGGTGTGCAGGTAGCAAGTGTTTAAGGAGTGTGTTTTTTTCTGCAGTGTAAGCTTAGACATCAATAACATGTTGTGCACCATCACAGTACACTTGAAGACAGTCATCTGAAGAGATAGAAAGAAAGATTATATAGTTATAGACCAATCAATCAATCAATCAATCAATTTGGTATAACGCACTCTACATGCTTGCTACAGAGCACAGATTAAAACAACATACAATTGTGATTAAAACAAAATGTAAAAGTTAACCATTAGGCACAGAGCAGAGAAAACAAAAACTCCTATAGGTTGACAGGCAGAAAATACATCTCTGATGTACCTCTGGCTTATAACCTAGACCTAATGGTTGCCTTCTCTCCAGGCAATGCAACAGAAACAGGCAGCATGAATATCAGAAAGTTCTTATATAGTGCTGCTGTCTGTGGGTTTCCCTCTGTGCTTTAAATGCTATTAGAATGACTTTAACATGTATCCTGTAGCATATTGGGAGCCAGTGAAGGAAAGTTTGTTTCTGAGTGCTGTGTTCATGATTTTTTGTTTTACATTTCCCTGTATCCCTATAGTTTCTAATTTTAGGATTAGGGATTTTTATGGATTTTAGGGATTGATTCCCTTCTGGTCTACACTATAATGGTTTCTCCCTTGCTACATGCTGTCCTAATTGCATTGTATAATAAGACATCACTGTGTCTACCTGAGCTGGTCTGTAACCTGAGTCCTGTCACTAAACCTCTAGACATCCTGTGTTCAAGTTTGTCCCATAAGGATTTAGATGCATTAGTAGTACCTAGGTTCTATGGCATTTCTTATTCATTTGCCATTTCTTTCTCAACCCCGCCACCTCTTCAATCTTGTCTGTCCCTCCTAACACCATTAGGATTGCATTCATGCTCACCAGTCTTTGTAAACCACATTCCCGTGACTCCTGCAATATCATAATCATGCTCTAGTACTGTGGCTTCTCAATTCAACGTCTTGATCTGAATATTCTGGGCTTTGAGATACAGGCATCTCACTTGCCTACTAGACTCTTGGTTTTGCATTCATCTTGTGCCTGTTCACTAAAATCCCATTAAAATCCCCTATGTATGTATGAGACCGTAACATAATACAAGCATTTATTTATGCTCATGAATTAGATTTCTTCTTCTTTTCTTTGACAAGCCCAACACTGCTCCCCTGTATCCATGCTGATATATAGCATTACTGCAATATTACCTTATGAACAACCTGGTAGTGTATTGTAATTCAGATTAATGTCTCCCTCTGCTGGACATAAGACTAAGTTCATGATCTCTGCAAAAAATACTTTCTCTGTATCATGGTTCTGCAACTGACAAAATATGTAAATTAAGTTGAGAAACATGTTGTGCAGTCATGTTGATTTCTAGAAATTGGTTGTTGATGAAAAGGAAAATTGAAAAGCTGTGCACCTTAAAGTATCGCTGAAGGCTGAGAGGAGTCCCTGTACCTCACTTGTGAGAACATCTGTATTCGGCCACCCCAAGAAAGACTGAAATCCTGTTTCACATCTCCAGAGAGAAGAGACTCCCAGAGCTTCACCGTGAGAACTCAATGCACTGTGGCACAGTGGAAATTATTCTGAGCACAGTAAGTCTTTTTGTCATAGGTTGGGCAAATGTGTGTATTTCTCACTTTTATTGTAACACGGCACATTGCTCTTTTATGCTGCTATATTTCAACAGTAGTGACAAAGTAGTTTATTTTGCTTACTGTGAAAGCATGCTCTATAAAATAAAACAAACTGATTGTAAAATTAATATCAACTGAACCGGTTTAGCATTATTTCCGGCTTGGAAACTGGATGGATGTAAAGAGATCTACAAACCCTGTAAAACTGTAGCCCTTGAGGGCCAGGGCTGTCCTGAACTAATCCTTCTCATTTAATTAACAACACCAAACCATGTGCAAATGACAGAGACAGTATATCATGTACTTTTTTGCAACAGAGGCTTCATTAATCTACCTAATGGAAACGATCAACTCCCAGGCTTTTAAGTCACATTTTGGGGGTCTGTAGATCATTTGTACTGACAAGCCATTCTAGGTTTTCATTTCTCATATTCTTGTAACACCAAAGTGTTTCGCTTGAGCTTGAGACACCATCCTGGGCTCTTAAAGGAAAATACTGGCCTGTATTGCACTGTATCAACAGTGTAAATTGTTAAAGAAAGGACTCTCTATTCTATGGGTGAGCGATAACCCTGGAAACTTCTTTAATGCAAACTACCAAACACAGATAAAATGTAGATTATGTGAGGGAGGGATCAACTTGGAAGTTTGAAATTATGAAAATAGCTAACAGGGCCTTTTTATGGGTTCTGTGCATTGTATAGTAGAGAGCCTCACATTTTACACAAAATGGCAGTATTTGTCCAATGAAAAAACACAAGTAGAGTCAAAGCAGTTTCTGTCTTTAGGAATTAATGTTTCATAGTGAATAAGATGCATGAAAAATGTATATATTGTTAAACTATTTATAAACCCCCTAATCATGTTATTTATTTTCATGACCTCAGCAATAAATGTGTTGAATTGGAATGTGCATGCTTCATACTGTTAAATATATGAAGGAATTAAATTACCATGGTATTTAAGTGCATGTAACACTTAAACAGTAAAACCATTGAAGATAAGAGGGTTTTTGACAAGAAAATGAAGGTGGTTGGGCTCTAGGCCTGCGTCTCAGCTCTGTGCAGAATAGCAGAAACAGGATCTTATAGCAAGATCAATGCAATCATGTATAGCACAATCCACACATTCTGTAACTTCATGAGTTCCATCACATTATACTGGATGAACATTTTCACATGTAAAAATACTACCCTATACTTGCACAGTGCGCACATTCCTGAGTAATACACCCAAAGGCAATTTAACCTAATTTGCAAGTGAAAACACAGCCAAGAATCTTGGTGAAAGAAAAAATGGGATCTGAGTCTTCTGGCTTGCACAGATGATTTGCATGTAATCGTATCACTACCTAGGAATATGTAGAAATCGTCATAGCTAATTCTTCAACAGCAGACTGACAGAGTTCTGTGGAACTGCTCATAATTCTGACAGAGACAACAAAGTGTAAGTAGCTATTTATTTATTTATTTATTTATTACTTCAGGCAAAATGTATACAATTTACAGTATCTAAATAATAATAATAAGATTACCTCTACAATTACTACTAATAATGCAATACATCACTCACTCTTAATTATGTAATTCATCTTTCAATCTCCCAAATTGTAATTAATCATAAAGGTAACCTTTACTTCTCTCTTGAATTGTTTAATGTACAAATTCTGCTTTCAGTTTTCAAACAGAAAAAATAAATAGTGTAACAACCGATCAGTTAAATAGTAAAGTCAATAGTAAAGTTATTGTGGACAAATGTATATATATATATATATATATATATATATATATATATATATATATATATATATATATACTGTAACATAAAAGGCTTTATGTTCTTTTTAAAAGTAAATCATTGTGCTCATAATAATACTTTGAAGTATAAGGTTTTAATTGTACTCTTAATGGAAGGCATGTGTTAGAATTTGGAAGAGAATAATATCTGTGAGAATGGAATGATTTATAATATCTTATAATTCTCTTGGATGTAAATGTTTGTCTTCAGGAAGAAGAGGTTCCCGACATTCACAGGTATGCAGCTTCTCTGCTGTTCTTGTCTGGTCCTGATGTTTTTGATCCTGACTAAGGGAACTGAAATTAAGAAAAGTGTCCTGGAGGAAATACTACACAAGTAAGTCTGTCTCTATAACTGCAACTTGAACATTGGACAAACACCAGCTTTCCCAGTGTCTTTCGGGACCCCTCTAATTTATGTAGATTATATTTGTTTTAATTTAACTAGAGACATATTATTATTTATCTTCAGGCTTCTCCTAGATCTCAATGCTCTTGATATTCTGCATACATCAGTCCAGTTGGGTATATCGGAGATGACTTTGACTCTTACATGACCACAATCTCGGCACTGTGCAAATTAAGTTAAACCTTAATTAGTTCATGGTGAAGTTAAGTTTGCATGCCAGGAAATGCAGTGGTTTATATTCTGTTATTATCCTCCTGGAGACAGGTCTGTTTATTCACCGGGAATAGGATCAAAAACACTGATGCAATGTTCTCCAGCTCAGATGCTACCTGGAGACAGATTCTTGATTACAGGTTGATTGGGAGAGGGCAGGGGACAGCATCATTCTCCAAACACAATAGAACAGGGCCATCCTGGTCTGGGCAGGCATCATGATCAATGATTGGGGCTCTAAATAACCATATCTGAACTACATTGAAAGCTGCGGAGAATCCCCATCAACCACCTCCATGAAGCCTCCAAGAGGCTGACATCCTCCCTTATACATCCTCACTGTGTGCATTGACTTGGCTTATAAGCTGTTGTCCTCCTTTTCCAGCTTCATGGATCAGGTGGAGAAAGAACAGATGGAGCAGGGGATGAAAAGCTACAGTTTCTCTTTCATCTTGGCTCTCCCAGGCACACAATGCATAGGTGATGTTCGTAATTTTTACATTGCCACCTTCTATGACACAAGGAATAAAGTGCGCAAAATTAAACAGGTCCTAAAAAATCCAAAAATAAGCACGAGTACCTCAGCCATCTTCCACCCATCCAACCACATGGCCATCCTTACCAGAAGCAATAGCAGCAGTGCCGAGGAGGAACTCTTGAGTGATATTGAGTGGTTTGCCAACCAGAGGGAGTTGAAGTACAGGTGGCTGGACATGCAAGGCTGCATTGTTTTCTTCACCCGTCACTCTCCCTGTTTGAAAGAGGAAGTGCTGGATCTATTATCAGACCCTCCTTTTTCTGATCAGTGGATAAACGATAAGGGCATCGACAAGTATTTTGTATTTAGTTCCGAGTCTTCAGACAAAGGTGAATGTGTCATGGACGCCCAGCCTTTCACAGAGACGGACAATTTAAAGCCAGTCTTGCCCACCTTCACCATTGTGAAATGTACACGGCTGAGCAACTCAAATTCTTACAAGTGTTGAGCAGAGTACACAATGGGCTTAACCACTTGAAATATACAAATACAAAATCATTCAAAAATAGACTTGCTTTCAATAAAGGAGTGATTTTTCTTTCTACTCTTGGCTCCTGCCTTACAAATTACATGACAATATCAAGTTGGAGCAGAATTGTAACAAAGGGAAATTATGTTCACTTGGTCCTTGTAGCACCAAGGGGTGAGCAGGACTGAAGTGACTGGTGGTGTGCCTACATTCGCGGTGTGCTGTCTCCAGTCAACTGGTCAACTGGTCAACTGAATGTGTTTTGGGATAGGAAAAACAGCAGAGAGGGTGGTTTACTGCAGTATGCAGAGACAGCTGTCATGAGACAGAAACCTGTAACCTGCTTTTTGTTATTTTTCCATTGATCAATAAACTTTGAGGATTCATGCCAAATGTTTCAATTGATTCCTAGAACCTGAGCATAATATTGAATACGCCCTTGCATACAACTTCCTTTTCATTTTACATGACTTCTGTAGCACTAAAGGGGAAGGTTTGTGAATCTGTTGTTGTAATTCTTGTTGTTGTCTTTATTATTTGTAGTAGAAAGATTAATTAAAAGAGGCATCACAAATCGAACTTATACAAGACTTTAAGCTTAGTAAACTTGCTCATTTATTCAGACCCAACACGTTTACTTGTTTTAAGTTTTAGCAATTCAGCCACTAGAGGTCACGCTTTCCTCATTAACTGTGACTATTGAACACAGTCAAATTCTGCACTATCCACCAAGAAGCAAAGTGACAGGTAGAACTGCAGTGTAAGTAACAATACATGATTTAAGATCAATCTCTGCTTATCCTCAGCTATGTAATCAGTCATAAGAACATAAGAAAGTTTAAAAACGAGAGGAGGCCATTTGACCCATTGTGCTCGTTTGGTGTCCATTAATAACTAAGTGATCCAAGGATCCTATCCAGTCTATTTTTAAATGTTCTCAAATTTTCAGCTTCTACCACATCGCTGGGGAGTTTGTTCCAGATTGTGACTATTCTCTGTGTGAAGAAGTGTCTCCTGTTTTCTGTCTTGAATGCCTTGAAACCAAATTTCCATTTGTGTCCCCGGGTGCGTGTGTCCCTGCTGATCTGGAAAAGCTCCTCTGGTTTGATGTGGTCGATGCCTTTCATGATTTTGAAGACTTGAATCAAGTCCCCACGTAGTCTCCTCAGTTCCAGGGTGAAAAAGTTCAGTTCCCTCAGTCTCTGAGTATGACATCCCCTTCAAACCTGGAATAAGTCTGCTTGCTCACCTCTGAAATGCCTTTCATTCAGTGTGGAGCCCAGAACTGTCCACAGTATCCAGATGAGGTCTAACTAGTGCAGTACAGTCTGAACATCACTGCCCTTGTTTTAAATTCTACACTTTTGACAATATACCCTAACATTTTGTTTGCCTTTTTTATTGCTTCCCCACAACTGAATATTGTATCTGCTGAGCCACCTATTAGTATCATCTGCAAATTGACAAGTTTGCTAACTATCCCAGAGTCCAGATCATTAATATAGATTAGAAAAAGCAAAGGCCCTAGTACTGATCCCTGTGGAACTCCACTAACAACCTCACTCCAGTTAGAAGCAACTCCTCTAATCAACACCCTCTGTTTCCTACACATCAACCAGTTCATAATCTACTTACATTACCCTGAATGCCTTCAGGATCAGTCTTTGGTGTGGAACCTTATCAAAAGGTTTTAGAAAATTAAGTGTATCATATCATATGCTTTCACATGATCTACAGCTGCAGTTGCATGTTCACAAAACTCTAATAAATTAGTAAGACATGATCTGCCTCATCTAAACCCATGACTATCACCAAGAATATGGTTTCATTGAGATGCTCCTCTATTTTCTATCAAATTATTTTTTCCAAAAAGCTTGTTATAGCTTGTATTAGGTTATAATGCATTGAGTTATGAGAACTGAGCTGGAATCTGATAGAAAGAAAATCTCACCCAATCAGTCCGAATACATACTTTGCTATTCTTATACTCATAAGTATGAAGCAGGTACATTCAAACTGAAATGAAGTGGCCTATTCCAGTTTCCATTCAATCTGCAATACCTGTCATCATTGTTACTGTCGTGTGATGTGGATAATTGCTGGAAAGTAGCCAGGGGCTAAACAGCCAGATGTGTGTGCCAAAGATCCCCGGAGCAAGATCTGGGTCTTAAACATCCTGAAATGCCTGGTGTATTGACATGATAACCTCCCATACTGGCAGCAGTTCTCTCAATGGGTATCTAGACAGTGACCTGTTGAGTACACATCAGGAGCTTATTGGTGAAACAAACAACTCAGTGTAGTGTGTAATATCAGTAAAACACTAAGCATTCTTCCTAGAACAATCAACAATCTTGCTTTAATATATGGCATCTGTAAAAAATATGTATCACCCTGCAGGCTTTTAAACTTGATCCTGACCACAGATTGGGTGCCAGATATAACTGGTTTGCATGATAAACCTGTCTTAACAAAATATGTCAATCAACTTGGAACACCACAGTGCATAGGTTCAGACAAGCAGAGATTTACCACACCCTCTGGAGTAATAAAAGTAAACAGAAGGTTGTTGTTTTTTCAACTCCTATTTTTTTTCCATGCCTGAAACATATTTAAATATACATTAATATGTATAAAAAATAATTAAAAAATAAATAAATAATAATATATTCATTTTATATAGGGCCTTCTTAAAAACCCAAAGTGCTTTACACAAAAAGCAATCAGTAAAATAAGGGGGAAACAACTGCAAAAATATCTCTAAAGAACAAAAGTAAAACACACACACACACACACACACACACACACACACACACACACACACAAATGAAAACAGTTTAAAATACCAAAGTAAAAAGATTAGTTTGTAACAATGATTTACAAATATCTTATGCAAAAATAACATGTTTTTATTTTAAAAATGGTTTAGAATGGACTGAAATAAAATAATCAAAGACAGTGGGCTTCACATACACAAGCATTTTTGTAAAAAAGGAATGAAAGTGTGAGAAAGAAATCAGCAACCTAGAGTCTCACTAATAATCACCGAGGTCATTACAGGCAGGCGGCCATAGCAGGGGCAGCAGATATGTTCTTGATGAAGAAGTAAGTAAACCCATTATGCATTAGAGGGAGTACATCCACAAGAAGGTTTCTGCCATCATTTCTGTGTGTGAAGGTATCAGCTAAATAGAACATCCAAGCCCTTACTTCATGCTGCTGCCAGTGAGTGGGAGCCAGGATGGTCTGGTTCAAAGTCTGTAGATCTAAAGGAGTCAGTGTTCCCCAAGCCAAGTGACAGACAGAGCTGGCAATATATAACTGTCTGCAATGTGAGTCTTTTCCTGCAACCATGTACAAATTAATAGTAGATTTTATGTTTGATGGTCCTTTTTTCGTATAAGTACACTATTTATAGCCATTCACAGCATGCATAAAGTATTTACTGATGGATTTGTTTTACATCAGAAAAGTTATAATTTAACAGCAGGGTCTGTTGATTATTAACATAATCTTAACATTATAACCAACTGCTGGGTAAAGCATTGATATCAGCAGCCTCAGTTGGGCATGACTGCATGATTATGTAGAAAAAAGGAATAAGAATTTGAAATATATTCAAAATGCTACCGAATGTCATAGGACAAGCCTCCCGTTGCCAATATTGGATTGTACTAGAACATGAGTTGTTGTTTTTCTGAACATCCCAATATGTTTCTATTACTACAAACGCCACAAACTCCACATACTGGTGCCATGCCTGAAAACCTCCTGAGCGGTCAGTATATTGAATGCACCCACTTACTTTATTCATCACAGTCAGGTATTCTGTCCTGATGAGATTAATTAAAAGGGCTGAGCTGGTAACACTGGTTAAAAGTGTGCAAGCTTCCTGAAGAACCAGACTGAAGTGTGAAGTTCGTTATGCCCTAAGAAGCATAAGAAACAAAAGAAAGTTTGCAAACGAGAGGAGGCCATTCGACTCATCATGCTTATTAAGTGGCCATTAATAACTGAGTGATCCAAGGATTCCTGATGGTTTAATAGGTGTCTTGTTGCCTCGGTTGGACTGAATGACCTGCTAAGTGGTTATGCTGACTGTCCAAGGGACGTCCATATGCATTACAGCTGTTGGTGAATTCTGCACCTAGCTGACTTAATCACTTCGCAGGTACACAATACAGATGGAAAACACAAACTTTGCAATGGTGAGACAACAGCTCGGATGAGTGAGGTTTGTGGTTACGTCTGCCGTTATGTAACCTGGCTCGGAGTGAATCATATTTAATGAGGCCTACCTCTCAATTCAATTCAGGACCTCCATGAATGTGGAACATGGGTGGAAGGTTCCATTGTGGTGTGTTTTCTTCATATTTGTTCACATTTCTGAGAAACAGTCTTTGTATCTAGTGTCTGAACAACAGCATCTAACAAAGCTCCACAAGCCATTTGCCTACATAGATTGCTTACTGTAAAATTGAGCTACTGATCTTGGCTACAACAACAACTAAAACCCTGAATTTGGAAAGACCAAAGAAGGAATATTAAGTAACAGGGCAAACATCCTTAACTCCATTGCCTATAATGTAAGATTTCTGTATAGTTTATTTTGCATGATCAAGTTAATGCCTTTAAGAACACTATGCACTCAGAACAAGAAGTACTACATTTCTGGAGATTGCAATTGATGATGAAAACCAAAACACCTAATTCATCAAATGAACATCACCAGTACTGAGGAACCAAGCAGATATCTCACTGCTGAGCTCATTATATGTGCTAATGTGTCACCTGACTCTGCACATCATAAATTGTTTTACTTGTTTATTGAACCATTATATATACATAGCCATAATACATTTAAATTAGACATAATTTTACCAATGGAATGTGAAACAATCTCCTCTCTGCCAAAATAAAAATGTATATATAAATTAAAAGGACTTCAAGAGTCAATATTTTAACTGTGTGCTTTTCAGCCACCCACTTTCATTTACTCTTTAAAATATAAGTCATAGACAAAGATCTATGCGTGGTTTACAACAGTGAGATAACCTTATAAAGGGGGATATAATATGTGCAAATTCACATTACCACTGCAATAAAAGCAAATGCAAAACAGATAAAGTGCCAGAACTTGTGCAATAAGATCAGTTTCTCACTGCCCAAACAATGAAGGTCATGGGATGATTCCACAATGCCAGTCAAGTGGTTTTTTTATATTAAAGTATGAATGCAGCTTATCAATACACAGAGGTTTTATTTCATTGTGTACAGTTTCAAGGCTGTTAAAAATACATGTATTTGTGCTGCCATTCTGCATTACACAAAAACTTTTCATGCATGGCATGAGATAAGTGTAAGGTCAAGCTTTGTAAAAATAGGTAATTTTTTATTGTAAGATATCTCTGCTGTCTGTTTAGATGTTTTCTAAATGTATAACTCAGTTTATTTATATTGCATGCATTATACAATTTATGACTGACATGGGACACATGGAGGAAAAAGGTCACATTAAGAAAAGCTACACTTACATTATTGCCAGGGTTGTATTTTTAGCAGAAAAACAAAAACACGATGAGTGTGTTTGGCTAGGTTTTGTCTGCAGGCCATTTATATTAAAGCTAGAATCTTTACTCTTTCCAAAAGCAAAACAAACACACTGATAAAAATGTTAAACATGATATAAATGAGAGCAACAGGAGTATCAGATTCAGAGATGAATTATCACAGTTCAGGTAACTTTGTGTAAGCTATTCTGTTGAGAACTCTCATTTCTCACTAAAACAGGTATTCCCCAGCAATCAGTAATGCAAGTCAGTAATGCTTGTGTTCTCTTTAGAATTAGAATACAGTTATTCTCTGGGTCAATTATCTTGAGTTGAAGTATGTGTGTGTATGTGTGTGTATATCCTTATTGAAGAGGAATAATATTTAAGTAGTTCAGGCAATATAATGTATATATTTGAAGTAATGACTGTATTTTGGCCTTAACCAGCTTGGCTTGTCCCTTGGCCATGAGAACCCCCCCAACATGATGGTTGAAGTCAATGAGCTGCTGCAAAGGTGGAGGCTGGAGTGGCGTAGAAATGTTATTCTGATTTTAAGCAAGAGGGAGTGTCGTTTAGGCGCTATGGGAGTGAGCTACTGACTAATGCAGGGGAAAGGAACTTGTTACGTGGGATTTATGATAGTGTGTACATGAGGGTGTATCTCACTGGTTGTGCTGGGAGCAGAGTAAAGCGTGATTGGGGGTTGTCTTCTTCTCTTCTTCTAGAGATTAATATGAGTATTCTCATGTTGGTATAGGATTTATAAGAATAAAGAGTCAATTGTGATTCTGCTGGAGACGATGATGCTAAAAGAGAGATGTCACATAAAGATGGGTGAATCATAGGCGGACTGGCCATCGGGCAATTCTGGCAAATGCCAGTAGTTGTTTGGTCCCAGTCCACCCCTGGAGTGAATAGCTGTAATCCTTTAATGGGTTGGGTTTGGTTGGTCTCTAATTCAATGACAACATTGAAACAACTCAGGGTTAAGCTTTTAACTCTCTCTCTTCTATTATTGAATGCCCAGCATGGACATAGACATGCCCATGCAATCCAAATATGAGAAAAGGAAACAAAACAAATAAAGGATTATATTTCTTTCTATTGTATCAACAGAGGATAAGCAAGCCTTAAATTCCATCTCCTTCTTTCAGGATCTTACATTCAGTGTTTTCATTCTGCATGTCTATCAGCTGTAAGACATGACTAAACTGTATTTTAAATGATGAAGACACCAGTTTGTTTCACAATTGACACCCTTTACCAAAAGTTCACAAACTGTCCGTCAATAGCAGAAGTTACAACTAAGCATAATTCAAAAGGATACATTATAATTACACAATTATTAGGGCATTGATGACAATTTAAAAATATGGAAAGAGTGATTATTAACAGCATGATAATTCTCTTATTGTGTCTTTAACAGGATGTGATAGTTTACATAAGGCTATATTGGATTAATAAATTGCATCTATACTGCATACAGATACATGCAGCTAGAATCATGGTGATAGGGAAGTCAAGTAAAAATGGATGTACAGCTTGTACATATGTAAATGCTGAGAATGGGGAAATCATCTGTGTTCTCCAGTGATGCACACAAACACTTTTTAAATTGGTAACAGTGAATTAATCACAGACTGACTATATTTGGTTTTCTATTGGTGATTTTCTTGCCTGAACATTTAAAAACAATTCTGTACTAAGTTATGTATTGTATTATATTTAAAACTGACTTTCCCATTTGCACCCAAACTTAAACCCTGAACCAGCCTGCATGGGCAACCTGTCATAGTGACCCAGGAAAGCTGAAAATTCACAGGCCAAAGATTGAGGAGTGTGCTTTATGCAATAATTTCAGGCAAATTGGTAATTTTTGTAATGTTTTATATTGGTCTTACAACTCCACACTGAAGATAAACACTGAGACGACAACACTGTGATTTGACATGCTCAGATGTAGAACCTAAATGATGGAGAATATGCAAAGGGCTTGGAAGGAATATAAGGAATTTAAGCAAAAACTAATAGGAAATGATCTGAGGCATGCCTATTTCAAGACATACTGTAAGTGTACCATTTCAAGGGTTAAAACTAGTGTATTTGATTTTCCAGTTTTGAGCCTTCAGGCACCTTGGAAAGACCTGCTATTGCAAAACAGTGCTCCCATTCCCCCAGGGCATGGCAGAGGAGTGTTGTTAGATGTATTTTTGTCACTGTAATTACCATTCTGAAAGACACACACCACTTTAAACAAAAAGCAAACTGCATATGTGTCTCAATGTTGTTCTAAGTAAGTTATCTTGTTGTGTCTTTGTTAATAAGAAAGACGTTAAACAACCAGTGTTTGGGTTTTTGTTTTCCTGTTGTGACTTCAGGCATGTGAGTGTGATATATAGAACAGTTATTATAAAGCAACCTTTTTAGATGTACAGTCTCTTACCACTAATTTACTCCAGCTGATTGCCCTACACACTGTAGCATAGCACTCAAACCATGCTGCAACCGAGAGACCAGGCATTTCACAAATACACATTTACAGTATGGTAGGAAATTACCATGATTGAATATTAATACATTTTACCTAATGAGAATAATGCATCACATGATCCCTCTGACTGAGTTACATAATGAGCTCCTGATGTAAAGTAAACCACACATCATTGTGACTAGAGCAATCCAGGACTCTGCAGAAACTGCAGAAGTGGGATTTTACTCCCATCTTTCTCCTCTAACTAGACTTTCAAAATGTTATACATATATAATAAGATCATTATAATAAGTCATATTTTGTGATTATTATAAACTTTGTAAGCTGCCTCAGGTAATTACCACATTAATAATTAATATATATATAATAAACAGTGTTTTGGGATTGAATCTCATGATAGACATAAGAAAAACAGATAAAATGTAAAAACAGTAATTGCAAAGGGATTTTACTATAAGTATATATATATATATATATAAGTATATATATATATATATATATATATATATATATATATATATATATAGTAAAATCCCTTTGCAATTACTGTATATATATATATATATATATACACTCACCTAAAGGATTATTAGGAACACCTGTTCAATTTCTCATTAATGCAATTATCTAACCAACCAATCACATGGCAGTTGCTTCAATGCATTTAGGGGTGTGGTCCTGGTCAAGACAATCTCCTGAACTCCAAACTGAATGTCTGAATGGGAAAGAAAGGTGATTTAAGCAATTTTGAGCGTGGCATGGTTGTTGGTGCCAGACGGGCCGGTCTGAGTATTTCACAATCTGCTCAGTTACTGGGATTTTCACGCACAACCATTTCTAGGGTTTACAAAGAATGGTGTGAAAAGGGAAAAACATCCAGTGTGCGGCAGTCCTGTGGGCGAAAATGCCTTGTTGATGCTACAGGTCAGAGGAGAATGGGCCGACTGATTCAAGCTGATAGAAGAGCAACTTTGACTGAAATAACCACTCGTTACAACCGAGGTATGCAGCAAAGCATTTGTGAAGCCACAACACGTACAACCTTGAGGCGGATGGGCTACAACAGCAGAAGACCCCACCGGGTACCACTCATCTCCACTACAAATAGGAAAAAGAGGCTACAATTTGCACAAGCTCACCAAAATTGGACAGTTGAAGACTGGAAAAATGTTGCCCGAATCATTTCAAATTGGTTTCTTGAACATGACAATGAGTTCACTGTACTAAACTGGCCCCCACAGTCACCAGATCTCAACCCAATAGAGCATCTTTGGGATGTGGTGGAACGGGAGCTTCGTGCCCTGGATGTGCATCCCACAAATCTCCATCAACTGCAAGATGCTATCCTATCAATATGGGCCAACATTTCTAAAGAATGCTTTCAGCACCTTGTTGAATCAATGCCACATAGAATTAAGGCAGTTCTGAAGGCGAAAGGGGGTCAAACACAGTATTAGTATGGTGTTCCTAATAATCCTTTAGGTGAGTGTATATATAATATGTATATATATATAATTCCATGTCTCTTATGTACACAATTCATACAATAGGCTCTATACTTTTTCAGCACAAGCAAAATCATTGCAACTCACATAGAAATACTCATGAATTTAACATGCAGAGAAAAAACTATTTATCTACATTTTCACATATTTCTACAATCCTTCTACTCATTCTCTCTGGAATTTTCCATCATCAGATTAGCATTGTCATGTGTAGGGATAGTGGGCGATTTCTCTTGCAGGAAGTACAATACATTATCATCGGAGACACTGCTTAAATGCAGAAGGAAACTAGCACACCTACAAATTATTCCTATTTTATTATCCAGAGCATGCTGGCTCTTGTCCTCCAATGCTGTAATACTTTTCTTCATCTTGAGAAAAATCAACTGGAATGATAAACAACTCACATATGGAAACTTACAACGGACATTAAACATGTTTGTGAACAACAGAGGGCAATCTGAAACCAAGATGGACACCAGTTCTGTTAAACATTGACAACTTATCATTCTTTTCAAGCAGACCTCCAAAAGATTTATGAGAAAATTATGTGTATTTTCACACTTTCTGGGACACTTCAGAGTTGTCAAGAACATACTTTGGATCTTCAGCACTTTACAACAACATCATTTGTTTTAAATTATTCTGTTCCAGGGAAAGCATTCTGCTATATTTAAGACTCACTATGAACTGGACTTCATGCTTATGTTATTTTATTTCTAAAAGTGTGTGTATGATCTCCATTATTTGATCTTGGTCAAATTAATACTGGATCCTTGATCCTACAACCACATTAAGTTGTTTTTGTACAAGACATGGCAATTTTGACAAAGGAAAACAAACATGTTTCAACAGCTGATTCAGATAAGAAAATATACTGCATGGAGCTGGAGTACCAACTGGGAGCAAACAAAAATAATAATGTCATCCATCACATCCAAAATATTTGCACCATGAAATTATACAGTCTGCTGGTGTCTGACATAGCCTCATAACACAATTCTAATCTACCTGTTTTGGAGGAGTAAAATAATTATATCATTGGAGTACTTGACTGACCATCTCTTAATCTTTACTCTCAATCAACTTGAGAACAACATTTGAAACCCCACATATTCACATGTAGTTGAAAAACATACAGTAAATAATTGTAAGGATCTGACACTGTCACACACATAACAGACACCATTACATAGGGCACACAATATAGAGCAATCAGGGCTAAGTATTTTATTTTATTATTTATATTTTTCATTTTCGGCTTTAAGTATTGCTAAAAAGTGGCTAAAGCCCTTTTTTTTACTGTACAAACATGCAGCCCCCCAGAACTGGAAGCACAGGATGACACATATTGAGAGCCAAAGGCAACAAGTGCTGGACCACAGGATCTTTTTGTTTGTTACTTTTAACTTTGTGCTTGTGATTTACCAGCCACTAACCACACTGGAACGACACACAGCTGATCTCAGTACTGGGAAAGGCCATATCATAAGGATTGTATACTAACTGCAGTCAGTTAGAATTTCTCTCTTACTGTCATCTGTTAATGGCAGCTTGTATTTGTAAATGGAGATTAACCAAGTGAATTTCAAAATTATAAGTTTTTATATGTATGTGTATGTGTGGGTGTGTTTATGTGTATATATAGTGTAGCGAGAGTAGCAATCTTTTACAAAAATATTTTGTTCCATTGTCTTAGTCAATTAATTAGTGGGACAAATTGAAATCACCACAGACTGCTGTGGAATGCATATTATATAATGTGAACAGAAAGTGATTAAATAGGAGAAAAAGGCAACTGATTTCCAGCATGTGCAATTCAGAGACTTTGACACTGTGAAAGCAATTGCAACAGCACTACTAATAATTAAACTTGCTCTACTAGTAATAAGAACTCTCCACAAAACAATTATACTAAACAACAGGAGAAAATTCATATATTTCAAGTATCAGATGTAGTAAGTATCAGAAGTATAACTTCTACAACTGAGGAAAAAAAATGTTTTACAAAGGAGACGTAAAAAGCATTAGTAGATACAAGTGCATTTTTGGGATTCCAATCGGTTCAGCAAATTGAAAGACTTGTTACAAGCACATGTTCTCTCTCTGTTTACTGCCTAATACTATGGGTAATTTAATAGAGAAACACTCACTACTGCAACTGTCCTCAGCCATGCAGTGGTTGTGGGTGCTGTGTTGTGCTTGCTAAGGGTTTTCATTATGTCAGCATTTTGCCAGAGAAACTCTTCCGACATACAGCTGCGCTTGGCTGCAAATTCTGTTTTGCATACCTTAGCATTAATTAGTTCAAAAGGCACTGTCATGCAGTTGTTTTTCCACATAAAAAACGAAACTGTACCCAATCCAATTCCTCTTAAATGCCTGTAATTAAATATCTATGATCAACCCCCCCCCCCCTGCATTATCTCATTCTTTCTCTTGTAGTACAGAGGATTTCAAATGTATTACATTTTATTTTGAATACATAAATTTGAGGAATACAATATTTTAAAAGACACATGACAGCTAGCTAACAGTTAACAGGGCACTTTTTATTTTTATAAGCAATTGTCTTGAAAGAATAAAGTAATAAATACATAAATAACAAGGACAAATACTAGTGTTGAATTTGCCTTAACAAGCACATATATTTTCATAACAAGCAATTACAACAGCAACTACATCAATGTAAACGAAGCAACACAAATAAAACAAAACAAAACAGAGCATTACAAATGAATGTGATACTATCAAAACACACATACATATTGACCTTAGGTCTAATGAACATCAAGCATGAAAATCTGGTATGTATAGCTTTTACGTGCCTCTTTATGATAACTTAAGCTGACAGCTTTTCTTCAACTGACATGAGAAGATAAGATTACAAGAAAATAAAAAAAGTCAGTCAATCCCAGTCTTCAACACACGTACACTTATGTGAAACCTGAGACTTTATCATTGCTGCACCCATAATTAGAAAAATAAAAATAAAAGATAAAATCTAATTTGAAGTCTCCTTTTTTCTTGGCTAAAGAAGTCTAATTCGAAGGCTCGGAGCCAGAGGGGCGTAAATGACATTTTGGGGGAATATGAATTCTATATATCAAATTAAATCTCTCAATGAGATCTATTCAGTGCCAAAATGACACAACTGAAATCATGAGCAATAAAGAATAAAACCACAGAACCTTAAAGACCTAACTTAAAAAAAATGTTTTTTTCAGAGCCAGAGAGACGTAAGTGCATTTACGGCCTTCTGGTACTGAACAATGCTTCATGGGTAGAGCCTTCATACAGCCTTCATATAGCATTTATGTCAAAATGGCTGACACCACATAAAGCTCCAGAATGAGAGGAAGAAAAGTTTTTACAGCAGAGGAGGTTTTAATGAGTTTGATGGAAGTGCCCGATAATTATGAAGAGCAAGAGAATGTGCAGAATCAAGTCATGTTTCAGTCATCTGTGAATAATGAAAGTAAGCTTATTTCATAAGCTTGACAGTGACCTTTAGAATAGCTAATGATATTGTTTTGGTGTGATATTACTAGCTTGCTGATGTTGTTGAGTACTTACAATCTGTTTAAGTACAATTTGTCTAAGTGGATGTGGATCCTCATAGGTCAGCACATGTATGTACAAATATATCTCTGCATTCGCAGATGTTGCTCATGGTACTTATACACTTATACTTATTTCCCTCATTAACATGCAAATCAATTTATAACTTTTTTGAAATGCGTTTTTCTGGATTGTTTTGCCGTTATTCTGTCTCTCACTGTTAAAATACAACAACCATTAAGATTATAGACTGATCATTTCTTTGTCAGTGGGCAAACGTAGAAAATCAGCAGGGGATCAAATACTTTTTTCCCTCACTGTACGCCCCAAATTTTCAAGCTTGAACCAAAACATTGTTTGCCCCAAAAAGATTTTTCAGTGTGTACTGTAATATTATTATTAACTGGGTACTTCTTAATTTGATTGTGCATATGTTTCCAACATTGTTCTTAATACTGAATAACCACTGCAAAGTTTGTAAAAAATGTGTTTTGTCTCTCCTGTAAAGTTTGTCAAATGACACTTACAGCCCTCTGGCTCCAAGCCCTCAAATTGTAGAAGTTGTATCTGTATCAGGAGGAAGCTACACTGCTTTTGTGCTATATTGTCCATTTGGGTAATTCAAAGATGGACAGACTAGGCTTTAACAATGCTGAAGAGATGTGTAGCAGTAAACTGTCAAAACTGTTTAAAAGGAAGCTGGTAACTGCAAACAGAAGTATTTACTTGCCACAGACAGACACAGGTGAGAGGCAGCCAACTTGTTGTTTTCCTAGTTTCAGACCAGTCTTAGCATTCCTCATTTTGTAATAACTTTGCTTTAATTGAAGTTAGCATTGTCTGTAGTTTGATTTAATTGAATTCAATTCAGTTCAGCAGTTGGTGAAAGTAAATAGGTTATAGAGAGGTAAGTTAGTCAAGGACTAGTAGGAATTCTGTTCCAGGAGGAGCCGAGTGGGGCCAGTTAGGTGTGAATTGGGGGCAGGTAGACAAAAGCTACTTAAAGCAGCTGTTGAGACCAAGAGGTAAACATAAGTATTTACAATAGAAAGAAACATAGCTCTTGCAGCTAAAACTAATGTAAAGAGCTTTTTTCAATACTACAACAGCAAGAGGTCAATAAAGGAGGATGCGAAACAGCTAAAGGTCAAAAATGGAAGTATCTTGGAAAATGAACAAGATGTGGCAATTGTTCTAAATGAGTATTTCACAGAGGTTTTTACAAAAGAAAAAACAGATAACATGCCACAAGTTAACAACCAGTCCAGTCAAACCCTAAGAGAGATCAGGATAAATGAGGAGGAGGTACTAAAGGGACTAGCAGAATTAAAAACAAACAAATCACCTGGGCCAGATGGGATATTTCCAACAGTACTTAAAGAAATGAGAGAAATTATTTATAGGCCACTAACTCAAATATTCCAAATGACACTTAGAACAGGGGATGTGCCAACTGACTGGAAGACAGCAAATGTCATACCAATCCACAAGAAAGGGGACAAAACTGAGCCAGGAAATTACAGAACAATCAGTCTCACCTGCATCACCTGTAAAATGTTGGAAAAAATGATTAAACAGAAAATAGAAGAGCATCTTAATGAAAACCATATTCTGGGAGATAGTGGGTTTAGACAAGGCAGATCATGTCTTACTAATTTATTAGATTTTTTTAACATGCAACTGCAGCTGTAGATCATGTGAAAGCAGATGATATGATATACTAAGATTTTCAAAAAGCTTTTGATAAGGTTCCACACCAAAGACTGATCCTCAAATTGGAAGCTGTAGGCATTCAGGGTAATGTAAGTAGATGGATTATGAACTGGTTGATGTATAGGAAACAGAGGGTGTCGATTAGAGGAGTTGCTTCTAACTGGAGTGAGGTTGTTAGTGGAGTTCCACAGGGATCAGTACTAGGACCTTTGCTTTTTCTAGTCTATATTAATGATCTGGACTCTGGGATAGTTAGCAAACTTGTCAAATTTGCCGATGATACTAAAATAGGTGGCTCAGTAGATACAATCTCGGCAGCACAGGGTATTCAGAGGGACTTAGATAATATTCAGTTGTGGGCAGACAACTGGCAGATGAAATTCAATGTGGAAAAGTGCAAGGTATTACATGCAGGTAACAAAAATGTCCACTATAATTACACTACATGGGAGGAATAGAACTAGATGAAGTAATGCATGAGAAAGATATAGGAGTCTACGTAGACTCCTCACTTTCTCCATCCAAACAATGTGGGGAAGCAATAAAAAAGGCAAACAGAATGCTAGGGTATATTGTCAAAAGTGTAGAATTTAAAACAAGGGCAGTGATGTACAGACTGTACAATGCACTAGTTAGAGCTCATCTGGATACTGTGTGCAGTTCTGGTCTCCACACTTCAAGAAAGACATCGCTGCTCTAGAGGTAGTTCAGAGGAGAGCAACCAGACTTATTCCAGGTCTGAAGGGAATGTCCTACTGAGAGACTGAGGAACTGAACCTTTTCACCCTGGAACAGAGGAGACTACTTGGGGACTTGATTCAAGTCTTCAAAATCATGAAAGGCATCGACCACATCAAACCAGAGGAGCTTTTCCAGATCAGCAGGGACACACGCACCCAAGGACACAAATTGAAATTGGGCTTCAAGGCATTCAAGACGGAAAACAGGAGACACTTCTTCACACAGAGAGTTGTCACAATCTGGAACAAACTCCCCAGTGATGTGGTTGAAGCGACAATTTGGGAACATTTAAAAGTAGCCTGGATAGTATCCTTGGATCACTTAGTTATTAATGGACACCAAACGAGCATGATGGGTCGAATGGCCTCTTCTCCTTTGTAAACTTTCTTATGTTTCTTATGTTCTTATGTGCAAAAAGATAGTCTGGCCGAGACAACTGAAGAGGCCATCAGTGAGCTGTCTGTTGTGACTGCTGTTGAAATTTATGTCCCCAAGCAGGATTGAGAGAAATTAATGTACAGAAAATGTCGGCACCATGTCACCCAGCTGAGGTTTGTAGTTCTGTGGTGAATGTTGTGATTCGGCTCCAATATTTACAATACATTAAGATCCTTTCTAATGTAATTGGATGCATGGATAGGGGGATTTTACATTTTGATTAATTTATTTTTTCAACTGTAGGTCAATTTCAACCATAATTTGAAAGATTGACATTTGACACTTGATAGCTACAAATGACTGAAATATCTCAAAGACAGCCAAACGGAGAAATGGCACATCATGTGGATTTTGATGAGAACTATAAAAAAGAGTAGAGTGTAATAAAGGAACACTCATTTAATGCAGAAACTCTATTTAAAGCTGGAAATTTGGGAACATTTAAAATCAGACTGGATAGGATACTTGGATCACTCAGTTATTAATGGACACCAAATGAGCATGATGAGTCAAATGGCTTCCTCTCATTTGTAAACTTTCTTATGTTCTTAAAGAGAATTCATTGCCAAACAACATTCCATTAATCAAATGAAGAAAAAGTTCAACCTTGAAGTCTAATTATACCTTTCTCAAATTAACTCACACTGTGAAACCCAAGAACATGTGGAAAGGCTAATGAACATTAGGATTCAAGAAAGATTACAAATTAGATGTTCCCTTCAGCCAATTTTTATTGATCAAGTTTCTAGTTCTAGTTCTGATCCAACAAACTTATTATGAAGAACCACTTTGAATTAACACCACAAAGATGGTTTTCTGTGTGGAACATCAGGGGTACTTGACCTTTCTTTTCAGAAGATGGGAATATTTTCAATTACTAATATTATTATTATTTAAATAGATCTCTTCCTTCAAGCAGTCCACTTCTATCTCAGTTTTGAGTCCCTGGCCAATTTGTCTATTTTGTTTTCCAGTTCCTTTGTTTAAATTCACTTTGCCAAGCTATTAGGAAAGCAGTTGTTTCCAGCAGTTCCCATGCACAGTTGGCCACTTAAATAATTTTTGTTTAGGAAAGGTCAGACTAATCTGGGGAGTGTGATGACCATGGGTGATGTCTGATGTCTTCTCATCTCATCAGCGAGAATTAATGGTGGATGGGGGCTCTGAGATCAAGATAATAGCCGTCCATCATTATCATGGCACAAGTGTAGCTTCAGGAAATTGTGGGATTCATGTGATGGTCCACAGTGAGCAAGCAGCCCAGAGATAAGCCAGATGCACACAACCTCACTCAGGCCAATATGATGACAAGCCCAGTATGGGGAGATATAAAGTAAAGAATCCAATCGGTCTCGTTGAGACACAAAAGGTATTTCTTTGTGCTGGATGTTTCTTTCTATTTTTAAGTTGTGCTGAAAATCCGCAATGGAAAAAAAAAAAGTTTTCATCGGGAAGGAGAGAGATGGCAAATCTTTCACCATTTCAGGTCTATTCCGGGTGAACAAACCACTGTTGGATTCCTGTACTCCTCCAGTTACACGCACACCAGGGTTAATGACTGCCATAAAAGCAGGTCTACCCTCTAATTTACAGACCAGATTTACAAAGTGCACTTGTTGTGTTCTCGACTCACACTCCATTAAGTCCCCTAAAAACAAAGTGTGTCACACTGCAAACATGCTCGTTAAAGCTGAGCTCCACAAGAGCCGTGTCAGGGCTTGTTAGCATGTACAGTGGAGCTGTTACATCTGAATGGCTCAGCAGTAATGTGGTGGGGATCATTCATCGCTACTATGGCACACATGGAATTGGTATAAAATGATCCCTTTATTATTATATTTCTTAGCAGATGACCTTGTCCAGGGCAACTTACAATTTTTACAATATATCACATTATTGTTACACACAATTACCGATTTATACAGCTGGGTATTAACTGGAGCAATCTGGGTAAAGTGCCTGGCTCAACGGTACACCAGCAATGTCCCCCCCCCTAGGATTGAACCCACAACTCTCTGCTCTAGAATACAGAACAAAGGCCATAATAGTAATAAATATATACTGATTCAGTAAAAAATATATATACTCATTGTAGTTTGCTACTGTATATAAATTTACCAAGAAGCCAAGAATGCATTTACATCTTAACTGTTGACCACATTATTTGACCTATGGTTGAAAGAAGAAGGGGCATACTGTAATGCTAATTAAAATAAATTCAGTTAATGTTTATGAAGCAACTGTTAACAATACAAGTGTAAAAAAAATTGGGCCTGTACTGCCAGGCCCTTTATCAGGTATGTGGCTGGGCACACACATGCTTTCAAAAGCAGAGAGCAGCAGAAGTGCATGGGACCCAGTCAAAAAGCATGTCCATTAGAATCTTTCTGGGTCAGTGAGCAGTTAAGACTTAACGCAATGAACTGCATATCATCCTATAAAAATATATTTAGTGGGTTATACAAGCAGCGGTTAACTTAGTAGCTCTGTTGTTTTATTTTTGCCATTATCACCAAGCCAAACAGGTAGCCGAGGGGCTGCAACAGGAATTAAGTATTAAAATAATACTTAAAGGATGAAACTGAAAAGGACGTTGTGTAGACAAGGCCTCGGCACAGAATCCTGCTTCTCAAAATCAAATTCCAATGTTATGCAATGCCACTAAATAGGTAGCCGAGAAGTATTTTTAGCGTATATTAGAATATATACATTTTTCAGTTGACCAGGTTTAAACAATGAGGGCATTTTTCAGCTTTGTCCAAGGCTAGTATGCAGGCATGCTCACTGTGATCTCTAAATCTTTTCAGTGGATCAGGAATGCACTGGAAATGTAAACTTTTCAAAGAACTATAGACTTCCATGTCTCTTCCTCACTCGTTTCATGTTCTAAAGGGGTTGAGTAGAAATTTCCATTCCCTGTGCTAAGCACAGTGAACACAAAGCCTGATTTGTCAAAAACTGATAAGAAACTTGGCTTCCAGAGATCCGTTTCCAGGTGACTTTCCCAAATCAGGAAAACTAATCTGTAACACTTAGAGAAAATACAATATTTGATTGTCTTGCATGTAATGTCCTACATTATAATCTACAGATGAAAAGATTATATATATATATATATATATATATATATATATATATAAATGCTTAAGAGTAAAGCTCCAGATTGTAATAATGCAAACAAATGGTACATAAAACATAATATACATATTTTTGTATTACTGTTCATTTGACCTTTAAATTAATGTTAAGCATATAATGTTTATTAATCCTAAATCAATAATAATTATTATTACTACATCAGGAGTTTCCATATCAAAGCCTAAGATGAACACATAGCTCCCGGGTGCCTGTGGGTCTGGACCTGGTAGCATAAGCAGCTGGAGCATAAAGACTGGAATCTGGAATACAGCAATTCTACATGGCAGTTAAATTATTTAAAATGTACAACTCATTCTTTTTTAAATGCAACTCCTGTAAGACTATGCTTAGAAAGTCACAAGCCATTGGCACTCCTCACAAACAATTGTTGTGAATTGAACTCCTCAACAGTGAGCACACTCTGGGTGTGTTGGTGACCAGTTGAATCTGGTCTTGAACAATGCTTGGAAAGGCCCACCTCAGTTTCGCCTGTGAGCGAAACTGACAGCGTCAGCGGCATGAAAGGATAGTTGAAATCTTCTTCACAGACTGTTCTACACAAGAAAGGAGGTTTCTCAGTTTGAAAAACATTTTAAAATCAGTTTTATCTGTTAGAACCACTTTTACATTTGTTTTCTGATCTCTTTCAAATGATGTAGGACTATGCAATCATTTCTGCCCCTCAGGCATTGGATTAAACTCAGCACTTTGTAAATCTGGGCTAGGATATCCAAGTTCCTTTCAAGCTTCAGTGTCATATGGTACAGACATGCCTTCCCTTCACTACAGGTGGCTCTTTATTGAGACAGCTTCAACAGCACAAATAAGAAAAACTTACAAACTAACAAATGGAATTATCCACTTTCTACTTAAACAACATTTTAGAAAGGGCTGTGCACCAACTTGCACCAACACTTGAATCAAAAAGGGAAGAATCTGGAGGAAGTAACAAATCATTCAAAGCCAGACTAGGCAGCAGAGGAGAGAAATGGGTCATCATAATCACAAGAAACAGATAGGCCATGCAGCTGCTTGCAGCCAAAACCATGACCACAACCACAGCAGCAATAAATCAGCAAACGAACATTATCAGCATTCCATAACAATCCAAACACACCGCGTCCCAGGGGGAGGGGGCAGCGCTGCGAGAGAGCGGCCCATGTTGTTTTTCAGTGTGTGAAGTCATGCAGAAGAGCAGCACCGGGGCTTACAGCTTTGGCCCCAGCTGGCGCGGGAAACCGAGCAGCAAAGAAAGAAAAAGAGGAGATAGCTATGCGTGGCATTTGATGAGAAACAATAGGCCTAAAACAACACTGGCATGCTATTATTTTTGTGTTGTCACTTCTCAAGCCTGGTTGGAGGACCGAAGAGAAAAGAAAATCAGCGTCCAGGTTTAAAGAGCTTTAAACCTCTTAAATATATGGATAAACATCAGCAAGGTTGCGTAACAAAACTACACAAATTACACGTAAAAAAAAGTCTGAGAATTGTTCAAAGCCTGATTGGTCGTAAGCAGAATCCAGGCAGGCTGTAGATCCCAAGTGAACTGAATGAGGCATTAGGAACAGGTTACAGCACATGTAGTTCTTCAGTCAAAGAAGACTGATGTCATATTTGCGGAAGTAGAAGCAGACAATCTGTACAGCAAACAGGGCTTAGCAAGATGTTTTGGTTCTTATTTGCACATAAAAATACATCTGCAGCATCATTACAAAAACACAATAATTATTGAACACAATTGACCACACCAAAATTAGTTTCCACATAAAGCACATTTCTTAGTTTTGATACTACAGACGTAGCCGAAAGTATTGGTACCCTTCCAATTTTTTAAAAAAAACCTCACAATTTTCTCTGAACTAAGTAAAAATTGACAAAAGTATTTGGTATTCACCATTCTTTATTTTACATTCAATAGAACAGAAACTTTGCTTTTGTTATTTAAATAATAAAAGCAATGAAAATGGCACAGACAAAAATATTGGAACCCTTAACCTATTATTTCAGTAGCTCTGAATGAGATTTCTACATATCTTGACTGGTAGTTTGGCCCACTCTACTTGCTTGATCAAACCGCTCAAGTTCTCTCAGGTTTGATGAGTGCCTTCTACCAACAGCAATGGGATTAATATCAGGACTCATAGAAGACCACTTCGGAACGGTCAAATGTTTTCTTCTCATCCATTCTTGGGTGCTTTTAGCTGTGTGTTTTACCCATGACCTGCGACTGAGACACAGCTTTCTGACACTAGGTGGTAAGTTTTGCTCCAAAATGCCTTGATAGTCTTTTGATTTCATCGTGCTCTGCACAGATGCAAGGCACCCAGTGCCAGACGCAGCAAAGGAAACCCAAAACATCACTGAGCCTCCTCCAGGTTTCAAGGTAGGGTTGGTGTTCTCTTCCTTGAAAGCTTCATTTTTTTTTCCTGTAAACATGGAGTTGTTGCGATTTACCAAAAAGCTCTACTTTTGTTTCATCTGTCCAAAGGACATTCTCCCAGAAGGACTGTGGCTTGTCCACATGCATTTTCGCAAACTCCAGACTGGCTTTTTTGTGTTTCTATCTTAGAGAGAGGTCTTCTACCATGGAGCCCATTTTCATTCAGACAGTGACGGATGGTGCGACTTGAAACTGTTGCACCTTGAGCTTGAACGTTGACTTGGATCTGTTTTGAGGATTTCCTTGGTTCTTTCTCCACCATTAGAACAATCCTTCTCTTCATTCTTGGGTCAATTTTCCTCTTGCGGCCACATCCAGGGATATTGGCTACAGTCCCAGGGGCCTTAAACTTCTTAATATTAACAACAGTGCTCACAGGAACATCAAGCTCTTTAGAGGTGGTCTTGTAGGACCATTCTTGGCTATTACCTTCCTTCTAACCTCCTCAGACAACTCTCTGGTTTTCCTTCTCTTTTCCATGTTCAGTGTGATACACACTGTGACACAAAACAGCAGAGTGAGTACTTTTCTCCATTTAAACTATCTGAATGAGTGATAATGCAATTGAAGACACCTGTGATACTAATTAAAATAGAATGGTCTGCTTGAGGTATCACTATAATACAATTGCACTTATGTTGTAATTCACCCTGGATAAGGTCGTCTGCCAATAAATAAATAATACAATTATTTCAAATAACTTCTAAAGGGTATCAATACTATTGTCAAGGCCATTTTAGAATGTCTTTATAGAATAAGCAATAATTCAGTTCTTTTCATTTTTTTTGCTTTGTTCCACTGCAAACCATAGACATGCATGTATGGATGACAAAAGATCTTTTCATTACAACACTTTTCAGGGCAAATGGTGTATTTGAACAAAATGCAAGGATACCAATACTTTTGGCCATTCTGTATATTTGATGAGCCAGCAACTTATAAACCCACAGTAGGACAGTAGGACACTGGAAAACAGCCACCCACTACAGAAAATCTGTACTATTATATGTAACAAAATACATTCTGTACAGATGCAAACCATCACAATAATGTTAACTATCACTGAAAAAAATGTGTCAAGGGTCATTGCAGCCATAAAAGGGGTATTGTTAAATACCAGCCAATGATATTTAACATTAGCTGCTTGTAAATGTTCTTCTACTTCTCTTCAGAAACCCATTCCCAGAGCGGACAATTTCTGTAACAGCAAGTAATACTTCAACAAAATAACTCCAACTACTCATGGTACTGAACAAAAAACAGATCATAACTTCACATCACCATGAAAGAAAGCTCAAAATACTTATACTAGAAAGGAAGTCTAATTGAATGGACCTTGAGCTATGGAGTCTATTCCTTGGAATAAAGCAGTAGCAGAATACATTATTTTCAAGGCAGTGGAAAGATCTCCATGAGGAAATGATGAGAAGTTCTTGCAGCTGTTCCATTTGGCCAAATTGCCTCTACTGGACAATACAGAATACAAAGACAATCCTTTATACTGTAGCTGGAAAATTTACTTTTGATTCTCTTTATATGCTTAATCTTATTGGTACTTTAATGTTGTGGATTGCATTTTGTAGATACATGCGTTTGTATTTACCTCTTTATGGGGGCTACTTTAATGAACAGTTTGTTAAAGCATTTTGGTCTGTAGTTTCGTACCAAACTCAGGATGCTTCAGAAATCTACCAAAGTCATGTTATCCGGTCCCTGCCTTGAGGTTCATGGTTTCTTGTATGCAACTGTCGGGAGAGGCTACTTTAACCAACCATTGTCATTGGATTATCGTAATTGAACATGAACACCTTAGACAGAATGGGCAAGATAAGACTTCTCAATTTTAATTTTGTGGTTATCAAGATTATAGTGATTATACAAATTCCAAATTCCTCACAAAGTTTTTCTGCTGACCAGAAGCCTTTTGTATGTTGTCAATAGAAAACTGCAATCGTGGGTCACTTCAGGCAATTGGCTGGTGGATGACATTTTTGATATATTGTGGACTTTACTTGTCAGACACAAGGTAATAACTCCTAAACAAAATGATTTTCATTAGGAAGTTTATTTAAAACAAATATATTATGCACACTTGACAATTTCATTTGTTCTGTACAAAACAGTTTTCCAATGATAAATAATTTACCGACACATATATACATATACAAACATTATGCTGGAGTAAGGTTTACAGAAATGGAGTGAGACATGTTCAATGAAGATCACATTGCATTATCACAATTTCTATTTTAATAAAAAAGCACCAAACATTGAAGACCAGATGGATTTAAAATGGGGGAGTACAAGTAGATACAAATCTATGAACTGTCAGCCTGATCTCTGCTTTCATGACCCCATACCTTGGGAAATGGACACATGCCTTCACCCTGAAGATCCCCTTCAAGACATTGCTGTATAATGAAGCTCAGTGATAATTCATATTTTGGATGTGACCATCCATAATGGTTAATTTAAATACTATAAAAATCACTCCAAATACCCAGAAGATAAAAAAATAAAATAATAATAATTAAAAAAAAATCTAAAACCTTTGGCTCAGTTTTGTAAGTTTGCCTCTTAGTAGGCTGTCCTTATTAAGCCATTTCCCTAAATATAATCACTATCTATAAGTATGTGTGAGTAGGGCCCCAAATGGTTCAGGATTGGAGAAGATACTTTGGCTAGTCATAACCTTGGAGGTGCACCATGTGCGTTTCCTCTGTGAACAAGCTTCAAGAAAGTAGTCAGATTTATCCATGCCATTGCTTATAACTTTAGAGCAGGCTTAGATTATTCACAGCCCAAAGAGGCCTTCAATGCCGATGCTGTAAATGCAAACAGAGCACTGGCAATGTTCTCTGTGCTTCACTTTTATTGGGGTCTTGGGAATGCAATACATTTTTGAAGGTCTTATACATACATTTTATTTTTTTCCCCCATTCCACAACTCCCAAAGTTCTCCTTAACATTCATGACTTATTTGCTTTAGAGCCTGAAAACCTCCCTAAGAGCCCTGATTCCTAAAGGGATTTATTCACTTTTAAAGACACTCCCATGGCTCGGTTCCAGCCAGTCAAGATGCCTTCAAACTCTTTTTGTTCCAGACTTTTATGCTAGTGCTTTACATGAAAAACGTTCACACTGAAAATTGTATTACTACATATTGATGTGTCAAAATGTAATCCTCTTACAGAGGATATAATTCATTTATCAATAAAGGTATTAAAGTTCTTGTGAGATACTTAGAATTTTGATTTCCAACAAACCAACATTACCTTGCATATCAGTACCATATCATATGTGCCTGTGTTAATAGTAGACCCCTACAAATGACTCAAAAGTGTAGCACTGGAAACATACCAGTAAATTTCAACTTTTGTTTTTCTTTTTTGTTCAAACAAAAGAGGACAAAATAAAATGTTACAATTCACATTAAAACGTGTTAAAAATACTCACTTAAATTAAAGGTCCATTTTACTAGGCTGCCACTTGCTGAAATACTTGCTAAAAAGAATACAAAAATAAAGACTGAACAGTGAATCACATCTACTAGAAGCAAGCACCACAATTAAATAAACATCCAAAATAATGTGCAAACAGCATTTTAAGGTGTGCATTATTGGCCATGATATTAGTTTTCAGAACAGCATTCCTCCTATACTAGACTGTACACTTCAGAAGTACATGTGCTTAGTTTCTCGGAGAAGGTTGCCAACTGCCCAGCCCACGTCTGCAGCAAGTGAGAAAACCACCAGGACACGTAGGCAGAGCTGAATGTCAACAGCAAAGCAAACCTTATTAACTTATGACAAAAGACAATGGGGGGGAGGAGGCAGTCTACCAAAATACTCAACATTGTTCTGAGGGGGGGGCGGAGAAACACAAAACATAACCCCATGATAAGCTGAAGGGCAATGGGGCAGTTTGCTCAACCTTGGCTTTCTATGAATTAAACCATGACAAGGAAAAACTACTGAAATCAACTCCTGAACATTCACAAGGCACATTTACTAAGTTGAAAGCTTAACTCTGCAGCCATGGGCTAGGAAAACACAACCAATACAACAATTGTTTCACCTCGAATACTTCAGGTGGGCAAGTTATGTGGCTTTTTTTTTTATGGCAGTCTACAGCTTGTGTTTAGAAACAAAAACTAAATCTTGCCTGGCAAGGTTTAAAGACAAAATAAAATCTTGGAAAAATACTGGAAAAAAATAAAACAACTCTGCAACACTTTTTGTAGGAGCTGTGGGAAAGGCAATGAATGAAAAATAACTGTTTGTTTATGAGTCATGACCTTCAGACTTCATTGGAGCCACCATGAGACAAAGTCAAGCAAACCCCTACACTTAGAGAGATGAGAGGGCATGGTTTATTCTTCCCAGTGTTTAATTATTTTCCTGTCTCAGAGGGGGCAAGTATAAAGCTCAGTATTATACTGAACAAATGTTACCCATATGCTAGCACATCTCATCATGGGTTTCATATCTTGAGAAAGGGGTGAGGGTGTTGGAAAGGATTTAAAAGAACTACAGTATTTATTAGGTTTTATTTAATAAATAGATTTATGTTATTGTATTTAAAAAAAAAAAGCTTTTACAAAAGGAGGAGAGACTTCTGCATCTTCTTACAGTTGGCATGGCTTTGTATGCCAAAGTATTGCAAGTCAGACTTTTATCCACCTGTGGAAATTCACACAAAGACGCTAGCCTCTAAAAACATTAGTTTGTTTCTCTGCATTTTATGAGGCCAAAGGTTCTAAAACTGTCAAAAATAGGCCAAGCCTTGGGGTCATACATGTAAATCTTAACATATATGGAATTGCTGGTACTTGTCTATAAATAGAGTGAAAACAAGAACAAAAACAAAAAAATCAAAGCAGTCAATATTTAAAAGGAGGCACAGGACATTAATAAAATGCAACTCTACATTGAAAGACAGATTACAATTGGAACGATCTAGAATCTGCCTGCAGATTGGTGACATATTGAACATGGTGGGGAATGTTAGAATGTGTCCCCCTTAAAATGAGGACTACCATTACTAATTGTCTCATACACTGACTAGTGTTGGAATAAGAGTTCCACTGGATAGACACTGGACTAGAAGCTTGGGTGCAGCAAAGATTAATGGCCTGCACATTATAGCAAAAAGGACAGCAATTCTTTCATAAAATTACATTTGACAAAAAACACCAATATGGTGAAAGTAAATCTGGACACTGGAACATGGCTGATATTTCCCATTTGTAGAAGCTTTCTTGGCGAATCCTACATGTAAGTTACAGACGACTTGGCTTGTCCTCTCCAAAAGGTCCACAATTAAGCTTGATATGTTGGATTTAACACTCTTAAGCATTTCTGCTTTTGAACACTCAGTGGAAGACATTGGACAACAGAAGTAAAAAAATCAAAATGTTTAGATTGGAAGAGGATAAAAAGATTGTTGATCAACCATTCCAGTTCTTTATATCATCCAGTCCATATAACCAACTAGCATAGGAGCAATGCTGAACAGACATGGTCTTTTATGGGATTCAGAAAGCTTTGTTCAACTTGGCCCAAAGTGGCGAGTGGCATATTAAGAAAAAGATCCTTCTGCATGTTGATCTCAAACACTTTGTGCAATACAAGTGCTGGAGTTGCGACGCCACTAGTTCAGTGTTTTTTCCATTCAATAGAAGTATTTTCTTGCATCAATGACAAGCAAGATTTATACTAGGGTTCCTTTAAGAAAACACTGGCTCTTCTTGAAGTCAGTATAAATGTTATATTGAAAACTAAAATCTGAATAAGTGATTAAAACTTAAACGGTCAATGAGCTCACTTGAGGCCGTCAATGTTGTCCACTTTGGAGTATTCCTCCACCAGCCGTTCATAGGAGAGCGAGCGGTCAGAGCCGTCTATGGTAAACACAGACTCCTCAGTCTCCGAGGTACTCTCCTCCTTGGACTCTGACTCGGACTCTGCGTTCTCGTCTGTGGAGATCTTGGTTTTTGTGTCATCATTCATCAGGTTCTCCTCGTCAATGAAGGTGATGTTAGCATTCTGGAAGATAAGCGCCTGGTACTCCTTGGAGTCCCACTTGTGCCCCTCTTCTCCACAGTCCTTGTCCAGCTGGTTCTCATAGGACAGATCCTGCATTTCCATGTCCTCCTTCTCTCTCAGGTTCGTCAGTAGCTCCCCATTCTCGTCTTTCCTCAGGAAGCCCATTTTAGAGAACATCACCCTGTCACTGAAGCTGTACCTCCGGCACTGGCGAGGGGAGTGGTCCAACCTCAGGATTTTGTGAACGCTGTCATGGTCGCTGCAGCTTTTGCTGCGGCCACTGGTTGCAGCTGGCGTTCCAACTTTCTTAGGTGCTATCTGCTTGATGAGGTCATTATAACCTTCCTCTTTCTTGGAGAGGAAGTTGAAGATGTTGACATCATTGGCTGTGTGCTCCAGCCGCAGGGCCTTCTTGTCCTCTTTGTAGTTATGAACATCCTCCAATGACTCTTTGCGTCGTTTCCTTCTCTTCTTTAGAGCTTTGTGTGCCTCCACAAACATGCGTACCTTCCAATTGAAGAACAGCGAAAGCCAGGCCAGACCCAAGTAGATCCAGAGCTCCACAAAGTAGCGGTAAAGGACTGGGTAGTTTTCATCTGGGTGTACCCCTACAGAAGAGAAGACAAAAGCTTGTTAACAAGATTAAATGTAGAGCAAGAGTAAATTATAAAATCAAATCAAGAGGTTATCAAAACATGGTAATTTGGTCTTGTATCTAGTGACATATACCTCATATTTAAGATTAATTGGTTGTCCTCTGGTTCAACATGACATTAGACCAGGTATACTCAACTTAGACCCTTAGGCCAGATACGACCCTCCACTAGACTCCATCAGGAACGCGAATGAACGAGTCAAAAAAAAAAAAAAAAAGTGTCTCCACTAAATACATTTTTGAAACTTACAATTATATTCTCAAATTCAAACAAGCCTCAATCTTTGTTACACTGGGTTCTTATATTTACCCAAAATGTTGTATTTAACCAGAGCACCTTGAGTTTTACTCAATGACACACATAGGCTGTTGTTAGGGGTTTGCGTTTACTATCGCAATGTACAAATATTAGTTGTTCCTTTAACAAATCAGATCTACTTACTTTTAATCAACTACATATGTGATAACCAACAGATCTAAAAAGACATAACTTAATAAGAGATAAGGACAGATATGATGATGGTAACTACCAATGTCAGTGGAATTCTCAGAAGCGGAAGGCAACCCTGCCAAAAGCACGCCCCGGTAGAAAATGCTATCTGCATGCACATTATCCATGACCGAGGGAGCATTTATTTCCACATTATGCATTAAATGGCACTTCAACCAAATGGTATGTGGAGGTGGTCATTAGCTTTTATAAAACCCTTAATTCAACTCGAGCCAAGCCAACTGCAATATTCACCATGATTATGAACAATAGGGCCAGAAAGATTTCCATCTCACAACGTTAAGAGTTGTGCCTACAAAAAGTACCGGAGAGCTTGGTGAAAGTCATAGGTTCAAATACTCATTTCAGACAGGGAGATCTGAGTCCAGTGTTTTTTCTACAGATTAGCACTAGTCTTGGACTACCCAATATAATAACTACTAAAGAGCATCTTTCACAGCGTACCTGCCACGAGGTCTCCAAAGCCAATGGTTGTTATGGTAACAAAGGAGAAGTACAGCCCCTCAATGTAGGACCAGCCCTCCAGCTTCATGAACACAAAGGGTGGGATGACAAGGTGTACCACCACCCCCCACAGCAGGAATATGGCAGTGCAGGTGAACTGTGCTTTCCTCTGAAAAAGGAGCAGAGGAAAGAGTTAATTCTATGAGAATGTAACGGTGAATTAATATTGCACAATTGTAGCAGATACAAAATGGAGTCATTTATTGCCAACTACCACCTACAGCATCTCGTCCCCCCCATTCAAAATAAGGCATTCCTACAAGCATAGTCTATTCATATTCTTCACACTTAATATTTTTTGTCAAATACTTAAGGTTAAGGAATTATGACGCCATAATGAGTTTAAAGGTGATCCTTAGAACAGGTTCTCCGTTCCAATGGAACAGGGATTTACATTCCACTACATGATCACACGGACCAAAGCACGGCATTGCTCACTGACCGTGCTGCACAAAAGGCAAACTGAACAGCTCTTACCAAGGTGACTCCTCTCTTGGTTAAGAATTGACCTAGGCGTTTGGCTCTTCCTCCAAAAAACTTGCCGAGGGCGCTGATCCAGGTGAGACACAGTGGGACCCCAAACAGCCCATAGAAGATGCAGAAGACCCTGCCCGGAGACGTCTTGGGGGCAATGTTTCCATAACCTTCAGAATTGGAACCAGAGAGATCACTTTGAGCACATTGTAATACACAAGACCTGAGGGGTGTACTAAGAAGGGAATTTAAGCTACTCAGATTTAACTCAGGGATATCAAGGAAAGTCAGGGTTGACAAACTCTGCTTGCCTAAACTGGTGTTAAACGGTATTACGACGGTTGTTAAGATGTCGCTTAGTTGACTCTGTGTTAACTGAACTGGAGTCTGTGCGCGTTCGTGTGAAAGGGGCGCATCTGGCAGCGCAGGCTCAGATTGTGCGCAGTGTCTATGCGCTGTATTGTCCCCAGAATAATGCACGCTGATAACGTCAGGATATGAGGAGTTTAGAGAAAGGTTAGCGGCTAAATCCAACACCGTGGCGGCCAACAAAGCCAGGGAGGCTTGCTGGCAACACACTGCCGACAGAGTAAGTTTGGAAGAACTACTCCCTAAAGCACCTAGGCTGTAGGGCTTCCTGTATGAATTGAATGCGATTGTGTTCAGAATAGCTTCATTCTAACAATCATTTCAGCTGCAACCACAGTGGAAAGCGCACCTGGCAACAAGTCAGGATGAAATATAAAAATATTCTATCAAGTGGTGTGTATTAATAATACTCATCATTAATATACAGTACAGATGTGGTGTGTAGCATACACTTATAATAGCCTATTCATGTGTTCACAACAAACAGAAAAAAGGCAGAGAGAGTGAAAACTGGAGGAGGGCATGATTCACACATTTCGGGAATCCACTCTTGATCGTGGCTCACCACCTAATGCGTCTTTCATTGTCTTGAATATAAGTAGAAGTTTTAAGGACAAAATAATGTAGGCTAGCCTACATGTCAGATCAAATACGATATGATCAAATACCTGAACACTGATGCTGTGAAATGACTTCCTATTCACTTAATCCCCCCCCTTATGTTCTTCCAGGGGCTCTAATGGGGATATGTGTACAGTCAATCGCACCAATCACCTTGGGATTCCTATGAAAAAACGTGTTCTGTATATAGGCCCAGCCTATGCATATTAAAAATAGACCAAGTATTTTTTTGTTGCGAATTACCTGCGATCGCATAAAAAGCCTCTTTGATCTTTAGAAGGCTTAAATGGCCAGGGAACACAATAAATGCATCCAGCAGTTTAATGAGAGCAAGTGCCACTTTGCGAACTGCACGCCATACAGTATTCCTGCTCAGATGTGCAGCATCACCAACAGAATACATGAAGTGTCCACTAGCAAAATACCGCACAGCAAGGCACACTGTCTGTTCAACATTGAGGGCATCACTACGGCATCTGGCCCTAGAAGCCAGCAAAGACTCCCTCAGATGAGAATTTATCTTTCATAGAGAACATCATCGAGCTAGAGGAGTTGCACGGTCTCTGAACACCACCGCCCTGCGGAGTGAGCCCCTCACAATCCACGCCCAATGTCGATTGGGTCCCGACAAGATTGTGGGCGGAGGGGCGGTGCTTATATAAGGTAACATCGAGTTAACCACCAAGATAACCTGCTCGGAGCAGTGCAGCGAAGCCGCGTATTGCCGTGACCGCATACCTCGGGTAAAACGTATCCACCTTTCAGAGTGCAGGTTAACCGGGAAGTTACACCCGACGTCACAAAGTTACTCCTGAAGTTACCACGATAAGCCAGTTACCTCACTTCGTAGTACACCCCTCTGGTCTTTGTAGTTTTCATTGGTCATCAGATGTTTAGTGGGAATGGGATATTTAAGACCATGTATTAGTTTAATAATTCAATAGTATATACAGTGGGGGGAAAAAAGTATTTGATCCCCTGCTGATTTTGTACATTTGCCCACTGACAAAGAAATGATCAGTCTATAATTTTAATGGTAGGTGTATTTTAAACAGTGAGAGACAGAATAACAACAAAAAAATCCAGAAAAACGCATTTCAAATTCAATAAATTGATTTGCATGTTAAAGAGGGAAATAAGTATTTGACCCCTTCGACTTAGTACTTGGTGGCAAAACCCTTGTTGGCAATCACAGAGGTCAGACGTTTCTGGTAGTTGGCCACCAGGTTTGCACACATCTCAGGAGGGATTTTGTCCCACTCCTCTTTGCAGATCCTCTCCAAGTCAATAAGGTTTTCGAGGCTGACGTTTGGCAACTCGAACCTTCAGCTCCCTCCACAGATTTTCTATGGGATTAAGGTCTGGAGACTGGCTAGGCCACTCCAGGACCTTAAATGTGCTTCTTCTTAACCACTCCTTTGTTGCCTTGGCTGTGTGTTTTGGGTCATTGTCATGCTGGAATACCCATCCACGTCCCATTTTCAATGCCCTGGCTGAGGGAAGGAGGTTCTCACCCAAGATTTGACAGTACATGGCCCCGTCCATCGTCCCTTTGATGCGGTGCAGTTGTCCTGTCCCCACCCCACCCCCAAAGCATAATGTTTCCACCTCAATGTATGACGGTGGGGATGGTGTTCTTGGGGTCATTCCTCCTCCTCCAAACACGGCGAGTTGAGTTGATACCAAAGAGCTTGATTTGTCTCATCTGACCACAACACTTTCACCCAGTTCTCCTCTGAATCATTCAGATGTTCATTGGCAAACTTCAGATGGGCCTGTACATGTGCTTTCTTGAGCAGGGGAACCTTGCGGGCACTGCAGGATTTCAGTCCTTCACGGCGTAGTGTGTTACCAATTGTTTTCTTGGTGACTATGGTCCCAGCTGCCTTGAGATCATTAACAAGATCCTCCCGTGTAGTTCTGGGCTGATTCCTCACCGTTCTCATGATCATTGAAACTCCACGAGGTGAGATCTTGCATGGAGCCCCAGACCGAGGGAGACTGACAGTTATTTTGCGTTTCTTCCATTTGCGAATAATCGCACCAACTGTTGTCACCTTCTCACCAAGCTGCTTGGCGATGGTCTTGTAGCCCATTCCAGCCTTGTGTAGGTCTACAATCTTGTCCCTGACATCCTTGGACAGCTCTTTGGTCTTGGCCATGGTGGAGAGTTTGGAATCTGATTGATTGATTGCTTCTGTGGACAGGTGTCTTTTATACAGGTAACGAGCTGAGATTAGCAGGGGATCAAATACTTTTTTCCCCCCACTGTATGTATTAAGACTGAGGAGGCTTCACACCTGTTCATGCTGTACATACTGATAAAATCAGGATCCTTCAATAAATTGTCAAAACTAAGTGTGGCTGCCTGGAGTAACTAATATTTTACAGAGGAGATTCCAACTTACAATTATGTAGTACCTTTCATAAATAAATTTACACCTATATTCAGGGTAGCATAAAAATACCAGATTGCTGCGTTTAAGTCTTTGCTTCACCCCTCTGATAAAAATACCAGCCAGTCTGATTTTAGACAATCATGTCGAAATTGAATTTTATAAACCCTGAACAAAAATCTTGCAACTGTTAAATAAAAATAGAAAATATTTTTAATAGTTTCTGCTTTCACTGCACCCTCTTATCTTCCCTGATAACAATGCTGCTGAAACAAGAAATCATTGACCTGTAAAGTGTACGTGTGTTAATAGTAGGACAAAGTTAATCAGGTCTTTAGACTTTAGTGGAATATGCAAATTACACAGTAAAACTGTTGTTTTTCTTAATTATAAGGGCTGTAGTGCATGACAGTCCTACCTATAGTGGTTATGACGGTAGCAGAGAAAATGACAGCGTTGGGCCAGTTCCAGTTGTTGAAGGTCTTATTGCCTGTGATGGTGACACCCTGTCCTGAAGCATCTGACACCACCTAGAAAGCAGAACAGACAATGCACTGATCAGGATTCATTAGTTTCACATGGACATTCAAACAAAATGGTTGTATTCTATGGATGTACACATTTGTTAATCACCATCACCATCATCTAGGAAACAGAAGAGCAGCAGCAGACCCCACTAGTTCTGGCCAAGCCACAATGACTGGACAATTGAAGCAGTTGTAATTTTTGTAATTTATGCAAGTCAACTGAAGATTTTAGCCACACCCAAAAGGCCTGGGGCCCCATCTTTCTCCAGCCACATCCTTCCTATCTGTTGATATTATCTGCTACTTCCAGAAGATGATTACTCTAAGAGCTCATTAGGGATAACTTAACTCGAGCACAAAAGAACATGATCTTTTCACCTGAGGGCATTCCCGCAGTCAGTGCTGTAAGCACGCACAGGAGCAGTACCACAGTGCCGTTTATTTTACATATTTTCCTTTGAAAAGATAGGACTTCATGTTCCAGAGTAATTGACAACTACGCTTTTAAATGCCTTTTCAATGGGAGGTATATAAGAACAGGGTGGAGAAAGAAGAAAAAAAAGAGGAGTGACAAAATAAATTATGGTAGGACACCAAAAACAAAACTAAGGGACTTAATTTCTATGTGGTGTTTCACCAAACTTGAATGTCAAAATTCACTTCCTCCCTTGTCAGCAGAAGGAGTGGTTATGGAATTCATTATCTCCACAGAGGAAAGAAGAAAGGCCTTGCCAGGTAGCCAGAGCCATGGGAAGATGCTGATGTGTAAGGAAACTGAGGCAGGGTGGCACCTTGTGGAAAAGCCTGATCAAGCCCTAAAATAAACACTATTTAACACCACACTGTTTTCTTTGACACCTGTCCAAAGCAAAGGGCTTCAGGAAGAATGAAGAGGGGAATAATTATATATGGCAATGCTCCCCCTCCACCCCTTCCCAAGCCATTAGGAACAGATATAGGTCTGGCTAGAGTACCGAGTGAACTTTGACAAAAGCTTGTTCTTAATTCCACAACCATATATAGAAAGCAAATAAAGGGGCAAACACTCTGGTAGTGTGTGGTAAGTAAATTGTACACTGAGACCAATACAGTCTACTGCAGATTAAAAAAAAAAAACTCAACTTTGGTGGTTTTAAAAAATATATATTAAAGGGTAGGGCCTAAGTCTATACCCTTAAATATATATTTTTTTAAACCACCAAAGTTGAGTTTTTTTTTGTAATCTGCAGTAGACTCAACTCTCAACCACATTGTGAGCTTGAAAATAAAATCTACAGACCCTTTCAACTTTCACACCCAGACGCACTTTTCACAAAATCATTTGTATGCTATACAATTCTGAAGATCAAGTTAGCATCTTTTCAAATTCTAATGCTCAAAAGGGACACAGGGTTTTTCTGAAGCATAGGCATCAGATTCTCAGTGTTTGACAACAGTGTGTAACAGAAACCTGCTTATACTGCTTGACAGTGCTTTCAAATGAATAAGGAAAACACAGCAAAAAAACTACATAATTAAGCATAAATGCACCCTGACTGCGATAAAGCTTTGAATAAAATGTTTGAATGGGGAAGCATATACTTGACTGGACACACAAAAGCAAAACAGTACAAAGACTTTACTCAAGTCCATTAAAAGCCACTCCACATTGAAATAAGTCTTCTCTCTAATTAGCTAAATTGGGTCAGACACTTGTTTCAGGAATAAGATCAACACATAACAGCACATTTAAACAGGGGACTTGCCTCTAGTCTTAGCATCCTCAGGAACTGAACTACACTGTCAGCTGCACACGCCATCAGAAGTTCTGCTTCAGTGCGAGATAAAGAGCCCACTGATGCCAAAGATCACAGCTGTCCTGTGCAATCATTTTTCCTCACCCATAAGCAAATCACAAGACTAAGAAAAATAGAGAGCCATGCAGGCATGTACACAAGGGACCCTGTTCTGAAAGCACAAGACTCCTTTTAAACTCATACCTCCCCAAAACAAGCATGCTTCAAGTCTCTTTTTATACAATAATCTAAAAGCTTCCTTTCAGCTTGTATACATTGCCAATTTCAAGATCAATCCCACCTTTGTTGAATCACATACCATTCCTTGTACTGCTGGACAGTCCAATACTCCCACTTTTTGTTTTAGATGGTAGTGTCGGGGGAAAGCGGGTGGGATTTTGCAATTTATTGGTCATCGATTTAGTATCATTATTCACACCCCCACTGAAATCGCAATATATATCACAATATATTGACCTTCCTGACCCATGAACAGCTGTGCAGTGGTTACACTGACAGAGAGAGGTGTCGAAAAAAACAAAAAAGCAGTTTTCATGGTAAGCTATCAAAATGTTATATTACACATAAATACAAATATATGTACTTGGTCACTACTGCTCGTCTATCTTTCTGCTACATGACAATAATACATTTTTATTATTTACTCATTAGTGTGGCCCAAAAGTTTGTACGAGACCTTTTCCTCCTGTCAATAAAAGTGAGTTTACATACTTGCATATTCTCTAAATTTCCACTCATATTTTTGGAATGGTGTAGAATTCCTGCCTGCATCACCGGCATGTATGGGAATAGCACTGAAACAGATGCCTAATTGCAGTGCAAACTACCCACACTTGCGGCCGCCGTGGGCTGCTGGTTTCAGGCTGCAGTAATGACAGGGACAGACTCAAAGTCTCATAGGGGCTCAGACATGGCCGTCACCCCTAGAGAATGACACGGGGCACTGGGTCACTGGCCGGTTACAGGCTAGGCAATGGAGGCAACAAACTCCACTGAAGCCGAGGTTTAAAGCAGACAGACTTAGGATTTAGAACAAAGAAGAATACATTGGGGGAGGGCATTCAGAAAAACCTGAAAGATACTGACCATTATCAACCCAGAGGACATATTCAGGAGCAATGAAACCGAGTCGCAGGGGCCCAGAAGGAAACTGGACTGTAGAACCACAACATCTGTACCATCTTGCTGCTGTAGTTCTGACCAAAAAAACATCCCCTCTACTCTAGCAACAATTGACCTTAACGTCCTTGCAAGTTATTTTCTACCTGTAACTGCCACATAGCAGACAGCCACAAAGCAGGTTCATATCATGAGCAAGGCTGACTTATCAGCAATGGCATTGTACAAGTAAGCCTGCTCAAACAATGCTGTAGTATTGACAGTCTTGGTGCAGTAATTCTCACACTTCATTTTGTGTTTTGAATTAGCATGTTGATGCCAATTCATCGGGGGTGGGGGAGACTCCGTTAGCAGCAATACATGCAACCTTTGAGTTTTCTAAAGTGCTACAGCAAGGTGAATAGGTTTTTAAGCAAATAAGAGGTACCTTGGTTCCAATTAATCCATTCAATAGCTTTAATATCCCAATACCCAGAACCCTTAGTTTGAGGCCGGGAATATTTTTGGATGTATTTATTAGAGGATTGATGTTAAACGGGCTCGAGTGTAATTCAAATGTCACAGACAGGACACCCAACAACTAAAGCAAACAAAGCTCTTCAATAACAAGGAAGTTTTCCTGCAATGAAAACTTCTGAATCTAAAAGGGAGTTTCCGAATATATTCATGTGTTGCAAAATTACACTCAAGCCACCAGATTTTGAAAACCAGCCCTTAAAAGAAATCTAATCTTAAATTCTTGTTAAGAACTTGTTATAAGTCACGTATTGAGACGAGCAGAACTCAGAAACTATAACGAGAGCTTCAAAGAATGCTACAAATCACATTCTTATCGATTTATACAAGTATGCTCACTGTATAATAGGACTGCTTGTCTGTCATCCACTAATATTCGATAACATACAACACAAACTGATTGAATTATCTAATTACACTAATGGTCTGACTCAACATTTCAATATTTACAGTCAAATAAGTCTAGAATAGGTGCAAAAACAATAGTCAAATCAGATTTGCAGAGGGGTAATTTACCCATGTAAGTACAGTATATCTCACGAAAGTACAGCGATGGTGCTTGTCAAGTCTTCAGAGGAATGTTTAACATCTGTACATGGAAGAGGATACACACCACGATTTTCTAAACCAAAGAATAAAACAAAGCTTTTCCATTAAGTGACAAAACTATAGGAGGCTGCAATGGTATCCATGTGTAACAGTAAGTTTGTATTTCTTCTGTTGTTTAAAAGTATAATTTGTTCTCAAAACTTACATTGCCTTAAACATTCCCACAATTCACAGTTGACGGTATTTATTTGACCACACCACTCCTTATAGACTTGTTCATTCTGTACTTTTCTTGGCCCCATTTGGAAAAGAAAGCTTCCTCTAAAGGGCTTCACACAGCCCTCTACCATTTCCCAGTTCCACTCTGAATGGAGGTCTAGCTTCAAGGTTCGTCGTTTCCCTTCTCCCTTTTAAATGTGATAAGGGATACTGCAAAAGCGAAACTAAAGCCCTGAAGGAACCCAATACAAAAGACAGCATCTGGGATTTAAAGAGAAGCCCCTAGGAAGAGGACCTCCCCTAACCAGTCATTGATAAAGGTAGGATGTTTCCCATGAGTCTGTGGGAACGTCTTGGGGTCAAACCTAATTAACTCAGCTGCAAGGTCCTGAATTAAAAGCTATTCGCTATTCTGAGCATTGCTGGAGAGAACCGTCAAAGCAGAGCAGCTAGCACAGCTCATCTTTAAGACACATTCAAGAGGCAAAAACTCCTAAAACAGACAGCTGTGAGGGTACATCAAAAGAGCAGCTTTTAAGGGGGGCATCAACTGTTCAGCTTGAGACAATAAGGAATACTGGACTGAATAAATTAATACAATTATATATAATATTTATATCACCATTTAGGAGCCTCTGGTTTTACTGTAATTTGTACTATTGCCACAGCTTTGCAATGGGCCAGATATATAAATGGGATATCTTTGCACGTTTTGGTTGGCTTTCAGAAATATTACAATTAAATGTAAATTTGTTAATATACTTCATACAAAACAGCCTTTGTGTAATAAAAAAAAACAGAAGAAATTAACAGGAAAAACAGTCCGTTTAGTCTGTTGCCATTTCCATTTTATATTAGACCAAAACTCAAACTTGTATCTTTAGCTGCAATGGTCTGATAACAAGACTTTCCTGAACCACAATGACACACTAATGGTTATCTTGGGAGCTACTGTACAGTCCAAGTAATAGATTAGTGTCATATTATTCCACTCTTCTCCAAATTCAGATCTACTCCCCTGCAAGGACATGGAAACATGGACATTCATATACAAGTTTTATAAAACCACAATAAAAAACAATGTTGCTGTATTTTTGGAATTAGAATAATTTAGAATAGATTGATAAAGCAGAAGGATGTCTCTGTGGTTGTTTGTTAGGTCTTGAAGGAAAATTCAGCCACAGCTGTCCTGGGACAAAATCTTTTCATTTGCAAGCAGTTCTGTGTGGGGTTCTTGGGTCAATGCAAAACAGCTGTTCCCAAATTGCTTCAGTCCAAACAATAAGGACACTTTTGGCCAGTTGTCCTTTAGGAAAGCAATTCTGTGAATTTCAGATATCCCTATTCATAAAGCAAACACAACAAATGGAAATCTTCAAAACAGAGTGGTTTATAGAGCATTGTAAAATATCAGGGTTGACAATTCTGCAGCTGCATGACAGAACCCTACAGTAGGGAATGGTACTAAACTGAAGTCAAAGGGAGTTGTTTTTTGCATTGGGTTCGTTTTTTTTTTAATTATTATTTTTTAACAAGGCAAGTTAATCTCCCTTGTCATATTGGTTGCATAAAACTAGAGGTTTGTTACAAATGAACTGTTCCCATGCCATGGGCTCTACCCAGGCTACACTTCCATTTAAATGTAGAACATTTTCTTCTAGACTGTGTTGAATCTGTTACAGGAAATGATATAAATGATAGAAGCAAACAATTTAAAATACGTTAATGTAGAGTGTGTTGTCACCACTGTTTCCGAAATGCTGTCTCGAGGACACCTCTGAGCACCTGATCTACACAGCCACACCACTAGAGCAATGAACCTCCTATGCCAAAAGACCAGACAGATGCCTTCAGAGAGGGATGTCACTGTAATGGACAAGCTCATACACTCTGAGCCCCATTACAAGACATTTCAATGCAATAACAGAAACAGCTCTAAAAACTATAAGTCATAATTAAGAAGTCACTCATTCTTCATGGTTTATTATTCTAATTTTATGTAATGGGCAATGATGACATCTCCCACACAAGTGCAGTATACCTGCAATTATGCTGCGGTTATATAAACTGTCCTTATAGTTACATATCCCACAGAGAAGAGATTATTTTTTTCACAGCATGCATTTTCAGTGCTTTTCAACAAGTGGCTCTAACCAAACCAGGATTGTAGATTAAACTAACTGCGTATCAAACAGATAACGCCCTTCCTCCCCCATTCCTTTGCAAACGCTAAGAAATAACACTTTATATTTTACAATCTTTCAAGATACGAGTACTGCCCACAGGCATGAAAACATTTCTGCAGAAACCACTCCCTCCCGAGCTTCAGCCAGATCTGCACTTTCCGCGTTTGCAAACCTTAACTACTGGATACACACGATCAGCACCAGTGTGAGAGGGAGACTGTTTGCAAACAACGCATCTTATTTACAATTGTGTAATTTGCCTGTGAAACAAAATGATTAGTCACTATACCAGTCAGTCAAACACCAACTGCTTGGTTGAACAACATAGTAAATGCATTCTTCAAAGAAATCACATAAGAAAGTTTGGAATTAAATACTAACAAACAATTTCTATTTATCAATCTTAATAACTAAAAGAATACAAATAACGTTTATGACTGAAGAGAAATGTAGCCAACTGCAAGTGAGGAATTAGTGGGATTAAACCTAAAAAGGTAAATATTATTTCCAATGATGCAACATTAGCCTGTGTTTTCCTGTACTTTTAACAAAGTTTCTTCATGTGCCACAACAACATGAAACCTATATAACTCTCTCTTATAGGCCTATATCTTAAATGCAAAAAGTAACAAAAGTCTATCATAGCTTATGCTGGATAGTATTGCTTTATTTGGTTTTATTAAGGGTCTTGCTACCAGCTGATGGCAATCTAAAAAATGACAATCAGACAGTCGAAAAAAACGTTATACCATAATAAAACTTCACAGTGAACAATATAATCTGAAATACGACTCAAGCAAGTTGTTATTGCAATCAGCTGGCTGTTAATGACAATCTTCACTGAGCTCAAGGTCCAAACAAGTGATAAAACAAGTGTATTTAGTCGGTCAAAAAGCAAAAGTAATTTTAAATTGCATGTGTTGTTCCTTTAAAAAGGAAAGCTATATTACCAGTTCTCCTTACAAAACAGTATGCTATTTGGATTAATTCATGCAATTTCTCAACAAGGTATTAATGAAGTTGCTTCAACCTTAATACATTCCCTGTGTGGCATAAAAACAAAGAAAGCTCAGTCAGTCATTCCAGTATATAAATTACAAACCTGTGCTTTCAGGAGAAAAGATCTTCACAAAAATCACTTTATAATTTTGAGATAGGGGGGATGGAAACATACTAGCGATGTATGAGAGCACTGAACAGATATCCCGCGTTCTGGAGTTAAAGGAACTTTACTGAAAATCATTGAAGTGCTTTCGAAAATCTGAAAGATCTTCCTCAGCCTTGCTTGCTAAGCATGACCATTTCAGCAATCATTTGCAAACATTTTACAAAACTATAACCAAAAATACTCCAAGTTAGTCAATAACAGGAAACACCCATAAGATAAAATACTGTCTGTTCTCTGGGACTTGGAAGATACACCTTTTCAAAGTTAAACTGTAATCCATGTCAACAAGACATTAGAGGGTGGATCCTCAACCCCCGAATTACGATGCGAGTACTGAAAAGGGCCTGAATAAAAAAGGGAATGAACAGGGATAAAATAAATGTGTATATATTACCTTTTGCTGTGATTGCCCTGGGTTTACCGACAAATAGATTGCGAAGTGCTGGATAATTTAAGATCAGATGTAATTGTATACTGCCGTTCAACACTTAATTTCAATAAGTTATAAAGGTTACAAACAAAAACCTGACTATGATCATTTACACTTTTCCCTCCCCCACCCAACCTTGCCACCTTCCCGCTCTAGTAACCCCCCCAATTTCTGTCAGTCAGAAGCAACACATTATTCCTGCTGTTCATAAAACCAAAGGCTATATTCTGGTATATGCTTAACATTCCCCAGGACAGCAAGGTGCTAATGATGAAAAAAACAATAAATCGGACACCAATTAATTATGCACAAATCTCTCATGCAAATACCGTTTACTGGCCACAATGAATGTAATACATTACCTTTAAAATGTTCTAATTTGTAATACGAGTCATGGCTTTATCCATTCTAAGAAAGAGGTATTTTAAACAAATTTGAAACAGTTACATGTAGTGCTGGGTTAAAAGTAAACAAAACGTTCCAAAACACACTTTCTATGTAGTGCAAAATCTGTGTAGGAACCCTTTTTTCCCCAGCTCAATTCAGAAAAGGTGACATCCCCCAACACCCGCTTGGTCTATTCTTTTAAACTGCTGAACTCATATGCACGGAGAGCAAATTCAATAGTTATATGATGAAAGCAAGCAGATTACAAGCCACAAGGCATCTGACTGGCAAATAACCAACTGAATTCCATTGTTTGTCCCATCAGGCTTCAGCAAAGTAAAAACTGTGTGACAGTACAAGCCAAAACTGGCATTTAAACGGCATGGGTCAGAGTAAGACATTCAATTATTCCCAAAGCCAGCTCCTGGGCTTATTTCTCTTGGTGGGGGGTGTTTTTGTGGCTGCCAGTCGTTCCCCTCAGTCATGACAGTAGAGCCAAAAGCTCCATATGAACAATTGCTAATGCTAACCCTAAATCGTGGTTGTAAACTAGTGAAATAAAAACCTTTGGATTACCAGGTTTCAAAAGTTACCAGGTTATAAAAGGTTACCAAACAAATTTAAAATAAAAAAATTTGAAAATCTGTTTCCGTACTAAACAGCAATTCATATTGATATAGTATGGTTCAAATATAGTCAGTCAAAGTAAAAAGCAAAACGTGAAAACTTAAAAAGTTGTTTGACAGATGCTTTGGAATGCATCAGTGAAAAAATGTCAACTGAAAGTAGAAAAAGTGTCAGGAAGTGTGCAATCAGTTTGGTAACTAGACGCAGAAGTGTTTCTTGATTAGATGCGCACCACTCAGCAGCTCTTTTTCTTTTCTCCCTCACTTGGAAGCTCTGGACAGATGCATCTCCATTCAGACAAAACAAATCAAGAGTAGGGTTTCACAGAATATTACATTTTAAAGGAAGATAAAAGGTGGAGAAACAGATGGACATGCATAACATTCCCCTAATGAAAAGTGTTCACCTATATCACAGACATCATGTAATGCTGATAGTTGTTGTGAAACCTGAGAAATATGCTTTGTGCTTCTGTAAACCTTGGATCACCTCAGCCAATCCTTTGGCGAGTCAAAAGCACAATGGAAAAAATGTTCCAAACTTATATTCTTCAAAAATGTTGCAGCTTTGTGGAGATGGAAGAGGGCTGTAATTAGCGGTCATGAAACGTAGTTTTGCCAAATGCGTTTGCCAGCACACACTTCTAATACACAAAGGTCCTAATGAAGCCAGCCTCCTGCTTGCATCATACATTTCACAAAGATGGGATTCTAACTTCATCTTTTGTGCCAGATATGATATTGTTAGCCACATACTTCCTCCAATCTCCGTGTAAACCAAGGTTTCTCAACTCATCCAGCAGACTTTCCAATCTGTTCCACTGCAGTAATAATTTATAACCATCCCACAATAGCTTAATTGAACGCACTAATCTGAAGAGCTGAAAACGGTTGTAGTTCAAAGTCAACCAAAATAATGCATTGGAAGGTCATCTAGTGGAGCACGCTTGGTCTAGGCAGCCTTTTATGATATTCCCAAAGGCTGGTTTGGACCTCCATTCAAGCTGCAGGGGGTGGAAACTGCTTTCAAAACAAGCAGAAAGGCAATAAAAAAGAAAAAGAAAAAATTATGAGAAAACAAAATAAAAACCCTGACAAGGGATTTGTTTCATAATGAAGTGGCATGGTCCATAAATCATGAAGCCACAAATCACCAATGAAAAAATAAAAATCATACATACATATTAAAGAAAAAGTACAGCTGTGACACTTCAGAACTGTCTGGGATATATGAAATCCTGAGGCTAGTAGAATACGGTCTTTGTATGAGAGCTAATACCAAGTGGTAGAGCCCCCCACCAAAGCACTCTATCGAATTGTAATGACCTCACTTCTTAGACCTTTCACTGAGACCACAGCATCAGGCAGCCTCAACAGCTGCTGCATTCAGCAACACTGCTTGCCTTGGGAGACTTCACGCTACCATTCATCCCCCACCCTTCCCATCCCTGCCTTTTTCCTTCACTCTGCTCTTTGAATACAGGAGCTGGTGGGGGTGGGGGTGGGGGTGGAGGGGGTTGGTCGCTTTCATCAAGTCATGCATCATTTCATCCTCTAGTGAGCTAGGAAGGGAGAGGGGGAGGGGATAGTGAATTTTCCTGATGTTCCTGGGGTCATTGGCATCTGCACAACAGGGGATCTGTTCATGCACGTTTCAAATTAAAGACACTCACAAGAAGCTGCCACATAACTTTTCACCACAAAACTCCCTTGCTCACTGTTGCCAACACTTCCTCTATTTGAAATGGATTTCCTTATTATTGTCTGTCCAACTCAAGGGTCAATGATTCCAAGGTAATTTATTTATGAGGAACAGCCATGAAACTTTAAGGTAAATACCTTTGCCCCTGGGCAGGGAATCATTGTCACACTTGAGGGTCATTCACTGCCCTGCCTCAGACACAACACTGCCTGTAATTATCAAACAAACATGAATTGCAACATTTGGAAAGTTAACCTGGAAGGCGTTGCTTTTAACCAGGCAACAATCAAATGCTCACATTGCCCAGCTACTGACTCTTCCGGCTGTCCCCTATAGCAATGTAATGTCAGGAGGACTGTAGCCTTACCACTGCAGAGCACAGCCATCCCTCCTCCAACACTGCTCCATTGTTCTCTAATCTCACCCCCCTTTTCTCATAGTGTCCTGCCCATCAACCTCTGGCCAATTTTCACTTCCTTTATGCACATCCACTTTCCAAAGGAGCTCAAACAAAAACATTATTTCTTAATTCCCCCTGCACTCTACTGAACTAGTGTGTGTTAGACATTTTAATGAGAGTGCAGAGTGCACTGACAATGCATTATTTTGAAGGATTAAACACCTCACATTGGGGATCCTCAACAACTGTCCTTTCACTGTAGTGCAGATTGCCCGCCGTCACAAACCATATCCTTGGTTACTGAATCTTCTATTAACTCCGGTAATTAGGAAGTCCTGCACTGAACTGAATGGGAATGTCCACTTACGAAGAATCCCCAAACCCAACTGCAGTTGCTCTGGATCCCGGACACCAGCTGCTTGAACACATTCTGATCATTTTCATACAGGGCACAGCTGTGTTGATCTTGGCCAGTGCCCCTCTGTAATTAAACAGCAGATGTATAGGAACTGTCAACAGCCCTGTAGAGATTTTAGTCAAAGTGAATATCTTAATTGTTATGGAGGGAGTTTGTCAATAAAATTAGCCATTCAACTAATACTAAGAATAGGATAGAAATAAATAAATGGTCGATAGTTAAAAACACATGTTTGACACGGATTCTTTCCAGAATTGTTAAGCAGTCACCTCTCTGAAAAATGCATGAAGTCATGTTGTGGGCCCTGAGTCACTCGAAAACACAGAAGAAAACTCCAGGACTGGCTCAGGTCATTTCAACAAAAAAAATGACAGTAAGATATACTGAATGGTGTCATTCAGTTGCAATCTTTCCTTAATCAGCTCTTTTCCCACCCAATAAGGACAGACAAGGCCATTTAATATCCCCGTAGCAGAATGTGACAGAAGCACTGAAACCTCACTTCCAATGCTCTTCTGTAAAGTAATACTAGCTACACTACACATTTTGTGATTGACTCTTTTTGATGCCTCATTCAAGGTTATTTCTGGCAGGGGCATTTTGATCTTAATCTCATTAACAGATCTTGCTTTTCTATTTGCATCACTGAGTATTAACCAAGAGAAATTCAATGAACAGAGGTTATTTCATCAGTCATTATACACAGCTGAACAGCACAGAGAACAGCAGGGCCTCTGCAGGTCAGGTAACCAAATACCCACCTGCAGCAGTTAATAATTGCTAATACAATATTAAAAACATAATAATCCAAGTACTAATTGTAGGGTAGGATTATCATCAGGTCCCTACTTTATACACACACACACAACTATATCTGTGGGTTCAGGTGGAGGATTATAAATGTCATTGTAATGCGTTTCTACACATTGAGACTACTAAAGGAATTCACTTACGCTTGATTAGAAATAGTGAAGCACCAAGCACAGGTGGGCTCAGAATATCAACTGGAAAAGACTTCAAATAAGAGGATGGTGCCAATGCGCTTAAAAGACAAAAGTGTGCAAAGCAAACGTGAAGAAAGCAATTCGCCTCCTAACTGCATAGCACATTGAAATTGTATAAATTAAAAACACTACATACATGGTATGTACGGCTATTATAAGCATTGCTACAGAATAACACAAACAGCAAATTACTACATTTCTCAATGTAACGTAAAAAGAGCCCTACTGTCGCCTACTGTAATGACTCATTTAAAACAAACTTTCAGACGCCATTAAACAAATGAAATGAAACGCCTAGCTTAATGATTTAACGATGACCGTAAACTATCCCCACTCCACATCCCCACCTGTCAAATGACAAGGAATGAGAGAAGTGCGAGTGTTTCACCAAACTGAATTCAGTGCCATGTTGCGGTTCTTTCTGCAGGACATGTAACGCATGTGGAAGCGCGGCGCGCCGTGTCGCTGCAGGTGGGACTGAACACCTCAAACAGTGCAGTGACCAGCAACTGCAATGTTATTAACATTACACTTCATAGTAAGCAACACTTAGTTTAAGGAGTACATCTGAAAAACGTTTGTTGCAAATGCAATTACATACATTTACCGAATCTTCATTTTGCGCTTTTTTATTCAGCTTTATAATCATTATCCGCTTGAATGAATAATTAGTTACCTAAATACAATGGAAAGTACATTAATATGAAAGTATTTTAATTAAGTAACCCCTGGAGACATTACCAAATTGCAACCTTTGAACTAACGAATAATTGCACAAAGAATCGCAAAAGTCCCATTACTAGGATATATATATATATATATATATATATATATATATATATATATATATATATATATTGCATGCATGCAACTTAGCAAATTGCACGTGCTATCTATCGAGTCAGCTGTAGAGTCCAAAAAATACCATCATTTGCATGTTTCTTTTGTTTCAATGTGGAAGTTGACATCTACACTTACTTGGCTACAACAATATCCAGTTTATTTTATATATATATAAGTTTTAGTCAGTTATAGATTGTATAGGTCCGCGTGTTATTAATAATAATACCACAATGTTTTTTTAAAAAAAGTAAACTGGATGATATTCTACAGTTTGTGTTGCGTGGTTTTGTTTCTTCTCACCATACCTCCAAAATTCTGTCCAAGTCGCCTTTCGTGAGACAGGGATATTGTTGAAGTATCTGTGCCTTCCGGTTTTCATAGTTTTTGACAGCATCCTTCCAGTTGGGCTCTTCCAGGACCTGAAATATTGCCGCCCCGATAGACAGGTAAAAGATGATGGCTGACGTCAGCAAAGGACCCTTGTCCACCATAATTACGCGCCGCGTCCCCCTCTCTCTGGATACACTGGTTTGAATTTGGAGCTGCTAATCCAGGCGCATGCCCACAACTCAGCGGCAACTTTTCCTTTCAAAGTCACTACGGCAAAACTTCTCAGAAAGGCCGGTAATTGCATAAATGTAGGCGCAAACTTGACTGACACTGAACATGGACTTTTCTCACCAGCTTTCTGTGCATCTGCTCCCTAAATTAGTCATTCGTAACTCCTATTGTCGAAACTCCCGGAGCTCAACTAGTGGCGTCCTGTCCAAGTGCGCACTCGGCGGGTTTAATTGAGGCAATCTTGCGCACCGGCTAATGTAGAGACAGACACAGAGATACAAAGGGGAGTTGTTCAACCAAAAGAAAGCAAGACCCGCCCATACGTGGCAAGTATAAGAGCAGGTATGGAGTGTGTAATCGCCTCTGGCAACGGGCTATGCTGAAAATAATGCATTGTATTGTGTTTTAGGAGCGTTTTACTCCAAACTAGTGACATAATCGAATTATGTAAAGCAAATTTCCCTTCAGTAAATAGATATATAATTATTAAAACTGCAAATGCCCAGTTTTGTCTCAAACTGCACAAACAATATTATTACCAAGAAATACATGCATACATACTCCTTTCAAAAAGTGTTGACCTTACTTGAATAACAAGACAAAGACGAGACTGAAATATGTAACCCAAGGAAAACAAAGTCAGCTTTTGAAATTCAATTTTAGCTGCTTCCACTAAGTTATAAATTGTGGTCAAAGAATGAATGCCTTCATATGTATTTAATTTTATTTAATTTTATTAAGATGGCTAAGAAAGCTAACAGAAATCCTAATATTGGTGGTGTTGTAAGAAAAAGTACAACACCAGACGTAAAGCTTAGTGGTCATCTGTGTTTTTGTTTTTGTTTTGTGGAGGCTGCAGGACAAGGAAGCATTTCTTTTCCTAAACATGTTCATTTGCACAAAATGTTTTTTGAAGTGAAGACATTGATCATGCCAGTTTTAACATGCATGTATGTAATTATTTTTGCAGTCATTCATGGCTCCTACATAAATAGTGCTTTGAGCATTTTGAACACTGTTTAGTATCTGACACTAACCTTAACCCTTTGAGGTCCACTCCATTGTTACATGATTTTTACTGTTGTTATATCATACACTACCCCTATCTAGAGATGACCAACTGTGAAGCAAAATTTACCTTTTCCATGGCAGAGCTAATTGGACCTTAAAACAGCAAGCCATGGATAAAAAATAAATAAATATAATAATCAACAATCCACTGCTGGATCAAGGCATCCCCAAACTGTTTCCACTTGCTTTGATCCACAGCTTCTCTTTTCCATGTTGTGCCTGCAAAGTTTAATATTTCATTTTCCCATATAAAATTTGAAAAGTCCAAGGTTTACAGGACACATGATGCATCACAGAGAAAAGGCTATGCATACACGGCTGTGCTGGAGACATGCGCTCAGACACTCTTACTCCAGCCACTGTCACGTCAAGGGTCCAAACCCCGCAGCCCAAACAATCAGCAGACCCATCTCAGCCCAAGAAATGTGCCCCTGATGACACTACGACATCCACTGCTTCTGTGAGAAGAGAAAACCGACGTTAAACCGAGGTCAGGGTAATCAGGGTGCTGTGCAGCAAGCAGCCTCATGCAATTTACGTTATACATTTGTCTGCGTGAACTTCTCTCTGGTCTCCACTAATTATCAGATTAAGGGCTCGACCAAATCAAACCTTACACCTACCAATACAATGCAATAGGGTACAACTTTGTAATATGCAATTTGCAGGTGGATCACAGTTTTGATTTGGTCTAGCCTTATGTCTGCTTCCTGTCCCAGTCCCTTTTTTAAGGCTGTACTGATGACCAAGCTGTGGATGGATGAGCTGACTCCTAGTGACTCCTAACTAACAGCCTACCTGAGGGTCAGCCTACCTGGCTTTCCTTTAGATGGAAATTTACTTGTTGAACTGGTCCTGGATGTGAGCATGCTATTCACCCAATGCAACCTGGCAATTCACAGAAACTAGAGTCTTCATAACCCAGTGCCATAAGAAATGATTATGTATGTAACTGTAATTTGTATTACTCCTTTATGTTTCCAATAGGAATAAACTGTATGTGTATTATCTCTAGAGTGTCATCAGGGGTAGGTGCAAAATGTATCTAGTGCAGATATACAAGTCAATTGTATGCATTTGTTTGTTTGTGCCATTATATAGTTTTTCTTGACAGGACATTTACATTTTGCTTTCTTGCAGGGTCTGAGTTAATGTTATTCATTTACTATCCAGGGAGTGTAAAAACTAAAATAAAGGGATATTGTTATATAGATAGATAGAAAAGTCAGAAACTACCAAGAAAGGGAATCAGATCCAGTAAGATCAGGATTACAAAATGCAATATAGAGGGAAGACTTTGGTTCAGATATTCCAAATCTATGAGTCAGACGGGATGCAACATCTGCCATAAAACATTTTCTCCTATCACCACACCTCAGTACTGTCACAATGGTAAACTGAGTGTGTGGGAGAGGGGAGGCATCATCATAGTTTAGTTGTTGGTTCTCATATACATAATTATTTTCTTGTACACAAGAAATACAAGACCTGTATTCAATCAACAGAAGATGTTTCTTTCTAAAACATTTTACAGATCAGAACATTACTCCTGCCTATGTGGTTAGAGCCATGTTATGAAAGAAAAATGCAAATAATGCTTCATATTAGCCATTTCTACCAGCTGCAACGTCATCTGAAATGGAACTGTAAAATATTTATGTCTGGGTGTATACATTTCATATTGTTTACTTAGCCATGGTGTAAATACTAATCCATTTCTCTGCCGTGTCTACAAGAATCCAACGTGCAAGTGTCACTGAAAACATGGTTTAAACGCCCAGTGTTTATAACCTTGTAAATCAATCATCTTGTAATTTGTATAGTGTGGTCATTACTGTAGTGGAAAAATGTACTTTCATTATTTTCTTTTTTATATAAAGCAATAACTAGTTTGTATTTACTCGTTTCTGTGAGCTACTTTAATTATTAGTTTCTTAAAGCATTTTGGACTGTAGTTTCATAACAAATACTCAGGATGGTACAAATTTCTACCAAAGTCATGTTACCTTGTCTCTGTCTTAGGGTTATTGTTTCTTGGATTGTATACAGCTATTGTCTTTTGGTTATTTCAATCAACTACCATCTTTAGGTTAATTAATTCAGTTACTACCTTCTAGGATATTCAATCAGCTAAAACAGTTAAAGAGTTTAAAGGTTGTGTGTTTTGGGGCACAGGTATTTGGTAACATCTGCTGGCTGAAGAATGCTGACCAGCACCAATCAACACATCAGACACTTAAACAAATTTAGGTCTATGTTAATTATTATGCATTTGGTAAATCATTTTGTACAACTGTATTTCAATGACATGTAATCATTTCTGATAGATGAGACTGCAGACAGAGTCTATCTGAAGAACAAAAAGGCTTCTCCAACTCACATCGTTAGTTCTGTTATTCACTTCATGTGAGAGGAGGGCTCTGGGTTAACCTGTATTTATGTTTTTTTTTTTAATAAACTTGTTACTTCTTCATTGGTGTATCCTGAGAATTTACTAAACCACTACAATTATTTATTTTGACTTTACATATTTATTTATCCTTTACAAATCCTTTATATATATATATATATATATATATATATATATATATATATATATATATATATATATATATATATATAATTTTACAGTAGTGCAATATTTTGTTTGTTTATATATCTATTTAGTAAAGTAAACACTACTTTAAGAAACATTGTAAAATTATATATATTTATATAAACACACATGCACCAATAATAAGGGCCAACTGTGTGCAGCAAACAATATAGCATAATATGTATAACATCCTGTTATTTATGTTTGAGAATAAGAAGAGAGCTGAAGTGTTAGGCCATTGTTAATACTTGCAGTAATGTAGTAAGAATCGATCTGGTAATAGACACATCCAGTCCTGATGTTCTGTAACAACAGGTCAGCATATGTTTTTAAATTGTTATTTCTTTGCTGAAGATTATGTTCAGACAATGCGTTGCATGTTTCCACTGGGCGTGTTTACACTATTGGCTGGTTATGAGGTAAGTCAATATATTACAGTGGAAGGAAAACACAAGCACATACTTCCCACATACCTGATTAAATACATAACAGTGCTTCATTGTTTATTATTTTCCATAATAAAATATATATGGGGTGTCTCACACTTACATGTTTTAATTAACCAATACCAAGACTGATTATGAAAAAGAGAAATACTTCAATCAAAAATAGATTAATTAGGAACATTAACAGCTGGTTTCACAGATCTTGATTGTCACTAGGCTTGGACTACACTTAAATAACATTGGGTATCTCAAGATTAGAACTAATCTGGGTCTGTGAAACCATCCTGAAGAGTTTAATAGAACAATCTGGCTTAGGATCTAATGTTTTCATTGTATGTTTTAAAGAAAGAATCACTTGACTTGTTTTTCATATTCTTTCCACTTTATATTTTCAGACTCTCCCTTCTACATAAATTGACCTGTCACTGGACAGATCATGTTCACAATACTTTATGTACACCCACACTGAAGTTTTGTACCGTCTTTCATCTCCATAACTGTAGCTAGAACAGCGACACATTCTGTGTCTCCACAATGCCGGGGAATTACTCGTGCACAACCTTTCCCTCTGCATCCTCAAGGGACTGTGATACATTGAAGAATGAGCCCAGACTCTGTGGGTGTTGATGGGCTGTTCTGGAAACCTAGGTGCTCCTGATCTTCACCTTAACCCTTAAGGACCCAGCATGAAATTTACATGCCACAAACATTTAACAAGCTTGACAAATATATATTATCTCAATCTACCAGGCCTCTAGATGTGTCAGATATGTCACACTGGGTTCCTAGAAGTTCAAGCAACAGAGCGTGTCACCTGTTGCATCCTCCAGTCACTATACTTCTTGTTGCATTTGCTACTGTATATGCAGTGGAATCTGTTGAGCTGCACTGCTTATGTCAGTATTGCATCATAACAACATGGAAATACTGCCTCAGTCATAACCTGTTCTTTCTGAGGGGGGCAGTTGTTTTGTATGGTTTCATTTTGTTTCATGTTATCGTTCTAGTTAGTAATGGAATGAAAGTAGAGGAATCGTCAGACAAAAATCAGGGTTCTGTATATCTGATTCCAGTTTTCTTTGTTACCCCTGCACATACACCAACAAGTTCCTAAGATAGGCAAGCAAAGCCCATGCTTAAATGTTGAGATGACCTCGATTCAAGAACAGCACTGTTATGTATGCCTACTTGAGTATGTATAATCCTCTATACTGCAATCCTTTGTCATCTTGTTATTATTTGTCAAGGTACATAACATTTGCATCAAAAAATATTGCCAGTTTATTGTCAAGAACTGCAAAGGGGGAGAATTTATCATTGTGTGAAACTGAAATAATAATTTCCCATCCAAAAGAGAGGAAGAGGGGTGGGAGAGCATATCAGCATTGCAGTAAATACATGGTTAATATCTGAATTCTCCCCAAAAGGTATTTCATGTTTTTGTGACATGAATAACACCAATGATACCATCAAATGGTCCTAACAGACTTCCTTGTTTTCATCTGTGCCTCTTTCAGTGGGCGTTTGACTAGAATAGTTAGTCATTACGCAAATTATATCCTAAACAGCTCAGAAAAAAGTGTTCACGCAGGGCACATGTAACAGGATGTATAACAAAAAGAAACAAAACAACAGGAAATTACAGATAGACTTCTTTAACACCTTAAACAGACACAGTGTTTCTAAATATAGTTTTCAGCTCAAGTTTAAGCTCAAGTCTACTCTAATGTTTACAATTGTTGTGAGATGAATTTAGATAAACCCTGGACAAAATTAATGTTTTAGTGTCCTTTCATTTAGAGTGTCATCAATTTTGCAAACGTTGTGTGGCCTCTAGTATGTGATGTTGTGAGAATCTGTTTTTCTATGTGTTACAGAATTTTTTTCATTAGTCGTAGAGCCTATACTGTCGCCTTCTCTCCCATTTTTCTTTAAGACATGATTCCATTGTATGTCTGACTGTTCAAAAACAATTTCAAGTAATATTCTACAGATGTCATAACAAAGTGTTGTGTCTTAAGTTATGTCTGAGGCCCGATGGCAAAATCTGCCCTAATAATCTCTTTCCAAGTGCTGTTAGAAACAAAATATTGGCAAAACATCCATTCAGTCATTTTAAAGCCACTGATCTTAATTGCTGTTTATAAGCAAGTGTAGCAGTAAAAACAAGAATGTTTGTCGTGTCAAGACACTTCTCTAATTATATACACAATTTAAACTTGCTGCACAACACTTTGAAATATTTACGTGAAAAGAAGGAAAACAATCCCAATTTCTCTTTACTTGATGTAAAAAACATTCTCACAAGCTGAAATATCATAATGATTATCCAGACCTGGCCAGTAAAACAGACATTATTTTGCAGAACATAGTGTTTTAGTGTTCTGAAATTAACAGTGCTGGAAAGGTACATTACTTGAAGGAATACATTTACAGTGAAATGGATGCTAAATAAGCTGCACGTTCCAGCATTGATCTATAAACACCATCTTTACAAGTGTAGATCAACTTCCTGTTTGATAGATATCATTGGTGCTAATAAATGTTACTGGCCTGACCAGAACAGAGAGACAAAGCAATCTATGAATACATTTCCAGTTGATTTGCTAATGATTGACTTTTGCCAATCAAATTTTAACTGTTGCCTTGGAGAAACTTCTTCACACAGAGACAATCTAGAATGAACTATATCCCTATAGACACATTTTCTGAAGCTGACTTCTTGGGATCATTAAAAAAAAAAAAAAAACTGTTTGATGGGCTTCTTGGATCATTAAGTTACTAACAAACAAGATGAACGGAACAACCTTTTCTTGTCTGTAACCTTTCTTTTGTTCCTAAGTTCTTTACTAAATATGTTTGAGGGGGGTCTATTTCTTATAAATCATTTCCTGAAGATAGTGGCGAGGTTGAGTGATTGTGAACATCCCAGCAGTGTCTTATTGGGGTTCATGAATCAATCAATCAGATGAGAATAGATGCCAACGACTTACTGCCCCCTGGACCCCTTTCTGTGTTATTATGTTTCTAATGTTCTAGAGTTGAAAGAGACACATTAACAGCTTGGTCATTATGGTTATTGCTTATAACGTTTACCATGAGCGACACTTGACAAAAAGCCTGTTCTGATGTTTTCAATTGATGTCTTGAAGGTATGATCATTGTAAACACAGGTTATGAATTACCCATCTTCATCTTATGACAGCAAACCACACACGGACAAAGAGAACAGTTAGATGATGCCTGTCTGTGCCAGCACTCAAAATGCTACTGTCTCGGGACTGTTTGGTTTGCAAATAGTAGAGTCAGTTCTACTGGCCTCACATGGGGAATCAGATTGATGCTCTAAGGGATTTGTCTGAGTGGAGCTCCTCTTCCTCAGTTGGATTCTGTGCTGAAAGTCTACAGAGGGTCTACGGAGGGTCTACATAAAGGGATTAGAGCATACCCAGAAAAAATGATATAGATATTCAGTGGGGAACCATCAGGGCCATCTACGCCCTCAGAGAGGGCCTAAGGATAGATACAAATCTGTACATATTTTTATATATTATAATTTGTAATTTTGTTTTAATTGATTTAATCTTTTTTGTCTTAATTGTAATGATCTTCCTATTGAATTTATTCAGTTTGTGTTGGAAAAAGAATGGTTAATATCCAAGAGAAAGAAATCAGAATTTTTCTTTGGTAGTCTCTTGGTAGAAATAATCTAGCTGGGCTCAACGCTCATTGTCTAGGCCCTCAGGCTTTGAATGGAAGGCGCCAGCCAACGTCATTGACATTGACTTCAATTAGAGCAGCATTTCGGAATGACAGTAGAATCAACCAATCACAAATTGTCTTGTAATAGGTGGGACAATTGTATGATGCCTCAAGTCCCTCTAGAGGGCCTAAGTATACGTCACTAATTCAAAGCCAATACTGAGCCTGATCTTGTTTTCTCATGCTTGAGCCTAGCTAGCTGGCTAGCCTAGCCCAACTGTCAGCCCTGGCTTTGATCTCAATCGAAAAAGAACTTCTTCCAGATTTAAAATCAAAAGACAAGCTATATGAACCTGCCATTGCCCATTTCATAAAGAAGGACAGGAGAATGGACTTCGTTTTTAAATGATAATCATAATGGTGAGTGGAATTTTTGTTTTCATCTACATCTTGCTTTTTGTTGCTATCTCGTTCATATCATTTTGAATACAATGTGTAAAATATTATTTCAACTTTAGATCACTGATCACTGACATTGCAATTGGAAGTACTGGGTACATGGTGTATTCTTTTACTGTTGCATGCTGGAGATAGAACATCGAATACAGCGCAACTTTGTTCTCTCTGACAGCATATACTGTCCGTGGTCTTGAAACAATGTGAGTAGTTGTGTGGTTGAATTTATTCTGCCACTATTTGAGTGACTGTTTTTTTTTGGCAAGTGTTTCCTTGAAACGACGCAGCCGTATTTTCTTCTAACATGGTTCCTGCTATCGATATTTGCAACTGTTGTGTACGTGTGCTGCTTCTGTAGGGCAAATGAGGGCCTAGCTCCAATAGTCACGGTTCCCCAATGTGTATATATATATATACTGTAACGAGACAGAGAGAGTACATTAATGAAAGAGAGATGGATAATTGAGAAGACACTATTTTCTGTAATAACTGGTGGCCAGTAGAGACAGTCTTTAAAGATCAAATATGGCTTAATTAAGTGGGCAATCTACTGACCTGCGATCACTGATTGCCTCCTGTCTGCTTCCGAAGGTTAAGTGAGATAACAGCGAAGGAAATGTCTTATTAGATTAACAGGCCATGATACACAATTCTTATATATATTCTAACAAAGTTGATAACACTTAATTAGAGTCAAATTGACACATAAAAGTGCAACACTCCACCCATTCTGTTGCTTCAGAAGATGACAGCTCTCACCCAGTTTGTGTCAGAATTCCCTAGCAGCTCCAGTGGGATGGAGAGGTACTGTCCTGGAGTGGCTGTGTTTTGTGGTAGGCACACAGGGTGCTGATCATGTGTGGACACGTACCAGAAAGATGCTTTAGAAATACATGTGAGTATTCATGCAACTTTGGAGGCTAAAATACTCTGAGGCAATTCAGTCTTTCCTTTGTCTTTCTTCCTTTTTTCTTCTGCCACCTCTTTATCTCTTTATCATGCACCTGTGTTTCTGTGTGTGTGTTTCCTGTGTGTGTCACTCTGTCAGTAGCCTTTTTCTTGGGTTTGCTTCAACCACGCTTATTTCACAGGTTCACTGCCAACTCCTCTCACTTCCTGCAAACTAAGGGTTGTATTTCAGCACGGCCTTTTGCATCTTCAGAGGCTTGTCCTTACACAGGATTAGATAACTACATGAGTCACAAATGCCTATTTATCTGTTCTTCCACAATGCAGGGTTTGCAGTCTATTTTTGTTTTCAAATGGCTGCTGTCAGAACGGATGCTTTTTTCTAAACTGGTACAGGGCAGAGATACATCCCGCTTTGGTGTTTTTCCTAAGAGCACTCATAACAGCAGACTCCTTTCCTGTTTGTTTGTTTTTGTTAGTTTTTTCTTCTGATAAGAATTGACCTGCATGTACAAGTTTGATACCATTCAAAAAACATGTAATGTATTGTAATCCATTGTGTGTTGGCTATTTCCATTGCAATGCACTGTGACTGCATTTATCTTTTCACATTTATCTGCCAAGGTTTGAATTCACTCTAACTCCCGAGCAATTATCACTGATGTCAATTTGTGTAGTCTGTCAATCTTTGTTACATTGTGTCTTCATTCTACTGCAGTACACTATATTTGCCAGGTCACATGCTAAACTTTTTAAACGGCCTTCTGAGGAGTCAAATGCAACAGTCACATTATCTTTTTTTTTAAGCAATCTTAAAATCAGACATAAACATTGCAGGTCACACTTTATAATTAAGTGGTTCGATTCTTCATTAATTAATATATGAATACCACAGGATAAACACATGAATATGTCATCTGAGTTAACCACAACATGTATAATATTAATCACACGTACAACAACAAGGTTAGGGTTAGTTTTTAGGGTTAGGGTTCTGGTTAGGGTTCATGTGCTCAACATCAGAACTCAGATGATGTTCATGAGGTATTCATGTTTTAATCCAGTGGTATTCATATATTAATTAACGAGGAATCACACTACCTTTTTATAAAGTGTTACCACATTGCAATGCAAAATGGATATTTTGCATGATCTGAAGTATTCCCAAACACCTAGTTTACCTTTATTATATTCTTCTTTTGGGTACCATTGCTGCATTCAAATTGTCTTTAGCTGATTTGGATGAGCTGTCAGGTTATGTCTTGCGTAAAATGTTCAATTCTTTGAGGCAAAAACATTAGTACATTCAAATTGGCAGGCTCTTTTCAGATGAGCTTTTTCAACTAGATTCAGTCCAGGTGACTATAGAGACTCCAGCAGTCTAATCCCTTTCCTTTACTACACACAGTCTTAGTCTGCAGGAGGCTGTAGCTCTCTTTTTGAAAACTATTCTGAGGTGAAGGGGATTGTTGTGAAGAAAGAAAACAGCCACACTGTACAATATAACACTGTATAATGGGGCACCAATTATTAATTAGTTGATGTATGAATACTACAGCAATAACACCTGCATACCATATGCACTTCATCTTCACCTTCAGCAGAAATGAGTATAAAATATAGTGTAATTTTAAAGTACTAATGTGCCAAACATATACTATAATTTTCCTGTACATTGCATTTGAAAATCTATGTAATTATTTGAGTTGCTATTGTTGTGTTTTTTGTTTTGATTTTTACCATTGGCAGATTTCTGTGCATTGCACTTTTATTGATTAGATGGACTGTAATCATGGTTGTAAATTCCAGCAGTACTGCAATGCTGAATTGATTTCCTTATCCAATTCTACAGTGAGAGTGACAGTGCTATCTCTCATTCGTTTACTTAAGCTGAAGAGTTGGGAGTGTTTGTTTGCCTTGACTGCCTTCTTTTTTTTCTTCCCCTGAACAGATGCCACTCAAAATGCCTTTATGTATCCTTGATCCAGTCAACACAAGTGGTGTCTTGCATTTGTGTCTTTACTGACTTGTTACAGAACGACTCTCTGAAATGCATCTGAAACAGAAATGGACTTGCTGTGGCTGGCATAGCTATCAGTCACTTTGAATCATTTACATTTCTGAAATGCATACTGTACACAAATTGATGAACTGTGGATGGCAGGGCTATCAGTCACTTTGAGTGTTAAAAACTAGCCTAGAGGCAATGTTTTTGCACTCGATTGCTCAATTCATACCACAGACGATGAATAGAGATATTTTGTGTGTCCGTACTTGCATGATTCCACCAAGGGTTTCTCAATCAAATGGGTTGTGACTTGATGATTCAAAATGTTGATTTAGAAACCACATTTACACAAAAGTGCCACCTCCTCACTGACACTTAATTCACCATTGTGAAAAGGACATATCATTGTAAAGTCCACTGTTATTTTCAGCTTTTGTGTATCTTTGGTTGTCAAGTACCATGTGTACACTGGCCACTCTGTCCCGACTTACCTAAAATCCAACCTAAAAACTGCCAACTCAAGAGGTGGCCCTGAAGGCTTACATCCATCCACAGTGTACATGCAACACAGAAAGTTGATAAGAATCATGCAGGCAGTCAGACGAAAGCTGCCTAGGTTTGACCTTGCAGTGTAAACGCAGTATATGTTTCACCAAATATCTGCTTCCTGTTTCGTTTGGCCCACAGCCATGCACATTGCACAGAAATACATGAGAGCTATTCATTGTGATCAGTTCTTAGTTTTAAACATGATAATGTTCCTTGCTAATTTCCCCACATTTCCTGAGGTAATTACGCATACATACATTCCTTGTTAATTAACAAGCACTGCAGGTACAAAGGAACAGCATTCAATCAACACTTCAAGGAAATGGAAACATCACTCAAGGACCAGAGTGAACTTCTCTGCGTTGTTCTGTTTAATGGTGTTACAAAAGTGCTGCACTGGAGGAGTGAAGTTACACAGCACTCCTGACACACACAAGGGGAATTTCACTCAGTGGAACAGCAAAGTGTGAATAGGCCATTTAAATCAAGAAACCTTTACGTAGGAAGATTTGTGGAACAGCACCTAGGAGAAAGCAGACCTCAGGTTACACTAGCTTTCTGCAGAAATCTGGAAAAACATCTGTCTTCCCTAAAGGTATCTGTCTTGTCTGAACTGCTCTTGTATTTCAATAGATATTTATTTTCCATATAGAGTTACAACCCTTTCCTCCTTTGGGGACCAATCATAGTTCTGCATTTCAATATGAAATTCCAAAGCAGACATGCTGTAATACATATTACAGAGCAGGCTCAGCTTTGCCAGGGATATATTTTCACTTCTCATCCAGTTAGCATTTATGAATATGCTATGGTACTATATTTATTTAATTCAGCTATTTTGTTGCCAGCATTTTTTAATGAATATGTTGTATATGTATACCCTTTTCTACTGAGTTACCCTAAACTAATCAATACAGTATGAATTTGGAAATACCCTTCCAAACTATGGCAAATGTAATCCTAGAATAATGTTAATCAGGTATTGAGGAAATACACCATTATAATTCACCTTTGTCCTAAATTTAAAATAGCTGTATACATGTTGAAAAGGAGAAACAAATGACTAAAGACAGAAATTCAATCTGCAGGTCTAATCAATCAATGAGATCAATGAGAAACTGACAGTGATTTGGGGGTTTGATTTTCAACTGTATCTTTTTTATAATACCAGAAGTATAGAATTGTATGAAATAAGATGCATGGGGACAGATTCTATTCTGTTAATCAAATCTGGATGGGTGTCAGAAAATGTCAGCTTTTGATTTAGCAAGATAGGTGAGAACGATTGAAGCTCCAACTGTTTCAGAGCTGCATATGTGGCTCCAGCAGGGCTCAGTGTTCTTAATTAGTGACAACTAATTAGAAAAAAGACATACAACAGGTGAAAAGAGTGTGGAAGGGACTGAGGATATCAATTAAGCCAGAGAAAGTGCACTACTGCAGGCACAGAAATATGACCCTGGAGTCCCACTGCATTGCAGCATGAGCCACTTTGCAGCCTGCTGGATTCCATATATCAGCCAACACCATTGTCTGAATATGTTCCTGCTTGTTGCCTTTTTGCAGACACAATGCACAGAACACATATTGAGTTAACATAATTATTTCAAAATGTTACCCTGCTTAATTTGAAAGGGACATACAGCTTGTAAAGATCAAGAAACTGATTCACCTGCATGTAACATACTGTTCTGTCCCTTCAACAAAACCAGAGATTGCCTTGGTGTCATAAACAGTGTATCAGTGATTAACTAAATATTGATATTCACTTGCCACTAAAACGAATAACTGCAATTTTTGACATTTCTGAAGAGCATGTATAATATTTGATTTAATAAACAGCTATTGGTTGTTGAATAAACTAGACTAAGTGCAAGTATCTACTCAACAGCGAAAACTGAAAGAATGTTACTTGGCTCCCAATTTGTTATTTTAAGCTACCACTTTCTAATGTTACAAAGAGTATTTGAGTTTCTATGTCAAAAGAAAAGAAAAACTTGAGAATGCTGCCTTCTGATTGAGTGTTCTGTTTCACTGGTAATTTTAATATGGATGGCAGAACATAAGAGCATAAGAAAGTTTACAAACGAGAGGAACCCATTCGACCCATCATGCTCGTTTGTGTCCATTGATAACATATTATTAGCCCCCTACCCAGTCTGTCACTGGGACCAACAATCCCAGGACACATTGACACAGGTCTGTTACAAAACAGGTCTCCAGGACACAGGTTGGTCAGCTTTGTTCTAAAATGTAAATTTATAGGTTTGACTACCCTATTGTAATATACAGCTCTGGAAAAAATGAAGAGACCACTTAACATTGATTTCTGAACTTGGAGTGGTCTCTTCATTTTTATTATCTTATTTTTTTCCAGAGCTGTATATATATATATATATATGTTTTGTTTGTTCAAGATGAATGTTGCAACAAGAGGAAACATTCCACAGCACATTCCACAGCTTTTCCAAAGATACAAATAAAAGCTTCTGTGTAGATATTACATTTCCAGCTGCTCTTATCAGCTGCAAGTTATCAGAGGAGACGAGGATGGCCAGAAATGTACCGAAAAGGGTGTCTTCCAGGCTGTGAAGTACCTTCAGGAATTGGAAGGAGCAGGGGCCTAAGGTCATGCTCAACTGGACTAACATTCAAGCCTAGGAGGGAGCGGTTCACATAGCAACATCCGAGGCCAATAGTCTACCAGGAAGTGCAGACAGAGGCTGGCAGACAGGTACAAATCAAGAACAGAGGCTGCATGAACACAGAAAACCACTTCTCGACCAAAATACTAGCCAAAACACAACAACAGAGGCCAGGAGCATGTGCCACGCAGGCTACTGAGGCTCAGCTGAAGTCAATACCGGTTTCCCATACCCAGTTTGCAGCCGCACACAAGTCAGTCAGGGGAGCACCTCAAAAAAGGGCCCAGATCAAAGCCACACCACGAGTAGAATGTGCCACCAGATGATCAGGCACTTCCGGGATGCACATAGACTCACAGGCCATTGCAATAGCATCCACAATCCACACATCAGAAAACAGAAACGACAACTTAGTACAGTTCATGTAGCACTGTAATGCCCGGACAGTGCAAAACAGCCCTCCAGGGAGGAGGAGAGGGAGGATGATGGATCGCTATCAACTCCACCAGGTTGAAGTCTTGCACAATGCATTTATAGAACAATGCACTCCTGTTTGAGCTGCCGTCAATTAGGCATTGTTTCCAGGTTGAGGTTTACATATTGGAAAGTCTCGTCTTGGTTTGCAACTGGAGAAAACATTGAAAGACTGTATTTACAATCATCTGAGAAATCCCACATTCCAGGGAAAGATAAAATGTCTGGTCTTTGGTGACAGTGCTGCCCTTTCTCTTTGTTCCTCATATCTGTTTAGTATAATGTGACAGTGCTTTGTTCCCCAATTACAAAACCTCTGCTAATCTAATCCCCTGCATTTCATACTGTTGGTTTTTTCATTAATCTTGCAATGCAGAGGTAGGCAAAACAAAAGGTATTTAATTGGAACTAAAAGCAACAACATTAAAATGCTGATCCTGTACTATAGTTACATGTTACATTATCCACAGCAGAGTAGTATAAACTGTTTAAGTTCAAGGTTAAACACCAGGCTCAGAACTGGACACGATCTTGGACTTTCGTGTAAGGTTACAGTTGGCCAAATTGTCTGTTAGAGAGTTCAGTTTCATCTTGGACAAAATTATTCTGTAGAAGTGGTAGGAGAAACCATGGGATGCAATGAGGGGGCCCAGGGAGCGAGTGTAGAGAGAGAACAGGAGGGGGCCCAGGACGGAGCCTTGGGGAACGCCTGTGAGGAGAGGTTGGGGGGTGGATGAGGAGCCTCACCATGTCACTTGGTAGGTCTGGTTGCTGAGGTAGGAGGAGAACCAGGTGAGAGCAGTTCCAGAGATTCCATATAGCATTTAAAAAGATCAACAACATATGACAGGGCCAGCTGGGATTATCTTTGTTTACAATTGCATTTGTCTGCAGTTGCAAGTTATTAATTTTCAATACCAGCATAGGAAGACATAGAAAGGCTGCTTACAGTAAATAAAATAGTTGACCCACAGTGGTCAGTGAGTGGTTAGTATTTTACCTACAAACAATCATTGCCCTGGTGTCCTGAATTAGCTTGGTTTGTTGGACGCTTAGTGATAATGGTAAAAACAATTTGTTCTCAAGGTTATCACCAACCAGGAGACTGTTCTAGGAATGTCAAATTGCTGATGCACTGTGGGTAGAAGATGCTTGACTGTTCTTTCAGAGAAACTACATTTTTGGGAACTTCCCTCTTCTGTGCAACCACTTAGGTTCTGGGTATTTAGCAAGAGTTGAGGTTTCTATGAACGTATTCTCATTTTCAGGCAGTTTTGAACCGTCTCCCTTCAAGAAATACCATAGTTGCTCAGTTGATTTAGTTCACTGGCAATAAAATGTAGCTAGCTATGGCATATGCCTATCAGGACATTTGTAAAGAAAGAAAAACAAAAAAGGATGTTTTTATCTGTAAATCTGTAAATGGATAACACGTGAACAATTGAACAATAAACCAAATGTCTTAGGAACAAAGAAGGAACAGTCCTAAAACAAGAGTATTTCACAACATGAAATATATGACCTTACCATATAAGAATAAGATCTGTTATTTTGTGTCACTATTATTGTTTTGTTTTTAACTGTGCAGAAAATCGACATGTTCATTCAGGATAAAATCTTCACTAGTTTAAGGAAGATGATCATCAACAGTTATTAAGTCAGTTTTCCACTTTCTTCATGAGCTGAATTTTGAGTGGATGTATTCATCATACCTGCTCTCTATTGTGCTTTATAAATAGCCTTGTTATGACTCTGCTCTTCACTATTTTGTAGACGGGTAAATGCTCAGTGTTTTGGCTGGAATGTAAATGAGAATGTTTTTTTTTTTTTGCTCTTCTTCCTCCTGGGCCTTTGAACTGGACTGTAACCAGTGTATGTATTAAAATCAATATCTGTTGTACTGAAGTTACAAGTTGTTTGGATAAGACATATTTGAACACCTGCTGAACAGTGTACACAAATATGAACTGCACTAGGGAAACAACATAAGGAAGAGGAACTGTATCAGAACTGAAACAAAATGCAGATATTAGAAAATATGAATGACAATCGTCCTTATTTTCTGTGTACCTTTTCCTTTATGGAGATGCATCTTCCCCACAACATGTGCTAAATGTCATATATTCAAAGGTATGAAACGTATCAAGAGTTTACCCACAATTTGTGTCAGTTTAACGGCAAATACTTTGTTTATACATAATACATAACAATAGGACACAGTGTTGACACATTACAATACACAAATGCATCCACCTGAGGACATCACAGAGCTGTATGGTTACAATAAATGCATGTTTCGACACAGTAATGGTTATGAAAAGCAGACATTTGTATGTGACATTGTTTGAGAGAAAAATACTATTTTTAATTTGCAACTTTTGTTATAAAGATAGATAATCCAGTGCTACAAAATGAACATGCAAACTTTCTTAGCTTTAATACAATCACTTGAAATTTCTATCTTAGCCTGGTTTCCTCTTATCCCATACTGTAGACTTTCAATTTCTGGAGTTCATTAGAGCACTAACAAAATCACTGCTGTTGCACATGGAAAGAGTGAATGCAAAGTACAGTAGGTGGCATATAGAGCAACACCAGGATGGGAAATCCTAAGGAATATGTGACACTGGAAAAAAGTGCTCAGTCTCAATTCTATAAAACTAGATGCTTGTAGAGAAAGTGTTAATGTTGTTGGTCGGAAAGTTGGTTGGAAGGTTTTCTGATTCAGTTTTGATTCCGAATGATTCACTTGAAAACTGATCCATTACGTTTGCATTAAACATGATACAGGAGAAAGCAGAAACCATTGTGCCCAGAAGTCATTTGAATACACTGGCCAAGACAGCAAAATTACTGTTAAAGGTCATTTGAATGCTTTTCAACACATTTTCTGTGGATAAACTGAAAAAGACGAAAAATTACAAAAAACATATATATCTACATCAGACCTTTAAACAACAGCAGGCTCATACTGGGCCTTTGAAGTAAAGTGTGAGTAAAAGCTTTCTAGAAATGAAACAAGCAGCTGCCTTTCTGGTTTATTTTCAGTAAATATGAGCCTTGAGTACTTGTCATAGTGTCTTCACCTGTGTTTCAAAACTACAATCATGTGAGACACCCAGCCAGAACTGCAGTCATCTGATCAACCCCCACACCCCCCTCAAAAAAAAAAAATCATGGCAGCAAACTTCCCAGAAAGTTCAGTGCCAGTTGCGGGACAGTGACCTTCTTCTCACGGGTCACTGAGTCACTTTATTTCACTCATGGCAACTACTCAGCCTGCCAAAACAACACTGTAGGATTATAGCACCCTGCCTGCTTTCTCCTCCAGTGAGAGGAAAATCCCTGCAGTCACAGAAGATGACAAGCTTTGCACACACAAGAGGAGTAATGCTTGAGTGCTGAAGACAGGAGTGGATGTTATAGGACGTCTGTGCTGTATTCACTCTCTGTTGTGTGCAATCAGAGTTCTCATTTCAGACAGAGGGTCTCACATCACGAAAACACTAAAGACACTCTGCTGTCTAAACCACTGAGGTCAATGAGAGGGACCACAAAACATGCATGCTAATTTAGCATTAGTACCTTCTGAGTTACAACACTCATGCAGATAATTAACAAAAAGTTATATCAATAAAATCTTATCTGTGAATGGAAAAAAGTATGATATTCTCTTTTTTCTCCCTCCCTTGCCTCTATCCCACTTCATAGTTAATGCTTGTCTGTATACACTAAACTATTATATTTCAGACTTAAACAGTGCCTACAGAACCGCACTGCGCTGTAGTCTACATGGCAGTCCCCAGAACGAAATAATCATGTAAAATAATAGCTACAAACCGATGGATCTTTCGGGAAAGTAGTGTGATGGGGCAATCAAATGTGCATACAATGTTATTTTTTTATGATTTTCGTGACTGTTTGGATTTTCTCCTTTGACTTCCAGCAAGCAGCTCCAGAGTTAGCACCCCCGTGACATCAAGGCATATTTTTCAATCTCTGATTTCTGTTACATAGAATGAGCTGGATGTGAAAAACTCACTCCACAGAATATGTTTCTACTTATAGAATAACCTGAGAAAATATGGATTTTCGGTGGAGTTCCCCTTTAAGTACCTTGGGGAGTGTTGATGGACAGCTATCTTCAAGTCATGCCACAAATTTTCAAATGGATTTAGCTTTGGGGTTCTGACTGGGCCAGTCAAGGACATTTACCTTTTTTAAACCCATCCCCTGATCTGTGCCTCTAAACAACTTTGTCCCAGAGTTGGTTTGAAAGCTCCTTGTTGCTCATGGTCAAGCCTTTGCTTTAAAATGCACTTCTCAGCAGAGGGAACCTAGAGGAACTGCTGGACTGATCCTGAAATCATGTGACTACAATTTTACACAGGTGGAGGTCACTTCACTTGTGTCTGCTGAACTAGTTTTTGATTTTGAAGGTGATTACTTGCACCTGAGCTAATTTAGGATTGCAATTACATTGAGGATGGACATTTATCCAACAAAGTTATTTCAGTTTTTATTTTTAATAGAGTTTCTACAAATGTTTAGAATATGTTGTGAAGCTGTGGGGTAGGATGTGTTGATACGTTTTAAATATTTTTTAATTCAAGCCTATACGGCAACAGAAGGAGAATATTTAAGAAAGGGGTATAGACTTTGTATCGGCACTGTATATTCCCTCATGAATGATATGTTATATTTAATTCCAGTTATGCTTCTCTTTTCTTTACTGAATACTGATTTCCTGTTATCTAACAAAGGAAGTTGTGTAAAGGGCACAGTACCCGTGAGGCACATATGACATTTCATAACCTGAAAGCATCTAAAACATACTATACAGAGCTCAGACGTTTTTCACTTAACATGGGGTTTAAGACTAATACTTATCTGCATCCAATCAGCTTGCTGGCCTTCTCTGATCTTTCTAAAAAGTTTGAATTAATGTCATCGCATGGTGTGCAGTTGAAAAGGCCAGTGGAAAAATTCCAACAGTTTATCCAACTGTAAATTCCTGGAGTTTGGTCACACTTTCAATCAACAAGTGAATGGCATCATTTCAGTCGGTTGACGACTTAATATCAAAAAACTCTGAGCCAATTATCTTTTACAGAAACAAACAAGCAGCCCTCAGTGTGACCAATTCAGACTCCCTGTAACAAAATAAAGGTCATCTTTAATAACATACTCATCATATGAGGAACACCAGAAGGTCTGCACATCCATTTAAACATGACAAATCAACAAATCATGGCTCATACACTGCTGTAGGGAATAACCGCTGTGATTGAATAAAAACTACAATCTTCAAATTTTTTTGTAATTCCAGAGATATTCCAGAGTCCCAGTTTCATGTCAATGTAAAAATATGTTTTATACTACATGATAAATGTACAGAATTTCTATTTTTTTATTTATTTGATAACACAACTTTATGATTGTATGCTTTCTTCATATGGAGATCCATCAATCAGGCACGGAAATGGTTCCATTTGTTTCAGGTTTTGAGTGCTTGTGGAGAATTGTGGTGAGACTGTACACTGTATTGATTTTGTATTACTGCACTTTAGTAATGCTTGTGTAAACTGTAAGTCACCCTGGACAAGGGCATCTGCCAATAAATAATAATAATAATAATACACTTTAATTCACATTACGCTCCCACTTCACATAAATATGCAAAATCTCTAAACCCCAAACCTGGAGGGAATTTTAATTTATATATTTACTTTAAGGTTTTATTTACTATTGGTTTGAAAATAGTATTTTTTTATTGCGTTGGGGATCAATTAAATGCTTCAAATGTTGTATTATGTGTTTACAGCATCTTGGTGTAGGAATGCTATTTGTGGAGCATGTCGTGAATGCTTAGTAACAGAGTAAACCAATTTGCTCCTGGCTTGTTGGACGTCAATGTCATGTGGTGAGCAAGTTGGGCTGAATGAATGTGGACCACAGGAAAGAACAGTGCTGGTTTTGTTTTGTAGTTGTTTAATTAAGAAACATTCACTGTCATATTGAACTTAAGGAATTTCGTCTTGTGACATTAATTAAAAAGGTTTATTAAGGTTTTCCAGAAAGGTTAGTTACTCCAAGAACAAACTTTGCATTGTGGAGGAATGAGATTTATTACAATTACAAATAGGACCACTGTGAATATGCCATCCCAAATAATATTGTCTTTGTGTAGCTGTGCAGCATGTCCTTCAATGTATGCAAAGCAACATGGTCACAATGCATGAATACAATTGAACTGCCCTCTAGTGTGCATTGTCCTTGCAAGGTCTCAGTTGTATCTGAACACCACATTTCATTCAAACCTGCAATTCTCATGTTTGGCTAGAGCAACTAACATTATAGGCACCCTATATAACCAGTTAAAAGGTTATCAAAGGCAATGAACAGATAGCATAAGGTTATCAAAATACATTTGTATCACAAAGCAAGAGATTTGTTTCCATCCAACCTCTTTTTGATCTCAATGTTTATCATGAATGCTTCTAAACAGATGTATTTTCAACACCCTTGTTTGCGGTCAGATCAAGTTTCCTCTCATGCACTCCTGGCCTCCCTAGGCCTTCCCATTCCCTTTTTTTCAGAAAATATCTGTTCCTCCTATCATAACAAAACAGACAGCTTTCATCGAGACACGCGATCAGTGCGTTTCACAATCACCTTGCTTCACAGCATATCTCTGAGAGGTCAAGGCTGAGCAGCAGAGTGCTCAGGAAGATGAAAGATGATGCAAATCAGACAGAGAAAAATAGCGCATGAGCGAACTTCACTCACGTAGTTGACTGTTTGTTTTTCGTCAGGTTTCACTGTTCCCTGCCAGCTGTGTTATTGTGAGTTAGCTGCGGTTATTCCGCAGTGATGAAACACTTCAAATTGGGTGTGTTTGTTGACCTTGACGATAGCTGGCCAAAACACACGTGACTTAAGAGCAGACCCCTGATTTTCTCCCCATTGCTGTAGCGTCCTCCCTTTCTAAACACTGTTTGGTTGTGGTATGAGTGGCCCGGGTTCTTGATTCTGCAGCATGTGTCTTAAATCTCACCTGTAACTGTAAACCCCTCCAGTCCCTCCAAAACTCTGCTCCTCTTCTTCAGAACCTCCACTGGCTAACTATTGCCACAGGTATCCAGTTCAATCAATCCCTATGCCTGTCTATCACTCTCTTTATCTCCCTACACTCACTGTTGTCCTCACTAATCTGTTGGCCATTCCCTGTTCATGTCATCCCCTGTGCCAATTACTCAATTTCCTGGCCTCCAGTGTCAGACTCCACCACCTCTGACCACTATCCAATACCTCCTGAAAACCTTTAAAACGTCCCCTATACAACTGGCATTGCAGGATTCTATTATGCAACCCACAAAGTGTTATCAGCAGTCGAGCCCTACTCAGCACTGCCCAATAGGAACGACGATCACCTTTCATTAGTTAGTTTTAGATACATACGCTTGTTTTTGTTTTTCAAGTCTATAGCATTCCCGCACACTATTATTATTTTAGGTGCATTTCCTTCACTGTATAACTCTAAGAGCAAAGAGACACAGTTTCCTCAATTGCAGTTAGATGAGAAAACCATCTCAATCAAGTTTGTTGTCAATGCCTAAGTTTACCAAGTGACATTGAAGAATGGGACCTATATTAGAACTTCATATCATTAAGGATTTATATAGGTGTCTGGTAATATGAAATATTATTACCTTCTTATAAGGAAGACAGCTTGATTTTAATATGTCTGTAGTTTAAAAAAATGCATTCTAGAGCTTAATATTTAATTAAGAAATAGTAAAGATCTAAATGCTTTCAATACCCAGATATGAGTTACACAGCTTGGACTTCAACACCATTGTTTTTTACTTTCCTCCTTCTGAATCATTACAAATTAAGATCCAGCTTTTTTCTTCAAAAAACACATTTTAAAAGCAGCGAGGATCCTTATTAGAAGGGAAATATGTTGCATATTTCCACCTGACAAAGTTATTTTCATTACCCAATGGGATAACTAACCCGTTGTCAAAAGAAGCATTTGTGATGTGACTTTAGCAGCTGGAAAGAGACAGATCAGGTTCACTAGGTGCACTAGGATGCACTATTACTACAATTGCAATCTGGGTAACTGACCCCACCTGCCTGTCCAGAGCGACAAAACTTTATTTGCCTCTTCACCACAGTGTCTGTCTGTGGAAGGGGCCGGATAGGGATCACTGGGCTGTTATTGGTCAGACCTCCAACCTTCAATCCAATGAAGAAACAGAGTAATCATCCAACAGGCAAACAAAACAGCCCAGTGATGAAATGTGCAGTCTGTTTGCCAGGCCTCGCAGCTACATGCTACCAGCTGTAGAAACCACCACGGCAAAGTCCTACATTCCTGGTGCAGAATTAGGGCACTACACCCATCCAGGAGCAAAGGCTAACCTACAGAAAGAGCACATGCATTTCAGGTCACTGCTATAAAACCTCGTGCAGTGCTATTATTTACCGCATGGACTGATAGCAAACTCATTATGCTGTGCTATTATGGTTATTGCATTCATTATCATTATCCACATTCAGTGAGAGAGTTAACCTCTCTTAAACTGATGTTGCTTACCCTGCATTTTGGTTTCACAGACCCAAATTAACACCTGTCACGGACTGCTCAGTGTTATTAGCAGAGTAGCTTTAATCAAGGTCTGTGAAACTGTAACACTTGCAGACCAACTATCCCCAAGTTCACCACCAGATGTCGCTCTTGCCACAGTGTCTTCAGTCTCTCCGCTCAGATCTACATTTCCAATTATCTGATTATTCAATTATCATCCCTGTTATTTACTCATCAAACACACCCGTTTCACATTACCCTGCTCATTATCTATAGTACTTAATCCCCTTTGTTTCAAACACCACTTGCTTAGTCACTGTCACTGTAGCTACTTTTCTGACGTTCCAGACCTGTGTTTTGCTTTCTAGTTATCGACCCTTGCTTTCTCTGTTTTGACCATCGCTTCTCGGATCTCCTGCTCTAACGTGTTTGCCTAATCGCCTGACCTCCTGCCTGTTTTACTGACACCACCTTTAGCCTGACCTCCATTGTTCCTGTTGCCGGCCCAAGACCCTGTACTCTTAATGACTGCGCTGTTCTGCTCTGCGCTTGGGTTCTTACCTCCTGTCCCCAGCCGGAGTAACAGAAGACGTAGCCCAAACATGGACCCAGCAGAGAACCCGAACTGTCACGAGACTCTGTCTGTCCAGTCTGCACTCTTATGGGCTCACGACCAAATGCTCAAAGAAATTGAGCAGACCTTGGATACGCTTGTGAAGTCTTGTTGAGCTCCTCTCCATCCTCTCCTCCGGTTGCACCGGCTGCTGTGGAAGCAGCACCAACCGCAGCGGCTCGTCTGGTCCTGCTAGCTTTCCCAGAAAAAAACGACGGTTCCCCAGAGCAATGCGAAGGCTTCCTGCTTCAGTGCTCATAGCTCTTTGCTCACCAGCCTACCTCCTTTCCTGATGACACGGCTACAATCTCCTTGCTGGAAAGCCATTCCAGTGGGCATCGGCTGTGTGGTCGCAACAAGGAGAGATAACCCGATCCCTGTCATCTTTCCTTGCATATTTTAAGGACCTCTTCAATCATGTAGCCGGAGGGAAAGATGCAGGGGAACAACTCCTAGTCCTTCGCCAAGGTGCTTCTTCGGTAACTGATTACGCGCTCAAGTTTCACTCCCTAGCAGCTAGAAGCGGATGGGGTGATTGTGCCCTGATCTCTGTGTTTCGCCTAGGTCTTCAGCCGGAACTGCAGTTGGAGATGGCCTGCCGTGATGAAGCCCTTGGTCTCGAGCCACTCATTCACTTCGCAGTTCAACCTGGACAATCTGATGAGGGCTCGAGGAAAGCACCCCACTGCCAAAGTCTCGCAACCACCCATCAAATCCAGTCCACCTCTCCAACCCGTTGCTGTCCAGGAACCAATACATATTGGTCGTACACGCCTACGATTTGATTTATCACTATCACGGAATGAGTTGCTTAATTTGGGCATGTGTGTGAACAAGCAAACACCTGCAGTTAGTTGATTTAGAACTCGTTAACAACATCCAAGCCAAAGATTGGAAAACGCCTGTGGTTGGATAACTGGGGGGAAAGGGTGGGGGATCTTTGCCTTTTTAGTAGAGGAGCTTCAAACCAGAGGAGCTTTTCCAGATCATCAGGGACACACACACCCAGGGACACATGGAAATTGGGCTTCAAGGCATTAAAAACGGAAAACAGGAGACACTTCTTCACACAGAGAGTCGTCACCATCTGGAACAAACTCCTCAGTGATGTGGTAGAAGCTGAAAATTTGGTAACATTTAAAATCAGACTGGATAGGATCCTTGCATCACTTAGTTATTAATGGACACCAAATGAGCACGATGGGTCGAATGGCCTCCTCTCGTTTGTAAACTTTATTATGTTCTTATGTCCTTAAGAGAGCACATGAAAGGGAGACTTAGAGGAAAGCTTGTGGAGCAAATAGGCAGTGAACAGGCAGCGCAAACTGGAGCAGAACTTGCGGGAAAGGCTCAGAGGAGAGCTTACGGTGGAGGAGCCAGAGAAGACAAGGAGGCTAGTGTGAGCAGGGGAAAATGAGCGCGGATCATTGAGCAGAGGACGAAAAGAGAGGGAAGGAAAGGGAAACGGAATGTAAGAGGAACAAAACGTGCAAAAATAAAATGCCAGCAACATCTAGGGGAGGAGACGGAGGTTGTAGGACGGCAGATCAGTGAACTTGAAATCCACACAGGAAGTAACACAGGTTCTTTTATCCTCTTTTGTCCCCTGTTTTTACCCACAAAAATATTGAGTTTAAGTCACTGCTTTCCTAGCTTTTTTTATGGTTTGATTGTTAGTATTTTAAACTTTCGACTTTTATCTATTTTAACCTCTTAATATCTGGCTTTTATTCTAAAGAGTAACATTTTATAGTTGGGGAAATAAGGACGAGGAAGCGTGAGGCAAGGTTAATTAATATATAGGATTTTGCAATTTTTTGCTTTTTTATATAGCTACTGGAGACGCAGGATCAGACCATTAGGCTGCAGAGCTCAAGGACGTGAACCCTCCCCTGGCAGCCCTGAAAGGTGATCCTGGTCCTGCAGCAGACAACATTTTTTTCCTTTTTGTTTTTATTTGCTACTTTACACCCTAGCAAATTAGTGGGTGTATTTTAAGTTGTTGGTTTTATGTGCCAGTTTTTAAATGATTGTTACGGGTTTAAATTCATAACAATCAATTTATTCCGGGTTGCCTGCGACAGAAGACGAAGGTGGACCCTCATCGCAGACCAGCTCCCATGTATCAACCTGGAGACGAAATATGGCTCTCCACTCAGGACATTAAACTTAGGCTTCTGTCTAAGAAGTTTATAGACAAGTGTCTTGGGTCCTAGTGCCCCTAACCACTAGGTGGCGTAATTGGCTACACATACTTTGCTGGGTGTATCCCATGACACCCATCACACTTGCCCCAAACATTCCAGAGGCCCCCCGCAAACTCAAGTTATTACTGGACTCTGTCCTTCTCTCTCGCTCTCTCTCTTGCAATGTTGCCTTCATGCCCAATTGTGGTGGGGTTTCATCAACCAAACCACAGTAACTCACCTTGCAGTTCCTCTCTTTCCTTGTATTCCTCCCCTACGAATGAATGCCATTAATAATCAACCCATCGGTTCTGCTCATGTTTTACAGAAAACTGTCCCTGTCAGTCTCCAGGTTGGCCTCCTCCACACTGAAAAACTGGAGCTCTTTGTCATTGATTCTCCAGGGGCTGATGTCATCCTCGGACTCCCGTGGCTGGCTTTTCACAACCCGAATCATTCCTAGACAGACAGTGAACTTATTTCCTGGGGTCACCAATGCTTCTCCCGCTGCCGAGCTACCCATGTTGAGAATCCGCTTCTTTCCACACCCGTGGACATTGCCTCAGAATACCACTGGCTACCACCTCATCGTTCATGGGACTGCGCTATTGACTTCCTTCCAGGAACCTCTCCAGATTTATCCTCTCTCACTCCCGGAAACTCAGGCTATGGAGGATTATATTAAGGAGGCTTTGGAATTGGGCATCATTCCTCCCTCTACGTCACCTGCAGCAGCAAGCTTCTTTTTCGTGTCTAAAAAGGACAGCGGTCTTTGGCTGTGCATTGATTATAGAGGACTTAATTTACTCACGGTGAAGTACCGATACTCCTTGCCATTTGTCATATCTTACATCGATGACATCCTAATTTACTCTACAACCTTCACCGAGCATGTTTCCCATGTACATCAAGTTCTTCAGTGTTTGTTGCAGAACGAACTGTATGTGAAGGCTGAAAAGTGTGAATTTCATCAACAACGCATCAAATTCTTGGGTTACATAATTGATATGGACCCCTCAATTCTCAGCAAGCTCAGTAGGCACTATTTTTCACTAGGTTCCAGTTTACTCTTACCTACCGGGCCAGATCAAAGAATAGAAAGGCAGATGTTCTTTCATGACAGTTTGACAGCCAGACGACCCCTATTTCCACAGAACCAGTCCTGGTTTCCTCCTGCATAGTGGCTCCTGTGGAATGGAACATTATGGACTGGACTCATAACACGCTCTCTTCCGAGCCCACTCCGTCCGATTGTCCTGCCGACCACACCTTTGTTCCGACCTCCGTTCGATCTCAAGTGCTACACTGGCTCCATTCCTCGCCCGCCACAAGTCATCCTGGAGTACAACGCACTGTAACCCTGTTCCAACAGAAGTTCTGGTGGCCCTCATTGGTCACAGATGTCACATGCTTTGTCACAGCTTGTCTGTCAGTCCCGTGCCCAGTCCAAATCATCTCACCAGCTTCCTGTTGGTCTCCTTGTGCCTCTTCTCGAACATGGTCTCACATCGCCATCAATTTTCTAACTGATCTCCCCAACTCTCAAGGTTTCCCCACCAGTCATCGTGGTCATCGTGGATTGCTTCTCAAAATCTTGCCTGCTAATTCCACTAAAGGGACTGCCCACAGCTCTTGAAACAGCTGAATTCCTTTTCCACCACATTTTCTGGATCTATGGATTACCAGAACACATCGTATCAGACCCGAGGTCCCCAGTTTACTTCCAAGGTCTGGTCTGCATTCTTCAAATCACTGAATATAACTGTCAGTCTCTCCTCAGGCTAGCACCCACAGTCAAACAGCCAAACTGAGCATCTAAATCAGGAGATTGGATGATACCTACAGACTTATTGGCAGATTGGAGCAGGTACTTACCATGGGCAGAATATGTCCCGAACTTTTTAACAAGTTCCTCTACAGGCCTTTCTCCATTCCAGTGTGTCCTAGGTTATTAGCCATCTCTTTTCCCATGGCCTGAGTAGACCACCGACTTCCCTGCTGTGGATGACTGGTTCCACCACAGCGTAGCGGTCTGGCAAACTACTCATACACGTCTCCTTCCGAGCCATACACCGACAGAAGACGCAGGCAGACCCTCATTGCAGACCAGCTCCCATGTATCAACCTGGAGACGAGGTATGGCTCTCCACTTGGGACATTACAGTTAGGCTTCCGTATAAGAAACTGAGCCCCCGATATATAGGTCCTTTCAAGATCCTCAAACAAATTAGTCATGTGTCCTACCATTTATTCCTCCCATTGGATAGCCCCCACTTTTCATGTGTCCCTGTTAAAGTCTTTTTCTGGTCTATCTGACGATTTAACTGAAACAAATACCTGAAACCATTTAGTGACATTTGTATTCTGAAAAGTTACAACCATCTGATGGAGTATTCGTCTGTGTGTGTCCTTTGTGAGGTGGGGCTGAGGCAGTGCATTTACATTCATTGGAAGAATTTGTATTAAAATATTTGCCAGTAACCTTTTCTTCCTGGTAGGCCGCCCGGTGCGCTGTGTACACAGCTTTACTGACATGTCATTATGATCTGGAGGCTTGGGAAAGCACAGCCAATGGTATCAATCGGGAAAGAAAAGCAAAATGTAGTCAAACCTGATAAACGTGAAAACAAATGAAGCAGAGCATGTGAAAAGTCTCAGGCAGAGTCACAATGGGCTGGTGAGCAAACAGGTGCACGTTCAGCTGGTTTATTTGAATGGTTTTGCCTTAAGCTTAACCCCCCCCCCCCAATACCTGGATAATACATTGCTAACAGGATAACAATCAAAACATATCAGGTCAGGAGCATGACTGTCTAATAAAGAAGCACAGGGCAGCAGTTTATTGGCTCAAGGCCTCGTCACAGTTTATTAATCAACAATTCAAGTAAATTAAAAAACTGGTAGGTAAATAATTACAATAAAATCAAGCTTATACAATTATAAGCTTATATATGTTTTATGTTAATTAAGTAGAACTATTAACTAATGAATGAATTAACTAATAAATCCACAGCCAACCTGGGCTAATGTATTTGCAGTGACAATATGTCCTAATGTTTATATGACCAGATCTTTGATTCATCCTCTCTTCCTCTGCCCAACATGCTGCTAACAGTGAGTTACAGAGTAAGCTTACATTTGTTACATTTCTGGAAACAAACAAATACACAAACAACACATTATGAATATGAATATTATATAGCCATTGGTTGTCTACAAGTCACAGATATTGCATTAAATATAATAAGTGATAATCAGTGAATCCAACAGTAATATCCATTTAAATGAATATTCATAAAATTCTACAATAAAAGGACAAAAAGACAACACAAATACAGCCAATAGAGCATACTGTGCTTTATTCATATTATGTTTCTGACTGAATTTTCAGCTGTTCTGTCACAGAGCTGTAAAAGTAATCTCTGCTTTCCTGTTAGGACTGTTCTGTGCTCAAGCATTTATAATCAGCTTTTCCATTTAGAAAACTTTTCCATGGGTCTCTGAGGAAGAGCGTTGAAGGGAAGTGTGCTTCATTTCCCCAGCCACAGATGACCCCTGCTGGCTACAGAAATGTGTGTGTATGCATAATGACACGGACTTCCAACCTGCTGATGCTGAATTTTCATCATAGCAGGATTAAAGCATGTCCATCTCTGGGGCAGTTGCTTCTTGGTTTGAGTCCAGGCTGACGATAATAAATAAGCTAGATTAATTAGTTACAACCCATCACTATGGATGTAGTGTACTTCACCTTAACTACAGTTTTGGATCTCTACTTATTAACATTTTATTCCTATCTTTAGACTTCTCTCTGAGATCTTGTTCTCTCTCTGTAGTCTACTGATTGTAATGGGAGAGTGTGTATGGTCTGTATCTTTTAAGCACGTCCGAGACTGTGTCAGGGAGTTCTTTGTATGTGTCCATTGCTGACATAAATTGTTATTAAATAAAATTAAATATAATAAATAGCATATGCCTGTAATAACTGAAAACAACTAACTAAGTTGCAATGGAAGAAAGTTCGTCACTTGTCTTTGGTTGTACTGTTGCTGTTTTGCTATTGGTTTATATCACCATCTAGTGGTCAATGACTTTTTCCAGAGATTTTCAATGTATCCAGTGCCTGCACAGTCAAACTGAATTTCTGATTATATATTGTTAAAACTCCCCATTGAGGAAGTATTTTCAATATAAAAACAAAATAAAATAGAAGATGAAATAGGAATTTATTTCAGATAAAATAACTATACTGGTCAATCGCCCAACGAAAAATCTAACTACTATTGTTTGAGTAACAGAAGTTCAGTGGATGTTTATGTCTATTTTTAAATGTAACAGCCATAATTCAAAATTTTAACCTACACATAATTTAACTAGGTAATCAATCTCTTAGTAACCAGAAAAAAGATAACCACCAATACATTTTTTTTCAAGGATTTCCCTTAGTTATCACAATAATAATAGCAATTAAGAAAAGGAGAATGATTGACATTTGAAGGTATTGATTGACAATAACCACAGTGGTGATTCAAGCTCACAATCTATACCAGGTTGGGAAATTTTCAAAGGTTTGTTTTTGAGGGCAGAATGTCAACATGAAATCCAGTTTAAAAAATCATCAGCTTCATATTCACCATTATGATTTTGTTTCTATCTCTTGCTCCTATGTTGTTAGATTGGCTCCTTTAAAGATCTATAATGACTTTCAGAAAACAACGTGCACATTTTTCTGCTTTGAAACTCTCCCCCAGAGAGTGCTTATGGGTACATTGTAAAACATGTGCAAGTTGGAATAGCAGTGATAATAACGAAGGGGGAGATCCCTAGTTTTCCGAGTTGAGCTCAGCGTCAGGCCTTGAGTCTACCATTCCTTCACAAGTTGTCCTCCTGCACGTCTGGTTCTTCAGTTTTCCTGAAGCAGATCACAAAAGAGGTGATTGTAAACGGAGCAGTGAGACAGCAGTCTGGATTCAACAGATTAATGAATAGCCTGTTAGAGCTATCAATAAAAACATATTCCCTTTATCTGGGACTCTTATTGTAGTAAATGTTTATTTACATTGGTTTCTTTCTCTGCTCTAGGAAAACTGATGTGCAGATACATCTGATGCCATCCAATCCTGCTAATGCATGACGTGGCCCTTAAGAATGCAGTAATAACATAACGTCATGACAGGACGGTCACACCTCATTGTGGTTTTTGATCCACAGCTGGTGGGTGTGAAATGCAAGGGTGTGCAACTCCAGTGCTAGAGAGAGTCATACTGTGCATTCAGATTTACATTTCACCCAGGCTCTTTACCATTTACTTAAGCATCTTATATGCCTAAATGTAGGCCTTTTTCACAACATGTTTCAGTTTGGTATCTGATGATTATTCACAGAGACCTGTAAACCCAGCTGTAAATATACATTGGGGACCATTAGAAACTGGTTTCATCCCAACCTCTCTCCTTACAACTCACACTTTTTACTTCTTGTTGGGTGTTAATGCAATCTCCTGTCTGAGTGTCTTCAACCTCTGTTCCTGACTGCTCTGTCATTTCTTTGTCTTTCCGGTTGTTCTGCCTGTCCTTCACATAAGCGTTGAATTTCTCCAGCATGTTCATGCCGTGATTGATGACCAGGGCCAGCCAGGCCAGGCCAAAGAAGATCCAGGCAGCAAGGATGTCAGCGTACCATTCAGGGTAGTTGAGTTTAGGGTTATTGACTGGAGACGGACACGGTGAAGGGGTTTATAGGATCAGAAAACAAAAAGATTACCATTGACGACAATCAAGTGTCAAGTGTCATTAAATATGTACAACTCGGCTCACATCGACTCAACTCGATAACACACAGGTCTGTCACCTTATCATAAACTGCACTTATATTATATATAGGCTCTTCAGACCATCTTTGTCATTGGATGGTCCAATAACTTCTCCAAGCTATGTTCTAAAGGATGTACCAAAGAAGCAGCTTAAACAATGAGGCTGGGAAGTGTATTCCAGAGCCCACAAACTCTGTGTGCAAAGATATGCGTCTCCTTTTTTTTTTTTTAATGAGATATGTAGAGCAACATATCCAAACCGCAAAAGTGCCTCACAGCAAAGAAAAATCATCTGGCTGTTGGAGGAAGCAGAAGCACATACCTGCGACATAGTCTCCAAAGCCAATGGTGCTGAGAGTGATGAAGCAGTAGTACATCGCCTCAGGGTAACTCCAGCCCTCATACTGACGAAACAGCAGCATCGGCACCACAAAGAATATCACCATGCCCGTCGAAATGGAGAGCGTGTGAATCACACACTGAGTGGTTCTCTGTAGGGGTGGAGAGTCACTGTCAGTGGTATTCATTCACCAAGGCTGCAGAATTAAACCATGAAGCGAAACTGAAACACACAATATTATTACTGTTTAATGTTTATGAGGATGAAGGAATGGATATCTATTAGTTTGCAGAATTACATTATTTTGCTTTGTATTTGAACATACTATATATCAGAGATTTAAAACTGAATACCTCCCCGCCAATGTTCACTCATTATCATGCACAGGCAGTGATGCTGAATAGAATAACTGGGGCCTCTCATTTTAAAGCTATGAGATATCACTTGGCTCACCCTGTAGTTGATCTTGCTGGCAATGAAGTCGCAGACAATTTCCTCTATGGCGATCATGTACTTCCCAATTCGATTCAAAACCACTAAATTGAGGGGGATCCCAAACAAGGCGAATAAGACACAGAAGATCTGACCACTCACTGTGCTGGGGCTCATGTTTCCATAACCTTCAGAGGACACAGAGGAAAGCAAATGTGAGTGCGCGTCCATCCAATCCACTGGCGGTTAAAACACCTGGACAATGTTTGCGAAATACCTAAGAAAGGATGGATTTGCATCGACTGTTGAGTATTTATTGACATTCTCAAAATAAGGATCTAAATAAATGCTACAGAGAAGATTGTTTTGTTAAGATTGTCCAGGTGTTCCCGCCATTTATATATGCAGAGATCAAGCAAAAGCCATTTAAAGGTCAAATTCAAATTCTTAAACTGAATTGAAATAACAATACAGAAATAAAAAAAATACACCAAATGACATCATGCACAGCAATTTAAACAAAACTGAAATAATGCATGAATGAATGTTTTCACAGAAAGTGAAAGTCGTTCTGTGTTTTGTCCCCATATAAGAAAATAAGAAAATAAGAAAGTTTTCAAACAAGTGGAGGCCGTTCGACCCATCGTGCTCATTTGGTGTCCATTAACTAAGTGATCCAAGGATCCTATCCAGTCTTTTTTTAAATGTTCCCAAATTGTCACTTCAACCACATCGCTGGGGAGTTTGTTCAGATTGTGACGACTCTCTGTGTGCAGAAGTGTCTCATCTTTTCCGTCTTGAATGCCTTGAAGCCCAATTTCCATTTGTGTCCACGGGTGCATGTGTCCCTGCTAATCTGGAAAAGCTAGTCTCCTCTGTTCCAGGGTGAAAAGGTTCAGGTCCCTCAGTCTCTCAGTAGGACATTCCCTTCAGACCTGGAATAAGTCTGGTTGCTCTCCTCTGAACTGCCTCTAGAGCTGCGATATCTTTCTTGAAGTGTGGAGCCCAGAACTGTCCACAGTATCCAGATGAGCTCTAACTAGTACATTGTACAGTCTGAACATCACTGCTCTTGTTCTCAATTCTACACTTTTGACAATATACCCTAACATCCTGTTTGCCTTTTTTATTGCTTCCCCACATTGTTTGGATGGAGAAAGTGAGGAGTCCACATAGACTCCTAGGTCTTTCTCATGCATTACTTCATCTAGTTCTATTCCTCCCATGTAGTGTAATTATAGTGGACATTTTTGTTACCTGCATGTAATACCTTGCGCTTGTCCACATTGAATTTCAACTGCCAGGTGTCGGCCCACAACTGAATATTATCTAAGTCCCTTTGAATAACCTGTGCTGCCGAGATTGTATCTGCTGAGCCACCTATTTTTGTATCACCTGCAAATTTGACAAGTTTGCTAACTATCCCAGAGTCCAGATCATTAATATAGATTAGAAAAAGCAAAGGCCCTAATACTGATCCCTGTGGAACTCCACTAACAACCTCACTCCAGTTAGAAGCAACTCCTCTAATCGACACCCTCTGTTTCCTATACATCAACCAGTTCATAATCCATCTACTTACATTACCCTGAATGCCTACAGCTTCCAATTTGAGGATCAGTCTTTGGTGCAGAACCAGTGAGTAAATTGAAAATACTGGCTGACTGCAGAATAGAATCTAATTTCTTCCATTACATTTTGGTTCTTTGACATGACTTTCAGTGCAGTGGATTCTTGCAGTGGTTTCCAGTCCATGCTGAGTTAAAGCCAGGTCTATTCCATAATGCATCAACTATCATGCTTTACCACAGATGTGGATGGGATTAACATTTCATTGTAGGCCACTCCTTATATTGTGTATATGAACCATTCCTCCTCCAGAACCCATAAACACAGTGTAAATATCCAGTTGGCCCAGAGTACATCATACATGTGACATGCACAGTCTTCAGTATCCACATCCATATCCAGCCCTACTGCAGTTGGAGTCTAATCCTCTTTGTTGCAGCATGTCAGCTGAAGGCTGTGAGAACAATGTGGAGATCAACACGAGAGACTAGAGTGCTGTTTCCTGTAGTCCAACTTAACAAGCCTTGTTCCTCTCTCTTAAATAACACTCTGTAGAATAACCTTTCTTACCTGTGTTAGAAATCCATTTCAAATTGAGAAACACCTTTTACATTTTACTCAAAAACCTGCACACGTCCCATCGTAATGGATCCCGGGCCAGGAGGTATACAGCTGACCCAGAGTAAGGGGTCCACTAATAGCGTGTTATGTTTGCAACAGGTGTGTCAGCCCCAAGCTCAGCCTCACCGATAGTGGTGACCACAGTCGCAGCAAACACGGCAGAGCTGGTGAACTTCCAGAAGCCATCAACCGTGTGATTCCCATTGGGGCTGATCCCATTCTTACTGGCCTGAAGGAGGACCTGGCAGGAGGACACAACACAACACACACACACACACACACACACACATATATATATAGACTGATGAATATGGGATGACAGTCAGCTGTTTCCTTTTATACTTGTTTACACGTCTGTTTTTTTTTTGTCTTCCTCAAAGCCAACATGCTGCTGCACTGCTTCTGTCTCTGCTAAGTGTTCTAGCAAAAATTGCCTTCTGAAAAGGCTTCTCAGAGCTGAACAATACGAGAATGACTGGATGAATCATATAAGGGATACCCCAAGCAGTTTACAGCTGCAGCCGCAGTCAAGGGACATGATCTAGCTGGTGCTGAATGCTAGTTTGCTGAATGCTGTGTGAGATAAACATTTGCTGAAACAGGCTCTGATCAATCTGTTGGGGAGGAGAGAGTGGTTTAAGGTCCCACTGCTGGGGCGTAGTGCAAATGTTTTTAATGCAGCAAAAGGACAAAAGGGTGAAAACAACACTTGTCGAGGCAGCAGGTGGGATGTTCTCGTCAAAGTGTTAAAGTTTTAAAGCAGTACTCTGCTACATACATTCAGTGCCAGTAGTTTACACATTAATACAATACATTGATTTATGTAACATTAAATATATATTATGCCAATAGTAAACAAACTCTTTTAAGACTAAAATTGAAATATTATTGAAATAAAAATGGGTTTAGAGATTATAACATTAATGAAGAAATTACCAGTTAAATACAAAACCAGTTAACAGCCTTAAATTACAAACTCAAAGTAAACAATGAACTAAGAAACAATGACTTCCTCCTTTTATCACTATCCAGAAATGTATTTAATCATAAAGCCACTAAAATACTAAATTTTGAACCATTTCAAAGCTTAAAAAATAAACAGCGTCAGAGTTGTTACGGCATTACAGTCAATCAAACCAAAGAGAATCAGAAGTGACCTCTGTAACAATTCTGATAAAGAGCAGACCGTTCCACCAAGTCAGATTCCACTCTTACCTCGGCAAAGCTTTCAATTGAATCCCGGTCAATGCAAGAATACTTATTCAACATCTCATTTTTCTTCTTTTGCAGATTCATTACGCTCTGGTTGTAAACGTTTCCTTCCAGCTTCCAAAAGATTGCCCCGCCAGCCATCACATAAGCCACGTAGATAATGCCAAGTAGCAGGATGGATGGAAGTCTAATCTGGGAGCATTTCTCAAATAGCCTCCCACAAAAAAGCCCAAACATGTTAGTGCTAACCAGGGTTTGGGGTGTCTCCGGTGTAAGGGATTGAGGAGAGTGCTGTACTGATTTATCTGATGAACTACAGCAGTCAAATTTGCCCCACCACGTGAGGAAACTATATTTCCAAAGGCTTTACATCTATGCAAATACAGTAAAAACTGGGGAAAATAATGGAGATTGATGGGTATTTGATGTATTTTTGGCATATCAGTAGACGGTTTCTGACTTGGTATATGTGCACCTCATGTTTCAGACACACACACAAGAAAAAGAGTATGTTATTGTATTGTATGTTATAAATGTGTAATTACACATTAAGAGAATGCATATTGCACATTTAGTGGCTAAATGCAACTCCTTAAATATTACTGAATGTATACAAGAACATACTTTGAAAAACATTTACTAAGAAAAGGTAATGCAACATGCTGTAAAAGCCTCCGGAGACTAAGCCAATATTTTAATCTCTCATTTATCAGACGTGCTTCCTGCATGTAGTGGTTGATCAGCAAGCCATTATTTCCTCATTACCGCCCCTGTCCACATTGGGGGGCCGCACACGTTATAGCTGCCTGTTGGTCGGGACACTGTGACTTGATTAATGGTCCTAGAGTGTTTATTCTAGATATTGTATCATTTCCCGTTGCTCTACTTGATTATTGATTCAACATGAACCAACATGGCAACAAACAAACTAGGGGACAGGTTTGGGTGGAGGTAAGGTTAGTACGTACAATAAAGACAGATTACTGTGGAAAACTACGGTGTTCGGGGCAAGAAGCTACTTCCCTGGAATTTTGTGAAGCTGTAAATCTGCCATGTCATACAGGAAGGTAACCAACAAGATCATATATTTCATCACATTAGTAATTGCGACGTACCCACAATGTCATTACTACACAAATACACACATGGCTCTGTGCACTAGCACTGTCATTAATCATTTGGATGTAGTACCTATATGGACCACTGATAGAGTCAGAATAGATGTTTAAATATGTATTGTGTAGTATACATTCATGTCAAATATGGGTGTGCCATGTAGGAGTGTCTAGTCTAGGAAAGGCCTTTCAACTTTAACCTCAAACTCAGAGCTCACTCAAACCGAACAACAAATAGGAGGCCTTGAACAACACAGATTCCACTTTCTCCCTGTTTTAATTTGTTTTTATAGCACAAATACAGCACAACAGTCCTTCCTTTTAAGAATTTGGATTTCAAGCATAGCTATTTAAATATAGTTGTGTCTGAAATCAAATGCGTAAACACAATCAGGTGCAAATGGACCAAATCAGAACCCCGGCATCATCAGTGAAATATGCCGTAATTCATGGCAGATTTCTATTGGGCAGAAGCATGAGACTTGTCAAACAAAAATACATTACATATTACAAAGTTTTGATTTGGTCTGGGCCTATAGCTGTCCTACAGTCTCAGAGGCCCTAACACAGCACCATGCCAACTCTCATGCCAGCATGGAAATAGGTAGGAGGAACGGTAAAGCAAACACATCAACAGGAAATTAGATTTGCCTACATCTAAATGAGGTGCAGAACGCATATATACACTACAGGTGTTCAAGTATATAACTGATTGTTAGAATAATTTTATCAACTCTTGGAATCATGTTAGGGTATCCAGGTTAGGGTAACAAAAAGCGGTTTACTAAAATCACAAATATGTTTTCAGTGCCCACTGTTTTTTTAATGATAATATAATTGTATTGTTTATATATTTATGTTTTGGTTGTTGTTTCAATTTTGGAATAAAGTTGGATAAACATCTAAGTACACAATACAAGGAGTTACAATCTGTAGATAGTTTCAATTGGACACTAGACATTTGCACAAATAGTTGGCAGCCTTTCATGCATACATTTACATACATATATAACTCACTTCTAAAAAGATTGATACTGTATGCATACAGTACAGCAGAACATGTGTGTGTAGACATTTATATATATACACACACAGTATATATACTGTAAATACTCTATATCATGTAATTATGTAAATCAAATACACCGTTTTCATAGAGCATTGAGCTAGGTTAATTTTATAGTCACAGTGTAAGATCTGTGCAACAGTGCCTTTGTCTTTTGCTGCAAATCCCAGGAGGTGCCATGTGACAGTGTGATACATTGTCATGCTGTGTGTTGACAGTATCAGCCTTTGCCCCTGAAATGTAGGGCACCCATGACATCACTCTATTACTAACAAAACCATTTACAAATCACATTTAAAGACTCTAGCCCAGAGGGATCCTGCCTTCTGGGCTGCCCCTCAGATTGCCTGCTGGATGGTTCTCTGCTCCCGGATCTTGCTTTGCTTGGTCTGTGCCCCCTCCTCTGGTGGGGGCTGGCAGGCAATGTGCTTCAGCTGAAAAAGCCGCTCCATCATGCCGGCACCCAGGTTAAACAGCAAGGCCAGCCAGGCTAGGCCGAAGATGATCCATACGCCAGCCAGGCTACGGTATATGGAGATGTAGTGCTTCTCTGGATCTGTCCCTGAACAGCAAAGACAACAGACATCAATTCCACTTCACATCAGCACTGATAACATATCACAGTAAAAACAGCTCCTTACAGCTCTTGTTTATAGATTTGATATTTGCATGAATACATCTGTTTGAGCAGAGGCCGCACACCAGAGTCTCCTCACAGTGGACTGCTGGCAGATCTGCTGGGGCTCTCTGAGTACCAGAGTCTGCAACCCCCAAATCACCCCCCACCTTGTGTTCAGGTCATACCTACGACATAATCCCCGAATCCGATGGTGCTGAGTGTTATGAAGGCATAATAGAAGCCCTCCCCATAGGTCCAGCCCTCCACGTAGCTGAAGATGACTGGGGGGAAGACCAGGAACATCAGGGTGCCCATCACCAGAAAGGAGGACATGGTCAGGATCCGCACTGTCTGCTGGAGTGGGAGGGAGACATGTCAGCAGCCATGACTGCCACAGTCCAGCTTGGCACAGCACTGCTAGGCGAGTGGCGGCGATTACTGTGGTATCCTCACAGAAATCAGGTAAAAGCAAATTAATTCATGAAAGAAAGAATGAAAAAGAAGAGGGAAGAAGAAAAATAAATGGGAGATAGAAGAAATGAAGAGAGATGAGGAAGAAAAAGAGATGTGAAAACAGAAAGAAAAGTGCCGTGTCATGGTGTGCGGGTATCTGGGGTCAGGTGGTACCTCATGCTGTCCAGTGATGAGCACGCTCCTCTCCAATCGACCCAGGTGTGCAGTCAGGCCCTTGCCCAGCTGGTTGAGGAAGGCCAGGTTGAGTGGGATCCCACACAGGGCGTAGAACACACAGAACACCTGGCCAGACACCGTGCTGGGGGACAGGTTCCCATAGCCTGCAACAACACCACAGTCAGACTGACCCTCCACACAAACCCCTACTGTCCTATAGCCTAGTAAAACCACAGTGAAGCCCCACATAACACTTTGGAGTGTGTCTGCTATTTGTGTTGTGGTCTTCACTAGGAGGAGTCTTGCATCACATCAGAAGTCGTGGTCATGTAGGCCAGGAACCACATCTACACTACTGAGGCCTCAGCATCAAGGTCTCAATACACTGAGTGTATGTGCAACCATACCAAACAACACAGCTATTGGAAACAAAGGGCTTGAGGGTCAGACTTGCCTATAGTGGTGATAACGGTGCCAGCGAAGAAGAAGGAGCTGCTGAAGTCCCAGTTGCTGGGGTTGGTGGAGTTCCCTGAGGGATTCACCCCCTTCTCCCAGGCATCCAGGATCACCTGGCCAGGGAAGGGGACGAGGGCCATAGTGAATCATCACACTCATTCATTCAACACAGGCCACTTCCCAGCACACACAGTGTAAAATAAAATAAGACACGCCATTCATCAAGGGAAGAACTGAAGATAAGCACTTCACAGACTCCTGATTCAAGAGACTTCAAGTATTCAAGTACTTTAATAACACTAAATAACTCAGAGATAAGGCTCATAATCCATGTAAACCCCTCAGTGTATCACACTCTGAAGGGTTATTAGCACTTCAGATGAAAAAATGAAAAGAAAAATACTACAAAACAAGACGTCCTCCACTAATTGGCTCTCAGGAGACAGGGATGGATCACCAACTGTCACCACTGGCAGCTTTTATTTTTACTAGAAAATGCTTATGAAAAGAGACTATAGGAAAACTGTTCGCTTGGCAAATCTGGGGGGAAAAAAGCTTATAATATAATGTCACAATGCCATACTGTTCTTAAAAAGTACCTGTGTTTTTTAATTGAAAATGAGCATACATACACATATCACAATAATAATAATGATAAATACATTAATAATAATAATAATAATGTTATTATTATTACTAAACATATGTGTTTGATTACATTAATAATAATAATAATAATAATAATAATAATAATAATAATAATAATAATAATAATAATGTCTGGTTTTACAGATTGATGACCTGTAAAACTTATCTGATCAATCATCTACAGAAATAGCTGAAATATTTTAATTGTATTTTCTTTTTTTTCCTTTTTATTTGTATTCTAATCCTTATTCTATATTCTTATTGCACAGAGTATTGACAGCATAGACACAGTGCGATAAGACAAAAATCAATGGCATCAAGTTTTCTGGAGTTTCAATGAAACAGTGTTATCGCCAGAGCAAACATATCAATAATTTCTATGGAAAACTGCATTGATTTCCCGTACCTTGCTAAATTGAATTAGAGAATCCAAAATGGTTTGTAGTACTGCATACTGTTATTTATAGCTTTCCGTTTTCATCCGAGATCATTTCTGATTGCTTTGAATTTATATTATATGGTTTATTTATTTCCTCCCCTGCCCCCACACCCGGACAGTTTCTGCTGTTCAAATTAGGTCTCACGTCTCTTATTTGAGTTTTTGGTTTGCTTTTCGTAAGTGATAATTTAGGATTGCAGAATTCAATAAAAATAACAATTACAGTGTGCTATAATCATAGTTAAAATTAAGATGGATCTGGAATCAGTTATTACTCTTTCCTTTCCACTGATCTCATCATACTCACCCTGAGCAGATAAAGGACAAACCCAGTTTAAAGCAACTGTTCTCTGACTATATATTTTGTACAGTTTTGTAAAAGTCTAATAACAACAACAATAACAACAACAGTGAACTCCCACACAGTACAGTACCTGCACAAACCTCTCCAGAGCCGGCCCATCCAGACAGCTGTAGTTTTTGAGGAATTTGAGCTTCTCCAGCTGAAAATGGTCCCGGTTCTGGCTCTCTGCCGCTCTCTCCAGGATCTGGAAGATGGTAGCGCCGATGAGCAGGTACAGGGAGTAGCTGAGGACCAGCAGGCCCGTCCAGCTGACTCGAATGCTGCCCACCTGGAAGCGAGCCATGACCCCTCCGAGGGGGATGCACCACTGGGCTGAAGCACTGAGTGGGGCTCCTCTGCTGGCTGCTGGTGAGGAGGGTTGCTCTTGGTGGAGCAAGACCAGTCCAGAGGAGCACAGCTGGACCTGCAGAATGGCTGCCCTCAGGCTAGCAGTTGTCAAAGGCCGACTGAATTGTAGGAAAGACTTGGGCACAGGAAGGACAGAAAGACACCTTTTTCTGTGCCATCTTCTCCTGCTTCGAGAACCCGTCGCTCCCACAGCAGATGACAATGCTATGCAATTGAATTTCCTGTCTTAAAAAATAAAAACAAAAACAAACAAACACACAGATCTGCACCCTTTTGTACTGCTGTTTTGTTGTTGAGGTATAGAAATATACATACAAAAAAAAACCGCTGCAGACCTCAGGCAAAGAACTCATCTCCACACACCGCAATGAGCTTCCCGTCGAGCTGCTCTATGTGCAACATTGTGGCCACCACTGCACGGGCTTCGCTGGGAGAGATGAGCCACAGCCTTCCCTGGTCTCTAGTCTAAACTCGGCTGGCTACAGAGTGCCAGGCTGCTTCTGAACAGGAGGTGATACCTCAGACAGCTCCCTCCCTGCTCGACTGCTGACCCCCACCCCTCTGCTTACCTCACTAATAAGCAGGCTCAGCCGTTGTCAGCAGAACACAAGTTAATATTTCACCAGCCATTTACATGCACCCACAAGGCACAGGATGCAAGTGTTTTGATTATTATTATCATCACTATCCTCGTTTAATCTTCCAATCATTTTTCAACTAGTTTAAGTAAAATAAAAAAGACAAAGACGAAAGACATGAAAAACCTTGGAAGAGGAGCAGAGGAAAAAAACAATGAATGATGTCGGCGTATCACTCTATCACTAAACAAATAACATTTTAACATTTTAAATGTGGCATTGGAGAGAATCTGGGTTTGATTTTCACAGTTTCCAGGACATTCTGAGCTTTTTCTTGAGATTTAGATTTAGTCACACCAGAATAAAATATAAGATACTGCTAAGTATTAGTATTAAAAAACAAAGGTCTAAACTGTTTAATGCCTGGATGCTCTCATGTTTGCACTCGGTCACACAGATGACTTGCTGATGTTCTCCAGTACTGCCTGACTAATCCCTCAAAAAGCACTGAGGCATAGAGTACCTTGGGTCTCAGTAAAGCAGTGATGCGTGTTAAAATCCAATTCATCCATCACAGAGCTCTGTAATGTCCAACACGATTAATGCACTCAGGGAGCGAGAAGAACACTCTGGCCCCTGTCTCGCTGAGAAAAAGGTCGACCTGGATGGCCTGAAGACAAGGACACAGACATTTTACTACAGTGGAGGTGCACAGTGAGTCAGACTGTTATTGAACAACACTTATTATTATTCTAAAAAAACAAATACAGTAATACTTCAATTAATGACTCCTCTCTGAGCGAGGTTTGGTTATCACGAAGTCGGAGCCAGACGTTTTGCAGATGGATAGTTTCAATTCAAAACACTAAAATAGGAACGATGCACTTCCCCTGTAAATGCAAACGAGTGGGCTGTGTCCCCATTATCTGAAGTCAATCAGAGAATGGAAGGGAAATCAGAGTACCTGCTAATGAAACTGAACAGAAATCGATCAAGTCACTGGGCGGAAAATTAGCCAAATCTGCAGTTTGATCCATTTAAAAATTGTCCCTTGATTACCAACAAACAGACTTAAGGAAATGTTATCAGTAGTAACACAAGATTGTGCCGAGTCAGGCTGAGTAGCAGATGTTGCATGCTCAATGACTAAGCTAACTCTGAGCAAATCTCCGCTCTGCTAAAGAAGCAACGAAGCCAAAGAAATAAAATGAAGCCCATCAGCACCCAGCTGTCCCTTCCTTTCCCCCGGCAGTCGATATGACTAGTCTGATATCTCCAGCCAGCTCAGAGCTAAATCAACTGGATTTGAAATCTCTTTTCCATGCAGAAATAAAATCTAAAAAAAAAATGCCCCACATATTTTGTCTCAAAAATCCAAAGAAACCAGCTTTGAAGAAACGTTAACACTCAGGATTAAACTCTGGTTAATTACCAACCACTATCAAATTGTATCTGGGATGGTGGAAGTCAGACAGGGTCAAGGCCTATTAATACTCTCAATCACTGTAGCAGCTGTCAAAACATCCTGGACAACACAGACTCACTTTTTACTTTTAACTCCTGTTATGTACACACTCTCCGTATCAAACTGAACAGTCTTCGCTGAGGATGAGATCCAGTGAGGAGTAGTGGTCAGGGCTCTGGCTTCCTCAGTGGGTTCAATCCCAGGTGTTGTACCCTTGAGCAAGGTGCATTAACTGGATTGCTTCGGTAAAAACCCAGCTTTACAAATGGATAAATAATGTGATATACTGTAAGTTGTCCTGAATAGGGGTGTCTGCTTAGAAATAAAATAAGCAGGGAGGTGGGACGCATATCCTAAACTCCTAGCACCTCACACACCTTTAGAAAAAATTCAGCCGCTCAGAAGACCGAGTTCTGCTCCCAATGCAAATTTCATTATTTAGCCAGACCAGCCTGTCTACATTTCATTAAACAAATCAGTCTACTGCAATGCAAACATTATATCTTCTTTGTACAAGCACCAGTCTTAAACTCAAAATGCAGTTTGTATATTGCTCATTTGTCCACTTCCATGCCTAGGTTTGAGCATCTTTAGATAAATGAATGGGATTGGTTATACAGAGTATCAGAGTTGGGTCCGGTTCCTTTTGTTCAATTATAATTCCCCTACAATCTAATCTAGTTCATTCTCATTTCAACTGCAATTCTGGAATTGATTTGGAATTTAATTGGAAGTGGTCACAAGACTGGCAGCTTTTAATTCAGTAGGAACTGTATTCTCACTACATTTCACTTATTTCCGAGGCAGAATGCAAGGTAAAACATTCACCATTGTACCACAATCCACAACACAAATCTCACCATATTTCTAAATCCAATACCACTGCACTAAAAATAATAATTTAACTAAACCACAAAATTATATTGCAAAGCACAACAGGCTGTAAACTTATGTTCTTAAGTTACACCTTTACTTTACTGTGAATGCTTACATGCTCAGGTTATTAATTGCACTAGACTGCTCTGAACTCTCTGCCACTGCTTTAATTGATCCAGGTCACTTTTGATGTATTTGCACTATTGATTTCTGCAAACTGTCCTCTTTCAGTTGGGCAAACAAAGCTTACAACTAGCACACAAGAAGAGATTAATTAGTGTAAAAATTATGCAATGAAAAATGAGAGGGAGCGCACAAAATGCCTGAGCCAAGAGGCATTTCTTCAGTTCATCAGCTTCTGCAGAGTGTTTCTGATGATACAAAATGGAATTTGTAAAGATCAAACACATACCAGATCACTTTTTTCTGAAGCACAGATTGTCAAAAGGAACATGGCCTTGATTTATAATTTGATTTAGATTACATTTATTTAGATTAAAACATTTAAAGATCCTTTTAAATCCTGAAAGACACCCAGGAATCATTTTGTGATGCCATCCTTCCTCTTTGCACCTTACTTCATTATGCGTTTTGACAAAGAAAGCCCATAGCAACAGCAATCAAATGCGAGTTTACCACAGATGTTTTGTACTTTGAACTTGGTTTCACTCTGGTTTTACCAAAGTTTTGTAGAAACCTCTGCACTGCAGTACATACAAACTTTTGACAGGTCCTTTTCAAACATGAATCATCTTGGAAAAAAGTGTTGGCCAAATAAAGTAATCAGTCAGTCAAACAGCAAATAAAAAACATACATAATTAAATCCTTTCCTCTGTTAAAGGGCATGCGAACTGAGTAGGCTAAGAACAAGCCAGCCAAAGAGTTCTGCTGTCTATTGAGACCTGACAGTGGTTTCTTGCTTTATTACATTTTGGCACATTTTCAGTAGAAAATAAAGAAACAAACAATAAAGCTTCAAGAGCTTTTTGTTGAGTGCCAGAGGCTACAGGGTGGATATTGCTGGAGACAGACAAATACAGTGGTGTTCACTGCAGTAAACTAAAGAGTAAACAGTGCTGCGAGGGGGCGAAGAGGGTGTCAGTACACAGTCCCCGAGCAGCCAAGCTGTGTCACTTCTCAGGATGGCACAGCAAGTTCCTGATTGCTGAAGGACAACAAGCTCGGCCAATCTTGAATGGCAGCTGTAATGACATGGCTGATTTCTCCTAGCAATGTTGATATGAAGGCGGGAGTTGAGGAAATAGAAACAGCATTGGCCTCTTGTGGCCTTCATTTGACTTTGAATTAATAGATGGAAATAAACAGTAACTGGGCATTTTTTCAGTGGCCTTTTTAGTGGCAACTCATAACCAGTACCAGATGAACATAATTAAAAGAAAGATTGGGTTGGCACCACCCATCTCGAGAGCTATTGATAAATCATTTTGTAAATATACATCTTGTTTGAAAGTTTTTTAATACATAAACATATATATCTTTTTGCAACATGTATTAATGACAGCTGTAAGCACTGGTCTCTGGACACTGCTGCAGTGCTGTTCTCGGCCTGTACACATCCCATGCAGGAGGGTGACAGGGAGATCTAACAGTACCCTGCATGGTACCGGAGCGTGCAACTCTTGGTTTTCAGTACTTCCAGCACTTTCCATAATCTGTATCGTCTGTTGATGCCAGACCTTTACTGCAGTGCGTCACCCAAGACTGGAAAAAGCACACCATACGAAAAAGGGAAACGCAGGGGAATAGGCAGAGACATCATTGATGATTGGTTGAAAACCTTTCATGATTTCCTGTCTTGGTCCACCCTGAGTGTGATGTAGCATCAGGTCACAACCCCCTGATGTTTTAACTCGAGGAGCAAGCAGATGAGGTGACATCTCTGCATAGGTCTTGACTCATCCCACACCACTCCTCTGGAGCTGCAGTCTTCTCCCTGCCGTGCCTCAGCCCAGGTCACTGAGTTCCTGGATGCGTCAGTGAGTTCGCCAGGGAAAGAGTGGAGTAGGGAAGGGACCAGGGCAGAACTCCAGGGAAGGGAGGGTTTTCCTGTTGGCATCTGAACTCTCATTTGTGGGCTATTCCTGAAGCACACCCAAAGAAACAAAACAAAAACAACATGTATTTATGCAAGACAATGCATACAAGGTTTTATTACAGGCTGTATTGATTTTATGTATGTGAAATGTGTCCACTGGTGTGAAATATGTCTTACTAAAACTACTGCCAGCACAAATAACACAGTAAAACTGCACTGTTACAAACGGCACTATTAAGGGAAAAAATGTAAGCATGTCTGCAAAATACTAGATTTTGATATTTTTCAACCTCTTTAAAATACTATCTCATAACTACTGAACTGAATTGAAACCGCAGCAAAATCTAAATTAACATGCTATCTCAGGATGTCTGGTATGTTTATATATTTAAATGAATCTCCTAAGGAAAGCTTTCATCTACCCAACTACTGACTAGACCCTAACATGGCCTTGGAGGGCTGGAAATACCCAGCACTGTTTTACAGATGCTGCTGACCTTGTTCTGATTGGGCACTCAAGAGTCACGCTTAAAGAATACTTATTGATTTTAAAACCTTTTAAGACTTTTAACAGTGTGCATGGAAACTCTGGACACTAAAAGAAGACGGACAATAAAAGCAGGCAGGGTGATGTAAACGTGTGGCAGCCCCGAATGGAAAAAGGAATCCCGAGGGAAATGAGAGCACATGAACTCTCAAAGCAGACGTGTGAGACACCTTACAAGGTAAGCCTGCTGCAGTGGCACCCTAGGATGCATGCATCAGATGTTTGCATATGTCAGGATTTCATGTGGCAAACTCCTGAACCTAAAGCACCCAACAAAGGCCTTCAGTGATCTTCACAACTGACTGGCTGACTGGGTGACTAACACTTGTTGGTTTGCTGAATTGTTTATCCCCACAGCATATGAAAGGATCTGCGATTACCACACACTTTGACACTTTACTCCTAGTATTAATCTGTGGCTGCTGAATTCAGTGATAAAGACAGGCTTGACTTCCTCTGATAGCTGCGAATCCTCAATCCTGGTCCGTGCCGAGCCCTTGTAGAGGCAGCCTGGCGAAAGCTACAGCGAACGCAAGCTAATGAAGTGATCGTGGCAGAGTGTCAGGGGTGTTTGCCCAGCGCTGCTAAGAATGACTGATTGCCCTCCTTCAGTGCAGGCTGACAGAGAAACTGTTTAAACAGCCGATTCTGGACCGGAGTGGAGATAATTCACTGCTCCCTCACTTTAAAAATAACACCATCTGTCTCTCTCTCACAGACACAGACAGACATACACACACACAGACTCACAGAAACACACGCACATACACAAACGGCAACACAGACACTCAAACAGAAACACACACACTAACACACATGGGCAAAAGACACACACCACACAGGCAAACATGGATGCTGGCACTGTGGTGCATGTAGTGGAAGACATCAAAGGCCCATGTACCACTAAGCAAACCTAGAGGCCATTAGAGGTGCCACGATAAGAGCCATTGCTCAATGTGTGTGTTCTCAAACATCATATGACAGAAAATGCTTCCTTGTCAAAACAGGATCCTTTGATGTTGAGGCTGTTGATTTACACAGGTAATGGTAAAAGCTCAGGTTTCCAAAGCCATTTCCCTGTGTGCCACGACTGACCTGCTGTTGAACCCACAGTGGAGAGAGATTTCCACAGACCAAGAATTTTATCTTTTGCATCCCACTGTCCATCAGAAAAGTATGTCTGTCAGCAGGCGTTTTAACACAACTGTGGTCCACAGCAAATAAAGGACAGTTCATTTTTACAATATTCTATGAAAGGAAGAATAAAAAATTAAATAGAATTAAACTAACTCAATTTTAAAACCCAATGGTAAATGCATGGCAACAGTAGCAAAAATAAAGCAAGTGTCACTCTGTGGGTCCTGCACTGTAGATACAGGTGGTGAGCTTCCACAGCACAGTATCATGTTAGCATGGCAGCCTGAAGTGAAAGCTGTTTAACATCTCAATGTTGCATAATAAGAAAGGCATTTTCTAACTCATGAATGGCTAGTGTCACATATTGGATCAGAGAGGAGGTGTCTCCCTTGTTATATACGTACTGAAATAAAGTAACAAAAACTACTGCCACTGCTAATACGAAACAAAAACTACTGTCCCTAACAACTGTTTCTGTTCTCCTTACAGTCTGCTGCCACTGGATCTTTCCCTCTCTGCACCTAATACTAATTCTGAGCATGCAGAGAGGCATAGTTACTTCATATATACATTTATAAGATTATTTAATCTGTGACTGTCCTTCTTCCTGCAGCACAGTGTGCTAATTCATGTCTGTGCTGGTTATATGTAACGATGTTGTTAAAAAAATAACAATTCTGCAATGTATCAATTATGGGATGTTTTTGTAGTCCCATTTTCCAAAGCATGCTGGATTGGTTTGTAAGTCCCACCGGCATGCAGAGATGCCACATTTACCTTCATGATACAAACGTAGGCTTGAACTGGTTTTAGTTAGAGATGTATTTAAAATATCTGTAAAATGTGAACAAGCCAGCAGACAAACCAGGGTGACAATGCTACATCAAATGTGTGAATATTCTATTGAACTCTTATATAATATATAGGATTGTTTCAAGAAAAACAAACAAGCTGGTTTTAATTGCAGAAAGACAAACACTACACAATACTCCTATGCTATTAATTGCAGTATTGAAAGGCGTTTATTACCCAAGTCTCTTGCACCTATAACTGAAAAGAGCTGGATCTCTGTGTATCAGCTGTTAGGTATGCTGTTAAACTCCAGTCACCTTGGACACTTAAGACAGCTTCAACACTCGACTGTAAAACACAGTGATGCATTGTCCCTTTGCCTTAGCCGCTGTTTACTTCTTACAAACAGCTTCACACACCCAAATTTCAATATATATTTCACTTAAGAATTAAAAAGAAGTGAAAAGAAAACAAACACATGAAAAAAAGAAGGCTCATTTAAATTATTTAAGCAAATTATCGAGACAAATTGGCTCTAAAAAAAAAAAAAAAGGTCAGCCAGGGGTGACTAGGAAATGGATGATTGGTCTTTATGGGGCAGGCAGCTCTCTTCTGTTATATTCAGTGCAGTGTTTGCCACACTGAAATACGAATATCGCTATTACAGCTTACAGCAGCAGCCCCTCGCCTGTGCATGCGATAGGGAAATTGTTAGTGGTGATGACATTAAAAACCAGCTATTGGATTCCAACAAGAAAGACAAGTCAACTGAAGTAATTGCCAAAAACATTAAAACATCTCCACTGGTCAAGAATAAAACCAAAGCTGATGAAAAGCTGATAATATGTCATTCAATGTGCTGTGAAGATTAAAATGGCTGTAACAAATGTCAGTAGTTAAGTTAAAGACATGCTGACAGATTGCTGCAGCAGGAGGCCAGCTGGGCTAACAAGGGCCCATTACCTCTATATTCCACTAGAGGGAGGGCTTTAGCAGTTAATGATAAAACCGCATTGCTTTGGGGTTTTTATGGTAAGATTTTAACTGGTTTAATCACAGAATCTGCAACAGAACACTACAAGGCTACTCCCTCCTCAGTTACCTAACAGTCTTATTGATACATGTATTAGTTTAATCTATTGGTTGAATCCATGGGTCAACCCCAGATGTTCTGTGACAGTTTTACACTACCCTGTTACACCACCAGGAGTACCGGACTGACAGGCTGGAGTGGATGCCGGACACAAGCTTACCTAATTTCTGCATCAGCGTCTGCCTGGCCCTGTAGAAGCCCAGGATGTCGGCGTCAACCTGCTCGTCTCCAGTCAGGGGGATGGAGGAGCCCAGAGCCCTGTTGGGCAAGGAGAGGGGAGTTTGCAGAAATCACTCACACACATGCGCTTGTCTGATCCTGACAATAACTTACGTCACTGTTCAAGAGCCCCCTGCAACCAGGATGTGTGAAGGCACTGAAGCCAGTTTCTTTCTTAAAAGCAGTGAGTATTTTAACAGACAGGACCCACAACACCAGGGATCACTTAACAATCCTCCTGCCAGCCTCCACATCTTCAATTTAAAAAGCGTCCTTGAAATCCAAGTCCCATAATCATTTCCCCCATCAATTACTGCTGCCTCTCCATTTCCACCCCTCTCTGAGAGGCACACAAGGACTCTAGTGTGTTGTGCCATGACATCACTGTGGAGACGCATTGTGCTGTATAGTGCGCTATAATGAACGTGTGACAGCATTACCTCAGCTCTGATGACTGTGAAGAAGTCCTGCTGTCCAAATTGCTTCTGTTCTCTGACTCTCTAGATGCAGAAGGCAGATGTGGTTTAAAGTTTCTAAAACAAACAAGAAAAAAATGATAACAAGTTTTAAAAAACAAGGAAGGAAGACACTGATGGTAGTTATTCTAGCACTATTTTCATTATCATTTGCCTGCTGCGTATTTGCTCATGTGATTTATTGGATGTTGCTCAAGCTCCAAATTAATCTAATTAAGAGCTGGTGGTCAAAACATCATCCACTGCAGGTCATATCTCACCAGTGCAGTGCTTTAGCCATTTCCTTTCCCCCGGAGATGCCCTTGTCTCGGAGATCTCCGAGCTCTCTCAGCTGCAGGGGGAGGTGAGGGGGTGTGAGTTTAAGCCCTGGTAATACCCAGTGTAAGAGCCTCACCTCAGATCTTGGGCAGAGGTGTAGGTCCCTGTGTCTCCCCTCCATAAAGACTCTCTCTCAGGGCCAGCTCTGGCTACTAGGGGCTCCCTGAATGACACATTAGCACAAAACAGGGCACAGTCACTGGAGAGAGCCCAGTGTGATCAATGACTAGAAGACTTGTGTGATGCAGAATCCCTTCATCCAAAAGAAACCCTGTCAAGGCCAGTGGTGCTCGGTCAGCACCAGAGGGCAGCAGTGAGCTGAGGACTACTGCTCTCCAGTTCCTCTCTTGCCAATTATAAAGGTGGTGAAGTGAAACATTTTCACAAGGCTCTCGAGAGCTCCAGCTGTAGGGGCCAGGACTGCAATAAAAACAATTTGTGGTGGTCTCACCATAGCCCCCCCTGGAAATTATTCCACATCATAAAACCACTGTGTGTTTCAAGAGTGGCTAGATGGAGGCAGGGAAGTTGGGGCTACTGGGGGGGGGGGGGGGGGTTGGGGTGTGTGCGGTGGTGGGATTCAGACTAGCTCTGAGCTCTGCTACATCGACTCCATTGTGTAAGTGAGTTTTTATAACCTATTTATACACCCTGGCAGTGAGAATTACAGGGCCACATGGACACTCTTAATACAAAACAAGAAAGACAGAAAGAATCAGCATATACTATTGGTTCATATTTTTTAATTTTGAAAATGTATTAACCTTCTCAATAGAAAATACAGTGGGGGGAACATTCTGTCACACAGCACGATTTGTGCATCATCTTCTGTTTTTGTCCATTCAGTCCAAATAACCCCTCCTGACATAGTCATGGTTGCTATGTGCTTTTCGTTGCTATCATTTTGATGTGTGGCTGTGTGTTTGGGGTCATTACCATGCTGGAAAATGAACCCTTCAAGTCACTTTACAAATATATGCACTATATATATTGCTACTGTTTTGGCAGATGGGAAGATTAAATAATAAGCTTTGCAGGCATAACATGGAAAAGGGAAGCTATAGATCGAGGCAAGTGGAAACATCTTGGCGAGGCTTCCATCAGACAGGGGATCAAGATAGGCTGCTGTTATTATTGATATATATTATAGAGAGAGAGAGAGAGAGAGAGAGAGAGAGAGAGAGAGAGAGAGGGAGGAGAGATGGGCAAAAGAAGCTATAGAATGTATCCCAAGAGATGAAAAAATGACCTACAAGACCACATAAAATAGAAGAAGATGAAATAAGATTTGGTGGTGTGACCTGGGAAAGACACAAAAGTGGAAATATCTTGGGGGGGCATCATATCAAATACATATACATACATAAAATGCTAATGCTTAACTGATGGGATGACTGAATTTAATCAATTCAAAAGTATTTTGAATTTCAGAGAGAAGCTTTAAAATTCATCATGTTCTCCTGGAAGAAGCAGTGAGAGATGATACTGCCAGGAGCTTGTTCAGCTAAAGCGCTTCAGCAGACTCCTGGATGTCTTGGATGTCTTTATGGCCCAGTGGGGACTCCCCACTGATGGACTTTAGGATGTTTTTAGTGGCGCCCCCAGACTGAGACTACTCCTTCTTCTATTAGGAAAGCTGGAGGTGAGTGATCCATTGCATTAACAGCCATGATAAAATCATCACCCCAGGGCTGATTACGAGGCGCCAGGATGCCACCTATACAGTCTGCATGCTCTCAAGACACTGGCTTAATCACTTTGCTCAGGAAAGACACTGCAAACAGAGGACCGAGACTCCCTCACCAATTTCTCATTGAAACGTGATACTGAGTTTTGGATTAAAGTTACCTTGATTCCTTAGCCAGGCATTACACTGGACCTCTTTATAGTGCAAGGAAATTGCACATGAAGCAGTCATGGGGGTGGGGTCAGAGATAAAAGTGAATTTAAAAAACTGAACTTTGGCTGTATCAGTTTCTTTTGCCTTCTCTCCAACTTTAAATTAAAATATAAATAATATTATGATATATAATAAATATTATTTATTGGTATTATTTTGTTATTCGACTGTAACATTTGTCATATTCAACAAGGAACTGAAAAGTTAAGCCGTGTATAGGTTATATACCACAGAGCACTTAAACACAAAATACAGAATACAATACAACATTCATTTAGTTTTAGCTTACGGCTTTGACCGTAGCAGCAGCATTACTAGTGTTCAATACGAGCCCTCTCACTGCCTTTTAATTTTGGGACCCTAATCAGCTGACCAACCCCAGTCACAAAATGCCTCAGAGAACAGTTCAACGATTCTCACTTTGGAATTGGCCTGCCTGTGCCAAACTGATCATCTGAGGTGACCGAAAAGAAAATGAAAGATGCATGGATATTATCACCATTCTTTAGTTTGCCATTTTTTATTCTAAATGAAAACTATAACAGCAAAACAAAATATTAGAATTACTTGTACAGACTGCCACCTCGCATGCTCTATGGTAGACTTTACAATTTCACTGTGCTCTTTTTCTTTTCAGTGAAAACAGGTGTAAACGTAGACGAGTCATAAATGTTTTATTGAATGAGGACCCCTGTGTTGGACTGTGCTGAGCTATGTGAAATTATTCTGGTGAGTTCTGTACATGGAATAAATCTATGCTAAGGTAAATACAAGGTGGAGGAGAGAGGCCTGGCAGGGTGTCAATTCAGGGCTCACCTCATGAAGGGACCACTGCTCTGGGCTCCTGGAACATCCTGCTGACGGGTCAACCCTGACCTCTGACCTGCAGCTGAGTCTTCTGACCCTTGCTCCTGATGAAGAAGAAAAATGCATCAACAATGTCAAAGACTCACTCAGTGTCGGCAGTATCCTGGAAACATTATGTACCGGTATGGCATTTTCTACATTTCTAGTCGTCTCCTGTGATATTCTGAGTCCAGTTAGAATGTAGACTTGAATACTTAGGAAGTATTTTAAAGATCAGGTGTGTCTGAGTTTTGAAATGAAAGATAATGTTCAGGCTGCTGTCATTCTTCAGCGACGTTTAATTTTTGGAGTGGGAAAAAAGCAAAAATGAATACAGAATCTATAAACATTTGTACTAGTTCTTAACATAAGTAAATTCACACAAAAAATGTAAGGTTTCTGATTGTGAGTATCAATCAGGTGATATGGATACAACAACAATAAAACAAACAACAGTAGAAATAAACAGCACCAAGCTATTATGATGTGGTAACCAAATACCTTTAAATGCTTTTATTTTGACTGTAAAGGCCAAGGTGCCCTTGAGAAGCAAGGAAATGTAATCACTGATCTGCGGGACTGTAATCTTACGCTCCCCAACCTGTAGTAATAGTGGCGGAGCAAAATGCATGCAAATCGCTTGAATAGGAAGCTTTCTATCTGTCAGGAGCAGAAGCGCAAATTACAAAAGCCCCCTTAGACCTTTTCTTTTGCATTTATCGCTTTATGTAAATTCACGCATTGGACACCACGGTTGACTGACGCCTACATGAATAAAAATCATATCTTTAAAGCAACAGTGTGTAGCTTAATTTAGTCATTACTTGCGACACATTAAACTACATATCGTCCCAACTATCCCCACATACACGTAATACAGAGGGTTTTAACCTTCCTGTGGCACAGGAGGCTGTGAAACCTCTTACACAGAATAACTGATGGTTTACCCGCCCTGGACAGTTTCAGAACGTAGCACAAGAATTTCACAGCATAATTTCACAACTTGGGATGCAGGAGGCTTCCAGTCTTTAACACAAAAGACTGAATTCTCAATAAATAATCACGGTGCTATATGCTGTGCCAAAAACTTTCTTTACCAGGTAATGACATAGAAAGAGAAAATAAAGTGATGAAAATAAAATTAATGATATCATTCTGTTCCTATTCCACAGGCCTCTGCAGTCACTCCCCACCCTTGAGGCCCCCAGCTCTCCCCGGCCCTGGCACGGCGAGGCTGGCGGTAGGTACACAGGAGCTGCTAATGAGACGTGTTTAAAAAGCTGGATCGTGGCCCATCCATTTACTGTTCCAGTTTCAGACTCCCAGAGGTGTGAAACTGACAGGTGCTGTTTGACCTACAAGTCTCGGCCGAGCGTAGAAGGCTCTGCTTAATCCTCCATTCAATCACCGCCTCAGATACAGTTCCCCTCTCTCCTGACGGGTTCAGCAATCAGGGCTGATCATTTCCCATAATGTCTGGATTAACTACTGCTATAGCGTCTGTTCAGTGCCACATGCACCGCATGGCTTTCTGGGTAGTCTACTCTTAAAGAGCTTTTTCAGTTGGCAGGGAAAGTACCTGCTTAGCATGCAATTCCTTTCCAGCATATTAAACTTGTCTGAATGCAATTTATCTTTGTAGCATTAAAAGGAAGCAGTATTTTTCAGTTATTTTGCATTTGGTGAGGGTATCTTGAGCACATGGATATGATACAACACTCTAAATAACATGATCAAAATCTTAATATAACTTCAGCTTAAATGCAATAATGACATCATAAACAAGCCCCAAAAAGCCAAACCAGGATGTTTAATACAGTAGGAACTACTGTGTCCTAAAGCCTGGCTACAGTATGGAATGCAGTGTGTGTCTGAGTGGCTCAGTGTTTATAGGTTTGGGTTAAAGTGTAGCAGAGAAAACCAGAAAAGCATGTCACTGCTAAGATCAGGGTTTTCCCCAAAGTGCCTGAGTTTTTAACAGTTTAGAAGTTGCAACACACTGGAAAAGCAATATGGCCTCTGGTTTCACTGCAGGAATTGTTGGTGCTCTCACCCCTGGTCAATTGCTCATACGCTGAACAGAAACGTCAGAGCTCAATTTGTCATGCTGTGATTCACATCCTTTTCGGATAACCCCCCCAGCTGCTTATAAGAGTGACAATATAGAGCAGCAATCATGTGTGTTTGAAAGGATCAGCTCATACTTTGAAGATTGGCAATTTCCTCTGCTGTGTTTTAAAAATAGATATGTTTATGCCTTTCTGTTCCAATTTAACAGTAAGGCAAGCACTCCCAGCTGTACAGTTTGTGAGAAATAGTCAAGATAAAAACAACTGATATATCGGGAATTTCACAAATCAGAAGCCTGTGACTAAAAACATACTTATTCAATTTATATTATGGTTAAAGAAAAAATATAATATTGTTGTTTTTAGGAATATGTGCACATTGTATTTTCTTCCATGAACAACATGGGTTCAGGAGTGTTGTGAAAGTGTTGTTTCAGGGCAATGGTTACCAAATCCCAGTCCGCAGAGAGCCAGGACAAATAACTACAAATATAGTTAAAAACACATTTCACAATCAATTACATGTTTTAAGAACACTTCAAGGCACAGACTCCATCACATGCATTTTACCCCCATCCTGCGTTACTCTTGGCATGTTCAGTTCTCGTGTGCTTTTCTTTGCAGGTTGTGCTGAGCCCTGCTGAAAGACTTCTCGGGACAGAATAAGAGATACTCATTCTGAGAGTTGGGGAAGTATATTACTGTGATGGTCTTTGCAGTGTGCACATGTGTAAAAGACACTTACAGACACAAGCTGAGGTTTGAAGAAAGCAAGATTATCATCATTTCTTACAAAACATGATCTGTCCCTTTACATTGTATAAAGGCTTGCAAATATATTACAAAGTCAGACCAGGCCCTTCAGCTCTGCACTGTGCTGAGGGACTTTCTGAGCTGCACATGGAATAATCATTAATGGAAAAAAAAATGATTTAAATAATTAAGTCATAGAAAACAAGTAGAGTGAAGATGTTCCCTGTGGGAAAATGTATTATCGCCAATTCAGGCCGACAGCCACCGTGGCGTGCAGATTCAGGAGTGAGAATCCAGCTCGCTGGTGCAGGCCTGATTTGCTGTAATTCACCGTGAAAGAAGGGAGCAGAGTACAGGCAACACACACAGGACAGACGAGAGCTGGTTGAGGAGAGTACTGACATGCAGAGGTCGTGAGTGTGTGTGAGAGAGAATGGGAGGGGGCCGGGGGCAGATAGTTGATACCTGCAGCCTTGACGCCTCCTCAGACCACCACACTTCAAAGTCCTTCAGCAACTTCAATTTGCCTCTCTTCAGCAGCAGCTGCAAGTGTTCAATCTCAGTCTTCAGCCCCTTCAGTCGGCTGAAGGTAGCTTTAAAACTGGCAAGGAGGGGATTGGGAACAGAAACAAATTACACTGAGAAGTGCAGATCAGGAAAAATGGCAAAAGCAAGCACAAGTGTTTTTTTTTCATGTCCTCTTGCACTGGATAAAAATGTTTCTGAATGTAGAAGCAACCTGATTTGAGACATGTAACAGTCTGTTGTGTTGCAGTCCACTGTTTTAGCCTAGCATAGGTCATGCTTTGACATATAGGACAATGTTGACACTCTGGACAATACAGACTGGTACTTGTATCAAAGCGTTGCCTCAGGTATACCTTTGAGCGCCTGACCCACACAGACCTTCTGAAGCAAGTGCAAGTCATTTCACTTTGGATTCCTATTCATTTTTAAATTACCTCAGATGTTATACATGCAAAATTAGTTTTCAGCTACAACAGAAGAGACTTAACTGGTCCGCAGCTCTCTAGACACCCTAAACACAGACTGACTGCACAGTGTCGCAGCACTCATCACACTGAAGTGAGAATGCTAGCTTTCACTTGTCAACCACAGCGGTGCTGATTTCTCTTCAGTGGAGATGTCATCATGCCGGTAATGGGGTGCTTTGATGTCTACAAGCACACGGATGAGTGAGGTTTTGGATTAGTGCTCCTGCTGCTCCAGGATATTTGGAGAGTTCCAATGTTAACTGGCAATTGGACTTGGGATGTGAGGGAGGCGACAATGATGCTGAGAGCACCCGTCCACCCACCCACCCTTTCTCACCTCTTCTTTTCTTCTTCGATTTGCTGACGAAGCTGCTCCTCCACTGGGTCAGCTTCAGCCAGGTCTGCAGTGCTGTCTGCCACCCCTAGAGGGAGCACAACTGCCGCATTAGAGAAGTGCTACATGGAAAAGAAGAAAACGTGTCTTTTTGCGATTGTGATTGTGTGTCTGTGATAGTGTGTGTGTGTCTGTGATTGTGTCTGTGATTGTGACTGTGTGTGTGTCTGTGATTGTGATTGTGTGTCACAATTGTGATTGTGATTGTGTGTGGAAGGGAGGCTGAAAAGGTTCTTACTTTCTCAAGGTTCTTGACTTTCACACAAATGTATTACATTTGAAATTTTAAAATACGCAACCTATCAATATTGCAGAGCGACTGTATACTCCTTTAAAAAACACACCCAAAAACACTTAATAAAGCGCATTTTATCCGATTAGGCTTCCCAACCACATGTCTGGTTAGGGCACTTCATGAGAGAAATAAATATTCATATTTTTTAAAGTGAAAGCTGGGTTTGTGCCCTCATAAATATGATACCTCGACTATCTTTTTATAAGCAATTAATTTCTACTGCTCTGACTCACCAATCCCCTGTGTGACATGTCTGGAACAGAAAATGAACTCGGCATCTCAAACCCACGACAGAGCCTATAGACTTTCCAAAGAGACATGAAACCAAGATAATACGATGTGCAATGGGACAGCTAAGTGCCCTTCTGGACTTTTTAAAGGGTAAGGCTGTGAGTCTGGTGGCTGGGGAAAACGCATACAAATGCAGTCTACAGGTATGTTCAATTTCTCAGAGTGTAAGTGGAAAAGGTCTTGGTTTCCAAGCCATTCATTTTCTGAGTTGATCCCCTGATCAGACTGAAAATTTGGCGATACTGCAGGCTACATACTCCTTTGTTATTCCAGCCAAGATGTAGCTGTTCTTCACTGACTGTTTCTCTAGACACATGCAGGTTTGTGCAATGTGAACATTTATTCTACAAATGCACAGGGTCACTTTGAAGTGTTTTTCAATCCTTGCATCATTGTTGATGCTGATGTTGCTCTCTGTTTCTGTCTGTATTTTCCAGGATTGAGTCAAGTCTCCATGTAGCCTGCTTTGCTGTCCAAGTTTAAGTACAGACTGTGCACAGTACTTATACTTCTATACAGCGATACAAGAACACAATATTGAACCCATTAAAAGAAGTGTAGCTCACTTAGACCAACAAAAAGATACTGCATGAATGCCTTGATGAACTGTCTTCAAAACCTGGCTAGCAAACAAACCTGACTCTGGTCTTTGAGGACAGAACTTGGCCATCAAACAGTTTAAAATAACTTTACATTAATGTAATTTGGTTAACATGATCACTAATATTTATAAAAAACAAACAAACAGGTCTTCCTCTGCAGAAAAAAAAATAAAAAAAATCTTTGTGTAAGCCCTTGAGAGAAGCCACACTTTGTGCACAGTGATCTGTATTTACACAGTCCAAGGATCTGCACTCATAAGAAAAGCATTTAAATATATTTTGTCATGTTATTAGTTCTTGGAAGAAAATATTATGACTACTCTGAAATGTAAATTCAGTCAACACATTGATCAACATTCACAGAGTAAGGATTAAATAAGCTGCTGGGTGTTTTCTTTTGTGTTTAGTCACAGCTGCAGCAGATTTGTGCTAATATTATGTCTTCTCTCATTTAGAGCCCTGTTGGCAGAGATTTTGCACTTTACCACTTTGCTAAAAAGATTATTCTGCACCATGCTGGTGATAGTGCAAACGTTTTATTACAGGAAAACCTTTGTTCTTCGAAATAGATGTATATATTTTTAAAAGTGCGTTGTGTGCATTGTTTGTTAATTCAACACTAATGAATTCATTGGACATAATGGAGGTCCTGCAAACAATTAGACAGGAGGACTTTAGAATATAAGTAGCTTTTAACAACTAACAGCAATGGAAACAATGGCTTTATTGTTCAGTACCAGCAGCCTCAACATGATACTTAGAGAAATGCGCAGCCAGAAACGCAGTGTGAAATCCTCACAACAACACAGTTTGCCCTCTTTTAATTTAAAGTTGCAGAATCAGGTCAGGTGTAAAGCCGACTTAAAAAAAAAAAAGTTTCTACAACCTCTTCTCTTTACAATAATTTTGAAAGCCCTTCAAATGTATGTACATTGAACAGGAGGGCTACTATGAGTACAGTGTAAAACCCTGTCTGCAGGAAAGCTTCCAGCTGGACCAGGATGAATGTCCAACAAGCCACCTATGCTCAACCATTGTGTAAGGACTGTGATTGTTGCATTCCTCTGGGTAACACAGTGCTCGACTCTTTAAACCGCGCTATAAAACATAACACTGTCACAGTAAGAGATACACAGAGCGCAGAGGAAGATGAATGAACAGGACTTCACAACACAAACAGAGAGATCGGCACAGTGTCATACTGGCAGGGGATGGCGGACAGCTGTTGAAAAGCCTCAGAGAGAGAGTCCACACAATAAACTGTGTAGGGACTGGTCTTGCTGTGCATCCCTGTGGTTTTAAAATCTGTAGATATACAGCATGTTATACACACTGGTTTACAAGCCCATCACAAGGCAGATAGATATTTTATATGTTATGAATTATAACTAAGGTTGTGCACTTCAGGGCGTGCAGCTCAGACTCCCTCTGCTGTCACACTGAGCACAGAGACGCATTTGGTCATGCACGTCCCACAAGCAAAATATTGGGGTCAAAGACTGTACAGTAAGGATTCAAACTCACAAACACCAGTTCTATGCTGTGTGAAGTTAGGTCCATAACTATTTGGACAGTGACACAATGGTCATCATTTTGGCTCTGTACACCACCACAATGGATTTGAAATGCCCCAAGAACAAGCAGGAACTAAAGCCAGCTGCAGTAGAGGCCTGGCAGAGCATCACCAGGGAAGTAACCCAGCATCTGGTGATGTCGATGGGTTCCAGACTTCAGGCAGGTATTGAAACTCACAATTTAATTCATGATTATGTTAGTTTGTCCAAATACTTTTGAGCCCCTAAAATTGGGGGGACCACATATAAAAATGGGTGTAATTACTACACTGTTCACCCAAATTAGATGCAACCACCCTCAAATTAAAGATAAAAGGCTACATTTAAAGCTTGATTGTTTCCTTTCAAATCCAATGTGGTGGAGTACAGAGCCAAAATTATGAGTATTGTGTCACTGTCCGAATATTTATGGACCTAACTGTATATGTGTACACCCCAGACACACACACTCAGCACTCACACAACTACGGGGCCATTTGGAGAGTGCAATCACCCTAAGCAACATATCCATGTGATGTGGGAGGCAACCCACTTGGACACAGAGAGAACTTGCTAACTCCACACAGGTAGATACCAAAGACCGGAGCTGTGAGACAACCACATTACCACTCACCTTATCCTAAGCCCTAATTTCATTCATTAGTTTGATATTGCTGCACAATTTTGCAAAATTATTACAAATAATGCTCTTAAAATATAACCAGAATGAACCCAAATCCTATTCAACACCAACATTTGAAAGCTAGGCCCATACAAATCTACACATGATTCAGGATATGTGGACGACATTTTGACAACGACAAAGACGTGATGAGGAGTGTTAGTGACTGGCTACACAATGAGAGCCAGTGATCTGCTGTTCAGATCGGTATTCAGTCCCATTACATAAAAACATAAGAACATAAGAAAGTTTACAAACGAGAGGAGGCCATTCGACCCACTGTGCTCGTTTGGTGTTACAAACGAGTTACAGTTTGCTAGGTTTGCAGCTGTTAAATTTTCCCCACTGCAGTCATATGTTCTTTTCAGGGATTATTACAGTGAAAAGGGCGGGAAACACTACCAATACAATGGCATATGGTTTATTTTACAATATGGTTTGGTTCCAGTTACTGCTTTCATTAAAAGTCTGCCAAGGAATGCAACAGCCTTTTTCATCATACCTCTGTATCATCACTTAATTTGAATCCTTTACTACTGTAGAGTTATGAGTCGTTACATTATTATGGCCAGTTGAAAAAATACAGTTCTGTCATCATTAGTACTTTCAAAATATCAGGGATATAATTCCACTCAATATGAATTACAGGGTTATCAAGGTCTGCATGGGACACAAGGAAGTACACACTTCATTCACAGTGCAAAATAGGAACCAGAGGCCCTTGAACAACTTCATTAAATAATACATCTTTTTTATACAATATGTTAAGAAACTGTGTGCAACACACTTAAACTGAAGGCATATTGAAGAAAAAAATCGAAGATACTAAGATTAGAATTAAGATGATTTATGTACCCTGTTTGGAACTCACCGTGAGCCACTCTGCGCATTCTGCGCTGCTCTAGTTGCCCCTTCAACTCATCTGTGAGACAGAAAGAGAGACAGAGAATGAGAGAGGGAAATATTAGGGCTGTGAATGTGGTAGATCTGACTGACACTGTCATATTAAAATGGGCAAACAAAAAAAAATAAAAAATAAAAATGTAATTATACGAATACCCCCACTGTGCTTCTCTACCCACAGTATGAATACCAGCCATTTTTGCATGACTGTACTGAAACTTTTATTTGGTATTTCTTATGATGAAAAAGAAAGAAAGAAAGAAAGAAATCGCTTTGAAGACCAAATCAAAACTTTGACCTACCCACAAATGGCAAAGTATAAACCCATACCCTATCACAGTTTATTTCACTTTCAGAGGACACTTTGTAGTCAATAAAAATGACATAGGGTACAAGTTTGTACTTTATCTGCTCTAAACCACTGAGTCTGCCATTCACCTTGGACAAGAAAGCTTTGATTTATTTAAAAATGGTGCAGAAGAATATAACTAGCAATGTTGACGCAGATACAGAGGTAAAGTAGAGGCATGTCTGACTGATGTGGGTCTGCACTAGACTGGAGGAGCTGAAATAACACAGTGATAAAAACATCTGGGCAGTTTATAGCTTAATTACTGGAATGCACATTTACACACTGCTGAACAATCACATCAGTCTCCCAGTAGCAAAGGTGTTTAATCATTTAGTTGGAAGCTTTAAGATCCTAAAGCTTTCAGCAGCGCACTGATCTATGGACACATCAGTCAAGCTGCAGTGTTGCTTGGAAGGAAATTTATCTTACCTTAGTAATATAAAAAGCTGAATATAATCTCTAAAGTGTTTGCAAATTAGTTTTAATCTTTGTCTGTTTCCCATGTGCCAGCGAAGTAGAGAATTGCTGCCAGCAGCTATTTCAGCAATGGGCATGCAATGTCTACCACTGGTCTAGCTGCTACACTGCATCCTCTTAAGGGTCTCCTCTCCAAAAACTGGAAACCACTCATCCCAAGAGGCAGGGAAACATTAAGGGTGAAAGAGAATAAAGGAGCGATGCGACTGGCAGGCCCAGGCCGTTGGAGAAGAAGCTGGGAAGTTGTGACTGCGTGCAGCACGCTGTCAGTCCCGCTGTGATGGATTGGTTTTTGTTGGCGGCCGCTTATGGGAAGGATCCAGGTCTCGGAGGTATGGAAAAGCCATGAAACAGAAAGAAAAAAGAAAGAGCGAAAGGAGAAATGTGCCAGCACCCACCCCTTCACACACACCCCCAACCTATCTTCAAAAGCCAGTGTACACAGTTTGACCCCTCTGTGAGGAAAAGAAAACTGGCACCAAAAAATATTCTGGTATGTATAACTTTTGATTGGTTAATGCTCATGTTATCCCTTAATTTCAAGCACCATCTTACAGTATTATCTGAGTAATTCCTGGCATTACTGAATGTGGGCACCCATAATCCTCTTAGTAACCTCTCATTTTAGCATCTCCTTGAGATTGACTAGGTACAGAGTGATGTATATATAAAACATAGCAATAAATAAATGCTATAGGTCCCCAAGCTTTAAACAGACCCGGACAAACTAGCATTCGGCATATTTCAGTTTTACCACACTGCTTCTTTCCATCGAGATTAAGCTTTTAAGCACACAGAGTAATGCATATACTGTAACTAGCGCTAGCGCAGATATTACCACTACTACTATTATTTATTTACTTCTTAGCAGATGCACTTAACCATTCAAATATTAACCATAACATGTTTTGTACCATATAAAAATTAAATTGTGAACATGTTAAAGCAAACTCAATCGCAGAGCTAATTGGACCCCCTATGACTGTTTAATACACACACACCCCTCTCTCCCTTAAGAATCCAAATACTCCTCCATGTGGAAACCCCCCTACCCCCCCACCATTTGTCAGATTTTCCGGAAGGATAAAGTTCTGTGCCCAGAATATTTAGTAAGATCTGGAACCCTGCAGTCCAGAGACCTAGATGTGTTTCCAGGAAGAATGATCCAAAGTAAGTGTGTTGAAAAGGTTTGGCAGTACATGTTTTTGTTCCTTATAATATGGCAAGCTATGGCTAAGACACCAGATACAAACTGGGGGTTGATTCCACATACAGAAAAACAGCATATTGTACACATAGGGCACACTTGCATCATAAATATTAAGACACTTCATTTAAATTTTTGTTTGATTGTACAAAAAGCTCTTGACTGGAAGAGACAACAGAGAAAATCCACTTGCCAAATGTCTGTAAATACAGCAGTGATAAGTAAGACATCTGCTTTGTTTGTTTATTTCAAAGAATTACTTTATTAGAATGAAAACGTGAAGTGGCTATTATTGTAACAAAGTGATTCAAGGATGATTTAAGTCCCATTATCATTTATATAGGCAGAGATAAGCACTTAACAGCAGTTCGTTTTGTAGGTAGAACTAGACAACAAAGTGCTCTTCATAGTCGACTGTTTCCAAAGACCAGCAATGTATCTACTTCACTGAACACGGCACAGAATCCATGCAAAAGGTAAAACGGTTAAAGAGGACAGTTAAGTGGTGGCTGCTTTCAGATGCTGAACATTTGAACATTAAATACTCTTGACAGCTCTTAGAAAAGTGAATCTCATCCTGCAGTGCTCAGGGGCAGGAAGTCCAGAACCAGTTTCCAGTTCAGAGGGTTCCCAATAGAGGGTCTAGCACTGAAGTAGTGGTTCAGTCAGACATGACACATGGACAAGGCATTTAGAGCTCTTCTGAAGTCCCAGGTTCATCGCATCTCGCACACATTTAAAACTGAGTAAGAGGAATAAGCTGATAGGAGGTGGTAAACACAGAGAGCTTCCCTATGAAGAGGTACTGCAGCGATGTCAGAAAGGTCCAGCGAGAATAGACAGGATACAGGGAACGACCTGGTGAAGCTGATAGATTACTGCGATGGCTTGCAGATGCTGAAGTGATGGATTTATGGTGCTGCTGTTGGCGGAAGGGAGTCCCACGTCTGTGTCATTATTATGACTATTGCATGAGGACCAAATCAATTAGATCTTCACTGGGGAGAGACAAGGGGGATGGGGGCATTCAAAACAGAGCAGCAAAAGTCCTGTGAACGGTTAAAGTTTGTAGCCCAGATCCCCCTAATGTATAGAGTAATGGATTGCTGACAATTGGTAACAGGACTGGGATGCAACAAAGGGGGTCACAGCAGGACATTTATTTTATTAATTTACTTTTCTTGATTTAAATGTATAGCCGTACTGAAAAGAAATAAAACCAACACACCATTTTAAGATTCAAGCATCTGATCATTAATGTTTTAGTTTTAGATTCCTTGGTTTTCTACATATTTGCTGCGTTGCATTTTTGCCACTCATTGAGAGGTGTGGAATGATGGCATGTTTTGGGGCGAACACTGGGCATTCTAAACTTTGAAAGTTGTAATAGTCAGCAATATAAACAAGAACACTGGTGGCTGGTGACTTTTTTGACAGATAAGGCACGTATCAGGGAAAAAAAAAAAAACGGACTACAGGTTAATTGCATTTAATAGGCCTATGTGTTTCAATGAGTATCAATACACTAAAACCAAAATGTTTTTTCTTTTGAATTAAGGTTATTTAACTGCACAATAATAATAATAAAAACAAAAACAACAACATGAAGTATAAACAGTAGCCATAATATCTGCATTAATTGAAAAACACAACACAAGCACTTTAAGCACAGATTACAGATTTGCTTAAAAAACTAAAAAGGGATGTAAAATAAAGACTAAAACAACGTATATACTGCCCATTCAATTTATACTCATTAGTTGCAAGGAACACATATAAAAAGACAACCTAAATATTGCAGAATTAATTTAACAACAACAACAAAAAGTGTGATGCCGTATGCCTACCTTACCTGTACTGAAGGTCGGTTTGCATTTTTTTTTTTTTAGTAAAACGTGCAATAACATTATGTAGGGAAACCTCATTCCTTAGTTCTGCTCCTGTGATGAGCTGTTGAAAGTGGCACTTCTTGACAGACTTTTCCAGTCACAGTACAGAATTATTTTTTGGTTGACAAGCAAACATGACCAGCAGTATAATTTGTTAGTCACGGTGCGACTTGTGTTTATGTACCCCATACCAGGACACCTGAAACTGCCTGGATTGTTTCCTGTCTTTCTTAAAAATGTCCAGCACAGGTTTTATTCTGCCCTCCTTCACAAAGACACACCTCTCTTTGTCAGATCTTAAAAACCACACTGTTTTAACTCACTCACAATGTCGTTCTGTACAGAATTCATTTTAAATGTAAAATAAATACAGAAAAAACAAATATATTCTTAACCACAAAACTGACACATTCAAGTTCAACTCTTGGTTGGTGAGGCTTAGTGCCTCATGTCCTGTTTCTAGCCTCACATTAAAAAAAAAGTATGTTCTGCACTCTGGTGCTGCGCTTCCGGGTTTCACAATAAGCTAAAAAGGGCTGCAGGTATGTGCGCAGTGTTTATATTAATGTAATAGGTTAAATAAACAACCTTTGAACCACTTTCAATTGGAGAAATAACAAGTGAACTTGCAAGACACTGTACAAAAGCCAGACTGTCAGAATCCCTGACACAACCCTGCTGCTCCTGCAAGTCTCTGCAGCAGAACAATAACACAGACAGGTGAAAAAATAAATACACACAAATGTGTGTATATATATATATACACACACAAACACATATATATATAGTCAAAATGTATGGTCAATTGAATAACTCTGGGCTGGGCAGCATTCGTTGAGGTTAAAGAAACATTGCCAAGTACTCAGCTTTCAGGTAGACGCATGGCTTTTCACTGGTAGCTTCTTGACACTACATACACTAGCAAAATACAGCACTGCAATATAGACACTGCGCAGTTCAATCAAGTCTCATTTTCTGTTTTCTTATAGGATGATGGAATTCTTACGATTTACGGTTCCAAATTCTAGACAGGAATAATCAAACAAGCCAGATGTTTACACAATAGTCCAAGAATGCACGGCATGTGTTCTGTTAGAAATAATGAAAACAAAGATAAATCTGCACAACATTTCAAAGTAGAAGAATTTTCCTCAAGTTCAGTTTCATATCTGGTTCATTTTTCCATCTTTTCATTTTTTGCTTGTTTAAGAACGTGTTCTGTTGCACTCGCTGCTAAATATGGTCTGACGCAGCTATCTTCTAAGTGGCTGGAATGCACCGTTTGCTTTACTTAAGTCCTTAGGCATTGTGAACCCCACCAAATTGTTTACATTGAACCTCCAAAACTAGCAGACCGTTTTCTGCAAACGCTTTATAATTTGGAGAACTTAATCGCCGGCTCCTTGAGACTATGAACAAATGTAAGCTTCTTCTTCATAAACACTGAAGCTCCCCAGACATATTACAAGTGTTTGCATGCTCCCCATATTCATCTTCATCCAATAATGTACACAAACATGGCTGGAAATAAAACGGTTAGGGAAACTAAAATGGTTCATATAGAGGTCTAGGATTCCTTTTAACCAGAGAACAATCTGGATAAGCTTCCTATAACAAAGCTGTTATACTACATATGCATTATGCATTTGTACATTGCTAGAAAAATATAGTGCATTATAGTGAGAAAGGTCATCATTTAGTCATCTGGGTGAATATTCTTCACCACAAAGATACCTTAAAGGGTACACTGGGAAGAAACATAGAATGGAACCAATACAAGATCCAGTACTGATTTAGTCAATTCCTGTTTAGCTGGTCTGGTGTGCACTCAGCTATATCTATTAATATCTTATTTTTTTAGTTCCTGGATTTTTTATATATTTTATAAATCCTTCTTTCACAGTGAATCAAGGTCTTATCTGATAATCATATTGTTTAGTTACTATTTCACATTACAAATCATACATTTAAAACATGTCCTAGGAATGCATTGGGCAAGTCCTTCAGTTTACAGTAGAGCTACAATTCATTTCTGTCTCAGAACACAGCACAGAGCGTTGTTTTGAGTGTAGGACCCCAGATCACTCCAAGGACTGGGGCCTCAAAGTCCCATGCTACAAGTGCACAAGTACACAATATAAACTACACAATAGAAGTTAAAACTTTATAACAACTGTTTACACGAAAATATAGACAATGGTTTTCTGTTATGTAATGTACTGGTCTAACATCCAGTGTGAGGGAACTGAACTCTTACCGGAAGGAGAAGAAATCACTTCCTCAAAATTCCTTTGCTATTTTCCAGCTCAGCAAGTCCACCTCATCCACACAAGGCTCAATTAATTCAAAGTGGCGAAGTGTTGCTATTTGGGAAGTTATTTTTTCCCCCTCTTAATTTTAAGTTGCTTCTCGTTTGATTTCTCTTTTGGTTTGAGTCTGGCTATAAAGGTGCAAGAGAGCAGTTAACTAAGGTTAACTTCTACCTATGCAAAAGGTTTTCTCATCCTTCCATAGATGCAGTGACAACAGACTGGTAGAGGAAGGATTGGGTGTTACAAGCCTCCCATGGTTTGTGGGGAAATCAATGAGCCTTAAGCAATCAGTGACATAACATAGACTGCCCTTACAACGAGCTATACGGGCAGAGACCAGCTTAGATAAAGCCGGGTGGTGTGTTGGAAGAAACAAAAGTTGAGATGGGACAAGGGGAGCTCTAGTGAAAGAATATTAGGATCAATAAACCTTTATATGATTTATCATATATGTTTTTTGAGCTATAAAGGTTTATTGATCATTTATAAATGGAATTATTCATGGTTCATAACTGTTTTATGAATTATTTAACAATCATTTATTAATGACACCGTAATATAAAGTGTCTTTAATGGTGATATGATTCTAAGGTTGTGGAGTAGGAGTAAGAGTGAACCAAAACTCACTGTGAAATGATAACACTGTATCCCATGTCGGTCATGAATGGTGTTCTTAGATTTTGAGTTTCCATACTGATTATACACCTGAAATTAAGGATGGCTTGGTTGAGTTCAGAACAATTTCTCTTGCAATAACAGCTCTTAACTGCTGAATTCAGTCTACTGACATCTACCACAGCTGCCTTCAAAACTTTATTTTTGTATGCATTGTTTTCTCAACTAATGCAAGACAAACAGACAAATAAGTATATTTGGTATCAACATTACCACACTTGTGCTAATCCACAGCAGATGTAATTATTTTGTTTTCCCAACTTGAGAGGTGGTTGTTTTTCTAAAGCAGTACAAAGCAAAACAGCAATGTTAAAATCCTTGATTGTGGCAGAGTGCTATCTAATTATTCCTATGTCTCTGATTAGCGTCCTCCTCTGAGTGACAGAAGTAAAACAGTCCTTAAGGCACACGGACTGCAAGTAGCCATTTGTGGGCTCCATCTTTAAGCTTCAGTTTATCTGCTGAGTCCACAGCTTGGCATGCATTGAATATGTGCAGCAAGGAGAGGATTTATTTCTCTGCCGCCCTGACAGGCCCCGAGCCAGAAAAAGTTTCCAGGAGAAGTGCTCTTGATTCCAGGACTATATATTTTTTCACAACACAGTTCATCCCTAATGTTTTAGGATACTTTTTATAAATGATTGGTTTCGAATGAAAAAAAGCCTCAACAAATATTTGCAAATGCCTGGGGCCAAGAAGTTAAATGTGATCAGCCACATTAATCTGCAGTAGGACCGCAAATCGCTCCAGGATAGAAGGCAGGAATAAAAAATAAAAAAGCAGAAATGAAAAAGCCTGTATTTCACAGGCAGCAGTGGCTGCATTTGTATTATTATTATTATTATTATTATTATTATTATTATTATTCCCTTTCCCTTTATTAGTATTATGTTTCCCCCTGAAGTCTTCATAGTGGTGTAATACTGTAGACATTAGATGTGCATGGTAAATTGAGGCCAATGTCCCGCACTGTATACTAATTGAGCTTGTTTTCACCATGCTCTCCTTGTGTTTAATACACTATAGTATGGCACAGCCCTTGGGAGTCTGTACTTAGAACATTTGAAATGCTATCAAAGTATAAAGCAGTACAGCACAGAGAAAAGGATAGTAAAACTGCAGGAGATCACAATGGCAGCATGGCAGGTTTGCATAAAATGTAAAGGAAACCCATGTCTGAAACTGTGAAATTACCATGTAGCGTTAGAATGTAAACTTTCATCAGGGGTCATTTGTCTTCCAGAGTTCAACAGCTGCTGCTGTCTGTGGTACAAAGAGAAGGAGATCATTGCTTCTCCTCAATGGCAGTCATGAAACTGAGAGGAGCTGAGATGCTACACCTCATGCAAACGATAGGTTGCGTATGCAACCGTGGTTATCTGAGAAAATAAGCACTGCCCAAGGGGGAGGGGTTTTCAGAGCGCATCACTGGAACGTATCAAAGACATTTGTCTATCAAAGCTGCCATCGGCACTCAAACAGGACCCGTCTGCTTCCTGTTTGTATAAAAGGTGACGTCTGCACAAAGACTTCCTCTTTTTGCGGGGGACCTAGAACTCCCACGCGACCTTACAACCCTTGGGCAGTGCTTCTTTTCTCAGATAACCACGGTTGCTTACAGAACCTATCGTTATCTTTCGAGTTAGAAGCACTGCCCAAGGGGGAGGGGTTACAGTATAATCAAACTGTCGCAAGAGAGGAGGCAGTGAGCTGGTAAGAGAGCTTGCTCCGAGGCGTACCTACTAGGAGCCATACCACCATACCCTTGGGGCCACATCCGGGTTGCCCACATGTGAAGACCGGAGTCACGCTGAACTGGGAAGAAATAATGAATAGTGTATCCACGGGGCAACAAGAACCTTGTGCCTACCGCGAAGCCTAGTAATAGTGGCCTCCTTCTCTACTAGCAGGGCTAGGAGCGGGGTCAATACCAAGACCACAACATTTAAGCACAGGGTGCAGTCTCGCACCCTGTGCTCAACAAACAGCAGGCTAACTAGACTGGATAGCCACTGCTGGATAATTCAATGAATTAATGGAACAATATACACAGCGTGGCAACAAGACCTAACTCAAGTTCCTTCCGCTGGACACAGAAGCAGCGGCCCCCAGCTGCTGGCAAAGGAACTATATACATAGCAAGGTGCAACGTGCTCTCGCTAACAACAGGAGCAGTCGTCCACGCTCAACTTAATAAGGAGCAGACAAGCTCAACTGTCTATTCCAATGAACTATATACACAGTGGTGTGCAGGAACCAGCTCATGCAACACACGCAGGACACAGGAGCAAGTTACACACTGACGACCAGGACCTAGCGGCAACAGATGCTCTCCTGATGTCAATAAATCTACTATATACACAGCGGGGCACAAGAGTAAACTCAAAGCCTCCCGCTGAATACAGCAGCAGCGGCCCTCAGCACAGATAGCTTGCTAGGGTGGGGCCACAGGCCTGCTGACAAAGGAACTATGTACAATGGCGGGGTACAGGTATAAAAACACATGCACTCCCATCTACAGAATGAACTATATACAAGTCACAGTCCGGTAAGAAGGGAAAACGGTTCTGCATTGCTTTTCCCAAGAACACTCAACCGGGGCAGACAGGGATAGAAAAGCCAGGAGCCAGTGCCTGATAGGCTACTGAGGCTCAACTGAAACACCAGATCCCCAATAGAAGGAACTGGGATAGTCACGTCCAGCCTCTAGAACCGAATAAAGGTGTGCGGTGAGACCCAACTCGCAGCTGCATAGATGTCTGCCAGTGGGGAGCCTTGAAAAAGGGCCCACGACGTGGCTACACCTCGAGTCGAGTGGGCCACCAGGTGTTCAGGCACCAGGGCTCCAGCCGACTAGTAGGCTGTGATAATGGTGTCCACAATCCAGTGCAAGAGGTGCTGCTTTGAAAGCTCCTGGCCCAGCGTCCGTGCTCCATAGGACACAAGCAATTGGTCCAAACGCCGAATGTCCTTAGTGCACTCCAAATAGCACCTGAGAGCCCGCACCGAGCACAACAGGTGTAGCCTACTCTCCTCCTCCGAAGAGAACGGAGGAGGATGGAAAGCCATCAACTCAATAGGCCTGTTGATATAGAAAGGAGACAGCACTTTTGGGAGGAACGCAGGATTTAGGCCGAAGCGTAACCCTGGAACCATCTCCCGCAAAACAGACACACGCAGGGTGAACGGACAGGGCCTGTAACTCGCTCACGTGTTTTGCAGATGTGATTGCCAACAAAAACGCTGTCTTCAGTGACGCTAATCTGAGGTCAACTGACTGCAAGGGCTCAAACAGGAGGGAGCGCGGGTAGGCCTCAGCCTGTGCACACCTTTCAGAAACTGCGCCGGAGGCTCTCCATCAATCCTGACATGACATGAGGAGATGGCAGCCAAATAAACCTTGAGTGTGGACGGGGACTTGCCCTGGTCGAACAGCTCCTGCAGGAATTGCAGAATGACACCTACATGGCAATTAACTGGGTCATGAGACTTCTCCTGACACCAAGTTTTTGAAAAGTCCGCCAGCGGTAGGAGTACTGCGACCTCGTAGAGGGAGCTCTCGCCGACTGAATGGTAGCCACTACCACGTCTGACAGACCCCAAGCCATCAAGTAATCCCGCTCAGGGGCCAGGCCCAGAGCTGGAGCAGGCCTGGGCTGGGATGCCACAGTGTGCCCTGCACCTGAGATAGCAAGTCCACCCGCAGGGGAAGCTGCCAAGGCTCTCCACCCAAGAGGGAAACCAGGTCCACAAACCACAGTCTGCAGGGCCAGCGAGGCGCTACCAGCAGAACTGTCACTCGTTCCTGCATGATCTTCTCCAGAACCACTGAGAGAAGAAGAAATGGTGGGAATGCATAAAGGAGACAGCGCAGCCACATGTGGGTTTGCACGTCGATCCCCAGGGTCCCTGACTGATCCTGAAAAGAGAACCATAGGGGACAATTTGTGTGGTCCACCTCTGCCCTCCCATAGCAACTCCAAAGGTGGAGACGCCATTCCGACACCGGGGGGCCTCCCCAAGACAGGAGGTCCGCTGCCGTGTTGGAGATGCCCGGGAGGTGATGCCCGGCATCTGAGGCTGCATCCATAGAAGCAGATGACACACTAGCCGATATAGTGTGCGCAACCAGAGACCTCCCTGTCTGTTGATGTAGGCAACCTCCTGTGCTGTCTGCCCGCAATAAAACATGACTGCCCCGAAGGGCCAGCATGAAATGACGGAGACCGAGGAGCACAGCTCGTAATTCCAGGGCGTTGACATGGAGGGCCCTGACGGACTCCCCTGTCCATTGCAGATAGCTCCCCAACCCTACTTGGAGTCGTCTGTTGTCAAATTCACTCGGTAGCGGATTGGCCCCAAGGGCACACTGAGGTTTAAATTCGAAGGACTCCGCCACCAACGGCCTTCCAGCTCGCTTGAGTGACTGTGGCGAGGATGCATCGCATGGGACCTGAACCACCACTGGAGAGGCCTTAGATGAAGGAGGCCAAGGGGGAGGGTTTGGTACACAGCCGCTAGAAGGCCCAGCAGCCTCTGGCAAAGGGACACCCTGACGTGGGCACTCACCCGCGCAGGGTGAGCATCTTGAAACGCAACACCTTGAGGCGGTGATTCAGGTACCTCAGATCCAAGATGGGGCAGAAATCGCCATCTTTCTTGGGCACAAGGAAGTATGGGGAATAGAATCCCACATGCTGCCCCAGAGGGGGCACTTCGCAGATCATGCGTTTCTCCAAGAGAGCGGCGATTTCGATGCAAAGCGCCACAAACTGCAACGGGCCCCTGACTCCACACCACGCCTCTGAAGGGGGGTGGACAGGTCTGGAACTGTAGGGAGTATCCAACTGTTATAATCTGGCCCTGCAGGTTGTCTGTGGGCATGCCAGGTGCTATCAAAGCATGTATCACAGACAGAAAAGTAGTTCAGAAATAGAGAGACTGAATGCACATTTATGCTTTCCCTTTTGTCACTTTGCACAACGCATGACTTTTATCTGAGAGATGAAAATGGTACTCCCTATCGCTTTCCTGTTGTGCTCATTTAATACTGACTGTTTCTTTCCAGCTCAAATACAATCCCTTAGTTGCCACAAATAATTTGTTCCAAACATGAAAGGGTAAAAATCCTCCAAAATGAAAACCAGATGAGTCAATTCTATGTATTATTAATATCAAGCATATGGTTTCACAGGATTGGCCTAACCATAAGTATGTATTGTTCCTCAACTTCAATGTATCATAATTTCATTCAAACATGCATTAATAATTAAAAATAAACAAAACAAGACCAAATACAATGGTTAATAAAATACATATAGAGTACTGTGCAAAAGTAAGTAAAGTAAGAATGCTTTCAAAAATAGACATGTTAATAGATTATATTTATCAATTAACTAAATGCAAAGTGAGTGAACAGAAGAAAAATCTAAATCAAATCCATATTTGGTGTGACCATCCTTTGCCTTCAAAACTGCATCAATTCTTCTAGGTACACTTGCACAAAGTCAGGGATTTTGTAGACATATAGTCAGGTGTATGATTAAACAATTATACCAAACAGGTGCTAATGATCATCAATTCAATATGTAGGTTGAAACACAATCATTAACTGAAACAGAAACAGCTGTGTAGGAGGAATAAAACTGGGTGAGGAACAGCCAAACTCAGCTAACAAGGAGAGGTTGCTGAAGACAGTTTACTGTCAAAAGTCATACACCATGGCAAGACTGAGCACAGCAACAAGACACAAGGCAGTCATACTGCATCAGCAAGGTCTCTCCCAGGCAGCAATTTCAAGGCAGACAGGCGTTTCCAGATGTGCTGTCCAAGCTCTTTTGAAGAAGCACAAAGAAACGGGCAACATTGAGGACCATAAACGCAGTGGTTGGTCAAGGAAACTTACTGCAGCAGATGAAAGACGCATCATGCTTACTTCCCTTCGAAATCGGAAAATGTCCAGCAGTGCCATCAGCTCAGAATTGGTGGAAAACAGTGGGACCCTGGTACACCCATCTACTGTCCGGAGAAGACTGGTCAGAAGTGGCCTTCATGAAAGACTTGGGGGTCAAAAAGCCATACCTCCGACGTGGCAACAAGGCCAAGCGACTCAACTATACACGGAAACTCAGGAACTGGGGTGCAGAAAACTGACAGCAGGTGCTCTGGACTGATGAGTCAATTTGAAATATGTGGCTATAGCAGAAGGCAGTTTGTTCGCCGAAGGGATGGAGAGCGGTACACGAATGAGTGTCTGCAGGCAACAGTGAAGCGTGGTGGAGGTCCCTTGCAAGTTTGGGGCTGCATTTCTGCAAATGGAGTTGGGGATTTGGTCAGAATTAATGGTCTCCACAATGCTGAGAAGTAGAGGCAGATACTTATCCATCATGCAATACCATCAGGGAGGCATCTGATTGGCCCCAAATTTATTCTGCAGCATGACAACGACCCCAAACCTACAGCGACAGTCATTAAGAACTATCTTCAGCATAAAGAAGAACAAGGAGTCCTGGAAATGATGGTATAGCCCCCCTTGAAGTTCCTTCAAAAAATGTGTGCAAGTGTACCTAGAAGAATTGATGCTGTTTTGAAGGCAAAGGGTGGTCACACCAAATATTAATTTGATGTAGATTTTTCTTCTGTTCACTCACTGTGCATTTTGTTAATTGATAAATATAATCTGTTAACATGTCTATTTTTGAAAGCATTCTTACTTTACAGCATTTTTTCACACCTGCCTAAAACTTTTGCACAGTACTGCATATATACACGTTACTCTGCATAAGTAATAATCTAAAGCAGTGGAGATCAGCAATTGTCCTCTTTAAACACTGCACACAATCTTTGGTTCCTCTAGACATGGCCAAATCATTCACACATAATTTGCAGAGAAAACAAATGTTCCTTTTCCGATGGATAAATAATAAAGGGCTGACATTTTTTTGGGGCTGCATGTCCATACCATTTGTGTCAATTTTCAAGTTATCACTCATTCTTCCCTGGTACCGCAATTGCCTTTTTAATTTTGTAAACTCACGCCATCTTGAAATTGATGCATTGATATAGCATTCTTTCACGTTGATCGCCTGTGGGTTTGTCATGCGCTCAATGTGCATTCAGTTACTACACTCCAGCACGGCAACGTCACTTTTATGCCTTTGGTATTCTGTGTCATGGTGTTATCATATGTGAATATAGTAAAGCACAGAGACAGTCTGGTAAAACTAAGGCAAAGTATGGAAAAGGTGTGGCACATGTGCTTAAAATGGAGAGAAAGAGAGAAAGAGAAAGAGAGAAAGAAAGAGCACAATAAAAGCTCCCAATAGCTTTTACTTACCGGATTCAGATTTAACATGCTTTGTGTCCATAAGAGAAGAGAGCTTTGATATGATGGTGTTTGATTCGATGTACACTGTGCCCAGAGTTGTGTTTAAAAGGGGAAGCATTTTACACAATTTTTTTGGTGGTATCTTTACACTGTGGAAGGGTAACAATAATGTTAAGGTGTACAAAGCAAGTGCATTAAATTTGCTGAAGAGCTGTAAAATGCAGAGAAAGACTAATGCTTTTTTGGACCCCTCTTTGGCTGTGTAGTCTAACTTTCATTGTACAGTTCAAGCTTATGTTAATACTAACCTACAGGTGTGAAAATAATAATGTTACAACTACTAAGAAACAATTACAACTGTGCAGGATGAGACCAAACCTTAAAATAAAAAAACAGGTAACTAATTGTTTGGTGATGTGTCCTCCTAATTTGTGCTGAGGAAATGTCCTACATCTCCCACCAATGATAGGAAGAGATGATTTGGAAAACATTGGCTACTAGAACCCATGACAAGAAACAGACCAAACAAACTGGATATACGATGTATTGTGATTGACACCAAGATAGATTAAGAGATGAAATGCCCTTTTTTCCTGAAGCCCTCTCCTGTAGCTTCTCCAGCCCCATGTGTATTAAGCACACTGGAAGTCTGCAGCTGGAGAGCTAAGAGGTTAACAGATGTTCTGCGGGACACGAAGCCGTAAATCCCCCGACATCTGGAAAGAAGATTCGGCTCCTTGTTTCGATAGTCCCGTGTCCCTAATCCAGGGAAGGCAATACATCATGCAGCCTCTGACAAATATACCTGTTCCACCACTTTTGAAAGCGATTTGGAACAAGTATTGTCCAACAGGATTAAATTCCAAACTTTTAAACCTGCCAAACACAATATGAGAGCTCAGGACCAGGGAGTGGGAGAGGGGCGCGCTGTGGGGGGACATGATGTGTATATGCTTTAACTTTCTCTTGCTGCTCTCTCTCTCTCCTTCTTCTCTGTGCTTCTCCTCCATTCTTGGCCACTCTAAATCTCCATTAACAATTAGGCACACCACCCATGCCGTTGTCAGAAGCTTGTCAGAGATCAAAGCAGCCTCTGGTTTATTGAAGACTGCAGTTGAACCACAAAGAGAAGTGCTGCTTTGTTGGGACCGAGCAAAACCCGCTAACCCAACTGCACAACCCCTGATCTGTGGCTTCCTTTACTTTAAGACATGCAATAACACGGGGGCTTATTAAAAAGCATGACATGCACTTAAATCATCTGCACACGCCACTACCAAAATCCCAACTAATACCATTTTACCACACAGCATGACACATCTGAGAAAGGCAGATTGTGCTTTTAAGCTTAAATTGAGAGGTATGCTGGCTGAATCATGGCTTGTTGAAAATGTTATAAATGATTGGAAATTCGATGTTCAAAATGCGTGTCTTAAACTGGCATAAACAAGGCCAAAAAAGAGAAAGGTTAGATCAATGGACAACTATATATATTATGTAATCATAATGATACCATAGGTAAGATGTAGTGAATGGTTAGTTATAGTGATAATACAATTGCTAGGTTGCTGCTGCATCCGTGGTTTCCATGAAGGGCAACAGTTTTGGGGTATGACTAGAATCCCTTTACCTGCTAATGAACTTGGATCAAGCTTAGATGTAAAACACTCATTACATGCATTCATTCAATTAACCTAAGCAGCTACTGTAATATGCGCTCATTTGCCTTTTATGAATGGGAACTGTTCAGGGAGCCCTGCAGTGCAGTTGGAGGTTGTGTGCAGAGAGAGATGTGCCAGAACTGCAGTCTGTCACGGACGATTCTAGTCGCCTCCCAGTCCTCTGGCTCCAGTGAAAACCACTCAGGCCACTGGGCTGACATCATTTTATACATTTCTGAGCCTAATTACTAGCCTTAGATAATTCAGTTGTTAACTGGTTTGTATTTCTGGAAGAGAAAAAAATATGCTCAGTCGTTTCACGTTGGCATGATAAAAAAATCTAATTTAATTAAACATATGCTTTAATGTATGTGTATACAAAGTTTTTTAGATTTGTATCCTTGGAACTATCTGATACTGCACATTATCCACAGGCCAAATTATACAGGATCGCATGATGAAAGCATTCATTACTGCTTTTTTTCTGTTGTTATTGAATGTAGCATAGAGACATAATTAAATATACATATATCGAATTCCATTAAAGGAACTACACTTTTACTGATGCTTCTGGTCTTTGTTTGGACTTCAGGATAAACAGACCATAAAAACACTGACATATCTAGTCTCTAGGTGAATTATGTATTTATTCTTGGCTGGCTAAAGGCACTTACATGTACTGCAGTAAAGTATTCATGTGAAGGAGAAATATTCTTTCCAAGACTGCAAAACTAAAATGTTCACACTCAGCTCTCTCATACCCATGGTACATCAATAGAGACAGAAAATAGTGTCAGCACTATGAGGGCATACATATAGCTGAAAGGACACACGTTAGTCCTCACAATCCTTGTGAGACACTTGGTGATCTGGCTCATACTGTAAGTTAGTGGAACTGGGCTTCATTAGACACATTTTTGAGGCTGGTGCTCCTGAAGGCACCAAACAAAAAGATTAGGTTATAGAAGATTGGTATCTTTTATAAATACATGTCTTGGCTTGCAGCTCTAAACTGTGATCAATGATTTGGAGTACTTGTGTATGAGCTCTCCTTGGGAAAACTGCTGAGGATGGGTGAGGAGCACAACTTGATTTTCAATGGTGCACTGAGAAGCATGTACACACACATGCACACGCACACATACACATACACGCACATGCACCTGCACCTGCACCTGCAAACAGCTTACTAATTAGTGGCCTTTCTCTGTAGCATTTACCAAGACCTCTAGTTTGTACATAGTGGTTTGAATGACCTTATCCACAAGAACTATTTGTAGTTTTAAGCAGCACATAAAGCTTGCAAAAGCTCTCAGAATGATATTTAACCCATAGTACATCACTCTACCTTTACAACATGCAAACAATTTAATTCAAATCTACAATTAGTGTGAAAGTCTTTTTTTTTTTAATAGTATGACCTGGGGCACTCTGAGTGACAGAATTGGATAGTTTTAAAAAAAGATACTACAGTATAAAGCAATACATGAAATATATAATTGTTGTACATTATGGTGGTCCTGATTAAGAGAAAAAGTTTATAGGCAAAGCTGAGTGGGATATGATTAGATAACACTTAATTTCCTGAAATTACCCCTCAGGATATCACAGATTTAACCAAGCCACACATGGAGACAGTGGAATGAGTTAAAAACTAATAAAACAAACAGCAGCAATTAGAAAGGGCTCCTAATAAAATGCTAATTAGCAGCATATGTCCTTAATTACAGAGATGAGAAAGAGGGAAGGGGGACCAAAAGTGGCCCTAGGCCACAAGTCTTCGACATTCGGGGATGTTCCAAATCAGTTTACTAATTTGTGTTATATTAGCTCCACTTTTACTGAGCAAATTACACAACAACTTTGCAAACATGATAATATCACAGTACTTTCAAGATGGCAGTTCATTTCCATGGCTCTTCTTAGCATCCATCTCACCCACGCACATTTTTCTATTTGGCTCCGCCATTGCACTGTGCCAGGAATGATGGCTCCGTGGTCAGAGCCACTGAGATTCTGCAGCCTGTGCGCTGTGGCTGAGGGAGTGCCAGTGTGGAGAGGGTTATTGCAAAAGCACATTACCATAAGCAGACATGCATGTGTCCAGTGTCCTGTATGAAAATCTAGGACAGCAGGGCATAAGGCATGATGCTTGAGGGCTGCAGTGTGTATTTTATAGTTTGATGCCAAACACAAATGGCACAGTCGTGCAACCTTACAAAACAACACGCACAATATACATGCCTCCCAGTGATACTGTTTCACAAGATGGTTTCTCAGATCTGACAGGACAGACTTGATTTCTATAGCCCACAAACAGAAACTGCTATCTAAGACTAACATACTAGTTAAGGCAATGTGTTATTAATCTCACAATCCGCCAGAGTGCAATCTGGTACCTGGAGTTTAGGTATTAAGTGCTATAAGTGAGGTATATCACAATCTGTTAAAACCTTTGAAGTTGGGAATGTTCTGGTACTAGCAGAAATAGAATAAACATGTCCATTGTTCTCTTGAACTGAGTGAATCTCTTTTGTCTGTGACTTTTTGTTAATAGAAGTAGTTTGTTATGGATTGACATGATCAAGAAACTACTTGAAGTGATCAATTCAAGTACATTAACTCTATCATGAACAATGTCTCTGATTACATAAAATGCAAACAAGACCCATGGTGCCCTTGCCTCCTGCATGAGGTGTGACCTATTCTCAAGGTACAAACAATGGAGTAAGAAGGGCTGTGTGAATTGTTGGCTAGACTTTGGCATTTCAGTGTTCGATATGATAAAGAACATGGTTCCTCATTATTAGGGTTTTTCATGATATGTGACGGAGATTATCAGTTTCCAGAAACATAAGAAATGCAAGGGTTAACAATGTGGCTTCAACATTAAGTTTCTACATGTTTTAAATAACACGCCAGTGACTGACATGCCACTCTGTGTTGTAGAGCCATGCCGTGACATTTGCTGAATGTGACAGAGCCCTAGAATCGTCTGGCCGATAAACCTTACCTGACAGGGACAACGTTACAGAGAAAAAAAACTAAATGCAGATAGCCTATGGGATATTCATACCACAAAATAAAAAAAAAAACACTTGATTCAGGCCAATAAAAAGAGTGGCGGAAGAGAGATGCTTTTTCACTGCAATGGAAAAAAAAGGCCTGGAAACAATGAGGAATGCGCTGAAAAACAAAACCAAGGTACACTAAAGGGACAAATCCCAACATAGCAAATTGTACCAGCTTTATTCCTTCATTATCACAGCTTGCACTAGCTGTGGGGGGGTGTCTGGGGATTCAGACCACGTAAACATTGCACGACATGATGCATGTTTTCTATTAGGGTCATTACGATAATAGGACATTGTTAACAGCCAATTCTTTTTTCCCCCATCACAGTTTAGAGGATAAAAAAGGAGATGGCAAGAGAGTATTATTTGTATGAAATCACTCAAAACTCTGAACTAAATCCCAGGTTTACAAAGCATACACCTTATTTTTTTAAGAGAATTCTAGGTAGACAGAATGGTTCTGTCTGGAAGTTAGATTTTCTAACTTTCCTTTATGTCTCTTCTTCAGTTTTCTAACCTTTACCTGCCTGCTCAAGCCTATAACCTGGTGACAGTAAACTAAATGCAGTGCTTAATCAGTAACACAACACATATCAATAGTTGTGTACTAGGATAGGTTAGGTTAGGATTGGATTGGATAGGATAGAATAGGATCATTCTTCCTGAAACACTGTGTACCCTGTTACCCAATTGCCAATTCATTGAAGATCATTGATTCCCATTCAAGGTTTTGTTGAAGTGGTAAACTTTGAACTTCAGGCTTGGAAGTGCAGAATTAAAATCCACTGTTAAATCAAAGGTTTCTTAAAGTGTGAAACTCTAAAATCGAGCTGTGAGAGCTCTGAATGAATTGCCCGGAAGTTCCTTGATCAGATGGTGCGTAATCATGTTATGAATGAAGGAGAAATGAGGGGCAGCATCACAGGGGGCAGAGTAGTCTGCTGCAAATGTTTAAGAGTCAATTCTTTCCCCATATATTGATTACATTTACACATACATTACATTGTTTTTTCTTAACGTATTTCATAATGCATTAATGACTTGGTAATATATTACGTGCCTGAAAACAGACCCTGCTCCCGGCTCTAAACACTGAAATGTTATGAGGAGCCTCCTGCTGCTTTGTGAGCCTCTGAGCTGCAGCCTCCGGCAGGCAGAGGCAGAGACATGGGGGAGGTGCTCTGGAGGCTTGGATCCCTTTGGTCACTGACAGGAAGGCCTCCCTGTGTGCATGCGTGTGTGTCTGTGTGTGTGTGCAGGTGTGCTTTTACTATCAACCTCACCTGACACTTGGCATTTCCATGAGCAGCTCCAACAGCACGTGCAGGGGACTGCTGAAATAAGCTGTTGTCCTCATAAGCTACTGTTTAATTTTTTTTTTTACATGTGACTGAAAGTACACTGCCCGTGCGTTTCTTATGGGTTTAACCCACCAATTCTTTGTTGAAGATAAAGGTTGTTCTCAAGCCCCACTAATTTAGAGTGTCAGATGTGTGTCAGAAGGTAGAGGTACTCACTGACTTTACTCCTGGCCACATTCAGCTTCTTCCCGAGGGCTTTGGCTTCGGCAGTCCTGTCACAGAAAGACAACAGAGGTCAACCAATGGCACAACCACCACACGGTCATCTCTACAGTAATCTGTTACCACAGCACAGCTGGCTAAAGACTGGGGCATGTATCGCAAGTCGCCAATATGCAACTGATATGCGTGGAGACTTTACTTAACATAACAATGATAACAAAATATCAATACTAGTACTCATATTGTTTATTTTGATGTCCCCTATGCTCCCTTTCCCTCGGCCCTTGACTGTGACTTGACATCTTGTCTGCACGTTTCAGCTTTTACAATCAAGGATGTAAGATCTTATATATTGTTTACTGTATATCTTGTATACACTTGTGTAAATTGGAATTTGTAAAATGTATAATGCCTTGAACTGCACTATACTATCTTATATTTTGTAAGTCACCCTGGACAAGGGTGTCAGCTAATAAATAAATAATCAGTCATCTGCAACTGTAGGTAAATAAGATCTCCAGTATAAGGAGCTTCAGTGCAAACTTGCTTTTGTAAACTATAGGCTCAGGGCTCTAGTTATGGTAGAGTGTGTATTGTTATAGCACTTAATCATACATGTTGATAACTGCTTTAAAAATCAATAGTAACATCCCACATATGTAATTTAAACTTAAAAAAATGTAATTGCACAATTTTCCTGATGTATGTTCTTGTGTTGTTGGTTTGGAAAGCTTAGATTTTTTTTTTTTTTTTTTTTTTAAGGTCAGGACATCACACATTGTTTTATACAAATCAATCAACATCAGCATTTTTAAAACACGTCTATTAATAGCTGACATAATTGAGTATTTCTGCAAACTGCAGTATGCAACCAGTCCTAAAAACCTGACTGTGGGTGAGAGTATTTCAGTTCAGCCTCAAAACCCAACCAGTCTTTGAGGCTCCAGCAAACTTGATTCAATTAACGTAAAAGTTTTGGAGATTTGAACCCCAGCCGTCAGACACACACACAAAAAAATAAAAAATACTTGTTAGTCTGGACCTCATGTTGGCATGAGGTTTACAGCCTTCAGTCATATAGGGATTCACTTCGTAATAATGGTGTATTGCTTGAATGTGTCTAATTTATAGTTTTCTGACCAATGTATTTACTTTTCAGTGGGTAAACTACATTATAAGAATAAAATAATGGTATAAGATACCCTTATCATTTGGGGAACTCATATAAGACCAAATTAAAAAGGTCAATGACATAATCTATGCCATACTAATTCAGCTCCTGTGTGATCGTGTCCATGCTTCAGAAAAGTACAATGTGGCGCACGGGCAGAGAGTGAACAGGAAAACCGCACCCTGCAGGGGGCATGGAGGACAACCTCAGTGCTTTTCATGTCACAATTACGTGCAAACTTAAGAGTTCAGGACACTTAAATCATGTTGACATCAAAAGAAGCTCTAAAGAGGAAATGGGGGAAAAAAAGCATTATTACACCCTTGGAATTATGTACACGTATTCCTCCAAAAATGAGTATTCATTTGTTTTTTTCAGTTTTTTCACAGCAAGTGTGGTTTTGGTATCCCATGAGGAGAGAGTCAAGCCAGCCACAACTCCAGACAGCAGACCAGTCTTCGCTGGAAGCTATTCCATTCTCCCGCCCTCATGTGAGAATGTATCTAGCCTGGTTTGCCCTCTGCTCTCCATCCAATGGCCCAGCATCTCTTCTCTCTTCAAGGAGAATCTTCATGGGGGGTTTGAGTCTTTACTTGGTTTGTAAAACACTTTGTAGAACTGTAGAAATACTGTTACAAACAACTATAATCCCCCGAAGTTTGAATCTCCTCCTGAATCTCTTGGTGTAGTGGATTTGTCCCTTGTTTGGGCTAAGTGGATCAGGTGCTCAGAGCTCTGACCACACAGACAGATTTGGGCCACCCCCAATACACCTCCTCTTCCCCCTTGCGATGCCACTCTCACCTCTGTTTGAGCAGAGTCTTGTTGTCTTCATAAGTGACACTGTCCTCATGGTCCCTTCTGAATATCTCGAAAGCTTCCTGACGGCCCAGTGACATCTCCACTCCTACAGGTAGAAGAGGACAAAAGACCACTGCAGGGATGCTTTCAACCAACATCAATTTGAGACTAGACCTTATCATATGAAGAGGACATACCACAAGACATTAATGAGTAACAACATCTAGGTGATTCAGGGACCGTAGGAATAAACACATAAACCAATACATTTATAAATTTATAAAATTTATAAAACACCATGTTGTCTACAGCTCTGGAAATAAAAGTGTGGGACTTTATAAGCAGCCAAGGTAAATAATCAGGCTGAATAAGAAACAGGTTTCTTGTCTGATCTCAAAAATGCACAACTCACACCAAATCACGTCACGCAGAGCACATAAGCAGCCCCGGACGGCGTGTATGGAACAGCATCCTTCAATATACTGCTCCTGAACCAACGCAGACTAGGACCGACACTGTATGAAAGAACTAGATGAGCATCAAGAGTCTGAAAGTTCTCCTCTCATTCTTGATGCTCCTCTCCTCTCCTCCATTTTGTTTCTGCATTTGTTACCCAGCTGTCGCGCATGAGTTTGGCTACAGCTTCTTTGACTCACTCAGTTAATCCCAATCCTTCAATTCTCCCCTTAATGTTCACTATTCCTGATCCCTTCCCATGGAAAAGTCTGCTCTGTAGGAATGTGGTGCATCATACGGAGGCACTGACTCACTTGACGTAACAGACCAACCTCGGCACTTCCGACAGGACGTGGGCCGAAGCACAGAGAGACAAAACAGAGCAGAATAAAGGATGGCAATATTTATTTCTCCTTGTTTTTTTAAGGTTGCTTTTGCTTGGGGTTTCTTTATACAATGTCTAGTTGATGTAATGGTATTGATTAGCTACTAGAAACCAAACAAGGAAGATGGGCACAATGGCCTCCTGTTGTCTGTGACCATTCTTCTACTCTTATGCATGTCCACAAGCTAGTCTTTAAAGCAGGACTTTGACCTGTGATGACTTGACACATTCATCTTATCTTTCATTAAAAGAGACGTCAGTGACTCTGACAGTCCAAAGCTTACAGGATATTGTTTTACTCATGAATACATTAATTAACTCCCTAAAGTAATTAAGTAAAAAATGGTTCATTAAATTAATGCTGACCTTGGTTGAATGAATGCATCACAGCAGAAAATATCTGCATCGGTTGAAGAAAAAACAAACAAAAAAAACAAAAAAACACTGTGATATAGATTACTACCTTTTCATGGTTTCCTTGCTTCAGCATTTACACAACATGACGTGAAATTCAGACAGATCCAAAGCTTCATATATCGGCTCCCCAAGCCCCTTCTTAAACTCTAAAGATTTTAAATCAATCTGTTTCAGTAACGAAGCCTCCATAACGAAAGCCAAAAGATACATTAAAAAACAGATGGGAAAGGCACACACGGCCCACAACATAACTATCTTACATAAGATATTGACAGCCATAAGAATGATGATCATTATCTCCACAATGACATTCAACTTTTCATATGTAAGATACGGCTGGCCCACTTTCACTGCTCGCCTTAATGCTCTCAATTGTTTGAATGTCAAGCAACACGCTGGTAATAAACAGGAGCCCTTGGCGAATACATATACATGGTAAATAACTGCACTATTTCAAACATATTAACTGATTAACCTTGATATAGGAACTCACATTATGATTTTATCACAAGACCTTGTTCAATGAAGCCACTTTACAGGCAACGAAAGAACAGACAGGCTTGAGGATTAAGGACAGCCTTCACTTGGCCAAGCTTAGTGCTGAAGAGGCAGTACAGCACACTTTACAATCCCCTTGTTTGTCCTTCGTGATTCATCTAATTGTTCCAGAAACTTGATTTATTTACTTTGAATTATTTTAGCAGGGAAACCAGGACTATGGAAAGAAAGAAAGAAAGAAAACAAGAACAAAGGGCTCTGAGATAAAGCATGTCTTACTCCAGGCCCTCAGAGAAAAATAAGCAGGGCCAAAGCCATGGCTAATTATATTATAAATAATCAAGAGTGACACGCCGGAAAGGCAGATGCGTTTAAAAATATATACATTCAGCAGAAAAGGATCCCAGTTAATTTGAAGCCGCTGATGCATTTATTCTGTCTGTCTGTCTGGTGCATTGTTCATTTTGCTTCTCATGCTACATGACAAGCAACAGGCGTTCAGCGGTGCACTAAGTTATGATATACTGTGACAGGGCTGAAACATATTTATCAGTACTTTATAAACTTAACATGCAACACAGCCTCAGCGAGCCTCTCGGTTTTCAGGGACAGATAAACTACGATGAGACTTTTGACATGATTAACGAGGAGGATAAAGTCCTATTCCTATTATTTATTCATTTGGCTGATGTTTTTATCCAAGATGACTCACATTCAGGAACCCATTTACTTTAAACTTAGAGGGAGCTATAAAACCCTAGAGCAAATGTTAAACCGTTTAAAGAAAACAAGAAAAAAAAATGGAATACCACATAATGGATTAAGTCATAGTATGACATAAAATACAGTACAAGCTACACTAACAACAGCAAATGAGGTTCAGGACTGGTCTTCAATAGTGGGCAGTATGAAGTAGAGTTGTACAATATACTGATACAGCTGCAGTGAGCACTTTATGTGAAACTTAGTAATCAAATATATCTTAAAAATGTAGCATATTAGTTTCTTAAACTGACAGAGATCGTGACCTGCTTGCACAGTAGTCATTCAGGGTGTACTGCAACATTAATTACTTTTAATTTCCTGTTAAAAATATAATATTGAAGAAGATGGGAAAGAAAATAGGAATGGGGTTGAAGGTTTTCGAGGCAAAAGAGCAGAACAAAGTACACAACTGGAAAATGGCTGAAATATAAAGGTTAATCTTTATCTTCATGACAGCAGAAGAGAAACAAACTGAAAATAATTGGTCTGAAGGCACACTGAAATACTTCTTCAGGATAATCATGACAGAATACCCTTGAAGAAGACCTCAGAGATCTGGATGTTGGATAAAATAGGTCTATGCAGTAAGCTAGCCATTTCCTCTTTCTACTCTTGAACAATGGAAGGATGCAGGGAAAAGTAGGAAAACAAATATTGGGGATATTTGCTTACCAACAGCAGCCACCAACCACTCCCACTCAATTAATCTAAGCCTGGTTGAGCTGACCTTCCAACCCTCCAGACTCTTGGTTAAACATAATGTTGACATGAAAAGACTCTGTATATTGGGGTGGGGGGCACATCCTAGATAGAATCACTAAACTAATGATTTACAACTCTGGGAGATTCAAAGCTATATTCAAACCTACTGATTTCATCCCAAACAGGTGCAGAGATCTCCTTTACAAACTTGACTCACAATGATGTCCAACAATTGGGCACACTCTGAAGTCGAGTGCATGAGGAAGGTTATGCTAAGAACAGACAGAACAATTGGAAATTTGATCAAACTGATACATTGATGTAACGACCTTAGACTAAATTAAAGTATTTGAATGACAAACCATACAGAATTATAGCGGTTTCATGATTCTTGCCTTTTACAGAATTGGTTAGTCAGAAGAGGATTCATGAAAACTGCAAATAAAAACCTGACACTTGGAAGAAAACAACCTGACAGCTCTTTATTCTCCGGAGATTTCCTCTGCAGGCAAACAAATGCTTTCCGCATGGTTTGTCTGTCTCCTTTTGAAGCTAAAGCCTTTGTGGAATACAAGCAAGCACGCCACACCACAGTGTCCATGAGCCTACAAATATGCCTTTGAATGCATGTGCTTGTGCTGATCATTCTTCAGGGACAGCAGACTTCCTGCTTTCTAACATGTGTAAAGCTATTTGTGGCACATCTGGGCACATACAGAGAAGGAAAAACTGTAGTGCAAATCGAACAGGACTATGTTCAGCTTCAATGTTCCAACAGTCAAAAATTGTATTCATTTACAAAGTAAAACAATCATCTTCACTACCTTAAATAGAAATGTATTGTGTATGTTTTTTTTCTTATTATTGAAACATAGATGGCAGCTTATAGTCTCTAAAACCAAAATTTGAGGTGCACAGAGAAGGGAATGGTAAAACAAGGACATCCTCTGTGCCATCCACTTCTGGATTTCTGAAAAGGGAAGGATCATGTCCTTATAGAGGGAGCTGGGGAACATCAGGTGACCAGCAACATTCCTGAGGCTGAAACAAGTGGAACTTTTAAACAACGAGAACGTCGCTTCAATGGACAATTGTAAACTGCTGTGAGAGATCAGCCATATTCCCTGGGTGAAGGATGATCAGTCGAGTGCTGGTGAAACTCTCCTGAGTACTGGTTGAGATGGCAAACATGAAAAATGAATTAATCAATTAATAAATAAATGCAAGCACAGTGGGGGCTGAACAACCTTTTCTTGTTTTAGATTTTTCACTGTTAACATGTTCCAATGTTCATAATAAATAACACACATAACACATTTATAAATACATAGGTTTCCTAAAAATGAATAAGGAACAAGCTTCAGCTCCAGAAACTCAGACTGCCGTCTCCCGTCTTCCCCCCTCTCTCGTAACCCCGATGTCTCCCGGTGAAATTGCTGTCACATGTGAGGACTGAGAGACGCTGGCTCACCACACACTGTAGCCTCCTTCAATAAAAATACTTTCCCTGTGATCGCACTCTCACCGCCCGCGCACACAGCTGCGCCCACCATGGCTCCTGTAGCTCCTAAAGATCAGCCCTCACCATTAAGAGCAGCTCACCATTAAAGTCTTTAATGTGTCCTTCAGGGTATGAAACAAGGATATGGGTTGGACTAGTTAAGTGTTTTGCAGTTAATTTGACCCAGGGCTCTGTGTACCTTTGACACGGGTGTCTGAGTCATTCTTGTTTTGTTGCTGCTCCCACAAAGGCAGCCACAGTACCAGGCCACATTCTAGACCTTCAGTGTCACAACAACTGAACTGAGAGGCCCTTGAGAAATACATGACACCTTTTTGAATGTACCATTACATTCCACATGCTCTGGATATTTAATGAATTCCAGATTTCTCAGAACAGAATGTTTCTCTTCTGGACAGAAGAATCCTTTTCTTGTGACAGGTTATTTGTCATGGCAGAATTCAGGATGATTCCCAGGTCATTTCATTTATACATACAAAACAAAGAGACAAAAACAAAAACACCAAATACCATTCTGGGCTATTACTGATGATTCCTCCTAACCCATGAGTTTAATTACATTATATTGTTTTCTGAATCTACCTAAAATGTTGAACAACAGTGCCGATATTCTTTGCCAACAGACTAAATGTTTCCAAATCAACCAAAAGCAGTGTGCCAATGTTTGGATGAACGCCACCATTTTATAAATTGTATTAATTTTGTGATGGAATGCGGTAGAAGACCACAGTTTGAACCTGTGGGTGTTTAGTCTAGACATGACAAGGTTTATAATTGATCTTCTGTTGTTCTACAAGTAATGGATAGGCTTGTCAGTTCAGATCCCAGCTTCACCAAAGACAGAGAGGGTGAACATCTATTAACAATGTGGATGAACTCTAGGTGTTAGAGGCTGAAGTAGATCACCACTGAGGAGACACTGCTGGAGGGAGAGACTGAATTAAAGCAATCATTTGGGTGGAGAGACAGGCAGAGGTATCTGAAAACCAGTCATGTGCTTCACAAAGTGTATTAAATGACAATTAAACCAAAACAATATCAACTTATATATGTTTAAATATCCCTAAAGCCTAATTTACAGTGTGCAGCATTTCATTTCTAAGTCATATTCATCATCGGAGTTCAGATGGTGGTTCTCTCTGACAGGACAGCCTGTTCTGTCTCATAATGGCACACTTTTTGATTATGGACATGTGGTCACTACCACATCTGGGACAACATCTGGTTTGTGCCATTCGGCCTAGAAGCTATAAACAAACACAATTTGCAGAAAACAAAATGCGACTACGCTGTGCCGGGGGAAAACAACAACAAAAAAAAAAAAACAGCGAGTGAATTCAAACAGGATTAACTGCGGAGATCACAGACTGGGAGGAAAGAGTGACCAAGCAAGGATAAGACAGATTTAATTTGTGGGAGAAATATGTATACACTCCTCAAGAAAAAAAGATACCAGCCAAGATATTTTTATCCCACATCAAAGCTTTTAATCTGCAGTGAACATTTAAAAGAGAGTGTGCTGTGATTATAAAATGGCTTTGTGCTGATGCCTTTTGGAGACAATGCGGGTTGATGAAAAAGAGAAGAGCCTCTATTTTTTGGGGGGGTCAATACAGTAGCTGAGACATACTGCAGGGGTCTAGACAGTGCATGATGTAATGATTAGATCACCCATCTTTCTGGTGTATCGTATGTCATGTTTTCTATTTGGCAGACTGTATTCTAGAGGGCAGAATATAAACAAGGCATTTAAACATATTTTACAAAGATCTATGTTTAGTACTCAGGACCTGTTAATGAGTCTTTGTCACGAATGTGATAACATGTGGCACCATTAGACATGTAGACTTAAACAGAAAGGACACATATGATGACCGTGTGGTGTACATGGTTAGACCACACCTCTGGCCACCTGGTCCACACAAAAGAGTTACAGCTACGCCAAAAGCCCAGTCTCCTGATGCAGGGGGCTTGAACCCTCTTCCAGGTTTAGGGGAGGTCTACACAACAAGCCCTGATAGATGTTAGAAAACTGAAGGAAATCCATAGAACACTAAAAGCAATAAACTCAATGCCAGACAGTATTTATAACACCTATACAGTCACCTAGATGATAACCAGGGAGAAAGATACTGGAGTGAGAAATGGAAAGATCCTGAAATGACCTTGGAGTGTGCGAGATCATAAAAGTAAACTTTTTCCAAGGTCCGTTGGTCTTAACCCATTCATACCAGACCTCATATCTGAGCTGATATAAGAAGAGGCTGCAGAGATAGTCAATATAAACCATGTGCTAAAAGAAACTATTGCTGTGTGTGGTCAACACATGGAAATTAACAATCCTCAAAGCAAATGAGGTCAAGACCAGTCGATAGTACAAAGAGTAAGAAAAGAAAATTATTTAGTTCAAGTGAGACAATTGTGTGAGTGACTGTGTACTTAAATTAGTTAGTCTACATCTCCAATTTACTGTTATAATATGCGTTTAGTTTAGAGTCAAACGCCCAAATCCCCCGTTGACCCATGTATCTGATGTTTGTCTCATAGAAGCATTGCAGCAGGCTCTGAAAATGTATTTCTATAAAATATTACTACTTTCCAACCAGCTGTCTGCCTTCGTTCACTCAATGTGCTTCTGATCACTTTGAATATTGTATTTTACTGCAACAAACAGACTCTTTAAAGATCAATCCAAGTCCTTCTTAAAAAACGAAATGTTACTATTGGGAAACATTTTCCAAATATGAAAATCTCATGCTAAATATATATATTTTTTAATTAAAGATCCAATTCTAACAGCTGTTTTTGACGTGCAGATAGATACAGTATTGTATGTTGTATTTTTCACCTAAATGTAACACTTATGTTTGCGCAACCATTATATCTTAATAAGTATCATTCTCTCCCAATTAAAAAAGTAAATTAATCAAGATGTACATTCCATTGCTGAGGGAGTATTTATTATATGTCTGCCTTGAAAGCAATATAGTTGATTACAGGAAGCACAACACCAGAAATATGAATGATCTCGTGCAAGATAAACGCAAGGCATTTATTTTTTATAGAACATCTTGATTACAACCAGAGATTATTTAAGTAACAGTTCTTGCAAGAAATTAACCTAAACAATTGCAAGTGACTAAGACCTAGGAAATCAGCTCTGTTCCCTGTTAAAAACAGAACATTCCTGAAATATCTATCCACAAGGAACATTTCATCACATTACATTGTGTAAGCACAATTTGTGTCATAATGATCTCACTGATTCTTATTTGGCAAAGTACCTCTTCACGTTTCTGTTACTGTAGCAAATTCCTCATTTGAAACAGGACTGTTTTTTCCTTTTGCTTTCACAACTCTCCTAGGAACAACCACAGGCTTAAAGTGAACATAAATTGACAACTAAACTGATCAATAAAAATTATATTGTTTCAACACATTCCATTGCAAATGAGAACTAATGAATCATCTGAAAGAGGTACAATTTGTTCAGTTTTTTTTTTAAATTCCAGCCTTCTGGATGTGCCAGAAGAACATTGAGTATAATAGTGCTGTATAACAGAGAATTTGGGGCCCTTGTGGATATCTTTAAGTCTGAGTGCACTGTATAAAATAAATTATAGTATATTATAATAACCCTTTTTCCCCATAGATGTACCAGTTATGTTGTGGCTTGAGGGTATTTCATCTTGTGTAGTAATCATAATGCTTGCGATTACCAGTGCCCTTTATAAAAATTAGTCACTCTTAACTATGCTGATGTCACTATAATGATGTGCACGCTCACACAAATGCACAGAATATGATCCCTGCATGAAAACTAATGATCCACTCAAGTGCAGGTATATTATTATAGGTTGTAAAGTGAACAGTATGATGAGCAAAGGGTTGCTTTCAGAATGAACAAGTGGAACAAGAGCTGCTAGAGCACCTCAGCCTCCTAACATGTCTCAGCGAGTTGGAGTTGTCTGGGTTAACGGTTAGGGTGAAGGGATAGGGTTTTATGGTCAAAGCTTGGGTTTAGGGTTTTATGGTTAGGGTTTAGTGTTTGGGTTAGGGTTAAGATTAGGCTTAATACACAGAAGAAGTAGATAACAGATAATCATTTATCAACTTTCATGATTTCTTGGTGCCATTAAAGTTTGAAAATAATGGAATAGAGAAAAGCAAAACAGAAACCTGTTGGTCTTAATCCAGAGGCAATGCCCAACACACACACACACTCAACATCACGAGAGTCAAACTCAAGTCCTGGGCCACAATGTCTTATGTGTTTTGTCTCAAACTGGAATAACTAATTTCTAAATTAATATACATATTTTCCATGGCTTATATAAATTATTTAACTGTCACTTTACAGCTTGTAACTTAAACTACGCTGTTGAATTAACATATAGTACCAAGAAAATCTTTATCGAGCCTGGGGAGACTTTCTCCCAGAAATCAAATCAACTGTATCATTCTATTAGACCAATTATGTAGCCAAAAGCTAGGTTGGAGAGATAAAACAAAAAACAAAAAACACTGACACTTCCCACTCTACACAATATAAAAAATATAGTGAAAATGAGCATAGAAAGCTTTTGGCTCATTGTTATTAAATTGTGTGCTCAGGTAGTGGTGCAGAGAGAGTCTAGTGGGGCGTTAGAAGAGCTGGACTTTCCCTGCTGTCAAACACAAAGCGATCCAGCTGTTTTAGCTAACGCAGGATACAGCGTTAATCTGCAGGCAGACAATGTCAGTAAGCAGAGAAGGCCAGGTTTACTCTCAAAGGTCAAGCTCATTACGTGCATTACAGCAAATCCCCTTTGGAGCAGGAATGGTTCTTGTGCTGGAGTGATAAACTAGGCTGCTTCTCATTTGCAAGTGCCACGTGTTGCCTGTGCCACATGAACTGCATTTGTGAGATAAACCTTCAAACTTGTAAAATGCTGTGCTAAAAGCAGGGCAGCAGATGGAGGGAATGCGGAGACTTTATTATCATTATCCATACTATTATCATAGCTGCAGTATTTTCCATTTCATTAGGGACAACCTATAATTCAATCCATATGCACTTGATCTAATTGAAAAAAAAAAAAAACATTAAAAAAATATAGATAGATATACAACAACATTAAACTCCATCTTGTCCTTAATTATACAGTCTGGAAATGAATACAGTGCCAGGATTCCTGTATGCTCTGCTTACTGTCTCCATCAGATCATTACGCATCAAGCTCAAATGGAAGGGAAACGAATGGCTGTCTGAGGTCTGTCCTGATGGTACCTCCCAATGACCTGCTCAGTTCTGCAGAAAGGGCAGCACATGAATTGCCACTTCAGTGTGTCACAGAACAGGCTGGCCAAGGGGAACCAAGAATAACCCCACCTACAGACATTATTCCTACTGGCATATTTTAGGGCATTTTTGTGGCTCTCATTTAGTAACTAATGTTATTTACTCAGCTTGTTGTTTTTTTCCACTGTAGTTCATTTTTCAAGTGACCATAATCTATTGATCTCCTAACCCAAGCCAGCTGTCTTCTCACCCAGAGAGCCTCATCAAACAAGACTAAATCCAGCTTTCTCCACCTGCTCTCAGGGGATGTGCAGGACAACATCAGGTCTTTCCACTCACACAAACACATACAGATGCCAGCACTCATACAACACACAAAACACAACATCCATGAGCCTTTCAGAAAAACAGAAAGACTTTGCCTTTAAAAACAGGGGTCAGGGAAGGAATTCCAAAGAAACATTAAAGACCTTTCTTTCTTTCATTCATAATTAGTCTCTGTGATGCAAATCATTTCTTTTCAAATGAAAGACCAAAGAATCCAGAACAATATGTCATGCCAACCGTACTGGTTTCCTAAACTGTTGGCAGTTCACAGTGGAATCACAACACCGTGGAAAAAACAAAACAGCCTCCACTTTTCACTGGGAAAAAAATAGATACTTTTCACTTGACATGACAAAATACCAGTCTTAGTGGCCTCACTTATTTGCCCTTGCCCTTTACATACAGTAATGTTCGTGACTAAGTTTTTCTGCTGTATCTGAAACAGAAACATTGAAAACAGCAGTATTGTAGGTGCTTCAGTGGTTAGTGTTGGGCAGCAGAGTGTTTCAACTGTTTCAACTGCTCACTATTAAGAGAGTTGGGCTGTGGTGTGTTCAGTGAGAAAGTGCTGGGTGGCAGTTTGTTCAGTAGCTCAGCGGTCAGAGTGCTGGGCGTCAGTGTGTTCTATTCCCTCAATGGTCATATTACTGGGCTGCACTGCATTCAGTAGCTCAGTTAGGCCGAGGAGCTGCAGAGTAAATGGGGCCGAGCACATTTGAGGTTGAGTGAGCCAGGCTGAAGTGTGGAAGGCAGTGGGCTCCAGTATCCAGAGGTTGGCCTGCTGGTATGCAATTAAGAAAGCATTTGGTAGTTCAAGATGTTTGGGGACTGTTTAAGTCTGGAGAATGAGGTGGTGTGTGAAGAGGCTTCATGTTAGTGGAAGTTATATTTGGGCAAGCTATTTAAATAACATGTTTGCGTAAGTTAGTGCTGGCAGAGGGCTTGGCAAGACGATGAAAAGAGCCTAAGATTGTCCATGAGTATGGTAATAATTAAATCTGGTCATTCTGGGAATTTCAAAGTATTTTTATGAGAGGGAGAGAGGAGTGGGACAGTTACAAACAGAGATATTGTGACACGCTTCATTCACTTCGCTACTCAAACACAAACAAACAACAACAGAAAAATGTGAATATTTAAAAAAGCACTTCGCATAGTCAGCCACCACAGAATTAAACCAGGCTCTCTGCCCAGCCTCCTGACAGGCTCTCTGGAGCTGAGAACACACTCCTGACGGCAGGCCTTCAATAAAATCATAGTCTTGACAACCCTTTGAAGACAAAGCAGAGGTCATATATCCACCTTTCAAGCTATTCTTCAGGTCTGAAAGTATACAGATATAGAGAAGAAGAAAGAAAGTTCTCTATCCATTTCTGGATTTTTTCATGAAGACCATCGTAAATCATTAAACTGAAACATCCAGCAATTAAAGTGGCAAACTTCCTGCAGGATGTTACATTGAATAAAATTAATCAGGAATCAAGGGTCTAGGCATTCACTTTGTAACAATGTTTAAGGCTGTAAGAAACACAAACTGAACAATTAAAAGTTAAGTTAATTATAAATTAAATCAAGAATATATATATCAAGAATATGCGTATGAAGTACAAACTCAACAATGTGCTCTGTGTATTATCCTAATCATGCAAAGTCTCATTATGAATAAATAATAAATAATGATGCGCCTTGTTTTAGTTGTAAGCCACATACATATTAGTATAATCATTATTTGTTTGTCTGGCACCTTTATCCCAGGTGAGTTACACTCAATATTATCATGTAAGTTACAAAGCAAATTAAAACACAGCCCAAGATACAAGTACAACACATGGGGTAACAATTACAGTATGGCAGTCTTGAAAAGCCAGCACGTACCAGAACCACGAATTAAACTGATTAGTTGCAATGAAGGAAACAATTCTGAAAACATTCTTAGGATGGAGTGTTAATTCAGGATAGACAACGAAGGGGAATAAAATGTTTAAAATGTGTTTATTTTTCCTAAACTTATGCCCTGCTATGTCTGAAAGATGTGAGATTATTTTGTTCCAGTATTAGTCATACATCTGTCTTGTACATGCTCTCGTTTTTATTTATAATAAAAACAATGTCTATGGGATTAAACTCAATTAGCATCACTACTCTCATGTAACTAGCAAACATCGACTTTCCTTCCATATTCATGAATCAGGCTGTATGCTGCATTTGTTAGTGTTTAAACCCATGTGCTCCTGGGATGTACTTGGATGTTCAAAGGAAAATATGCTTGTGGTATCAGAAGAAATACCAGAACCAGCTATGAAAATATTTCTAAGTCAGTCATCCCCAAGTCCATAGCTACCTTAAATATTCCTTTCACAGCCTCTGCAGAACAATGTTGTTCCCTCTAGCCCCTAGAAAGAGGCATCAGGATCAGCAAATAAAGCTGCAAATTAAATCTGTGGGAGTGAAGAGGAAATCAAAGTGTCCAGAAGAATAACTGAATGGTAAACAAACAGAATTACTAGAATAGCACGGCCAGTTTCAGAACATTTCAGAATTCAAAAACATAAAAGAATATATAGAAGAGTATAAGAATTGGGAAAACAAGAACCAAGTATTATCTACAGTTTCCACTTTAATCTTTGTTAAATCTGTTTTTCTTTCTGGAACGTCTCTAAGAGGACAGAATATTGTGACAGTAACATTATTTATCCCATATGAAATAGTGTTCCCTTTATTACAATGATTGACACTCTAAAGACTGGATGCCATTCAAACATGTGTTTGTTTATTAATAGCCTCCCGGTTTTTCAGTGTTTCCAGTGTTGATCTAGGCATCATTAACCAACAATGTCTCGTCGGAGGGAAGAATGATAAAGCTGTGGTCCATGTGATAAAAACTCAGAGTGAGTCAGCTAAGGAAATGCTGGCTTTGATTATTATTATAATTGGATATATTATTATTGTTATTATTAGAGTTCAGGTTTGTCATCATGTGAAGTATGTGCAAAATCAAAAACAAAATAATTACAATGAAATTTGTGATAAATTATTTTTAAAATCACAGCTTTTTGGCGTGATGTTTTTGTTACACAAATCTATCGCAAACCTTACAGGCCCATTAAACTTTTATTCAGTTCATAACTTAAACAGATGTTATAATTACCCTATCGTTTTATCAAAATATCTCTGAGTGAAACACTGTGTAAACGCTGTTTTCCCAACTCTAATCCCAGTGCTGTGAAGGATTTGGTTTGTAGGGTCTTATGTTTATCCATAGAGAGCTCAAGACACTCTCTCAATCAGCAAGACTGTAACAGGCTGTCCTCACATTCTTGCTCTGAAAGATCACTTCATCACAGTACATTGATTGATTTATAGACTTTTAATTTCGCCCTTTTTGTATATATTGTGTAAAGTTACACTAGTTAAAAATTTTACGTTTTTCCGATTAAAATGTAAAATGCTATTTTTATGGCATAGCTCAACCAATTGAGCTCTTGAAGCTACCAGTTAATGTAGAGCTCCTTGGGAAAATGCCACAGCCGTGAGATTACAGCTCCCTGTGCGCCACTAAAAACAGTCCTGACAACACAGGGGACAGATAATGGGTTCCTGTAACACACAGTCACTCCAGCAATGCCGTGACTCAACTGATGGCATTTCTCACATTCCTCATACAATAAGGAACACCCTGACACTCCAAGTGGTTTAATTACTTATGTTAAGCAAACACAGATGCTTCACAAACTTACCCAAGTGTGAGGAAATCTAATGAGTGTGTTTTTGTTTTGCTTTGTTTGGTTGCTTAACCAACAAACATCAGGCAGGATATTTTTGCCATATTTTTTAAAGCTCTGTACTTTGGGTAAAGTGATGAAAACAATACACACATAAAACAAAAAATGCTGGCAATGTCACCATCTTCAGATTAGTGAAGGAATGTCCATTTCAAACCTTCAGACGTGGACATGAAAAAAGGCTAATGTTTTGTATATTCTTCCTTTGTTGTACTTTTGATACAACTACAAAAAAAAAAAGCTTCGACAAAATATCAAAATAACACGTGTATGTGTTGTATTACCTCTCCATCTGTGCACCGGCTCGGGGGGAGTGCTGTCCGAGGAGAGGCTGCCCCTGCTCTGGCTCAGACTGGGTGACCCCCCTGACCTGTCTGCGAGCTCCACCCCCGAGGAACGCAAGGAACTCTGGGAAAGCAACTCGCCATTGGAGAGGACAGCCAGCTGGGCTGATACATCCTGGACCCTCCTCTTCTCTTTCTTCAGCATGGTCACTAGGATCGCTGGGGGAGGGGGCAGGGTTAAGGAAATAAGGACAAGTAGAAGTAAAAAGGAATACAAAAATCTTGATCTATGGATTGTGTTGCAATGAATATGTATAGGGAATCCAGAATCTAACCTTTTTTACATTTGTATCTAGTTGCCCACAATGCTTCCTTGCTATGGAGGACTAAAGCACTGAGTATGGCCATCAAAAAACAACAACATACCAGAAAAAACAATCCAAAAAATATTAATACTTAAGAGTCTGACACCAACTGTACCTTGCACAATAAAACATAATGAGTTGGATCACAAATCATGTGAAAGGAAATGAGCCAGGGCGGCGAAGAACTTGCCAAGATTCCAGGACATCATAGCCTGCATACATGTCATTGCATGATAACAACACTGCACAGATCTCCAGTGTTCAGATACCAAACGCATATGTTGGAAGGACACCAACACTCTCTCCTGCAAACACAGCATCCAAAAGTTTCAGTCACATCAGAAGATTGAGGATTACTGAAGCCTAGAAGTGCCGAGTTCTCCAGCAGCTTTCATAAAAAATATTTAATTTTCATTTGTGTTACTGATTTTGAGACACAGAACACACACATTATTTTGGCAATAAGCCCTTCACTAGCTGTCCTTTTGCCCAAACTGCACAGAATCAAATTCACTCAGAGGATGAAACAGAATCTGAAAACACATGTCAACACTCCATAGGCCTACAGAATGCAGACAAGGGAAACATACAACAGTTCAAGAAACCCATAAGTGATCAGCCACATTCTAGTGTATTAATGTTTATATATATATATGGGAATAATGCTCCATGGGTGTCACTATTCCCTGTGGCACTGAGAGGCCAAGATGGACTGAAGAACATCTTCAAATACTCCTTCAGGTAGCTCTGCTCAAATGGGGTCATGAATGGGGCTTGACTCAATGAGCTCTGTGCAGGTTAATCAATAAGCAGCACCTATTGGTCTCAGTGAACAAGGTGTGGATCTCAAAAGACACCTTACTTGAGAGAAATACAGAGAAATAATACTTTATATACAGTGAGGGAAAAAAGTATTTGATCACCTGCTGATTTTGTACGTTTGCCCACTGACAAAGAAATGATCAGTCTATACATTTTAATGGTAGGTGTATTTTAACAGTAAGAGACAGAATAACAACAAAAAAATCCAGAAAAACACATTTGACCCCTTCGATTTAGTACTTGGTGGCAAAACCCTTGTTGGCAATCATAGAGGTCAGACGTTTCTTGTAGTTGGCCACCAGGTTTGCACACATCTCAGGAGGGATTTTGTCCCACTCCTCTTTGCAGATCCTCTCCAAGTCATTAAGGTTTCCAGGCTGACGTTTGGCAACTCAAACCTTCAGCTCCCTCCACAGATTTTCTATGGGATTAAGGTCGGGAGACTGGCTAGGCCACTCCAGGACCTTAATGTGCTTCTTCTCGAGCCACTCCTTTGTTGCCTTGGCTGTGTGTTTTGGGTCATTGTCATGCTGGAATACTCATCCACGACCCATTTTCAATGCCCTGGCTGAGGGAAGGAGGTTCTCACCCAAGATTTGACGGTACATGGCCCCGTCCATCGTCCCTTTGATGCGGTGCAGTTGTCCTGTCCCCTTAGCAGAAAAACACCCCCAAAGCATAATGTTTCCACCTCCATGTTTGACGGTGGGGATGGTGTTCTTGGGGTTATTCCTCCTCCTCCAAACACGGCGAGTTGAGTTGATGCCAAAGAGCTCGATTTTGGTCTCATCTGACCACAACACTTTCACCCAGTTCTCCTCTGAATCATTCAGATGTTCATTGGCAAACTTCAGACGGGCCTGTACATGTGCTTTCTTGAGCAAGGGGACCTTGCGGGCGCTGCAGGATTTCAGTCCTTCACGGCATAGTGTGTTACCAATTGTTTTCTTGGTGACTATGTTCCCAGCTGCCTTGAGATCATTAACAAGATCCTCCCGCGTAATTCTGGGCTGATTCCTCACCGTTCTCATGATCATTGAAACTCCACGAGGTGAGATCTTGCATGGAGCCCCAGACTGAGGGAGACTGACAGTTATTTTGTGTTTCTTCCATTTGCAAATAATCGCACCAACTGTTGCCACCTTCTCACCAAGCTGCTTGGCGATGGTCTTGTAGCCCATTCCAGCCTTGTGTAGGTCTACAATCTTGTCCCTGACATCCTTGGACAGCTCTTTGGTCTTGGCCATGGTGGAGAGTTTGGAATCTGATTGATTGATTGCTTCTGTGGACAGGTGTCTTTTATACAGGTAACGAGCTGAGATTAGGAGCACTCCCTTTAAGAGAGGGCTCCTAATCTCAGCTCGTTACCTGTATAAAAGACACCTGGGAGCCAGAAATCTTGCTGATTGATAGGGGATCAAATACTTATTTCCCTCATTAACATGCAAATCAATTTATAACTTTTTTGAAATGTGTTTTTCTGGATTTTGTTGTTGTTATTCTGTCTCTCACTGTTAAAATACAACTACCATTAAAATTATAGACTGATCATTTCTTTGTCAGTGGGCAAACATACAAAATCAGCAGGAGATCAAATACTTTTTTCCCTCACTGTATTAATATAACTCATAACAAGGTTAAAGAGTGTACAAGCCAAATAGGATATGGGAGGAAAAAATAAACTGGGAAATTTAGGTGGGGGGGAAGAAGTCTATGTTTTTTAACTGCCCATTTGAGTATTAAGAAGCAGACAATGCAGGTCAGGTAGGACATTCATGAGATTATAACGCCTTCAAAACGCCAATTGTTAGCATTTCTGCCCGATAGAAATCAGTGACCGAACAGGAAAAGGGTTTAATCAAGTAAAATATAGAGAAATACATTTCTCTTTTAGTGAGGTACACAGAGCTAAACCCTATTTTGTGCTTAGCAGTCAGTTTGAGTTTGTAGTTGAATTTATTAAAGGACCACAAAGGAGCTTGTGACAGGCACTGCCAATGCTAGTTAGTGCCAATTTAGTGGTTTGTGGTGAGGGTATAGATCTCTCCTTCACCACATTTCATTAGGGTGACCTGGAACAACTGTGAGAAACCAATTCCACTGATATTCCACCCTCCTGCTGTTCGCTATTTTAAAGGCATGACCACAAGACTGCCTGTAACCATTACCCGGATCACTGATAGCTGATCACATTTCTTTTAATGAGAATGTCATTAATCTTTGTTGTATTATTTAACCCAAGAAACTACTGATACACGGAATATGAACTCAATTACCGAGATTTAGCAAATTGTAGGATTTTAGAATTTATATCGAACTATTATTACTACTACATTTTTGGGACAAGTGCAAAAAAGAGGATTTATTTATTTTAATAGAAATATTATAATCAAGTTTAAATAAGAACAACACTGAGGGTTTAATTATTTTCACTGAGCATCTCTTCAGTTCTGCTGGGAGCTTTGTCACACTTCATTTAATACTTCCAGCAAGCAGCGAGAAGACAATAAATGAGGAAAGCAAACTCCCAATCCATAAAACAAGTTCTTGGTTTCTGACACATTTTTGATTAAGCTTTCCAAAATCAGACCCACGTCATGCTTGCCAAATATCTCATCACTTTGTTTCTGGGAAATAATTACCCTGCAGCAAAACAGGTACAAAAGTCCCAAGAAAGATTGTGTTCCCCTATCAATGTGTCTTTGTAAACGATAGCTTGATTTACAGCATCACAGCTTAAAAAATTAATGAGCAAATAAATAAATGAACAAACAAATTCTAGGGCATAGAGATCACCATGGGAAATCAACAATGTCCCCAGTGGCTGCCAGTATGAGTCTGTGGAGTTGGGTGTTGGTGGATCAATTGCCAATAACAAATTGAAGTATACAATGGGAAAAGAGTTTCAGATTTTAAGTTATTTAGAAAAACAGAAAAATACATAAATACAAACTAAACAATAATCATCATCACAAATATAACACACGTCCCTACAAAGTTTGGCTCAGTATTGCATATTCTCATGCCACTCGGATCCAACTCCTGAATAAAAGCGATCTTTCTTCTATTTGTTCCTCAAAGGTTAAATTCAGTTTGTCCTCTCTCACTCAATAACAACTGCACACCATCACTGGCATTGTCTCTTTCTTGAGACACTCCAACTACTCATGTGCTCTGCTCATGCCTGATGCTGGTCCGGTATTGTTGAAGCAGTCAAACAGCAAAACCTCTCGAGTTTGATGAAATGTGTACAGTTCGAATAAAGGGGCAAAACTCTTTGAGCCAAATGGCAATAGTGTAGTCAATAAACTGTGTCCGTTTATTATGATACATATTTTATCAGACGAGAACATTCCACCCACAGAAGCAAGTGGGTGAATTTTATCGTCAGTATGTCCCACAACAGCCGCAATGCCATAGGTAATTATGAGTGTGGGTGTAAGTCTAAGTTATTCCAAACAAATTGAGATTCATTCCTGAAACAAGCGGCGTCTGTGAGTGGAGTGAGTTTTCCCCAAGAACTGAAATGATTCCAGCACAGTATGCAGCTGTTAATACACTCTCTAACCGTGCATTTGGCTTCTCATACTTTGTAAAGGATTCTAGACTTATTCTGAGCAGTTTTTTAATCATAATTGCGTAAAAGTGTTGATCAGTTATAGTTGGGCCATTGTCCTAGTTGTTATCACTGTCTGATTTTGGCTGGCAGTATTATAGTCTCCACAGGAGGTTTTATAGTCAACAGTGGAGCCTGTGTGTAAAAGGAATGTCTTACTTTACCTCTGGACAACAACATTAATTGGAAAATGTACTTCAAATCATAAAAATTAAGGTGGCTGCTTGCAGTGCAAATGTGAACTGGCATCCATCAACCAACACTGTTCCAATAGAGTTAGGGCGACTGGGTGGTATTCGAATTTACAACTTGGCAGGTACATGAATTTTAAAAAGCCTCTTCCTGTCTTCTGTTTTTCAGTACTAATGTATGATGTGTTAAAAGTCCCTAACAGTTAAGGATTCCCTGGTGAAAGGTGTAACAGATTCCAGGTGAAACGAGCCCCTGGGAGGTTTCTGCAGCACAAATGAGATCCAAAGCTGGCACCTCTGTGGGTTTATGGAAGGCAAAGCTCTTTGGACAGTAAAGGGGCAAGGAGTTTAATAGAGTCAAAAAAGGAGCTCAATTAATGAGGTGCATTACAGCTAAAATCGTTAAATATTAGCCTAAAGCTAAGGTCACACAAGAAAATGTTTTGCCCGATTTGGCTGATACAAATTTCAAAATATTGATACCTACATTGCGATGATCATACTGTGGGATGGATATAGTCAGTGACTGTTGCTCAGCTCCAGCTCTCACAGCAGAGTATACAGGCTATTGCCCTCAGCTCCCCAGTCATGTCTTCACCCACTTTCTCCTCTTAATTTTGTGGTTGTCCGCACAGACGAACGCAAACAGCAACAGTGGCGAGCTCGATAGTCCAGGTCCATGTTTGTTTACTTTTTCTCTGGATGAATCACGCGTGTTTCTGTGAGATTTGGTGAGTTTCGAGGTCAAAGATCCCCACGACAAAGGATTCCAGCTCAGTCTTTAACTGTGTCCCCCCCTGTAGTGTGCACTCCTTCACAATGCAAAATACATACATTCGGTGAAAGACGGTCATTAAAGTTGAGCTTCCAAGAGTTCTCAAAATCGGGTCGGATTGTAGAAATAATGGTATGATCTCATGAGAGACAATTAAAGTTGACTGCACACAGAGGAACGTGGAGTTGAGTACTCAACAGAGTAAGCCAAAAATGATGGAACATACTGTATCTACCCTTCTCGTTTTAATAAGATGGAAGTGGTATTATTATTATTATTATTATTATCATTAGCCTGTCTACGAAATGTCATAGCCAGTGGTAAAATGATATGTTTGTATACTATGAGTCAAAGATAGGCTGTAATTTTGTCCCCAATTACATTTTTGTGGGTTGGTCATCATGCATTCTGGTCAAGGTGTAGGAAGGTCTTTGTGTAGTTGTCAAATATTATATTTTGAGTGTCCTAAGAGGATTTTAGAAGCCATTCTCTCCCTATATTGCGAGAGATATGTATTTGACCACAGGCACACTCACTATCTGCAGTAAAATAGATAAATGCTCGCTCAGCCAATGACAGAAAAGGATACAGATCTCTTTGTCTCTCTGCTGGAGCAGCTCTCTCAGTCTCCTCAGCTCCTCAGGCATGGGTCTGTCCAAGTCCTCTTGGTCTCCCAGGGGTGGGGGAGAGGGATGCTGGTCCCTTCCACCCTGACTGGACCTCCTCTCGGTCACCATCACCTATGACACACAGTACAATGGGGTGGACTATAACATAGTAAAGGGGAATTTGGATCTGTCTCTTGAACAATAGAGAGTTACCTAGGTGAATTACTCTACTGCTATACACTTTGGTTGAGACTGAAAACAACAGTCTCTTCTTTATACAAAGGGTTATCCAGCCATGTCATTAAACCAGACATTGTAGGATCCTTCAGAAAACAGCCTTATGAAATCCTTTAAAAAACTAGTTATTAGCATTCAACGAAATAAGCTACATTGGGCTAATAGGCCTCCTCTCATTTTCAACCTTCATTATGGTCTTAAGTTCAAAAGCATTCAGATTAATGTAATAAACTCTCTCCTTGAATTTAATTGTTGCATTTCATTTCAGAATGGGAGTAGATTTTAATAGGGCTGTTTTACTGATACACACTCAACAGATGGCGATAACCAATTGTTTGTTGTTGGTTAATCTGGGTAGGATCCCCAGGGACTGTAGATATCTGTAGATATATATTTATTGGTCTAAAACAACTTAGCATTACTTATTATCATGTTAATGAGTGATGCAACACACCACAGCCCTAACTCCATGGGTGCCAGTCTGAGCTCTGGGGTACACAGGAAGGAAGATTAAAGCCTTTTTTATTTGCCATAATCAAGACAATCCTGCAGTAAAAATATTTTGATTCAATACAGTTTAAAAAAGTGAAAGTAATCCAAAATAATAAGGCATGTTTCTGTGCTTTAATGTCTTGCACTCTTTGGTTAGTCTTATAAGTATGATCTGGGAGGGTTAATTTCATTCTGGAAAGGAAACTACTTTTCCTGCATCACATACATTACAACAGTTAACCATTACGCATTATAATATATATTATAATGTATATATAAAATAAAACTTTAAATAGAAGTGGTTGCACAGTGTCCAGGGTTATTTCTGACTTTAAGAATGGAAGTCCAGCTATAACACCCTAAAAGGTAGAGCTGACGGGCAGGGAATGAGGGTGGAGTGCAGGATGGTAGGTGTCGGAGAACCGCAAAGTGTGGCCCAGTTGGAGAAGGAGGGTGTGTGGGGCAGTGTCAGCAGAATTAATCGACATCCATGTACAGGCATGAGACCAAATTACTGTGACCTTGAGCAGGATAATAAATGTACTGTACATTTAGGAAGACAAAAAAATACTAAAAAATGAAAAATCTCCTAAATCATGTCGGATGTACAAACTGAGCATGCATGCTGGACAGAAGAATGTAAACTCAGAGGGAGATGGCTTAGCCACAGAAGTACAACAAACTTGAAGAGAGATAAACTGCCTCTCATTCAGACTCTGTATGGCTCCCGTCTGCTCCTCAGGAGATGGTTGCCTGTACAGGAGCCTATACCACCTCCACCCGCCTATACCACAGGCCCTCTGCCCTCTATCAACACTGAGAGGAAGAAGAGCAGCTGTGGCCAAGCGCTCTTTCAGCGCGGTGTTGAGGGCCCAGGGGCACAGGCGTACACCCTGCACACCACTCATTAAGGTATTCCAGTCCAAAATGTGCACTTGGTTTAACGGATTAAACACATACTCACACAGGATTGTACATTGAGACTGCCTTGCCAAACTGAAATTGCTAGATACATACATACATATACAGTGCCTTGCAAAAGTATTCAGACCCTGAAATTGCCCTAATGAGGACACAGTTCCCTTTCCATTGGCCTCCACCTGTGAACCATTAAAGTTGCTGTTACATTTTCTGGATAAAAACCCTACTGCCTGGTTGATTGGTCAGGCTGTGAATCTGAAGGAAAATTAAGACAAAAGAGCATTCTACAGAAGTTGAAGTAATACAAATGCATAGATTAGGAAAAGGGTACAAAATAATATCCATATCTCAGTGAGTACAGTTGAACCAATAATCAGGAACTGGAAGCTGTATCACACCACTCAGGCACTGCCAAGAAAAGGACATCCCTCAAAACTCAGGACTCAAACAAGACTTGTCAGAGAAGCCACAGAGAGGCCAATGGTCACTTTGAAGGAGCTGCAGAGGTCAGTGGCTGGGAGTGGTGCGATGGTGCACCAGTCAACCATATCAAGAGCTCTGCATAACACTGGCCATACCATACCATCTGACCACAAAACCTTTTCTCTCATCGCAGCTGGGTCACTCTCATGCTTTTAGATGGCTCTTTTTTGAGGAACAGCTTCTTCTGAATAAAATTTTGTACACTTTTACAAATCTATACATTTGTATGACTATCTTCAACTTCTGTAGAATGCTCTTCTGTCTGATCTTTCAACAGTGGGGTTTTTATCCAGAAAATTTTATTTTCAAAAGTTCACAAGTGGAGGCCAATGGTCAGGTGATTGTGTCCTTGTTAGGGAAATTTCTTTAATCCGTGTAAACTGGGAGCTTCCAGAGCACCGGGGTTGAATACTTATGCAGCAAATATAACCAATGTCACTTTACAATAATTGATTTTGAGTTTCAGTGTTTAAAAATAAAATATTAAACGGAAGGAAATTTTAATGTACCATTTGTAATTCAGTTATAGAGAACTGGTCAGATGTCTGAATGCTTTTGCAAGGCACTGTATATGCCAAAATTTAAGTTACTGCCTCACCACAAAATAAATGAAAATGGGTTTATGTTCCAGAAATATTTTCTTGTATTTCTGAAGAACATTATGTCTGGTTCAGCAGCATTCCTTTGAAATAATTATTAAATTCCGCTTTGATGATAACTTATCAGTGAAACACGGTTCTGGTTCATTCCCACACTCTGTACTGCATGGAAGTCATCAGCCAGTATGTTTATGCAAACTATAGATGAAACAATGAACAATGCCAGATTAGAAGTGGGGATAATATTGTTCATTTCTCTCCACTAGTTTAAATTAATCTGTCCCTGTTGTTGGGATTTGTTCTCTAGATTTATTTCCTAATCACAGCCTTGCTGCCTGTCCTTGTAAATGTTCCCTAAGTTACTGTTATGAGCCGCAGCCCCATGGCAACAATACGCCTCTCTAATAGCATATTCCGCCTAGCAAATTGTGGGTGCAGATTTTTGCTCCAGTGGAAAATACTGATTCACATGATCAATCTTTGAACTAACTATAGCTACTCTACCTATGCTTTTTTAATAATATAATTCAATTTCAAAACTCCTGTGACTTTCAGAAAATGGGTGTGCAAATTAACTGAAAGAAAAAAAGAGAAAATCACCATGCTTTTTTATTTTTGTGTTCTTAGTGTGAATAAACCCCCCAAATGCATAATGCTCAACTCCTTTACAAAACAGATTAATGTGCACTTGAACTCTGTAGTCAGAAGGGGGCAGTCTTTCCTCTAGAAAGCAGTGTTGGGCATGTCTTGCTGTGTTCAGGGGCTCTCAACTGACCTTCAGAAGACATTCTTAGCCAGGTGACAGTGTGGAGAGCAGAGAACACATTATACTGTCTGAGAAGACACAGTGTAAAAACCTAATTTCCCAGCTTAACCCTCAAATAAAGTAAAGGAAATAACATCTGAATAAAATAATAATGATAACTAGTGAACCCATTTGCAGGATTATCAAACGATTACTGAACCCATTTTCTTGTTGATTTTTCACTTCTGCTGCTATGTACTCCATAACCCCACATTACTCTTCCCATGAAGTTTTGTTTGAAGCATGTCTCTGAATATTTGTGTATTCATTTTTGTTGCAATCCTGAAGATGATAGAGAGCTGCACTTATAAATAGGCTGCAATGTATTTATCCCTTCAGCCTCCCATTACATAATTAAACTATTGGTCCTCAGCTGGTGTGGCCTAGTTAGGTCAACAGACTGGAGGGAGAGAACCTGCTGACAGTTGCCAGATTGCATACTTATCATATCTCATCTGCAGATATTGCCACAACACCAACAGGAGCCCACTGATAAAAGTCTGAAAATCAAAACAGATTTCTCCACTATAAACACAGCCACACTCTGCCTTAAAACCTTAGTTACTAACAGACTCCCTACCTCCCGTCCTCTGCAATTCCAGCTGTCAAGCTTCATGTGCTAATTATTATGATGAACGTAATCAAATGAAAGTCCCCCCCCCCAAAGATTCTCCAAATGATCTCAGACTCTGCTGAGTCAATGGAAAATGACTCAACTAGCAAACCACAATGTAATTCAGTTCAACAGGTAGACAATTTTGTTATACAGTACAGATTGTTTCCCCCTTCTTAAAGCACTGAAACGCAGGGCAAGGGTCTTGATAAACTCCCCTTTAAAAGACAAACAATTACTTTAATTCTGCATGTATTTAATTCCATGTTTCCTTTCATTGCATGGATGTTGAAACTAAACCCAATGTAATTTGACCTTATTTGAGTGACACTATCCAGACATGCAGTCACATTTCAAATGTGAACATTAACACAACATTAACTCTCAGTCTAAACATGAACGCAGAATTGTGTTTAAAAGACTGGACACAGACATTACTAAATAAACAAACAAAAAACAAGCAATCAACAAAAACAAAATGTAAATTAAACAGGCGTAAAGGCTTATCACTTTTGGAACGGACTATAATAGGTTTCTCTACATTCAGTTCTAAGACCAACCATATGAAAATGTGCAGCCCTGACAGATAATGGTACAAAACACCTAGGTAGAAACATCTGTGTCTAATAACTTGGCCTTGTGCATGATACTGGAACTGACACAGACAAGAAGTATATTATTAATAACTGGCACACAATCTCTGTGGAAATACATTTTAAAACATGGGTGACTTGGAGTGTGGAAGTATGAGAGCGGATTTAACTCAGGAGACCTCAGTTTATTTTGTCCCAGAGAACAGGTGGAGGGGATCCAAACTCTGTTGAGTGTAGGGGACTGGGGAGAGTGAATGACGGGTGGGGGCGGTGGCGATTGGAAAGGGGCTCACCTTGAGCAGTTGGAAGCAGTGACGGATCTTGCGCATGTCGGCCCCCAGGTCAAGGGTGGCATCGGGTTCTGGGTCCTTCAGGAATAGCTGAAGCTGCTCATCCAGCCTGGAGACACACAGACACAGGCACTGGCACAGACATCCACACTCCCTGTGTCAGCTGGAATCTTTCTTCTACTCGCTAGGTTGATTGCAAGGTTATTTAAATTGCAAATATGTATGACTATCAAATAAGTATTCAATATGCAATATGTACGTATTTATATATGTATGTATGTAAGTATGTATGTATGTATAAATACCCCTGCTATATTAAAAAGAGCAGCAGCAAACACTATGGAAATTTCCCATTTTGACAATGGTAATTATTAGTCTTCTGCATCTAATCTCTCATTTATGTCATCCATGCTGTATATATACACAATGGCAGATTTGTTGTCCTCAGGCTGAACAAAGTCAAAATATTATGGCATCCTTTTCCACAATGTGTTAAGAATTATCACTTTAGAGGGCCAGGCTTATTTCAGACTTCAGGGGGAGTCATGTTTTAATTTGAGTGGAATCAAAGAAAAACAAATGTACTTCAACAATGCTGAAATAGTTCTAATTCTTCTATTTGAGTGAAATATATAAAAAAACAGTACCCACATGTGTCTAATGGACCATTCTTTTACCAAATACTCAATAAATTAGAATACTTTGGCCTACTAATTGATTTAAAAGCATGAGGAGAACAAAGAGGAAGAGAAGGAGGAGAAGAGAAAAAAAAGAAAGGAAAAGGCAAATTTTAGCATCATCAACAACAAGTACACCAGAAAAGCTGGAGCAGGAGGTGGGTGGCGTTAGAGGTACATGTGGCGAAGGTAAAGTGATCATCAGACTGGCCTGCCAGGGCTGCTGTCCCGGGCCCCTCCCCCGGAGCCCCTCCTGGCACCCAGGCCCTGAGTGTGGGAGGGCTGTGATGGGGAATCAAGACGCAGCTGGCTCAGTCTTGGCCGTTGGGGACAACTTAGAGCGGGAGCAACTTTTTTCCTAAATAACCGTCAGGCCCTGATTGATGGTATTTATGCAGATCATCTACCAAGATCTGAATTGGAACGGATGTTTGTGATTTCTTTGTTGTATGTGTGTGTGTGTGTGTGTGCGGTGTTTCCTTTCTTTCCTTTCTTCTTTCTTTCTGTCTTTCTTGCAAGAGCAGGAAAGAGCACCTTTTGGCATTGTGTGGCTGATGAAAATTATGTTTTTTGATCTACCGACCCTCATCTGTACCAGCTATGCCCCACTGCCCTTGCGCCCCATTCTTACAGCTCCAGGATTACCAGTATAATCGAAAGGGGAGGCTTGTCCAGAGAAAACAGGGCAAGAGGAGAGAATATTCTGAAATCTAAAACGCCACACCCTGCTAGGAAGTGCAGCATATCCTGGGCTCCTTCTAAAGCCTCACTTCCTAGATTTGGGAAGAAGGGAGGTGTTTCACAGTACAATGGTGCAGGTGGTGGTGGGGGGACACAGATAAGCAGCCTTACTGGCCAAGGAAGGTCATTCAATGATGATAAAAAGATTAAACAATAAATCAACAATCAATGAGGTAATAAAAAAAAATTATACACAAATTAAGGATCAAAGGTGTCAACACATTTCTCATTTGTTAGAGGAGTAGCACAGGACATAGTATTGATCCATCTGAATCATGCATCATTTCTCATATAAACTGATCAGCCATAACATTATGACCACCTGCCTAATATTGTGTAGGTCCCCCTTTTGCCGCCAGAACAGCCCTGACCCGTCGAGGCATGGACTCCACTAGACCTCTGAAGGTGTGCTGTGGTATCTGGCACCAAGACATTAGCAGCAGATCCTTTAAGTCCTGTAAGTTGCGAGGTGGGGCCTCCATGGATCGGACTTGTTTGTCCAGCACATCCCATAGATGCTCGATTGGATTGAGATCTGGGGAATTTGGAGGCCAAGTAAACACCTTGAACTCGTGATTCATCAGACCAGGCCACCTTCTTCCATTGCTCTGTGGTCCAGTTCTGATGCTCACGTGCCCATTGTAGGCGCTTTCGGCAGTGGACAGGGGTCAGCATGGGCACCCTGACTGGTCTGCAGCTACGCAGCCCCATACGCAACAAACTGTGATGCACTGTGTGTTCTGACACCTTTCTATCAGAACCAGCATTCACTTTTTCAGCAATTTGAGCTACAGTAGCTCGTCTGTTGGATCGGACCACACTAGACTGGATAGGATCCTTGGATCACTTAGTTATTAATGGACACCAAACGAGCACGATGGGTCGAATGGCCTCCTCTCGTTTGTAAACTTTCTTATGTTCTTATGTCACCGGTTCACCGCTTTTCCTTCCTTGGACCACTTTTGATAGGTACTGACCACTGCAGACTGGGAACACCCCACAAGAGCTGCAGTTTTGCAGATGCTCTGACCCCGTCATCTAGCCATCACAATTTGGCCCTTGTCAAAATCGCTCAGATCCTTACGCTTGCCCATTTGTCCTGCTTCTAACACATCAACTTTGAGGACAAAATGTTCACTTGCTGCCTAATATATCCCACCCACTGACAGGTGCCACGATAACGAGATTATCAGTGTTATTCACTTCACCTGTCAGTGGTCATAATGTTATGGCTGATCGGTATATATTGCATCATGATACATACGTAACTACATAAGATAGCTATAATAAAAAAGGCCCTGCTATGTTCTTCTCAGTAACACTGTTTGGCCAGGTACTGATAACAAAACTAATCAGTGAGTAGTAGCAGGGAGGTCGTGGTAGCTCTCACAAAACAGAATTGAGAAATGTCTATTCAATGAGAATTTACTTTACAGATATGAAGGTAACCTTAATGCATATAACCTATGAACATTTATATACAGGCCAGCAGGATAGGTAAGGAGTTGCTGTACTTGTGGATCTCATCGTCTGTGAGCTGGTCAGCCCTCTGCTCCCCGGTCACCATGGCCAGCTCCTCTCTCAGGGCCTGGATCTCCCTCTTCAACTTCACAATCAACTGCAAACACAGCTGGAATTAGATGCTTTTCCTCCCCTGCCTCCCACTCTGCCAACTCCCTCCCTTTCCCTTCCTCCCCTGTCCTCTGCTTGAATTTATGTGTTCCTCCTTCTCCTAATCCTTCGCTCCTTCTCACTCTCCCCTTCCCCACCACTCCTTTTCCCCCCCCTCACTGTTTCTGCCTCCCTCAGTTCCTCCCTCTCTCTCTCCCTCTCAGTTTATTCACAGTTCTTTCAGGTTAGCCATCAGCATACAGATTAAAAGCAAATGCTTCAAATTTGTGGCAGCATTTAAAAATAGATTTCAGGAAGCTTCACAAATTCAAACCATCAGCGTAGAACCTGCTTCCAGCGGACGCAAATCCAGAAGCAGTCCATCTCTCTTACATACTGCTCTCCCAAAGCATCTGCCAACTATATGTATTATTTGATTTGCCTCTGGGATACTATCACTACAAGTACAGACAGACAGCCCTTGCTCCAACTGCTTTTATTCTCCTGGTGGTCTTCAACTGCAAGGCCACCAATACTCAGTAGTGGCCAGCACTGCTACTTTTCTCTGGAAATTATTGAGATGTTAAGGAGAGGTTGGTTAAAGAGGAAGGTCCTGCTAGAGACCCCATGGGGGACTGTGGTTGGTATGGCCACACTGAAGAAGGATTTTTCAGCAGAAAGAGAGCTTCAACATTTACTCACTTTGGGCCTGATTTTCATGATTTTATTAGAGCTATTGTAGCATATGTAAAGCTTCACTTTATTTCTCAGATTGGTTGAAAAAGTCCCCCAAAATATTAATTTGAGATTACTGTAAAATAAACTTAACATGAACTGTGGGGCTTACTCATGAGTAAACGATTTACCAACTTTGGAAAACCAGGCCCTTTCACTTAACAATATTACCAGGATTATTCAGTGAAAAGTCCTGATTTTCCAAATATATGTGGGAGAAGCTTCCCAGCAGTGAAGTGCTCCTTTCCAAGTCTCTGTGTCTTAAACAGAACACCTAATCTGACCACATATTGCTGTTGTACTTTTGAGATAAAACAGAATGCTTTTTCTTAAATTGTTGTAGGTTTTTCAAGATTATTATTATTCAGAAAAGTGGGATATGCAAAAGGAAAATTCTGGCTAGAGGCTGCTTTGACATCGCACTGACGGGAAAAACGGTTTCGACCACCCAGAAAACAAATGCGGCCTGGCAAACAAACCGAAGGCTGTGCCCGTTGTAGCAATGGCATACATCAGTGAAATAAAGAATCCAAAATTCTCCGCATCCCAAGACAACCTTCCACCCAGCAACAGGACTCTCCATCTAAAAACCCTTCATCGGCAGTTGCTAGTGAAGAGGCTGTAATGGTTTTCTGCAGCGACTAAGGTTTCTGTGGTGGGCTGGAGTTCCTGGAAGAAACCTGGGTTGGGCGATCAGCATTTTAAAGCAAGAAAACCACCACAGCAAACTAATCAGGATCTCACTGCAGCGAGCACAATCCCTCACGCCCTGCAGCTCCAGCAGGAGGAACTGTAATGGTTTGCTGGAAACCTGAGGACCGAGGGCTCAATCAGTAATTTTACACAAGACTTGTTGCCGATGAATGTGAACAGTAAAAACTTTGTGATGAAATGGTCACAGTGCAACCTATTGACCTCATGTTCATAAAGTATGGACACTACTCAACCATGCTTATTGGATATCAATTTCTAATTGAATGACCCCAAATCATTTCCATTCTCCTATTGTAATTTGAATACATTATTTAAACTCTTAAAAGTTTTCCTTCGCATTATAAGAGCCCCCATTGCAGTATCTATAAACAAGCTTTGCTTTACCTCTTAGACAAGTATTTACTGAGGGCACAGTGTGAGCAAATTAACATCTAATTATTAAGATAATAAAAAGGCCACATTTGAGACCGTAATGCAAATCAATTTCTTATTTAAACATTGCGCAAAGAACTGTGGTAGAGGCTGAAAAGCATGATAATATTTTCTTGGTGTCGAGATAGCAGATTAAATCGAGTAACACTGATATGTCTATACACAGGCAAGCACCTTCTGTTCACCTGCTATATTTACCCTAGTCCCCTTGACATTTGGAGTTGGTTCTTTTTTTGTCAGCATAAACAATCTTTATGTCAAGATGTCAAATCCAATGCATTACAGTAGTATACAGGATGTAACCCAGGATGTAACTTCCATCAGAGTAATTGTCAGGTCAAGTCAGCATATTGATGCTTCAAAGAGAGGCGCTGGCATTGAACCACAGGAGACTGAGCCCTCTGCAAGATCTCCAAACAACACACTGAGATACTAAACAGCAGGGGTCATAGGGGGCCAGGCAGCCAGAGTTGAACCTTAGCTTTAACAAATGTCTTAGAATAATGGAGACTCTATTTATTACCTTAGCACAGACCAAAATATGAAATTAACACTAACTACATTTGGCACATTTTCTGATTTAAAGGGGAACTCCACAGAAAATCCATATTTTCTCAGGTTATTCTATAAGTAGAGACATATTATGTGGAGTTTTTCATGTCCAGCTCATTCTATGTACCAGAAATCAGAGATCGAAAAATATGCTGTGATGTCACAAGGGTACTAACTCCAGAGCCAAAGTCTACCGTAGGACTCTAACCCTAACCTTAGCCCAGACCAAAATGTAGACCTAATTTAATAAGCCCTAGACTAATTTAGCATAATTGCTCCTAATATGCATCTTGTAAGATCACTTCTGATATCATCTGCATTTCTAATTATAATTTAGCTTCATCAAATTTTCTATTGCTGGACTTCTTTTTTCCCCGTTTTCTTTCTAACAATTTAAGCCTTATAGCATTTGACATAAATCCCTATGTGTGAGAATTATTCCAGTCTCTCCAACAGTTGTTTTACTATTAATATTTTTTGATGTTCTTTCCACTTCCTGGTGTCCATAATGTTCTTGAAACTACACTATCAAACATAACTTGACTCAGATCCCAGAAGACCTTTACTAGTCATTCATCATTCACTCTGAATCCAAAGAACTGCATAAACTGCACTTACAGACCTTCATTTTCACACAATCACTTTCCTGGCCTGGCTGACACAACAGCCTTTCTATATTTGGACGGTAAAGAAAATAGAGCCTGATGATTTAACTTCTGTGGTCACCACTAAACGAAACTGGAATCATGCAAAGCACTGAGTCTTTGCTGAAGCTGCAGAGCCAGTGGAAACAGGCAATTCAGATCCAGCACCCAAAGAAGAAACTAATTAGGCCTTTGACCGCCTTCCATAGGGTAATTAAGCCGTGATGAGTCCTGTGGCCGGCCACATGCTGTATGACAAGATGACATCAGAGAGTCCTCACACAGCATGTGTTCGGATGGCCCTGGATCCTGGGAAAGGAGCTCCAGCCACAATCTCCCACAGGGTGCAGGCGTTCCCCTCCACATCCTTTAGAAGCTAGCAATGACAAGTTCCTGCAATCCCTCGGTCCCGTTCAGTTACAGCCTCACGCGAAGTGTGCACAAGGTTGCCTACGCAGGATGAATGACTATCCACATTTTAAAAAGTCACTATAAATAATGAAAAATAACATAAATAATTTTCAATCAGGAGCATGAATTAGATGTGTGTAGTCCCACCTACAGTCATTTGATCTATTGTTATTTTTGAAGTGTTTTGGCCTTAACCCTATTTTCGCCCTAACAACAATCTGTACCAGAAGCCTAGACAACACTAAACATTTTAACTAGGCCCATACAAGTCTACACACAATTGAGTGAACGCAGAAAAATGCTATCCTGCATTTACTAGTTCCTCTAACTCTAAGCATTATTTTATCAATAAACTTGATTTTAGTGCAAAACAGCTTAATTAAAATAATACTTGTAACCATAAGACCATTTCTACCTCAATCTGTATCCACAGTGGAAACGTATCAAGTTTCTACATTTTCTGATTTAGAATTTTCTATTTTTTCTATTTTTTCTCAAACATCCAAATATACAGTTCATACATGCATGACAACTAAACTACAAAATCTTCACAATTTAGATTCTTAATTCAGCATTATGTTACTCATACACCCAAATCAAGCAGGAGTCATGTAGGAATTTAAAAATGTCAAGTTTCCATTCCCTAGCAGTATCATCTTTCTCAGAAACCAAGTGGCTGTGCTGGACTGGCTTTCTCAGGGAGCTGTACAGTTCCTCTGTTAAATCTCAGCTAACACACCTACCGCAAACAAGCGCACTGATACCGCCACTCTTTCCTGTGTAAATGTCTTTGGCAAGATGAACCTGCAGGAATTTTAAAACTGCGTTCCAAAACATTTTCTCTGGCTGGCTCTAATAGCTCAGTGTTTGGGTTGCAGGTATGTGCTAATAAGGCTGTCTGGTCGTCGGCACGGCAAAACTCCTGAGGCTCTCAGGACTGATGACCTCTGCAGAGGGCCTTGGGTGTTTGTGTGTTTTGGTGTGGGGGGGTATAGTTTATCCAGGGAGTTTATTCATTCCCTGGGCAAAGAAGGATGTGGGTATTCATGCAGATGCAGACATCCACAACACAGCTTTAGATGAGTCATGCAAGCACCTCCAGGTAATGACCAGAATGCAGACCACAAACAAACATGCATTCCTCTGGGTTGAGAGCAAGCTGACTCTGCAAAACAGGAGGAACTCTTCAAGCACTGATCTGAGCTGGCAGAGAAACTCTTATCTCACAGAAATGAACACACTGGGGTGACAAGCCCCTTTGAAACTGGTACATCATTCAGAGGAGTTAGGTATTTTTGCAATAGTTGTATTTTGTTGATCATGATTTAAATCAATGAATAAATCATAGGCCCCACGTATTATAGAATCACACAGGACGTAATAGTATAAAATGACATGTGGCAATCCTTGAAATGTCTAGGATTACAAGTATGTCTATCGAGGTCAAATCTGTGCGAGAACAAATTATATTTAAAATAACGAAGCACAATCAACGAGATCAGCAAATTTAAAGTGAAACAAAAACATTATTCAGTAAGAAAGATGATCAATACCACTGTGAGATCATTTGTGTGCATTTAGTTTCTGCCAGCTGGATTACGCATCTTTGTATTGTGTTTAGTCTTGAAGAATTACTTTAATTCTATTGTGTTGAATTTTTTAAGGATTGCAATGAGAAACGCTGTGGACCATCAGGCTGCAGTAGCTGCTGTCCATTATTTCCCTGCTAGACACCAAATCAAATAACATGAAGCCGCAGACTGTCTTTAAAACATTTTATAATGGTTTAAAACCGGGCACTGTCTGTCAGTTTAAGCCGTTATGCCCCAGACCATAAAACAGGACTGACAAAGATAACTCGGAACTGCTGTTGGAAAGCATATTGTTTTAATTGAATTCGGAAAGTAATGGAGATATGTTTTCTCTGCCTGAAAACAGTGGATGGATACCAATGAAGCTCTTCATCCACCCTGACAGCAAAGACGTGACAGTGAAAAGCAGTGACTTGCACAGACTGGCCATCCACGGCTGAGTGAGTTTTTCAGTCGTTCCAATCCACATCCTGTATACTAGAGGTTGGCGTACAGAGGCCTGTTAAATACTGGTTGTCTTGTTGAGGCTGGACTGAGACAACCGAAATGCATTTAGCCTGTGAGAAAATGAACATTGAACCAATGTTTTTAAAAGATGAGAGGCATAAAATGAATACATCATTTTTATATATAACCCTTTCCACTGCATGACTCTTTATAGAAGAGGATGTATCAATGCAACCTCAACTTTCAGCAGGACAGCACTCAAGAAAACTGAAAAAATCTTGAATAAGTTTACACCTACAGTGAGGGAAAAAAGTATTTGATCCCCTGCTGATTTTGTACGTTTGCCCACTGACAAAGAAATGATCAGTCTATAATTTTAATGGTAGGTGTATTTTAACAGTGAGAGACAGAATAACAACAAAAAAATCCAGAAAAACGCATTTCAAAAAAGTTATAAATTGATTTGCATGTTAATGAGGGAAAAAAGTATTTGACCCCTTCGACTTAGTACTTGGTGGCAAAACCAATGTTGGCAATCACAGAGGTCAGACGTTTCTTGTAGTTGGCCACCAGGTTTGCACACATCTCAGGAGGGATTTTGTCCCACTCCTCTTTGCAGATCCTCTCCAAGTCATTAAGGTTTCCAGGCTGACGTTTGGCAACTCGAACCTTCAGCTCCCTCCACAGATATTCTATGGGATTAAGGTCAGGAGACTGGCTAGGCCACTCCAGGACCTTAATGTGCTTCTTCTTAACCACTCCTTTGTTGCCTTGGCTGTGTGTTTTGGGTCATTGTCATGCTGGAATACCCATCCACGACCCATTTTCAATGCCCTGGCTGAGGGAAGGAGGTTCTCACCCAAGATTTGACGGTACATGGCCCCGTCCATCGTTCCTTTGATGCGGTGCAGTTGTCCTGTCCCCTTAGCAGAAAGACACCCCCAAAACATAATGTTTCCACCTCCATGATTGACGGTGGGGATGGTGTTCTTGGGGTCATTCCTCTTCCTCCAAACACAGCGAGTTGAGTTGATGCCAAAGAGCTCGATTTTGGTCTCATCTGACCACAACACTTTCACCCAGTTCTCCTCTGAATCATTCAGATGTTCATTGGCAAACTTCAGACGGGCCTGTACATGTGCGTTCTTGAGCAGGGGGGCCTTGCGGGCGCTGCAGGATTTCAGTCCTTCACGGCGTAGTGTGTTACCAATTGTTTTCTTGGTGACTATGGTCCCAGCTGTCTTGAAATCATTAACAAGATCCTCCCGTGTAGTTCTGGGCTGATTCCTCACCGTTCTCATGATCATTGAAACTCCACGAGGTGAGATCTTGCATGGAGCCCCAGACCGAGGGAGACTGACAGTAATTTTGTGTTTCTTCCATTTGCGAATAATCGCACCAACTGTTGTCACCTTCTCACCAAGCTGCTTGGCGATGGTCTTGTAGCCCATTCCAGCCTTGTGTAGGTCTACAGTCTTGTCCCTGACATCCTTGGACAGCTCTTTGGTCTTGGCCATGGTGGAGAGTTTGTAATCTGATTGATTGATTGCTTCTGTGGACAGGTGTCTTTTATACAGGTAACGAGCTGAGATTAGGAGTGCTCCTAATCTCAGCTCGTTACCTGTATAAAAGACACCTGGGAGCCAGAAATCTTGCCGATTGACAGGGGATCAAATACTTATTTCCCTCATTAACATGCAAATCAATTTATAACTTTTTTGAAATGCGTTTTTCTGGATTTTTTTGTTGTTATTCTGTCTCTCACTGTTACAATACACCTACCATTAAAATTATAGACTGATCATTTCTTTGTCAGTCGGCAAACGTACAAAATCAGCAGGGGATCAAATACTTTTTTCCCCTCACTGTATACTTGTTTAAGACTGTTGCATTAAGCACCTTAACTAAGTTAAGGAGTTAACGAGGAAATCTGCTACATTTAACACTTAAAGTGAATCAACATGCAACTAGCACCTGATCTTTGTAGTATGGAAATGATTACGGATTATGAAGAAATAACGAGTGAGAGAATAAGAAAAATAAATATGATTAACTTCTCCCCTCACACATGGTCCTTTGTATGCCCAGTAGATTTCTTGCTTTCAATTCAAGCCTGACACAGAATGAGTCATATCTAACCAGGCCACAGGCTAAAGACTTCCATTGTAAGTCCACATGTGTTGATCAGTCCAGCTCTAAGCTGGGGGCTGAGCCCAGGGGTGCAGGGCAGTGACCCACGAGGCTGGATCCAGCTCATTGACTCCAGGCCTGGCCAGGAACCAAGCAGCTACAACACAATGTAATGGAGGCCTTTCTGTGATCAGTCTGCAGGATTGTCTGCATCCCACTCTTGTATTATGGCGGTCCCTAGTTTTAATTGTAGACAGAGTGTACTGCATAAGGGCCTCTGACTCAACTGGTCGGCTATCAGTGCTGATCTCAAAACTATCGTTCCTGGAAAATCATAAAAATCTAATAGAATGACAACGAGTGTGAACAAACCCCAATATCAATAAAGTGCTGTTATTTATGCCAGAGGCGTTTCTAGACTTCAAGTTTTAGGTGGGCATCGAAATGGTGTCCAGGATTGGGGTGCCGACTGTGTTTTTTTCTGGTGTTAGAGCAGGGCGGGGGTTGCCGACAGTGTTTTGCAGAGTTACTTCTTCATTCACGGATTTTTTTGCTGTATTATTTTTAGGGGAACCGAGAGAAAATACAAGGGGCGGCTGACAGTGTTTTGTTGAACTGTTTGACCATGCCGTTTCTTCATAATCGTATTATTTTTGGGGGGCTGAGAGAAAATACAGGGGGGCTGAAGCCCCCCTAAATAGGGTCTAGCGACACCCCCGATTTATAAATGTCTCTGCTATAATAATGTGTCAGTAGCTGCATCGGTATTAGACTATACACTGACACACAATGAATCAGAAATGTTGCCTAGATAAACACAACAAAGACACCTTTGTTCACGATATAAACAACACATAGGACATTGTCCTAATTCGCTACAGAATCATCATGTTTCATAGGTCCCGCCTGGTCCACATTTCACACAGATCTTCTTCAGGGTGGTCATTTGGCTGATGAATTTCCTACTGTCACCTCAGGCAGTTGGGCGTTTGGAACATTGGCAAGAGCAGCAAATTATCTATTGAGGATTTGCCTTAATTCGCAGTGATGCATTTTTGATGAAGGAGTACAATCCAAATCAGCATCACAATATATCCTCATGACTACATCCGTTACATAATATCAATCTAAAAATAAGAACTGCAGGGAAATTTTCAGTGCTCCCTCAGTGTAGTACTTCAGCACTACTTCACTCTGCCCACAATCGTCTTTTTAATCAATTCTTATTTCCACTTTATGCTCTTCAAGCTCGAAGTCTTGTGACTCTGCTCCTTATGTGCTGCTGGAGGTTTTCTATACTGTACCATTAGGCTGTACTGTACATTTCTATTAGAACTCTTTGCACTACTCAGCATCTGCAATGCAATAATATCTTCTGCTCCTTGTACGTTTCTAACGCAATTTTGGTTTAGAATGCACGTCACCCTGGATATAGGCATCAGACACTTAAATGCAGGCACAAATCAGTACAATAAATAACTCTGATTATAATATGGCTCACCAGTCCTGTGTCCAGCTCCTCGTTGAGAAGGGCTTCATTCTTGATAAGTGCCACTCTCTGTGCAAATCGACAGGTGGAGATGGACTCCTGAGAGCAGACAGACAAGAGCGGCTGCATTAGGCATTGTGAGGCCATGGAAACTCTTTTCGATAGATTTAATCTGTGAGCAAAGGGGTTTGCAATATACACAAATACAATTTTTAATCAGCCCTTCTAAGTGCTGAGGCTCACGTCAAGGTTCCTCCTTTCCACCGACACCGTGGCGATCATGGTGGTCATGCAGTTGCCGCCCAGGCTGTCCCGCAGCACCGAGGTCATCATGGAGTTGCGGTATGGGATATGGGAGCGATTCTTCTCCGACAGAGCGATGATCACCTGGGGAAGAGAGGTGACAGCAAAACACCCTGCTCGTCACAAAAAACCTCTTCATTTCAACATGAGACAAAACACCATTTCCTGATTGTCCAAAGTTTTGAAAGGATTTACTAATGACTAAGTGCAGTACACACGTTTATTATACTACTGTAACATATTTACAGCTTGTAATACTCCATAAATGGTTAATTAATTTGGAAAAACTGCAAAATTAATAAAAAATGTAAATAAAACTGCTGTTCTCTCTCATAAGTAACTATTTTATCTTTTTAAAACTAGTAGGATATGGCTCAGTACAATAGAAACATATATATGGTGGCATGTTAGCACAGTGGGACTACTGGGACCCACACTTGTTCTTGAAAGTGAAGCTATAAAGATGGGAAGGAGTGAGATAGATGGTGAGAGAAACTCTTGGAAGAGCGTGGTTCTGGTACCTGCTCCAGGTAGTGTAAGGACAGGTTGATGTACTTGGCTTCGGTGAGGAGTTGCCCTCCCACCCCAGTCTTGCCAACGCGCTCAGAGCCAGCCAAGTCCACCAGGTGCAGTTTGGAGCGGCACACCGTGGAGGAATCCGGCTCCCGACTGGTCACGTGCACAGTGAAGATGCAGTGAGAGCGCGTGGATGCAATGTTCATCGGGGTCTGCCAGAGACACAGACATAGAGGGCAGTCAGAGAACAGTGGAGCACAGATATCCCCTTATCACAGAGCAATCTGACTTTTATATCATAAATATAATGTTTGACGCATATAAAAAGATACTCTGCCTCAGATCATGTTGCACTTATATGTTTTTGTCTACAAGATGATATCAGGAAGAAAGATAAAGGACCTCATCATCTGTGGCTGGGCTGTTTTACATCACCTTACAAAAAAGAAAAGTAAGGACAGTTTTGCCTTGTTTGGTGCCTCATATTTTGGTGGCAGAATGTTTTTTTTTTTTTTCAGGTCAGGTTTTGAGTTTATTTCAGTTTAAGGAGTATTAATTAATGAGGTACTTTATGTAAAATGTCACAGGCAGAGAAGCAAAGTGCAATAATTATGAATTAAAATAAAAACAAATGTCATACATAAAACTTCAGAAGATGAGGGGGGAGAGAGATTAATTACCTTAAAAAAGAAATTCAAGTAAAGACAAACAACAGACAATGGCGTGGGTTAGCAGGACCATTCGGTGTTTAGGACAGTGTTGCTGATGAAAGAGGACTGGCAGCATTGATGTGTCCTCATTGACTAACTGTCTCCTCTCTTACCTTCCAACAGTGCAGTGCAGTGCAGAGAGAGAGAGAGAGAGAGAGAGAGAGAGAGAGGAGGCTACTCTGTTCACACCTCGCCATCTCACAGCTGCAATGTGGCCAAAGAGAGACCGCTAACCAGAGAGACACTAACCTTGCACAACGCTGGAAGTAAAAGAAAGGATTGTACAGCTCCTGATGGCATTCATAGAGCAAAGCATCAACCTGTAGAGTTGAAATGAGGCACCTGCTCACACTGCATTTTCATCCATAACTTTGGGGGTAATGTCTCTGCTTCTTCCACAGCCAATTATGACAGAACATGAACACACCAGTAATACTAAGTATTACGTCACTACTGAAGCCTTTCAGCTGAATACACAGATGAGGCAGTAAGACTCACATGGTTGTTGAGTTAGCAATTAGAAATCCAAAGCCCCAGTTTAGCCTTTGAAACAGTGTGAACAACAATGTGTGAACAACAAAAGTCCCAGAAAACGCTAGAGATAACAAAATATTTAAACAGTCAACACGCTTCAAGCATGTGGGGATAGTTTGTGTTCCTTTTTTTCACGTTCTGAGTTTTTCTCTTCTGCCAGCGTCAGCTGTTCGGATTCCTTCCAACAATCGGAACCTGGGGAGCAGTTGATGAGCGCTACGAGCAGTTCAACTCTTTTACACTCACGCTTCAAGCACATGCAGATAATGGCTTTCAATTAGCTTTGGAAACACGTCCAGCTTCGGCTGACGATTCCAGTTGCCACGCGTTTCTTTATACGATGCATTGCAGTCTGAGTTGCGACTGGGCCACAGTCAAATCTCATCAAAACAGGAAGCTTTGCTATAAACTGAAATTTGGCTTTAGAAACAGTGTGTAAGGTGTCCCTTTGGAAGACCATATCTGGTGCTACAGACAGTCCACCTACAGGCCTGATTTTTTTCAATAAAGTCCAAAAAAAAAGACTACCTAATTTTCCCTGAGATTTCCTCTCTCATGTAATCACCTTCAAGGATCGGCGTCATGTACACATATGGTGAACTGAAAAACAAAGAAGTTTATTTTCCGTAGCTAAAAATATGTTGAGCACATAATCTGGGGGCATAGTCACACAAGGAAAGACATAAATACGGGCTGGCTGGCTGACTGACTCACAAGATACAAGAGACACATTAATAAGGGAGAGATGAAGTGCAGATCCAATTGGCGAGACTGATGCACAGACAATAGACTAACACAGACACAAGATAATACTGATATCAAGCTAAGCGGCTGATAGATGGATACTGATATATTAAAAAGGATCAGCAGGCCAAACACTAGAGAGAGACTTGGAGACAGAAAGAAATGCACAATAACTAACAGGCAAAGGCAGAGAAAAAGGCCATGTATGGTATAGTAAATGGTAAAAACCTCAAGCCCCAGAAAATCAGAGACACACTCTCCGCTCCTGCCTGCAACAAAGCAGAATGCTGACATCAGACCAAAGCTTTTTGTGTTGTTGTTTGTTTACTTATAAAAATCAGTCCCACAAAAAACACCAGTGGCCACACAAGATGAGGGACCCCCGGCTTGTGCCTGATCAGCACAGTATACACCATGGCAAGGGGTGTCCGCATAAACAATAGCAGCGTTTGTGCACAGGGGTTAGGGGGACAACAGCTGCACGGCATACAGCAGGGAAGTAAAAAAGAAAAAACGGGCACACGTGGGCGGCCAGAGGTAGCAAATCAAGGGGAAGCAGATCAAAGGTACACACATCGGTGAGCCAACTTCCTGTCCAGTAACAAACTCCAGCTAAAATCCGTAAAAAGCCTCTGTGTATTATGTCATGATCCCCATTTAGACTGAATGTGTCATCTTTCAGTCAAACATATGGTTATCATTGATTTATATAATGACAAAAAAAAAAGAAAGAAGAATCTTTTCTGCTCCAATAGTGCAAACATTTAGCGAAATGCTGCTCTGGGAAGAATCTGGCATTCTGATGCTCAATTAGGACAGTTAATTATACACTCGCTCCTTGGAAAGGCAGCAGGGATTACTGATGGATAACTATCCCAAGATAGGAATAACACTGCATCAGTATGTGCTGACCTTTTCCGAGCAAGCATCTTGGCCACCCAAAATTGGCGGCTCCTCCAGACTTGGAACAGAGGGCATGCTTCTAGAAATCACACCCCAGCTTACAGGAAAACAGTGCAGGATCAGGATAGTTCACAGGATGTCACACGTTGCCCACAAAACAGTGGGGCAGCCTGGATCAGGACCTTAATTTCACACGCAATTTCACAGCAGGAATCCAGCCTGATCTCCTTCAAAACCATACCATAGAGAAATTACTTGAAAAATGCTTTTGGCAATTATCATAACATAAGGTCAGACTTACACAGCTTTGTTGCAGAAATAAAGTTTTGTCCAGTGTTTTGTTTTTCTTTCCTAAAGGCAGTTAAATTCCTCTGAAGCATAGAGTCTATGTCAGAATAAAATGAGCAGCCTGACATAAGAGATGACATTGAGATTAATATGAAAGCGATAACACCAAGCATGAAACAGAGCAGATTCAAAGAGGACCTGATACAGATTATCATGCAGAAGGTTTATATTTATACCAAAAGCTGAAAAGGGTTGTAAAGAGACTGGATTGTTTCAGCCTGTTTGGGTAGTGCTCATTTGAATAATAACTCCATAGTTACAAAAAACTCCAAAAACCTATTAAAAAGTTACTGACTGTAAGTTTCTTTATCACTGCTCTCAAAATTAGGATTTCACCATTGCCTTATTCTACACGAATCACAGTGAAAGCCTGTGAAGTGTCTTAGATACACTATACTATGCTTTTTCTTTTAAGCAGTATCTCTACAACCAACAAGGCAAAGAAAATCCACTTTCTAACGAACACTGACTGCTAGATACTGTTCTTGTCTTACAACTGAACCCATAGGCTTTTGCTAGCTGTAAGCTCTCGCCACTGGGTGTCTCAGCTGCTGCCATCCTGCCCCGCCCTCTCACCTCATCAATCATGCGATTGGTGTCCCCCAGGAAAAGCAAGTTGAGAGCCTGTTCTTCATTGGCTACCTTCTGGATTGACAGATTCTTTAGATGAATGTTCTGATCCGGATCTTCCATGATGGTGACTTTCCTGAGAAAATCAAATACATGATGATTTATGACCTTTACACCAGACAATTAAAGATAGACAGCAACGAGTCAATCACATGCCAATCATAGCATGATGCATGACTACATTATAACTAGGGCCCTGGGACCTCTTTAGACCTTACTTTTCCATAAAAAGTGGTTCCAGTTACTCAGTGAACGTTCTTCCCTCGCTTCCAAGCCTAAGTGTCTCAGCACAGGAATCACAATGTCTAGTTTTAAATGCCATGCCTGTTACGGCTTTATTAGTCAGTTTTGCTTCTACCGTGGGTATCTATCTAACTCCCCAATCTTCTGAATTTGAAGTTTGAAGAGGAATGAGGAATGAACAGGTATGCATCTCTCCAGAGGCGTCTCCAAACCTCCAAAGCACTCAAACCAGTTTTGGCAATGAAAGTTACTGCAGTCACTGTCCCATCAGGCTGCTCTGCCCTGGCGGGTGTGTCACAGTGCCAGTGCAGTTGTTCGCACTCACTCAGGCCAACAGGAACCCAGGAACAGTGAAATTAAGGGCTTTGCAGTGCCAGGAATCTCGGCCATGCTGCGGCCCCAACTCCCACTCACACATACAGCCCAGCCAGGGATTTGGGCCTGTTTACATATGGCATAATAATACTGTGGTTTATTGCCGGTTTCATAACTGCCGTTCATTACACGTACACAAACACACATACATACACAAACGCGTGCAGATGCACTCCCACAAACACAAAGCTTTTGAATCACACTGTCGAAGTGTACAGGAACGGAACACATAAACAAACACAAGAGATGGGAAAAGTCTTTAGTCATTCATAGACATGTGGGGTGATATTCATAAAACAGTAGTGCAGCAGGAATCGAATGTTGGTGCTTTAACAGACAAGTGGAGACCTTTACACAATCTTCAAACAGTGTAAGAGAACACAGATTGATTCCATGAGCACAAAATAAGGAATAAGTACTTCAGGGGATTTGGGTGTCCACCCTTTATCTTTTTTTGGTTTCCTTATTGGGATTAATTTTATATATATATATATTTGTTATTGGCTTGGTTCTATTTCCACAAAATAAATAAACAACAATCAAAATGACCAATCTAAAAAGTATTTATGAGACCAAAATTAAAGGACTGTGACTGTACATATGGTTTGAGGACTTTATTGGGTGCATTTCTCTTTTGCTAAAGTGAAAAAACAAAAAACAGAAAAATCTAATTGGACCAAAAAGCTTCATGAATCTCCAAGACAGATACATTTCAAAGCAGAGTTAAATTTAATCATCTGGCAAGGGAAATTAACACTATTAGTGCATTTGGAGAAAGTCATCAGCCAAAATTTGGCTTCTATGTTTTAAACTACTGGAATGAACATGGGCTGGGCAATAACAGTAGAAGCAGTAGTGCTGCTCTTCCACCACAAGTCCCCTCTCCATAAAAACAAGAAAGGAAAAATAAAATATTCCACTTTTCTTGACAAAGAGTGAGGGAGAACGAGAGAAAGCCTGTCATCTCCAGTGGTTTGTCTGTGTGGTGACTTCTCCTTGAAACAAGAGTCAGGCCCACGTGGTGAGCAAGCATTGTCTATTTTGAGTAGTGTGTAATTTACAAGGCAGAGAGAGAAAGGGAGAGGGAGACAGCCTTGAAGACAGAGAGATACAGAAAGAAACTGAACACAGAGAGAAACAGAGAGAAATTGAGAGGGAGAAAGAGAAGGTGGAGAGGAAAAGAGAATAAAACAGAGGCCACATATTTTAGTAAAAGCTTCCAGTCTCTAGGACTTTTCTCTACCAATACACAATATGTTACTTTAATCCTGACCTAAGAGTTCCTAAGGCTGTGGTAAAAGGCAATAGCTGTCATGGGTTTCCGAAGTAAAGGGTAAGAGTGCATGGGGATGTCTGGAGACTGCAATGTCCACCGATGGTTAGGAGTCTCCAGTGGGAGGGTGGGATTTGTCTATTTTTGTCTAACAGCAGAGGTTCTTGGATATTTCCAGTTAAGAAGAATCGATTTCTCTAGGAAAGCAGTTGACATCAGTACCACAATTTGAAAATCAGCCAAGTGACACTTTTCCAGAGCTATTGTTGAATCCAACTGGCATGTTTTATTTTTTTATCAGCAACAAAAAAACACATTGCATGCTTTTTTAAGATGTTCTGTAAAGATTTTGTGATTTATGCATAAGTTGGTTACTAAGAATCCCTACTTCCAAAGAAAGGGATCCACAAGAATGACTTCATGACTTTCATGTAACCCCCAAAAAGAAAATTAGTCTGGCATAATTGCCAATAGTAAATGCTGAAGAATTGCAATTTTCTGGAAAAAAAAGGTTTAATTAAAATCAAAAACATAAACAGATTGAAAAATAACTGAAACAGATGACAGACATTCTGAAACAGCTCATTATGGGGTTTTTTCCATCTTCCTCTCAAAAAAGCAAGACTTGTGCAACACCAGCTGGAAGGTTTAGCGTTTCTACTGCCTCTAAAGCAAACACACTTGAATGGCTACAGATAGCTCTCAAGCTAACGAGCAGAGTCCCTCGCTTTCAATGAACCCAGGCTCTGACCACTGCAACAACACCCATCAATTACAGCCCAAGTGTTCTGGTTAAAACAAGACACCTTGGGATTGAAGGGATGCCATGTGTGTTCACTCAACCAAGGCAAGAAAACAACATAAGAAACAGCTCTGCATTGCACAGGCCAACTGTAATGTTTTCTGGAGGGTTTAAGGCCACCCTGTGCATAATAAATGAAGAAAGGAGAATTAAATACAGCCTTAAACAGAGACAACTGGATTCTTGTAGAAAACCTTAATTACCACACAGTTTTACAATTCATTCCTTTCCACAACTATGCACAAACATACAGATGTTGTGTGCAAATCCCTTCTGCAGTTGTTTAGACTGATGTTCAAGAGTTTGAAGGCCAGATATGGGAAACCATAAGACCTAATTCATAATCATTTAAGTAAACAGAGGCAGGTACAGAAGGTAACCGGAGAATTGTGAAAGTATAAATATATACTTGTATAAGTATATTCTTTCTCTTGAGGTTAGCCCACCCTACCCCAGCAGTACCAGCCTTTGAGGGATCCTGAACAGTTAGCTATGACACAGCCCAGATAAGCAGTGATGTTTGGACTATTTGTTGTACATTCATTACCACTATTAATGTGTCCTACATATTCTATATTGGCCTCTGATTCCCCAGCTCTACATACTCTTGTATGGGGAGTTTTGATGTCATGCTTCTTTGATCTCTTGTAGCCATGCAAATCTCAATGCGTGACTCCCATACAGTTATTATAACAAGAATCTTAAGCACATGCAGCAATGAGCCATAATTTGGACTCCACTATGCCATTTGTTTGGTTGCAATAGAAACTCCACAAGCTCTTCAACAGGTTGTTCAATGTATGACCCCCTTTGCTTTCACTGGTGCTGATTGTCTTCGGATGTCTGCAATGTTGTCAGCACATTCACAGCTCCAGGCAGCAGGCTGACTTAACTACTTCTAGTGGAGTACGAGTTTTCCCTTTTTGAGGAAAAGGGACCAGGACCCTTGAAAAAAAAAATGGTCAGGAAACTGCATTGTCCAGAATCCACTGCTCTGGCATTAGTAGTTGGGGGGGGCGGGGGTGCAGAGCCAGGCAGTATATATATAAGGTGGCTGTGGGGAACATAGTTATGCTGTTCTTCCTGTCTTAGAAAACAAAGAACTTTCCCAACATCGCCTGGGGTTGAATAAACAACCCCCTGCTTACAGTCAGGACACTCTGACGTTTTGATTTGTAGCTAATTAGCTGAGTTGTTTTGTGATTGTTTGTTGTTTTTCCATTTATTTTATTTGTGTACAAATGCGTGTGACTGTTGGAGACCAGCCTGAGCGCCAATTCCTGCACTCCCCTGCTCAATCAAGGCTCTCTAACAGGGGTGCCAATTCTTGCACTGCCCTAGCACTAGCCTGCTGCTCATTTCCAGGTGAGAAGGTTCTTATATTTTTAGTGTCAGGGTCATACATGATACAGGGTTAAATGGATTAAAACCAAAGAGCAAACTCCCAATCCACCCCAACACGGCAAAACTGGAAAAGAAAAATAGTTTTAAAAAAAGAAGAAACTAAAAATATAAAATGCTCGGCACAGCAGGAAGCAGGCGCCAAAGTGACAATCCCATCACTTGTTCACAACATGCCTGAACCACAGCAAGACACCAAATGCACAGAAAGGGAGGGAGAGGAAAAGAGAGAGTGAGAGCAAATGGCACTTTCACAGACAGATCGAGGAGAATTAAGGGGAAAATTACTGCTTAGAATCCAAGGAAGTCATTCTCCATTCCCCCTGTGGTTTCCTAGGTTTCTGATGAAAAATCCATTCATTTTATTTAATATATATTTGTTTTATTTAATTTATTTTTAGTTTGTGGGACTTTCACCAACCCTCCAGAACAGATACTCATACATAGAAGTAAGCGGCTGTACTTATCTACAAAACTGGTACAACAGATGAAATTGAAAAGAAAATGTACGAGTCATGAGTGACACTGTTTTGAGTTTAATTTGAGTTAATTAAGACCAATGTGTGAGACTGATGGATTTGGAACATAACACCATGGAAGATGTTTTACAATCAATGTTTCCAGACTCCTAAAACAAAACAAAACTTTTGGGATTGAAAATTAACAAAACTGAAGTGACCTGATGTAAAGGTATTTGGAATTACAAGTGTGTTACACAATGTTTATTAATGATTTAAAGCCTTTAAAACTAGTGTCTGTTGATGCCCTAAGGAGATGCTGATGTAACAATAAACACAAGTATACACCTCTGGAAAAAATTAAGAGACCACTGCAATTTGTTTCTTAAATCAGCATCAGCAGCCATTCCATTCTATTTATATTTTTTATTTGGAATTTGGGAGAAATGTTGTCAGTAGTTTATAGAATTAAACAAAAAATGATCCTTTTACCCAAACATACCTATAAATCGTAAAACCAGAGAAACTGATCATTTTGCAGTAGTCTCTTAATTTTCCCCAGAGCTGTATATTGATGGTGAGATATTGTCAATGTGGAATCTTATTCTTTATATGTGCCAAATGAGCTAAAAACAAGACAATAAAATAGGAGAAACTCACGGCAAGTCCTCCAAACGTGTGACCTCGTGTCTGGGGTCCAGCAGGTCATAGCCACACTCATTGTAGATTTCCAGGTAGGAAATGTGGGTGGTGTACACTTTACTGGTGTCCTGCTCAAAGGAAGAGAGAGACTGAGAAAGAGGGCGAGGGAAAGAGGAAGGACAGGGCTGCGACACTGTGAGCTACACTCCTCCATCTCATAGTGAAGGGAAGAGAAAGGTTGCATCAGGTAGAGATGGTCACTTTGCTGTCAGCAGTATGTTACAGCTGAGACAGAGTTGAACAAAGGCAGGGTGACGGCTGGGGCCCACCTACCATGCTGAAGTTGTGGTAGAGGTAGGAGAGTGTGCGGGGGACGATGCCACGGTCGCTGTAGCGCTCCGGCCCCCCTGTGATGGTGAAGGTCTTCCCGCTGCCCGTCTGGCCATAGGCAAAGATGGTGCCGTTGTACCCCGCCAACACACTGACAACGACAAGAGAAGCAAAGGTCCCAAAATAATTAATTCACAGTACACATTTAAAGATTTAATTTCAATTAGGTGCTCTTCTTTGTAAAGAATGGATGAATATGTCCACAAGACTATCAACAGATGTTTTATTGATTTTTTTTGTTTGTTTCCAATTAGTAGAATGCAAACACAATATATAACAAAAAAGGAGAGAAAACAAATAACAAGGTGCTTAGTTTCAGAGAAGCTTTAAAGGGATCACTGACAGGGCATTAGTGACTTGTCCATATCGTGTTTCTGATTCTGAGGTAAGCCAGGGTCAAAGGTGGTCAACCTTAGACCAATCCACTTGAGCTTCAATTAACATCCCAGTCTGAACACAGAGCAACACCCTGCACTGATGGATGGAGCAGCAGTGTCCAAACACTCATAACAACCCCACAGAGGCTGCGTCCACATTCTCCACTGACAACACTGGAAATGTCCGGCAATTCAAGACATTAAAATCACTACTTATAATGAAAGAAAAGAAAACCGGTGCATCACAGAATCTCTGTCCTGTAATCTGCTTTTCAGTTCCCTGGGTTTTACAGTATCTATTTTCCAAACTCAAGTGTGCAGAAGATGTGATCATTAATGAGCAGCAATAGAAAAGGCTAAAAATGCAGTGGCCCAGTGGAGTTACTTAAAACTTGTCATGAATCACTGTGCTCATGCGGACGCATTTTTGAGACATGAATGTGCTTATATTTATATGCTTGTTTGTTTGTTTGTTTTTTCTCCACTTGAAGAATGCAGGCTGCAGGCATTTTTAAGAATAAATGTTGGACAAGCTCTTAATTCTTCCATGTGCTGTGTGACTCCGTTCTATTGGAATTATTTTAGCAAATTCCCCCCGAGGACTACAGCCATAGTAACCGATGGAGACAGAGGGGTAGTCTTCATGGGGGGCTTCAGGAAAGGGGTGGGAGTTTGGCAAGAATGTGAAAAATAAGAATCATGAATAAAGTAAAAAAGATTTTGTTTTTCCCTGCGAGAGGAGTTTGAGGCTTGTTGTTTTGTCTGTTTTTACAAAACAACAAATTTACTTTGATACTTTGGTTGGGTACAACTGATTAAAGAGCTGGGGGAACAGACCTAGAGAAACATGCTCAGCTTCCACAGGTTTTACACTCTAAGCTTTTTAGCATATGAATATACAGATTACTTCCAAATTATTCAAACTGCACAAAATGTTTCAAGCTTTCTATCAGGGCAAATCTAAAATGAAGCATGAGAAATATGGAAAACTTGGTGTACCCGTATAGTCATGTACATGAAACGATAAGGAGGTCTATGTACTATATTCACAGTGTTTCACGGTGTTGTTAACTTTATCAACAACTATTAAAAGAATAAAGCAGGAAATGCTTTCAGTTCTGCTGATAGTCTCAGTAACCCAGTGTTTTTAGGCTACAGTGTTGTGGTTAGGGCTCTGACATTTAACTGCAGGGTGATGGGTTTATATCCTAGCCGAGACACTCAACCCAGATTGTTCCAGTAGAAGAAGAAAAAAATTTAACTGTAAAAATGGATACCCAATGTAAATCACTTTGAATAAAAGTGCCAGACAATAATAATAACCATCATCATAATAATAATATATTAACTGTGTGAGAGCGAGAGACATGGGGAGAGAGGCTTTGAGGCTGGATGGTAGAGAGGGTGTGTGTAGTCAGATTACCACCACAAACTTCACACAAAAACCCAAACCATAGCCATCACGTGAAACCAACAGTCAGAATAATTCAGTTTAGTAATCTTTTACAAGGGAACAACTAGCTCACATCTGCAAGACAGCTTTGCATATTAAAGGTCAGATCCAAACACAAATTAAATTAATTTTGGGCAAACAACCTCCTGCCTTTTAATACATGATTAAAAAATAATTAACCCCCCCCCCCCTAAATGTAAAAATGTATAAAAAGATTAAGAGGTATTAGGCATATGAGACAAACAGACTCAGAAACTCTGCTGCCAGCACGTACTTGTCTACCGGAAAGTCTGCAGTCATTCATAATTTAAATAAAAAGACAACCAAACAAGACTGCCAAACTAGAATCATGTGACGTTTTAATTGAAAACATTTAACAGAAAAAAAGGAAATTAAAAAAATATAAATATAAATAAATAAATAATGAAATAAACTTTTTCAAAGAGCCCCCGCAGCCAGTTTCAGGCAGGCCGAATAAAAGTGCTGCTTTTGATTAGTGGAGTGTGCAGCACGCAGAGAGCTGACACGGGGTCGGGCTGATTTTGAATGTCAGGGCTAATGATGCGGCCTGGATGGCGCTACTGAAGCCTGGGCGTTTTCCTGAAGCTTGTTCCTGTTTACAGCTCACTCTTCCTTGGGACTGGCACAGTACTGCACGGTAGCTGGCAGCTCCAGTCTGGGTGTTTTTCCATTTGCGTTTATAGAATATAGCAACCACATCGTGTCTGACTCCACACTGAGTCGTGGTGATATTAGGAAATGTTGTCAAGACTTGGAAAGGCCTGCATGCCAATTCAACTATATTTAACCGTTGTTTTTTTGTTTTAATGTAAATTGCATTTGTATCCTTCTGCCCAGTTTTGGTTATAGCTGTGCGAAAGCATCAATAGATTTAATTGTGCTATTCTAAACTCTTGGAATAGCACCACAGGAATTCACCAGGTTTGGGCATTGCTACTGCAGATAATTTTCAACTCATTACCACTTTAGAAAAACAAAAAGAGACACTGAATGTATTATATGTATGTTATTGTACCAGGGTTGCAGACAGAGTTAAATTAAGTTATTTTGCACTTTATTTTATATCTTTTGCCATCATATAATTGCCTTTAACAACTTCTCGATTCTAATTGGTTGATGTAACTTGAGCAAATGAGCTGCTACAGAAAAAATATTGAAATGTTGACTCAGTGCGGGAGAAGGGAAGAGACCAAGTGGGATGAACCAATTGTTACAATGTAGCATCTTTAATGAGTTTATAGAGGAATCAGAGAACCTGTCTTCCTTTCTCCAACATTGGCTCCAAGTATGATTGACTGTATGTGTGTTAAATTTCACCCTGTAGTGTGTTGGTAGTGAATCAGAAAATGAATAGAATCTGTTTGTTGGTGTTGTTTATTGTATATGTTAAATAATGGCACATTACACAAAAAAGTATTTACTTTTCATGCAAAATGTTTATTTTAAAATATCTGCTCTACGTTTCTACAAATAACTGGCAGTTTTGAGGGGAAACAAACTAATTCAGTAAATGAGAGGCGTACTTCAGCTAGAATTTCTATATATTTATTAAACCATTATATTTGATAAATTCTCAATATAGTCAGTGTATTTCATCATTTCAATTAGGTATAATATTTTTATTTGACTTGTTTCTTCATAAGAAAGGATTAAGACAATGTTGGAGAAGCAAATAGAAGCTGAACAATGTACAATTAACAGACATTACCATTAATTGTGTTTCGGCAACTCCAAAAGCTGTTTAAAGATTCCAGATGCCAGAACTACATTCCTAATCTTCAGCATCTGCAACTGCCACTACATCTTCTCGATCAGACATGTCTCAAGAGAAAGGAATACATGCTGCCCATATGAAACAGCATTCTGTGTCATGCTAGAGGAAAACACTAATGATGGAACTTAACCAGTGAGAGAATAACTGTCCATGAATGTTGTTATCTGAAGTCCAGAAATAAGCTCATCAGTTTTCGCAGAGGGCAGACCCAAACCGACCCTGAGGAGCAGTCTAGTCATGCACTGACTCACTGACCTGAGTGTTATTATAGCCCCTGGTGTAAAATAAGCAGAGGAATCTGACCACATAGGCAAGCTGGTAGCTGATATAACAACCAATGAGTATCCCTACAGTTCTAGAGTAGACATCTTTCTAGTATGAACTGTCCAGTCTGAGGTATAGCTCATTAAATCAAGAGATAGTGTGGGAATGACCAGTAAACGCTGAGTCAGAGAACAGTCTAAACAGCAGCCTTATTACTAACACAATGAGACCATTGGTCCACTCATGCAATGAACCACTTAAGCCGTTTAGCTTGGCCCAACTTCTCTGAGAAATTAAATGGAGGGAAAGATAGATTCCTTATACAACACATCCACAGCTTACCAAAAATAAGACGCACACTCATTATGACAAGGATATTTGTGATCCTATTATCACACAAGGAATAACAATTCTCCATTGCAGGGGGCTCCCACAGTACTGCTCACTTACAATAACATTTATGTTTCATAGAGAGGGCATCCATGTCCACTACGGAGAGGAATACAGACATTGGGGGACTGTTCTTAGACTACTATGTATTATTCAGTAATTAGTTTATTAATTGTATAATTGATTAAATGTTTTGTTACATTATTATTTACACACACATTTATACATACTATATTTATAAATGGAATTTCTTTCAATAGTAAATTTCACGAATACCCTGAGAGTGCACCAGAGCTGTAATTCACATCTTCTCTTTTTTCGTGAGACAGAGAGCAAGAGAGAGAGAGAGGAAATTAAGAGCTCTGTTCAGATAACAAGTCTATCTGATCTCAGGAAATTCCAAGAAAATGCCTCGGCTCCTAAATCTCCCAGTTGAGAACAAACCCTTCAAAACCCTCAACAGGGCAAACGTAAACTGGCTCACTTCTCCCAGATATCTCTTCCCTCCTGCCTGCGGATTGAATGTCAGGCACGTTAATTACCTTCCATCGCAATTAGATCCCCAGCACAGTTTCCACTGCGGGGCGAATGGAATGGAGATGCATCAGCCAGGCAAAACGATGGACTCAAACACAACCCCCTCCTATAAACACACACACACACACACACACACACACACACAAACACACAAACACACAAACACACAAACACACACACACACACACACAATCTCCAATTTATCAAAACATTCAGAGTCAATTAGATGTGTGTTTAGCTAATTTACCAGGGGTAAGTGCCTGGAAAAATCAGTTACAGTGCCTCGCAGGGAAGACTAGAGGCCTTTTCCTTCCGCTCAAGGAGACAGTAGTGGAGTGTTTAATTGGCACACATGCAATGCCTTGGCTCTGCTTCGTGCCCAGACCCCTTCGTCACAGTCACAGACAGGGAGTGGATTATTGCCCGAGGAGATCCTTCACAGAACGCAATGCTTAATCTGGATTGCCCCCCTCCCCCAGAAAACCCCAAGAAGAATCAAACAAATATGCCATCCTCCCCAGTGAGGTGAGCAGCTCTGCGTGTGCCTGGTCTCCTTAATGTAGTAATAACCAGCCTGAAGGATATGCATAAAGGAAAGACTCACTCAGGACAAACCTCACTCACTGTGGCAACTCCAGGATTGCAGCAGAACACATTGTCTGAGTCAGAGTCACAAAAATATCGAATGAATGGATTAAAAATGAAAATCTGTGACCTAGAAATAGAGGGAGATATCCTAAAACACAGGGATATAGTCAAAATAAATAATAAACAAAGACATTTGACTAATTCTTAGTACTACAACGTGGTAGTTAGAAATCTAACGTATGGTTTAATTCTTCACCTACTTCACCCTACTTACTATATCTGGGGTTGTGTTTTGCTTAACATTAACATTATCTTCTACTATAAACTCACTCTAAGCTATGTAAGTTTTGTTCTTTGTAACTTTTTTTGCACTCCTATATCAATTTAGACTAGAATTATGTTTAAGAATGGGAGTTGCCTTCAAACGAGTCCAAAAAACACATACATACATGCATAGGGATAATACAAAAACCATCCCCATATTATAAATAAGAACAAAGGCTCAAAAAAACTAAATCAGAACAAACAAACCTATGTTTAGAAACACTTCATTAGAAGCAGATTTCCCTGTGACAGGAGAATCAGTACACTAGTATCATGAAGAGAGCAGTATCCTTAGAGTGAGTTTTAAAAGATTAAAAAAATATATATATAAATGTCTACCATACAAAGCCATGAACAAAGTTTGAGATTGTCAAAGAACCTTACTATTTACTAGTACTAGCTTTTACTTGCTTTGTTAACGAATTTCATTCCAGACAGGTATTAAACCACTGTGACAAAAGCCTGATGCCAACTCCAGGTTTCTAACATTAAAAATATGCTGTTCAGAAATTTTTCTTTTCAAATAATCAGACTAAAACAAAACAGATATCTGGCTTCACCCTGGGGGAAAGGGGAAGTGTGCCAGTCACTTGACAGATTATTCTGGGGTGTAAGAGATAACATTATTTATAATGATAATACACTGTAGAAGTGAGGCCGACAGGTCGAATTAGAGCTAACATGATATCAGACTTTTTTTTTGGGAGGGGGAGTCAGTTATGCATCGGAAACTTTCCACAGCAAAATATCTGATGTTGGTTTGTGTAATTTCAGATTTGACATGGGACTTCAAAGGGAGAGGCAGGGCTGCAAACATAGGCCATGTGGAGATTTACCAGGCATTCCCAGGGGGAGGAACATCAGAGAGAGAGAAAGCAAGGAGGAGAAAGAGAGTGAGGGAGATAGTGCATCTCATTTCACTGCACAACCCAACCCTGCTGGTGTCAGAAAGCCAGCGTCGTAGTTCCCTTACGCAGCAAATATCAGGCTAACAGGCCTCTCCCATCTCCACACCACCCTGCACCACATGACAGAGATCACATGCACAGTGCTTGGCAGCAAAGGGGCTGGTAGAGGCCAACAGGGCTTTTGAAGTTCTCCTTGACAGATGCCCTCTGTGTCTGTCTCTATGGGGGGAGGGGGGGGGAGTGCAGGGGAAGGGATGAAATGGTGGGGGGGCATATGCCTTGAGATTTTGCCTGTCCAACTCAATCGAGGATAATTACAGACCATGCTCTCTCTGAGAGGGTGGGACCTTGTGCGTTTCAAGGAAAGACACAATGAATAATGCATTTTTTAGCAGGCATCTCTAAATAAAGCTCGCTAAAAGATTGCATGTTTCACTGAAGTCTTTTATATCTGACATTGAGTTTATAAGGATTCCCCGCAATGAGTTTGGTTGCTAGATGGATTACACAGAAAGAATTCCAGGTCCAGGCAAGGTGGGTGGGAAGGAGGAGGAGAAAGTGTGTTGGCCAGCAAGAAGACATTTTCAAAATGTAGATTTACTGACTTTCTATATAGATACTTTGTCAGCATTTGGTTTTGGAAGACTTTCAAGAATCAGCCTGAATTTTGCATTTCAAAATACAGGAGAAGAGTCATACATGTTCATGCATCAAGTCCATCATTAGCTTCCAGCAGTCAACCATACAGTTCGTGGGAAACAAAAGGAAGGTAGCAAGGGAGGAATCCACAATTACAGTGAGGGGAAAAAGTATTTGATCCCCTGCTGATTTTGTATGTTTGCCCACTGACAAAGAAATGATCAGTCTATAATTTTAATGGTAGGTGTATTTTAACAGTGAGAGACAGAATAACAACAAAAAAATCCAGAAAAACACATTTCAAAAAAGTTATAAATTGATTTGCATGTTAATGAGTGAAATAAGTATTTGATCCCCTATCAAATCAGCAAGATTTCTGGCTCCCAGGTGTCTTTTATACAGGTAACGAGCTGAGATTAGGAGCACTCTCTTAAAGGGAGTGCTCCTAATCTCAGCTCGTTACCTGTATAAAAGACACCTGTCCACAGAAGCAATCAATCAATCAGATTCCAAACTCTCCACCATGGCCAAGACCAAAGAGCGGTCCAAGGATGTCAGGGACAAGATTGTAGACCTACACAAGGCTGGAATGGGCTACAAGACCATCGCCAAGCAGCTTGGTGAGAAGGTGACAACAGTTGGTGCGATTATTCGCAAATGGAAGAAACACAAAATAACGGTCAGTCTCCCTCGGTCTGGGGCTCCATGCAAGATCTCACCTCGTGGAGTTTCAATGATCATGAGAACGGTGAGGAATCAGCCAAGAACTACACGGGAGGATCTTGTTAATGATCTCAAGGCAGCTGGGACCATAGTCACCAAGAAAACAATTGGTAACACACTATGCCGTGAAGGACTGAAATCCTGCAGCGCCCGCAAGGTCCCCCTGCTCAAGAAAGCACATGTATAGGCCCGTCTGAAGTTTGCCAATGAACATGTGAATGATTCAGAGGAGAACTGGGTGAAAGTGTTGTGGTCAGATGAGACCAAAATCGAGCTCCTTGGCATCAACTCAACTCGCCATGTTTGGAGGAGGAGGAATGACCCCAAGAACACCATCCCCACCGTCAAACATGGAGGTGGAAACATTATGCTTTGAGGGTGTTTTTCTGCTAAGGGGACAGGACAACTGCACCGCATCAAAGGGACGATGGACGGGGCCATGTACCGTCAAATCTTGGGTGAGAACCTCCTTCCCTCAGCCAGGGCATTGAAAATGGGTCGTGGATGGGTATTCCAGCATGACAATGACCCAAAACACACAGCCAAGGCAACAAAGGAGTGGCTCAAGAAGAAGCACATTAAGGTCCTGGAGTGGCCTAGCCAGTCTCCAGACCTTAATCCCATAGAAAATCTGTGGAGGGAGCTGAAGGTTTGAGTTGCCAAACGTCAGCCTCGAAACCTTAATGACTTGGAGAGGATCTGCAAAGAGGAGTGGGACAAAATCCCTCCTGAGATGTGTGCAAACCTGGTGGCCATCTTCAACAAATGTCTGACCTCTGTGATTGCCAACAAGGGTTTTGCCACCAAGTACTAAGTCGAAGGGGTAAAATACTTATTTCCCTCATTAACATGCAAATCAATTTATAACTTTTTTGAAATGCGTTTTTCTGGATTTTTTTGTTGTTATTCTGTCTCTCATTGTTAAAATACACCTACCATTAAAATTATAGACTGATCATTTCTTTGTCAGTGGGCAAACGTACAAAATCAGCAGGGGATCAAATACTTTTTCCCTCACTGTAATATTCAGAGTCAAGGTTTATTTCTGTGTTTGGCCAGTTATTATCTGCATCTCTCTCTCTGTAATTGATGTTTTTGTTGCAGTTTTATTACAGATACAGATAACACTGCAAATGGAAGCTCCTAGATACAACACATCTCAGAACATCGTAATAAGGACTATACACATGCCCTCCACCCATACTCAAGCTTGTCGTTCCTTGTTAATATAGTCTGACTGTCACAGTTTAGTTGCATTTCTGCTTTTGCAGTAATTCAGCTTCATGATGTTCAGGGTCTGATACTCCCTGATCCTCACCTGTCAGCCACAGGCTTGGCAATGTGTTCAAAGATGTCATCCTGTTGGGCTCCTTGATCAAAAACTTTTTGAAACCTGTCAAGGCAGGACACAGATGACACAGTGAATAAACACCCACAGTGCAGCACAGTACACAGGTGCTATAGTTTGGAAGACAAAATGGATGTGTGTGGTGAGGTAGCAAGTGTGCTAAAGGATACTCTATATCAGGCATTTGGCAGCTCTGTTCCTGGAAAGTTGCACAATCTGCTTGTAATTCATCACATTTTTCATAACTGAATGAATTACTGACATGGAAGACATCACATGTTGCTACTGACTGAAGACTACAAGCCCTGAAGGATCTTGCCTCACCGGGACCATGTTTGGAGACCAGTGATATAGATTAATACAAAACAATTTTCTAGTAGTTTCCCACACACTCACCTGAACCTGTAGTTCTCCTTCTTGTTATTGACGAACCCGTCTGCCAGATCCCGGGGGACCAGGAACTCCAGGCTGCAGCCTCCTTGCTCATCATCTTCCACAGAGTAGACCTGGCAAAGACACAATCCCCATCACTCAGTACTGCCCACTCACCACACATTTGAGGATCAAATGTTTTGCAGCTGGAAGCTCCCACTTGACCATTTAATTGAATTTAAAACCAAGACAAGCCAAAAACAGTTTTTTCAGATCAAGCTTTCCCAGCCGAGGAACAAAAAGGCACTCCAGTGTGATTGTGGGTCCTGGGTTCATGGTCTTGTTCATAACAAGGTGATGGTATACGTTTTGTTTACCATTGTTGAATTGCTGACTTGTATCTTAAAGTGAGTGTTTTGGCTAACATAATTTCAAGTACTGTAAACCAATAATAATAGTATGCAGTGTCTTATATAACAGCAGATAAGAGGACTGTGTAAGTAAAATAACTAACAGATAAGATGCAAAACTATCAAATTGGTTGTACAATTAGAAGGTAAAGTAATTCAAAAACAGGGAGAATATACAATTGCCTCTGCAAGGGCGTTCGGTAATCTAATGCAATATCAGCCACAAAATGCAGCCTTGCTTTAAGAACAAATAACAGCCCAGTGTGCAGACAGCAGCTTGTGTGAGGGGAAATAACTGTGAAGCAAGTTCTTAGGGCAGGATGGAGTCAAAGTCTTATAATAGAACAACAGGATTCTAAAATCAACACATAATTCAATAGACAACCAACACCTGTAGCCCCAAACAAGATCAATGCGATCACAGTGTTTAGATTTAGTAACTGAGTTCTACTGTACTGTAGCCCACAAAGAACATAGACACCTACAGGTAATGAATTACATTAATTGATTGAGGACACCAAGCAATGCACCAGCTGACACACAAGATACAGGTCAGAATTGGGGCGATTTGCCCCTTGTGACAATTTATATATGAGCCTCAAAAGCCAACCTAGGCACAAAAAAATGTAAGCTCCAAGCTAGATCTAAACACAAAACCATTTCTAAAAATACAGAAACCACCAATCTGACGCCACTCAGAGCCAAGAAACATCCTTTCTTTGCAAATAACTCCTGTGCAATCTGTAATTTAATTGATGGAGGACAGAAAGTTGGATGGAAAGCCGTCATTTGAGTTTCATGTTTAGACAGTGATACACTATCATCTGCATAGAAGTGGAAGCTGAAGCTGATGCCATGCCTTTGAAAGTAATGTAGGATAATAAGGGGCCCAAAACAGAGCTGGGACCCCCAGAGAAGACCAGTATTGACTTCCCTATTCAACTGACATGAAAAGGCTCTGATAGATAAAAGCATACAGATTTCAAACAAAGAGCAGTGGCCACAATGCGGTACCCACAAGCTATTGAGGCACTTCAAAAAGGTATTATGATTAATTGTAACAAAAGCAGCACCACGGAGCAAAAAATTAAGAACTTGTGGAAATATCCTCTAGCAGAATAGACTCAACTAGTGACCCTTCAGCAGTTGCAGGGGTAGATTAATAAAATGAGACCCCTGTAAGATAAAATGATTACAATATTTTGGATATATCCCCTTTAGTGTCTACCAATCCAAGCTCTCACATATGGAACATATTTAATGCATTTCAAATTATGGCTTGAGTCTGCCTCTTGTCTTCAATGAATACAGAAATAAATAAACATAGACATCATTGTTCTGTACGAGATCATGGGTTTAAGCATTGGGAATGTTGCTGGACCTTAAAATCCAGAAAACCAATGCAGGCCCAGCCCATGTTCTGTAGAGAGTGATATTGACACCCTCCATATAATGCAATAATGCTCCCATTAGTAGCTCTGGTTAGGCAATAAATACTGATTTACATGGTCTATCCTGGGGGTGGAAAGGTTTTTGGTCCATAGCCCAGTTAATTTCCACTCCTGTGTCCAATCAAGCTGTTTTTGACCGGTCTGAATAGGTTTACAAAAGGAAGACAGGCCTCCAATACAGAACAGTTTAAACAGCTGTCAAGAAGAGTGGCATAGCCCTTAAAGATATTCCCCAGACTAACACTACAAAGCCTGAACACAGTCTGCCAAGCTGTCTACAGTCTGTAAGAGAGCCAAAAGCAGGCTGCAGCACAGTCATAAAATTACACCCAAGGAGTGCTGGACTGCCGCTAATCATGATTAACACTTTTTTTTTGTTGTTGTTTTGTTAAATTTAATGCTAACTGATATTTCACAGGAGCAGAAGTTTACATACTCATTTATCGGTCTGGAAGCTCATCTGAACAGTTATGCGTCTCACTGATTGACTGATTAGCTAGCAGCAGTATGGGTTATTTCATTTCTCCTGTCCGCCTAACTCTGCGATTGTTTGATAATGCTTTTGTTTGTTTCTACAGGCAGCACGAAAGCAATATGAAGAAGTCTTGCTATCAGGTGTTGACATGCAAAATCTGAACTGATGATAGAAGGAGAAAATGGGACGGTGAGACAAAGCTTTACAGCAATACATCCTGTACTCATTTGACAAGTTATTTCATCTTTCATTTCATTTAGTGCAGCAGTTCACCTGCATCGCAATGGTGGGAGGAAAGATGTGGCATTGGAGGACACTCATTCATTTGTTATATAATAAAATTAACACATTCACACTGATTTAAAAACTTACACTAATTAAAGTTATCTTACAAGAACAGAGCAGGGAATCATATGGTCTACAATATAGAAGCTCTGTGATTAATATTTGTTTTTGTGTTTGTGTGTTACTTTTCCTTTAACGCGTTAGCAATGTTGTTGTTACAATAACAAAAAATAAATAGCCTTCCTAATGATAAGAAAAAAGACAGAACCTTCTGAGAAAAAAGACAACTTGTGAGATTAATCCTGTTTGAATAGCACGAAGATGCACCAACGACAGCCTTGCATCTGACCATTGCTCGCTAGCTCCTCCTGCACAGAGGCTATATGGCCTGCGTTTAAATCCGGATGGTTTTCCTTGTAATATGGTGATTTTGTGCCAACAGTCAAAGAATGTCCTTATTGCTAAATCCAGTTCGATTACAGCAATTCATTTGATCAATTCTAAAGAAGCCCAGTTATTAATTCTGACTTTTTTTCTCAGAATATACGCCCCTACGCGCCCCTTTTGACAAAGAAAAACAAAGCACTCCCTAGGTGGCCCTAATACGCTTCCGTACTTTTAATAATTAATAACTGACCATTAGAATATGCAGAAGCCGAATGTACAGTATCTTGGACCTGCAGCTTAATAAAAATGGACGTTTCAGTAATGCAAGATACACATCCCAATGTAGTAATTAGTTTACACCTGGTCAATGAATCAATTATGTTACATATAAACTGGGAAGTAAGGCCGCTTCTGTAGAGACACGGTGGCAGAAGTCCGAGCAGAACTGTGCCGTCCGAACCGCACACGGGTTCGGCGTTCGGTGACGTAGTACTCACCGCGCTGGCTTTCTTGGTGGGTTTGACGCGGGCAAAGATCTGGATAGTCTGTTTAACCATCTCCTTTCGCTATGGGCAGGGGGCATATAAGTCGTTAAATATCATTAAAACTAAAAGTGAGTTTTCAGAAGCTCTCCCAATTTCCCTACTTGTATCTTGTTTCCAGCGGTTGCCAAGGGAACAGTACGCAGCAGCGTGCTCCCTAATTGGCCCGCGAGCTCCACTCCGGAATGAAGGCAGCGACAGAGCGCTCTGATTGGTCGCTGGGTTTACTGACACAACCTGCGAATTCTGCACTTCCATTTCAAATGCAAGGATCTGCACATGTACGCATAGACACACAACATGCCCCTTGGACAGTAATACGGTGTGCACTAATTCGATATATAACACACACAAAAGAACAGATAATTACTATAGTGTAAATACATAGGGGTCAGGGTACAGTTCTGGATGCATTTGTTTCACGTGCTTGTGGTGTAGGAAGTGAAACCGCCAGATTTATATTTTATATCTTCTATCGTTTGTAATCTTACCTGCTGAGCATGGATGTGCTTCTACTACTTCAAAAGAAACTGAACTGGTCCTCACTGGCATTTCCAGTTTAGGTTTGTTGGTAAAAAGCAACTTTCTAGGACAGTCAACTTGATCTCCACCTTCTGGAGTAAACCAGTATTACAAAGGTTTCAATCCAGGGATTGCTGCAGTTAACACCATGCCTAACTGGTGTTTTGTACTACGATTTGCAAATGATCAGAATAATCTTATTGTTTTAGACAAAAATAGAAATGTGTGCAAATCACCTAATGTCATATTTAATACATGCAAAGGATGTATTAAATGTGTATGCATTATTTCATATATTAATGTGGGTGTGTGTGTATACAGATTGATAGATAGAAATAACTCTTGATATGGTACCCTTTGCATAGACAGGGATGAGGTAGACAGCTCTATAAAATCACATGGATCTGTAAAGTTTAGACTGGCCTCCCTGCCTCTGCCTTTCTCCCTGTACAATCAGCTTGGAGGGAGAAGTGTCTCTCTGGTTAGTGGTCTCTCTTTGGCCACACTGCAGCTGTGAGATGGTGAGGTGTGAACAGAGTGGCCTCCTCTCTCTCTCTCTCTCTCCCTCTCTCTCTTCACTCAGTGCTATAAATATCTGCTTCTTGCTGATGTCACAAGAAAGAGAGAGAGCGAGTTAGAGTGAAAGCTAAGTTGGGAAGCTGTAACATTCTGTGGCTGGGCTCTGTACTGCAGGCAGCACATTGATCACTGGATTACTCACAGCATAGTCCAGGAGGGAGCTGGTATTGGGAATGCACTAAACAAAAACAGATTCTCAGGTCTGGCATAGTGTCCATCGCTGCACTGCTCAGCACTGTGGGGATCTACAGACGCCTGATTCCCCCTCAGGTTTTGGACCGGAAAGGACGAAGTGGAAGGGATCTAGCTGCTCTACTCAGAAGTCTGCTTCAAAGGTACCTGTACTTCACGTTTTACCTCATTATTTTGTATATATTCATGAGGGAAACAAATAAGGAAAGGGGAAGAAAGGAAGATTCAGAGTTTTATGCAACACCTACTTGCAAGTAGCCCAGGAATGATTCTCCCCTATGAGTTGTATTTCAATGCAATTGTATTTGTTAACTTCAAAGTCTAGTTTTCAGATTGCAGATATGATAAAGATATAAACATATATATGTATATAGATGTTTTCATCTTGTAATAAACTCAGGTCCCCCTTCTTTGGGATTCTTGTGTAAAGCAGTGTGAGGTGCAAAGGTATAAACAGTACTGATGATTCAATAGGTAATAAAACAAGTTAATATAAAATGAGTTTAACTACAGCTCCTTTTCTTGCAGCTAACAAAGAATGTTTACATGTGGATCTGATGATAAGGTGCAGTGTGTCAAAACACACCATACATCTACGCCTGTGTAGTACGAGTGTTCTGTTGCAGGAATAATGCAGTCTTTGTCCTTAATTTGTTGAAGGATACCTATTGCAAGCAAAAAATTAGTGGCGTCACTTTTCCTTGGAAAGTACTGTATGACTAATGAGATCCTAGCAGTCATATTTCTGCAATTTCTCAACAACCTGTTATGAGCAGCCCCAGGGTTTTTCAGTAGGTATAGGTCACTTTCCCACTTTTAATTTATCTTCTTTTTTTGGTTTACTGTTATCATAACACCATAATAAATAGTAGAACATGTTTTCCTAACACTAAACCTGAGCCCTGTATCCAACAAGCAACTCAAGGGGCTAGTGTTTCCATGACAGACGTTATCCAGCAAACATTTGTATGACATAGGCCATAAATATGTTTGGATGTTGGCTGTCCACAGTATAGCCAACAATAGCTTATAGTCTGCTGCCCACGCTTCTGACAATGTCTGATTTCAATTAATTTATTCAAAATATTAAATTATCAACAAAGACCCTGTTGGGATTGTTTTTTTTTTTTTTTAAAGAAACGTTACTAAACATTGTATTTAGTAGTTATACACAGACAGAGTCAGCTAATGTACAAACATTTCAGTAAGCGTGCAAACAAGTGCTGCTTTGAGATTTTGAAATCTGAGATCTTAGCTTGATCTAAGCTGCTGGGAGTTTACATATCAACTGTTTACTTGTTCCAGGCAGAAGCAGCCTGTGAGTGCCAAACCCACTAAGGACTCTGAGAGCAATCACATTTACTTCACTCTCTGATCTTCTCATGTGAGTTTAGCTTTCAGGTAATAAGAGTTAGTAAAAAACAGACCATAGCTATCAAGCAGGAGCCAGGTAGTGTTCTGTGTGGTAGTGTTGTGCTTGTTCCTTGCTGCTGGCTGGGCTGGCACTGTTGAGTAGTGCTGTTGGTGGGATAGTGTTGGGGTGTGGGTGAAGGGCAGGTATAAACCCATGGCAAGTTCACTGCAGGGTGTGGCCTGTAGTGGGAGCTGTTGAGCTGAGTTGCCTAATGGAGGACAGTTACCCGAGGAGCAGTAACCTGACGTGGTTGCATCTGCTCACAGTTAATAGATTTATCTGTCCCACAGTTAGTCTATCAAGTGTGCTGTTCCCCCATGCTCTGTGGCTACAACAAGGAGAAGGTTGAGTAGTTTCACATTCACGGTATGAGTAATGTGCATTCAGGATTTGTTTAAGACTGCCATCCCCCTGACTGATCTCTGGAACCCTGTCCTGCAGATTAATGGATACTGGATTTATAGTTGGAGCTAGAGAGGAGTTATTAATACCCACAGAGCCGAGAGCCATGGCTGGGATTCAGAATAAGCGTGAATAATTGACTGGTTTCTGTTTCTTTTTTGCTTGTTTCAGTCGTGTCATATTGCATCTGTGGGGGTTCCCTGGGATTTTCCTCTGTGTTTCCTGCCTAATTGTATTTGTCACCATTTCAATTGCCCCACAACACATTCTTAAACATGCCTTCTTCACATAGGCTTCTTTACCAATGGTCATCTGTATATGAACCCTGAAGGTTTCATCACTATCATCTCACTGTGCCAAGGGATCTTCTCTTATGCAATGTGTTCAGCATAAAGCCACATTGTGTTTATATCTAGAGCACTGCTTTGCTGTTGTTCATGTGCATTCTGTTGCCAGTATTGCGCTAGTCATGTGGTACTACTATACGGCATGTGCTATCTGTCAGTAACTGTGCACCACATCAGAATCTCACATCCCATATTACTTCCATAGGTATCAAATTGCTCCTCTCTCAGCCATTTATATGACAACCTGCATGGACTCCAACATGGATAGAATGAATTGCTCTGTATTTAGCGCATTAAATACCCAAGGGAGTTTTTACTTACATGTTTCATTGCTGTGTTTTTTTGTTTTTGTTTTTAATTACAAATGTACTGCAATGTGTCACACATCAATGGGTGTAACATAGTTTTAAAGACTTGGTCACAGTATTTTATTATGTTTTTGTCTGTAAAGCATGCTGCCGCTGCACACTCCCAGTAAGAGTGATTTATCTTCTAGAGCTCAGGAGAAAGCTATCATTAAATAAGATCCAATTCATTTATTTTGCATGGCTGCACATCGTAAGATTTATACCAGATTTACAAAAGGATATACATTATAGTTTTGCTTTCTATGCTATACATGTAAAACAGTATTGTCATTACTTCCATTATTGAACAGTCCTCTACCTCATTTTTACCAACACTTTGGGGGGGGTTGTGCTATTGCATTTTAAAGCTACTGTAGCAATCCCTGTGGCATTGCAGCTCTCAAATATGTAAGCACTAGTGTGTCTGGTAACAGATTAGAATTTCTCAGTGGTCCAGTTTCTCTTTCTATGCCCACCCCCTCCCCTGCCTTTTTATAGTGCTTACACACTTTTACTACTTAACACTGTAGACATTCCTTGAGTTGAGGATTTTCCTTGTGTAGCAGGTGTCAGAGGTCTCGTCTGAATATCAATTATATTTAGCTTGTAATACAATACAAACTTTGCATTAATTAACAGAGCTTAGAAGAAACAATGTAAAAAGTCATAAAATGGCAACATGCAAAACACAGTGTCACGTTTTCACCCCACACTTCCCCAGTTCACCACCAGAGGTCAACATCTCCCACATTCTAGATTCTGACATTCCACAGTGTACATATCCTCGTCTGACATTGGTTCAGCTCTGCAAGCCACAGGTGCCTGCTTCTCTCAGCCCTGAGTATTTTATACCCCTTTGTTCCCTCAGCTCCTTGCAAAGTCTTGTTTGCTCCTGAGTAACAATTCCAAGCCTTATTTCCCAAAGACCGTCCTGACTATTCCTCTTGACCTATTTGTCTGTTTTACTGTTTATGATTCCTGTATCCTCTTCTCTGTCGTGGTTGCCTGACTTCCTACCTATTGCCTACGTTTTGACTACGAGCTCTGGATTCTCCTGTTTGACGTGTTTGACTGTTCTTGAACCCCTGTTTATTCTCCAGCCTTGTCTATCTGCTTTATATTTTGCCCCATGCTTGGGTCTAGACTCTTGAGCTTCAAAGGGCTTCTGCTAGGACCATGACAGAAGACTTTGCCAACACAAAGGACCCAGCAGGGTTTTCAAACATCTACACTGCTGTATCAGGGAGCCCTCCTAGAAAAACATAAAAGGATCAAAAGGATCATGACTGTCCTTGACCAGATCAAACTGGGGCTTCCACAAATAGCTTATCTGTAAAAGATCCAGCAGATGTTCAATTTGTTTGCAACTCCAGATAAATGTGATCGTGATCCTGACAAATGCTAGGGGTTTCTCTTACAGTGTACTCTACTTTGCCCACTTGCCCTCTGACTTTTCCAGTGACGTGGCTAGAATTTCCTTCTTAATTATACTCCTCGCTGGGAAAGCTCTTCAATGGGAAGCTTTCCTATCGCACTTTAGGGATGTTTTTAACCACCCTGCAGAAGGTAAGGAGTCTGTGAAGCAGCTCGTGCAACCCTGTCAGGGTTCTTCATCTGCAGCTGAGTATGCAATTAAATTCCACAAACTGACAGCTCTGAGCGGATGAGGGGGATTGAGCGATAATCACAATGTTCAGACAGGGTCTCAATGCAGACCTTCAATCTGAATTGGCCTGCCGTGATGAAAACATGGGGCTCGAACAGATCTTTCAACTCTGTCTGCCTTGATAATCTCATGGAAAACAGACAGCAGGGCTTAACGTCTGATTCCCCATGTCAGCAACCCAGCTCATGTACCTCGCCCATGCCTATTCCTGAATCTACACTGGTGCTGCTTGGCCACACCTGTGTGTCAGTTCAGGAGAGACAGAGGAGAGTGCAGACACTCCTCTGTCTCTATTGTGGTCAAGCAGCTCCATTTCTTAAGAAATTCCATGTTCGTCCCGGTCCTGCCTGATTCGTTTCTGCATAGAGGGTTATGTCCTCCTATAACCAAATCCCAAAGTATCATTAGCGTGAAGCTTACATCAGGTCCCAACAGCTTTTCTATCAGCATTATTGGACTCTGGATATGTAGGTAACTTTATTCACTGCACCACAGTGAAGCGCCTAGGCATTCCTCGTCTTCCCTATGCTTTCATACAGTACTGCCTGGGATTTATGTAGTCTATTTTGATTCATTACAGTGCAGTACAGTACAGTTCTTTGTTTCCTGCTGGAAACAGGAAGCATGCTAAAAGAAATAAAGTTAAAACAAAAAATAATAATAACACAGGCATAACCCATGACTCCTTTGAAGATTGTGTCTTTTCTATTCCAGCATGTTCTCTATTTTCAGATTCATATTGTCTTGTGTTCAGTTCTTTCCTCTTTGCTGTTTTCTGTTAAAAGCTCTTTGGAAGCAACCGGGTCCAAGAAAGCAAATTTATTTTTATTTTTAATTTTTTCATGTTGACATAACCCTCGGCGACAGAGTTCAGAGGATTTGGGCTCCATCAGTCTGTATGTCTGTCTGCCTGTGGCAAGCTCCCAGTTTGGCAGATATGAAAGAACATTTCACTTCCCAGAACAGACATGTTTTCTAATCAAGCGCACACCAAACCTGTCTTACCATTCAGACTGCATTCTTTCAGCAGCACTTTACGACTGTCATTTCTGCTTTAAATTCACAGGTAAATTCAGTTTTATTTTTGAATCAGGAAGTCATGTGACTTTCATGGGTGCTTTCCCAGTCACACATAGGACTCATATTCACAGTAGTACTGAGAACACAACGGATCCCTTCAGTATCACTCTGTTCTCATGTCGAATCCCTTATCTTGCTCTCTGTCTGTCATGCAGTCCTTGCAACATTTCAGTCTAATGTGAAAGCGAAACTAATACTGTATACTAATAGTCTTGGGAGGAATTTAATGAGACATCTTCGATAACAATCATACTGATACAAACCATTTTTTTTCAGTAGAATGAGACAAGTTTATCTGTAATTCTGATTTGAGGTAATGGTTGTGGTTGTAAAAGTAGCCCTCATCTTCTGAGTAATATTGGCTTAACATTTTTAATTCGGGCAGTATTCTACTCGGAGGGAACTGATGTTTGTGGGGGGGGGGATTTTTTAGGAGGCTCTCAAATATTGCTTTAGTTGTGTTTTCCTTGGAGCCATAAAATCAAACAGACTTCCAGGAATCTGCTGCAGAGTTCTCAAGCATGTCACGGAACAGAAGCAAAATCAAACACAATCAAACTCCATAAATGAGAAACACCTTTTTTGTGTTAATTCCTGATGATTATATTTAAATAGGCCTACTCCAGTTCAGAGATGAATCCCCATCCTACAGGACATCAAGGAGGGCTGGATATCAGTGAATGTCCTCCAGAACCAAGATTCAGTTCTGAGCAGGACAGAAACCCACCAAGAGAACAAACATTTAATAAAGCTGTTCTGTTACAAAATGCAATATGCAGTAGTATTTATTTTCATCAACTAGAAAGAGACATTATTATAGTGATATTATTATAGTGCTGTATAGTGTTTTTTCCTCACCAAGAGAATACTGTGTTATTATTGAATATATTCAACATAACAACATTGATTTGCTGATATTTGTGTGTGTGTATATGTGTGTTTTGAAATAAATGCATTTCTCAGTGCAAATTCCCCACATAACAGCTGTATAACCCCCTCCCTAGCAACCCTGGCACTACCCTAGCTCTCTTCTACAGAACAAGCACAGTGACACCCTCAGGTGTGTTCATAATCCAGTTTGTGACAAATGCAGATATATATTTCTTTAATTCAAATATATATAAAATATATATTTTAGGAAGAGCCAAACCACTGTTGGTTAACCAGCAACTAAGGCTTTCTCGGTTTACTTGCTTCAGTTCAACAAATAAGAAAAACATGCTGTCTAGGCTTCACATCTGAAAAGTTTGAAAGCTAATAGATGTTTTATTTTATCATTATATTTCATTAATCTGTTCATTTAGAAGTCATTTGTGGGTCTGGGATGTTCTGCATTTTGTACCATGATTATTAACCTTGCTCTGTGTCTCTGTCTAGTGTCTATCTATCTCCCCTCCCAGACTCAGTCCTGTGTGGCAGTGCAGTCTATGTGATGTGAGTTATTTAGACGGAAGGAGGTTCAGATCTGAAGACTAATGTGGTGGGAAGATTTTGTTTTCATTTCAGTTTTTTTTCCAATTTTGTGTGGATTGAATTATTTTCAAAAGAGTACCAAGGAAGAGGTAGTTAACACACTATATGTGCCTAGGGTTTCCATTCCCATCTCATGTAATATTTTCTTGTCCAGTTCCTGCTAGTTCAGCCTGCACTCAGTAACAACAGACTTTAAAAGCACAGCACAGCTTTCATTATCATTCATTTACTTATCAGTTACTTATTCTTCCACTTTCATGCATGTATATCAAAATACTTTACAAAGAGAATTTGTGCACCATAAAAAATAATTAATATCTGTATTGTGCTAGATGTACAATATTAAGTCTGATATGAGGCAAGAAAGCAACGTAGAAAGCATTTATATGGAAATGAAAATATGACTACCCCAAGATTTTGCACTCCCTCCAACAAGCATACATCTCTCGTGTAAGATGAACACAGATCGAGATCTTTACAGCATTAGACACAGACACTGCGCAGTGTTCTGTAATTAAAGGGTGAATTCTATCCTCTTGAACCCTATCCTCTTGGCTTTCTCAGTTCAGCAGTCTGTGCTTTCAATAAAGAAAGGTTTTTCACTCCAGCATAACCTATTCCTTATGCAATCTGTTTTGTTTTCCTAAAAAAAAGGGAGGGGGTTAGATTTGACATACGATTCAGCATTTTATTAGAGTATGAAATGATTATCTCTTGCAGAGCAGTGCTGATTTAACTTCACCAGAGGACAACAAAGCTCAGAGGGCACATTGTTCTTTATTACTAGTATTGTTGTCCATTACTGCATTTTTGTTTTGCCTTGTCAATGACCCTTGGGGTGATCTATTTACGAAATTACTGGGGCAGTGATTTATCTTACAGTGTGTGAGAGTGCCTTGAATCTGAGCCACCTCATCTTCTTCTGGTAGCGAAACACAAGCAAGTCAAGCAGACTAGCAGGAATTTTCCATCCCTGTAGCAACAGGTATGTGTTGCCAATTTGGGGGTCAGTGAAACCATCCAACTGCAGGGTTTTCATTGTGTTAAACAAGGGAAGCATGGCATCTAGGCATTGTATTGCCTTCAGAATTGAAGAAACCCTAGTCTCTGAATGGGTAGTGTTTTTCACCTTGCATGTCAAACAATTGGCAATAGAACATATTGTCTATTAAAAAGTATTTTCTCAATACTGTCTCAATACTGTGTCATGTCTTTGTTGTTGTGTATTATGAAAGCACAGTTAATCTGGGATTTACCCTGGCTTACCTTTGTGCCGTTTAAGGCAGGAGGGGCAGGCAGCCTGTGGCAGTGCTGAAAATTGCAGATGAATGTGTTACAGCCGTGTGTCTCTATAGTGTGGCTTATGTGCCACTCACAGCCAGTGGAGAATGGTTAACCCATTCACAACTTCAAACACTCCAGTGTTCAGTCCATACAGATACAAGGGGAATGTTTCTACTCCGGTTTTCACCAGGGTTACAGTGGCAGATTCAGACGGAGACAGAGAAAAGAGAATGAGGACAAGGCTTCTTTGCATGCAGCTGAATTGTGTGGGTGGCTGGGTATGTGTGGCAGAATATATAAAGTTACACAGGTATTTTTGGCAATACATATATATATATATATATATATATATATATATATATATATATATATATATGTCTTTTGCAGGCGACAGTCTCTGTGTTGGTAGCCACTCTGTGTCTGTAATCCAGGGGGTGCTCACACAAAGCAAGGTCGGTTTTGGGGTGGTCAGTCAGTTGTCTTCACTTCCTCTCCCTGATGAATGTCACTTGTTAGCACTCCTTTTCGCACTCCACACGTTCTCCTGCAGGTACTTTGCCCTGAGTGCCGTAGACAGCTCTGCAGGTGAGTTCACCGGGCTCAGTCTGGCAGGTGAGTGTCGTGGACTCTTCCCCGTTATGTGGTCTGAAAAAAGGGAGGGGAAATCGCTTTGTCCAGAATTACCTCCCATTGTGAACCACTCCCCACACAGTGCCACAATATATATATATATATATATATATATATATATATATATATATATATATAATACATACTAATGTGAACTTACAAGGAGAGAGAAACAGACAGATAGAATATCGAAATAGATATAGGATGGCTGATACATTTAATAATCTGTAGACATGTACATATTTTCAAGTAAATTAATACATATTACAATCCTTCCCAATGGCTCCACAGCAGGGTAATACAATGAGCTGTTTGAAATGTCTTTCTTAAGCAAATGAAAGAGCCCAGCTGAGAATTCATATGAACTCCTTGGGATGTTTGGCCATGATTATAAAACAGGGCAGACATGATTACAGCCAGCAGGCACTGGGCAGCATGATGTGCTTTGTTTGCCTGCCAACATGTTGTCAGCGTAGTTCACAACCAGGAGCACAGATGACTGCCCCTCTGAAGACATTGTTTACTTAAAAAATGTCTTAATGGGGAAAAAGGTAGATTATTGTATTGTCTGATTTATTGATTGATTGGGAGGATGCAGTCTGCAGAATAATGGCATTCTGCCAGCTAATGGCTTTTTGTTTGTGTTTTGTTGTATGTTTTCTGTGTTGTGTAACGATCACATGAATCTGAGGTGGCCAGGCTGAATAGTTGCTGCAGCGACTATGAGCACTATAGAGAACATCCAGCTGGCCTCCCTCCACTCCCTCCACATTTCAGGACTCTAACTTTTTTCCCATTTTCTGTTCATGAATTTGGGATTAAACAGCTAATCTTCGCACCCACCCCCCTTCATAAAACAGTGAAAATCATGAAATTACTATAGACAAATCCATGGGACAATGCACTGCACTAGACCACTAATTTGGTGCTGGTGTCACACGGACTTCATATTCCTTTTCCAGTTTAAAATGAAAATGACATTTTTTAAGCGTCTAGGTTGTAATAACAACAATCAAAGTTGTAACATCTCTTTAAAAATGTCCTGTTTGGTGATTATATTGGCAATCATTAAAAACATCACAAAAATGTCTCAAATACCCTGTGCAGAAGTGCGAACCCCTTTTCATCCTTCTCCTGTGGAATGCTATGCAAACCATCTGTGTAAATAAGTCCCTCACTGTGCTTCAGAAGTAACTGTTCATGATTTTTTTTCTTTTTCTACTTTTTTCTCTCACTGTGTGGAATTGTAAAGTGTGTTTTTCCCTTGCTGCGTATTTATTTAATGATCAGGACAGTAGTAGAATAGGGTGTCAGCTTGTCTAGGAGGTGGCTGCTTGTGCAGTAGATGGCATTATCTTCCATAGGCCTGGTGTCTTGAATAGAGAGAGAGTACAAGATTGGTGCATGTTTTTAACTTGGGAAAGAGTGCCCTGGAGTAAAAGAGGACTCTGGCTTTCAATCTGTCCAGGGCTTGTCCAACTCACAGCTGCCTGTGGTTTTAAATTTGGTAGGTGGGCATGGGTGGGCCGGGTTGCTCCCTTTTGTTTGGCATGTGTCTGCCGAAACAGACTTGAGCCCTGAGCCCAGCTCTGACCGCGCTAACTGTAGGGTATAAATAGCAGCCTTGGTTTCAGGGCCTCTACAGAAACTCCAGCCACTCGTCAGGGGGAAAAAAGAGAGAAAGAAGGAAAGACAGAAATAAGTTGCCTGTGACTACAGTGGAAGAGTTAGTGGAAGCAAAACCGAACTGAAAGCAAGCTGGCTGCTCGAAAGCCTCTGCGGCAAAGGGGAGAGCCGTGACATTAACATCAACACACATGTTGTTATGGAGACATAAGATACCCAGGAAGCTGAAAAATGATCCCTTCCTTTATATTAGGGGCACCAGCTGCCAAGTGGGCAGCTACTGTCTGGCAGCTCCTTGGACAAGAAGCTGCTGCCGCTGCTGCTGCTGATGTTGTCGCTGCAGCTGCAGTGCAAACGCAAACTGGGTTGGGCAGGGTTCTCCCCCGGGCCCAAACCATGGTCCCCGGGAGAGCCACAGCCCTTCGCCACAGTCCCATCCTGCATCTGAAGAACTCCCTGCTCTTTGCATATGTGATGTTGATTACATTATTATATTTAACATAATTTAACATAAACCTTTATGTAAGATGACTAACATGTTTATACAAACATTAACTACATATATACAACATTACCATGGTAACAAAATGCCTGTGAAAAATTAATCCACACATTGCAGTGAATAACATTAAAGTATTAGACTGAGTAACACGTGTAATCTAGTCAGACCTGTCTTCAGATCTCCGTGACAGTTCTGTAGTCAAAGTATTGAGAAATAATAAAGCAAAGGGAACAAATCAGTGTTTAATTTAGTTTTTCAACTGACGTGTAATATTAAAAAGTTCTAGAAGCTATAGAGACCTGGAAGTTCTCGTCTGAGGTCATTTCTATGACAGCTGTGCCACTGATGCTCATACCCCGCGATCAATACATCGTTTTTGTGACACTGGCAATCACAGCACACTCCATTGGGTCCACCATGACTGACCAACCAACTCGTTTGTCAGGAGAAAGCAGCTCGCTAAAACCAAAAACATTCAATACAAAAATGTATCTGACTTTGAGGGTTGCAGTGTGGTCCTGGCTGCATGAACAACTTTTATAGATCTTCTCAAGGGCAACATTTATGCATGAGATGGAGTACTTATCTATAACAGAGATTAAATGAAAAACATATGTTGAGTGGACTGGAATGATGAGTGCAACACTTTAAACTAATAGAAAGGGGAAAGAAACACTTCCACGCAAGCGGTATGATCTGATGCTGGTGATTTACTGCGCTTATTACACACAGATGAGAATTGCACAGTCGCTGTTTGAACCTTGACAGAGTTTTTGTTTCAAGAATGGAGTTTAAATCCTTCTTCGCATTATATTTAAACTGAGATTACATCACATAGTTTAGTTCCTTTACAAAAGCAGGTTCTGCAAATTGTCCTGATTGGTGTTGCAAATCTGTTTATATGGGCTTTAGTACTGCTCACCCTCATCAGCATCACTCAAGGAATGCAGATATTGTTCTTAAAGAGAAGGTTTATTGTCATTGGCACTCTTCAAAAATAACATCTCTCTACTCTTGTAATGCAATGTCCACAGATGTGTCAGTGCCTGGGTCAGGTGTAGATGATGCCCATTTTTGCACCATGTCATCAAATTTTGAAAATGTCATTGTATGGGGAACACTAATGGGAGAGTGACTAGGTCTACCATTTCCTTTTAAATTTCCACCTCCTTCCCAAGATAAGTCTCAACATGACCATAAACCATTCTTACTGCCAAGAGAGGAAGAGGGCTTTTTTGACAATCCTATAGTTGCTCCTTACTCCTCAGTGCCAAGATTTTACATGTGGTTCTCCTTCACAAGTGTGCTAGCCTGCATGCACGCTGTGTGGAGCTTTGGCCTCGTGTGCCAGAGCTAGAGAAGATATCAAGGATACACTTCCGGTAGTAAGTGGGTGAGCCTTCATTTAGCTGCTTATATACTGGGTTTGTAAACTATCCGTGGAAAGATCCTGGCGTAATAGAATAAGTTTCCCTCTGGAGAACTGCCTCCACAGGGAGGAAGTTATGCTAGGATAAGACCCCCCCCTCTTTAGAATGATGGAAAAGAGCTTAACATTCTGACAGATTGCGGTAAATTCTGTTTATGTGGAACGTGGGTTGTATTACATGGTAGTTGAATCATAATGTCATGTATACTTAAAACAATGTAATTGCTAAAACAAGTTGAGGTGGATGAGATGGGGGCATGTAAAGGGTTAGGGTTAAGGTTTGTATTTGGTAATTATTACAGTGTTCTTAATATGATATGGCTAACAAGTATGTTAATTAACAGAAAATGTGCTGGTATATTATTACCATTCAAGAGAACTTATCTAGTGTAGAGAGCACGTACCTCAGGGTGTAATTGCCCCTAATGGGGAAGTTGTCCAAGGGGGAATTCATTCTAGACTAATTCCAGGTCGGAAGGTAATGTAAATGAATGGATAAAGGGAATAGAATACGTACATTCTGGAACAGACAATATTGCATTAACAAAGATGCAAAGTCCCCTGAACACAAAGGGAGAGTGAGTTTAAAGGCATTCAGGAGAGAAAACACGAGACTCTTTTTCACACAGACTGGTGGGGGCCCGGAACAAACTCCTCTAGTTGTTGAAGCTGACTGTGTGGAATTATTGAGGAATAATAGACTTCAAGAGATTCTGGGGTAATTAAGATATATCTACCAAAAAGAGCTCAACTCGTGTCTATAAACTTGCTTATCTTATCTTATTTTATGTCAATTGATGTCAGAGGTCTTTCCAGCAGGTGTGTTTGTCACATTCTAGTAGTAGGAACAGGTTTGCCAGTGTTCCTGGTGACCTTTGCTGTGGCATTAGCTTTATCCTCCACTCTTTGAGCACATGGAGTTTTAATGCCCAATTACACCTGGCATTGTCACAATATTAGATCATTGTTCTCCAAGACCAGTCTAACATGCAGACTCACGCTGTGATTGTTTTAGCCAGTGTTTCAAGGGGGAGGTTTATGTACCATTAGCACGCTGTCAGATAAAATAAGTTACAAACTGAAAATGATGTTATGATCTGTCGTCACACATTCCGAGTATATTCATTCCATGCTAATTCTTTCAATAAACTTCCCGTTCTCATTCAGGGTTTTTTCTCCACCAGCTCCCATTTTCCTGTTTCGTCTGTATTTTTGTTCTCTTATTTGGGATAAATTCATTAAAATAAATACATACATACATAAAAACAGTTTCCCCGAACTTCATAATCCCTGCACCTCCCAACATTCCCCAGCAGCCTTCCAATTATAACATACTTGAATTGGATAATTAATTCAATGTTCTCCAATACTCTATGTAATCCAACTCCACAAACGATTCTGCAAAAAGGCAATGTTTTGTAGTCTGCACTGGGTACACATTCTTTCAGTATATTTTTCATGACATAGTGAACATTGACCTTCTTAATTTAAAACAATCACCCCTGTCTCTTAACATAATTTAACATTGTTTGCAAACAGTGGGATTGGATATAAGGACTGTAAGCACACAGGCAGGTTTAGTTTATGTTAAAGCTTAGTTACTGCGTCCACTTTAAAGGGATCTGAATGCAGTCCATTGTAAGTGGTTAGTGACATATGTTTTAATCTCTGGCTCATACAGTCCTACATAAACATGAGTAATAGAGAAAAAATTGTGCCTCATTAGACTGGTTCCAGCTCCTATGGACAATCAGATTTGATTTTATATACTGTATCATCTTTTCACACTGAGTACCATCTCAACAGGTCCATGTACAATTGAGTTACAGTGGAATCACAAAGCAACAGTGACATAAAGCTTCAAAGTAATTACATGCAGCTTTACATACACAGCTACAGGATTAAAGTGGAGGCAGTACATTGTTAGCATTAACAAGTAAGTTTGGCAATGTCCACATAGCAGAACATGTCTAGTACAATTGCAATACATGTTAAAAAAATAAATCAAAGAAGCAGCAAAAAATAAACAAGGATTTGATGTATGTGAGGGTCTGACTTTGTGTGCATGTGACAATGTTGTGTACAGTATATTGCTGAATATGTATTAATTGCATGATAATATGCAGGTTACTGACAGTGTGCATTTGTAGGCTGGTGTAATCATAGTAGGTACGTGAGTGATAGTTTATGACATATTCCTTCTACGGCTAAACCGATCAAACAGTGGAAATAGTGTCCAAGAGTATTTAGGTTGTTTTTACACCTGGTTTTATGGTTAAGTTAGCCTGTTGTCAGGGGAGAATAAAAGGTGAGACTCAGTTTAGTCTCATTACTTACATGCTGTACCTGCTACAGCTACCTGCTATTATACTACAGCTACTAGCCTAACTTCCTAACAAAAATTCTACTACTTCTAGTTGTACTCCGCCTACTACTACTACTGCTACTACTAATAGGCCTTATATTATTCCTTCGATAACTATCACTGATATTAACCTGCACACTACTATTACTAATAAGTCTGGTCAGTTGCGATTATCCCCACTGTGATGTGTCGATCTCGTTGTTTGCCTCGACCCTGAGCTGGGGCTGTGTATTGGGATGATGGCGTGAAGTGTAGGACAGCTGGGGAACTCGTGTGTGTGCAGGTGTAGCAGGTGCCAAGGTCACCTGAGCTGTTTGGGCTGGGTCTGGCTCCATTGCAAAAGCAACTAACAGATTATCACCAATAATGCATACTGAAATCCTGGTAAAGCATTGGGAAAGGCACAGGCAAACTCTGAAATGCCTACAGTGTCTGTGTCTACTACAGTACCAGAACATAAGCTGCGCCCTGTGCCTTTAAGAGGGATTTGGTAGGCGTGCAGCGTTTGGCCGACCTGCCTGGTGCGCTGCCGCTCTGCTCTGCTCTCAGTCAGTCAGTCAGTCAGGGCTGACACTCTTACTACCAGCGCCGGGGACGGGGACACGGGATTACAGTACTTTGGCCGGAGCTCCCATCCATTTTACCTGAAATGAAACCAGTTGGTAAGTAGAAGAAATCAAATGCATGAATAAAAAAACACACCAAAAAACAGGGCTCTTTAGAAATAATCCATGCAATGACAATTCAGACTGAAAATGCAGATCAGGTCTGTGCTTTTCGCTCAGGTGCAGAGGTGTGTACTGACCAGCAGTTGCAGTGTAATCAGGTGCTGTGAAATACAGAGTAAATCAGTCCTTTGCATGTTTGTGGCACATTCCTGCACAGTGCGGAGGGATTCGCATACACACAGCATATATATATATACATACCCATATATATATACCCAGCATATAGACTCTTACTAATACTGGAAATGGAAAGGACGTTACAGTGGTTTGAGTTGTATTGTAACAGATTAAGAATTCATAAAACACAATATACATAGTGATGTGCCTATATAGATATAGATATAGATATAAATATGGATAGATTGAGTGGATTTCCAATTGCATTCATTGCGTGTTCTGTACAAAGCCACACATATATGTACAATTGAGTTTTTTTTTTTTTTTTTTGGGGGGGGGGGTTATTAGAAGATGAGACATTGAATAATATAAATAAATATTACTGCCTCTTTTTGTACATGTTTCTATGCAGAAGGAAAACTTGGTGGTGCAACATGCGGGTATCAGTCAGCGCTCATTTCTAACTCAACTCGATTAGATACAATTCTCCAATCCGTTTGTTTGGGATTTATTAATGCACAGCTTGTATGTTATGGTTTCACTTCTCGCTGGCGTTTTTGTTGATATATATATATATAATAATTCTTATTTTTTTAATAAAAAATATATCAAAACATTGCTGGGATAGTTAGACTGTAAGGAGAGTATCTTTTTGCTGTGTGCGGTTGTAAATGGATTTTGGACCCCCACCTTTAGATTTGGCTGTGCCCTGCCCATGTCTTGCCTGCTGCAGTGCCAGTGTGCCAGTGTGCCAGTGTGTCAGTGTGCCAGTGTGCCAGTGTGGCAGTGTGGCAGTGTGCCAGTGTGCCAGTGTGTCAGTGTGTCAGTGTGCCAGTGTGCCAGTGTGCCAGTGTGTCGCTCAGGCTGCTGTTATTTCAGGAGCGTGTTTCTGTTATTTTGAATCTTTTTTGCGAACCCTTGTGTTCTGACACTTGCCAGTTCCTCTTGCTTTAGACAGAGGGCGCTGCTGCGCCTTAAAGGTACAGCGTGCATTGATCTGCGTGTGTTTGCACAGTGTGCTCTTATTCTGACCAAGAGCCATTCATCCATCTGTCAGTCTCGATTTTTGCTCTCTCTCTGGCTCTCTTTCTTTATAGACATATATACAGTATAAGTGATATCAAACTCATGACGCTCAATTTTACAATGGTATCTGGTGACTGCAGTTTAAAATATCAGTGACATTGTAACTTTACTTTTATTCGGTTCAACCCAGCCATCAGTGTTCATAATTCTTCCTGTAAAAAATCTGACTTTGTAAAAAGTCATTAAACACTTTATTCAGGGCACACATATGCTGTACTTTCATTAGATTCGTTATCTCTGGCGGTTCTTCTACAATGAATAGCAGTTTTAAACTTCATTTTTATTAATTTAACTGAAACAATGTAGAGACATGGTGCAATCAATCACTGAAAGTAATATTTATACTGTACTGTGTGTATATCATATATTTAATTTGCAACTTCACCCACGCTTATCTCATCTTCTTGAGTATCTTGTGGAATCCACAACTTGCCATAGAAACATGTCTATTCATGCCCTCCTGTATTTCTTATTACATATCATAATGTAGACTAGATTAATATGGTTACCTGCATAAAACTGAAGTAAATCCTGATTTACTACAAAGCCTTGTTCTTCTATGGCAAAAGACTTGCCTTAAATCAGAAAACGCTGCAGAATTTGCCCACAGAATTGTGATTGTATCATGTCATGGTAGGGAACACTGATTGGACGCTAATTGGAGCTTTTTGGTTCCTAACAGGTTAAGTGTTGTGTGATCATATGGGTCAGCCCAATATCATTACAGAAGATTAAAGATAAACAAACCAATCATGATTATGGACGAAGGGATTAGGACAGATTACTGCATGGAAATCACTTTTTAATCAAAATAAAGCTTTTGAAATTAAGTTATTTGGAGATTTTCTTAAATGCAAAGTAGATTTCTGTAGGGAATGGCAATGATGGTGAGTGCGCTAATGACATACCAAATACACCAAAATAAGGTTACCCAAAAGAGGGTTTTTACAGTTTTTAACAAAAAATACTGATGGGGAAACTGATGGGAAAACAGATCCAGGCAAATACAAACAAAGCACCAGCATAAGAGTCCTCTCTTCCACACACCAAACATCACAGATATATACAGACGGGTGACATAAAGTGTCCCAGTAAGGTGGTGGGCCACTACAAGCCGCCAGAACAGCTTGGCACAGATTCTAAGAGTCTCTGGACTCTACTGGAGGGATGAACACCATTCTTCCAAAAGATATTTCCTCATTTGGTGTTTTGATGATGGTGGTGGAGAACACTGTCTAACACGTCGGTCCAAAATCTCAGTAGTGTTCAATTGGGCTGAGATCTGGTGACTGCGAAGGCCATAGCATATGATTCACATAATTTTCATACTCATCGCACCATTCAGTGAGCCCTCGTGCCCTGTGGATGGGGGCATTGTCATCCTGGAAGAGACCACTCCCATCAGGATAGAAATGTTTCACCATAGGATAAAGGTGATCACTCAGAATAACATTATTTGCAGTGATCCTTCCCTCTAAGGGGATAAGTGGACCCAAACCATGCCAGGAAAATGTCCCCCCACAGCATAACAGAGCCTCCGGACCCCCTCACTGTAGGGGTCAAGCAGTCAGGTCTGTACCGTTCTCTTGGTGTCGCCACACATGCACTCACCCACTCGTTGAGAACATTAGCCAGTTGAGCGTCTTTGTGACTGAAGCTCCTGCCATTTGTGCCCCAATAATGACCTCTCTTTCAAAGTCACTTAGATCCTTTCCTCTTCACATCTCGATCCAAAATCAGCATTTTTATACATGCCACAGAGCATGATAGGATGCTAATTGCTTAATTGTATCATGCAGTACACCTGTTTGGAGGCATCTGCATTCGTTATGTTCCTCCACTCATTTATTCAGGATTTTCCTTTAATTTGTCACCCGTCTGTATATGTGATGCATCCTTCTTTGATTGGCCAGCAACAGGCAGACTGGGGACCAATGAGGACAGGTAATACACCCCCTCCACAGCAGCAAATCACACCGTGCAACCATTCTACAACAAGCGTGCAGCGTACTTGTGTGCGCGCCACAGGATTTCCATATGTTTGTGCAATCCAGAGCCCTGTGTGGAGCCCAGCATAAACGGATGGGAGATGGGGGGGTGGGGGGTGATGGTGAGAATCAGAGAGCTGTTGTTCAGAGGAAAGGTGCTGAGGCAGGGCTCTCTCCCGGGTCAGATGTTGTGGTTGGCGGCCTCTCTGCCCGTCGCCGGGTAAGGTGAGACGCTGGCGTCTGCCGGCTCTGGCTGCCAGATCACAGGAGTCAGTCTAGTGGCGGGGCTGGGGTTTACACTTGCACATACACACTGGCACGTACATACTCATGGAAGGAAATGGAGACAGGCATGTGTGCTTATAGATTAACGTGTACATAAACGCTGTCCAGCACATGCAGTCAAACACAAACACATGTAACCCTCGGTATGGACATATTCATATATACATACACAGGTCTATCTTATGTTCAGCTCATAGAGTTCAGGTCTTAGCATTATAAAGGAAACTCTGGGGACTCCTCCGGCAAGTAACAAAATAAATGAGCTATCGTGGCAAATAATAATTGTAACTCAGAAAACTCATAAACAAAGTGTTGGTTACTCAAGGGGAAATAAAGTTAATGGCTGTGTTTATTCACATTACAATGTTAGCTAGTTTATATTTTGCACACCCTTATTCTGCAAATAACAAACTGATTGCTCCTGTTGTTTTATTTATCCAGATAGGGAATGCTGTGAGCAACAGCATGTTCCCTTACTGTGTCAGCACTGCTGCAGCCACTGGCAGGGATGTCGTACTCTGACTTTCAGTCTGGCAATAATTATGCACATGGTACAGTATATACAGTGTCTTATGGTTTCTTTCTCTTTTTTTAAAAAACACTGCACATAACAGACCCCGGCCAGCTGTGCTTTATTACTGCTTGAGGTGAAACTAAAATTTAAGTGAAAATGAATATTTATTTATAGGTTTTCAGTGTGTGCAGAAACACTGCTTATCTTTGTTTCCTTTTTTATTTCTCCGTCTAGTAAAACTTGTTCGAACAGCAGGGCAGGTACTCTAGAGCCTAATTTCCAATGCTGTATGAGCTTTGGCACACATCTCAGTCTTGATACCCATGGCATGACAAAGGACAGCCCGTGTTGAAAGATACTGAAGGGGATTTTCAAAGTCTTTTGCAGCAGAATCAAATTTGCTTCAGTTGTATTATTTATCATTGGATACTTGTGATGGAAAATAGGTTTATTGGGTATTAATAAGTGTGGAGCACACACTTTTATAATAAAACTTTCTTCAGTAAGCTCACAGCTGGAAATAAAATCTGGAACATTTTTACCCTTGAGAAGACAGAAGAGCATTTCAGGTTAGCTGGATTGAGTCAAGAGGTTCCTGTATTGGCATTGACTTTCCACTGTATTATATTGTGTATTATTAGCCAGTGTTTGACAGACATGACAAAGTGTATTATTGGTTCATTCAAGGAGAATACTAACCAGACAGTCCACAAAATGACACAGTCCATCCATACTGATATAGACCAGTGGGAGTGACCATAGTTGCATAACAAACAGTGCTGTGTTCTTGTAATGCTGTACCTCATTCTGAACTGTAGGTTGTACAGTTTTCAGATCACTTTCATTCCCCAACTTTTGTCATGTTTGCTCTGTACTGTTGAGCATGTTTTGGCACTGCTTTTGGTTTTATTCACAGATATCTTGGACTTGTCAGTCAATATCCTTTGCTGATTGGTCGAGAGACACTGGATCTTTTATCAAGCTCTGTGCTGCGGAAATTGAGCAGTGCGGCCCTCCTTTTTCCACATAGCCACATTTTCCATTGTGATGCTTATAAGCAGGTCGGAAGTTGAACCCAGCCTGTGGGGGGCGTGTGCAGGGGTAATGTGTGGGGGCTGCCTTGACACACCTGAGTCTTGACAGCAGCCGGAGCCCTGCCAGCCCTTTTGTAGCGCCAAGCAAACCAGGAATGCTACCCGAGTATTCTCATTTAAAATAAAGCATTTGGCTGCAGCTCAGGGCTGGTCTCATCCATCCGTGGAGTGATGTTTCCGATAGCAGCCTGTAGCATTTCCGCTGGAATCACACCAGCCTCTCTCTCTCTCTCTCTCTCTCTCTCTCTCTCTCTCTCTCTCTCTCTCTCTCTGTCTCGCTTCCTCCTCCCTCTCTCTTTCCTCTCTCCCTGCCCCTCTCTGTTTCTATCATCCTGCTGCCCTATCTCTGCAAGCATTCCTCAGATTCATGGGCTCTGATCAGTCGTTAATCATCAGGGAAGGCAGCGGGAGGACGAGGAGTCAGCGCACGGCTCGAGCACACTGCCCGGTCCCCCCTCTCGCAGTGCCTCTAGTAAATGTTTAGTCCTCCACAGCAGTCATCCATATAAACCCAGCACATTCACTTCTAGCACTCCCAACAGGCAGTCTGTGGAAAAGTAGCTGAAACAATCAATTTGGCTTTTGACAGCCATAAAGTTGATCGTTGAGTCATCTTGTAAAAGTCACCTGCAATCACTGGCTGCAACTTTGTAGGCCAAGAAGACATTTGAAGGAGTATGTTTTTCCCTGATTGACTTGTCTGGTGGTAGAAAGGTGTTTGCTGGTGGATTCGAAAATGCACTGGCTTTTTTCGGTGGAGTCAGTGGTCCCAGGAGGCTGTTACCTTATCTGCATTGCCCCAGAAATCATTTTTAACACCAGACCAAGATTAATGATTCTTATTCACATTCAATGAGGTCAATTGGATTATGAAAGAAGTACATTGATTTGTAAGCACTGTTTCATGTAGGCTATTGGCACAGAGCAGTAAAACTCCAGTGACACTGTTACCACAACAAACCAACAATGTTTACGGAGCAGGTTTATAAATGGAAATGAAAGCAATGTTATAAGACAGGCTGCAAGGGCTGCAATTCTTAAGCAACCATATAAACCAATACACTTTCCATACGACTGTCTTAACGAATAGTACAGACCTGTATATGCTGTATACATTATAGTTGGCGCTATTCTTTTCCCAGTGTCGCTGTAAGTGCTTTAGCAATAATGGATTGGAGCATTTCCCAACTTGTTTTGCATTCCTACCAGTTCCCCCCTGCCTTCCCTCTCAATGACCTGCTTGTTTCGGCCCCAGCTCCCCCTTGTCACAGACAATTAGAGCCCGTCAAAACACGACCAGCCCCAGATCAGCCTCCGAGTGTCCCCCACCTGGCTTGGGTTTCATTCTAATATGTGGCCAGTCTGTTCTGGGCGCGTGTCGCATACTTCAGTACAAGGGTATTCTTTCACCAGGGAACTGGGTCACATATGGAAATATTTTTCGCACAGGTTTCTTTCGCTGGCTCCTAACCTTCAGTCGCTCATGAGGAGTGGCATTTAGTAGCCAGGAATTAGCGGTGTACGTTCGCCGCATCCTTACACTAACACCTGGAAACAGCCTCTCTTTCTGCTGCTTCATTCTGCCATCAGTTTAAGCACTTACCCTTCTTGGAACTGGGAACTGAAAGTTGTTTTTATAAAAGGACATTTTATAGTAGCACACTTGCAGAAAGAAAAACAAAGTAATTATATTTTCTTCTCCATTTTTCTGGGCTTATCGCTGTGGGGAACAGTCACAGAGTTGTCAATTGTGAGCAAGAACTCGGAGGTATTGAAAAATCTCACATGGTTGCACTCGCCTGTTTAATAAACTAGCATCCTGTTTCTTAGAAGGGAGCAACAACACTTACATCAGTGATTTTGAATTGTTACAGTGGTGGAACTGGATGTAATAAACCGTCTAAAGGGCTCTTTTATTTTTTAATGGTGGTCAATGTACCATAAGCCCTAAGCTGCACTGCAAGCTTGTCATGCCATTAATAAATGCAAGCTAAAGGATTCAACCGAATGGAAATGGATGCTTTGCAGCTCCAAAGGGGGAATTTTACTCTAACTGTCGCAGATCAAGCTCAGTAGGTTAGTTTGAGGAGCACACATGATCCACACAGAAAACTCAGTCCTGGTTTCTGTTGCATTTCCTAACCGTACTGCCTCCCCTGTGACATCTAACACTTATCCACTCACTTTCTCTGCCTGTGCTTCTCTGTATGGACTACTTGTGATACTGCTTGCACACTGGGATTCGCAGACTCAGCAGTAGTGGTTTAGAGTTTGAAGATTCACCTGAAGGCACTGAGCAGCCTGGGGGAAAATAGGTTTTCAGACAACTTCCATTATAACTAAACCAGGTCCCTGCATCTGAGACTGCTGCCCCACTCTCTTCCATGGCCCCTGATCGAGACCAATGAAGGTCATACAAAAAATGTTCTGTTGCCGAGGAATGTCAGCTATTTTATTCAGTGGTTGACTTTATTTTTACTTCTGTACCGTTAACCAGTATGATATGAGGCTGCTGTGTGGATTACATCACTGGTGACTGCAGTATACAGCAGCAGACACTATACAGTGTATCAGTCAAACAACACACTTTTACAGTGATAACTAACAGTGGGCATTCTCAACATTTTTTCCTAAACGCCCCTGCTGCTGACCTCCAGCTGGACCTCCCTGTCCTGGTCAAGGCTCTTCTGCCCATCAGCTCCATCCATGGCAGTGAGACTCTGAAGAGCCGGGGCACAGAGTTGAACAGCTTGAATCTCTCTGAAAGACATTCCAGCACTTATTTATAATACCGCAGAGATTTCTTCAAAAGCAGCTCAGGGGGGTTTCATTTCTATATAAGGACATTATTCCTTTTCTGAAACCCTCAAAAATGAGTTGTGCATGGATAAAGCCCAGTACTTTTCAATATATTCGTGTTTTTTTGTTTTTTGACCAAAGAAGAATAGTTCATCTTCTGGGCTGCTAATGTGGAATTTGGCCTCAGACTTGGATTGAATGATAAAGGACTCGGTTAAGAGCTTAAATTAGCACCAATTTATCATGGCTGCAAATGCTGGCTGCAGAGGATGCCTTGTTTTATAGAGAAGGGGAATTTCAAAGGTGACGTTCTCCATGCAAGCATCACAGAAGCCATCTGGTGGCCCTGATGAAGATTTCCAGGGGATATTCCAGCTCCCTGCTCAACAGCACAGCATGTTTAATCATTGAGGCTGTGCTTCAGTCGTGACTCACTGGATGTGAAAGAACTGCATTAAACTAAATTACATTAAAAACAAATAATAATCCCAATTTACACATGGAATGGAGTAAATTAATAAGTTACATACATTTGACTTATTGCTTTGCTGAGGGAATGTCAGCTTGGCTATAGAGACCAGGCCATCACACACTCAGAGACACCACCATAAGATATGAGCCAAGGAGCTTCTGCACAAGTGGTGACTGGGGAAGAGGATGGACGCGAGCATCACAGAAGTCCATAGTCCATCAGCTCTGTGGGATTTCATTATATTCTGATGCACACACACGCTACAATCCGTCTACTGGTCTCCGGCAGCATGGCTGTGCAGAGCTCAACCGCCCAAGAGAAGCTGGCCTGCCGAAGAAGACAGGGTACAGTGTGGATTAAATTAAATTATGCAAGGTCATTTATCCTGGGGACTCAGCACAAATCGACACGCTGTAGATACAGGTCATGTCAGCCTGCTTTTTCATGGTACTGACACCTGTAATGAGTTATTTATATCCACTGCCTCGAGTTATTTATGGGGCTGCTCTGTTTTCTTATGGCTGTTTGTGGCTCATTGGTCTCTCCCAGGTTGCCTGTAGAAGACAAATGGCAGCTCCACATTGGGGTTTGATACCCGAGATTTGTTTGGTGGGACAGTGCCCTGCTAATGCACAGCAGATGGGCCGCTCTGTGGGAACGCTTGCTCCCTGGTGCAAAATTGATACAGCCATACTGCACTGCTCTGCTATGGTAGAGAGGCAGAAATGCAATGGTTTGCCAGCTGTACTAAATCATACTTTAGTTGTGCAAATACATAAACGCCAAAACAATTGAAGAATCAAGATGTGATACGGTTTTATAGCCGAACCGGCAACCCAAACCGTGCTGTATTGCTTCTGCACGCTGCCTTCCCATTATGGCTGGTTTATAAGCCACTTTCCCTTAGATCAACGGTGCACAAACTGCAGTCATTGAGGGCTCTGAGGTTTCCCAGTGCAGGAAGGAGGTGTGAGGCTTTGGGTCTTTATGTTTTCAGCAGCCCCCTGCTCCCCGCGAGGCTCCCTGCAGATGGAGGCCGTGCTCTCGCCCTGCGCGGCTCTGTGTTTGTTTGTTATATTGTGGGAAAATTCCTGCTCGTCCGTGAGAGCCCTGGTTCTGAGCTGGCGTTCCCAGGAGCCTTGCGAGAAGAGGCTGTACTCCGCAGAGCTCCCAGACCAGGCTCTAACTCACACTCCACTGGACACTGCCGGCCTGGCACACACCCTAGCGCTGACAAGATCGTATTTTAGCACCATCTATCTGATTGTTACCACTGCCAAGGCTATGTCATTGTCTGAACCTGAAGAGGTACAGTGTAACTGGACTGGGGGAGGAGCACAACATTTCTTTTCAGTTCACTGTAAATTATTCTCTGTGATCTGACCCCCCCAAGCTTTTGTCTTTCCATGGAACTCTATTTTTCCTTTAGAATTGCTCAGATCGCATTTCAATAAAATTGTCACTGAGAATCACCAGTGAGGAAAAAATGCCATTGTAAATGTGCATTTTACTGCGATTCCTGTTTGGCGGAGTTATCTGTTTTCTGAACTGTGCTCACTACGTCAGGGCTTTCACTATTGTTCAGGTTAATTTTGGGGACATTCCATGGCAATTAAGTCACCCCCTACCTTCATATTGAAAGAAAAATGTTTTTTCAGTTACCATTCAATTATTTTCCTTGATCTGGCCCTAGGCTGGCATAGCATCATCATTAAAAACGGTTTCCTGGAAACAGGAACTGTAGGAACCGAGGCCTTTTTATTGTGATGGTTCTGCTCTTAGTTTACTGCTCGCTGAATGAAAGGACATGATCCTATCTGCATCTCACTTCGCCTTACAGTAAATCAGATAATCACGATTAAATCCTTTATTTCAGAGAGGAGAGTCCCTATTACTCACAGGCATCTTTGTTGTTTTCTTTATAGGAACGGAGCCTAAATATTTCTGTTGTAGCCTGCAGAAATACAAATATTTCTGTAATTTAATTTGGTTTATTTGTGTGTGAATAATGCAATCCTAAATCTGTGGCCTTACATTCTGTACAGTTCCATCTTCAGTACATGAGCCTCATCTGGTTGTGTGTTCGTCAGCAGGAAATTATACTTTGAAGAACCTGCTGGATAAAATGCAGCACTCAAAGTTTCAAACAAGAGTAATCTAGAAAGTTTCTTCAAAGGCTCACAACCTACTGAGGTGGATATATAAATGTGTGTATAAATCATTCACAGTTAAGCTTCAGAATGTGAAAAGGTGCACAGGAAACATGGACATATAAAATAAAATATATATAATAAATCACAATTCACAATGCCCATTAAAAATGCCTTCTGGGATCTTCATTTCATTAGGGTCCTTGAACTGAAATTATCGATTGGTCATGTAAGCATTACACACCAAATTACTCTCTAGAAAAGAGACTGACTGCCAATTATAAAAAAATTATTAGCAATGATGAGGAAGGCGAACTCCATGCTTTCCTCACAGGTGACCCTGTTTTCATCCTCCAATTAATGAGATCCAATTCCCAAACTTTCCTCTATATGCATTGTGTGCCAAACAGAGACTGTTAAATTCTTCTCCTTTATTTATTATTATTGTCTTTATCCATAAAAAGCTTCCCTAATCCTTGCGCCCGAGCCAGTGTGCATTTTTGTGTGACTGACTCTGGATTCGCTTGAGGTAGCATCTTTCCAAACATCATAAATCACCCCCATGTTATTACCTTCCCCTGCCCTGATCTGCTTCCATCTGCCCTCAACATCACAGATATCGCAGACCTGCACAACACGCTGCACTTGGGGTAAACACCATCAAATCTCCCCTTATTATACACTCCAGTTGCTGCTGTGTCGATCCACACAACATCTGCTGCACCGTATATGTGGCCCTGGGATCTGCATGTCACCACAATGAGTCAGTGAGGGAGAGGTACAGAGAGGCAAGTGTCACAAAACAAGCAATGCTGTTCACTATGAAGATCAAGCATTGATGAACCTAAGCAATGTCTCAGCGAAATGTGTGTCTTTTGGTGACCTGTACACCTTGTAATTTGTTTGTCTTGACAATAAATTGGATGACCCTAAAACTGTGCATGTCTCTGACAGTGCTGCACTCTAAAACATTAGGCCAGCTGAACTGTTCAGCTGTTCAGCTGAAGTGTTCAGTGAGGTATCTAAAGAGAAGAATCAGTTTCCAAGTCACATCCCACAGCTCAGATGGCAACACGCTTTCTCTGAGTGTGCGACTCTGCCAGGAGGAGGACTTGCTATGTGGATGTGTGTGTAGCTCTCGGGGGATTCTTCCCAGTGCCAGCGGGGGGTGGGATTAATGCTAGGATGTGCCGTGATGTTTGAGTCGTGTCCTTCACATCACCTAGGCTGAACTCAATCTGTTGGGACAGGGATTAAAGTATTTGCATGCAGTGTTTCAATCTTTCAATTCACATCTGAATATTGATAGTGAATATTTTGCCCTGTACAAAATAAGAATTGTAAGCAAATCTACATCAATCCTCTTTTACACACACAGATATATATATTCTAACATTGAATTTCAAATATAGGACACATTTGGATGTCCCCTCAATTTTGTATACATGTACATTTAAAATTAAGGGACCAGCTTCTCGTCAGACCAAATCATGTGGACTGGCAGGAAGGGAGCAGAGGGACAGACTCCCCGGGTTTTACGCACATTCCAATGACTATTTGAGACCCGAAAATATATGTATTAGACCTAATTAAGGAAATTAGCTGAATAAGCACATTATACATCACAGAAGTTGCATGGGAACATCAAATAACTGCATTTGGCCTCCTCTGCTGTATTGAAGCCAAGACCCAGTCTACTCTCACATGAGTCATAGTAATGGGCTTTTTTGGGAACCATGGTAAGTGCTTGCATGAAGTCTTGTAATTGTACTTTGCTCTATGTGTGGCGACTGAACTGAAGCAGGCTGTTTACCCCATCCTGGTTATTTTAGAAAGCCCTGCAGCCTTTTACACTCGTGATCAGCGCTTGCAGAAATCCTTCTTGCTCTGTCTGCAGAAAGGTGACCACTGACACTAGTCGCAGTGTATCAGGGCTCACTTTGTACAAGAGCCTGTCCTCATATTTCAAATTCCATCAGGAATCAAGCAAAGTTATTTTTAAACTCCTCAGCTCCAGCCCTGGCTTGGTTCAATTTGGTTTGACTCTGTTTGTTTCGCTTAGCTTTAGAATTACACAAGCAAACTCAAGAGAAGCGCTCATCATAGCTCTATTCTGGGTCCCCTGCTCCTTAGCGTGAAAGCCATCGCCCAGACACTGCTTTACACAGCCTTAACTTTAACTGATACTTGTCAGTATCAAATCTCAAGTTCAATTCTCATATTTCCCTTTGACATTGATAAGTAGTAGAAAGTTTGTGTGGCAGTCAATTAATTATCTATTGAAACCTAAAGTACTCATGACAAGGTTTTCTCATGATGCTGCTCAAAGACTCTGCTTCTGTTTGATTTAGTGGAACCTGACTGACACTCTCTGCTTCACTCTCTCTAGTGCCAAAGCCCTGCACATTAGCATGGATCCCTTTGCCCATGTGGTTGTATTTAAAAAACAAAATCAATCTCATATACCATCCCTACATATCAGTCTGCTCTTATAGGCACCAGAAACAGCCCTACTGATTGCATCTGATTTATTTGATTTAAAACTTGCTTTCATTTGCACTATGCTGTGCTTTGGCATTGAGTGTGTGAATGATATTTCATTGCGTGTATAGTTGTGTTCTTGAAGATGTTTTATGAACTATTAATTGAGAAGTCTTACCAACTTAAAATCATTACACTTTATTCGTTTATTTATTGATTTTACTTTATATTATTCTTAGACTCATGGTTATAAATATTGTCCTTTAAGTTGAATGCCGCTAATAGGTATTTGAAAACCTGGATAATTAAATGGCTGTTTTAACGGGTGTGTTCTCTTTAAGACTTTCTTGCGTCTTCCTCCTGGAACACTGGTTCTATGGTGCAGGGCCCTGATTTGCTGCCAGGTTACTATAGAGACAGGCCGCAGTACATAAACTGGGAGATGTTTGGGGAGTTACGGGCCACGGAGCAGGAAATCTCTTGCATTCTTTATCTCTGACCCTTTGGACTTCATTCAGGCCGCACAGAGAAAAAGTCACTTCGTTATTATTTTTGTCTGTCTTGTTTTCTCCCTCCTCCGTCTCCTCCTTCTTTTTACATGTCCTTTTCTTTCAGGCATCGACACAGCTACGTAAAAGCAAGGTGTCGTTAAGAGAGGAGGAGCCCTGTTGCATTCATCCTCGCAGCTTGTCTGTGAACAGCAGGGAAATTGAACTCGCTGGCTACATTTGGTAGCTAGAGGAGGTCTAATCAATGCATTATAAGTCAGTTCCGATCATTGCCTCATTTTGTTGGGCAGCGGTTGCCAAGATCAGTAAAGGGAATGCTTGATTTCTGGGAAGCAGTCGGGCAGACACTGCGGTCTGGTTTGTATCTGAAGCATTTAAAAATGTGCTAACTACCTGGATCTGGCTGCCTGGAAACAGTCCCCACAATAAGAGACCCTGGTCCATTACAAACCCAAACTGTCTGAAACCTATCAAGAGACGTTAACCCAGGGGAGAGGAGGACAACCATCAAGATTAGACTGTTGGGCATTTAAGGATTCTCTCTGATATTAAGAATGGGGTTGGTTTCCTTGGCTGAGCTACAGTAGCTCTTGTTTGTACAGATGGGCCTTGGAAACATGGTAAACCAGTGTCTTTAGCTCAACAGTTACATAATTGAAGTGCTTCATATAGTATAGACTGCTATCTGTTATATCTAGGGTTTTAGGTATTTTTGCAGTCCCTGGGATCCCCAGTTTTATCCCTTTATCCCAAGTTCTAACAAGCACCCCACCAAACCTTCAGTGGTAGCTCACTTACCATATAGTGTGAAATATCAAATGAATTGTTGCTGAGTGCTGTATATAAACATGCAGAATATACACTGAACCCATTGAGACACTAACCCACTCTATTATGTTTCAAGCACAATGTTTCTGCTTCCCCGCTTCTACAGGACTGGCCACCGATTTTGTCCATGTTCTTCAATTCCATTTAGTCTGGAGTAAGAAGAAGAAACACTAGCTAGAATGAATTTGGGATTTTTGCTAAAGCTCGTCTAGTATTTATGTATTTTTCGCATGACCAGTGGATGTTGGAAACCTTCAAATTCTTAATCCCGTAACAGATTAAGAAAAACAGATTGCACACCACTTCCCCTTGTGACACCCTGTGTTAACTTCAGAAGGAGCCCAAGTCAAAGGTTCAGGACTGGTCTATGGCTGACTGTTTGAATCATGACACTCTTCGGTGTTGGAGGAGATTTGTGAGGGCTGGGGATGGCCTGGCGCCACACGCCTCTATATCACAGGCCTGTAGGGTGCTGTTTTGGCTGCACAGTAGTCAGTAGAAGGTTAACTACCTGCCATACAGTACATAGTTGTACTCGACAGACAGAGTCAGGCTGCCCAGCATTACAGTGTAGTCTGGCTTGTTGTAAATGGAGGAGAATCATAAAAATGTTCAGTCAGCCTGGACTGTGTAGGAATTACAGCCTACAGCCTTCCTCGGATATATACATTATACATTATTTTATTTATTTATTTTAGACTGTCGAGTGACTCTTAAAAAAATATAAATCTGTGGGTGTCATTTTATATTTATAGTGATTTAAAAGGCTAAAAACTAAAACACTTTCTAATTTCGGCTCCTGTACTTCTGCGTTTTTGTACAGTCTCAGACATTTAATTTTTTTTTATTAATTTCCATTACAATCTGTCTGGCAGAGAGACAGTGTCCTGAGTTAGGCTAGAGTTCAGAACTGTAAATCATAGCTAAGGGGCAGTGGCCTGTGGGATAAAACACCTTAAGTTAAGTTTTCCCTTAGTTTTTCCTCTTATGTGCTCTTTGAACGTGTGTGCTGCACAAACACACTGAAGTCAATACTTTCATTAAAGATACAGATTCTGTACTTAATATGTACATTACCCCATATGTACGGGGTTTATTCCATTGGCCCCAGGTCTAGAGCATCAGATTTGGACGGGAGTTAAGACTGGGGGGAATTTTTGCCTGGTATTTCTTTCCCCTTTATTTAATTGTCATGATATCATTGAGATGCATGCCAGCTCAATCAAGTTTTTTTCCTCTTTTGTCAGATGGACACAATTAAAAATCAGCTGCAGGTTACATTTCTAGTGGGTAATTACAGCACTGGAAGAAGCACAATTTTTATAACAGCTCATATAGCTTCATATCCAGTTCAGGAGACACTTGTAATAGTCTGCAGTCTCTCTTCACACAGAGAGTTGTCACAATCTGGAACAAACGTGATGTGGTTGAAACTGAAAATTTGGGAACATTCAAAAATAGACTGGATAGGATCCTTGGATTAGTTATTAATGTACACCAGACAAGCCTGATGGGTTGAATGGCCTTAACTCGTTTGTAGACTTTCTTATGTTTCTTATGTTTCTATGTGTCCTTGTACTGGCTTGCTTAACTCTAACATCCTAATCCAGGATTGCTTTGAATACCATTGAGTGCTGTAAGGAATCTCTGTGTCTGGACTCATTGTGGAATATCAAGGTCACAGTTTCACCCTCAACGGCAACCCAGACATGTGAGAAGGCTGAAAATAGCCTCCTCTGTAGAGTGTCCTCGGATTCCCAAGGCCAGCTTATTCCCATTCCCCACTAACGGTAGGCCCAGAGGAAGATTAAAACATTTTCCCTTTGATTTTGTTTAACCAACCACGGTGATGTGCCGACAAATCTCCCGTCCTGGCAGGCAAAGAGGGATTCTGATTTTCCTGTGCATCTAAACACTCCGATACTCTTATGAAATGATTATATGCTTAAATGAAACAAATTAAGTTTTGGTCTCTAGGTTTTAAGTAAGTCATGATTTCAAGATACCAACAACAACAAAATGTTTCCTGCATAGTTACACTAAAAACGTATCTGATATAAAAGCAGCATGATATCACATCTCAAGGTCATTGTCGGCCATTCTGGCTCTATTACAGCCATAGTACCGGTCATTATCCTGACCTCAGGGCAGTTAACGTGTTAAAAAATACCAAAATCATTATAATGTAAAAAGAGAAAACAAAGAAAGAAAATAATAATAATAATTTCTTGATAATTTACCAGTTTTGGAATTTGGAAAACAATTGCTCTGGTGGAGTTGGATACAATTATAGATCTCATCCTTTTGTCTGTGCTGTATTTTTGTCTTTTTTGGGTGAGGAGGGAAGGAACGTTACTCAGAGACGTAGACTTTATGGAGGAAGATTTCATCTAAGCCTTTCAACATTCAAATAGGGCCAGTTTCTGTACAACATATTGCCACATCGGTCTGTTCCATTGTTGGGATTTCTGTGTTTCTGAGAGCTGGGCAGAGATGTCTAAATAATAATAACACGAGCAGATTCTTTCTGGCTGGTTTAATTTTAGATCAAGTTCTGAAAAGCTCCTGTGGATGGAACAGTAGCAGTATGGTCACAAACACCTTCCCTTGTTTCACATTAATCTTCTTCTGCAAGGAAGGCGGAAGGGGACATGTTCTGTAAACACTTTATACAAATACACTTCCTTGAAATGTCCAGCAGGCCCCACAAACAAACATGCCACTACTGATTTGTATGGTAACTAACAACAGAAGCTGAGGTTTAAGCCTTCTTTATTTCTCATACACAGGGTGCAGGCCTTGTTATGCACCTTGTCTTTGGGTTCCTCTGAGTCACACTCCACTGGTTTTGAAGTAATCCACACAAATGCATTTTTTACTGAGAAATCGCTCACCCTGAGAAACTTTTTAATATGATATAGTTATTAACAATACTTATTTGTAGTTGATTTGTTTGTCAGTCTAATGGAAAGAGTACCTGCTGAATACAATAATTTGCAAAGTTACCTTCCACAGATAGAAAAGTGTGGGCGCCCCTGCTTCAGACTTCATGTCCAGTAAGCAAGCGTGTGGAGGATGTCTTCAGCTCCAGCTTCCCTAAGTCCCAGAGGGAAGCACCAGTTGATCTTTGAGGGCCACTTTACACTGGAATGTTGCTTATTCCTGGCATTTTTCAGTTTTTTACCATTTTAGGTCCTGTTAGTGTTTCTATGTGAGGGGAGTTCAGCTTTCAAAGGCTAAGAGATGGCTAAGAGAGATGATTAAAAACAAGCATGGGGAATTTGAGAGTTGTATACAGAGGAATTGTCCTGTTTTGTATACATTTTTGGACGCTTGTCAAAATACGGATACTTGCAGTAAACTGTAGGTGCATGGTGGCATACGATTTACTTGATGAATACTATAAACTTACAACAGAGTCCTGTACATACATGTTGGAAGTGAAAACTATAAGGGAGGCTACAGATAAGAGGTCAGTCAGTCTATCACGCCAGTTTGGTTGTGTATTCAGCCAACATCAAAATCATGTCACAGCCTGAAAGATACTAATACATCAGGTTCTGCAGCATAATTAGTAAGTTGTTATTGTTATCACTAATGCATCTGACTCACACCTCTATGTAAAAGTATATTAGTTAATAAAGCATACAGATTTATAAGAGCCTCACAATTAAGTGGTGGAAATAATACATCCAATAGTTTACACAGTGCAGTCAAAGAGATTAAAACCGTTTATGATGCAGACTTCACAGTAAATGAGCTGCAGGAATCCAATACCAATCAGGAATTTGTCAAGAAAACGAATTAATTGTCTCTGGAGTTGAACTTTGGTTCAAGTATCACCAGTCCAGGTATTTACTCAGCCTGCTATCTGAGGCTGTGTTGGTGTGTGAGTGCCGATGCTTTGCCAGGCCCAGCTCTCCTGCTCAGGACGCAGACGGATTCAGAGCAGGGCCTGGCGAGGTGACGGTGAGGGGCGGGTCGGTGGAGCAGGGAGTCGGGAGTCAGTCTGCCGCAGCTGGTTCCAATCCACACGGCTAAAAATAGCCTCGGCACAAAGAGCTCCCTCATTTCAATCAACCCAGCCAGCCCCCCAGTCCCCCCCAAGCCAGACCTGGCCAGGAAAACCTCCATTTATTTTCGCTGCGTTCCTTTTTTTATTTCTTTCGTTTCCTTTCTTTTTTTTTAAATGTTGCTTCAGTTCTTTCCTTGATCCCCTACTGTATAGTAAAACCTATAAGGAGTGCAATATATAAAATCCACAGGCAAGCCGTTGTTCGAGGGGCAACTTTATAGTGCCGATCTTACATTCAGCAGATTGTGTTTGAGAGAGACGTCTTGTCCTGCAGCTCTGTGGCAGTGGCAGCCCGGGAAGTTCTATCCCTGCCTGCCATGACTGATACAGGACTGGATTGACAAATAAATGAATTCCCTTTATTGACATAGTTGACTCTAGTATACTATGATATTACCGCAGTAAAGAGAAGCAAAATGAAATCAAGGTAAAGCTTGAAGAGATATAATAAACCATGACCACAGAAGTCCATGTTAAAGCAGCATACAAGCATAATGCAACCATGCACACCAGGGACAATGTTCCAAATTAGTGTGGTAAACTTCATCTGTTGCATCTTATATTTTGTTAGTCGCTCTGGACAAGGGTGTCTGCTAAGAAATAAATAATAATAAAATAATAATAACAAAGTCACTAGTTCCTTTAGTGAGTTTGAAATACAGCCAGTGCTGTATATTCCCCACGAACAGCATTACCATAATTCATAGTTTTAACCCCGAAGTCGGGGATGTTGATATAGGGAGGTTATCCGGCAAATGTTTTGTTTAAGCTTTTAATAGAAATGAACAGATGGATATGGGGCATGCAGGGTTTATATTTGTAATTGAAGTAAAAAGTGACATCCTTTGTGTTCTGTTTTTAAAGTAATACATGACAGAATTATATGTACATTGCGATTTACACACACAGATGGCAGTCCTCATAAGTTATCACACTGGGTCAGACTACTCACCTGTAATGCATCACAATACAATTTCAGTCATGAATGTCTTCTGCAGTGCAAGAAGGACACTTCTACCCTAGCCTTAACTCTTGAGTTGTGCTGTGGAAGTCAATCTGAGGTTATGAAGCATCTGTTCAGTAGCTCAGTGTTCGAGTGTTGGGCTGTAGTGTGGAAAGCAAGGTTAGTTTTAAAATAATTTGGCAGTGGTACAGTAACTTTTGTTCCTCTGAGTTTACAAAGAGCTGTAATGAGAGAGACACAGCGAGCTGAAATAATGCACAGCCAGTGTGAAAGTGGATTGAAATAGATTGGTCAGGCCATCTGAAACTGTAAACAGGAAGTATGTTATTTATATTTTTTAAAACTGAATTGAGCAAAGTTTATACAGCACAGAGCTGAGGCCTTGTGTGACAGGGGCTGTCCAGAAAAACTGAAGCTGAGGGAACCATGAGGAACAGGAATGTCTAAGAGTGGGGCGTTTCCTTTGGCTTTCTCTGCACAGCCCTTACTTATGAAATACCTTAATGTGTATGAATAGATCACTTAGTTACATTTTACACAGGTGCAGGGTTAAAATAAAACTACCTTTTCTCAAAATAGTTTTTGAATGAGAGATGCTCATTTGACTTATTCTGCTTTGAACAATCTCATTAAGCTACTTCTTCTAGCGAATGTGTCTCCTCAACATGTTTGACCCAAAACTAAAGAACTGTTTGAGTGGAGACAAGCATAAAGACACCAGCACTTCACCTCCCCCATGCCTCCTGGCTGTAGTTCTCTTGTTTGAGCTTACTGTCACACATTTTAACTTTGTTGTTGTAAATCCTATGATGTGTATTCTTAGCATTTCTGGTTTTGTTACTTATGTTATGTTATTGTCTTCCTGTCCAATTTTTGAAAACCCTTCACAAGGCATGTCAGTGTAGGGTTTCATAGTTGCACATAACTTTTTAAGTTTCAGTGTTCCCATTAGTAAGTGAAGCTATAACTTTCAATGACAAATCACTGTTCTGAATATAAATAATTACATTTAAAGTTTGTTCATTTAACACTTTTATCTGTCAGACAGTCCATGCAGAAATTTACTTTTTTTTGTTGAATCCCAGTATAGTCACACTGCTGAGGCCCTGCTGGATGTCATGTATACCCAGGGTGGCTGTGTGAGTCTGAGAGGTCACGAAGTCACCCTGGTGTGGGTCCTGTTTTCACCTTGTTAAGCAGCAGGGGAGACCCCCTTTATACACATATGCAAACACTAGAGGTCGGAGGTCACAGGGAGCTGACCTCCACACCTGTATCCTCGCACGCGCAATTGCCATCAGTCTGGCTGTGCTGGGCAACTGTCTGGCAGATGTTGCTTTGAGCAGGAGAGATCGCTGTCCAGATGTGTGGGCCCTGTACCGTGCTACAGGGTTTGCACCAGTGCATCAGAGTTGTTTGAACTGAATAAGCAGTATTGTTATTAGACTAAGGGGGACAGCAGACACATAGTCTTTTATATCACTATGCACTGAGTTGTCATACGGATGCTGAATTGTTATAGTAATTGTGATCTTCACAATCAAATACATCATCTTTATTTTAAACCTGGTGCAAATTGGGTCTTCTGCTATTTTGGTTCTGTAAATCTCCCATAACTGTTGATTGTTACTGCACAGGAATAGCCTTAAAAGGCCAATTATTCTGGACTGAACAGAATGAGAATAGGTAACCTCACACACACACACAGGCAGAATCACTTGGTCCTTTATGTAGTGAAAAAACACACTGAAATAATAAATGTACTTTTTTTTTAGTCCAACTCAAGCTGCGCTTGGAGCAGAAGCCCCAAGACACCACTATAACTCCAACTGGAAATAATAAAGCATCCTTTTGAACAGCCTCATCTGGAAAAACAGCTTCCTACTCACCTGTGACAATTAGCTAGGCAGCCTATGAAATGAGAAGACCATAGCTTCTCCAGTCCCCTCAATAACATGCTCATATTTATTTATTTATTGAGAACATTGTCCTTTATTATTGTGTATCAGCATCAGTAGCTTCATTAAAGACAAATAAAGAATAAAAAAAACAAAATTAAACTGATCAACAGAGCTGCGCTCATTTCCCTCTTCTGCTGCAGATTTGAGAAAAGCTAGTGTCCATGTTCGGCTCTCCTTTGGATCGGTGTCAAAACAGACCATAAATAAAATACTGTTTCTTCCAGATCTTAACAGTCTGTGCAGCAGCTGCTTCTATCAGCTGTATACTTTAAACCTCAGTGAACAGTGTAGAGGAAACATGTATTGGGATATAATTCCAAAGTGTATACTGTGTATGTATGCATGTATAACAATTAAAGTGTTAAAATTAAAAATGTCAGTGGGCCGGACACACTGCAAGAACACATCAAAGATGGACAAAGGAAGCAATCTGATGGATCAGAGTTTTACTTACAATTTGCTTAAGTGAAAATCCTCTGGGCAACACACTGTACAGTAGGTGACAGCTGTGAGGACAGTGCATTCTTTGTGGGAAGAGGCAACACATGTGAGGGCAGCTAAATGACCTTTGAACCTGTCCAGTCTGGCTGTGTGACAAAGAGGTCATTGTGTGTCATCTCCATATCCGTGGCGGCTGCCTGACGCATTCCAGGAGACAAACGCAGGACAGCGAAGTCATGGTTAATTATCAGTCACACAGCACTGAACACTTGCCCGGGAAAAAAAATGAATGAAAGGACTGTGAGTAATCATAAACTCATTACACTGGTGGCACACTCTCAGTGCGGCTCTCGCACACTCCACGCCTGCTGTAGTGCTCCAGCACCCTCGCTGTGCTGTACACTGACCCTGGATAAGTATTCATTTCCAGGACACTTAGGCTTAGACCTGTCATTTATAAGCTGTGAATGAATCCATATGCTGGCATCTGTCGGTATACTTCATCATGCTGTAAGAGAAGCAGCCACTACTGAAACTCATCTGCCTGTAAAAAATGGATAAAATGTTTTCTGTAATTCACGAGTGAGCTCCCACTATATAGAGAGGTGTTTCAGATCATTTCAACACCACTATTGTCTTCATCACACGTAGACTGTATTGTTTCAGTGTTTCAAACTACTTTTCTCAGCACAGAATAGTAATATTTTGGTTGTGAAGAATAGCATTTAAAAAGGATATTGCTGGCCGACTTGGAAAGAATTCAGAGATGCAGAATCATTCTTTATTTGAAATGTACACCATGTACAGCCAGAGTAAAGGACAAGAATCTGTGAATTTGGTTTGCGTATTCAGGTTTCCGAAGGGCACAGAGAGAGTCATCCCTGGGGAGCAGTTCATGTTCATGTTCAGTTGAAACAAGGAACTGAGGACACAAGTGGAAATTTAGTGCAGGTGCCTCTAGGACTGGAAATTGGCACGTCATTACACAAGTCATGGGTACACTGGAACAAACTACCTAACCATGTTTTTAAAGCTAATTACCAAGTTGTGATCTACAGTTAATGTGAAAGGGCCTGTTTTTTATTGAAAATTATATTGTAGGTTCTGAGGCATGTGACAATTAGTTTAGTGGTCTGGGGGAACAGGGGGACTATTTAATGGGGATTAATTGTATCCCAAAACTAAAAACAAAAATGAGTTGAAGAGTAAGATTACACCTCTTAATAGAATCTTAACAATCCCATTCCTTTCAGAAAGAAATGCATTACATCACATGCAAGTATTTCAGAAAGAGGCACAGGCTGATGAAAAGAGGTTGTCCTTGGATAGGTCGTTTGCCGGTTGCAGAATTAGGAGCTAATTAGGTTATTTTCACAACAGAGTTTTGACTAATCATTTCAATTAGCAGTGTGGTTAGGTTGCATGTTGTATGGATTAAGGCTCCTTCCTGGGCACAGTGCTGCGTGTTCCTCTTGCACTGTGTGTGTGAGAGCGAGAGAAAGAGAGAGAGAGAGAGACAGAGTTGGAGCAGGAGAAACGATGGAGAGACAAGAAACGGACAGGTGAAAAACTATAAGAAGGGCGCTAGTGAGATGGAGAGAGGCAGAGAGAGGGAGGGTGAGATAGATAAGAGGCTGATAGAGAGAGGCAGAGAGGAGGGCGGAGGGCTTTGGGGGCGTGCGAGAGCTTGCATCTTGAACAGTTTGCTGCTGTGTGCCGTGCTGACACTTTAATCACTTTAATTCCTTGTCTGAGTGGTGTTTCGAATTGAACAGATTGATTAGGGCTGCTGAGAGACTGCGGGTGTGAAGGTGCTTTGTGAGAGGGAGGGAAGGAGAGGTGGAGGGACAGACGGGGCACAGTAGAAAGGAGAGGGAGAGAGAGAAAAAGAGAGAGAGCCTCATCAGTTAAGCAAACAAACTGTGATAACAGCGCTGGGGAGAGTCTCGGCGGCGTGTGGCTGTCAGGGTGCCAGACCGGCTGGTTCAGAGCCAGGGGCTGCACTACGAGGAGCTGCAGCCCTCCTCCCACAGACCCTACACAGGAGAAGTGAGAGCACATGGAAGAGAAAACAGCATTACTATGATGGGACTCGGTACAAGTCCCTGCCACATTGAAATGAGCAGCCTTGTCTCAAGATAGGTGTATCCGCCACCAACGCACACCTGTGTTTGGCACTTTGGCCTACAGCACTGTGCTGGGACTCATACGAATAGTCACACGCAAGGCTGATTTTTATACCAAGGGGGTAATTATAGTTATACATAATTATATATAATTATACAGTAAGTACACACTGGAATTGGATTGCAGTGCACCTTGGCTTCATTTAGTGCAGGACTGTTCTTTTTTTAGAACACCCCTAAATCTGCAATTTCTAAACACTTGGAACTCATTTTAGTTCTTGACCAGTTAAGCAAATCCCTTTGCTCAGTAAATGGAAATCTTGAGGGCTCAGGATATCCACTTTTTACCAATTATGTTTAAATTACTGAATTTGCCTGAACTCCTGCTTATTGCATCTTAAGTTTGTGTTTCCAAGTCTTTGATCAATTGATGATTTTAAAGGTGAAATAAAACAAATGGTCGACCGGGACTCTGCCCATAGTGGTGTCCTCTGTACTGCAGTGAGCTGATGTGCGTCTCTGTGTGTGTGAGTGCTCTGCTGGCTCCGAGGGGTCCTGTGTGAAGCTGGATAGCTATGTGGCTCTCCAGGGAATGGTGGAATGGCCTGTGTATGTGTTTTTTTATGAGGTGTGGGCCTAGGCTGTCGTCTACGCGGCCGGGCAGGTCTGATGTCAGTCCCTCCCCAGGCCGGAGGTCCTCTGCTCATTCCCACACTCGCCGCTGCTAACACACTGACCTCATGACTACAGCTTACGGCACAGACTAGACACAGTACAGCACACATCCCCGCCAACCCGGGCCATGTCAGGATTTTAGCACAACCAAGGTTTTTTAAATTGTGTCATTGATGTAATAAGTAATTAGTCAATCAATACAGAGCTCACTGATCCTAAACTCTCTTCTGGATTGGGAGTTTGGTTCTGGGATTTGGCATCCCTGCCTCTCGATTGTGCTGTAGAAGTGCAGTAGGGCACTGTTGTTTGCCAGTATAGTTCTGTAAAGAGTTTGCACTTTTAACATTATGTACACATTTTGTTTTGGTTTTTTTGGTGTTTGTTTCATCAAATGAAATTGGGATTTAACATAGTGTTTCAGATGAATGGTGATTTTAAAATTCCCAGAGTTGTTTGAAATTCAGTACTGTATTTAGCTAATTTGTTTAAGCTTGCACTACAGGGAATTATACCACTATAATATAATAAAGGGGAAAGTGTATAATTTTCATGTTTTTTCCATTTCCAAGCTATGATTTAAAATATAGGAAGGTTTAGCATTGCTTCATGCCCAATTTATTGATGTATTTATTTACTTACACATGAGAGAACCCTCTGAGAGCTGGATCTCTTTTCCCGGGAATTTCACTCAAAGCAACAAAAACAGGACAGAGTAACCCTTGGCCAAAACAAACAAAATGTAATATAGTATGAAACAACATATCATAAATCATAACCATAGCATCACTCACCTCAATCAATTGTGGAATGCATTGGCTAGGTCATTAAAATAAAACAGTCCAACAGCGATAGCAGATTTTCAGTCTCAATTTAAAACTCTTCTTTTTCCATTGTTTATATATATTTCTCATTGGAATGTTCTTTCTTTGTTTTGCTTTTTCCCTATCTGTTCGAGCAAACCTTTGACAACAGTAATTCTATGAGCAATACCCAAACACAGCCTCAGATACAGGCAAGTGCTCTCTGAACAGGTGATGGAGTATGTGTGTATTTGATTGATGGTGAGAGTGGGTGGTTGTCAGGAGATTGTCAGGCCAGTAGCTTCTTTTGGCTCTGGGACCTAACTTTAAGCATAATTAACCTCCCTGGCTGCTCAATCCAGACTGCTTTAATTGATTCTGTTTGTTTGCTTTATTCCTTGATTGCACTGGCTCCCTGCAACACTCCCATCAATCAGACCTAATGGAGCAATTTGTGCTGTAGCACTGGACTGGGCCAGGCAGTGTGGAGGGCGGCAATGTATATTCATTACAGAAGCAGCAGCCACACAACAAAGCTAAAGCAGAGGAAACAGACCAGCTCCCTTAAATCTGACACATTGGTCTGCTTTCACCACCCTGCAGCTCGTACATTTTCACTCACTTCTGTCATTTTCATTGAGAACAATAATGGCGAAACATAAATTGGTGAACTGTGCTCAAGAGTACTTATCTCAAGCTAAGGCCGGCTAGTGATGTACAAAGTGGCTGGGAGAATCCCAAAGGGCCAGGGGGTGGTGCTGTCAGGATTACAATCTTAGCTCTGGTGCTTCTGTCGGGACACGACAAATTACATTATAGGCAATCATGCAAAACTCAGCAGCATTGGAGTAATGGCAAGGAAGTAAATTAATGTATGTACAGAATTGCTAGAGGATGTACTGATGCTGACAGGAGAGCAATTGAGATTGTTGAGCTTAGCGTGTTCTGTACGCCAATACCACAGACTCCCTTCACGCATGTACTGCCATAAAAGTGCAGGGAGCATCGTTTGCCAGGACTGGAGTGAGCCAAAGACCTCTAACTCCAGGATCCTACTGTCATCTTCTCAAAGTCCTTCATCTGTTCTGAGGAAAAAGTCTCTTTCTGGGCCCTAACAGAATAGTGCTGGTACGGTACCTCCTGCTCTAATTAATATTTCTGTATCCTATGCTTGATCAGTGTGAGATCCAGTTTTGCCCGACTCTTCAGTGTCTTTCCGGGTTTTCTGGCAGATGTTCGCCAGGTATGGAGAGGTAATGGCGATTGGTCCCTGAAACTGCACTTATGGTTGTCTTGTGGTTTCTATGCCGACCCAGCTCTTTGCTAATTACTAACTAAACCCTTCATTGCAACCTTTGCTTCATTAGAGCTTTCTTACCTGTGGACATCGATCATTAGTTTAGAAATTTGCACTAATAGCATTATATCAAGTGCTGGATCTCAGAACTCTCGGTTGAGTTCATTGTTGTCCAGATGTCTGAATGTAAGTGGTTGGGCCCATGTAGAACTAACATATATTGGCAGTGGAATTAAAGTGGAATTGTCACCCAAATCTTGACATGCTTAAATTACAACCTATTAAGATTTGTTTCAACAGCTAATAGGGGAGCATACCTCTTTAAGCCAGTTGTGTACAGACTGAACACATTTCTATGTGCTTTATGGTTTGGATGCAGTATGCTTAAACTAGAATATTTCTGAAACCATGGACTGAGTTCTGAAAACAGAGGGTTTCATAAGCCCAAGTAATTAAGAGCCGTGACTAAATGAAAACCAGAAGACTCAGGAGGTTCTGAGGAGTGGGATTAAGACTCACTCGAGATTTTATATCTTATATTACAGAACAAAGCAATTTACACAACACATTATTTTCAGCTTTTGGAATCCTCTCCCCCTCCCTTCCCCTCCCTTCCCCTCCCTCTCTCTCTCCACCAAAGATACTGAATATATATGTGTGCGCGCATGTGTGTGTGTGTTAATCTAATGTGCTTCAGGTGGTGTATTTTTTGTTATTATCATGGGCAAAACTGATAGGAGTTTTGGAGCTAATTGTTGCAATGTTATCAGGACGCTTTCTTACACTGTTTTTCTGAGGCTGCTGAAATGCTTGTGGTTCCTTGAAGAGAACTGAACCGATTTTCCTCTGTGAATTGTGGGATTCTTATTAGGAATTCAAAAACGAAAGAATGTTAACACATAAAGGAAGTTAGGCTTATCATGCCTTTTCTGTTACTGTGATCCTACTTGTCCTACAGTCTGTTTCTTGTCAAATCTCCCAGAGAATCATCATCTTTGACATGGCTTACTCAAACCCTCTCAAGCTCAACCCTTTTCGTGTAAAGAGGGAATTTTTGTCTTCCGTCTGTTTTGCATCTTGTTACCTTGAGTGGGTCTTGCACAATGACACTTCACCCTCCACTAGTGTATGGTAATTCCTTGCTCTATGTTCTATCATTTAGTATATGCCACCTTACAAGGTTCATTCAGTGAGACATTTCTGTCCTCTTGAAGAAGGTCAACCTGAGTTGCTCAGTAGAAAATAAGAGCAAGAAAGCATAAATGAAAAATGAGGAAAAACAAAATCACTTGTCAGTTGTTCATTTTTTACATCCATAATGAATGTGTGAACTACTTTCCTCCGTTTGACTGAAACAGTGCAGTGAGATGGTGTTTCTTTTCTTGAAGATTTTCTCTTTCTGTCTTGCTTGGCTTTTTTTCTTCCGTAATTTAAACCACATTACTCTGCGGACTTTCAGAAAATATCTGAACGTACACAGTGCCAGAAAAAGACATGCCTTTTAAAAGCATGGTTGAAAAAGAACCAGCAACACAGACATAAAAAAAGATGCAAAGACCGATGGGATGTGTGTTTTGCATGTTGAGAAATAACAGCTTGAGATCCTTCTACACGGCTTCATCTGCTCTCATCTGTTGCATGCTAGTTTATAAAATAAGGTTAAGAACTAAAGCCTCTTTCTTTTTAAATTTCTATTTGAAAGACATGCTTTTGCAGAAATCTTTAGTAACCAGGCAGCAGATCTTTTCCTAAGGTTCAGTCAACATGCACCTGAACACTTAATTCTGTGCTTATATTTTGTGTTCTTTGCCATTTGCCATTTGAGTATATGCTGTTCAGTCCTGTACTGAATGAGCAAGTGCCTCTCATCAATAACCTTTTTTTCTATTCTCCAGTCCTTAAACATAAACTGAGGTCTGGTGGCATTAAGTCTAAGCTTAGATGCCTGGGATTTCTGTCTCCTTGAACCACACACCTTCTGAATATGTCTACATATCTGGGTAATAATGCACCTAAAGCAGGGCATTCCTGAAAAAAGGACAGAACAAAGTGCCCTAAAATGAGAAAAATAAAAATCATAATGAGGAGAATGAGTCCCAATTAAGTGAACATATCTTTAGCCAATTTCAGGACAACGCTGAGTGTACCCAAGGACTGCTGCACATGCTGCTAAACCTACCAGAGCAGACACAGAGATATTATCCTAAGAAAGGTGACAGCCAGGCAGTGTTGACTGTCCTGATCTCCACAAGAACAGCACTGTCAGGAACATTTTCAAAAAGGCTAGGCAGCTATTTTGAACAAATGATTATAATACAAAACTGGCCACGCTATTATTATACCAAAAAATTCTGCGGTAAAGTAAAGACTGAATTACTAAATGTACAGGTGCTACATTCTGTCCAATAAAACCTCTGCAATCTAATGAATACATTTTACGTAAGTGTTTGTGCTTTTATATTTTAATTAAAATTTCATTATTTTTAGTAGAACCATAAAATAATAATTATTATTTTATATATATATATATATATATATATATATATATTTAAATCAATTTTCAATAATACATCCAGTAGAGTTGTGGTTATATATTCGTCTAAAGTAACAGGAGTTGGCTGCAGGCATTTTAAATAAAGATGACTTTTGCTTCCTTTGTGATTGCAGTGTATGAGGAGCTCTTTGTAATTCAATTCAGGGGGCTTTAGAGGACTATTTTAAAGTTGTTAAAATGCACTTATTACCCATACACTGCCTATAATGGTCTCCGATTGGCATTCCGGGCATTGCCCACAGGCCTCGGGCCTCATTTCCTTCCATCAGCAGCTGTTGACCTCTGACCTGTGGAGCTGGTTCAGATGAACAATGTCTAGTGTACCCCCAGTCTACTCCATTCCTACCATCGCCCCCTGCCACAGACTGTGCTGGCCAGCCTGTAAAACCCACGGCCTGTCAACGCTGAGAACACAAGAATTTTTACACCCGATCGAGTGGAAGTTTGAAGTCTCCTTCTGGCATGTCCTTGTGTGGAGACGTGACTGGGCTGTCTTTTAGTTTCATTTTGAAAGTCATCTGTTCCTTATTTCACTGACTGTAATTCAGAGAGCATATTTCAAAGACACTCAACTTGTTTTATACTTTCTTGCAATAATAAAATAAAAGAAGATAATGATTATTATTAATATTATCATAATTTTGCAGCCTTATCTTTGTCCAGTATACTTTACCCAGTTATTTTACCTCTGCATTGCTGGTCTGTGTGACTGTTTGTCAGTGTCTGTGTTTTTCAGTCAGTATGTGTGTGTTCTGGCTTCTGCTTTGTCAAGTAGACATCATCAGAGCTTCACCTCCGCAGAATACAGTGGGCGTAGCAGGCAAGAAGAGAGCTTTTTCTGTATTATCTGCACTTTCCAGTCACAAAAGTTGTATCTCCGTTACAAAATGTCAGAGCTGTAGCAAGAGATAGAGTAGAGGATAAGCATTATTTTGTAGGCTTTTTCCAAGTTCACTCTATATGCAGTCAGCAAAATTTCTTAATAGAATCAGAAGTTAAAACTAAATGATATTTTAGTTTTAGTTGATGTTGAGGCTACACAAACTTACCATTGCAGTCCTAGTGGTCTGTGTGCTGGAATGCATGACGCCTCCTTTACAGCTAACATATTAATAGCTGTAATTGCAGAGCTCTTTTCTATTTGGGGGGCAGGAGTGGAGTGGGGTCTACCCATGTCTGGAAAGTGGGTCAGGACGCACTGACAGCCTGTCACAAAAGTCAAGTGTAGTCAGCTTGTATTGAAGAACCCTGTCCTAATAAACATCTGCGCTATTCAGGTCATGGAGCATCAGAAACTAATCTCATATTTATTAAATGACTTTTATAGCAAAGTGAACACGAAACCTTGGTATAAAAAAAGGATTGCTACTGCAAAAAGCAGCTATCAGGGCGTGGCAGACATTTGTGTTTGGCTGAAGACTTGGTGCACCTTTCCCCATTTTGCAACTCTTCTCTTTGTCCACCATTATTGTAAGCTTTCATCAAATCCATAGACAACCAAGTATCACTTTCTTTCTATTGGCGTCTTTATTCTGCAGATGTTTGTGGAACAGGAAAGGAACTTGTTGTTAAGTATTGTTTGGATTTCAGTCATGCTCAGTGTAACGAGCTCATGATTTCAACCATGTGTTACAAACAAGTGTCTTTCAGTTTTCTGCAGATTTTGAACCAGATTGACTCCATTTTGCCCATTTGTTTTGAACAGGGGATTTGCATCGATTGATGTTGCAATACTGTGGAATGTAGAGAAGCAGCAGCTCTTCAATGAACATCATAAATAAGTTTATATCAAGTACTGAACAATCAGCAGGTTTTAATTCCTTTTAAAGAAGTACTGGATCAAGCATTGGGTCCGGAGGCAAACCTAGGAAATCTGGCCTTCATGTTCAAGTGTTTGAAGTTTAGAATTATCTTCAACAGATGCTGAAACATGTTTTTTTTTTTTGGTAAACATTGAGAAAAGTATTTATTCTGAACATTGTTACAGCAAAGTGCTGTTTTCTTCTTGGAAGTGATTTTTGCCTGCACTGTTTAAAATATATATTTCCCTGAAAGTACAGCATAAAGTCCTGTATTGCTTGTAAAAAACAAAAAACTATGTATTCTTATTATTAATAATCACAATAATAATGTTTTGAAGTACCTCAATGAATTCCCTTGCCTATTTAATTATTCTGAAGTTTTTATTGATTTGTTTTGTAGTAAGTAGGTCCACAATTGAATCAATCTACACACAAAGCAATGCTGCTGTTTTAGGGGGAAATTATCCTCATACACAGGAATGTAGGAATTTTGAGAGAGAAAAACATGTCTGACAGATAAATTGTACATTTTCTGGATAACTTCTGCATTTAATTTTCTAGTGGTAACACAGATCAGTTAGGTTGCGGCCTATGTGTAATCTTTAAGGCCCAAACTGCCTTAGATGGTGTGTTAATAGGGATGGCCAGCTGGACGTGTGCTCTCTGGAGTTTAACATCTGTAACGCATTGTCATGCAGCAGACCTGTTTCTTCTCCAGCAATTGAAGTTTGAGTCCATGTTTTTTTTTTCTTCTTGTGGATCTCACCACCCTGCTCTCTGCTCTCGCTTTATATGATAGAAAGGCAGAGAGACAGCCACAGAGAGAAGGAGGAAGAGAGAGCAAGGGCAAGGATCACAGTGAGGAGTGTGAGAGAGAAAGGTGGAGAGTTTCCTCACTCTGAGCTCACCCACTCAGACGCACGTACACACTCTGGCACCCTTCGGCTGGCACGCCCTTGCCATGTCCCTGCCCTGCACACACAGCAGCCCAGGGCCCTCACACTGCAGGAGTCGTGCACAGGGGCGACTGAAGGAAGCAGGGATTATCAGATCCATGGGAGAAAATCACAGCAGTCCAGGTTTTGCATTTGTTTTTAAAACTACACGATTTCTGCATTGAGGCTAATACCCTCATGTGTCATAGGATTTAGTATAAACAGGGGTATTAGTGTTAAAGGGCTTTAAAATGACACAGGGGTTCATTGAAGATTCAAGGAAAATTTAAAAATATATATAATTGTTAAAGGTTATTGTTGTATAATATAATAATAATAATAATAATAATAATAATAATAATAATTAACTGTTTTCAGAAAAAGCAACCCCTATTATCCTTAAGACTGAATTAGAGGAAATGGAGTGGCAAACTGTAGAAGTGAAAAGCGCTGCCCCATTGTGGCTCAGAATAGTGTGCAACATAAAATTGATTCCCCCAATCTCTTGCTATAAATAACATTTGTAGAAGAAAGCTAATAAATATAAGCTATGAAAATGAATAAAAGAAATCTGAAACTTTCCAGATATGACAAGAACATTTGAAATGAATCTACACTTTCCTGTCTCCTAGTTTGCGAGTTTTAATTTTTCAATTAGGACTGCAACATGGTTCATCAATAGAGTCTGTGAATAGTTCATGAGCTAAAGACTGAGGAATGTGGAGTGCTGTTTATTTTAAGCTGTGTTTATGCAGCATCTGCCAAGACTGCAACATGCTGTATTCTATCTCATGTTAAAACAAACAGACGGGAGGGTTCCCACATGGAGGCCAAGTGCATTCACACCAGCAGGGGTTAAGTATGCTGGAAATAGCACCCGCGTACTGACCTCCGCATTTCACTTTATTTTATTTTGTTTTCTTAAAACAAACGAGTTAAAGCAAATGTCCAAAAATGGACAAAGCCCATGCATATACATGTGTAAGCAGTATACATAATTAATAGGATATTAGTGCATTCTTAATTGTTTTATTAAAAAAAATTAAATGTGGCTCAATTGTTATCCACATCCTGACATGGCATATAGTAATGATTTCCCTGAATACATCACTCCTAATTGCTATTAATTCCATATTTATTGTATTTTTTTAGCACAAAAAGTAGCTTACGTTATATAAGTGAAATTGAATTTTGTAAACATAAATCCCTAGAAGGCGCATTGCTGTACAACAATGTTTTCCTCCCAGGTAGCCTTTAGTAAACAGAGTCTGTAGATAATAAGAGAATGATGTTGAGCTGTAGGGCACAGACAATGCTGGTTCATTATTAAATGAAGTCAACATGAAGCCCAAGAAGTAGATTTTATAGTGGGTCACTGATCTAACTAGGGCCCTCAGCTAAAATGCAGTTCAGAGGACATTGGCTTGCTTGTTGCCTTTAGACTTTGGCGTCCTGGTGTCTTAATTGACTGGAGTGACAGAAATGACGTGGGTTGAATCAGAGTGTGAAGTAAGAAAGAGCCCATTCTTCTAACACATCTTAAAAGTGACCTTGGCGTCCCACTGAATCGGGGGGTTGTGGGGGCTGTGACTCAGCTCACAGGCAGCCTGGGGTGACGGGGGCAGAGTGGGCTCTACACAGCCCCCTTCATGTGTCTGATGTGGGTGCCTGGGGGCCAGGGGGGGCTACCCTCTCTGTTCCTCAGGAAGCTGAGCTGGGGTTGCCTTTCCAAGTTGCTCCCAGTCCTTTGGAAGTCAAGAAATCGGCACTTTGTTAGCTGTCCTGCCTAACAGTTCGCTGGTGTAGAAAAACTGTATCAGACTATAGTAAAGGTGACAAATAAGAGGAGGTGATCAAACGCATAGTATGGTAATCCAACTTTGTACACAAGGCATGTGCCAAGGCTTAGAGCAGGATGGACAGCTACATAAAATTGGGTTTGGTCCTGGTCTTCATGAAGTGGCTGGGGATGGTGTAGCCAAAGCAAGACTTTCTCTGTCTTCAAACTCCTTCTGGATGTTATGATTGTAGATCGATGTTATGAATAAATAAGTGTTTTTTACTCTGATGGGGGGGATTGGGGGGACTAACTAATGTATAAATCATTTCCCAGCGTACAGTAAGTGTGTCAGCAGCTACTGACAGAGCAACTAGCATCATTGTAGCCTCCTTTTCCACTGACCTATTTCTCAGTGCTGCTTGGTGCTATGATGACATGAGAGAGAGAGAGGGAGGGAGGGAGGGTTGTAGGGGTTGAATGACAAATGGCAGGAGCTCCCCCCACCTCTACCCACCATCCCTCTCTCCCTCAGTCATTAAGCACCACAAAGCTAGTGAACTTTACTTCCTGCCTTGGGGCTTTAGTTTCAGTGCTGTGCGGCTGTGTGTGAGTCTGTTTGTTTGCTATTTTGTGTGTGTATGTATGAAGATGTGAATTTGTGTGTTGTGGGCGCGCGTGTTTTCTGAGTGTGAATGACTTTGCTTGAGTGAGCTGGTATGCTTTTTTCTGTGTGTGTCCCATTACGGATGAAGTTGGTCATCACAGACTCTATTTTCCTGATGAGAAAATTAATTGGGTATTGATTTCTGAACAGGCTCCATCCTGTGAATGCAGTGATGTTGGACAGTTTGGGTGGGGGTTGAATTGATTAATTAATGTATAGTTTTTTTCATTATTCTTTATTTGTATTTTGTTTTAGTTTCCTGACTCCAATTTAACACCCCACAATCCCCAGAGTTTTCTCCTAGTTTTGAAGGTGATTGGTAGATTTTGCTTCATTACTTCAGTTAGCAGAAGAGGTCTCTTCTCAGACAACCTCTTTAGTAGCTGTCATCTCAATTCTTGCTAGCTGTCAGTAATGTGCAGCAGCATATGCCAGCTTTGCTATTTATATGTGCCCTACAAATGCTTTTCTTCCCCCTGTCAGTGTGGATAGTGGCAGGACAATGTGATCATATATGCCTTTGATTTAGGTAATTTCTCACTTTTATCACACATTACACCGTGAGGGATTCTATCACAGTGTGATTCCTGGAATATCAATGCATTTCGCATTTCCCGGTGTGCAGACAGTTAAACACGGGCTGCCATGTGCTGCCGAGCCTTCAGGACTGACAGCTCAGTGATGCGACAGTGTACACAGAAAGAGAGAGAGAGAGAGAGAGAGAGAGAGAGAGAGCACTGTCATTCACTTATTCTGCCTGTATGATAGCAATGGAAGAAAAAAGCAACTAAAAGAGAGATGGAAGGGGAGGAGGGCAGTTTGAGAAGGAGGTTAATAGAGCAGTCTGCATCATTGTGACAGCAATGACTGCAATTAATGTTTGTCTGTACTAGTGTAATACAATCATAAACAATGGATTATTTATACTCGAAATAGAACGAAGCATTAAGACTGAGGCAGCCCATTTTTGTGTATCATTACCCATCTATTCAGAAGGCTGTACGTTTGGTGTGCAGGGGTATCTGGATACTGTCTTTTGAGGGCTTTGAAATTTTAGCAACAATAATTATAATAACAGGAACTGTTACCACATCATAGCTATTGATGGACATTGAAAGTGATCGCAGCATCATGTCAAGGATGATATGAAAATACATGACAGTGGAAGTGTATTGGAAAATGATCACATCCTGTTAATTCCAGCTCAATTATTTTATTTGTATTTTTTAATGGTGCATGTTTTATAACAGTACTGCACAATCCTCACAGTTGTCAGGATGCTATAAATAGCATTTAATCCTGGATGTCAGGTTGTCTAAACTTAATAGGCTCTGTGTGGTCAGGCATTTACAAAACATTATTAAAAGCGTATGTGTTCACTTCCTTTAGAATTTCTTATTATCACTGATGTGTGGAAGCCTGGATTTAAATAACATTATAGGCCTTGTATTCATTCAAGTGTCACATGTTTGTAGTTCCAGGGCTTTTGTTTACCTTTACACACATCATACAGTTAACTCCCATTGAGAAGGATTGTGGTATGTTACCTTGTGCCCTTAGTAAGAGTCATGTACAATAGGGTGCTCCTAGATATACAGGTGCAGGTAAAAGCTTACCTATACAGACAGTGACATTCGTGTGCCAAAAAACATCCTGTGTCGCAGATCATGTGAGTAATGTTCTTGATTCACTCGTTTGTACAATTTGTACTGACATGATTTCCACTAACGACCCGATATCTTCCGAAATGACCACTTTTAATTGAGACAGGAAGAGCAATCAGTGCTTCGCCCCTGTAGCTCCTTCTGGCTTACAGCTGTGCAAAGAAGGGCCTATCTCTTGGCACAGTCATGGGCAGCCTGGCACTGGCCCAAGGTCCCTCCTGTATGGTTGGTGGCTGTGTAGCTTAAATGTTGAAGTAGGTGTTATCGTGTTTTAGGAATGCTGTGGACAGACAGGGATGTGCAGGACTGTCAAGGCTGGGGAGGGCTGTTCAGCACCCCAACTGAAAATGCAAAAAGTACTGCAAACATCACAGTGTATGAAAGAGTAATAAGAGAGGCCATTCAGCTCATCAGGAACAATGTATAGTTTACTGACCCATAGACTCAAAATGCACAGAGTTTTGAAGTGTTTAGAATCAGAGCTCTATAACTTTATTGTGTAAAACCTTAACAACACAGATCTGAACACTGCCCAGAAGGTAATACTAAATATATACATGTAATGGTATGTAATTTAAATTTAAATCGGTTCTCAACTAACTGGGTAAATTGTTCATGTGCTTACAAATGGATGGGGGTGCTGTGAGTGAAATGTACTGTAATCAGGCATGTTGTTTCAGGGTATAACAGCCAAGGACAACACCCGGGCACTGCCACCCCAGTGCTGACAGTTTGCTGCAGACGGCACCTCCTCAGCTTCATTCCAGCAGCACCGCGATATCAGGGGAATGTGTTACCTCTGCGCCCAGTGTTAGGATGTGTGAGAGGCGCAGTCTAGCACACTGGAAGACCTCTGCACAATCTACTGCCATCATTGGCGAGCCTCAGGAGTTTAGCTGCTGATTATCTCAATGTGTTATCCCTTGAGAGGTGTGAGTTGCATTGAAGGCATTGGTCATGCGCCACTCCATTCAGTGTACTTCCTTTTATTTTCTCTCCGTCTGTGAATTCAAGCCCCTTTGCTTTGGAGAGGGGCGTGTTCCTCTGCTTCTGTCTCAGTTGGGGACATATTGTCCTCAAACACGTGAGTTTCAGTGTGAGTGACGCACCCTGTCCATTCTCTCTTCTGGTTGCTTCTCATTTTCCAAGAAGCAGAAGCTTAATTACATTCATGCCCAGGCTTTGTTTAACCTCAATAAAGACACAAATGGGTGAAATGTCCTTGGGGTTGTATTTCAATGCACAGTCCTGGCCTCCCCCCATACGCTCACACTGTTCCACTGGCTGCACTCCATTAACTGTTCTGCACAGGCCTGACTGCCCAACACCCGGGGGCACACGCGCCCACCATAGCCCGCTTCATCATTCACTGTTCTCCGAAAACAAACACATCAGTCACATCTGAGTGGAACACAGAGCCCCGACTGACTGGCCACTGTCTCTGTGGGAATGTCTGGATAATGTCGTATCTCTTCAGAGCTGAGCCAGTCACTTTGAGGGCCATCATGCCAGACAAGCCTCTCTAACAGTGTAACAGCTGAAGTAACCTATCCATCTCTACTGTGACCTGTGTTGTCCCTTAGTTAAAAGACTTAAAATGGAGGTAACTGAATGTATCCAAGTAGTGACTATTCTCTAGAACTGTAATTCTGAGGACATGCAAAACAAGACATTTAACTGTTTGTCAGGCGGCTTCCAGACCTTGTTTGCAGTAGTAATATCATGCACAGCCCACACTGACTAGACCGTATGGGCTGATTGGAGCTCTTTGTGGCTGAAACAGTGTGTCTTTGTCGTCAACGCTGTGTACCAGACCGCTAAATGGGCTCTTGGTTCCTGGTGGCTCTGTCAGGCTCTCTCTTGTCGCTGCCCCTGCCTTCCCTGTCCTCCCATTGTTGCCTGGAGCCACTCTGACACAGGAGGGATTGATAAAAGTGCAGAGTGCCCAGTGGTGCCAGCTTGTGCCAGAACTCATACTGCCATTTGACATTTTTTAAGTATTTAACTGAATTTCATTTCTGAAAGTCAGTAAATCATAGCCCTTTTTTCTCCCTTTAACTGGGAATGAAAAAAACAAACAAACAGGCTCACAAAAAAAGTTGTTTTGAGCTGGAGTGATTGCGTAGACTGTAATTATATCAAAGCTTGTTATCAATCTGTTTCCAACATCATATAATTACAGTAGGTCATGTAAGTCACTGTGGTAGATGAAAGAGCAAAGGACGGGCACAGATGTATGAACATAAAACAGCATGGACTACTGATTCAAAAAACAAACAGTTGATAAACTAAACCTTGTTTTCTTGTTTTATCGCAGCACTGATTCTGTTCTGAGTTAACACCCAACACCCTCAGTAGACTACATTTCTGACAGGATTTTAGAGCGCTCACGAATACAAAGAAACACTCAGAAGTTCCAACATAACTCTTCATTGATGGATGTGTTCTCACAACTGTTTCTATGCACATGATGTAAAAATTGCCCAGTTGTTAAACATAATTTCCTTTCTCTGGTTTATGTCATTACAAGAAGCTGTATTTTTTTTTCATTGTCTCTTTCTCTGGTAAAAATAATTATATTGTATAAACAGTGGAAAAGACTAAATTTGTGTGTAATTGAGCAGTGTCTTTCTATACAGGGGGCAGTCCAATACCATCTGTCCCGTCCCGGTTAATTTCAGTTGAAGGATTTTGGCAAAACTTGCCAGAATTCTTGACCAGTTGATCAGTAGTTCAACTCTAGAGCTAAGGAGCTTGTTATAACTGAGCTGTATTGGACTTCCCCATCTGCAGTTGGTGGTGTTGAAACTGAACGACTCCCTGGAATGCCTTCCTGACAAGATAAGACTAGCAAAATCCATTCCTTCCTACACCCATTTGATCACCCATTTAATTAAAGCAGCATTTTCTTGCCAGGGTCCCATTCATAGTGTCTGCTGAATCACATGTTTTATTTTGAAAGAGATCAGCCATTGAGGAGTTTTGTATAGAATATGCCGGGCTGTGGCTCCTCCAGGACCAGTATTAAGCATCACTGTGGGGGATTGTACCTAACTGGTATTGGTGGAAATGCATTCTGATGGATTTATGTGAAGGAGTCCATATAAATATAATCTTGATTGACTTGCTGAGTAATTGATTTCATAATTGACTGATCATTGTGATTCCCTTCTTGTCTCGCAGATGATGCCCCCTAGATAGCAGGCCTGCTGGAGAGGATGCCTCCCAGGAAGCGGACGCGCCCCACTCTGGGGTTCCTGTGCTGTTTCGGCAGCAGCGAACCCCCAGAGATCAACCTGAAGGACAGTGTACCCCTGCAGCTGCTGGAGTTCACCGCGCCCATGCCCCCTGCCGACGAGCTGCACGCCCGCTTCTCTGAGCTGGTGGTGAGTCGGCTGCACCGCCCTCCGTTGGCCTTGCAGTGCTCTTGTGTACTCTGTAATTCATCTTTGTGGTTTGTTGTGCTTTCAAAAGATCATTGGCTCAATTCCCATCCCATACCCCCACCCTGTTTGAATTGAGCCAGGGGGTAGCTGCAAGGGTGGGTGGGGGGGTGGAATGCAAGGAGTATAATAGCCAGGCACTCTTAAGAGAGTGCTTATTGTCTGTAACTACAGTTGTAGGGAAATAGCAGTAATCTAAAAAAAAATGTTTATTTTACACTACCTTCATAGTAAAATGTGCAACAGCTTCTCTGAAGAATCTTTTCAATTCCAAAGAAAGCATCCCAGGCATGTTTTAAAGATTGATTTGTCTCCTTTTCTAGCAGTTCTGTTTCTCCTCCATACATACTGCAAGTGACTTCTTGACCTTTTGGATGATCGTGAGTTCAGTTCCAGTAATTATGGGTATACTGATCCAGCAGACACTGTAACATGAAAATCGTCATGGTTTTGTGGGGAAGCGTGCAGAGCACAGGAGCAAGGAGAGACATGCTTTGCTAAAAACTTTGTTTTCCCCCTTTTAGCTAATAGGAAGCAGTCCATTGTCAGGCTAATCTGGTTGTGCTTTATTAGCATGAACCCAGATGTAAACGGAGCAGTGTTGTGTTTGTATGAACTTCAGGGATCCAGTCCTTTTTTGGAACTGAAAGTCCTGTTGTTCGCATAGCACAAGGTCAAACAAACTGTTCTTCTGGCATCATTGTGGAAACGCATATGTTGTTCTGAGCTCTTTGGGAATACAGGGCTTCACTGGCACACACAGTGCCCTGGAAAAGCAAGAGCACACTGGCTCACACCAGCTACCCCTAATCGAACCGGTGGAGATTTCCCACAGCCTCCACCTGGCTATCTTCAGCCAGGACCAAACAGTTCCAGCTACATTCCACACATCAGACTAGGCGAGTGAGTTGACTCCAGTCTGGCTCCATTGTGTTGTCTTTCTCTTTTTGTCAACAGTGTAATGTTTTCTTTTAAGTTACTTTTGTATTCTCCCACTTTACATTGCCCTATTTCAGCTTAACCTCACTGGTGGCTGAAGCGCAGTTGTGAGTGAAAGACAGATGAGTGGGATGGGTGTCCTTGTATCATCCCTCCATCTTGCCACACAGATCCTCTCTTTGCCCTGTAGGAAGCAAGCTCAACGAGAGTTACATTACTAGAGACAGAGTCTCTGAGGACAAGACAGCCAATCCATTGTGACTAATGTTCTTGCTCATTTGGGGGCCTGTGAAGAATCTCTTTCTGAGCCACTGTAAAAATCCACCTCTATTCATTCAGCCTAAGTATTAATCTGCCATTTCACATTGAGCCCAGCTCTGTCCAGACTTATTATGAGTTTTTGTGACAGATTGTGTCAAATGAATAGATTGTTCCTCCCTGACATTTCTGGAGCACAGATGTCAGTGTAGCGCCTCCTGCAGGTCCACAGATGGCATAAACCACTTGTTATGTACTGGCCATGCTGCAAAATCTCAGCTCCTCTATCAGACTTTGTGCTGTGCCAGTTTAGAACAGCATCGTTGTGGGGTTATTTTATATTCCCTGTCACATAAAGCTACACTGGATTGTTCCTAATAATTGTAGTTATCATTAAGCTTCTTAGCGGAATCTCCACTGCCTTTGAGGACCATTTTAAAGTATCAAGGTCTAGAGAATCACAGCAGAAAGTGGGCTCTTCCAGACCTTCAGAAGCATTGTGTGGAGGGAGCAGTCATCAGAGTTGCTTCTCTTCCCAAAGTGTAACTAGTGAAGGCCCAGCATCAATTAAAACTCTGCGTTTTTCTGGAGGGTTGTGCTTAGTTTTGGGTGTTTTAATGGAAACAGATTACATGAAAAATAAAAAATAAATAAAAAAATAAAGCCTGCCATGCATATGGTAATACTTAGCAGGATCACGGCAGCCGCATGGTTGAGAAAACAAAACGACTCGGAGCTTATTTATGGTAAATATCTCGGCTTAACTGGAGTCTGACAAAAATATCAAGGCGAGCAGCCCACTTGAAAACACTGGCTCTTTGAATGCAGAGTTCTTTAAGGCAGAAGAGGGATTATCTTTTTCAAAATTTAACTTCCTCATGCATAATTTATAGGCGCTTTGATGGTTGTTCGGCTGCCGCGTAGCAATTCGAGCAAACGTGCCGCCCGCCTGCCGCGCTCTGCCTCTCGCTGTACAATAACACAATTATGTCTCCACATTATGTTTCCACATTAATAACAGACTGGACGATTGTAAATGTGATTCCCTTTCATTATAGTATTGATTCCTTTTTATGTATCACTCATTCCTTTTTAGTAGAGTGACATATCTGGAACATAACTCGACGCGCAAACGACTACCTTGCCGTGTTGTGGGAGCCGTTTCACAGGGATCGTTTGAGAAGCAGCTTGCAACCAAATGAGTTAACGTGCCTCTCCCTTGTTTGTCACCATTCTTATGTTCTTGTGCAACATTCATATTCATGACTTTTCAAGTGCATTGAAATCTGAGTGTTTGTATAATGCAAGTAGCAGTCTCCACTAAATCCAAAATGCCCTTTGTGTTTACAGTGCTGTATAGTGCTCTAAGAAGCTTTTCCTTGGTCTACCCACTACAGTGTGACTGAGGTCCAGGATTAGGGAACCACCATCACAACCATTTGGAAATGGGAGGTTGCATGAGTGCCAACAAGTTTACATTAGAAAAATCAAAAACTCACAGCATGATGACAGCCCCACAAAGTCAGTGAGGCACAAACAGTTTGATTTCTGCTTGAGTTATCGCTCTCTTGCACATTAACACTGTCTAGTTTGTGCACTGAAAGGTATGTACTGTTTGCTCTAGCACATCCAGTATAAACACAGAAAGGAACACAGAAGTGATTATGGTTTCATGCAGAAAACTAAACATTTCATCCTCCATGTTTAGGACAGAAATCAAAAATGACCAATGAGAAAAACATAGGACCTCGGAAAGTTGACCTGATTCTGCCTCAGATCTTTCCCATAAAGGCTGTCAGGTACTCCATTAAGAAAAGGCCTGTTATAAAATTGCCAAATTCATAGAAATATGACGTGCAAAGACGTACTTTCAGCTACATCTGGCCACATTTAAAGTTTTTTTTTTGTAACATAATGTTATTACCCTGATATCAATCATCTGTAATGTTTGATTGTAACGTAATAATAATGCAGCCCACATCAGGAGGTATTATTGTGCAGCATTAATTGATATGATTGATCAAATTATCCTTTATGACATGGTGCACAGTTCTGGAAAAATATGGTCAGCTGTTTTATGAATACATTTTAGTATATATATATATATTATTTTGCTTATGTATGTAATTGTATGTGTGAGTGTGTGTGTGTGTGTGTGCGTGTGTGTGTGTGTGAGAGAGAGAGAGAGGGAGTGTGTGTGCACATGTTTGGACAACCACCATGGTAAAGAATAACAATTGACTATTTGTTTTAAGATTAAAGTCAAGAGGGTCGCTTAAGGACAACAGAGTGACACTAAAACTTATTGCAGTGTGCACTGTTTGGGGGAAGAGTTGTATTGGAAATATAATCCGTGCTGGTTTAATGGAACAGCACACATGTGGTTGCCATGTGTCTGAATGTGCACAGTACCTCAGCCCAGTGCCAAGTCTGCACTGGCAATGCCATTATAAACCAAGAGCAGGGTTTTGGAAAAGAGGGGGTTTGGAGAGAACATCTTTTTTCCAATACACACACCCAGTAAATTGTCAAGTAGAAGACTGTAGGATAAGAAATACTTGTGACGATATACTTGTTTTTAGTGCAACCTTACAATGATGACAGCCTGCACATTTTACCCTTAGTACATATTTCGAGGACTTTATGGCTTACACTCCAAAAGGTGAGCAAGGGAGAGGAGCTGTAAACCCTACCGAAGAAGCTACACATGTGGAGACTGTGGGGGCTGCTTCAAATATCTCAACCTTTGTTCTTTCTTCTTTAACCAAAGTTTTTAAATAAGATCCAGGAAGGAAGGACAACTTTGTTTTCGCCTTTTATCTCGCCCCCTAAACATGGCTGGCAAACACACCCTTCCCAGCTTTCTGCATTTTGCATCCCTCCTCCACCTCAAACACTGGCGTTTCTGAAGCCTCTTGGCTCATTCCATCCAGTCGGGACTCTGGTGGCCAAGTTCCCATGGCCAGATGAACATTCTCTCCATTAAATGATTCAAAACAAAAAATATTCATCCAATCACTGTCCTTTTGTTTTCATGTGTATGTATATATAAATAAAGAATAGTCACTATTGTTCATAATAGTTTCCACATCCTTTGCAAAACTTAATTTTTCTCTCAACAAAACCGGAATAGTCACCGGATTCCCCTTCACTGGTCCGTGCTGATTTGTAGACTGGATGGTTCCTCAGGGAGACTGAAGACAAGGCCAGTGAAGGCTTTCATTATGGCTCAGTATAGCTCCTTTCCCCCATTTAGGATACCCATTTTGAACGTGCTCTCCCTGATATCGCTCACCTCCAAGAGAGAACACAGAGAAGAGATGGGTGTCCTCTGATCCCACTGTGTGGCCAGATCCCTGTGTCCCCCTGTGAAAGTCATCAGTGGGATTTTTGCTAAACTGTTGAGCTCCTGAAGGACCCAGCTCCAGCAGTGATTTACATCTGTTCTCCCTGTCTTCTCTTTAAGTGTGGGGAGATTGTTTCATATTTTTCTTCCCCTAGCATGCCAGAGCTGAGCTCTCTTCTAGGGTCCCAGGCCAAGATTGGCAACATGGCGTGGTCAGGATTGCACCCGGCAACTTCCTGACACATCATTAGGGAAGTGCTGACTGAGCATCAAGTGCCAAGGAGCGTCCTGACCTTTTTGTTATTGTCACACCAAGTCAAATATTCCATTGGGCAGTGGCTCAAAAATCACTATTGAGTTGTACACATGACTTTAAAAAAGATCCAGATGTCAGGACAGTATCCTCAAAGAATTATATAATTCTATAATTATAATTTATCAAAGAAAGGACTGACTATCTTCGGGAACGCCTATGTAAGCTGACCTTGATAGCTAATTTGAGAGATACTGAGGAACCCTCTTTGGAAGGATGAAGTTGTACACCATTTTTTGTTGAGGGGAGAGGGGGAAAGAGGTTGCAGACAGTGTAAATTGGGACTAAGTAAGTGCAGGTGAAATTTTCCCATTTTCCACTGAACCTTTTCATGTCTGTTGACGCTGCCAGCAGCCAAGTAGTTGGGTCTGGCATCCTGAGGCGCTGTACAGAACAAGTTTGTTGTTATTCTACACCTCTTGCTCCCTCCACCCCACCCCCAGCCACCGGTCAGTCACAGCTGTCTCTCTGGCCTGCACATTGATGGCAGCTTCTACTTCCTCTGGGTCCCCAGGGGGCTTCATATGACTTCCTGCCTTTCCTTCAAGTGTTGCTGTGTCCTTCCTGTTCCTCCCAGAAAGGACAGAACTGGAAGGGCTTGAGAGCAATCACCTTCCTGTACTCTGATTTCTCTGTCAACAACAGAAGCTCAGGCGCACACACACACATACACACACACACACACCCAGGCACACTGTGATGGTTTCATCTACTTCTGAATGTCTTTCTTTCCCTTTTTGTCCTTTTTAATTGTCATAGCTAACCCACTTTTCCTGTCTCCGATCTCTCTTTCTCTCAGTTGTTTCTCATTTGTCATTGAATCTCCCACTGATATCTCTCTTTTTTTATATTCCATCTTTTTGGTCTAACCCCCACACAGATTTGTTTTGCCTTTGATCTTCTTTTAGTGTGATAATTTTTTCGGTCCTCCTTTTTCTTTGCCTTCTCCTTTCTTTCTCCAGTCATGCTCCTTTGCTTTCTAAACTCCACATATCTTTTGCTCTTTTTCTAATCTCTCCTCACTCCTCTCTCCTTCCCTCCTGCTCTCTCTGTCTCTCTGTCTCTCCTAGCAGTGTTATCAGCAGTGGCACAGGCTTAAAACCCAGATTAGTGGCCCTGGAGGAGCTGCTGATATTAAAGTCAGCTTCAGAGATGCTTTATAAACGTTTATCCTCTTCCTCATCTTTCTGCACCACTGCATTTTTTTCCCCAATCCATTTTTTAAACCATAGATTTTTTCCAACCTACTGACAAAATTACTTCTCTGTGTACCAAGCTGATACAACCTAGTGCCCGTCTACTATAATGAGCTGCCGGAGTGATTCCTCAGTCCTAACTCTGTATTGAAGTCACGGTGTGGAGATTGAACCGGTATCGTCCAGTAATAGTGTGGACGCTCTGTAGTCATAGCTACATGATTAGAGTTACATCATATTTCTTACCTGCTTGGGAGTTTATTACAATATATGCATGTTTTACTCAGTACAGGTGCTTCAATCATGTCCAGGCACATTTCTCGAGCAGCTTTGGGTGAGGATGTTAATTTGATTAGATAGACAAACCTGCTCGAGTCTCAACAAACCACATAGCCTCTGAGCTGAATGAGAGTACAGCGCTGATCTCTCCTTACTTTCCAAAGGCTGTAGTAGAGTAACTCCGTCTAATCAATTCCAGTATCGATCAGTGTGGCTGATTGCAATGAACGACCGACACCAGTTTCAGTGCTGAATGTATTGATTCTCAGACCAGAAGTCACATGCCTCTGCCATCCACTTTTATTATTGTTATCATTTGAGTTTTATTTATTTGATTTCAGTCCAAAAATGTTGAAGGAGAGAAATAACAGTCGCTGGAAAGGAATATTTTTTCATCCTGCGCTGCAGGTGTATCAATATTTATGTAACTTCTGTGAAGTCACAGCCCTGTTGAGCAGATACCTTCCAGAGTTTTAACTCTGTAGCTCCCTGGTAAGATCGGCTTAATAAAACTCTTGCAATAAAGCTCTTCTCTCAGGTTGTGCTGCACTTGTGACACCTCAGCCAGGTCCACTGGGCCTTTCGGAGACTTTTCATTGCCACACTTGGCACTGCCGACTACACCTCTGTGTGCTGGCTTCAGCTGTCATTAAGATTAAATTAAATTCAGTTCAAATACAACAAGAGACAAATCAGCAACGGAACAAAAGGGCCCGCCTATAATCTGATCCCCCGATTCAATGCGGAGATTATGATCTGATTTCTTTTTTCTGCTCTAATGCAATCTGGATGTAGAGCTTATGCTTGCCTTATCTAAAATCAAGTGGGACTTTATTCTGATAAATGCTAGGCTTTCAATAAGTGCCCCTTATTGAAGTGAATTCCAACGCACGGCTTTATTTTGAGAATACAAATTGTAGTTAAAAAGGAAGCCCACGATCTGTGAGGTGGTAAAGGGCCAGAAAGCTGTACTCAATAGAGTGATCAGTTTTCAGCTTTTGGATTTGCTGCCATTCAGCGTGTTCATTTCTCAGCAGTGCATTTTTTTACTGTGGCAGGTTCAGGATTGGACATTAACAAATGGCTCAGCCCAGGTGAACATCACAACCTTCAGTCATACCTGAGCTGAGAGGTGTATAGTACAGCTCCCTCCTAGTTCTGTTCTGTTCTCTGGCTTGTCCAGTTAGGAGATGCTATCTTACCTCAGCTGAAAGTACAGAATATTTCTTCATGTGATTGCCAAAATATTTTTCCCAAAACAGGTTAACCCCCTGGTCTAAATCCAGTGCGGGGATTACAACCATAATATCCAGACACGGATTCCCTTTAGAGAGCATGTGTGATGTATACACTGAGCACACCGCTTCTGCTGTGCTTTAGACAGGTGAATAGATAGATAGGTATATAGATTCCTTAATTTAATCTTTGGGCTAACTCATAGTTTCTCCTCAGGAAAGAAATTAGCTGGTCTGGGTTTGCCCACTGGGGGCCCAGTGTGGAGACTTTTTGTCTCAGTATGTGCATTTGCCTGACTACCCTCTCTCCCCTCTCTGCTCCTACAGGATGAGCTGGATCTCACAGATAAGAACAGGGAGGCCATGTTCGCCCTCCCAGCCGAAAAGAAATGGCAGATCTACTGTAGCAAGAAGAAGGTGAGTCCTCATTTTCACCCAGCCTTATTGAGCCTTATTGAGCAGCTTTGGTTTTAATTCTCACACCCTACCGAACTTGTACATGTCCAAGTCTAGGCAAGCCAGGGGAAAGGGGAGAAAACATGCCTTCAAATTATCTTGAAAATTGCTGGAAAACAATTATATAATTTGAAATAATACAGGCAGAGGAAAGACCTGCACTCACTGTGGCAAAAGCTCAAGGAAACTTGGTCTAATAAACGCCACTTTATTTTTATGACTTTGATAATAGTTGCTGTGTAGTGACTTTAGCAGGAAAACTTGTAATGTTCAAACGCCGCAGCTAGGTGTGTGAAGATGTAGATGTGTGGTAGTGTAGAGACAGCGAGGATCAGTAGGTTGGGAAGGTTGAGTGTAAGTCTGCGACTGTGCAGTTTTATGGAAATCAGCTGCACAATGAGGGACTCCTGGAACCCGTATGGTGGGTTATGATCTGAGATTACTTCAGTGCTGGCTGTGCTCCTGCTACTGACTTTGTATTTCATGCAGACGCAACATGTGGCTTCGCTTGCAGGCCCATATATTTAAAACTCATGCTGGTGAGGGAAATAAGGCCTGTCACGTGGGGGCTATGATAAACAAGGATCTCTTGAACTCAGACGCTAAGGGCAGTGTGACATGCAGAGCCATCACACAGTGTTTTGCTGTCACTGGTGGTCACAGTGCAGCCAAACACCCAGACATCGGAGCACTGAGGCTTCTCTGTGTCTTCGAAAAAGATTTACGACTCCATACTCCGCTATGAGTGAAGAAAGTAAATTAATATTGAATGATTTTAACTGCTGCTGGAGGATTGACGCTGCTGGGTACTGGGTATGGCACAGGTGTGCAGCATTCCACATTGCATCTTCAGCACTTAATAAACACTGTTCAGAACACTTTAGTGACTGGGCCTTCAGGATAGTTAACCACTGTCCCGGTTGGTTTTTGGTCTGGAAGGAAGGATCTTGCATAGTAGTGGGAGGCAGCCTCCAGACTGCAGACGTAACTCCCAAGTATCCTCAGAACAGTTTTTATTTCCATTTAAAGTTCTAGTCAGACCCCTCTGGTCCTTGTCTCCTTGTGTCTCTGTCTGTGGTCAACCTCCTCCAGGATAATTGAATTTTAGATAGCAGATTTAGACAGTTTCTAAACTTCCAAAAAAATGAAATTAAATGAATGCATATGACCTTACCAAGTCATTTCTTTTCTTGGCATGGCTCACGAGTCTGCGTTGGAAGCAGAACCATTCATCATTTTCAACTTTAGCAGTCTAGGCTGCTTGATGTTATCGGTTGTGACAGTTCTTTACTTAGGAATAAACATAGAGCATAACGAGAGGATATCACTGAGAAACTAAAGCAATTAGACTTGAAGCTGTAGAGAAATTACCAGAGGTTTTCAGAATAAAGTTTCACTGTTTGCCATTTCACTGTACTGTAACTGCAGCAAACGAGTGTATAATTTCTTCTTTGGCCCTAAATGACTGTGCCAGATTCACAAAACATACACGCCCAGGGACAGAATCCACATGGAAAAATGGATCCTCGTTCAGAATCGGTGTAATCAAGACTGCCTCGCTAAAACTCTGCTTAAAGAGCAAGACAATATCTATGGGGAAAAAAGAAAAGAAAAAAAAACATTCCTAAACAAACTCAAAGCATATGAAACATGTATTTGCAAATGAAACATACATGAACAACAGTTTTTTTTGTTTAAATGTCAAGTGATTTTTCACAATGGGTTTGCCAAGAGTAAAGCAAACCTTGTGTACATTTAAAAATAAACAATATCGGGTGTGTCTGTTGTATTTGTGAAGGGTGTTGATCAGATAGCTCTAAAAGCTGAAGATCTCTCAAAATCCACAGTGCTGGCACAGCAAGGACAGGTCTATTACCCTTCCTTACCCAGCCAAAGTACAGCTGGCATACAGCACATCTAAAGGAGACATGCCACAAACTCACTTTTAGCAAGCAGTGATGAACAATATAATAAGTATTTATCACGTCAAATAAGCAGGGAAGGCTTAGAAGGATGAAGTGTTAATGAAGTGCAAGCATGTCAGGAGCTGGCACTGCTATCATCAGCGCATAGCTGTCTCTGCTGTTAATTACTGTACCTGGCCTTGCTAGTCAGAATGGATGCTCTCACAGGTGTGACTGTGCCAGTGGAAGTGGCTTACGTGATTTTGCATCACTGAGTTGCCTGCAGTTGGTTGACTGACTGTAAAGTTTCCAAAGCATGCTGGGCTAAGGGGATGTCCGTGCTGTGCTGAAGGGGCTGCTATACACCCACCAAACTCATTCTGCCGGCTAGAGGCTGAGGTAAATTACCGCCAACCCTTATGAGGCAAGGTAATCTGGCAGTTTTTCCCCTTGATTTTCCTCTGGTTTTATCTCCATTTGTGTGACACTATGATCAGGCAGCATGATGGGAATGGTGCAACCTCTGTTTTAGTGCCAGGGAAAGGAAAACTGCATATTTAAATATAATCAAGCTGTTATTTGATGTTAGGGGGCGATTTATTATTTTTAATTATTAAATAATGACATCATAATAATGAAAAGATTCACTCCTGTCATAGTGGTTTGTATTGCATTGTACAGAAATACTCCCATTTGAGGCATTCAGAAGCATTACTAAAGACCTGTTTTTGTGACATGTGATGAACCCCTCACTGCATGGGTGAGAGTGCATTTGTAGATTTGTGCTGCTGTTTCTTAAAGGTGTGACTGTGAATGTGCCTTAGACCTGGGAGCTGTGCGCTTGGCTCTGTGGATTAGATGAATGGGAAAATTATGTGAGCAGCAGGTTGTTTATAGTTGTTCTATATATACAATGATTTATATAGTGGCACTCCCATGTTTACACATCCCCCTGTCTTAAACCAGTTTAGTCAACAGGAATCGTTACAGTCTCCTCTAGGCTGAATCAGTGCGACAACAAAACAAAAAAACATGTTATTGTTAAATAAGTGTAGTTTATTTAACTTAAATGTATTATTAAACTGAGGATTAACCAAATAACCACTTCAAATCACTGTCTACATTCCATTTAATAAATGTAGTATGTATAATTTATTAGCTTTCTTGTAAAAGGAAAGGGGTACGGGAAATCTCAATCAATTTAGGTTTTAATGTGTGTGACTGGCTTATTGGGGTTTATGAGTATCAGAGAACACTGCTGGACTATTGGTGTACAGAAGCTGTTTGTGAGTTAAAAGTTTCTTAGTGTTCTTCCGAGACAGGAAGAGAGGAGAAGGTCATGAATTATGAGTAGCAGATTTCAGTGCTGCAAGATGTTTTCCCAATAAAATAGGAGCAATTAAGTTGCTGGCATTCTAACAGTAAGAAATCTGTAAGCTAACATAATTATGTGGAGAAGTTCATGACAAGACCGGCGAGCTACTCATTGGTATCTTCCAGTCACAAGACCATACTGCGCAGAATTTCCTGTGAGGAAAAAAAAGCATGTTAAGAGAGATAGCGAGGGATTCAAAAGTTTCAAAGTAATCTCCAGAGTAATTTTCCTGGCACATGCACTGCAGTCTACTAAACTATGTTTAGGAAACACAACAGAATTAAAAGATAATTTTAATCTATTCCCTGAAAATAAGTAATGCAAACAGTATATATATCACCATTACCATCAGCCTATATTGATCCACTGATGGATGAAGGCCTCCCTGTCACGCCTGTTAAGTTTATTGTTTAATCTTTCTATCTTTCATGTGGTCGTCTTCTCTGTCTTTTGGTTTCCATTCAATAGCTTCCTTTGTCCATCTTTGATCTGTTCTTCATGCAATGTGTCCAACTGCTTGCCATTTTAACATAACATATTTCATATTTCGTTTGTTCTCGAAATAGAACACATAACCCTGACCCCTGAAGCAGGTTTTGAAAGTGGGTAGGTGGATGGATATACATACATCTATAAACACATGAACATTCTGATGTTCTGAATTCCAAAACCGAGTAGTAATGCTTGCACAGTAATAAGGAACAGCTTTATAAATACTTTAGATATAAAGACATCATTCCATATAAAGATGTGTTATTTAAAAATCTTCTGTCACATTTATAGTCTGCCTAGACTTCATAATCACCATTCTGTAAAGGTCGGTATTATTTATCACAGCCCATTCCTTTTGTACCCTCAAAACATTCCTGTAGCTGACACTAAATTCCCCATAAAGAAACTCTAATTCGGGCCGGAGATATAGTGTGGTAATTCATACATTAGAATTTCATCAATCCTAATATCCACACACATGACACACCATGTGGTTTCTGAACCCCCTTAGATATCCCAGGCTGGCTTCTGCCAAGAAAAGAAAGGAGGATTGCTTCTCATTGCAGTTCTCAAATGAAGAGAGAGCTTACACATGCTCAGTGAGAGCTACATACAGCTGTCAAGAGAAATGTTGGTTGTCTCAAAAACAGTTCCATAGACTGTAGGGTGAAAAGTGAAAATAACAAGCATATAAAATTGATTGGAAACATTTTTGTAAGTATACCCTGAACAAATTTGCAAGGATCTGAGTGAATGAATGGTAGTGAAAAGATAATACGAAAGAAAAACAAAGAGTAACAAAATGCAACCCAAAGCACAAGCTGTAAAACTCATAATATACAGCTCTGAAAAAAAATAAAAATTAAGAGACCACTTAAGAGACCACAGCAAAATTATCAGTTTCTCTGGTTTTACTATGTATGTGTTTGGGTAAAATGAACATTTTTGTTTTATTCTATAAACTACTGACAACATTTCTCCCAAATTCCAAAAAAAAAATATGAATGGAATGGAATGGCTGCCATACATGTAGAGATGCTGATTTAAGAAATTTGCAGTGGTCTCTTAATTTTTTCCAGAGCTGTATGTCTGAGTCCATGTTCTTATGCTGATTTCTTTATTTAAGTTTTGATTGCCGGGATGACCTCGGTGAGACACAACATCTTCATGGCACAGGGATGTGCACGTTCTCTTCTTAGACAGCAACATGATCCCAGATGTGCATATTGTTGTAAGATGAAGCTGGTGATTACCCCGAGAACAACTCAAGAGCTCCCAGGTCACTTTATAAAGCAGTCTCCTTGCTTTTTCCATAAGCGGCTGGTGTATTGCTGTGGGTTTGGACAGCTGGTGTCTCTTTGCTGGCTCTCACACTACCCCATGAGTTCAGCCAGGCTTGGGGAACAGGGATAAAAAAAAGAGAGAGAAAAAAGACAGATCCACTGTAAACACCAGGTCCAGCAGAAATGTCCTGTTCTTGTAAAGAGGATCATCTGGTCTGCCAAAACACTACTTTGACAATAAAGAGAGGCTGGTGTTTCATATCAAGCTGTTATTGTCAGATGGAGGAGGGGTGGGGGGGCAGTAGGCCGCTGTTGAAGTTGGCTGAAAAAGTGCCGTACTGGTTGTGCAATGTCGATCTCTTTGGGTCATTTTTCTGATCGCGAGGGTGATGTTAAATATGCTTTGTTTCGAATTCCACATGGATTTCTTAGATTCCTCAGCACTCAAAAGCCTAAGCCTTATGAATCATGGATGGTCGTTTTGGTTTATTTAAATGATCGAGTTTCTGATCTGCATGCTTTCACTCTGTGCTTTTACAGCGGTAGGACAGATCTTCCCTGTATTACACATCTTCATGTGTAGGCTATACAAACACACACACTAACACATGCACTGAGCCCACAAATCACAGCACGCACCCACACACACTGGTCCCATTTAATCTGATTCAGTTGCAACAGGGGTGTCAGAGAGGAGTGTGTCTGTTGCTCCAGTGCTCTTGTGTCCAGCATTCCTGTGTGCTTTTACAGAGCCAGGACACAGCAGCAGTGTCTTCTCCCCCCTTCCCTTCCTCCTGTGCTCTCTGGCCCACTGCTCTCTTCACACAGCGGCCTCTCTGTCTCCTCTGTTCGTTTGCTTTTTCCATTTTACCCAATATACAAACTGGGCAGAAGAGCACTGAGAGGCCTGTAATACAGTAGCAGTGGGCATCTCTCGGCGAAGACTGCTCCCTGATTCCTCTTCTGTAATGATCACCCATATACTGTAGTACATGAATACTTATATTGATGTTCTGGTGATGTTATTTTGGGAATATGGATGAAGCATTTTTTGCTGCTCTTGTCTTTGTGTAAATGATTCCAGCTTCTAAGCACTCTGAGGTGCTGAGTGACATTGATTCATATTTAAAAATATGTCTTTCCTCTCCCAGGGCTGTGTGCCTGTAATTAACTGGTTTGTCATAAGTGTGCATGTGTTTAATTAATGTCACATTCCAAATTACAATCTTAGTGAATAGACAAACCGTTCAAGCAGGGACACGAGGGGAGGGGAAAACAGAAGTCTCACACTATCTCTCTGCTTCTAGTGGGACTGTGCCACTGGTCCAGGGATGCATGTGTCCTACACACCTGTCAGGGTTGCTGACTAGTAGAACACAAAGCCAGCAACCTGAGGCAGGTTCCCTGTTCCATCCCGTTGTTTGCAGTACAGCTTCCCATTTTTCTCTGCTCCACTTTCACACAAAGACAAATTTTAAGGTATGAAGGACATTTCATTATATGCAGGGATCATATATTTAATTAGGCTAACACAGCACATTGATACAGAGATCTGTGCAACCTCGACAACCAGAAAACACAACCACTGCAAAACACCAAGCACAAAACTGAGTAGATGCCTATACTTCTGTATCTGGTTGCTTGGCCTTGTGCATCCCACAGTGTACTGATGTGCTCAAATCTTATGGAAGATTTTTATATAAACTGTGGGGGTTGGAAACACCCTGGGAAAGTACAACTATAGATCCATGTTTTGGGTCAAATCAGCCTAAGCGGTTCGAACCACTATCATGGGCCCACAGCCAACCGCCTCGGCAACAACAAACCTATACAAATAGTCGTTTCCAATGTTCCTCAATGACACAAGCACATGTTCTCGCCAGGAGGTGTGAGTGCAGGGCTGGGCTGCGGGGCAGTGTGGAAGTTTGAGGCCGCCAGTCTCCCTGTTGGTGGCCCGCACTTGGCCAGAACATCCCCATAATTCAGTACTGTTTTATCTGTTTTCAGTCTCTTTTGTTTTCCTAGTGTGTGTGTGCGCATGCGTGTGTGTGTTTTTATACTACTTCTCAACTCTATTTGACTCCTTGGAATGGCTGGAATTGCCAAGAACCAGTAGTTTTTGCGTTTTGTTTTTAATTCCATTTTTTTTTTTTTTTTTTTAATAGCACAAATACCTTAACTGTGCTGGGGGTTGGATACTGTGAGTGCACTCAGCTTTTGAGCCCAAAACAAACAAATCACACTTGTAAACACCTCATATTTGCCCCCCAAAAATGTCTGCAGTAGACTGTTTTAAGTACCAAATTAAATTGTCCGAGAACATTTTCCATTCCATAAACTGTAACACAAAAGCCGCCTACCACGCTGATAGAGCCAACCCTTTCAACTCTTCTCCAAAACCATGAACACAAAGTCACATACATGGAACTTACAACACATACAAGAACATTTTTAAGATCTGAACAGCTGTAGGAATATGGATAGGTATGTCTGAAAAATATTTGTTCCAGAGGTTGTTCAATGATAAAGTATACATTAATGAGGAATTGGTCATTATTTATTTGGAAGGTGTCTTTGTGCAGGGGAACTTGCTGTACAGAGATTGCAATCAAAAAAGAATGTGTTACGTGCACAAACTCATTTTCACAACAATGTAGTGTTATTAAGTGCTTTACGAAAACTTTCCAATTCTGAATATTGGATTGGCAACATTTCACTTTAGAAAAATGTTGGGTGAAGAGTTGTATTGTGAAAGATCTATTTTGTGTAGAGTTTTTTGTACGGAGTCTGGATGGCTCAGAGATTACACTGAGTGATGGAGAGATGTACCCATTTTTAACCCCATGCTCCATTTCTGAATTTGATCCTGCTGTGGGGAACAGCAGGGTGGTAAGCAGATTATTACAAGTGCTTTGTTTACTCCTGAAAATAGAAAGAAAAAAAAATCTCTGCTCCTCCCAGTGCAGCCCTGTGTGCTAATGCTTCTCTCTGTGCTGTCAATGCAGGAGCAGGAGGATCCCAACAAACTGGCCACCAGCTGGCCGGACTACTACATTGACCGCATCAACTCCATGGCCGCGGTAAGTCACATTTCCCAAACCGTTTTCACCTTAGGGTGTACAACCCTAATCCTGGAGAGCCTCAGGCGAGTGGATTTTACAGGTCACCCCTTAAATCGTGAGTTTACAATAAAGACTTGGAAATATTTCATTCTGATTGATGAAACAGGTTGGTGTTTTTGTGAATTCAGTCATTTAGAGAACTCCTGCGTATTATTTAGACCTCGAAGAAAGATATCCATAAACTGAACAAGTGACTTGCTTAACATGGGTTCCCAATCCTTTGATAGAGTGAGATAGGGTTCCCTTTTAAACTACATGGCCTCACAAGGACCAGGATTGGGTAAACCACTGCTTTAACCCATTCACTGACCATGTCTGCCCTTTTCACACATTTTGGCCCTTTATTATTTTGACTCAAGGTGATATTCAGAGTTTTTGCTACAGAGAAGAATGCACTCCCAGTTTCTGAAAGTTGAAACATATAGGCATGGATGACACACAGACACACACACACATATGAATATATATTTAAAATACTTTGGGAATGTTAGCTTAAATTTATTTGGAGATGCATTAGAAAGAGTGGAGCAAGTTTGGCACTGGAGCAAAAAGCTTTGAAAGTCATCCTGAAAATGTGTTGGGGGGTGTGATGTCAGGAGAGTATACCTGAGGTGAAAAAGAGGCCAGAGAACTTAAGGAAAATACTTGCTCATGAAAGTGTTGGCTTAGTGCTGGAAAGGAGAGTGATCTTTGATGGATTGGGAATAGCGCCCTCGGTCATGGAACTATCCTTGCTTTTTTAACCAACAGCCACTATAAAGCGTTTAATTTGAAGCCCTCTATCACAGCCCTCTGGCACATCTGAAAGAAGGTAATCATCATGACTAACAAAACACAAGCGCTCTCCTGTGTTTCTCATTATCAAAACAATAAAACGAATAGAAAAAAGAAACTTTGACATGTGCAGTATTTATTTTGATGGCTTAAGTTCAGAGCCTGCAATGTACAGTACATCCAAAAGCTGAGCAGGAAAAAAAATTACAGATTTCAGAACAAAGTGTTATGAATGTATTTTTCCAGACATCAAGGCCATTATAATTAGCAAGGGGATGAAAAGAACAAAAACAATGATATTTCTTTTCATATGTAAATGCACTGCAGGCTGGAGTGACTTTAAAGGGTCACAGTATTGGTTACCAGCTATGGATTGCTGCCATTGGCTGTCCAGCTGTAAACACAGTGAGAAACTGTACGAACGTCCACAAGTTCAAACACAAGATCATCAAGACTACCGAAAAAAGAAAACTCAGTAGTTGGAAACAGGTGTTTTAACTTCTGTTTTAGAAAAAAAAAAAGTACCACAGAATGGAAGCATCTAACATCATTTGTAGATGATACTATAATAGGTGGCTCAGCAGATACAATCTCGGCAGCACAGGTTATTCAAAGGGACTTAGATAACATTCAGTTGTGGGCCGACACCTGTCAGATGAAATTCAATGTGGACAAGTGCAAGGTAATACACGCAGGTAACAAAAATGTCCACTATAATTACACTATGGGAGGAATAGAACTAGATGAGAAAGACGCATGAGAAAGACCTAGGAGTCTATGTGGAGTCCTCACTTTCTCCATCCAAACAATGTGGGGAAGCAATAAAAAAGGCAAACAGAATGCTAGGGTATATTGTCAAAAGTGTAGAATTTAAAACAAGGGCAGTAATGTACAGACTGTACAATGCACTAGTTAGACCTCATCTGGATACTGTGTACAATTCTGGGCTCCACACTTCAAGAAAGATATCGCTGCTCTAGAGGCAGTTCAGAGGAGAGCAAGCAGACTTATTCCAGTTCTGAAGGGAAAGTCCTACTGAGAGACTGAGGGACCTGAACCTTTTCACCCTGGATCTGAGGAGACTACGTGGGGACTTGATCCAAGTCTTCAAAATCATGAAGAGCATCGACCACATCAACCCAGAGGAGGTTTTCCAGATCAGCAGGGACACACGCACCCAGGGACACAAATGGAAATTGGGCTACAAGGCATTCAAAATGGAAAACAGGAGACACTTCTTCACAGAGAGAGTTGTCACAATCTGAACAAACTCCCCAGCGATGTGGTTGAAGCTGAAAATTTGGGAACATTTAAAAATAGACTGGATAGGATCCTTGGATCACTTAGATATTAATGGACACCAAATGAGCACGATGGGTCGAATGGCCTCCTCTCGTTTGTAAACTTTCGTTTGTTCTTATGTTCTTATCTAATCTGTATAAGTCAGAGTCATGGATGTTATCTGAATCGTACTCGAGCAAGTTGGAAAATCTTCCAAGATGGTTGAAGTGTTTGTGACTGTGTGTAAAGTTTCTTGGAAAGGCGGCAATAAGACTTGCTACAATGAAAGACCTGTCCTGTGGTTTGAACTAATCTTTGGAGACTGAAGTGTTAGTCAGGCTGTGTAACATCTGTTATATCAGGTGCAACATTATCTTTTGCAACAGAAATAACGGGAGACTATAACTTTAACATTTAATAGATTATTTATTTTTATAGGACATTTAAAAAATCCTAGCTTCAATTATGATACATAAACTAGCATAAAGAGAGAAAATGGAAACTAAATAGCATACATGAAAAACAAGATTATTCCCATGTTGTGCTCAGAGCAAACTCTTGGGTCTCAATGCACTGCAGTGTGATGCATTAATAGAGCAGGACTGGGCTGCTGTAGAAGGCATTGTTTCCATGCCTTCAATTCCAATCTGTCTTTATTACCTAGAGACCCCATTAAGAGCCTTGCCTTGCCCAGCACAGCACTCCTCTGCCTGCTGATGTTTCAGAAGGAACGCAATGTGTCGCGGCTGGACTGAAGCACATTGTGGGAAGCTATGTGGTCTTTTCCCCTGTGCTTTCTGGTATTATCACTGGAAAGTATCCTGGCTAAAAGCTTGACAGCCTGGAGAGATTGTATTATGACTTCAGACTTTGAGTTCAACCAAACTGAACTCCAGGGAACGGCTGGTAGCTGCATTACTGGCTTATCCAGCAACGCTGACTCAGCATAGCCAACGACTTTGTGGGGAGGAAACGATGGTCGCGCCATTAGGATTACATTGGCCCCATGGCATTCATGAAACACATTCTGGTGGCCATAGTTCATTGTGAAAGCACTAGTAGGAATGTTGAACCTACACCAACATTGTTAAGTTACACTAGGTTAAGCCAGGTGGTGCTTTATGAAGTACAACAGTAATGATTGGTTGTATATGTTGAATCATCACTAGCCCAGGCACTACTAGCCAAAAGCAACCAAACACCGGCCAACTGGACTGGACACATAGCTCTAATCCAGTAGGCCGTGGTTAGCGGGGATTACTGTTTGGGAGAGAATTGAAACACAGAGCCGGGGAGCAAAGCGGACTGGCAAAGGTAATGTTTAATCCCCATGAACAAGAACGTACATATTAATTTGAAAAGCAGGAGCTGGAGATTTTGCAGCTTGCCAAGGATATTAGAGCCATCTGGACAAACGGAGCCAGACCTCCAGATGAATGTTATGACTGAAACATCTGCAGGATTTAACATTGAGAGGACAGAACAGGCCAGGAGGACTTGAAAAGTGTGCTGAACTCTGCAGTTTCCTGCCATCATCGCTGACGGAGAGTGCACCTTCTATATATAACCTTAGAGAACTGCCAGACTGTCTTTATTTCTAAGGTGGTTTTCCAGACTGTTCTTATTACAGATTGTTTGCAGTAAATTAAATCAAATTAATAAGCAGCATGTGCAAATGCATCGATTCCATTACTAAGAAAATGGCTTTTATGGTGCATTATCTACAATTTCTGTCAAAGCTTTATAGAAGCACATGACTACCTATATATAGGATCAGATTAAAACCAATGCTAACAATAGCACTCTCTGATGCAGAATCGGTTCAGGATTTTAGATTATATGTCCCTACTTACTCAGTTATAAAGGCTGCAGGTTTTATGTTAAATTTGAATCTTTTAACAATAATATTTAATTCTTAATATACAAGGACTGACATGTTGGTTTCCCTACTAACAAAGAAAAGCTGTTTCACTGGAGTTTAAGCATTAACTTCACTGGACATCCAAAACCTCAGTCTGCATCATAATAACTCTGTCAGACACTGCCTCCAAAAGTAAGCTGTGAATTGAGTAAAAGCCTTGGTGGGGATCAGACTTTGGCATCATACTGTACATCAGGCTTACATACAGTGTGTATTCACTTGCTCTGAGTATATATTATATATAAATGGTGAATGTTCATCATCTTCTCTTAGCCTGTGTTTAAATGAACTTGTGGCCTCTGTGTGTGTAGATGCAGACCCTGTTTGCCTTCGATGAAGAGGAGATGGAAATGAGGAACAAGGTGGTGGAAGACCTGAAGACAGCTCTACGGACTCAGCCAATGAGGTACAATCTTAAATAACATAAACGTGTTCGCTGTGCAATTGCAATCCTGCAGTTACAAATGCCAGCCACCGGGTGTCACTGCACAATGGCTGGAATGGGAGCAGCAGGCTGTGAAACTCATTCCTGGGATCCTGGTTGGGGTGTGTTTTGTGACTTAAAAAACAGCAGGAAGCCATCAGCCATCCGTTCTGTAGAACAAAAGCATAAGAGCACAAAAAAAACTTCAAAAGCAGCTTTTTTTTACTAAGAAGATGATAACTTGTTTCTGCCTCCAAAAGGAAAAAGTTTCAGTTAGAAAAATAAATAAATGAATGTATCATTTTTAACTGTTATAGTCTGGAGTCAGTTTAACTGTGGAGCAAAACACTTTGAAATTCAGATATAAATATATCTCCAGCAATGATGCATCCTCCAGAGAGAATCCAGCAGCCGTGTTTCTGTGCTCAAAGGCCTGGTCTTTTTCCCTCCATGTGCACAGTGATGAATGTCTAGTCAGGTGTGGAAGGGAAGTGAAGGAAAGGGCTGGACTGTGTTTGTGTACGTGTGTTTGTAAGTGTGTGCGTGCGTGCATGTGTCTAAGTCAATATGTTTGTAAGTGTGTAACTGTAACCAAGTGCGTGTGTCTGCGTTTTAAATAGCCTCTCCGGCTTCCAGGCGCTCGAAAGCCATAGCTCTCCGCAGAACTAAATAAATCCACACTAATGGCAGCTCTGCCAAAGCAGGAAGACGCTGCAGGAAGTGAGCAAGTTAACAAACCACTGCCTGGAAAGCCAGGCCCTCAGAACACAGGCGCTCCGTGATTTAGTTCAGAAGTGTTTCCACTGATTTCTTGGACCGAGTCTCCACGTCTTTGTCAGGTGTGCCCCCTGTGGACTCTTCTGAAACCTCACTTTAAGCTTCTTATACCTCCAGAAGCACAAATCACCTGATTAATGACACACCATGATCCAAACAGCCTTTTATTTCATTTTTAATATGTTTTGAGAGGATTAAATATCAACAAGTCTAACAAACTACATGAAACTATCAATGGTAAAATCAAATGGTTGATTAATGATTAGTAAACTTTTACACAACAATTACACAAAACGCCCAGCTTGGGGTTCAGGCCTTGCAGTTTTACTTTTCCTAAGAGAGCAGGCTCCTTACCTCCCTTCTCCCCCTGTATTGAGAGCTCTGCGCTGGGCAGGTAGGTGACCGAAGGGCGGGGGTCACTTAGAAGGAATTCAGAATAAGAGACATCAAATCCCTATGGCCAACACAGGACTCACAGAACAGGGGGTTTATTACTGAATATTACACTCTGCTAAAACTAATGAGTGAACAGGATTATCTTTTACTTAATTATTAAGTTATTAAATTTCAACACTATTAAATAAATAAACTGTATTTTACCAAATGGGCTAAGTTTTTAGTCCTGTTGAAAAACAAACACGGTCTTTGTCTGCTCTTCTCCCAATGGCCAGAGCAGCTGAAAATCTGGATCAGTTCTTTGCAGCAGGCAGTTCTGTGTTATGTGAGTGTATCGTGGAAGAGAAATGCTGGGGGTACAACACCAAGCAATACCAAACTCAAATCCATTTGGTGGTCCATGGTACAGAAGGAAGACCAGCTAAGCTTTCTGACCAGAGAGTTTAATGGATAGAGTCACTTAGAAAGAATATGGAAATGCTGACCATTCTAGTTAAACACACTCAGCAGCGGAATTTTATTTAATTCATTATTTACTTTTACGGGCATACTGTCGATTGACTGGTTGCGGGACACAGTCCACTACAGTATGTTAATGGCATTGAGCAGGAGGTCCATCCAGCTGTTGACACCCATTTTCCTCTGTAGGTCTGAGTTCAAACACAGCTCACTTCACGGGGGCCATGCAGGCAGAATGCCCTTCAAATCCCATTACAGAGTCCAGTATAATTTGTTTAAGGTGTGTTGCACAACTATCCAAGCTGTTACTGCTCTACCATGATTGATGAGGTACTACTATTTCAAGTACTGTCCGTATACTGTCTCTCATAAGCCTAAAGAAAGCCAAGCCAAATTTAGACTGTGTCCAAGTACTGCTAGATCCACAAAATGCAGTGACTACATGAATAATACTCAATCCTGCAAACATTTTCCAGGTACATGTTTTTTTGTTTTTTTTCTTCATTTGCCTAAGGATGTTTGTTGTAAATTGTTGCCTAGTGAAGCTGTTTCTCAAAGTAACTTAAAAGCACAGACACTATATTCAGGGCATTTTGCTTGGAGTAAATTGTGAAGTCCTAGTTTGTATAACCCATTGGAGGGTGTTCATTTGAGATGGACATGTGCCACGAGGAAGGGGAGACCTGGAGTCTTCCCTCCCACAGCTTGGAGTCGGTGCAGCTCGAGTGGGAGCAGGTGCATTAAAGAGGTGCTAATCCGCTCCTGATCCCTTATTGGAATGTGCATTAAAATTAAGACACAGGGAGGCTCTCGGCCCACACATGCCTTCTGTTAGTCAGTGCATACAGCTGGGACTGTCCCTATTGATTTACAGCAGGAGAGAGCTCTTCTGAGCCATGTAGCTGGCCAAGGGAACAGCCGTGCTGCAAACACACTACACGTCAGCACACTGTACCACATTATACTGAACTACGCTACGCCATACTGCACTGCACCACATTACGCTACACTACACTACATTACACTACAATAGACTGCCTGTCCTACACTGTGCTACACTGCAGTACACTGCACTACGCTATACAATGGTACACCCCCCTCTACTACAGTACAATACACTACACTACATAACACTATGCTACACAATTCTGCATGACTTCAGCTTTTCCCTTTTTGGATATAAATAGTTGATTAATTAAGAAAATAAAAAAATAAAATCACGAACTCTGGTGTTTACAAACAAAATACCTGGAATTATGTTGGATACAAAGATAAACATAGGAGCTTCTGAAAGCTCTATATTGGATACGGACAAATCTTACAAGTACTTACACATGTATATAGAATGTCCACTTTCATTTCATAATCCTATAAATTGAGCGATTAAAGTTCAGTTACGGTCCTTGTAAATAAATGAAAACCTGACCCCGTTAACATGTGATTAAACTGTGTTTAGCGTTGTGCTGTTTGTGCGCGTGTGGCTGATTTTGTGTACGTGCCCATGCATGTGCAGTTGTGTGTATGCATGTGTGTGTGTGGTTGTTCAGTGTGCATGTAACATTGCAGCCCAGTAACAGAGTGCACCCTCTATCTTGTTATCTCAGCCCTCTAATAGCCTGGCTTTGATTCCTTCCTTCCTGCGATTTCCCCTCATCACTGTCATGTCAGAGTAATAAAGGGGACTGTGACTCTCCCACAGGTCCCGACTGGGAGGGGGTACTGATTGAGAGACAGGCAACGGGGACGTACTGCCCCCTGTTTGTCATCTCATGTTGCTCCTGTCCAGCGATGAGGAGCAGTTCCACAGGAGAAGGCTTAGTCTGCAAAATGCAACCACAGGGGAAAACATCTGTGACTAAATAAACTAGTGACTGTGTTTTCCCTCCTGGATAAAGTGCACAGTAACACAAAAGCCCAAAGCACATTAGCGTGATGAGCAGAAGTAATGCTAATGACAGGTGACGTATGTATACAGCAAGAGCAGTGGACATTTGGAACAAATAGCAAATTGTGCCAGTGAAATCGTTGTCATCTCAGGAAATGGTTTGATTAGATTCCTGGACCACTGGGAATAGCAACAGTGTCCTGATGTACCCTCCCTCTGTCGTACATTTTGTCATGGTGGCCTTGTGCACTTTTGCTTGACGGTGTAATGCATATCGCTGTTCATTCGGCATTAGTAGTCAGTTGATCTTATTTGATTGTTGAACTGTTGGGTTTATCATAATTAGAAAATGGAATAGTAATTTTAACCGTAATCTGTGTCAGGTGCAAATTAAAATGCTAAGCATCAAGTCTTTATGGGCATTCTCACACACTCCTAGTTGGCAATGGAGTGTAAGATTATGTTTTTGGAGGGTAGGGCAAGAGGAATTAGAGTTACACATGTACAAGGCATGCAGCATCACATTGTATTATCATCAATGCGAATGTTGATTCAGGGAGTCTGTTGTGTCACGGAGATCTCCTTCCCTGGTAGTCTGTTAATCCACGCAGATGAGGCACAGACAAACAGAGAGAGAGAGAGAGAGACTTGTGAATGGCAGCTAATTCTCTCCGATTAATGTGTTCATCTGCATAGTCAGAGCCGAGCTAATCTGTGCACTGCCTTCTCTCCCTGCCGCTCTGCAGCTCAGCCTCTCAGACTCCTACTAAAGCCCATGAGCTTGACGTGCTCTATGACAAGTCAGCTCTCTTAAACCACTAGGAATGCCTTATGGTCACCATTATTATTTATGACATTTAAATCCATGAAGAAGCTCGAGAACTCTTCTGGATTATCATGTATCTCCACTGCATAGTGCACATATTAAATCTATAAGGTATAAGGTATTAAAAGCTTGTTTGTCATTAAGTTTAGGCTCTCTTCTCAACACAGGATGATTTTGCTATATGCTGTCATTAGTTTCAGTAGGAAATTAGTGTTAATGAATAGTTTTAATTTTTGGGGGCAGCATTGTGAAGTATTTCTGATGTTTCCAATGACACGTAGAGGGGTTACAGCACTATGGGTGTGTTTCAGGCTGCTGTACTTTGTACTTCGTTCTCCTTCACTCTTCACTATTTCCCACAGATTTATAAAGCATGGTATTTTATTACCTTTAGTTATGGACGCAGAGATATCAGGAACTATTCTGAACGCACAGTTAGCACCTTTTAATGTAAAAGTGCCCGCTATAATTAGAATTTAAGAACAGAGCTGCTAAAATCCTACTGATGTGTTCCCGTTTTAGGATATGAAATTGATACTCTTCTCAGTGATTTGTACTTTCTTGACACATGCTGATTCCATGCATATCTTTTTGTATGCCATGGATTTCCAGTGTGTAAGAAAAGGAGGCTGGAATATTGACCAATGTTGTCAGAGTGTGTGTAAATCATCCAGTTCTTGAAATAAAAAATAATAAAAACTTGTCCCATAAATTCCTCCAAGCCCTGAGCATTCAAGGTAATAAACTGCTTCACGTTGATATAGTAAAAGAAACAGACAGAAACCCGCAAAGCTGCAGCCTAAACCTCTACAAACTCTGAGAGAGTGTGACCCCACTGAGTGTTTATTCGACACCCACCCCCCAGACTCCTAAATGTGGTTTGTTTTGGACACAGTTTAAAAGGGCTGGCAGAGAGGCCGCATTCCCTGGGCTGTTTTCACCAGAAACAGGCAGCCTGGGACCAGGAAGGCCGGCACTCTGTGATCTCTGCAGTGCTCCAAGTCTGGGTGAGGGGTCCAGAATCTGTAATTACACACCCCTTCATGGGGGCTTTCATCCCCTCACACAGTGTTTTTATAGGTTCAGGTGAATTGGCAGAGGGGGAGATGATAGGGGGACACCCCACACCGTGTAGACTGACAGGTGTGTGTGTGTGTTTGTGTGTGTGTGTGTGTGTAGCAAAGGGGTCCCTTAGGAGGGTTTGCCATGGTAAATTTGCATGGTCATTTTTCATTATTACCATGGGTTTCCTCTGCGTTTTTCCGCCATCTGGTTCGCTTTCAGTACAATTTACTACACTAGGCTATGATCATAGCATAATTTACCGCAGTAAGTTCTCTTAGGGGTCATAATACACAGCACTTACAAAGCAATAACTCAGGCGTAGCATTGTTTTGTCAAAGTCTAGTGCTGTAAAGGCCTGCGAAAAAGTATTTTCAATTCTCCCACAAAGGGAATACTAAATTGGCAGTCTATTTCTCTCTCTCTCTCCATGTCTGTCCTTCAGTTTGTCTGCATTGCTTGGGTACTTTATTGAGATCCATATCCCCTGTTGGTGTTTTTATCACCCTGGGGTTGAGAGAGCAGCACTGTGACAAATTGTCACAGAAATAGAGGGAGGCGAAGATCTACCATCATCTGTAAGGAAGATTGGTAATGCATGCCAAGCAGGTGACACAGAAGCAAGGTCATTGTTATTGGGAGCTTACGGCAAGAGATAAGTCATTATTGAGCAATAGAACAATAAATACAAAGTGGTCAGGCTGCTTAAGCTTAGCCATGCAAGACAGAAAAGAAGACAAGTAAGGTATGTCATTTCTGACACCTGTCTGACAGCAGGTTAAATTAAAAGCAAGTTCAAAATGAAGTATCAGCTTCAACCTGTGTATATGACTCCATCCACCTACTACTCTCCAGTCTTGTTCAGGCTAATCACAACATTATGTTTTAGCTGTGCAGTAGTGAATATATATATATATATATATATATATAAATATATTATTGATTTATTTTTCATGGACTGTGTGTATCGGGTAACATTCCCCTTAAATGTTACAGGCACTTCTGGTTAAGCAGTGCTTCGACTGCTTCCAACAACCTTTCCTCTGTACTTTACAGTACAACAAAAAACATGAACTATGTTTTGTCATATTTTAATAAAAACAAGGTTCAGCTGAAGGAGAGATGAAATCATTCCTCGTGGCCGGGTGCAGAGTCGGGTCAGAGAGGCTCGGCTGCTTTTGGAACTAGATCCCAGTGGAATCCACCGTGGAATCAAAGCCGGAGCAGACGCATGACAGCTCCTCTCAGTGCCGAGCCAAGCCTTGGCAATGGCAGCCATTCTATTAAATAATAATGCAACGCAGAGATGCACAGACAGAGAGTAATAGTAACAAGCGCTGAACTCCAGTTACAGGGCGACGTTCTGCCTTTTCATTTCCTTTGTCATCGTAAGACCCGTCAACAACTGTCTCGAGTCGGCTCCCCTGAGGAAGCCCAGGCTCAGAGTTCCTCTGTCGCTTATGGTTCCCAGAGTGCAGCCCTCCACTATCGCTAAAGGACAGCACCTGAATATAGTCTGTCTGTCTGCACTCATCAGCCTCAGTTGCTCTTAAACACAATGTACTAAGACCCGTCTGCCCCCTTGGCCGAATGTTTATATTATATTACATTATATATTTTATTTGGATTCCTTTATCCAAGGTGACTTACAGGATTTGCAAAAGACATAAAAATAAAAAAATGACCTCTACAACATTTAACCATTTTGATTTGATTAATTAAAATTGGATGTTTAAGATAGTATCATCAAATTCAATACTATTTTAGCACTTTAATTGAATAATGCTGCTGCTAATGGAACCGTATAGGTCCGTAAATCTAGCCCTGTATGTCAGATAGCAGATTGTGTCCAGCTTTGGCCTGCCATCTGACTCCAGATGAGGATGTCTCTGTTAACACCGCTGTAATGCAGAGCCTCCACTGTATGGAAACACACGGCCGTTCCCCACTCCCACTCTCCAGCCCAGCTGTGAAATATGGATGTTTGTCAGGGATGTGTTCCACTGTGATTTGTTTTTGCAGAAGGCCAGTGAAAATTTCACACAGATCTTAAACATTTCCCTATCTGATTTAGGATTCTCCTCCTAGCCAACATTTCCTGGCACTCTCTTCACAGTGTTTATGCTGCGTGTGGTGAAAGGTTGTGTCTGATGCTGTGAATCTGCCTGCTTCGCAATCTCATTGAGGCTCAAAATAATGTCAGAGGCATGAGAATGGAGTGCTTTCTTATGCTGTAAAGTACAGACCCATATGACCTCTCTGTAACAGGGCACTGTTAACTCAGCCTCCCTCATTGAAGAGCTACAGCCAGGAGCCCACGTTTCTCATTGGAGTTATGTATCCTACTTATCATGACCCCAACCTTGTCAAGCAGCCCACGGATTAACAACCCCATCATAAATACTGATAACTAACCAGCTCAAGACCAATATTTCTAAGCTGTTAGAGTTAAAGCTATTTTACTTCCCTATTGACTATCAGCTGTGCACCACTGTTGATCAAATCCAACTACAGCCCAAAGCCATACAGAAGAAAGGTCAGCCATTGATGGTCCATCTATTGTATTATCTGAGCAAGGATTGTTTTCCCTATCTTTCTTTTCATACTAAAAGAAACATCTAATGATTACAATTAGGCATGTAGGTACTTGCTGCTTCCTTTCCAATGCACACTGCTCATTTTAATGGTGAATGTGGATCATAATAAACCTCAGTGTCAGTGCTTAAATTTGTGATATTGAAGAACATTGTGAATGGAAGTTGGGGTTCAGAACAAACTTAGAGAGGGCAGATCAGCTCTCCTCTCTCCTCCCAGTGGAAGAATAAAAGCCCTAGTGCTGTTATTTGACATTGAGAAGATGCACTGTGTATCCCAGATACAGATACAGGCAGTGAAATGAGTCATGTCATATGGAGAACAATGCAAAGCACATAAGTTAGTCCTATAATTTACATGTCTAGCAGAAGACTGCATTTACAGAGAGCCAGGAAAGTAGCGAGGGAGTGTCTGAATCCTGAACAATGTCAAAACAATGCATTTCTTATAATTCACTGTTATAATTCATGTTGCATTTCCCATCTTTCATAACTGACATTTAACCTCTGAGAAGAATGTTGCTAGCCATCTTGTCCTGGAATGGTTGAGTCACTCTGCTTTGTTCTGGACAAAGAACTCACAAAACAAACACAAAATAAACTGTCAAGAAAAGATTGAGACTGGTCCCATCCCATCCCATCCAGCCACATTCAGACACCAGGCATTCACTATATCTGATCTCACCTATATTCACCTTTACATCATGTTTCCAATGTAGATATCATACACAAGGCAATTTTGATTGTAGCTTGTCTGTCTTATTTATACCTCTGAAACTGTTCTAGGTGGCAATTTAACCATTATACAAATAACTCCAAACTTTTTCTTTAATACAGCAATATAATTCAGCATCAACTGTAGTATAAACACAATGGTTTAATGTATGGATATGGTTTAATTAAGGTCTTATGGGGAAAAATAAATAAATTGTTTAGATTTAAGTTGAGTCATCATTCAGCCTAGCTAAATCACAGCATGTCCTTCAGATGTACTGAAAGCACTGGTCATATGTAATGCTGTATGTGTTTGTGTGTGCGTGTCTGCGATGTTGTGTAACGTTCTCCCCTTTTTCTGGGCAGGTTTGTTACACGCTTCATCGAGCTGGACGGGCTGACCTGCCTACTGAACTTCCTGAAGAGCATGGACTACGAGACATCAGAGAGCCGCATCCACACCTCAGTTATTGGCTGCATCAAAGCCCTGATGAACAACTCACAGGGCCGTTCCCATGTGCTAGCACACCCACAGAGCATCAGCATCATCTCCCAGAGCCTGCGCCAGGACAACATCAAGACCAAGGTGGCCGTGCTGGAGATCCTGGGGGCCGTATGCTTGGTGCCCGGCGGCCACAAAAAAGTACTGCAAGCCATGATCCACTACCAGAAATACGCCGCCGAGAGGACGCGCTTCCAGGTTAGAGGGTTAACAACTCTTTATCAGATTCTCTTCCCTCGCACCTACTACCCACTCTCCACTTAAAAATATTTAAATATCCAACACTCTGGAAGTTTTAACACAACATATGTGTTTTAGTCATGATTAGGGGTTGGGTTACAGCAGGGGTCCCCAACAGGTCGATTGCGAACCGTCAGCAAGCACCCCCCTCCTCCGGGACTGAGGACAAAATACCATCAGCAGACCCCCCACATTCCCCTCCCGCCCCGCCACTGGAGATCACCATGGAGATCCTTACACAAAGTAGCTCTCATGATAAAAAGGCTGGGGACCCCTGGGTTACAGTGAGGATTATGTATCTTGACATCGGTCTCGGCTGTAAGGCGTAAGACAATCCCTGGGCAGAAGCTGGTATGGGAGCTGTAGCAGGATGGCTTTGGTAGATTATAAGAGCAAACTGTGTTGACACTGAGCCCTGTGGAAACAGCTCCATCTGGCCTTTTCAGATGGAACTGGGAATTACACTGGTTAATATGTACCCTCCAGTTAAACACCATTCCATGGGCCAAATAGACAGACTTTAGGTCAGCCAGCCAGATAACCATTCAGCCAGCTAGTCAGCCATCTCTCAAAGCCACTCAGACTGGCCTTGGGCTCAGCTTACTCACTGGAGGCAGGGAGAGTCAAGATTCAGCACCAGATTAATCAATAACTTCAACAAACCCACCAATCGCAACTTGCAATTGCTTGACTTGAAGCTGGCTTCCTGTTTGCCAGATGCATCAGCCCAGTGGAAAGTCAAAGTTAAGTATTGATTTGGGAATTAGAGATTGGTGAGTGGGTGGAAGTGCTGATTGAATTTCAACTCCCAGTCTGAAATAATATTCTGACAAATGCAAAGTACCAAGGAAGAGTGCTATGTCTTGAGGAAATCTATTGAACTCTGTGGTGATTAACTGCCTTTGTCTCTGTAGACGCTACTAAATGAGCTGGACAGGAGCACAGGGCGGTACAGGGATGAGGTCAACCTGAAGACAGCCATCATGTCCTTCATCAATGCTGTGCTTAACGCAGGTGCCGGGGAGGTGAGGACTCTCTTACTTCTCCACACAATCCTATCATTTATCAGTATTGTTCATTTAGGATGATTTCTAAATGAAAATCATTCTGCCCCTGGAATCTCTGCATCCATATTTTTTTTTTCCTGGTACACTTTACATTATTTTTGCTTTTTAGTACTGCAAAGATAGATCATCACAGTCCCTGTTCAATCTATAAGCCAATAAATATGTATCATAGAATCTCTGCTTTCCGCAAATCCTGGAAAGCAACCCTCCACCCCGATTATTTTGTGTTAGTCTTTGACCCTCTGTGTGTTTCTCCAGGACAATCTGGAGTTCCGTCTTCATCTCAGGTTCGAATTCCTGATGTTGGGAATTCAGCCAGTGATTGAAAAGCTGAGAGAACATGAGAATGCAACTCTGGACAGGTAAGACACCATTTGGGTTCCTTTTTATAAATAAAGAAGAAGGGTGCTTAGTTATTCAGTAATATAAGCCACCCATTCATTTATGAAACAGATTCTTTTTTAGCCTGTCTTTCTGTCAGTCTGTAGGGACATTTAATTGTGTTCCTTTAAGTTTAGGAGTGGGATCAACAGAGCCAGCCCCAAATATTACTTCAGACTGAGGAATTGGAGGTTAAGCCAAGGACAGCAGGCAGTGATTTAACCAGACAGGGAGAAATTGGATGTGGCTAGGGTTGCCTAATACATTGAACCCACCAAACATTGTGCATGCAGAGTCCTAGGAGCAGTCAACCGCTGACAGCCTTCCCATTTTTTAAGCAACGTTTCTGATGTTAAAGCTACTTGACGACTTGCCTTTTTTTTTAAATCTAACTACTAGTGGGGTCTGAAGAGTATGAAAGTTCCAGAGATTGCTGTCTGCCTGTCAGTTTCAGAAATGTTTTCCTTCCGTAGGCACTTAGACTTCTTTGAAATGGTGCGGAACGAGGATGACTTGGAGCTTGCCAAGCGCTTTGAGTTGGTGAGTTTCTTGGTCTGTTCCCCCCTGGCCCTGGGCAGAAGCTGGTAGGAAATGTTAACCAGCAGTTCAGTGGAATCACATTGAAGCAAAAAAAGTGAACTATTTGGAAAGCATGGAGAGATGAGTTACCATTGCTCTTGGTGCTGTTGTCAGCGCAGGGGAAGTTAGGGTGGAAAAATTGAGGTTTGGGTGAAAGACTGTGGATCCTGAGGAGGGTGGCAAGTACTGCTTCAGAGATGAACAAGAGATGAACAAGCAAAATGTCTACAAATCCTCAATATAAATAACAAATCAGCATTAATTAATTGAAGCTGTACATATATCAGCCGCTTTTCATGAGCCTTGTTACCATTCAGCCATGTTCTACTAGAACTCATTACATTTGATGGAGATAGGCAGCCTGAGAGACATACTGCACCGTGTAGCCTCACTGTCTGGCTCTTGAGGAGCGTACGCAGTAAAGCACAGTGGGATGATTGTGTTTTTGCAGGTGCACATCGACACTAAGAGCGCCAGCCAGATGTTCGAACTGATAAAAAAGAAGCTGTCCCACACAGATGCCTACCCCTACCTGCTCTCCATACTGCAACACTGCCTCCAGATGCCATGTGAGCAATCCCATCCCATATTGTCTCTGACTAGCTAATGACACTGCACTATCAAGTGTGTCCGACCGTGTGTCTACAAAGGCACTTAAACACTGTACGAATGGTAGAGAAAAGAGCAGTGCACATTGTCTGACTACACCACTGTCTAGTGCTCCCTGTCCTTTTATCAGAGGTCCCGTCAAGTGCCAATTTATCCAGTCTGTAGCATCTCCCAGCAGGGCATCTTATTTTGTCAATTCATTGCATTTCAAAGCATTTCACTGTAAAGCACTTTCTAACCCCACAGTGGTGATGTGGGTTCTGGCCCCAATCAGCTTTGGCAGCATACTGACCCAAAAATAAAAGACAAGGATAAAAAAAATCTACAACAGAACAGTGTATTAAAATATAGCCCTAGGGGTCAACTAGATGTACGCCTGCTCATTCTTTTTCTCCGGCTCTGTCCCTCTCCTGCACTCTCTTTCTCCTTCTCTCTCTCTCTCTTACTCTCTCTCTGTCCCTCTTCCCGGCTCTCCCTCTCTCCCTTCTCCTTCCTCTCTCCTCCAGACAAACGAGGTGCAGGCAGCCTTCAGCAGTGGCAGCTCCTGGACCGGATCCTGCAGCAGATTGTCCTGCAGGACGAAAAGGGGGAGGACCCTGATGTGGCTCCTCTGGACAACTTCAGTGTCAAGAGCATCATCCGCATGTGAGTGCAGCCCCCTCAGACCCAGCAGCTGGTCTCTGCCGCTGCCTCCATTCTTACACCATGTTTGTTTTGTCAAACTCATATTAAGAGACACATTTACCATTAGTGAAAGAAACACAAATCACAGAGGAGGTCTCTAAGATGAAAGTGTAAATGTGCACAAGAATCCCAAATTTTAAATACGGCGAATAATAATCTGAAGCTGGCCCACATAAAACCTCACCAGCCAAATATATGTAGATCAAAACAGTTTGTTTCATCGTTAAGTTATTGCTATTGCAATAGCCTTTGTGGAACTGCACGAAACAAAATGAATACCCTGGTCCCAGCATACAGACAACATAGAGCTCAACATTGGCGGTGACATTTTCAGTCTGACATAAAATTTACCATGGAAGGAAGTGGCAGTTTTATTTGCAATCACTTAAAATTCTATTACGTTTTAATAAAATAAATTACAGTCGTAATGACTGTAATTTATTTTATTAAAACGTAATAGAATTTTAGCCAGAAGAGTAATCAAAACAGTATGATTCCATAGACTGTCTATAACATTAATTTTCATAGAAAGGATGCAGGATCAAAGAGAATATTCGAATCACATTAGCTCTGACGAGGTCTGACACGTTGAGACTTTCTTGATATATCTGTGAGGAGCTGTAAAACGAGACCATATCATTATTATTTTTTTAAATCAAGTAATTCATTAGGAAAGGAACACTGGGTTATAGTTAAAATATTGTTCTAATTAGTCTCAGTTTTGTTTTTGAGGTTACAGTTTCTGTGGATTTTGAGCATTTCAATGTCCAATTCTTTTTGCTTTAAAGACCCATAAAGTGCACATTGGTTTACTGTGATGGCACAGTTGACACTTCCCACCGCAGATTTTATTGAACCAGGAAACGAGTTATTCTGCACAATCATTACCCTCATTATTGTCTTTTCCCAGCCTTTTTAGAATCAGATCAGACTTAAAACCAAAATTACAAAATTGCTTCTGTGCCTGCTTATCCCTTATTCCGATAACCAAAGGCAGTCAGACCAACGTAGGATTTGCATTGTCTCCAGGAGAATTATAAGCTAAGGAAATCTACACTAGTGGTAGCCCACCATGGTGCAGATATCTGTATTGGCCTACGTGAAATCTGCTTTGATGACAATATATCTCTCTAATTGCAAACAAGCACTGTGCGATGATTGTATCATGCTGCGTAGGTCTCACAGCCCTTAATTGTGGAATGTACCTCAAAAAGGTTGTACAGCTTAATCAGTAAGCTGGAAATTATAAAGTTATTTCTTCCCACTGTAGAGTTACAGGATTTCTGAAGTAATTGTGGTAACACAACATTGTGTATTAAAACATCTCCATAATTCCAATGTAATTATTCATGAACTCATACTTTCCTGCTGAGGTCCTGTTGAATGCACGGGAAGTAACCACACATTTTGATGATATGTTACTCATGTTACTTATTTATTTGTGTTATTTCCCTTATCCTACATGACTTAATTATGAGAGACACATATTATTGCATGGTACCATAACTGTGAATGTTTAAAAGAACAACTGTATCAATCAGCATACAAAACCAGGAATGGAAAATTACATATCATATTTTTTAACATAAAAATCTATTTTTGATTTAATTCACAGCACATGAGTTAAATTATTATCTCAGATCATACCAAATTCATGGGATCCCTTGTTTTTATGTAGATTGTATTTATCTGCCAAAAAAACTAAGAATAATGTAAACAGCCATTGTATACTTTGAAAGTATTAAGTTGATTGTGGAATATGTGAATGATAGTAAGTATGCTTTGTGGACTAAGCTCTTAAATCTGTCTGACAGGCTGGTGAATGAAAACGAGGTCAAGCAATGGAGAGATCAGGCAGAGAAATTCAGGAAAGGTAACTGTCTACCTCTCTCTCTCCTTGATCATGTTGTGTGGACAGCACCCTGCTGTGTCTTACAGAGAACATGCTGACAGTTTCCATCACACAGTACAGCTCAAGTTTAATAAAAGCACACGCCCCCCCCCAACAGCACTCAGTTGATGTGTTGACTTACATTGATGGAAAAATGCATTTTTCCCAGTTTAGATAATTGAGATTTTTATCAAATTTTTATCCTTTTATCAGCTGGACTGTCAATGAGGCATGACTTAAAAATAGCACAAACAAAGGTAGCTGAGAAAGCAGAAGTGTGTGCTGGATGATTCTGTAGGGGAGTTGTCATGCTAGGTACACATTAATCTCTCCCTTCTCCCCTGATCTCCCCTCCTCTTCTCTTCTTCCCTTCTTTCCCTTGCTCTCTTCTCCTTTCCTGTTCTCATCACTTCTCATTCCCCTTCTATCCCCTTCTCTCCCTTGCTCTGCCCTGATCTCCACTCCCTTTACTTCCTGTTCTCCTCTTTACTCCCATGCTCTCCTCCTCTCCCCTGTCCTGCCCTGACCTGCCCTGCTGTACCCCCACAGAGCACGCCGAGCTTATGGGTCGGCTGGAGAGGAAGGAACGGGAGTGCGAGACCAAGACACAGGAGAAGGACGACATGATGAGGACGCTGAACAAGATGAAGGACAAGCTGCAGAGGGAGGGTGTGGAACTGCGCAGCACCCGGGAGCAAGTGCTGGACCTGACCTCGCGCATCAGCCATCTGGCGGTGAGAGGGGCGGGGCAGGATGGGTGGGGCAGAGGGAAGTTCTCTGGCAAGGTTTTCTGTCTGTGTTTTCTGACAGTGTTCATTACCACTTCTTTCCTCTCTCAGCAGGGCGGCAGTATGTCCTTCCCTTTCCCGCCTCCCCCTCCTCCCCCGGGTGACCCATTGGCTCCTCCTCCCCCTCCCCTGTTGGATGGATTCCCTCCTCCTCCACCCCCTCTACCCTTCTCCTGTCCGCCTCCTCCACCTCCCCCACCGCCACCTCCTGGAGGACCCCCTCCTCCCCCCGGAGCTCCCCCGTTTTTCTGTGCTGGGGTCCCACCACCTCCTGGTCCTCCTGGCCCTCCTGGCCCTCCTGGCCCCCCTGGACCCCCAACATTTAACACAGCCTCCACTCTGCGCTCCAAAAGCATCCCCCAGCCCTCACACCCGCTCAAGTCTTTCAACTGGAGCAAACTGGGGGAGGTGAGTGTGTTGCATTGCCGGGGAAGAGGGGGAAAAATGTTTTAGGAAAAGGAGGAAACTGTAAGTAGAATATATTCATGCAACTAATTAATGCAATACATGTGATTTGACAACTCTGTGATAGAATGTGTTGTTTCAGTTATTGACCCTATCAAATCACTATCAAATATAATTTAAAATCTGAGAATTATGTCATTTTGTCTTCAATATTTAATGGAAGCAAATTTTGTCATGATGTTTTCAGCGAATGTGAATATTTGGTCTCAGATACTGAATATGCTCCTTTTCTTTCTTGCATTCTTTTTTTACTTTTATTAAGGGGTGTATCTGAAATACTTTTTTTTATGCATCTCATACCCCTACAAGTGGCCCTTGGCATGTATAGGTCCTGAAAAGCCAGGCAGTCTGCCTGTTTGTCTTTGAGATATTGCCTGGGGGCTCGGGGCAGTCTGGGATTCATGAGACCCTAGGGGCTTTGAAGAATGTGACAGAATACTTTCACAGAGGGGAACCGCAAAAATATTTAAGAAAGAGAAAGATACATGGGAGATTGTTGTTTCACTTGTCAGCTACTCTGTGCCACAGGAATCAATGTGATTTTTATAAAAACTTGAACTAGATGATATGTGAAGCTGTAGCTACCAAACAAATGGCACACTCTGCATAGGCTGCAGGAAGGTGGTGTACAGGATAGCATTCTTTGCAGTCATTCATTATTCATCCTGCAGAAGCAGAGAGGTTTGCAACAGATAGCGATGGAGTAAGTGCTGTTCAAGTTAATTTCAAAGACAGGCCCTGCTTCTTCAAATTGTCAAAGAAAGTGGCTTATATGTATGTTCAATCTTCAGTTCTTTTTTTGATATGATAAGAAGATGATCTATGCCAATGGTTCCCAAACTTTTCTTAATTTCATCTGTTAACGTGGATTTGAGATGAATGTGATAGGGTGCAGGACAATATATGCTGCAGAGCTCTGATTGGGGACCACTGATCTGAGCTAATATTATGGTGCTGCCCCTCAGCTATTCAAACCGGCTGTAAACCTGCACCTCGTGTCCCCTCTCTTCTCAGAACAAGGTCAGTGGCACTATCTGGCAGGAGATCGATGACCTGCGTGCCTTCAAGATCCTGGACCTCAAAGACATCGAGAAGATGTTCTCTGCCTACCAGAGACAACAGGTACTGGAGCAGTGGCCTGCGACAGAGCAGGGACTCACACAGCTGAGAGACACCGGCTGGCGTCTGGATTGCAGTTTTGTTGTTATTGTGTGGTTGTGTTTTTCTGATGTTGCCAGTGAGAAACAGGCCATCAAGATAGCTCTGATACAAATGATGGCCAATGACAGAGGGTTAAGAACGCATGGAATGAATTGCCAAGCCCTGCTGAAGAAGCTTGCCGCCGAGATTAAACCATTTCCTCTATAGCCAAAGGGGAATGTGTTTTGCTACAACTCCTTATGCCACAAAACATGATACAGTGCTTTAAAGACAGACCAATGGTATTATATTTATTTGTGAGTTTGGATGGAACTTGAGGTTAGCTAAAAGCCTGGCTGTTGACTAGCATCAGTGGACAAGTCTTTCTCTCTTGGCTGTCATAGCTGCTGTAGTGCTGTAGAAGCATGCTGTAGTAGCTGCAGGGGGGGGCTTGCAGTGTCCTGACTGACTCATGGACACACCCAGAAGAGAACAGCACATGGGTGGTGCCATGTAGAAGCTTGAGGTGTTCCTCTTTAAGACATACATAAGGCATGCATTGATATTTACAATATATCCCGTATGGCCACTTAATGCATAGGACTCCCTGACTTGCATCCTCATGCAGTATGAACATGGCTATATAGAACAAACATACCTGTGTGCTTCAGTAGGAGTGTCCCACTGCCACAGCGAGTGATGGCTCTGAAACAAACAGGCCTCAAGCTTATGCTTCTCATGCTGCTTGCCTCCATTTGATTATGTGGAAAGCCATCCAGAGCTCTGCAGTCCCTCCGCTCTATGTAGATATCTGGCCTCCTGCTCATGTAGTTTTGGCTGCTTGAGGTATTAATTTCTGCATGTGTTTCAATTTTGTTTTCTCTGTGCCTGTGGCTGCCTCAGCAGGACCTGCTCACTAACCCCTCCTTCAAGCAGGTAAGTGAACTGTACTGTGACCTTTACCCCACGGGGGACTGTCCCTATGCTGTGTCCGTGAATTGAGCCTGTGTGTGTCTTATGTGCTTGACTGCCCTTGTAGCATTTTTCTGAAATGCATCAAAGGTAATATGTTTACAGTTCAGTACTTAAGAATAGCAGTTAAAATGTGTAATTGTAGACAAGTTCAATGCATTCCAAAATGTTGTGTATTTATTTATTTTTTAAAAAGCGAATGGTCTTTACCATTACCAAAAGGGCGTTTCCAGTTTCTTTCCATGTTCATTTACACTAACTTTCCAGTTCCATTTATAGTCAGCTGTGAATTGTATACATTTTCCGTCAATCAGTGTGTGTGTTATACTTTTTATTGAAGTGAAGTCACCATATCGTGACAAGTGCAGTTTACCGGTTGTGCCCTCCACATAAACACACGTGCTGCACACAGAACATCTGAGAGGCCACTCCATAATTACTGCAATGTATTCCTCATCATCTCCTTTTCAGCAGTTCATTACCCCACATTACCCCTTGCACTCATATCGACCAATGAATGTTCCCAATCAGGATGACATATTTAGTGCCGTGTGTTTATATTCATGTAAAACAAGGACATTTTGCAGGTCAGTTTATTTCAGTTTAATCCTCAATAAACAGCCTGCAAGCTGGCTACATAGTCCTGTTCGAGTACATGACCCCTTTGCTGTGTAGAAGTGAATTGTGCGTCACTGATGTGATTATTGTATCTAGTCAGACTAGCAGCCTCTATAAACTAGAGCCAATTTTATGGAAAACAGCTTTAGCAATATAACTGCTGCACTACAGGAACATTGGGCCTGGTTTTTGGAAACATGCTTAAACTCAGAGGTATACAGGTTCAAGACCAAGACAAATTGTTTTCTCAGGTTGGTGTCCCAAGACACCCTGTTGAAGTAGGGCTGGGAAAGTATAAATTCCAGGTTTTCAAATCTATTCTACTGCAAATCCTTGGCACATCCAGCTCTTGAATTACTGGCTCATGCAATTGTGACTGAATATCAAATGTTAATATCAAAGGTATACATAGGTTAATATGCTTTTTAATAAAAATGAATGTCTGCCATTGAAGCAAACATTCCATGACCTTCTTGCACAATGGCCATCAGAACTAAAAAAATAAGGAAAATCTCCAATACTCAACTGTTGCTGTTTGCATATCTCAATTCAAGAGGGAGGATTTTCCATTCTAATCTTCTGTTTGAACAGTTGCTTACTGAATCCTCAAGCACATTTTCCTGTTGCTGGACCTGCACATAAACCCTTTTTATGAGTTTGCCTGATATCAATAGCAAATTCTGAATAGTGTACCCATTGTTTTTATTGGAGCACACTTGTTAAAGTGTCTTATTCATTAGTACAGCATCAGTGTCTTACCTGGGATCAGACCCCATGACCTTCCTATCATGAATCCAGGACCTTAAGCACTACTCCACACTGCTGTGCTGGAGACTGCTGAAATATGAGGCAGTGAGCTGGTTGTGGCAGGACCCTGCAGTGCCCAGTACTGGACAGTGTGTTGATTGTCTGCTCCCTGGCTCAGAGTGTGTCTGTGGTTTGTGGGAGTCTTAGTGCTTGACTCACCCTCTATACTTAATCATGTGTTGCCTCTTGCAGAAGGAGACTGGCTCTATAGACGACCTGTACCTGACCACCCGCAAGGTGAAAGAGCTTTCAGTCATCGACGGACGCCGCGCACAGAACTGCGTCATCCTGCTGTCTAAGTGCGTACCTTCAGCCCTGTCCCACCTGCCCCCACTCTGAAACACATTCCTTTAAAGAGCTCATATCCCCATCCTTCATCGTGTAAAAACAGAATAGTAATATCAGCAATGGACCAGACTAAACTTGACTGCACATATCTCACTCTAAATTTTTCAATTTATCGTGACTAAAATAAGGTGTTTTCATGATATAGCTTTTTGCAAACACCCTAGGGTAGAGTAGGGGGTTCAAACAATTCTTGCCTCTTTCTGTTCTGTACAAATGATCTGGTTGCTTTTGCTTATACATGCCCTGGGCAATGTTTTATAATGAATACAGCCCAGTGTTTCTGAACAGTAAGGCAGTGTCCTCGGTAAGTTCGTGATCACAGTTGAGCACTAATGTAATGGAATAAGGATGTGTTCAGTTAGTTCATATGTGAAGCTGACAGGGTCTGCTTTTGTGCAATTCTTGTTTTTAATTATCGGTGCAAGGAACTCCAACTGTTTACCTTGCTAACCAAGCAGCAATCCATTTTACCAGTGAACATCTCGATAGGAGTGTGAAAGATTAGAGGTTAGATTTATCTATATTAGTGGAATAGAGTTTAAGATTTATAAGTGTGCTTTTAACGGATATCACAGCAGCCACGTTGTTTGTAGAGCATTCTATGGTGGATCAATAGGAGAGTTTAAAGAATGTAGCAGGGTGTTCAGCTAAAATAGACAAACCATTGAATAGGTTATTTCTTTTAACGTGCATTCCAAGTTTATTTATCCTGGCTTTCCCTGCAGATTGAAGATGACCAATGAGGAGATCAAACGAGCAATTTTAGAAATGGACGAACAGGAGGAGCTGGCCAAGGATATGCTGGAGCAGGTACTGCATTCATCTGCTGCTCTCCCTGTTACAGAGTTCAAATGAGCGGCTCACCAGCCAGAGCAAAGCACCGAGCATAAAATGGAGACTACAAAAACAAATCAGTTTATGGTAGCTCAACCACATGCATGTGCAAGAGCTGTTGCAGAGGACTGGTGTTTTTATCCCTGGTGCACAAGTGCTATGGGAAAACTGGACAATTGTGTGGTTTCTTGGCACGTTCAATTTATTACAGTTTGTGCCTCTGAAAATTCAAAATATTGTGAAAAATCTATTGTGCCTAACCGGTCTCTGTGTCCTGTTTCGCTCGTGTGTCCTGCCTGTCCCATCTTTCCTGCCTATTCTGACTATCCTGCATGTCCGGCTGGCAGCTACTGAAATTCGTCCCTGAGAAGAGTGATATCGACCTGCTAGAGGAGCACAAACATGAGATCGAGCGCATGGCCCGGGCTGACCGCTTCCTGTATGAGATGAGCAGGTAAAATTGGACACCGGCTGGGATCCCCACATCTCCCCAGGACATTTCCCTGGATTCAGGTCTCGTCTACAAGGGAAGCCCAGGGAGTGGGAATGAGGCCAAAAAGAAAATGTTGTAACCCCATTTAAGGCAGCGGTTTCAACACAGCCCCAGAGTTGTATATTGTGGATCCTGTATTTAGTGATGTATTTAGCCCAATATTAGGCAGAGCTTAAAAGTCCACAGGATGGTTCCTGGATATGAATAAACATTATTACAGACATATTCAAAGTGTAATTGTCCTGTTTGCTGTCCTGATGGAATTACTGTTTGTTATTAGTTACAGTACTTCATTTTTTTGTACTTTATTATTCCACTTTAATGTTAATGCATGGTTTTCATTGTCTCATTGGCCTTAGAAGTGCCTTGTTGATTCTGTGTTAATTGCTTATTTTCATGTTCAGTAAAAAGTGCAGCCTCCCCGGCATTCCTACCAAAAACGATGAGCTCCTTCTGTGTTTGAAACAAGTCTCATTCAGAAAAGATCCTGACTTTGTTGTGGGCAATTAAATATGAAATCACTGTGCAGACCGCAAAAGAGGATTCCTTTGATATGACTCTTCCCTAGAGGCTACCCTGGCTGCCCGCCCCTTACCCTCTCCCCTCTCTCTGCAGGATTGACCATTATCAACACAGACTACAAGCGCTGTTCTTTAAGAAGAAGTTTGCTGAGCGCCTGGCAGAGATAAAGCCCAAGGTGGAAGGTAGGATACCAACTTCCTGAGCTCTAGAACTGGAAACCAAGGGACATTGAAGGATGGCAATATTACCATGGATTTATGGGTCATTTGTCATAGTCATGCCAGACTAGATATCTAGATGTTATGCATCATTTATCACAGATCTAAAATGATCCTTTTCCGTCTTGTTTATGAAACGAGTTCCTTTAATTTCAGGGTTTCATTGTAGTGAATTACAAAGTGAAGCTGCAGAAGAAATATGACCTCTTACCAAAAATATGTTGCTACAGATCTGCATAAAATTTACATATATTAAACAAAAATAGGAAGGAGGCCTGAGAAAGGCCCTTAATGAGGATTCTAATTAATTCCTCTATTGCAGTTCTCCTTTGTGGGATGCAGTATGGACAGCTTAGGTTTCCCCCTTGTTGTGGGAGTGTGTGTGCGTGCGTGTGTGTGTGTGATATCACTGTTTCTGAAACCTCCAGTGAAAATAAAGAACGGGGTTACCAGGGAAGCTGTTTTGGAAAGCTGGCAAATGTTAAGAGACGAGAAACTTTCTTATAAACACTGCCGAGCAGTTCAAAGGCCCGGGACCCCGTCCAAAAAGCTGGGCATTAGCAGTGTGTGGGGGGGGCAGGCAGGGCGCTGACACACACAGGCCAAGAAAGGAGAAACATATGGCTGAGGTTTCCAGGCCATCAGAGCAGAGCAGAGAGGAAAGATCTGCAGCCCAATGCTCATGGCAGGATAGCTCATAGGATTCATTCATGCTTCTAATGGGCCCAGTTCTGAACAGCAGGCTAATTCATGTGCCTTTGAAGCCTCTCGCCATTAAATGAGAACTGGTTGGCAACAAGCCTATGTGAAGCCTTTCTGTCTTCACTCAAAAAGAGCTCCTCATCACCGAGTGTCTTGTAGTATCCTGCAGATTTTATTAATGCAAGCTGTTAACAAGCCTTCGTTCACCAGAGACCTCCATCTGAGTTTTTGGTACAGCACAGTACAGCAGAGGACAACACAGGACAGTACTGTACAGACTCAGAACCAAAGTGCATCTTTAGTTGTGGAAGACAATGCGTAACACAAAGTTACTAATATTCAGTGTCCAGTTGTAGAATTACAGCTATGTTTTCAGTGGCATTGCTGCTAAAGGCTGATATCGTGACTTAAATTCTTTCAATTGTGAGCTGTCAATGAAGTAAAAATAACAAAACAAAACATTTTCTCATCCACTGGTATGAATCTGACTTCCATGGAATCAATTCCCAAAGGAGTGCTTCAGAAAAGGGACAAATTGTTATTGTCTTCTTTTATGGGGCTTCCTTGCTTCAGGCTGCAATTAAACTACTAGCCTCAAAAATGTAACCCGTAGTTAAATAATACCCTGTGAACTTTAAGAAAGTAACTGAAACAAGGTTCAGTTACCGTTCACGACACTGCGTTCACAGACACACCAGCGTTTTCTCATTTCGTCTCAGCAATGGAATTTCCTTGAAGAAAATTGAGTTTTGTTTTTCTTCCTCCTCTTTTAAAAATAAGTAATAGAAAAAAAAAAGATTTGTCATTTTATCCTGACATTAACTTTCTCTACTTCTGGTTTCCTTGCTGCACACACACACAAATGCACATGAGAAACAACAGGTTGTTTTACCTTTTCACATGTTCTTTCAGGAGCCAATTGATTCTAGACCCTAGAATCAAACAGATTCACCAGAGATAATGTTGTTTCAGTATGGATATCTTTAAGGATATATTAAGTTATGGTTTCCCTTCAATGTTTCTTAATATCTAGTTGGCTGTGTAAGTATGTGAGGGCATTCTGTCAGACCGTCTTACTCTCCCCCTTTCTGTCTGTCTGTGTGTGCGTCTGTCCGGCAGCCATCTTGTGTGGCTCTCGGGATGTGATCCGCAGTAAGCGTCTGTCTCAGGTGCTGGAGGTGGTCCTGGCCTTCGGGAACTTCATGAACAAAGGCCAGAGGGGCAATGCCTATGGTTTCAAGGTCTCCAGCCTCAACAAGATCGCTGACACCAAGTCAAGTATAGACAGGTCAGCTACTGGACTATAAACTTTTATATTCTGCAAGGGGAGAAGCTCTAGAAAAATTAAATTAGAGAAACTAAATGTCACAACTGGTAAATATTTACTGAGGTGCATCTTACTGTATATAGAAATTTGCATGTGATCTTTCCCTCAGTCACCGTGCGTCACTCAACATGCACTGACAGATGAGATGAGAATTTCAAATGTGCCCAGCAGCTATAATGACACACTGCCTCAAAGGTGGTTTTGTACTCTGATGGTCTAGTGTGCGTGTATGTCTTCCTTGCAGGAACATCACTATGTTGCACTACCTGATCATGATCTTCGAGAAGAGCTACCCTGACATCCTGAACATCCAGCAGGACCTTCTGAGCATCCCCGAGGCAGCTAAAGTCAAGTGAGTGTCAGTGCATAGGTGCAGTTCACTGCCCGCAATGGAGGGGTACAGTCCTTCTTGCAGGTTTTCAAGTTCAGATAAAGAACTGTAACCGATTGGTAACTCTGATTAATTACATCATTAATGAGGTTAAAGACCAGAATGCCCTGCAGCCCCGCAGGAGCAGGAATTAATACTGAGTTAGAAACTGACATATTTAGCAGCATATTAACAATTCCTGCTACAAAGACAAACATTTAATCTATCAGCAAGTTTTTCATCTTTGAAAAAATGTACAAGGGATTTATTTTTTGAAATGCCTATTTGACATATTTAACATTAGTTAAAGGTCTTGTACAGTTCATGGCTTAAAATATTATTTTGAATCATGGTACACTACCTATACAGTATTGCAGTCTGTACATAAATATTTAATTATTCCAATTATTCAGACCAATTAAGTTACTGGAAGTTTAATCAGAACAAATGGGTCTTTGCAACCCCTGCTTCAGGACACCTTCAGAAATCCCATGCAGAATGTTCCAAAGTCCTGCTAGATTTTGAGTCCCATATTCTCCAGATTGTCTGCCTGTGTCCTGCAGGGTGGGTTTTTTGTGTGCTGAGTGTGTTGTCTTCTATCTGTGTTGTAGCCTGGCTGAGCTGGAGAAGGAAGTGTACAGCATCAAGAGTGGCTTGAAGGCTCTGGAAGCAGTGAGTACAGCTCTCCAAAATGTCTGACTTCTGACTCAGTAGCACTTCCCTCCCCAAGTAATACTCTACCTATTCTGATGAGGTTTGTAAATTCAGGGTGGTACCAAAACAGATTTCCCCAGTGCTTCATGTTAAGATGTTTTATAGTGGTATAAAAGATTTGTGGTTTTGATTCATGGATTGATGTCAGCAATTATTGGAATCTAATCCACAGTGCATGCAAACGCTCAATCCTTCAGTGTCATCTGTTTCCTGTCCCTATTCTGCAACGAGGTCAGTAAGGACAGCAAGAACATGGAGTGTATTCTTCCCATCCTTAGAGCATGGCTGTACCCAGCCTCTGAGTTATTAACCCTTGAGAAGCTGGAGGAATTACAGTGCCCTCATAGTGCACTGAAGGAGTGAGACAGTGTGAGAGTGAATTGAAAAGCTCTTTGTGGCCAGAGAGCAGCCAGAGGGAAGATCAATAAAATCCACTTACCATCACATATGCCATGAGCATGAAAGAGCTACCCCCCACCCCCCTTATACCAGGACACCAATGCCCCAGTGCCCAGGCTGAATCTTACTCGGTGGCTTGTCAGATCAGTTCAGCACAATGAACAGGAGCGGCCAAGCACGACACGCAAACATACGTACACATGCACACAGCTCCCACTGCCTGGCCCTAGGGCGGCTGTTAGGCTCTGAGCTCCTGTCAATAAGGCCGGGAGAGCAGGGTTGCCCAAGAGCTGGGCATGGTACTCTAATGAAGAGGCTAATTCACTTTCCATCTCAGCTGCATTGTCACACAACATGAGAAATGAAGCGTTAATTCGAAACAGATCCATCCAGGCGTGCTTCACAGCAATTCATATCCAGGGTCTCAGCCAGCAGTGATCTACAGCAGGGAGGTAAAACCCCTAGTTCTTGGAGTGAGCACAGCATGAACTGGGCCACCCAATGCAGGGCAAAAAACTGACAGAATGCATATTATTTCTAAGATCTCTAAAGTGCCAATTGCAGGGTGTATAGCAATCTAACAATGCCAGGCAGAAACATTAGGCAACCAAATTCAGCCTGGAAAAAGTAAATGATTGTGGGCTAGTAGGTAGTGTAGTCAGCTATTAGTAAGATTGGTTCATTCTTTGTTTTGAGTGACATCTCTGTATGAGAGCCACTTGTAGGCATAAGAGCTGACGTGTGAGGTGTTCAAAGACACACTGAAAGATGGAGGATCATAACAGGGTGATGAGGAATGTGAATGAGGTGTGAAAGACAGTTTTATGAAAATGCATCAGCTTGCTTCTGTTTACCACCACCAGGTGTTCCCCTGTTTAACATGCCTGACAGATGTGTGTCCCGTCTACGACTCTGTGTTGATGTGATGTGGGCATTTCTGCATGCAGAGTTCACAGCCAGCTCTCACTATACAGAGTGGAATTTGTAACTCACACGCTTGCATTTGGGGTTTTTATGGCCTCATTTGTATGTGTTTCATGTCTTTTGAAACTGAACCACACAATCCTGGAGCACAGCATGCTGGAGAAGTGCAGCATTTAAAAAAACAGGTTGCATCCAATTGTTCATGTTTTGTGATCTTCTCGGGAAGCAGAAATATCTCACTCAGACTAAGCTTGTTTGATGTATACCATCAGATCTGGGATCCAAACCTCTGTCACAGACACACTGAACCACACAGCCCCAAAATAAGCAACACACAAGCCCACTCCGTGACACTGCACTAAATCACTCTGCAAAAAAGCGAAATTCCTCCAAATCTATGGGAGTGATGTCACTGTAACAGGCTCACATCCACCGTGAGTTTTGTTTACCCTGACTTACAGGCCTGGTAGCCCTGTGTGCAGATGTGCTAAGTTGTCACTTTTGTGTTGTCTGCAGGAGCTGCAGTACCAGCAGAGCCGGGTTCGGGAGCGAGGTGACAAGTTCGTGCCAGTGGTCAGCGACTTCATCACAGTGGCGAGCTTCAGCTTCTCAGAGCTCGAGGACCAGCTGAGCGAAGCCAAGGACAAGGTACAGCTGCACATCCATGGCACCGAGACAGAGACTCTTGCTCACACACATGCAGGAGCATGGAGATAAAGCCTCTTTTTTTGGTTTAGGTGCATTTCTTGCGTTTGTCTGGTTCTGTTTGGGATACATTTCGGTGTATGACTTTGAAACAAACTACAAGGCCATGCACTTTTCAATGTATACAATGCAGTGACATATCAACCTGCCTAGCGTATGATCGGTATCCTTATGAAACTAAACAAGCAGCCTGGTGTCAGGATTATTAACTTGTACATAGCAAGACTGACATTTTTGACCATGAGAGGGTTTGAATGCTGGTTGCCCATACTGTAAAACACAGCCGAGCTTGGATTTTGGAGGATGATTTCAGTGTGATATGAAGTTTGGATAATCGCTACTGACTTCAGTGGCAGCCCGTAAAAAATGCCTAAAGTCCTGCCAAGCTTGTACATAGCCAAGCAACAGGCAACCGTGAAAGGAGAAAAAGAGAGACAGACAGAGAGTGAGAAAAAGAGAGGGAAAGACAGAGAGAGAGAAACCTTTGTATGTAGCTGCTCTGTGTAATGACTTAAACATCCCAGGGAAACCCGTCTATTTGTTTTACTTTTCTTTCTCTCATTCTTTTTTTTTCTGAGATTTATTTCTCTTGAATGGTATCCCAACCTTCCTGGCATGCCTACCCATTTGGAAACATAAAAGGAAGCCATTTTAACTCCCTGAGGGGGGTGGTGGTTGTTGTAGGGAGGCGTGTGGGGGGTGGATTAGCTTTCTCATCTTTTCCAATCCCTCGCTCCTCTGATTTTCATGGAAAGTGTGAGGGAGGGAAGGCTGGGAAGGGTGTCAATGAGAGTCAGTATTCAGGACACAAGAGGCTGCCTTGACTACAGGGCTGGCTGTGGGCGGCCCAAACCCCGGAGAAGAGAGGAGGATTGTCTCTTGACATCACAGCAATGCTCTACTGCGACTACATTTTGTTATTACTATTTTTTTAAGTTTCTTTCTTTTCAAGAGAAGTAATCCCTATAAAGTCAATGTCTACGTCAATGGAAAACCACAAGCTCAACCTTACAGTTGCTTTTTGAAAACAAAAGACATCTTTCCTGTCCAGAACCTATTTTTTCCTTTCTTTCTTTTCTTTTTTACAAATATATTAGCTTGTTATATAAATTAGAAAACACCAGGATTTCCTTTCATGAGTCCAAAGGCCTGTTGGGTTGATTTAAAATCCTCATCAGAAGGCCTAACAGACTAGCAATGAGTGAAGTGTGCGCTGTCAGAGCGGACGCCACGCTCTCAGCTCTGTGATGTTCGTTGCCGTGGACATAGCAATTGCTATGAAGCTGTAACGGAGGTGCACAGTAATGCAGTTCATTGAAACTGAATGGAGAGCAGCTATGAGAAAACCGATTTAATAGAATGAGCATGATGAAGCAGGAAAGACTATTTGAAGGACTGGGGCTTTTGCCATAAGATTACGACATCTGAATTAAAAATAAAATTAAAATAGTTTGGGACCCAAACACTCAGCCTTCCATAGATAGATAATTATGGCTGAAGATGCAATACAGTTAAAATGACAGGAGCCTTGACTTCTGTAATTTAATTTTGTTTTTACATATATTTATTACTTGTGGGGTAATGACTGTGGGATTCATGGTGTAATCTGAAAGAGCGCTTTACCAGATACCAGAAGCTTAATCTGAAACCCCGGTTTCCCATTTATAAATACATTATATATATATATATATATATATACATATATAATATATACATATATAATATATACATATATATACAGTGAGGGGAAAAAAGTATTTGATCCCCTGCTGATTTTTTACGTTTGCCCACTAACAAAGAAATGATCAGTCTATAATTTTAATGGTAGGTGTATTTTAACAGTGAGAGACAGAATAACAACAAATAAATCCAGAAAAACACATTTCAAAAAAGTTATAAATTGATTTGCATGTTAATGAGGGAAATAAGTATTTGATCCCCTATCGATCAGCAAGATTTCTGGCTCCCAGGTGTCTTTTATACAGGTAACGAGCTGAGATTAGGAGCACTCTCTTAAAGGGAGTGCTCCTAATCTCAGCTGGTTACCTGTATAAAAGACACCTGTCCACAGAAGCAATCAATCAATCAGATTCCAAACTCTCCACCATGGCCAAGACCAAAGAGCTGTCCAAGGATGTCAGGGACAAGATTGTAGACCTACACAAGGCTGGAATGGGCTACAAGACCATCGCCAAGCAGCTTGGTGAGAAGGTGACAACAGTTGGTGCGATTATTCGCAAATGGAAGAAACACAAAATTACTGTCAGTCTCCCTCGGTCTTGGGCTCCATGCAAGATCTCACTTCGTGGAGTTTCAATGATCATGAGAACGGTGAGGAATCAGCCCAGAACTACACGGGAGGATCTTGTTAATGATCTCAAGGCAGCTGGGACCATAGTCACCAAGAAAACAATTGGTAACGCACTACGCCGTGAAGGACTGAAATCCTGCAGCGCCCGCAAGGTCCCCCTGCTCAAGAAAGCACATGTACAGGCCCGTCTGAAGTTTGCCAATGAACATCTGAATGATTCAGAGGAGAACTGGGTGAAAGTGTTGTGGTCAGATGAGACCAAAATCGAGCTCATTGGCATCAACTCAACTCGCCGTGTTTGGAGGAGGAGGAATGACCCCAAGAACACCATCCCCACCGTCAAACATGGAGGTGGAAACATTATGCTTTGAGGGTGTTTTTCTGCTAAGGGGACAGGACAACTGCACCTCATCAAAGGGACGATGGACGGGGCCATGTACCATCAAATCTTGGGTGAGAACCTCCTTCCCTCAGCCAGGGCATTGAAAATGGGTCGTGGATGGGTATTTCAGCATGACAATGACCCAAAACACACAGCCAAGGCAACAAAGGAGTGGCTCAAGAAGAAGCACATTAAGGTCCTGGAGTGGCCTAGCCAGTCTCCAGACCTTAATCCCATAGAAAATCTGTGGAGGGAGCTGAAGGTTCGAGTTGCCAAACCTTAATGACTTGGAGAGGATCTGCAAAGAGGAGTGGGACAAAATCCCTCCTGAGATGTGTGCAAACCTGGTGGCCAACTACAAGAAACGTCTGACCTCTGTGATTGCCAATAAGGGTTTTGCCACCAAGTACTAAGTCGAAGGGGTCAAATACTTATTTTCCTCATTAACATGCAAATCAATTGATAACTTTTTTTAAATGCGTTTTTCTGGATTTTTTTGTTGTTATTCTGTCTCTCACTGTTAAAATACACCTACCGTTACAATTATAGACTGATCATTTCTTTGTCAGTGGGAAAACGTACAAAATCAGCAGGGGATCAAATACTTTTTTCCCTCACTGTATGTATGTATATATATATATATATATATGTGTATATACATATATATATATAGATATATATATATTTTTTTTTAAAAGAAAGATGATAAATTGAGAAACGGTTTCTGCTGAAAATATTCGTATATTCTTTGGAAGAAAATGTTAGCCAAGTCCCAGGAGACAGGATGCCAGGTTTAGAGATTTCCTCCTGACTGACACCTAAGACACAGCTCCCAACCGCAGGTTGAATAGAATGAATATGAATAGATAAATAGAAAGAAGAAAATAATGGCAAAAGGCAGAAAATAGGACAATGAAAAGAACAAGAAGCTGGAAAAAAGATATGGAAAGGCAAGAAATCAGACCAGAAGAAAGAAAGAGACCAAGAGGAAGTGAAAGCAAAAGCTCTCCTCCAGCCCCCCCCGCTCTGCCTGCGCACTTTGGAGACGAGCAGAGTGTTTGTTATTTCAGTCTGGGCTGTGTTACCCTCGTCACAGTCCCACTTTGGGAGGGGGGGGGCAGGTAATGGTAGCAGGGAAAGGTGGGAGATTGGATGGGTAAGGGGAAAATATTTGCCAAGGAAATATTTGCCCACCAGCCCAATTTTTTATTTTCTCTGGGAGTGGTTTGATTTGAGATGAATAGTTTGTTGTTCCAGACTGTGTGTGTGTGTGTGGGAGGGGGTTCTCACTCAGGAAACTGGCCCTGGAAAGCTGGCAGTCAGTGTGGCATGGCCTGGGTGCCAGAGGATGTGAACAAGAGAAGAGCTTAAATTGGTGACAGCTGTTTGACAAGCGTCAAAAAGGCTGCTAATGCACTTGGAATCTGAATCTGCTCCCCAAACCCCCCCAAAACACATATACACCGCTCTTTACCCGAATTGTGAAGTACACTTATCCCTCCATTTTATAATTTAAAAAATATCTGTATCCCCCTTGATATGTGCAGTATGATTATGTCACTATAGGAAACTTCACACTGGTTTGTGAGCTTGATATGCAGAGACTAATTCACAGAGACCAGTGTCCGCAGAAAACTGCATTACAGGTTCTGTCACAAACAACGAACTCTGAAAATTATTGAAAGGCAGATGAATTGGCATAATTATTAGTATTTTGCTTTAGCATATATACTGTGCAGTATATATATAATTTATTTATATTGTCTTGTAAACCTGTAAGAGAATAACCTGCTAACACTAATACATGATATTGGTTGTGCATTAATTGCTTACTGTACTGTGAAAGCAGTATTAGTTAGTTTCCTTCCAAGAGCGGACACTTCTGTTTGTTTTAATGAACAACGCATGAGGCTTTTTGGCCTTGGCGTGAACATGTGGAGCTGATAGGGCTGATTAATATGCAGTGGAAATGGTGGAAGTGCTGACGCAGAGGGAAAACGGACGGTGTGAGGTCAGAGGCCGTTTATAAAGCAGTTAATAATCATTAGTCTGTAATACAGAGTGAAGAAAAATAAATACCCAGTCAGAGGGAGAGAGGCTAATGTGTCTGCAGTTGCACTGGGCTGCTCTCTGGTGAAAGGCACAATGGTTTTCTGTGACACTTACATACATACATACATACATATTTTGTCCTATTTTCAGTTTGTTTCCTTCTTTTTGGCAGCATCAATGTTTCTAATTTAAGCTGTAGTCTAAATTAGTATGTACTCCCAGCTCATCTGAATCCCTGAGGATGTTACATCAGTCAAGTGTGCTGTAATTAAAGGCTGTGTTATTTCTGACTAATCATCCATCGAGGGGCTTTGGCAGTGATATCCCTCTTGGAGGAATGTGATTTAGAGACAGTGACGAACCCTTGTACACGGATGCATGGGGAGCGCAGTCATGTAACTGTGTGAGCATCACTGTGTCTGTACGGCTGCCAGTTCCCATCTCTGATTGCATACTTAAGAGAAGACTTATGGCTGTCCATTTCTTTAAAGTTTCCTGGAATGTAACTGATGCACCATCTGCCACAGTTATTTGTTTTTAAGTCTGCAAAACTTGTAAACAGTGCCATAAAAGCAGGAGCTGGTAGTTTGGACCTGGTGCACACATTTGTACATAAGATCTTTGCACCACGGGGGGTAGAAACATGACTGGAAATCTGGACAGCCTCACTGTGTGCTTTCGTGTAATACAACTGAAAAGCCGATCCTTTCTTTGTAAAATTTAGTTAGCTACATAGTTAGCTATTGTGAAGTATAGCCACACCATATGTCTATCTAAATATGAGTTTATGACTGAAGTTTGAAGCTGGCAGTCCCTGGCAATCCACACTTTCTATCAAGTGTGCTGCGATAGCAACATACGGAAAGCAAAATCATCACAAAGAATCACTTGGGAAGTGTTGGGTGCTGTGCACTGCCCTGAACAGTGAGGTAGTGTTTATTGACTGAGCGAGCAAGCGAATACAGAATAATGACTGTGAGCGAGCTGGCTTTGCCTTTTTCTTTTTCGGATCGTTGTGGGTTGGCACTTCTTCTGGGTTCCCTTCCCGAAACAAAATATGCCTTTGAGACAGGCAGGGTGGGGCACACCACACGAGCGCCTGGCACTGACACTGAAGAGCAGCTGGCAGCACATGAGGAGAGTTGGCACAGGTGACATAGGACTGGAATCTCTTAGCCGGTGGAAGAGCTCTGTACTGCGCTGTAATCGAACACGTGTGTGTGTGTGTGTGTGTGTGTGTGTGTGTGTGTGTGTGTGTGTGTGCGAATGGTGAGTTCTCATAAAGCCTAAAAAAAAATGTATGTTGGTGTTTGCAAAGAAAACAGGTGGCAATTATGGCCTGGGTCTGTGAGCTGTAGTGCTGAGAGGTCGGCCTGTGCATGTAGAACACCCAATCCTTGCGATTCTACATGCATCGAAGTGCCTAGTAGAAGAAAATGTTATGCAATTGAGGCGAGTGGGGGCCACCCCTGTAGCGCCCGGAAACAAAGGCATATGCATTGAACCTTCACAATATAGCCCCCCATTGTAGTCTATGGAACAACTACCACAGGTCCCCACTAGAGGCATAAAAACGCAGCTTAATCCTATGCTTTCCCAGCCCCCCTGAAGCTGGCATTCACTCACTTCAACCTTACAAACTCACAGCTTCCAGGTGCCGCACATGGCATGCTTTAGCCCACGGGCTCCGCACCTCCAGAAGACGCTATTCTCTTGCTTTAGCCTTGTTCTCTCAGTTCTGTGTGTAACAGCTCTGCATTAGTCGCCTTTCATTTGATCCCATGGAGAGGCAAATGGTTAGGCTACATTTTAAACATGTGATGTATTGAAGGAGCCTTTATTTATACATGTGTGTATTTATTTATTTATATAAGACAATGTAATAGAATGAGGACAGGTTCATGCACTTTGTATGGAAACTAGGCACCACCTCCAGAAGCCGCAATACACCTGATTCAGCCTTATTTCTCTCAGCTCCCAGTGGCCGCACACTGCATGTTTTAACTGTCCGGATCAGTGCCTCCAGAAACCCATATTGCTTTATGGGTCACTCTAGTCTTGCATTTGAATATGATTATTAAAAAATACATAAGGAAATAATTAAATTATTAATTACATTATTATTATTATGTAGTTAAGTATCCTACTTTGCATATTTTACATATCATTGCCCCACGGTGTTTGTTTATATAACCGAATTGTCAAGCTGAGGATGTGGGGGGGTGGGAGGACATATCACAGAGTGGGGCGGGGCGAATTATCCATGACAGGAGGGGTGGGGTGTGGACGAATCAGTAGCAGCTTTACAACAGACTCTGGAAGGGGCACAATCGCAACGAGGGCATATATATATATATATATATATATATATATATAGGCTATGTAGTAATTTAAATGGTAGCCCATATTTCAGATCATTTCACAAAGATAGAACACCTCAGAAAGTTATTTTTGAAATACCAATAATTACACGAATGCATAAAACATTAAAATCAGCCAATAATTACATTTGTGAATAACTAAGTAGTGCTCCTCCACCGTTTAACCCTTTACACCATAGTAGAAGTTCTCTCTCTCTCTCTTGATTTTTGATGTAACGATACATGTCTATATATCTATATAACTATGTATGAATCTATTTCACCTCATGCAATTATATGTATGTATTAATCTCTCGCTCTCTGACTATAAACAGGGTGTGTCATATATCCCTGACAGATGCGGCCCAACCAAAGCACGAGGCGGTTCCGTTTCCGACCCAAAAACCAGGCCGCTGTCCTCGCGCACATGGACGAGCAACTTGTCATGGAAACAATGCCTGATGTGTCAATCAGTGCAGAATATTCGACTTGCATCATTATACTGCATATTATATTGATATACAGTGAGGGAAAAAAGTATTTGATCCCCTGCTGATTTTGTACCACTGACAAAGAAATTATCTGTCTATAATTTTAATGGTAGGTGTATTTTAACAGTGAGAGACAGAATAACAACAAACAAATCCAGAAAAACGCATTTCAAAAAAGTTATAAATTGATTTGCATGTTAATGAGGGTTTGTCAGTGGGCAAACGTACAAAATCAGCAGGGGATCAAATACTTTTTTCCCCTCACTGTACTCTTGAAAGACACAATTGGGCATCAATGGTAGAATTTGGATGGAAACAAGGTCGTGCAGAGGGGAGGGAGGGAGGGCAGGGGCCGTTACTAGCCACTGCTGTTTCACCTGGGAGCTGTGAGTTTGTAAGGTTGAAGTGAGTGAATGCCAGGTTCTGGGGGGCCAGGAAAGCATAGGATAAAGCAGTGTTTTTATGCCACTAGCATTGACCTGCGGTAGTTGTTCCATAGACCACAGTGGGGGGCTATATCTTGAAGGCTCAATGCATATGCCTTTGTTTCCGGGAGCTACAGGGGCGGCCCCCACTCACCTCGATTGCATAAAGTTTTCTTCTACTAGGCGCTTCGATGCATGTAGAATCTCTAGGATCAGGTGTGCAGAAGCCCTCAGTGGTAAATTATATAATTTACCCTACTGCTGAAATCAAATTAAGAATATATGAAAATATTTAGCAATCAGCTGGACAAAGTTATGCAATGGAAAGGAAGTAAAATGTCCAAGGCAGTGTAAGGGCTTATACATTGTTCTCTCTTTCTCTTTCTGTTTTTCTCTCCTTTTAACAGTGCCACAGCTCTGTTTGTCTTTAATCTGACTTTCTCAAAGTATTTTTCTCTCTCTCGCTCTCTCTCTCTGTATCTCTTGGTGGTTGACGTCAGAGTAGCATTTCTCCAGTCAACAACGTGTATACTGTTTTCTTAGTTCCCTTCCATCCAAGCCCCTAATTTAATTAATAACTTCCTAAACTTCCCGATTTAATCAACACATGTTCCTGGTCTTCTGCTGTTCATGATTCAAAGAGGCCTCTAAAAGACTCTGTACTATAGCACTTCATGGGCCCAACATTGAGTACCTCTGGTCTTAGCTATTTTCCCTCCTTCTCTTTCTCTGTTTCCCCCTTGTCTCTCAGTTCACCAAGGCGCTGAGGCACTTTGGTGAAGAAGAGGGCCGGATGCAGCCGGACGAGTTCTTCGGGATTTTCGATACCTTCCTGCAGTCGTTCAGCGAGGCCAGGCAGGACCTGGAGAACATGCAGCGCCGAAAAGAAGAGGAGGAGAGGAGAGCACGTATGGAGGCCATGGTGAGAGAGAGAGAGAGAGAGATTGACTGGGACAGGGGGAATATGAAGACTTTTTTTTTTATTTTCAGAAAATGCAGCATTCTTAGCATAGTGGAAAATACTTTATGAACAGGACCCACAGAGAGAGAGAGAAAGACAGAAGCACGTGGAAGGATAAGAGAAGAAGAAACAGTGATTGAGAGAGACAGCAGAGAGACATACTGGGAAACAGAAGCACCGGGTTTTAAAGATATATGGCATCATGACATCTCCTTTCTGCAATCATTATCTGCGACCTTCAGCTTTCATTACCTCCTACTAGATTCCCAATCTCCACAGCGAGCTGTCCTCAGCCAGCAGCCCTGCAAACTCTGACACAACACAGCCACTTATCCGTGTGATTCCCATGTGAATCATGGGAATGCTGCTCCCAGAGCGATGGAAGTCTGGGAACAGTTTCAGGCCCATTTAATCAGCAAAGACACAGCTTCTCACAGTCACTCAACAATACATAGTGCCAGGTAGTAGTCTCAAGGCTCACAGAGTGATTGTCACAGCATGACAAATGGATCGATTCCCTGGACATAACTTTAGATCAAGATGCTTCAGGGATCATTCAGGGATTGCTGTCATATGAAGAGGTTTTGGAAGACCGTTTTGAAAGTGTGGGAGTAGAGCAGTCTGCAGTAACACCTTACACAGAGAGGATTTTGGATTGCTTTTGTGCTTTTCCCTGCAGTGTAGTGTATTGAAGTCTGGGAACAGGACAGGACAGCATTCCTTCCTTTCATATCCAGACTGCAAACTGCAAAAGCTCCCCCGCCTCTGCCCTGACTCACACCACACAGCCCCCCCACACAGCACAGTCTAATAAACTGGCTGTAAAAATGGTCAGAAACAGTTCTGCTACTATCAATGGCAGCTCTCATATCACTAATGTACTGGGGTCTGCTGGACTGCTAGATGGGCTGAAAGAAAGAAGCAAGGGTATGAAGCGACTGGGTTTAATGCACTGTACTGACAAAAGTCATTTGATTACATAAGTTTTTTGTTTGTTTGTTTCCATTCCAGCTGGGATGCTGCAGGTATGTCAATGTATCCTAATAGGGTAGACAATTAATTTAGCTGGCAGGGTGTATCAGTGGTGTTGTACAGTACATTGCAATGATTGCTGCCCAAAGCCATATATGTATCTACAGTCCCTGCAGAGAATGCTGTCCCTTGTTTGGCTTAGAGCCCTGGAGTCCTGAGGTTCAGTTCCTGCCTAGAAGTCCCAGCAGCAGCCTCATCTTGACAAGCAAGAACATATTACTCTGTCCAATAGGATGGAGCCAGATGTGCTCCTGTATATTACACCCTCAACCTGACTTCCTATCTGTCTGTCTGTCTGTCTGTGTCTGTGTATCCTCTCAGCTGAAGGAGCAGCGCGAGAGGGAGCGGCGTGTGAAGAAGAGCCAGGGAGGCAGTGTGTCGGAGGAGGTGGGCGAGTTTGACGACCTGGTGTCGGCCCTGCGCTCAGGGGAGGTGTTCGACAAGGACCTGTCCAAGCTCAAGCGCAACCGCAAGCGCTCGGGAAGCCAGCTGCTGGAGAGCTGCGGCCGGGAGCGCCCCGTCACCAAGGTCAACTATTGATCGCCGTGGGGGCAACAGACTGCCTAGGGGAGCCCCCCAACCCCACAACACTACCCTCCAACCCTCCCCTATAGCACTAGGCCACCCCCTCCTAACACTATGGCAGTCACCACCACCACCCTCACCCCTTCCTTGGACTCTCATTCCTGCAGCTCAGATAGTAAGAGTCAGAGAGAGAGACGCACAAGGATGAGGCCCAGTCCCAGAGAAGACAGTCACTGCCTGAAACTGGAGCCAGAGGGGCGGGAGGCTGCATCCCAAACTGGGCTGCCATTCTCTCTTCCATTTTTTTTACTTCCTTACTTTCTTTTCCTCTCAAAACTGGACTCGCAAAAGTGCCGACTGGACACAATGGTCACTGAGAAAACCTAAACACAGACAAACAAGAAAAAAAACAAGCAGTGGCCCCCTGTGTCCTCCCAGAGTGCGCTCTGTAGCTGCTGAACACCTGAGGAGCATCAAATGGCCTTCCCTCATTTACAGGAGTGGAATACGGGAGTTTGGTAACCTATTGGAAGCGAATCCTCTTTTCTGCCTCCTCACCTCATTTTTTGTTTTATTATTCCTCATCTTGCATACTCATCGAATTATACCACCCAGGATGTCCAGAGGGCAGTGTTCCTCTACGTTCCCCTGTTCTCTATGGTCGGGGGGTGTCACAGGCCTGCTCACTAGCTGTGGCAGGGCCTGACAAGGGAGCACTTCAAAAGAAGCAACATAATTTAATTTTATGTGGCACTTTTCAGTGCAGCTAAGGATCCCACCGTACTTCAAAGCAAAGCTCCAGCTGGGCTTATATGACCCCACCTTGAAGAGCAGCCGACAATGCTAAATTGTAATGCAGCTGGCACTCTACAGCACTACATCAAATAGCGCTTGCAGCTTTACTAAAACAGCCCAGAATGGGACCGGGGCTGCAGGAGGGAGGCGCTGGAGTTGGGATCGATCTTCCAAGTGCCTCTCCTTCTACATGGTTTCTCGGGGTTAAGGATTTCAGGATGAAACCGGCACTGCTGAGAAAAAAATCTAGAAAAAGAAAAATGAAAATGCCAGGATTATGATGGAAAAAGGGTCAAGAGTTTGTTTTTTAATCTCCAAATGAACTAGTTATATAATAAGAAGGAAAAAAATATTAGAATTTTCTTACTGGCATTATCCAGTGCCAAAGCAGCAAAAAAGTACAAGATAAATACAAAATTATAATACATAAATACAAATAAGATGCATTTATATATTTATATATAGAAAAAGACATGCTAACCTTGAAGAATTCTGTTTTGGTTATTTTTTTAATGTGGTTTTTTTTAGTTTGTTTATTTGTTATGTTTTTGTTTGTATGATTTTTTCCCACATTTTTAGTATTACTGTGTCCATTTTGTCAGTGTTTGCCCACACAAGAGCTCTCTCCATGGCCTGTCAGACATTGGACTCTTGTTTGCACTGTAAGTGTCCATCATAAATCTGCTATGTCTCACTTGCACCTGGTGGATTTACCCCTGTTCATCACAGCATCGCTGATAATTTTTTTCATGCCACTTAAAGACTGGATTTTTAAAAAGTATGCCAACACAAAACACCTCTAACTGTCTGTCTACATGAAAAAACTCACAATCGAGCCCTTTCAGACTCAAGAGGAGTTTGGTTTTATTTTCATTTTTCTGCCACTGCAGATTTGGGAAGAAAGACACTATCACAAAAAGCACACCAAGAAGAAAGCAAATTAAAGAAACCAAGAGAATAGGGAGAATATTAAATAGTATTACCTGTGAGCACCTTGTAAACACAGCTGTGTGAAACTATGGCAGCCCGTGTCTCCTCACTCACCCTCTGCCCGCCAGGCAATTCAAGGGACTATCAAGGACGAGATGCGGCAGCCCTCTTATTAATTAGTTTTCTTTGAATATTTTAAGGTTATTACTATTTTTTTGTTTTGTTTAAATCATACTTGCTTAACCTGGACAAAGGTTGCTTGAACATTGGTGATCGCCTGGTTTTGGAGTTGCTCTGGATTAGCAGGGGAGTGACGGAGTGTGTGAGGGACAGTCAGAGGGCTCAGTGAGCGGCACATTTCCCAAGATGCTGTGCGTTGTCTGGGCCACTGCAGGACAATGTGTGACAGTCTGTTCTGCCTTAAAAGCAGACTCTTATTTGGGACTAAAGACTGCAGAGGATAATGAGCATTCAAAAAAACAAAAAAAAACAAAAAACAATGACAACTACCCAACAAAATAAAACGAGAACCAATCTGGGATGAAACACAAGAGGAAGAGCATTGCACGCAAAAAGAGTTCAACTTCAGAGGATTCAAGCCATGCCGAAGAAGCCGGGAATGATACAAGTCTGGTGACGCAGTCTACATAGCGGATTTAAACAGATATAATGAAGGCTCATCTTATTCCATCATCAGCATGTTGTGTGTACCATTTTTCTTTTCTTTTTTTTAAAAAGCTGTTACAGTATCTAAACAAAAACAGAATTATTTCAGTGCTCCTGGATGAGGGGGATTTCAACTAGTCTTAACCTTGGGAATGGAATGCCCTCTTGCTTCTGGATTTTTCTCTCATTCTTGTCAAAAAATGATGGTGTGAATTGAGCAGTCATAATTGTGCAGCTTGTTTTTCTAACTAGCTGGTGAGCTTCCAATAAAAATCATCTCCCAGACACACAAATTCTCACACAATGCCCTTGTGTCGTACTCTGTACAATTCCCACAACCGAGGGGGAAAAATCTCTCCAATGCTGCCATGGGACACTCATGATTAACAGATTGAAGACTGACATTTGCCTGGGAGGTGAATTCATTGAGAACGTTCACTTCTGTTGTGTAAAATAAACAATAATGTAATAGTCTGTCATCAAGGACTGTGGCTGAAGGGTCAGAGGTCAATTCTGGGCTTTAGTGAAATATTAAGTATAAAAATGTGATCATGACTAAATAATGTGATTGTTCTTCACTAAAATGGTTCAGAGAGCACAGCACTGGTCAGCCAGCAGTCTGCATGATGAGCTTTTACAAGGAGACTGAAAACAGACACACTTTCGTGGTAATCCTCATGTAATCCTCATGTTAAACACAGACGTGAGTTCAGATGGGGGTGAACTCTTGCTTGGCTCTGATGTGGAAAGGGATGCTTTGAATGCAGGGAGCTGTTCAGGGATGTACCTCTCGTATCTTATGTTTTGTACTGTGGTGAATTATACCATTGCTATTGGAAAAGTGGTAGAATCTCAGATTGACAGCTAAATTAGCAGCCTTAGTACTGTGCTCATAGCGTGGCATCAGAAAGCTCCAGAAACAAGTATTAACTGGTTCCCAATGACTTTACTAGACAGAGGGGACATGTAAACAGTGTGTGATCACTTTATACTAGAGATAAAGTTTTGTTTGAAACCCATGCCCTTGGCAGAACTTCCAAACAGTGCAGGCCCTTAAATTTACTGATCCCTATCCAGTCCTTTTTTATATTTTTTATTATGATTATTAGAACAGCACAATCTGCAAGAACATATTCACTCACTCAAGTCATTCTTCAATGGTACATTTGCACATGTTTTTATAACCAGTAGGGAAATGTCTAAACACTATGAAGAGAAAATAAATTATATAATAAATAATAAACATACAAAAATGACGGGCTTCCACTGTGGTTGCAACTGAACCGGGTAACTGTGCCACTGGGCTCTCTGTTCCCCCTTTTGTAAATATACCACCTCGGATCACACACTCGGGCCTTCCTTCTCACATGAAGCACCTGCATGTGTTGTCTGGGCTTATCCATCGTCAGAACGGCCACATGCAGGCACTTGGTGAACTGGTCCATTTCTCTAATAAGCTATTACCACTGCTTGCATCTACTGTAAATGAGAAGAGCTGCGGATTTTAGAGTCTCCCCTATGGCAGCATTTTCACAGACATATTTTGAGACATAATGAAAGCTTTCCACCCCATAACCCGTCATTGTATCCCTGGGACACAAACCAAAAACCTGAATTGATTCATTACAGTCATGTTGAGTCGGGCCCAGTGTTTTTTGTCATGGTGATATGGCAATAGCCACTTTTTCAGTATTATTAAAGCACTTAGATGACACCTGCAGTATGGTCTAATAGGGCACCAGGAGAGAGATTCTCTGAGACCAGGACACTTGTGTCAGTGAATTTTCAAACCTCTCGCAGCCCCTTGACTCTCAGTGGGCACTGCGATGCAATGGCACGTTTCTTTACATGGTACTGGGCAACACTTTAAGAACAGAGACGGACATCATGGGGAATTTCATGTTCAAAAGCAAGTGGAGAGCACTTCACTGTGAAGGGCTTGGCAAGCTCTTCTTGACTAAAATCACATACTCACTACATAGATCTCAGTGTACTTTACTTTAACTTCTGCCATGTTCCAAAATAATGTAGAATTCAGCTTGAATTCACATGAAATGAAGACTGCTTTGATTTTGATTGTTGTACAAGGAGACCTTGCATATTTCTATTGACTGACCCATCGCATTTAAAGCTTTGCCCTGCGCTGCAGCTCTGCAAACATCTCTGCCCGTTCTGTGAACACACTGCAGCTGCACCTGCAAAACCTGAGCACACACTCCGGGGCTCTTTTTTGTCGGAGCAACAGAGATCCCCAGGGAAGACAGAGGGCTCCCAGCCTATCAAAGCCACACTGCACTTTATAAAGAGGAGCTCCTGTGCCTGGGAGCGCTCTCTACTCTGAGATCAGCTGTGCCTCCAGATAGCCGGGCCATACATGTGGCTGACCACCATCAGCTGTAGGGCTTCTACTGTGAACCGCGGAGGTGTTGCTCATTGAGCCAAGAGAATTGCTTTTGGTCAGGCATTGCTTTTGGCTGGAGCTCATGACACCAGACCACCTCTGTTCTCTGCCATTTCAGCATCCTAAGCAGTGCAGTACTCAGACACAAGGCTTGCCCGTGTGTTACGAAGCAGAATTCATTTGAAAGCTTCTAACCTGCTTCAGCCCTATGGTGCTGGTAACCTGGGCTGCCCTAAAGTGTACCGCCTGCTCCGCAGTGCACCTACAGCCTCACAACTCTGTGGTAACCTGCCCTTCAACGTCAAGCGTAGCCCATCAGGTTGGCTTGGCTCAGCCATCCCCACTCAGTAAGAGAAGCCCAGACTGACACCTGAAGGGCTTAGGGGTAGCTCTGTCAGGTCACTGAGCTACACCACTACCATACTTCTTCAGGTAATAAGTCCCATAACTCAATTTTTATTGTCATTCTTATTAATATTATGCATTTTGTTTTACCTTAAAGTGCCTATTTTTCTTACCGGTACCTTGCTGTTGTTGTTGGTGTTATGTGTATTGAAGCTCCTTTTAATGAACCCTTAAAAAAAAGAAAAAAAAAAAGAAGCAGATTTAGTTTTAAAGGGGTGCAACTGACTAAAGAGTGAACCGATGCCATTATGTTGATATTGAAGTCTGCCGTTGATTATAATTGTACGGAACTGTTCCTCCTGCCCCCTCACAGACACAGGCGCCCGGCACGGCACGGCACGCAACAATCTGCCAGTCCTGTGGGCTGCCATCAAAGCCACATCGCATCCGTTCCTCTGCACAGAGATGTATTCTAGGTCACAGCCTGGAAAAGATTTAAAAGGCCTTGTGGGTGGAATTAATGTGCATTCTGGAAGAATACAGGGGGTGTTTACATGACCCTTTTTTTTTGTTATTATGAGCGGTTGTACCTGGGGGCTTTTCATTATGTCAAGTAAATTCAGATTTATTATACTGCAATGAACATGAAGCATCAAGAGAATTTCATTTTATTTTATTTCCCCCCTTTAACTGTCCCTCAAGTACTCTAGGTGGGTCGTATAACTGTAGATGGCACTGGAATAGCTGGAGGAGAGAGAAACCACCCCAAGCATGGAGGGATTACTATCTTTAAGAGATATATAGTCTTGCACTTACCCTAACACGACTATGTTTTCCAAATGAAGCCTTTTCTGATTGTATGAAGCTAGGTAGAAATTACGCTAACTTTTTGGCAAGATTTTAAGCAATAATTTAAGTCCAAATTAAACCGTGAGATAGGATGAAATGGCCTGAAATGCAAGGGATCTTTTTAAAAGGTATTAGGGAATATGCATGTAAGCTAGAGGAGGTATGAAACATCTTGATTATTTGGACAATCAATAAAAAACAAAGACATACAAGAAACTCTTCTTTCATGGAAACTGCAGTAATAATGCAAAAATTTGATCGGCATAGTTTTTCCTCCCCTCTTGACATTAGCACATGGCCTGTTATCACCTGAAGTCAGTCAGCTACTAACAGTCAGTGATCTCCGAAAAAGGAGACTATAAAGTCTAAGGTTTAAAACACACCTACTATTTTTTAAATACTAGTCTATTCACAGTGTATTAATTAATTAACTGAACCAGTTAAATAATCAATTAACAACCTATAAGTATGTAAAGCAATTGATAAGCTTGTAAGAAAACCCAGCTTGGAAAATGTAGGTAGATACAGAGTTAGAGCTGGCAGTGACAAAGCCTTAAAACATTCAAGTCTTCATTTGGTCTGTTCTTTCACAAAGCTAGATGTGTAGAATGAGTCGCTGGGTTTATATGAAGCAATAATTGGCTGTGTTTATGCTACTTCGATTGTGAAAGAAATACATTATTGCAACTTGTATAATCAAGAAAGTGCAGTGTATGTGATATATGGCATCCAGTCTGGTCCACAACATGCCCAGCTGTGGAGGTATGGCTGGTACAGGACGTAGTTTCATGACTCCATTGAGAGCCCACTTGTCTGAGTTTTACAAGAAAGCTTAACACTGAATCCTGCTACTTTAATAGTTTACAACATAACAAACTCTTTTAAAAAAAACAAGGCTATTATCCCTTGTTTTAATGTCTACTCTATTTCACACTCTTGTCATACATTGTAGTGTACAGAGGTCATCTGAATGCGAAATTCATTTGAGCTACCAGCCAATTTCAGTGACAGGTACGTCTGAGTGCTTGTAATATTTTGTGTGACCACAAGGGGGAACGCAATACAACAACAACCACTATTGTTTCTCTGTGGCTCTGAAGTAATTGCAATGGGAACAATCTATAAAGGCCATATTTGATGTATATACATATTAAGAAAAGTTGCACCCCTTTAAAACTGGCTGTATACGTTGAAGGAGTCAGTGCTGGTAAGGGTTATTTTTTTAAAACAAACTCTTATGAAAGTTGTACAGTTGTTGAACGTTTTGTACACCATTCTAGTTAAGGAGATAATAAATAAAAAAGTTAAGGAATGTCCAATTAACCTGTAAATTGTACCTCTATTTATTTGCCTTATTTAGTTTGCTATATTTTTTATGTATACACGGCATTATGCTAAAAAAATGTTATATATATATGAAAAGTATAAATATATATATAAATAATTATAAACTGTTGTCTGTATTTGTTGGTCAGTTTCAAAAGTATTAGAATGAGCTGTTCAGAATCCTCTTGTTTTGCTCGCCTGGTTTTATTTTGTAGGGTTACGATAAAATAAAATTTGTCCCCGATGTCTCACAAGCTTGTCTGATTTTTTTGTTTGTTTGTTTGTTTGTTTCATTTTGGTACAACAACACCTTTCATGTTATAAGTACTGGACAATGACACCAAATATAATTACTTATTTTAACAGGGGAAGAGCAGAGCATTGATTACCATCCAAGAGTCTGATACATAGCATCTCTTTAAACTAAAATGCAAAACCATAATGTTCATGAAACTCCCATTCACATAAATAATGCTGTGTGAAGGGAATGCATTTCACCTATGACTTGGTTATATATGAATTATAAGCTGATAACTCCCTTCCCTTGTAACACTGGACCTAACTGCAAGCTCAAAGACATTGTCCCCCCAGACTATGTTACTTTTGAAGTTGCAGCTGCCACAGGTTGTTCCCAGTGGGAGGTGTGTGTTGGGGCGGGGGGGGGGGGGTGATTAGACCCTAGGGTTGTGCAGTGTTAAGAGTGAGGGGTGTGGGGACGGAGTGGGGACAGGCCTCGACCCTCAGGCGCCTCTCCGGAGCCCCATCTCAAAGACATCACTGGCTCCCCTCCGCTGGGACTAATCACTTCTCCTGCTTTAGCCCCTTTGAAGTCCCCCCCACCACCAGTTTCCATTGTTCTCAGCCTAATTAACCAGCTCCCGGTTTAGCATTGCTTCCGTTTTCAGTCAAGCTTGGAAATCAAAACACCAGGCTCTGAAGAAGTGGTTAATAATTCACTGTATGAAGCAGAAGCTGTGCCACTGGCGAAACTGTTTCATATCCAGACTGGGAGGTTTAAACGTCCATTTCCACTGGACCACTTGTACTTGACCCGAGGGTGAATGCTCACATCACTTCCCCCACCGGATCACTAATCAAGATGAGAATCTCTTACTGATATGTGGTCTGCACCCATGTGTACAATGCACTTTGTTTGTGTGCATTGATATTTTTAATTGGTTGTTTTTCGCTAGATATTAGAGTCTCAATTTAAAAGTGCAATGCTGCCCTCTATTGTCACAAACGACACACTACAGGACACAAGAGCTTCAGAACCAATTTTCTTTGCATGAAGCACTTTCCACTTTATGGACGACTTTGTAAAAGCCCAGTCTTTAATGTTTGGCAGAAAGTGATTCACTCATTACTGAATTGAAAGAGGATGAGCTGGTTGTTCATGTATGGCCAATGAATCCCTCCAGTGCTGCTGGGCGCTGTGCCAAACACTGCAGAGCATCCATTTATTTCAACATCTTTTATGAGGGAGGACTTCTCTAGGGATGTAGTAGTAAGAGAGAGGGGAACAAGTGATTAAATCACCTGAGGGAGGGAAAAAATAATTGTTTCCAACTTTGGGAACTTTCTGGACTGTTTCAACTTTTTCATCTGTCTGGAATTAAAGAAAACAAAACATCCTGAAATAATTCAAAGCAACAAATTAATTCAATTGATCAATCATCACCTAAATAAAAAAATATATTTGAGACAAATACAGTAAATAAATCAGTTAATATGACTACTGTTAATAATAAATGCAAACTAGTGTATGCTGTATTAAGTGCAGTTTAATTTCACTGAGATATACAAACAGCATTGCAAATCTAATATTACAGTAAGGTATACAGTAGCATAATGTAAAAACACAGAACATACATTTAAACAGCTTACAAATTCAGGCATACAATACCTTTAGGAAGCTGCCAAAGGGGTTAGTTCTTGTGTGATTATTGTTGTTCTGGATGCTAGATGCTGCCATTGACACCATGACACAAATATAACAATATGACTGTAAAGAAGAAAACCTTACTGAAATAATTCTAGCCCTGAAATTGACCACTGTTAAAAAGTAACAAAAACATTGAAATTTCACGCAAAATACATAAAATTTAAGCCCCAACCCCACCGTGCACATACAAATAAATCAAACAAAAATTGACATTCGCGAGGTTTCTGATTGGTGTCAGTTTAATAAATTGTGAAGTGGTAACAGCCTGATCATCAAGCTGCAGAAGCTGGTTTTCTACAATTTTCAAAATTAATTGTAAAGAAAGATTCCCTACTTTTTCAGAGGTTAGTCATGTGAAACAATGGTGTTGTTTTTGGGGTTGCTATGTTTTCTTGGCATTAACTTATATTGTAATGAGCTACAGTCTTTGGAATGGCTTCTCATGAAAGGTGACGCACAGACATAGCACCACTGGCCGTGTCTAGAGGAGAGAGAACACAGAGTTAATACAGTTAATACAGAGAGCTTAGCTTATCAATTACTGGGCTTTTAAATGAGATGTGAAATTAAGGGGGCTGGATTCTTTAAACCGAGTAGCCCATTAAATGTAGTTGGCGAACAGCTGCCATCTGGGCGATAGATTGATAGATAAAGCACTGATTAAGCCCTTAAAAAAAAAAAAAATGACCAGGGTACAGAGGAGTGAGGGACATCTTCAAATGCAATTTAAGAGGCTGGTGGAGAGAATTTCGGAGAAAGGTTTTGTGCAGTCTTTAGATTAAATGAACAAGCTGGCACAACGAGAGGAGGGAGGGAGGCTCTGCAGCCACTGCAGCACCCAAGTCAGGCGAGTCTGTTCTGTGATCTGGGGAAAGGCGCTGTTCAGCACTGAGCTGGCACATTGAGCTGGCATATAAAGGCCCTGCTGTTATGTTGCACTATACACACTAAAATCAGCTGAGCGATTAAGCCCTGACACAGGGGCCTGCTAGGAAAAGGGTCCGGTCGCTGCATAAGGATAGGGGTTACGGTGAGTCCAACCAATCAAATTCAATTCCTGTTCTTTAAACACTGACGTTCATATTTTAATTCCTCTCAAATTAGGCTGCAGTGAAATTCAACTAATAGGAGGTGACTAGTTTACTTATTTAATATTTAAGATGATGCTTTTGTTTAATCTTTTTGGGATCAAACTGTATTTGAAAAACTAAAAAACTTAAACACACTAGGCCCTAACCAATTTCATTTGAAGAATATTTTATCCTGTAGGATTTAGGTACTTGGGGGGAGGAATGCAGGACCTTGGCCCTCAAGGATAATAATTGTCAGCTAAGGCCATCATGCAAGGGAGAGAAAAAAAGAACACAAACACCTTTGGCGTGGACAGTGCTCATGTGCCCAGAACACAAGGCTTTTACAGCTGAAGGTATGAGTTGGAAAATGCTCTGCACTGCAGTGGTGCTATAATCCCTCCCTAAGGATAGCAGGCCATGTGACCATGATCTGGGCTCAATAAAGGAAGCACATGGCCAATCTGTGAAGCTGCTGTCTGTAATTAAAGATGGAATAAGGAAAATTTTAGAATGCAGTTCTAGGAGCACTTTTCATCCAGATACTGATGTGAATACCACAATACAGCACAGGACGTGGCACAAACAACGGCATAGGAAATTACACTGCTGGAAATGTATACAGAGAGAGCATGCATGCCTTCTGATTAAGTGACTGTGTATGCATGCTGATGAAGGTGTAGACCAACATATCTCTGTGGGTGTAGTATTTCTTCTGTTACATCCTTCGTTATTAACTAAGTCTCCCAAATCTCTCATCTGCAGAACTCAAAAAACCCTACACTGAAGTGTTATGAATAAACGGAAGCCACAAAAATCAACTTGAAACAGATCCTGTATCACCGTACCCCTCTGAAACTTTACTTTTAATGAGGAATGTTGCAAGACTTTCACAGTCTGCTGTAATGTGGAACAACCTGGAGTCTTTGTAATTAGCTACTATCTGAGCTCTGACATGGCACAGAAAGTCAATGGATTAAAGGAAAGGCTTCACAGAGCTCCAGGACGTCACAGTACAACTGCACAGCAAGATATAGTATATCTCCAAGATGTAAGAAGAAATTGGTCACTGTTTCTGCCAATCCATGGTGGCTCTGTCTAATGGAAGCTTATATTTCCCTGGAGATGTTGCAGTGGCCAAATCAAACCAACATTTTCAATACAGAGGATTTTTACAGGAACCCCACCTCTAACACCAAAGTGTGCACACAGGGCATGACTTTTGCATCAACTTCACGTGTAAGACTGTGTTTGAATTGCATAATTCGATTTCACCCTCACCCCATCACAACACCTCTTTGTAAACCTTGCCATGCTGTATCCTTTGAGGTAATTACTATACAGTATCCTTTGAGGTAATTATTACTATACAGATAAAACCATGTGACTGGATTAGGAAGAGAGTTCAGGATGTAGTAAAGTCTAAGCAATGGTATGGATGCTGATTCACAGGGAAGGGCCTTTTATAAGCGATTTTCACTGCCCTCTCTCGCTTACTATGTTCTGTCTAGGGTTCTCTCTCTCATCCATGTCATTGGAGAACAAGTCTGAGTGACCTCATTCTACGGTCTACTGTCACAAGTGCCTCTGTATCTCTGTGCCTAACCCTGAGAAACACCTAGGGTTCTATCTCATTCCCTCTTTCTCCCTTGTCTGGCGTCCCTGTAACAGGAGGCATGTAAGTGCCAGGGGTGGGGCGGTGGAAGTCTCCCCTTTGACCCCCTGTCTTGCTGAGCAATCTGATGTCCTGGATTGTGATGTCGTGCGTGACAGCTTTGCACATGTCATAGAGGGCGAGGGCGGCGATGGAGGCAGCAGTCAGGGCCTCCATCTCCACCCCGGTGCGGCCTGTAGTGAGGCACGTTGCCGTGATAACAGCGCACCACCCAGGCTCCACCAGCTCCAGGGAGACAGACACGCGGTCCAGTGGCAGCGGGTGGCACAGTGGGATCAGGGAGCTAGTCTGCTTGGCAGCCATGATCCCTGCAATCTGCGCCACACTCAGGGCATCCCCCTTGGCCAGCTGGTTCTCCTTCACCAGTCGGAATGCCTTTTCGCCTAGGCACACTGTGGCACTGGCTATAGCAGTGCGCCGACTGAGGGGCTTCCCACCCACATCCACCATGGAGGCCCGGCCCTGGGCATCGGTGTGGGTCAGCTGGTCAGAGGCTTCATGGCTCCCCGACGTCGTCAGGTACCTTCTTCCCAAGGTGTTAGTAGCCAGCTTGGGTTTGACTTGTGTTGTGCGGGAGCTGGTTTTGTCCTTGCAAGTCCATCCATGAATCGCATTTATAATACTACTGTAGCAATACTGCAGAACACCATCTTTGGCATTTCTAAGTGCTTTGAGGGGAAAGGGGCGGCCAGGATCTTGTCTTCCCGCCCTTGCAAGATAAAAACAGCCACCCTCTCCCATCTTACTGGGATTCTCAGTGAAGTCAGTGCTGGTTTCTTCAACACAGAAAGGGCTTTCATCCTTCCTGAGGTGAGCTCTCAGGCTCAGTCTGTTTGTGCGTGTGTCTGACTTGGCTTTGTCAGTTTTCAGGCAGGAGCCTCTGTGGACCCCTGCTGTCAGTCTGTCACCTTCACTGAGTTTAATACCATGGGTTTTACTAAGATTTATGTCCTGGTCGCAGGGTTCTGAGCTCAAGTGAGCTCTGTCATCTGGCAAACGTGACAGTTCCTGGGCCCCACGGGTGTGGGCAGGTTCAGGACGGTCATAGCCTAGCAATTGTGTAGACATAGAGGAGATACTGCTTTCAAGGCACTGTGTGTCTTTCTCAACCTCACGGTTCCAAAATACACAGGAGTGGAACAGTCTCTGGGAGGTCAGTGTGGCGTGCACTGTGGGGACAATGTAGTGGAAGTTGGGGTTCAGACGCAGTTGAAGGGCAGCAGTCTGATGGCGTGCGAAACAGGTTGGCAACGTCTCCTCAGTGCCTTGGAGACTAGAGCCAGGGTATTTCTGCAGCAGCCAGGGCCTTTGGATCTCCTGTCCTGAAAGAGAAAACAAAAATAATACTAATAATAGGTAAAAAAAAAGTCTGTGACAGCATTCGTCACTGTATATGGAAATATTCGTTTTCTCCCCCATTTAAAATCCTTTAAATCCATATCCTGCTGATTTGAATCTGGGCAATGCTATAGCTGAAGATGGCTCTGCATGCATTTGGCGGTTTTGTCATGTGCAAACCTTGTAGGGTGTTACCCCAAAAGACTCACAGCTGCAATTGCTGCCAAAGGTGGTTCTACCTAGTAATAGTAATATCTCACTCTGTGGGCAAATCTGTCTGAGGCGAACAGAACATTCCCTGTTCTTTTTCAGAAATCCTTTCCGAAAGCCACCTGTAAGTCGTTTATTGCCACCACCAAAAACCCTGTTCCTGGTGCACAGTGCTGTGCGCACCACCCACGGCTCTGTCCCAAACCCACACTGCTCCTCTAGGACAGGAAGCTGCTGCAGGACAGGACCCCACAGCCAACATCTGGCCAGACACTTTCTCTGTGCCTTTAGAGTCAAATCCACTGATGCGAACCCTGGGGACGCCACCCTGCTCTTTTGCACCCCTACCCCAGACAAAGCGCCAGCTGATCTGAAGCCTATCCTGCCAGCCCCTGAAACAGGACCAAAGCCTTTTCTAGTTTGGCTGCCTCTTCCACAGCTAATAAGAACACACAAGAGGTTCCCATTTACACCCTTGGCATCACAGCGTTTCTCAGACATGTGGAAAGTCAGACGGCTTCCAGCCAGTCTCATAAAACACAGCTCTGAAAAGAAGGACTCGTTCAATTTGCTGTCTGTGGAGGCCTGGATGGTGGCCATCTTTTTCTATAACCCTTTGCTTTTATTTTTTCCATTTTGCAATCCTCTCTGGGTAATTGGTGTTAAAAGTGTAGATATTTAAACAATTTATGGAAGATATCAAAATAATAATTATTGAAAAGTTTACCAATAAAATAAATAAAAGCACCCAAAATACAAATATATCCTACAAACAGATTTTTGTTTTTATTTAAAAAATACCACAAGTTCCCAGATGTCATTAAGCAGCTGAAAATATATTCTGTAAATTATATATTTATAGATGTTGGTTTGCTTTTGTTAACACTGCAGCATTGCATTTAAAAATGTACACATATACAGTACTGTGCAAAAGTTTTAGGCCGGTGTGAAAAAATGCTGTAAAGTAAGAATGCTTTCAAAAGATTCATAGATGTTCAATGTTCATAGATTATGGGTTAGTTTCACAGACCAAAAGTAGCACAAGTCATGGACTACCCTTTTGAAGGCAAAGGGTGGTCACACCAAATATTGATTTGATTTAGATTTTTCTTCTGTTCAATCACTTCGCATTTTGATAATTGATAAATATAATCTATGAACCTGCCTAAAACTTTTGCACAGTAATGTATATACAGCTCTGCAAAAAATTAAGAGTGATCTCTTAATTTTTTCCAGAGCTGTATATATATATATATATATACACAGTGAGGGAAAAAAACATTTGATCCCTTGCTGATTTTGTACGTTTGCCCACTGACAAAGAAATGATCAGTCTATAATTTTAATGGTAGGTGTATTTTAACAGTGAGAGACAGAATAACAACAACAAAATCCAGAAAAACGCATTTCAAAAAAGTTATAAATTGATTTGCATGTTAATGAGGGAAATAAGTATTTGACCCCTTCGACTTAGTACTTGGTAGCAAAACCCTTGTTGGCAATCACAGAGGTCAGACGTTTCTTGTAGTTGGCCACCAGGTTTGCACACATCTCAGGAGGGATTTTGTCCCACTCCTCTTTGCAGATCCTCTCCAAGTCATTAAGGTTTCGAGGCTGACGTTTGGCAACTTGAACCTTCAGCTCCCTCCAGAGATTTTCTATGGGATTAAGGTCTGGAGACTGGCTAGGCCAATCCAGGACCTTAATGTGCTTCTTCTTGAGCCACTCCTTTGTTGCCTTGGCTGTGTGTTTTGGGTCATTGTCATGCTGGAATACCCATCCACGACCCATTTTCAATGCCCTGGCTGAGGGAAGGAGGTTCTCACCCAAGATTTGACGGTACATGGCACCGTCCATCGTCCCTTTGATGTGGTGCAGTTGTCCTGTCCCCTTAGCAGGAAGACACCCCCAAAGCATAATGTTTCCACCTCCATGTTTGACGGTGGGGATGGTGTTCTTGGGGTCATTCCTCCTCCTCCAAACACAGCGAGTTGAGTTGATGCCAAAGAGCTCGATTTTGGTCTCATCTGACCACAACACTTTCACCCAGTTCTCCTCTGAATCATTCAGATGTTCATTGGCAAACTTCAGACGGGCCTGTACATGTGCTTTCTTGAGCAGGGGGACCTTGCTGGCGCTGCAGGATTTCAGTCCTTCACGGCGTAGTGTGTTACCAATTGTTTTCTTGGTGACTATGTTCCCAGCTGCCTTGAGATCATTAACAAGATCCTCCCATGTAGTTCTGAGCTGATTCCTCACCGTTCTCATGATCATTGAAACTACACAAGGCGAGATCTTGCATGGAGCCCCAGACCGAGGGAGACTGACAGTAATTTTGTGTTTCTTCCATTTGCGAATAATCGCACCAACTGTTGTCACCTTCTCACCAAGCTGCTTGGCGATGGTCTTGTAGCCCATTCCAGCCTTGTGTAGGTCTACAATCTTGTCCCTGACATCCTTGGACAGCTCTTTGGTCTTGGCCATGGTGGAGAGTTTGGAATCTGATTGATTGATTGCTTCTGTGGACAGGTGTCTTTTATACAGGTAACGAGCTGAGATTAGGAGCACTCCCTTTAAGAGAGTGCTCCTAATCTCAGCTCGTTACCTGTATAAAAGACACCTGGGAGCCAGAAATCTTGCTGATTGATAGGGGATCAAATACTTATTTCCCTCATTAACATGTAAATCAATTTATAACTTTTTTGAAATGCGTTTTTCTGGATTTTTTTGTTGTTATTCTGTCTCCCACTGTTAAAATACACCTACCATTAAAATTATAGACTGATCATTTCTTTGTCAATGGGCAAATGTACAAAATCAGCAGGGGATCAAATACTTTTTTCCCCTCACTGTATAAAAAAATATATATATATATATATATATATATACACTCACCTAAAGGATTATTAGGAACACCTGTTCAATTTCTCATTAATGCAATTATCTAACCAACCAATCACATGGCAGTTGCTTCAATGCATTTAGGGGTGTGGTCCTGGTCAAGACAATCTCCTGAACTCCAAACTGAATGTCTGAATGGGAAAGAAAGGTGATTTAAGCAATTTTGAGCGTGGCATGGTTGTTGGTGCCAGACGGGCCGGTCTGAGTATTTCACAATCTGCTCAGTTACTGGGATTTTCACGCACAACCATTTCTAGGGTTTACAAAGAATGGTGTGAAAAGGGAAAAACATCCAGTATGCGGCAGTCCTGTGGGCGAAAATGCCTTGTTGATGCTAGAGGTCAGAGGAGAATGGGCCGACTGATTCAAGCTGATAGAAGAGCAACTTTGACTGAAATAACCACTCGTTACAACCGAGGTATGCAGCAAAGCATTTGTGAAGCCACAACACATACAACCTTGAGGCGGATGGGCTACAACAGCAGAAGACCCCACCGGGTACCACTCATCTCCACTACAAATAGGAAAAAGAGGCTACAATTTGCACAAGCTCACCAATGTGGACCGATTCAATTTTTTATTGGTAGATGATGATGGTAGATGGTATGATGGTAGAGTCAGAATTTGGCGTAAACAGAATGACAACATGGATCCATCATGCCTTGTTAGCACTGTGCAGGCTGGTGGTGGTGGTGTAATGGTGTGGGGGATGTTTTCTTGGCACACTTTAGGCCCCTTAGTGCCAATTGGGCATCGTTTAAATGCCACGGCCTACCTGAGCATTGTTTCTGACCATGTCCATCCCTTTATGACCACCATGTACCCATCCTCTGATGGCTACTTCTAGCAGGATAATGCACCATGTCACAAAGGTCGAATCATTTCAAATTGGTTTCTTGAACATGACAATGAGTTCACTGTACTAAACTGGGCCCCACAGTCACCAGATCTCAACCCAATAGAGCATCTTTGGGATGTGGTGGAACGGGAGCTTCGTGCCCTGGATGTGCATCCCACAAATCTCCATCAACTGCAAGATGCTATCCTATCAATATGGGCCAACATTTCTAAAGAATACTTTCAGCACCTTGTTGAATCAATGCCACGTAGAATTAAGGCAGTTCTGAAGGCGAAAGGGGGTCAAACACAGTATTAGTATGGTGTTCCTAATAATCCTTTAGGTGAGTGTATATATATATATATATAAACTATTCTGGTAAATATATGTATTATTTTGAACATATTAGAACAGAGATTATAGTATTTATTATAAATCATAGTAAGAAATTTAAAGACGCTTCAGTTGCATTTTTTTTTTTTTTTTTATATGAATTGCCAACAGAGTCAGCACCCCTACCGTTCTGAATAAGAGCAAGGCACCTCTAATGAGCACAAGCAAACTCACTCCGTGTGCCTTATGTCGAGAAGGTATTGACATTTAAGCGTCAATGCTCTGACACGCCAATGACAGTTGCTCTTACTGACTTTCCTAATCATAAAGCCAAAAGTTCAGTTACGTACTGCTGTGTCACCCACCGATCAGGATCATGGGGCGGTTCTTCATCTGGGAGATGTTGAACATGCCTGGGAGAGGAAGCAAACAGCAAGGTTACTTTCCACTTCTCTCCACAGCATCGCTCACAACACACAGCAGGGCCTCACCTCATGAGAGCATTTCACAGAAACCATCTGCAGTCTAGAAAACCATTTACAAGGCAGGAAAAGAAAAACAAAACAAAAAACAAACACACCAACTCATACAAACACACAGAACACTGCGTTAAGATGTGTGGATTTAAACTTGCCTGTGACTCCACTGATTTCAATTGCTTATTCAATTAAATTACTCAGAATAATTCAATTTCAGGTGAGGATGAAGGATGTTTAAAATTACAAATGCCAGTTTCCACTGGCAGACGTGTCCTCCCCGGATGCTTAAACAGGTGTTTCCACTGGGTTAAACATCTGGACGGTTAGCTATCTGGTGCCAGACGCCCACTGAGGAAATACTTCGCTTTCAGAAGTGGAGATGTGTGCTTGACTTGTAGACAGACAGGGAAGAGATCAGATACATTGTTTTATTATAGCAGCATGGAGTGAAATCCACATACAGAAATTACTGCTTACTGTTAATATGCAAGTGTATTAAAAACTTGGATTTCACAGGACCCTGGTGCAGTGCTGTCACTAGTTAAAACTAAACCAAAGGATAATAATCGAAGCGGTAGCAGACTATTTTATTAATATTTTATGAACAACTGGACAGTGTTTCAGGCTGTCGTCCTGTGGATGGCTTGCAGGTCTAAAACATTAAGGACTGGTTTAATAAATGCGTCCATAAGTCCATAAATGCCATGACTGAAACGTGCACACTTTAGTTAAATTATAACCGGCTATATTGTAGCTGCTGTTACTGTATGATTAATCTTGAAATGTGTGCATTTTGTTTCAACTGTAACTTGCCCTGTTTAAGGACGTCTGCTAAGTAAATTAAAATAATATGGCAAGAAGTGTTGCAGTTTGTAGTTACAAATCTGTAGTAAGAGTAATAAGTTAAGGGAGTCAAGATGTGCCATTTAAAATACGTATCTACTAGCACATATCTTGATGATGATTACAATAATAACAATAACAATAATAAAGAGCAAATATTTATTTCATTGTTGCACATGGAAACGTTTTCTTATGGTAATGTAATGCTTGTCTGAATATAATGTTGTCTATACATGTTTAGCTCTTCCTATATCTCTTAAGTGTACTTATTACACGGTCTCCAATCATGTAAAGAATATAGACTAAAATAGACACAAAAGTCCTTTCCACATCAGTCTCTATGGCTCAGTGTTGTTTTCTGTCTTTGTTTTAAAACAAAACGCAAAATGAAACCCACAATCACTCTGCTCCTCCCACAACAGGGGACGGACTTGCTACAATGGCCTGGTTTTACAAAAGGCTCTGGGACGCGTCCGGCACGGCATGGCACAACACGGACGCTTAAGCCAGTGGAACCGAGGCAAAAGTGTCCCCGTCTCTGCAAGAAGGGACTGTATCTAAAAAGGCAATGGCTATTTCCGTGTCACTGCGTGCTTCTGTGCTGCTCTGTCTCTCTGTGGGGCATCACTGAGAGGCTGAGCTCAGCTCGTACCTGCGTGCTGCTTCTTCTTCCGGCCCACGGCGGCCCCAATGATCTGCAGCAGCTCCTCCTCGGAGGCTCCGGAGCGCAGACAGTCCCTGAGAGACACCTCCGCATTGCCAAACAAACACACCTGAGGACACGGACACAGACACAGACACAGACACAGAAGAGTGGGTTGGTGCAAGTTCAGGGCATTGTTGTGTAAGGGGACAGGAGCGTGTGATAAGGAGAGCGGTGTGGCATGGGGAGGTCAGCGAGTGACAGTGGGTGGGGAGGGGGGTGTCTCATGCGTGACAGGCAGAGGGTGCAGGGCAGGCTTTACCTTCAAGTTGCCATCGGCAGTGATGCGCAGCCGGTTGCAGGATCCACAGAAATGTTCTGACATGGAGGTGATGAAGCCCACCTGCCCCTGGAAACCCGGCACCTTGAATGTCTAGAGAAGAAAAGAGGAAAACAACCCAGGAAAGCATTACTTCACAGCACTGAGAGCAGCCACGGGTAACCAGCCTGGCACACTGTCAAAATACAAGATTTCAAAGTCAAAATAAATCAGCTATTCATGATGGTAAGGTGAAAATTTAGAGACATATAATATACTTTAATGCCTGTTGGACTTTGAATAGCACTGCCCTGTTGTAAAGTAGCTTGAGGTGATACTTCCTAGTCTATAAAATACAAAAAGTGATCACTTGATTGACGGTGTTCTGACCTTGGCTGTGTCAGTCTGTCCTGCAGGCAGCTTCTCCAGGTCAGGCCAGTGTTGCCGGATACGGTCCAGCATCTCCTGGTAGCTCACCATCTTTTTGAAGTTCCATTTGTTGCCTAGAAAACACCAAACCAGTCCAAGGTTTCTCACTACCTAGACCAAACCTGTCAATTTTCATAACTTGTAGCACAGTTATTCTGTATGCAAAGAGCCTTTTTAATCACTCTGACATCCAGACATCTCTGCACCTGTGGCTTATTAGCATCAAGTCTAAGCAAATACATCTAAAAAGACTTGCATAACCTTAATTTATACAGCGTGGCTTAGAGAAAGATTAGCATAAACTTACAAAGTATTATCACTGAAAACTCCCTAGCATCTCATTCTGGAGAATATTTTCAGAATTTCAACTTTTTTTTTTTATTACTTAGTAATTTTGGAAAGTTGACAAATGAGATCCAAGTCTATCAGGAATTCTACTTTCTCTCTTCATAGAACTGACATTATTGAGTAACGAGATTTAAGATCTAACCTAGGCAGATCTTCCTTTTGATTTTTCCCACCTCAATTAAGTGCTTATAGGGATCTGAAATCTTTCTTTTCATAGAATTCCAATTCATTTCAGGGACACATTAAGGGATGAAAAAATTCCAGCTGTATAGTTTTAAAGAGACATTTGTTCAATAGACTCTCTCAAGTGTTGCTTTAATAATTTAGGCTTTTACACAGCATAAGCAATTGAAACCGCATGGACTGTGCACAGTACAGTGAACAATAAGCACATCTCTAATAGATCGGCGGTGAAGGCTGCAGTTTAACAGCGAGATGCCATCCTGCAGTTTAGGAACAGAAACAGTGAAGTAACGGAGGGTTGGGGATTGAAGGATGTGCTAGAAGTTAGATGTGCTAGAGAGTTCAATTGGGTGAGTTAAGGTGGAAAGAGGTTGTGGAAGTCAGGCTAATAATCAAGACCCAGTATTGGCCATGGGGGTCTGAGGTCACTTACCGTCAAAGGGCATGTACTCGATGAAGCGCACCTCCAGCGGCTTCTTCTCTGTCAGCGCGACAAAGTCCAGCAGCTCATCCTCGTTGAGCCCACGCATTACCACGCAGTTCACCTGTGGACACAGGGCAGTCAGAGGCAACTCACTCGCTTGTACAGCCAATGACGCGAGTCTCATGTTGAGTGAAGGGAAGTCAATATGGCGTATTCCGGCAGGAGAGATGGAGGCAGAAACAGCTGGTGCCATGACGGCTTCCCCTCCCCTCTCCACATGCATGCGGCAAAGATTAAGTGGCGCTCGCGTCACCCCACTGATCCTGAACTTAGCCTTGCCAGTCACTGCATCCGCCTGGCTAAATAATGCTGAATGTTTACAAGTTGAGCAGACATCTACCTACTTACCATTTGTACCTTAAAATGTGACTTTTACTTAAAAAAGGAAAGTAGGATGAACACGACTAATTTTCCATAAAGGTTCATATAGTCCGTTACTTTTATTATTATTATTAGTTAGTTCTCAGCAGACTTACAGGTGTCACAAAATATACACATTTCCCACATGTGTATAACTATGTTACATACAGTTAGGACACAAATGTCATCATTTTGGCTCTGTACGCCACCACAATGGATTTGAAAGGAAACAATCAAGATGTGTTTTAAATGATGACAACTGTGTCACTGTCCAAATATTTATGGACCTTACAGCATACCAAGACATCACTCAAACCACTGACACCAATGTGCATCTTACCTTCACGGGGTTGTAGCCCAGCTCAAGAGCTTTGTCAATTCCTTCCATCACTTTGTGGAACCCTGATGGGAAAATTCCAATTTTAGAACCCAGTGACATTCCCTAAGGAGACTTAAAACTGAAGGCAGCTGTTCTTAGCTAAAAAAAAAAAAAAAAAAACAACAACAAAACACTAACAAACATCTTTACACAGAAATAAATCAATATTATTATTTTTTATATATAATTTCAGCACATTGTTGACCAGTGAGTGTTCCTTCCACTTGGACCACATTCTCTGCCCTGATTAAGCTGAAAGGCTCTTGTGCACTTAGTCCATTAGCAGTGCCACGCTAGTCAGATCAATCTTAAAAGGTTCAGGTGCAGTCAACCTCATGCATGACAGGAAACAAAAAATGCCAAGTGACAATTTCCCTTTTTCCAAGTTCAAAACACATTGGTTTATGAAAGCTTCCTCTTAAAGAGTTACTTGAAAAGAAATGGTTTGTTAAAACAGTTGTATTTAACATTCAATATTCCATCATCTGAATTTATATAGAGAATAAATAAAAATAAGAAGAATAAAAAAAAGTCTGTTACTGAGGACCTGTGACCTGAACACTGAGCTGGAAGTCATACCCAGCCCGCTCACATTCACACTGATACCCATCTCACACACTAGCAGGTGCAACAGTATGGGATCATTAGAATTTCTTAGTTTGCAGCAACTGAGAAATCACACACCTGGGGAGTTCAGAGGTCAGAGTTCAAAATACTCCTCCATATTTACACTGTTGCCCCCACTCCCCCACGGTTGCAATCTTTGCTGCGACTCTAGGAGGGTTTAGTACACAGAGGGATGTGCTTGCATTCGTATGTTAGCTCTCCCTTACAGCTCTGGAAACTGCAGATTTAAAATTAAAAAAGGCACAGCAGCTTTGCATCTCTCTTTGATTCGCTCCGAGCTTCAATCACTCTGAGACAAGAGCGCTCCTACAGCACCCTCTCGACTATCTGAAGTTATTCGCAAAGACCCGTATGTCATAACCATGGAGGTTCCAGATAAAGCATCCGATTCTTTAATTATTAACTTGAAGCTCCAGGGCTTCTTGCAACCAAATGTATGATCTTGATAATGTCAGGTTGTTGACTACTTTCATGTCTTAAAAAAATAAATAAATAAAAAATAGTAGTAGTTTTCTGGGGTTTTATCCAAGATTTAGAAGTTGAAGCTCTAATTGGTGTGAGTGAGAGCATTTTAGAGACTGAATAATAAGCCACAATACATAATCTTTTTTTTATGGTAAGATCTATTTTTAACCCTCTATATGTTATCCACAAATAAACTTTTTTGCACATATATTGAAGAATAAACATAGATCTTGGAATAAAATTGTAAATTCCAAAGAGATGGTGGATTATATAGATTAGACTAAAATATACTTGAAATGCATCATATATTTGAAGAATACAAGGTTAGTAATACAAGGATAATACATTTCTACCATATATTCTAAATATAGGATCGTTCCATATCAGGGACTCTGTTTGTCCACTGTCTCGTCTCTGAGAGTGCCCCACCTTTCCGCCTCACAATGAACTCAAACTTGGCGGGCACCAGAGAGTCCAGGCTGACGTTCAGCAGCCCCAGTCCTGCCTCCTTCAGGCTGGGCAGCAGCCGTGCCAGGTTCATGCCATTGGTCGTCACAGCAATGGTCTTCAGGCCTTCCAGTTTGCGTAGCTCAGCTGCAGGAAGAGAGAGGCAGAGACGCTTAGAGATTGGGAGAGACTGTGAGAAAAAGTTGACGAGAGGGTGAGAGAGAATGGATCAGATTAACAACCAGAGAATGAAGGTGAGGGGGAGAGGGAGAAGTTGAGAAAGAGATGGGGCCTTGAGAGTCTGGAACACTACTAACAAACCCCAATATACACTCACCTAAAGGATTATTAGGAACACCTGTTCAATTTCTCATTAATGCAATTATCTAACCAACCAATCACATGGCAGTTGCTTCAATGCATTTAGGGGTGTGGTCCTGGTCAAGACAATCTCCTGAACTCCAAACTGAATGTCTGAATGGGAAAGAAATGTGATTTAAGCCATTTTGAGCGTGGCATGGTTGTTGGTGCCAGACGGGCCGGTCTGAGTATCTCACAATCTGCTCAGTTACTGGGATTTTCACGCACAACCATTTCTAGGGTTTACAAAGAATGGTGTCAAAAGGGAAAAACATCCAGTATGCGGCAGTCCTGTGGGCGAAAATGCCTTGTTGATGCTAGAGGTCAGAGGAGAATGGGCCGACTGATTCAAGCTGATAGAAGAGCAACTTTGACTGAAATAACCACTCGTTACAACCGAGGTATGCAGCAAAGCATTTGTGAAGCCACAACACGTACAACCTTGAGGCGGATGGGCTACAACAGCAGAAGACCCCACCGGGTACCACTCATCTCCACTACAAATAGGAAAAAGAGGCTACAATTTGCACAAGCTCACCAAAATTGGACAGTTGAAGACTGGAAAAATGTTGCCTGGTCTGCTGAGTCTCGATTTCTGTTGAGACATTCAGATGGTAGAGTCAGAATTTGGCGTAAACAGAATGAGAACATGGATCCATCATGCCTTGTTACCACTGTGCAGGCTGGTGGTGGTGGTGTAATGGTGTGGGGGATGTTTTCTTGGCACACTTTAGGCCCCTTAGTGCCAATTGGGCATCGTTTAAATGCCACGGCCTACCTGAGCATTGTTTCTGACCATGTCCATCCCTTTATGACCACCATGTACCCATCCTCTGATGGCTACTTCCAGCAGGATAATGCACCATGTCACAAAGGTCGAATCATTTCAAATTGGTTTCTTGAACATGACAATGAGTTCACTGTACTAAACTGGCCCCCACAGTCACCAGATCTCAACCCAATAGAGCATCTTTGGGATGTGGTGGAACGGGAGCTTCGTGCCCTGGATGTGCATCCCACAAATCTCCATCAACTGCAAGATGCTATCCTATCAATATGGGCCAACATTTCTAAAGAATGCTTTCAGCACCTTGTTGAATCAATGCCACGTAGAATTAAGGCAGTTCTGAAGGCGAAAGGGGGTCAAACACAGTATTAGTATGGTGTTCCTAATAATCCTTTAGGTGAGTGTAGATTATAACTAAGGAAATCTTCAGTCCTCATAGCAGACAACTAATTGAAATAACCATGCAAGAGAATGCATTTACCCCACAGCCAACTGTTCAAGGGATAAGCAAAAACAAGAAAACACTTGTCTAACATTAATCTACAGATAACAGACAAACAATTAAATTGGCATTCCTTGTCACATGTGAAAATGCCTTTGGTCAGGAGGTATCAGTTACAGGACAGTAATGAATTGTAATACCGTGACAAACAGCTGAAGTCAGGTAGCACAAAGTTTCATCCTAAACATTACACCACAGAGAGATGCCTGTGTGACCAGAGTGATGGTGAAGGGTTAGTCAAAAGGACAGGCATCGCCAAGGCAGCCAAACACAGCTAGCTGAGCACCATGGGACTTACCAAGAAACACACAAAAACTCAACACAACCCATACTAAAGACATTTTCTGAGTGTAAATGATTGATGAGTCCCAATTACAGTATCTTCTCTCATGGCTCATCCAGCAGCTGCACACGTTCAGCTTTTTAACAGCTCTCCCACTGCCCCTCACCAATTTATTTCCCTATTTCGGTCTCCCTTTCTTCCTGACCTGCATCTTAAACTTTTTCCCCCAAGAACAAGCTCTGTGATAAAGGGATCTAAAGCCCCCTTGCTCAAGGGGGTTAGGAGAAAGTTGAATGTATCAATTAAAAAACTCTTATTCAAATTAAATACAGGGCAAGGAAAGAATGAAACCTACAAGAGGTTCAGGAGGGAGCTGGATGTTTCAGTCATGCATTCTTTACTGCTATGTGTCTGTCAGAACTTCATGCTCCATCTCCCTTCTGGTCCCCTCATGTGATTTATGGTTTTCAACTCTGTAATATTTCTGGTGGCTGGCACTTTCTCTGTTAATGGGCCCGCTGAGCTGTAACAGCCAAATAGATGAGATTGAGTGTTTCTCTTGGGGAAATAAACTAAGGTTCTTCATTCAAAACTACTATGGATATAAAAAACAAAAACAAAAAAGTTTGCTATCAGCCAAAAACAAATCAAAAAAGAAAACAAAAGACAGAATTTATTAAACTCTAGAGAGATCACAGCTGCATCTACTTCTCAGTTACTCTATAAATACTTTTTTCTTTTTAGAGTAAAATGTTATATTAACACCAATATGCTCTTTTAATTAAATCCCACGTTTCAAGCCAAAACAATCCTTGCATGCATATATTTTTTTTTCTGTCAACACAATATGTCCTGACACTGGTGACCTTGGCTGGAACACAGACTGCCAATTCTGACTAACACAGGTGCGATACAATCTGCAGGGAGAGGATGTGAACTTCAGTGCAGACCGCAGACCACACGCATGGAGCAATGCAGCGAAACTGAACATGATGCAGCTCGTACCGACATCCTGAGCTTGTATCATTCCCAATCAAAAAACATCTAATCTTGACATGACTTAGATTCAGATTAAACTTGCATCTAGTGAGTTTTTCCTCAGCCAAATTAAATGCAGGTTTACAATGCAAATATAAGAGGGGTTATTTATTTATCTGTAGGTTCTTATAACAAAAAAGCAGTATTCTTAAAAGCAGTTCGAGTTGCTATTATAAAGAGCACCCTTTCCTGCGATTCAAGATTCTACACGGTGAATGGTCCATTTTCTCTCGTACAGAAGTCTAGCTGTGCACAGGTCACTGCCACAGCATCCTGAGAGCATAGGAGATAGGATTGCAGCTCTTATCTCTCCTCACACACAGCCGTCTCCATTCCTGTTGCGAGAGGAAACGCAGTGAACACACATCACCCGGGGGGACTGATTTGAACGAGGGAGGTTCAAGTTTTACTCTAGAAAAATTCTAATTTTTGCTGCTTTCCCAAATCAAAGCATGTATAAAAGCTTTTGAAGTGCATTTATAGTATGTAAGTTCAGGTTTCCTGTTAAATCTCTTTAATGAGAGTACCATATGAATTGCCCTGAATATCCCTGATCATCAGCCCTCGTCTTCTAGGCCATCTACTAATTTTATACGTCATTCTACTAAGTCTTCAATTTAATTACTACTATCCTAATTTCAAACTTGAATCCCTTTCAGTTTTTCCTTTTTCTTCACTTAATATTTTTGTAACAGTACAAGGAGACTGAATGCTTAAGTTGCCAGACAGTAGAACTGGCCGTCAGATGTAAATAAGACAAACCAGGACTTTCAGGTAACAGTAGTGTAAGGTACAGACTAAACCCACCTGAGACAGTAATGGTTTTATACTAGTTGTATTAAATCTGAAGAAAATGTATGCTGAAATGATTGTTAGTCTAAGTTTTAATTTGCTTTTCTCCACTTCTGTCAGAGCTACTGCAAAACAAGCTGAGCTGCCTTCTTAGTGATCAGACTGCCACTCAGGGTACAATACATCCCCCATGAGCAGCCAGATGAATACAGAACCCATTAATTACATTTTGTCAGAGTCCAGAGATTTTGTTAATGAAATCTTGTCCAATCCTACCCCATGCTATTTGAAATGCAAGTGAAAGTTTCTTATATATATATATATATATATATATATATATATATATATATATTTTTTTTTTTTTTTTAATTATTATTATTATTTTATTTTTTTTTTAAATAGGCCAAAATGGAAGTCACAAAGCATTTGATTAAAAAAATATAAAATAATTGAAACCTATGGAGATTGACTGCTTTTGCTCTTGTTGGCATGCATTCTAATTAGTTGTGGTTATGCTCCTAAAACAGAGGTGAGCAAAAGGACCTCAGGCCAACACCTTGAGTACTAACACACAGCTGCATTTCACCTTAGTGAAGCACATAGGTATCTAAAGTAAATATAGGTAGTGCACTGCAATTAAACAAAAAGTGAAGCATACAGTTTTAACATAATTTCATAGGAACATGGCAGGAACGGTGGCAATCCATTATTTCTGTGGTGCTAGAATTAAACAGAATTTAAAAATCCTTAACAAAAGCCTTTGAGCTTGGTACCCAGAGACATTCTCCCATTTTAACTTAAAATGTTTACAAAAATAAAAATACCCGAGTTAGAAGAGACGCGACAACAGCTGCCACATGGTAATAAAACTGATCATGATGGATCCAGTGGACACAAATGGCCTATATCCACACAGGCAGTTTATAATGAAACTGAAAATAAGTGGACAGTCTCAAAAAGTAAATTACTATCAAAGGAAAACTACTCAATATACTATATCAGCAGGCAACATGTAATGGATTAGAACAGTCTGTCTGATCCATGGCGAGGTAGAGGTAACACACACATTGGAAGGGGTGGCAGGACACCTGATTACAGTCACTTATAAAGTAGCAGAAACTAGTCAACTACTGATACCAGCTAGAGGGCTAATGAAAATGTACAGTCTACCCATTTTATGAATGGATCGTGTCTTCAGTCTGCCACACACTCTGGGAAAAGGTGACACCTGCTAATGCACTATAATCAAAATATGAACAAAATACATTCATATCAATAATAAAAAATGTAGGGGGGGGGTTTAGGCAGTACCATGAAGCATTGTGGGCTCTGTAAAACAACCACATAATTAGATTAAAGTAATAATGCCTCAGTGCGACAACTAGGTTGACATCAACAAATGTGGGAGGACTGAGAGCAGTCTTCTCCTTGGTTTCTATAAGAGCAGTGGCCAACTTTTCTTCGCTAAAGCTTGCTTTTTCCTTTAAACTCTGCTATCCCCTACCTACTTCACTGCCACTCAGACAGAGTTTAATAGCAAATGATTACTGAATGAGATAACTTAATCACATTGGTTTTGGACAGACTCAGTGAATCAGCATCCACGCCATCCTTAGTCCTCCACTACAGCCCTGTCTAAAGCATTCTCCAGAAGGCACGCACAAAAATAAAAGCAACACACAGTATACTTCCACTCTGCCTTCACAAAATCCAAGTAAATTCCTAAATTAATAAGCGAGGTTCATTTATTTTTTATGATTGTTCATGCAGTCCTACACAAGGCTTTTCATCAGTTTAAAACAAAAGTGCAATTCTCCAGTTTATATAACGGTTACATGCAAGCCAAGAATGAAAGCGAAGTTTACGTACTTTGTTGCAGTAAAAAAAAATAGCGAACGTTAACGTTTGAGTTTATGCAGTGATATTTTTGTGTAACGAGTCAACGACATCAGTGCTAATGCAACTAGACAGCTAACTTTTGTAGTATGGTAACAAATAATATATAACAGATTACTCGCCGTATGAGTTTTTTTAACGTTTTACATGATGGTAGCTAGGAGCTAGCGAACGTTAGGAGGTTTAGCAATGGTAATGCAGCGAACATTTTGTCAGGGGGATTATACTGTACAGTATAATCGTAAATCTAAAAAAACTACTGACTTCTAAATCTTTTGTAATCATTTTTGTATTACTTCAATGTTAATTTGGATTCAAATGTTTTTTTCTGACTTTATGTGAACGAAAAGACACACATTCGCCCGTTTTCCAATGGAAATAGTTACATTTCAAAATATCACTGTCCTGGTCACAAAAGCAAAGTTTGTGGGGAATAATAGCCATTTTCTATACTTTTGAGGCATAAGCAATTAGGAAATAACACTTACTACCCAGGAACAAAAATTGTGTTACATAGTGTAATCGGTATCGGCCCTGAAAAAAACATATTGGTCGATCCCTACTAGAAACCTCTGCAGAATTCATTTGAGAACTAATTTCTCTGTCATGCAGCTTGAAAAAAGAAAAACAAAACAGAGCACAAGGCTTAAGCACATGAGAGAAAGGTGGCACACCGAGGCAGAGGAATCTGCTACCAGCTATTACAAGTTCAGCATGATGTTACTTTTCAAAACATATCTATATTGTTAAGTGGCACAATTAATTAAAGTTGTTTATGTGTTTGGCTTTTGGGGATTTTAAGACTGCATTCATCCTTTCCCTTTTGTTCATTAGCTCAAGTTTGCAAGCCTCCTGCAGATAATGCAGCACAATTGCTCAAGTCTTTTCATCTCCATTCCGGCTCTGATTACTAAACTGTGCAGGGAATATTAAAGACACTTCACAAAGCACACAGCTGTACGGCATTCTGTGGAAAAGGTTGGCAATATGTCCTTGTTTTGTGCTTGGTTTTCACAGGCAATACAACTGATCTGCAAGTGGGACAAAGCTAGTGTTATCAAATGAAATTCACAAGAGGGCAGCAAAATATATATCTGGCTCGACATGCATACAACTCTGGATACACTAAAGCAAAGGCTCAGAGCTTTAGACTTCTTTAGGGTACGTCTAAATGCCTAGTGGACCAAGCTTATTGTGCCACGGTCATAAAGCCTGGTGGACGGTATATGGAGGCAGCCCTGCTGTACTCAGAAGGAAAGAAAGGAAGCAAAAACAGACTGATGGAAAAGCAAGAAAAGCACAAAAATCCAATTCTGTCATAGTCCTGAAACTTAACACTACTTATTAATTAGAGTGGTGTGTAGAGACTTAGATGGCACAACTCCATCTAACTGAAAATGTAAAAGAAAAAAGCACATGGTCACGGCTCCTGCAGAAGTCAAACAACACAGAAACTTGTAAAACGTCAGTCAGATCACAGCCCATGCTATTGAAATACAGAGACACACATAGAGGGAGGCTAAAAAGCAGGGAATTCTGAAGTCAAGGTAACAATCTCGTCCTGCCCTCCCCACCCTCCTCACAGATGATGTGGACAACATCGGGCCGGATGAGAGGCTCCCCCCCGGTGAGACGGATCTTGTCGACGCCTTGCTGCACGAACAGCCCCGCCAGCGTCAGGACCTCAGCTGTGGACAGCAGTTGAGAGCGCGGGGTCAGAGCCACCCCTTCCTCCGGCATGCAGTACTGACCTGCCAAGACATACAGACTTGGTTACTGCACAGCGACTGCAAGACACTCACACACACCATTTCTGTACAGTTTTACACACAAACACACACTGGGTTGATAAGAACAGACAGTAACATACCTAGACACTGTTACTACACACAGACAAGGTTATTGCACACAAACTCAAAGGCATTGTTACTGCAGATCATTTAACACACACATATACACATACAGACAGAAAATGTTGCTGCTGACCAGTATCGGTACACAATGACACTGTTACTGCACATACTTCATTTCTAGTCTCAGTGTTTTAAGTTAAAAGTAAAAGACAGAAATACCTAGAAATGAACACTTGTTGCTGGCTAATATATACATATATAAGTGGTTGTACAGGTTTGGCACTGGAAAACACTGCATTACAGCAAGGTATCCTCACTGTTGAACTACCTCAAGGCCGAGCGCAGTCCATCATGTACTGACTGCCGGTGCACAGAACAGGCTAGTCCTACACTCTCTGACTGCTAATGTACACCCTTGCTTCTCTACCCCATCCCTCTAAGCCAAAAAACAATCCCTGTCTGCACACATGGTGTATGATGGAATGGAGCCATGGGCTGAGACTCCCGGGATCCTCAGAACAATTCTGGAGACTTTTCATCCATGAAAGAACCAGCCCTGCACCTTAGAAACTAAATCACTAGGTGTCCTTCTCCCCACCCCTTTTATATCATCTGGTTATGCGCTCTTGGCACAGTACAATCACAAAGAAGTTTAACTGCACTCCTCAATTCCTATTCTTATCCCATCCCCCTCGCCTGCTCCCTCCCACCCAGGTTTACTCCTAAGCTAATGTCCCACGGTCCCCAATGGATACGCACAGCGCAGGTTGCACTTCTCGGTCAGGGAGATGCGCAGGTAGCTGTGCTGCCGGCCAAAGCCATCAGTCAAGAAGGCTGAGAAGGGCAGGGGGTCTTCCATCAGCATCCTCCTCCGGCCAGCAGGTGGTACCAGCTCCTGGAGAGTGACAAGAGAGGGGAAAGTCAGAAAATCGTTCCACTGATTGTTTCATGAGATGGTTCCCTTTAGTCACTGGTGGATTGTGCGAGAGTTGGGCGCACTGTGTGGGAGCTGGTCCTACCACACCAAACTGTTGTTTCAGAAGTGGACAATTCCACTTGTTTTGATGGTGCACACTTATAGATCAGTCTGTATTTTCTGTATTATTTAGCATGAAGAAAAAAACAAAAACAAAACTGTACCAAGGACCTCAATTGCTGCCCTGCTCGGGACTCTCGGGAGCTACAGTGCTTTCAGCTCTCGGTCTGACTCCCTCAAGACAGCTACCATGTTAGTTTTAATTGTATTACCATGTACATGAGCTGAGCCAGCAAGACACCACGCTGAATTTACATTACATCCATTACAGAAATACACTTTGCGACGTGGGATTTAAAAGCTTTTTTCGAGTTTGTAGACACAAGGTTTAGCACAGTCTATGTATTTTATAGATCATATCAGAAGTTTTAAATGCGACTATCTGTGACTTACATCTTAATTTCAATAACTTTATTATTATTAAGAATGCACAAACAAATACTCCAGGATCTGTCCACTTAACTGTTAACAAACCTTAACTTTGTAACTTCTTAGCTTGTTATTTTCTGTGCCAAAGAAGGTTAGCAAAAGCAAATGATAGCAAGGGAAGGTTTTAGGCAGGAGCACAGCATTTTGGTGACAACTTAAGGGTAACAGTCACATGTGAACACATACTGCTGAAGAGTTTTTAAACTGACAAATGAAGATTTAATTTGTGTTCTCTTCACCATTTACTGTGGAAGATCTCCAAAGTACACAGTTACAGAACAGCAACTTGCACAAGAACATTATTTGGAAACAAAGCCATTTAACCTACGTACTGCCGGGAAGGAGCGTTTCCACTGAACAAGCAATTAACGTCATTGAGGGGAAATGCCAAATTAAACCAAAGGGCAAGAAAAGCCATGCAAGCCAATCAGAAAAGATTGACATGTTTCCCAAGATTCCCACAAACAGAGGCCAAGCTTCATCATTTTCAGACCTAGTGTTTCTAATTACTTTTTACCATCTCTGTCAGCCAAAGCAGTACAAATAGAGGCTAATGACCAAAACATCTACCACTGCTAACTTAGTGCCATTGTTTTAATGTTTTTTAATCACTATTGATCAGTTGGTTTATGGTTATTGCTCTGCATTGAAACTTATTTTAAATTAATGTTATTAACAACACAAATCATTGCGAGTTAAACTGAAATTCTATGGTTATCACTTATTGCTTCTACCAGCCTCATGCTCTAGAGAATGTGACCTTGCTCTTACTATACCATACCATGCGATGTTCTTAACCGAAATAGAAGTAAACATGGTCTAGACTGTAACATCGCTGTAGCCTAAACAAGCTTACAAAATAATAGACACGATAAAGAAAAACACACAAATCCACTTATAAGGTTAAAACACACACACAGTAAATTTGATTTAGCTCATATGACTTTTATATAACCTGAAGGAAAGGGAATTGCTTTCCATGTAAGCTTAGTGTTGGGAAATATCCAGAAATACTTGATCTGACGATTATCCAAGTGCTCTGATCTTCTTTCAATTTAGTTTTTTCTTTATTTTTTTTGACGGTCCACAGCTTGCTCATTACAGGACCTAAGTTACAGGTTGTTAAGTCCCCATCAGTGTTTATTTTGAGTAAGCATCCAGGTGCTGCCCCCGAGATGCTCCACACAGAAACAACAGCACCTTTCATTAGAACAAAGTTTACAAATGAGAGGAGACCATTCGACACATCGTACTCATTTGGTGTCCATTAATAACTAAGTGATCCAAGGATCCTATCCAGTCTATTTTTATAATGTTCCAACATTTTAAGCTTCTACCACATTGCTGGGTAGTTTGTTCCAGATTGTGACAACTCTCCGTTTGAAGAAGTGTCTCCCGTTTACCATCATGAATGCCTTGAAGCCCAATTTCCATTTGTGTCCCCGGGTCCGTGTATCCCTGCTGATCTGGAAAAGCTCCTCTGGTTTGATGTGGTTGATGCCTTTCATGATTTTGAAGACTTGAATCAAGTCCCCACGTAGTCTCCTCTGTTCCAGGGTGAAAAGGTTCAGTTCCTCAGTCTCTCAGTAGGACATTCCCTTCAGACCTGGAATAAGTCTGGTTGCTCTCCTCTGAACTGCCTCTAGAGCAGCGATATCTTTCTTGAAGTGTGGAGCCCAGAACTGTACACAGTATCCAGATGAGCTCTAACTAGTGCATTGTACAGTCTGAACATCACTGCCCTTGTTTTAAGTTCTACACTTTTGACAATATACCCTAACGTTTGACGCTTCTCCACATTGTTTGGATGGAGAAAGTGAGGAGTCCACATAGACTCCTAGGTCTTTCTCATGCATTACTTCATCTAGTTCTATTCCTCCCATGTAGTGTAATTATAGTGGACATTTTTGTTACCTGCGTGTAATGCCTTGCACTAGTCCATATTGAATTTCATCTGCCAGGTGTCGGCCCACAACTGAATATTATCTAAGTCCCTTTGAATAACCTGTGCTGCTGAGATTGTATCTGCTGAGCCACCTATTTTAGTATCATCTACAAATCTGAGAAGTTTGCTAACAATCCCAAAGTCCAGATCATTAATATAGATTAGAAACAGCAAAGGCCCTAGTACTAATCCCTGTGGAACTCCACTAACAACCTCACTCCAGTTAGAAGCAACTCCTCTAATCGACACCCTCTGTTTCCTACACATCAACCAGTTCATAATCCATCTACTTACATTACCCTGAATGCCTACAGCTTCCAATTTGAGGATCAGTCTTTGGTGTGGAACCTTATCAAAAGCTTTTTGAAAATCTTAGTATATCATATCATATGCTTTCACATGATCTACAGCTGCAGTTGCATGTTAAAAAAAATTCTAATAAATTAGTAAGACATGATCTGCCTCGTCTAAACACATGTTGACTATCTCCAAGAATATGGTTTTCATTAAGATGCTCCTCTATTTTCTGTCTAATAATTTTTTCCAACATTTTACAGGTGATGCAGGTGAGACTGATTGGTCTGTAATTTCCTGGCTCAGTTTTGTCCCCTTTCTTGTGGATTGGTATGACATTTGCTGTCTTCCAGTCAGTTGACACATCCCCTGTTCTAAGTGTCATTTGGAATATTTGAGTTAGCGGCCTCTAAATAATTTCCCTTATTTATTTAAGTACTGTTGGAAAGATCCCATCTGGCCCAGGTGATTTGTTTGTTTTTAATTCTGCTAGTCCCTTTAGTACCTCCTCCTAATTTATCCTGATCTCTCTTAGGGTTTGACTGGACTGATTGTAAACCTGTGGCATGTTATCTGTTTATTCTTTTGTAAAAACCTCTGTGAAATACTCATTTAGAACATTTGCCACATGTTGTTCGTTTTCCAAAATACTTCAATTTTTACCCTTTATCTGTTTCACTTTCTCCTTTATTGACCGCTTGCTGTTGTAATATTGAAAAAAGCTCTTTGCATTAGTTTTAGCTCCAAGAGCTATGATTCTTTCCATTTTCTTCTTTGCTTTCCTGATCCCTTTCTTAAGATGTCTTTGCAGTTCAACATATTCTTTGTATTTTGTTTAGTCTCTATCCCTTTTGTATGCGCTATACAACATTTTCTTTCTCTTGATATTTTTTTGCATACTCCTATTAAACCATTTTGGACAATGTTTTTTGGTCCTCAATTTCTCCTGAGCCTCAAGTAGTATATTCATAAAATATAACCATCCATTTTCAACTGAATCTGTATCCACTGTGCTCCAGTCTACCTCTTCTAAGTGCTGCCTCATACCTTCAAGGTTTGCATTTCTAAAATTGTAGATCATTGTTTTAGACTTGGTCCTTGTTTTTTGAAAGAATGCATCAAAGCTAACCATATTGTGACCACAGTTTGCCATTGGTTCTCTAACTAGTGTCCCTCTGACTCTGTCTTGGTAATTTGAAAAGATCAAGTCAATGCATGTGCTCTCCCTGGTTGGTTCCCTGACAAATTGAGTTAGAAAGCAATCATTTACCATCTCAACCATTCCTATCTAATGGTTCCTATTATCTATCTAATTTGAGTTCTTCTGCCTTAATGTCATTTCTAACATATAATGCATATAATACGAGCATTTTCCCTTTGTTTTCATTCCTTACAGGAACATCTCCCATTGTCAGTGCTCCATGGTCCCCTGGTCCCCAGTTTAAAAGATTATCAATTACTCTGCACATACGCTCTCCCAATGCATTAGCCCCTCTTCTGTTTAGATGTAGACTGTCCGGTTTGTACAAGTCCCATCTATGCCAGAAGAAAGACCAATGCTTCATAAATCTAAAACCCTCTTCCCTACACCAAGATTTCACGTGTTAAACTTTCTAATCTCTGCCTGTCTCCCTTTCGGCACGTGGTACCAGAAGTATTTCATAGAAAACTACCATGGAGGATCTGCTATTCAGTTTCTTTCCTAACTCCTTAAATGTGTCTTGTAGAACCTCTGCCCTGCCTTTTGATAAATGCCTGGTTCAACTTTAAGTCTCAAATGAAGATCAAGAGAGCATGGCGACCATGAAACACAGCCGGTGTCTCTTCCTGTCCTAAAAAGCATGCAACTCCTGTTTCTCCATTGTTGCACTGCACAGAGCTGAGAGAAATGCCACGCAGGTTGACACGGCATGGAGTCCTGTAATGAAGCATGAACACACACACTTTCCTGCTAAATGCAAGCTGAGAGTAAGGATCAAGGTTCTTCTTTTATTTTAAAAATGTGTTACCTAACCCCGTGTGCAGCCTGGGAGTACTGATGCTGTTCTTAATATTCAGATTTCGCAGTAATTTGATTGGCTCAAATGCCTTTCTGAGCAGATTCTGTTATTTAATTAAACTCTGGAGACAACCGTTTCCTCCTGCTCTCCCCACCCCAGTTGAAAGAGCTTCTCTCTACACAGTATTATCAAAATTTAGCTTTGCTTTCCTAATCTTTACTTTAGTTTTACCCCAATATACAAGCCTTATAAGAGTGCAGGCTGCTGCAGGATCCCTGAATTATCTAGGTTGTTGCAATGCAGAAATGAGAAGGGGAAGAGACTGAGCCGTTGCTTGACAGGCCCTCCCCACCAGGCCTCAGAGAGCTGACGGATGCTAATAAGGTTCCCTCACAATCACATTTTGAGAAGTCACTTCAGAGTTTGCTGTAACACTGGAGTTACTGAGAATGGCACATGATAATCGAAGACAGGGATTCTCAGCTCCACTCCTGGGGCTCCTCAAACACTAAATCTTTTGATCCGACCGGCACAGACTAGTTTGTTTTGCACTCAATGCTGCTTTTGCAATGCATGCATAAACCACTGACAAACCCTTGTTTATATTCAAATGTGGGATTTGGGGAGAAACTCTGATCTACACCTTTAAATAAACCATCACTGGTTTTGAAATAAAAAATAAAAACAGAAGCAATCTTGGCCTATCCCGGCTTGAAACTAGGCCATCTTTGTATCCTAGGGTACGCACCTGTAAGTGACCCGACGACTGGGAACAATGAAACACCTGGGGCTGGTTGCAGACTTTGTCTTAGTATGATAGTACAGAAGTCACATTTACGATAGACACCGAGTTAAAACCATTGCATAAAACAGTCTTTCCTTAGACTGGTCTTACTTAGTCAATGTGTGCAGTCTATAAAAGATGGGTAGAGATGATAGAAGAATATGCTAATTTAGTAAAAGGAAAGATCTGCCTGGGACCTCCCTAAAACTTAAACGCAGCACAGTTTATTATTATTATTTATATCTTGGCTTATATTATTATTATTTATATCTTATCTAGGGCGACTTACAGGATACAAGAGCAAAACAAAAGTGATCAAATACAGTACAAAATTACAATCAGGCATAATACAAATTACTGGTTCGAAATTACAGAAGTGCAGGTAAAACAGGCAGGCAGGCTTTTTGAAACATTTGGGCAGGGGTTTCGATGTTTTGGGATTGCCGGTGGGCAGGAGAGCGGAGTGTGTGAGAGCCAGTGGGAGGCCATAATCTCAGGTGAGCAGTTTCAATGGAAAGACAGATCAATTACCCTGAGGGTGAGGAGTTAGCTTTTCAGGATTCATCTCAGTTAGTCTTAATTCTTATGCAACTGGCTAACTTGCATTAAAACTAGTCTATCAGATTAAGACTAGTCTGATGGTTTAGACTAGTCTAATATAGTTTTATGCAACCAGCCCCTGCTGCTGTACTAACCTTAAGGGGTTACGGGGAGTGAAACATGTTTTTACACATAGGTCTCTGCTATTGCCAGCTCTGTGACAATAAAAATTAAACAGTATTCAGATCAAATACGGGAGGGGCGAACTTCCTGCAAAGGGGAATTGGGGGTTTTGGGTTTGAATATCCTTGATGTAATGTTTCCTCACTAATCAGGTCCCTCCCCACATCCCCAGTTTCTCAGAAGTATACAAATCCACAGCACTGGGCACCAGTCTTGTGGCATAGCCAATAAGTCTTTCTTGGGGTCTGTGTAGCTTACAAGCTCATAGGCATGTCTACTCTTGTAGCTGCAATTCAAAATGTGAAGTCTGAATGCATGCATTACACAAAGACAACTGAATTTCGTGTAAGGAAAGTGGATAGTAGTCCAATAGGGAGAAATCAGATTTCTACGTCGGCAACAGAAATTACAGATTTACAGACACACAAAATTGCACTGAATCTGTTTTCCCCCCAACACTGTGAGAGGCTTTTGAATCTGAAATAAATAGGACATGGTTACTAAGGCATCAACCCGCTACCTAAAAACCTCCAATATGTATTTCTGTGGATTGATGGAAAACACCTTTAATCTTTTGCTTGAGTGTATTTCTTCTCTTTGGAGTAGCATGTATTTATTTATGGACCAGCTGTGCAGAGAGCAGAAAGAAGGAAGCTGAAAAAAATACTGAAAGGCCACACAAACAGATCTATAATAATGTGTGCCTACAAACAGATAGCTCTCAACACAACATACTGCATCAAGTGTCAATCAAGTCTTATTTTACAAAGTGCCTTGTTCATGGTGAGCTGTAATAAATAATCTACAGGAAGCTTGTAAATTAACATGCAAGTAATGTTACAAAAAATGCATTATTACTTAGCTTCTGACAGCCTCAAAGATGTATTGACAAAGGGAAGGGAGAAAAAGCTTTTAGTTATAATGATCCAAGTTTTTGGAACAGACTGCAAACTTCTCATTAGAGATCCAGACCCAATGGTTCAGAGTCCGGACTAAAAACTCACTAAAAACTAGATCAGGGGCGTCGCTAATACAACTAAAGTATCCAAGAATGAAGAAGTAACTCCACAAAACACTGTTAGCACCCCCCCCGCCCCCGCCCCCGCCCCCGCCCCCGCCCCCAAGTCAGCACCGCTGCCCCACCCCCACTCTTACACTGGAAAAAAACACCATCAGCAGCCCCCCCAATCCTGGACACCTTTTCGAAGCACCCCTAAAACTTGAAGTCTAGAAATGCCCCTGCTTTAGATTAACCCCAGATCTTATGTGGTCTTTTTTAAGTACCACTTCTCATATTTATGTTTTTTTTTTATTCTGTTGTTAATGAATTAATCTGTAATGTATGTTTGTTGAGTAATCTCTTATTTCCCATTACACAAGCAGAGTTACTTATTTCCAGCAAGACCAGCATCTCATTATTTTGGTGAACCATTGTATTCGCTTCTTTGTAAAAGTTGCTAATTTGTAAGTGTCGATGTCTTATAAATTGTTCTTGTTGTTCTCAAACATGTTTTTGTTATTTGGGTACAAGGCGAATTGTGAAGCCTTCGATACAGTGCTCAGTGAAAGGGACTTCAGAAATAAATAATCTTAACAGAGAGATATTAGAAAAGACAGAGGCAGCTCTGTGAACACACTGGAGCTGAGAAAGGGGGAGAGGGAGGTTCACAGAGACACAGAGAACACATGATCTCCCTTACAGCACACCGTGTATTTATATGCAGTAAGAAGTATTGAGTTCTACAATGAGAATGCAGTGCAGCTACAGTAATGTTGTCTAAATATAACCCTTGACCCATGTCTTACGAGAAATCTAGAGTTGGAATTTGGATGAGGCCAGCGATTGTGATTCAGCTGATCAAATAAATAATCAGGGCCAAAACTGTGAAGGGCTTAACAGATGGGAAGAACAGTATTTAGAGGATTATAAAACTGACTGGTAACTGATGTAGACCAGCCAGGCATGAAATAACACTTTCTACCACCAGTTACAGTTCTGGCTGCCTTGTTGTATATAATATGGACCCAGGTAATATCCTGTCGGAGCTACATTCATCTCACTTGAGACCAACTCTGTTCTTCTTGTACAAATCACTTTGCAATAAAGAAAGCAAGCTTCGGCGATTAAGTTAAAGATACAGCTGAGCTAGCCACAGAAAAGGCAGACGGTTACTTTAACAGAATAAACATGAGTGGTATCAGAGGCATGCTAACAAGTAAATATTAACTTACAGAAACCTGTATACACCATAAGGCAAACTGTACTGGACAGATGAACTCACAGGAGACCATGATAACATAAAAGGTCAAGTGTTGCATTAACTTTTAGGAGGCTTTTGTGCATCATAAAGTTATATAAGCTGATATACTCTAACAAACAGGATGACACTGGAACATCATTCATGGTGTTGGTATGAGTATTGTACGCTTTCTCCAACAGCTCAGTAGATTCATGTTCAATTACAGTTAGAGTGAAATCTAGGCTGCATTCCACCTGCAATTTATTACTAAATAAACATGTTGAGTTATGTACAGGATTGTACAGGATTTACTGGGATAAAGAGGGAACTAATTAGGACACAATGAATAGCATAACATTAGAAGATTAGAATGCTTTGATTAGAATTCAGATCGGCCGTGCCTGGTCAATATTCTGGGATGCAGCACCTGACCTACATTATGGAAGTTTAAATGCTGACTGAAGTCTCCTCCCTATTAAATCAAACGAGAGCACGTATAAATCCGTCCTATACATCAATCACATCATCTCGAAAAGCTTTCACATCTGGTAACGCACACCAGAAACATTTGAAAGTGAAACACACGGAAACATTATCTGGGACGGATGCGAGTACATGAAAATGATCTGGATAGTCCTGTTATGAAAGCTGTGCCACAAAAATGTTACATCATTGCAATGTTTAGCGGGGACTGTTTAACGCTTCAAACAGCTGCTTATTGTGCCTCTGTGCAGACTATTTGCAACTGCTCTTAAAAGGGTCTGGAAAGTGCATGATCACTGAAGAGCCATGTCAGGTGTGGCTCAGCAGAGCTTTCTAGCTGTGAAATATTTACACATCCTGTCAGATGAAGACACAGAGGTAATCCCCCCTTCTGCATAATATCCACGAATTACGATCTGGTGCTGCCCAAACTAAGTAAATCAAGTCTCAAAACACATACAAATGAACATGCACGGTTAATGCATGCGGGTGGCATGTGAACAGTAGTAATCCGACGCTTACATGGACTCAGTCAGTCTTAACTTTTGTTAAATGACAGCTACCCAATGTATCAACTTTGGCAAGCCTTTACATGGCAACAGCCAAACGTCAGTATCTCAAAGAGCCACCGTGTGCTATAAAAACAGCAATATTTAGCTAATAACATCTGTATGAAGGAAAGACTCAAAAACTAAACACACCTAACGGTTCACCACTTGCAAAGCACCCCAGCGTTTTACATTCAATTGAGGAAAATAGCCTATACATATTTACACCGATGAGCATTGCTGCATGTTTGAAATGAATATACAAACTGCTTATGTTCACTAGGTATAATCATAACACACTGTGCATTACATTAGGCTTATATTTCAGACTGGATCTTCTGATCATATTACGCCAGATAGCTTTTACACCTCTACGATAGGTCGCTTTCGTGTAGTGCAGATTTCCGCGGTTCTGCACAGACCTGCACTGCTCCGCCAATGGGATCGCTGCGATTCTGCAGATGTGCGCAGAACTGCGGAAATCTGCGCAACAAGAACACGACCACAAATGCCAAACAAACAGCGCATTTTCCAGGGTGCCCGTGAGAACTTACTGTAGCCGCTCTGTGCATTGAAGCTTTCCTACCTGTTCATTTTTTGCTGCGACACTAGTAGTAGCAGTAGAAGTAGCAGCAGCTCTTGGGTCCGGCACCAACATGTCCATGTTCTTCTCTTCTCGGGTCGCACCCGAATACGAACTCCGCATCTGAGCTGGGGAACAACAGCGGGCAAACTGTTTCGAAAGCCCCGGTGACAGTGACAGCGCCCGGGCCCCCATGTGCGCCTGTCCGGTCAGGAGAAAGCGGCAGCACTTGCCTCCGTGCATTGCCATCGCTCTCCGTGCGGGTTTAAGACTCCTGGCAGAGAGAAAGCCGTACATTGAAAGTGCGAAAAGTGCCCGAGTCCTCCTGCTCCGCGCAGCGCCGCCAACGCATGCTGGAGGCACATGCGCCAGTCAGAGCGGGGGACGGGAGGGACTGGCAGTCACGGCAGCCAATCAGAGAGGGGGCTTGAGAGAGTGACAGTCATGGCAGCCAATAATTTCCATTCGCTGTTGGGGGGGGGGGATATCGCGCTGCTTCCTGGGTAATGTATTTTCCAAATCCCTATTTCCAGTGACAGCAGTGGGAGGGTCTGCTGTAGACTGTGCAGAAGTTGCACATTTCAGTCAGTTTCTCGGCTTGTAGTGGGAGAAGTGAATTGAGCGACTTTATTTCTCATTATAACACTGCGCCATGAGTACATTGAATAAGCTTTACTTATTGTGAATACTTAAATGGAAGATGCATATATGTACATGTATAATGTAGTATAAAGATATTACACATATATGACATTTTAAATATAAATGATTAATTCATTAGTGTGAGTAGGACATTTATGAATCCACATGTTAGATTACACATTTACTTTATAACTAATAAGACTCTAATGACACCAAACTACAGTTTGCAGTGTTTCCCATGGTACACCACAGTGACCACACTATTGTATTATTTATTTCATAGCAGACACTACATAAAGGAAGTATCTCTATATGTTTTGTTCTTGTCCTTGTTGTTGTTTTACTGTGTTATCTTCCTTATACAAAGGCCTTCAGCTCCTACAAACCAGAAATAGATCCACCTTTTGCGTAGTGTCATAATTTCAGCGATTTAAATATATTTTTGTCTTATCTATAATTAATCTGCACCTGAGAACATAGTCTTGTTTTCTTGTAAGATCTGACGATTTACAGCAGATGCCTTTACTGTAAAATACAATTAATTGCAAGTAATTGCAGAAATTCAATCATGTTAGCAAAATGTATTAAAAATGTATTCATTTGTTTATTTTATTAAAAAGTCACTCCAGTTTGTACATTGACTTGGGTCGTTATTTTAGAAAAGTTACTGGTTACATCAGCTCTTTCCCTTCATCACACCCTGTGGACCGCAGCATAGTTGTGGCATTTTAAATTGGAGCATCACCCGAAGAATACTGATTTACAATCACGCCTCCCTAAATAACTTTACGGCTGTGAATGATTAACATGTTCAGAGTAACAAGGTCACGCACATGTGCAGTTTATGTGTTCTGTGAGCTGGCTGGGCGGGGCTCTGATTACCCATGTGTGGCCGGCATGGTCCTGTCACAGTCTGTACTGGGCTGCACATTGACTCCATGCCCTTTGGCACGGGCCAGTCTGCTTGAAGTGAGTGTGACACCTCCATGCTGGCTGTACCTTTCGTGTCACATAAGTCTTCCTTTTCAAAGTGCGAGTGCCAAAAAGAGCAACAAATCATCTCCACTAAAAGACCTGTGATGCCAGGGGTTTGAACACTCTTTCAAATCAGATGGAGATTTGTCATTGTAACAGAATCATCTTACACACTATGAGCCCAGTCTCACTTGCATGCATGTAAATGTGGGATGTAGAATTTCCTGATCCATCATAATAGAATGGTGTGTTCCTCATATAACATATACCTTTACCCCATACATGAACACCCTGTCCTGGCTCACAGTGCCTACAGTTCATGTTAATCATGTCAAATTAAACAAACTATTGCTTCCATTATGTAGCACGCGATAATGATAAAGGCTGCTGCCCCTACAGAGTAAACCAGGCTGGTGTTTGACAATCAAACCTTTTCCTGACACTGCAGACAAGCCTCCACTACAGCTAATCTCTCAGCCCAACACGTGAGCTGCTCTTTCTGTATAAACCGATGGTTGAATTGGTCAATGAATAGATACATTGACTAACTGATGTTAAATGCATAAGCTTCTCATATTTTGAATTTTAACAATGTCTGACTACTTTATTGGAATCACATGGTAGGACAGTATCCTTACGGCCTACAATTAGATGTTTTCGTAGTTCCATTTCCTATATTGTTGTCAATTTCAGCTAAGCTTCAGTTTTTTTTTCATTGTTTCTTTCTTTCTCTCTATCTTTAAGTTGCTTCTGGAGGCCAGTAGTATCTGTGCCCACTGCAATCATTGCAGTTGTCCACAGCCTTATTAAAAATGCACCGCTGTCAGGATGATGGAGGTACAGAGATTGTTTTAAGTCTGTGACAATGCAGAATACAGAGATGTGCAGGTGATCTGTGTTAAAAAAAAGTCTGTACAAGAATATAAATTAGTAGAGCTCTCTCTTTAAAATAAAGGGAACAATAAACAGACTACTTGTAAACAGCATATTCAATGTATTTGAAATAAAGGAGCTATCTGACAAACAATACATGCAGTTAGGTCACTCCTCAGTTGTTCTTCTTCAGCAGCTAGAGCCATCACATTTTGACAACTTTGCTATCAAAACCTTATTCTGACAGGTTTCTGCTTCAGTGCTATTTCTATTGTACATTTTCTGTAGACAAAAATGATAACTATTTAAGTTGCATCACTAGCAAGAAATAGGTCTCAACAGGACAAAATAAAGTTGGGTGTTTTAGATTTAGTCGTATTGGTTCAGAGTGTAATTCAACCCTGACTTTAAAACAGAAGCTCTAGGGGCAATATTCCAGTTTGGCAGCCACTAACTCCTGCATTCATCTGTGTGAAACAAAAAGAAATTGCTCTTTAAGAGACTTTTCCGTTCAGTAGCAGAGATCGGGATGTGTTTTCCATGTATTGTGTGTCAGAGGTCCGCAGTCTGCGATCTGAAGTTCCAGAGTCCAGGGAAGACTGAGGGCAGGAGAACTCACATTGTCAACAGAAATTATTTCTTGGACTGACAGACATGTCAAACCCATCAAATAACTACAGCAAGAAAGGCAAAAAGAACTGCACTGCCAAGTCAAAGTCAGATGTCACTGTGAAACTCCTCGGCCACCCCTGTGAGTTCAGCCTGCAACAGTGAGTAAAGTTCAGAACATCAAATTCTTTTTTTGGTTGCCAGCACAAAAAAAAGGACTTTGTAACACTTCAAAAAGTAGTGAAGAAGGGTATCATACTTGCCAGTAAGGGTACAAGAAACAGATAGCAAGATAGCCCCTCCCTGTTTATTGCCTCTGATCCTTTAACTCTGAAAATTTGGTCAAGGAAAGAAAATACATTGATTCTTCATCATTGTCTGTATTTTTTTTATATTTAGCATCAGTATTGCTTTCATAACCCTTGATCAAGGAAGACGTGAGTGTGTGTTTTGTGGGTGTGAGAGAGTGAGGCCTACCCAATGAAATTAAATCCACCAAGACAACAATCTGAGGGCAAAACATGCCAGAAAATGTCTAGTTTTCCAATTAAAGCATTTTGGGAATGTTGAGCTGAACATGCATAACTTTTCAGAGATGTCTTTTTCTTAAAAAAGAAAAAAAAAAGAAAACAATACCTCCAGTTTCAGCTTTGAATGGATTTATACTCTTTTTGCCGCTGCACAGCATCTCTCCTACCTTTGTTCTATGGGACAATTCCTCTCACTGAATCGTCTGGTCTGTCAAGTTCTGCTTGAATTTTGAAAATTACTAATAATAATCTCCATACAAAGGCAAACTGACAGATGAGATTAGCACGCAAGCTGATCCTTTTTTATTATTATTAACAGCAACAGTACAACAATAGTGAAACTGGTAAATCTGTTTAAACCAAAAACAATGCATCCCTTTAGTGTAACCCTTAATTAACCATTTATGTGCTGTTTATTTCACAAGCAATTCAATGGCAAATATTAGGCAGTCGCCTGGGTTGCCAGAATTCGGTGTCAAAACGGAACTACATAATAGAACTTTAAAATAGAATTGTCTCAGAATGTCAGCAAAACCCTGAGCTGCACTATAGCGTGCATGTCATACAGACTACACAGTAATAGCCTGATTAACATGTGACAGCTTTAGTCACGGTGTGCAGGATGGAGCTGCTGAACGTGACAAACAGAACTGTCATGACTAGTCATTTGCATTCAACCAGAAAATGCATACATTATTTATTGTTGCATGTATTTATTTATTGAAGCACTTTACAAAAACATTCAGATTCTAACAGCCAGTCTTCTTACAGTGACAATGCAATAACTGTACAAAATGAAACCAATAAAAATGCAATAAAATAGGATCGGAGAATGATACAATATTTAGTGACTCGATGAGATCCTTCAGCCAGTTAGATGTTGTATTAAAAACCACTTTGCTTTAGCTTCAGCTGTTATGGCTGGTAGGGTTTGCCCTGGCGGTTGATTTCTTAAGTTCATTGTTCAACAGAGCATTAGAATATCACCAATACATTGCAGTTAAATGCAGCAAAACACAAATAGTTTCTGTTCGGGTTTATTTTTGAGTTGATCATGACAAGGGACACACATTGCCCTCAGGGAGCTGTGAAATGCAATGTAAACTCCAGGTGTTTTTGGAGACGGAGGCAGGCATTGAGAAACGAGGGAGTACATGACAAACTTGGGCTAGAACTGGCTTTAGGCTTGCAAATTCAAAAGTCACCTAAGAATGTCATTGAGACTGCAGAACTCCATCGGTGGGACTTTCACTTTCAGCTTTTTTTTGTTTTTTCAGTTTTATTGTTTGGTTTGTATGAGGGATTGGACAGGAACTATGCTCTGAAACATGGTGTTTTCAGCACCATGCACAAAGCAGCTGATCCAGATAGCACCTTGTATATAATTTATATGTATCCTCATGAAGTGACCAATGGCCAATGGGTGTGTATTTATCAAGGCCATGCTGTACAATGAAAGAGTGATTTACATTTTCAGATCCAGCTGCATCCACACTCTCGTAGCTTTAGCATTTGTGATCACATTAATTTAAGAAAACATCATTGATGTGAAGGGCTGTCAGAGCAAATCGCACTGTGAGAAACACGGAGGACCAAAAGGCCATCGCAAGCTCATTGTTTGAAACCCCTGGTGTGAGCTTTCCTTTCTTGAATAAGTCTTACATTTACTTATATGGGCAAGCTGATATATCTACTGGAAAGTGAACAGTTTCCTCACAGTTTGCGAGGTTTTGAACATAATGTCCTTGATGCTTATCAAGTGACCACAGACGACTTCTGTCATTGTGTATTCAACAGGGTGGGAGAATGAATGTAGGTTTACAACCAGAAGAAAATATTTGCACAGTGAAATTGGAATGGCAGGAAAAATCTAGAGGGAAATTAAAAACACACTCTCACTCAACCAGACTATGTTTTCTTTCAGTAAATTTTAACAAGGTTTCAAGGTTCCTGGGGTGAACAGACAAAAGTGCATATTGACCCATACTTAATGCTTAATGATGGAGAACTGGCTTCTAAGACTGTGTCGCAGAGCAGGGCAGTTCCTTATGGAAGTATTATTCTCTCAGTTGAATTCCATATGCTCGTTGCAAATACTTTGGTATCTGTGTATTCAACCTTTGTGTTAAATCATCTGTGCAGTCTGTGTGTGTAGCTGTACCAGCAGACTTTCTAAAGAGTCTAATCTACTGCTGATAAAGACAGCACCTCTTGATATACAGGGAACCCATTGTTCTCTGATCTTCAGGGAAGGACAATCATCAGCCTTGAGGCAAGTCAACACTCTGACAGGAGATCTCAGTGTCTCTCTTTGGGGATCCTGAATTCAGCCAGCAAAAAATGGCTTATAAAAGCTGTATCACTTTACAATGCAAAAGGAATGCCGGCATATCTTGTGTTTTTGTGTAGCTGAGAATGTGTGTGTTTTTAATAAGCAATGTAAAGCTGTGCAGATTTAATAATAAACTAACGCATTTACATGCGCATGGGAATTTCATTTCATTTCAAATGAGTGAGTTTTCCCCAAAAAATATTCTAACTTCAGCACAGCAATAAGACAGCTAGGAGTTCACACGTTCACAAGTCTAAGAGAGAGAAACACTGGGGGCTGAGCAACACAACAATAACACAACAGCTTCTCAACTCCTGCCTGTCCATGATTCCTGGGGACCAAGCCTGTTTTCATAAAAGCCCACAGAGGCCGCTTTCTCTCAAATGAAGCAGCCTGAAAATGGAGCCCCGACTTGCTGCTTTGATGGTTTGTGACTGAAATTATAATTCACTCTGATCTTGCTCTGTAGTGCTACACATTAGAGGAGAAGTCTTCTTCAGGCCAGGACAGTGTTCCTCTGATGTGAGAGCTGTCTGTGAGGGAACTGCTGTTCTGTGGCCAGTCAGATATCAAAAGAGAGATAGGTCTCTGCCTATCAGCAGTTCACAGAAAGATCGCCACTGTCCAAGGAGGGATCAATCGATGTTCAGAGGATCAAAGAAATGTCAATGACTGAGTGAACCCCAGCTCACGGCCCCTGACTCAGCTCTCACTGTGGACTGCTCTGGAGGCAAGTGGATTTTATTCATAATTACATACACTGCTTCGAGACCTATATCCTGTGTTAAAAATAACCAAGACATGAATTTCCCACTGCAACACATAAGTTATTTGTTCGATGATTCTTAAATTGTCTGAATGTCATACAACTATTTTTTTTTATCTCATTATATCTAAATTTAAACTAAGACATAATACAAAAGAAATACACAAAAGTCAGGAATAACATGACACATTTTATAGCTTTGCAGAGGCATTTTAAACTCTGAGTATTAAAACTAGGACATTTTGCAGTAAATGTAGATGTGTGGTAAGTGCAGACCTTTTTGCATTCTAGATCCTGCCAATCCAGTTTTTGAAGCGCCTGTATTTGTGAAGTGTTTATTTATTTTTATCTTGTATTTTATGTTTGTAAAGTACCTTGGAATGAATGCAGTAGATGTATGCAGTAACTTATATAAGTCTTTTCGCTGGTATTCACACACCCTTCAGTTGAAACAATGTTATTCTGTGATTATATATGTTTAGAGTTCGCTGGACACTGGTTCAGCCTAAAGCAGACTCTAAAGACTCCAGTTGACTTCACCACAGTGGTTGGGAAGCCTGACCCTGGAGGTCCACAGATCTTGAAGATTTGTAGGTCTCATTATATCCCCACTAGTTCACCATCTGGAAACAATGCCTAATTGGTTGAGTTCAGCCAATAAATTGTTCCGTTGTGTCACTAGGGACTGAGGTGCAACACAATACAGAGCACACTGGTCCCTCCACTGCTTTCAGGATGTGTTTAGTGCACAGGTGACCAGAAGAGGGCAGCAGAGGACAAGGAATGGACAGAGTTTGTTCTTCCCAGCGCTGAGACCATGAACACATATTCCCACTTTAAACACGGGTCCTATCCTTTCACAAGCAGCCCCTTGCACACCTCAGTGGCCTTGGCATCCTGTTGGTCCAAGTTTCAGATCAATATCACAACTACAGGCTACACAAGCCCCCACAACATTGTCAGACCCGTGGACTCTTGTTGCTCTAAAACTTGCCTGTGAATGTGTCTGTGTGGTGACACCTAGTGGAAGAGAGATGACATCACTGTCAGGGAGAGAAAACTGCTGCTCCTGAGGGCACTGACTCTTCTGGTTTCTGTTTCATCACCTGAACGCTGAATTAACTGATGTAATTAATTGGTACATTTTATTTTCATGAGCAATTATGCATTGACAAACTGCCTCTACACATTCACAAAGCTGGGCCTTGACTCCTGGGTTAAGTGAACACGTGTACCTTGGCTGGAGTCCAGCATGAGTACTGAGCTGGCCAGAGGGTGAGCATAGCCTGGACAGTGACTAATGAGGGACTCGAAGTGAGTCAAAGCCCAGTTGTGTATATTGACCTTTGTGTGATATGCGTATTTAACCCACAGTTGTATTAGGTCACACACTAATTCTTAAGCTATTTTCCATACTTTTCGCACATTACTTAAAAACACTTAAAATACATTTACGTCAGATATACAATCAAATGTCCCTCCTAGCAAGTCTGTCGGATATCTTTTGTCATGGAATCTCCTTAAAAGATCTTAACACATATCCAAGCCTGATTTAAAAACATGAACAATGGGGTATATAAAGCTGAACTACTGGTGAACATTTTTATTTGGGAGGTAAACCAATAGTTGGGGCAGTAGTGTGGAGTGGTGGTCAGGGCTCTGGGCTCAGCTACAGAGGGTCATGGGCTCAATCCCTGGTGGGGGCACTGCTGTTGTACCCTTGAGTAAGGTACTTCACCTAGATTACTCCATTAAAACTGTATAAATGGGTAAATGTAAAAAATAATGTGATACATTGTAAGTCACCCTGGATAATAATAATAAACCATAACTGATGTAATAGAGGATTAAGTTATGTGTTCAGGGCACACTTTTTAATGCTTTTTCATATAAATTATTTGATTTCTTTGGGTGATGTTTTAGTTTGTTACACAAGTTTCATAAACACTCCAAGCATATATAAATTGATGTTTAAGTGCCTCAGGGGGTGTGCTGTAAACATACTTTATTGTTTCCCTGCACTTTAATAATATTTCACTCTCTATATTTACCTAGTAGGCTTCAGATGTTATGAAACAGACATTGCGAATCCGTGGCCAAACATAGAATCAATCCATCTCCAAGACAAGGCACGGGGCAAATTCATGATTTCCATCATTTATTAAAAACAAAAGTTTTGTTTTGTGTTATTTGTATTTTAGACGGTTGTTTTACTAACAAGTATAAAATGTATTGATATGTGTTCTATTTTGGAACGCACTGTAAAAGTTTCTGTCCAATGTAATATGTGCACTGCTGGAGGGTTTTATTTGATTTTCTGGTTGATATTCATATTATTATATATAGCCCAGGTCCTTCCATAGACCCAGAAACCAAAGCAGGATGGTAGTGCTTGTTTACTGTGGCATTGCTCTGGATCAAGTCTACTCAAGACTCTCCTCTTCCCAGATGTGGTGATAAGAGCAGCTTTAAATAGGAGGGTGAGTCTGTGCCTGTCTGTGCAGGCAGGGTGACTAACCGAATCACAGGCCCAGGGTGAGAGGCAGTAGCGGAGATGTGTGACTGTCCATTCCATTAACCATTCTCTGATTCTGTAGAAAAGGCGGCGGCTTTCAATTCTTGTCCAATGACATCATCTGGAAACCACCTTGAGGTCTTGCTTTCATAATTTGAATATATGATCTGCAGCCATGGCCCCAGAGAGACACAGGATGTTCGTAGTCTGGTTAAGCTTTGAACAACTAAACTGATTTGATTGGCACTAGTTATGTTTGGTTCAGGTGGCCATTTCCAGCTTTCAATGAGGTCTAGAGGACTGTGGCTTTCAGGACCAAATCTCTGGTGTGAGGTGTGTGCTTGAGACTCACTTGCCTGGCAATTCATAATGGAGATGTGCATCCTTGTCTAACTTTGAGAAGAAAGCTGAATGATTTGAATATCTTCAGACACTTTCAGCTTTCACTGCCTCCACCACTGGCTTACCTGAACCAGATGAACAAAGTTGCCCAGTGAAGCTCCTGATCAATCAGAGAAACCCCAGGATTGATGTTAGCTTGATGAACATGTAACCTGACCATCAGTTTTTCGGTGATGAACATCAGTCTGTTCCACACAAAAATATCTGCCTTGTTATAATATTTCACAGGTAACTCTACTAAATTGCTGCCAAGTGTTTATTTATAAATCAATAAGATTCCTTGAAAAATAAAATGATTTAGTAATAACACATTTATAGGTTTACTTTTTTTTATTTAAATTAAGAAATGAACAAACACTGACATACAGATTTATTTTTAAGCATTTGAAAACTATTAGAATCCGAAAAAAAAAAAAAAAAAGTCTGGAGAAATGTAATTTTGAACTACAGATGCAATGGCTCTCTACAGGTCGCTTTCCACAACTTTGGGTGACTTGCAGAATGAGAGGATTTCGCCGTGCTATAAAAATACAATATTTTTTTTTGGTACAGTTTTTAAATGATAATTTTCTCCAAGGGTTGGGGCACTGCAACACTATAAACATCGCACATAATATTTTGTCAGGCTACAGCAAAATAATCCTCAGGAATTGTCCTAAACATCAGTTTCCTCCAACAGAGATGAGCAGCAGCAACAGCAAATTGCCATAAGTCCCATCATCCAGCTGTTGCGGCTCCTGCATTAAAGTGTTCGGTACATCTCTTCACTTGTGACTGCTGCACAATAGTTTTTAAATTTTGATTTCAAAGGAATGTTTAAAGTTTACAGTTCTCGTTCAAATATTGCAATATTATCCATTCAGTGCTGGCTCTCCAGGAATCATTAACACAAAAATAAAAATAATAATCACTTAAGAACAATCCCCTGCCATATCCCCCCCACCCCCACCTAGAGAAAAAAGGAAACGCAGACTCAGCTAGTGTATCTCAGCAGTGCTCTGGATTACAGTGAAGACCGCTTCTGTGTGAAGTGTGTATTGGGTCTGGCAGAGCAAGCAGCCACAGAGAGAGGCATCCAGTTCACTCGCTCCATTCAACCTCACAGGCAGGTGGAAGCAATACAGTTTACATTGGTTTATATTGATTGACCAGCAGCCAAGACATGCTGCGTAACAGTGGCTCCTAACCCACAGTGCTGTCTGAACTGATCTCTTATTGCACAGCAAGCTTTGATCACAGACTTCAATAAAACCAGCAGCATGACATTCCCATTCTGTCATGTACAACATCAACGAGAACAAAACAAAAAGGAAAATAAGATAAAGTCCACAGAGCTGAACTTGCATGACAGAAATGAGAGGCAGAGGTCAAGAAAGACCCTATAGTTAAAAAACAAAACAAATGTGTCCCTCTTTATTCAATACAGGGTGGCCACAAGGACAGGAGAACTGGAATGATGTGTGAGTATCAAGTCTCATTGCAACCAGCACCCACTACACACGTCTGCTTTCTTCTCTACCCAATTGTGTGACTGGTAGAGTTCAGTGTGGAACATACAGAGCAGCCCAGCCACACGTGAATGCCATTCAACCCACCACCCTGTCATCTCTAAAATATATTTTTTTTAGGCCATACTATATTTTGTAATGCTAATATAGGGGGTTCAAAGGTCAGCAACAAAAAGTCACGATGTCTATAATCAACCATAAATACTTAATTTTGGGTTAACGTAGTTATGCTTAAGGTGAGATACGCGATGGCTGCTGGCTGAGGCCCGGACATGTTGCCTGAGATCTGCAGGTTTCTGTGGAGAAGCTCGCCTGCTTGTCATTCCTGTGTTGCTCCACAATTGGCCTGCCTCCTCCAGCTAAACTGGAGCTTAAATCTTAAATTAGTCCAAAATATTAAAGGAAAAAAACCAAACAAATAAACAACAACAAAAAAAAACAGATTGTCAATTTACATAACAAGTAAAGACATAAATACAAGTCTATTTTAAAACATCAAAAATAGAAAAAAGAAAAATAAGAATAGTACTAAAAATTGAAGGAGTCTCAATTAGAACAGAAGAGCCCTTCTCTCTGTCAGAAATGTAGTGTCTTTGCAGTGGCTATCGCAGGAGGGGCAGGTGTGTCCATTTTAATGTCATCCTCGTCTCTGGGACATGGGGAGGAATGCACTGTACATAGTGCAAATAAGCATGGACTTCTTGTCCTTCCTGTGTCCTGGTGACGAAGCCATGTGCGCGAGTCCCAGGGCCATGGCTGGAGTTGCGATAACACTGTTTCCAAAGTCAATCTGACTATCTTAATCTACTTCATATCACCGCAAGCCCCTTGCCTTCAAAGGTCAGGCTTCCGGCAGAGCTCCCATTCCCAGATCATACCTCCCCACCAACTCTCTTAATACTTTCCTGAACACAGGCCACATCCCACCTGGGGAGGAGAGGACTACACCAATCTCCAGGAGATGTGACTGGGAGGAAGTGAAAGTACTGTTTTTTGGGTGTGTAAGCAAACAAAGTAAACAAAATTGGGGGGGGTGGGAAGAATCACCTTAGCCCTTGAAGGTTCTCCTGATGCTCCTGTCTTTGATCAGGGAGGGGGCATGGGTGTGGGCATGGCAAGTGAGGGGAGGTGAGGTGGGGAAGCTTGCTGTTCATTTTGCAAGAGTTCCTGTTTAACTCTCCCCTCTTCTCCCCACCTCCCTTTCCAGTTCCACATCTTCAGGCCAGCCTTAGATCAGTCCTGCTCCTCCCTGCTGCAGTCTGGACTGGAGGATTACCTGCTCAGTGGCGCCGCCCCAGTGGCAGCTTTCAGAGGGCCAGCAGGGTGGGGGAGTTGAGGGAGTCTGAGGACTGGTCTCCGCTGCTGCTGCTGCGTCGGTGGGCTTTCGAGCAGGACTCGGAGGACGGTGAGGGGCTGTCCTGCTCCAGCATGCTGGGGTAGGTGAAGATGAGGTTGGGAGCGTTGGGGGTGGTGGCAGGGGTCGATGTGATCACCACGGGGGTGTTGAGGCTGTCTCCCTCAGGGCAGTACAGCCCGGTAACCCCACTACCACCCAAGCAGATGGGCTTGATGACGGAGCGCTGGGGTTTTCCCAATAGCGAAGTGGCCAGCCCGCTGTCTCCAGAGTCGTCCATTGGCTCCTGCTTCACGACCACCGGGCTGAGGCCGTGCAGGGGCCCGGACATGGTGCGCATGGACAGGGAGAGAGGGGCGCACTGCTGAGGGGCCTCTCCCTGGTGCCGCTCCTCCGGGGGCAGCTTACACACAGGGTTGTGTGCCACCAGCATGAACTCCAGCTTGTCCTTCTCCTTCTGCAGGGTCTCAATCTCTTTCTGCAGGCCGGCTTTCTCCTCCTCCAGCTTCTCAGTTTCCTGCACAGACACACAGAGGAAGAGAAGGCAGTGGTCAGATGCTGGTTATTGGGCCACAAAGACATGGGCGCTCTGGTGTTTCCTATAGTACATTAGTCTGCCAGGGGCCACCCAGAGCAGAGGTGTGCTTTAGTTTGCAGTGGATGCAGAGGAACAAAGGAGCTGTGTTTCCTGAGGAGCAATCGTGTCAAAAGGAATGAGGATAAGATAGTTGGGATGCTGCTGCAACATGGGCAGACATTAACCCCTTTGCTCAAACATTAATAAAAGTGGTCCATAACCATATTTAGTCTGAACAAGAACAATACTGTAGGTTGGTCTTGGGGAAACACTGAGGCTGTTTCAAGACTTTTTTTTTTTCCATTATTATTTTGATAATTATTATTAATAAATCAGTTATCAATCATCTTACAAAACAAATTGTTGGGAACCCTGAGCTGCAATTTACACACATATACACTCTTTTTAGAGATGGAAAAGCAGATCTACAATTCATTTTAAATGAAAACATACATGCCTACTCTTCACCACTTCCTTTCCTCTTGAAGCTGGCATATGATCAAAATCATATTCTATTGCGTAAGCCGGAAACACGCTTTAAAATTGAGACTTGACCTATGTGCTACATCAGGATATTGGTTGTAATGTCAACATTGACCACCAGAAGGCACGGTTTGCTTTTTGCTCTTCCTTCTCCCAGCTTGTTGTTTCGCTGTAGTAATTCAGCCAGGCTAATCTTCTGCTAAAATCTAACTTCAAGTAGTCACATTTAAAGATGAGCCTGAAACCTAAACCCTTCCCCCTATTCTCAAATTACGAAACCTCTTATAATGACTTAATATGTGGGGCAACTGTACATTACAAATTATAAAAGCAAGACAACATAGTGAACAAAGGGGACTTCACAGCTGCTTAAAGATTTCAGTCTGTAATGATTTTCTTTCATCTTCTAATGAATCCAATAGTATCCGTCACACACAGCACTGTTAAAGACTGCTGTACAAATACCACTGCCAGGGGCGCGGGGAGAGAGCGCTTTCCAGGCCAGGACTCTGCACTCTCGGAAACAGTGGATTTAACCTTCAGCAAAGACAAACACCGAAAACTACTGCAGCTCATGAACTGCATACTAAAACTCTGGGTTTGTAAGATAGACTTCCACGACAATAGGATATTGTGAAATGGATTATTACTATTACTGTACAAAAAGAACAACTAAAAGGAAGACAAACTCCTTAAAAAGCAGAAGCTGGTACAGGCGCTGGGCACTGGGCACACAGGGCTGTGGAACACGGTCCAAGAACAATCAAGTCCAGAGAAACAGCACAGGAGGGGAAAACAGGAACAAGGAAATAAACACAAAGCACATATAACAGAAAAGAAAAACCTTCCTTGTTGCATTATCTGTTCCTTTTTTCCCCCTTCTACAGAGCTAGGGGTGTGGGGGTGGGGGTGGGGTGGGCAAGGGTGTACTCTGAGGGAGTTGTGCTTTGGTCTGCAGTATCAGTTAGGCAGGAGGAGCACTATGCCCCTAGGGACATTCCAGCCTGCCTTTGACTGGCAGGGTGATCATTACTGCAAGAGAGCTAATTATTTCCATTAAACTATTTGCTGTCTGACTGGAAGAGCTGACTGCAACCCAGCCTTACCCTGACAAGGAAGACTTTAGACAACTGGCTGCAGTAAAACAATAAACAGAGAAATAATCTCTCTCTGAAGTCACTACAGGCATAGGGGTAGGACGGGAGGAGGGGGGTAAGGGACTCAAAACAGTCCTGGAAGAGGGATGTTTTAAAGCAGTTTCTACAGCCAGTGTTTTTCAGCCACGGTCAGACTGTCCCCGGTGTCTGTATGTGGGAGGGGACGGGGATTTATGGGGAGAGAGAAGGGGCGCACACTCACCCCCTGCAACATTTCGGTCAGCTCTTTCCGTCGGTTGCGGCACTTGGCAGCGGCTAGTTTGTTCCTCTCCCGCCGCACTCTCCTCTTCTCTTCCTCTTCGGGGGAGAGCTATAGGCAAAAAAAATAAAATAACACACCGTCACTGGAGGTAACCTCGCATATAGACATTATCACACACAGGTAAGTATCACGCCTTGACTGCCTAAACTGATAATGCACACATAAGAAGCACAGGTTCGAAAAAAAAGGGGAACCCATCTTTCCATCTGGCTTGTCAAGTCCTAAGAAGCTCATTGATCTTATTCAAAATCTCCTGAAGGATTTCGAAATGTTATTAATTTCTGATGATACACAACTTTTAATTCACGCAAGCAGATGTTTCCAAAGAGTTGCAGGTTTTCATAAAGGGAACTGGCCCCACCACACTCAAGTGCATGTATATACTCTCAGTCCTGCATCCATTTTCACTTTATATCCATTTCCCCAAAGGACTCCCATTGCTCCTCCACCAGCACTGCACTGAGATACCACAACTATACTAAGCATCGATAAAGACATTCAAAAAGCTGCCACAGTTGTGCTACAGCTGATCTGACCGTGCCTTTAATAACAGCTCAGAAACTGCTCCACAGCAGCTGACCCGAAATGCAACACACAGTTAATTAATGCATTATAGATGCGCGTTGCCATGGCCCCTCCTTCTATTCTTCTGCACATTCATGACCAATGTTTCCGCATGGCACATTACTGCCCTGGTTACCAGAGTCATGCAGAGCTTCTGAACGCATCCTAGGGTTCAGGGGAAGTGGACAGGTTTTGGCCCTTACCTGTTCATCTCTCTTGCGGCGCCCACGAGTGTCACCAATGGAGCGGATGACGCCGGGTCTGGCTAGGGGTGTGTGGCCCATGTGCCCGGGGCCACTGGAGCTGGGCAAGCTGTAGGGGTGTGAGCGTGAGTAGGGGCTGGACATGGAGGTGATGACAGTGGGCTGCACCATCCACTGTAGGTCCTGGCTGGTGGTGATGGCGTTGATGGTGGGGATGAAGGCACTGCTGGAGCCAGGCATGTCGACCCGATACTTCTGTGAACAAGAGCACACACACAGGCAAGACATGAGCAGGGGCCACAGGAGCAGAGACAGAGAGTCACAGGCTGTGTTTTGATAATATCACAGAAAACACCTCTCAGGATTTTGAAAAGATGTGCTTGCTACACAAACAGGCATGGAGTGTATTCTAGATTTCCTTGAATCTGGGACTGCCCAAATGTAATTGCTAATCCCTTATATCATCCTGTATTTAAGTGGTACGTTCCTTAATGTCTGCCATCTTAAAGTAAAATAAAATCTCCATGGTTTCATTTATATAAATCAGATGAAGAATGAGAAAATGCAGTATTACTGGGCAAGCGCATAACAGCACATAGAAAACTGTCAATCAATGAAAAGATAAGGAGCTGTCAGCTAGAGACACATTCAAATTTTCAATGCACGTGTCTAAGAAATAATTGGTTTCCCAACGCAAAATGGAAAGATTGTTTTCTGTCGTCATATTTTCCAATTAAAAATGCACATCAAATTTTGCATTACTCAGTTTTATCTTTTAAAAAGCAGATGGTGAACCGATAAAGGCAGCACTGATATTACAGACAGCCATTAATCATTGTAAGACACCATTCAAATGCACACATCCTCAGTTTTAAACCATAGTAGCTGGGGAATATTCAATCAGCAACCTTATCAGCAAGCCTTATAAAAATATCATGACAGCAGGGTTAGTAGCTTGGAAAACCCACAATTGCACCTCTGACTAAACTGTAGGGATGCTTTCATTACATACAGAGAGGGGTAATGATGTAATGGAGCTGGATTACAGTTACAGATCTAGACCCTGGAGAGTACAGAGTTGTTCATCTTACCACAAGATAAAGAATAAAGAATAAGCAATCCTGTCAACACACTAAGCATACATAGTGGGGGGAAAAAACATTGAGATATACATCATATATACGTACATAAACGGCATGGGCGAGCACGTATATAACATTCATACAAGCTGAAAAAACCATAGTCAGGACATAATCCAGAAATGCCAAACTCCCATGGGGCAGCTGGGATTGTGGGCATCTGCCTTACACCCAAAACACAAATCCGATGCACTGTTGGCTTTCTCTAGTGGCAAGCAGCAGTATCCTCTTAGTGAATGGGAAGGTTACAATTGGATGGGAATGGTGGCTTTCAGACAATGCCGGGCAAGTAACACAAAGCCACTGGGACCCTGCTGCCCCCTGAAACTACTCTCGCACCAGTCAAAACCTTTCTAGCTCAATCTATCTACAAGCCAGGCCCCCTGAGGCTGGGAGCACCAGTCAGGAGAGCTCGCTATGATACCCTCACAGGACAGCACCTTCCCCAATCATCAGGCTGCTGCTCACTTCTGTGAAGATGACAGGCCATGTCATAAGAGTGGATGATGCTAATGCCTCCTGACCAGCGAAGCTCATCTCAGATATCTCACATCAGACTCACATATCTCACATCAGGGTAGATTCTGTGTACGCTTTTGAGGATACAAAGACACTAAAACAGCAGACCATGACTGACTGGGAAAATACTCACTGAAGAACTACTTCATATCTCAGATGTTATTTAAAAGCTATATGTATTTTACAATATGATAGTCTGATAGTCCACCTCCTACAAGATTCTCCACATTGCTATTTTGGCTTCCTATCTGATTGTCACTACATGTCTGTCTCTGCTGGCGAGCCCTACCCACCTTGTTGTGGCATTGCGGTTACCCAGTGATAAATGATATACCAGCATGACTGTGTTCTGTGCAGTGGTACCTGGCTGATATGCACTCAGAGTCACATTCCTTATTTAATCCTATAACCCAACAAAGGAGCCAGGCTTTAAACAGTAGGTAAGAAAATGTGCAAACTGAAAAGGCTTCAAAGTGATCCTTTGTATCGTATGCCCATCCTGAAGATTGCATCTCCAGATTTGTGGCGGAAACCACAAGGAAGACACATGAGGAATTCTTCAACAGTAAAATACAGTTCCCTACCATAACCCAGAATACCATGTCGGAGAGAAGAAAACAATAAAGCAGAATCAACTGCAAAGATAGATTGTGTATGTAGGTCATATTCAGGTAAAGTGTACAGCAATGCCCTTTGTGGTCTGAGGTATCCAGGATTACCTGTTGATTTGGTAGACTTGGTTGTAATTGTTTAGGTTTGACTAACAACTTTTACAAAATCTGAAAAATGTTATAATCTCTGCAAAGGCACACGATTGCTGTATTTTCCTGTATTCCTGACCACCACCCCAGCTGCTGTCATTCTCCCAGGTAACATCTGGTGCCTGAGCGCTGTGTCGGTCAACATGCCCCAACTCGCCTGTAGCTGCTGCACCCAGCTGGTGAACAGCTAAGTACCTCTCTAATGCTTGTCATCAACTTGTATGTCTTTTCCACAGTATTTTGCAACACCATTAACCTCTCTTCCTGGGGTCAAGAAGTGACAGATACACAAAGAGAGAGAGAGAGAAATAAAAGATGAAAAAGAGATTATAGAGGGTAAGAAAGAAGGGGAGAGAGAGAAGGGGCTACACTGAAGATATTTGACAATAAGCAGGTAAAAAAAAAGTACTGTATCAATCAGACTGGTGAGAATTAAAATTAACAATTCTAATCATCTGTCCCTAGCACAAGTCAGGCAATGTAAAAGTGTATTATGGGTGTAAACACAGAACATAATTGAAGTAGACTGGCAAAGGGATTCTTCCCCAAGTGCAAGTCATAAGTTAATAATGATACTTTGTATATGGACATTTCCTGAGAGCTAGTCTGAGCCCTAGACCCAGATGTTTGTGCATAATGACCAAAGTGAAAACTAGACAAGTGGGAGCTTATCTCCTCATCTGCAGTGATTCCATTCCAGTTTAACTAAACATGTGCATCAGAATGAAAGAAAAAATAAAGCTTTTTTTTTTTTTTAATCCTAGTTTGGTATTTTTCCTAGGATAAGATGAAGACCAGACCAGTAACAAAAACAGCTGAAATATTTTCATCTATTTTCAAAATGTCACAATAGCAAACCGTAAGTCATCACTACTCAGAATTCAAAACACATTAACAGTTTGGATCTGTACTGCCTTTAAGTTATCAATTACATCTGCTTCTTTTAAGAGAGCAGTCTGTTTAATATCTTTACCAATTCAATAATAATACATTGTGTGGAACAAAACAATTGGATATCTTCACATATTATCTATGTGGTGTTTTCAAACTATAATATGTACAACTTCAAAATCAAAACTATAGTTGTCTTGGGTCTGCTGGAGAGAGAATCGTGATAACACATCGTTTCTGTGTTTGGATGTGTAATGGGTTAAACTGGTATCATGAGTCTGACACACATCTCTACAGGCTGCTGTCTCCAGGCCGGGCCCTGCAGGCGCGCTGAGAAAGGAAAGCACAGCTGCAGACAACTTCGGGAAAGTTATGGAGAAGTTGATGCATTTCCTTTTATTCCGTCCTAGAATTACACCGTGTACGTCTGCATAAGTTAAAGTCAAAACCTGACAGCCGATCTATCTAATCATTTGGTCAGCAACTTAAAACCCTCACCTGTTTTTTTTTTTTTCTTTCCCCAAAGCATGTTACTTCTAACCCCTTTACAGAGAACTATCGCAGGACGCAGCGTCTTTACGCGTGGCTATGTGAAATACCAAGCATGCCAGATTGGTGCAGGTTAAGGCATCATTTTTATTTCATGATTTGGAGCATATAACATGGGCAGAGTCATATTTGAATCGCTAATTAAGGCGTAACTGCAAGTTCCACTAAAACCGGAACCGAAATTCATTGTTATTAATAAAACCAAATAGCTGGAGTTTTTGAGCCAAACCAGTCCGCGTTCCTGGGATGCTGGAGACGTTGCTGTGCATTCCCAGAAGCGACTGAGCGCAATGCTGTGGGACGGGAATAGGAGCGGGTCAGGGCTGTGGGGGCAGTGTTTTGGGAATCGGAGAGGGGAGCAGCCGTCATTTCTGGGAAGGGACTGTTGTAACAGTGCCGAATAATCACTCCCGGTATTACAAACAGGAGCTGCCGTGATAGCCGTGATGCAAACGGACCGCCCTGCCTTTGAAATCCAACAATACATTTAACAGAAAAGGAAATCTGATAAGGGATCGTTAGGCTATAACGCAAATGTCGAATATATTAGCCCACTACTTTATATATGTATAATGTTTATACACATACACACCTTGTTAGCAGTAGTAGGAGTGTTTGGTATGTTTTTCTTCTTCCTGCTCGGTTTATTAATTAGTGCAATAGGACATACGATTAGTGATGTAACCTGCCTCACTCATATGCTGACGGAGAACCTCAGTCCGGAGACAAACACATTACGAAACCACCACTACTTTGTTTTCACGACGCGGTTATTGAAGACCAGCTGTTGCGCAATTTTATTTTTCCTTCTTTTATAACCGCGCTGGAGAAGGGACTCTTTTTTTATCCCACCTCAGCTGGGAAGAGTGGGCAGAGCTAATGTAGTACTGTAGTGTCAGCGCAGGTAAGTTCAAGGACCATTCCTGGAAATGTCCCCCGCAAAGAGAAATGTGGCCCCTTGTCCGGGAATTCACCACACCCCGGGCAGAAACAGTCCCGCTATTCAACACATACACCCCCTCCCCATCCGCCACATTCACAGACACCACACTAGGCAGGCGTCCTTGAAAACCGAGCATAATGCAAACGACCAGAACGCCTCTTGCCTTGTTAAATATTTCCAAATGAACAAATGAGGCGTGTTTAACTGTTCCTTCTGCTAGACAAGATACCATTGCATCATGTTTAGCAAAAAGGAACGTTAGGCGGTGTTAAAGTGTCATTAATAATTAAATGACTCATTTATAGGCGATTCAATTAGACATTATATATTGTATATAGTTGAATATTGAAAAATATTAGCAGAAGAAAGGTGAACATAAATTGAACCCAACAACTGATACATGTATAAGTATGTTTCTTGTTCCCCCCCAAAAAAAAATAAATAAATAAATATTAGTTTCACATGTTCCTAGGGCAACAAACACCCTGCCATCTTACTTTGCCTGCATCCTATGAATTAACAGTCCTGGAGTGGAGTGGTTTTGGAGACTTCTGCTGTGTAGAACAAACCTTAACTTGATTAAAATACCAACCACTGGAGGAGCAGCCCGATAATTATACTCTGCAACACAGAAGCCCTTTGAGTAAAAGGTATTTTTTTAATGCAAGCAATACAGAGGAAAATTATTATTTTTTCTTCATAAAAAGACAGTAAAGTGTTAACCCTAACTTTCTGCTTTTAATATTGAAGTGATTATTTCAGATGGGCTGAAGAACACAACTAAAGAAGGATGAAACATGAGTGAATGAAAGCTGTTCAGTACAATCTGACCTGGAAGAGAGCTAGCAGTTAAGTATTTATCTCCAAATAACCATCCACATTTCATTTGACAGGATGTCCCATCTTAGCGTTACATTAGTGCTACATTTCCATGGGTCACTGGTCAAGAGTCTGTTGGCTGCCTTTTATTAAATACAACAGGAAGATGGAGCCTTTCTTTTCAACAATATCAAAGCTGTAGCCTGTAATTCAAGACAATGAAAACAAGGCACGGTTGTAGGTATGGCACCAAAACATCTGGAGGAAATTCCAAAGCCAGAACATTCAAACAGACCCTAAGGATACATTCAAAGATGCATCGTGAGCATGTTTACTTCTTCAATTCCCGGTCACACAACTGTCTGCGTGTAGTATTGCAGCATGCTCTTTCTAGCCTCTACACCTTGCTATCACTTCATCCAGCTTCCCCAAAACTGGGATTTGTACATACAACTCCAATTGTAAAATATACTATTATCAATAAAATTAAAAAAAAAAAAAAAAAAGTTTATATGATAGCATATTTCAAGTTCTGGTGTCATAGAGTTAGATGTAGACAGGAATGCTCGTTTTCAATACTCCAGAGTTTCTGATTGGGAAGTGTCCAATTGTGTCAGTCTGAGTGCTGTTTGTTTTGCCATGTGTATGGCAGAGTTGATGGGGGGCAGGTGTCTTGCTCACACACTTCCCTCCTGGCTGATGTGACTGAAGACCAGGAATCTGAATTATTAACTCTGTACATGAAACCAATTCAATATCAATATTCAGGAAATTATTTCCTCTAGACAAATGCATACAGACGGCACTTATTAATATTCTCCTTTACAGCAGCAGTACTAATTGTATCCTTCACTAAAATTATATGAATGCTGATTTATTTTAAAGTACCAAGGGATACCAGTATGAATAAATGTAAGCCACAGACTCTTGGTGCTTCTTGGTGCCTTGCAGAGCACAATATCTACTTATCTATTTATCCAGAATAAAGTAATGATTAACCATAGGAAACTTAACTCAACTGCCCAGTTGATAAGGGAGCTAAATGGTTAACAGTGGGAACTAAATGAGATTTACATGGTGACAGTGGAGAGCTCCACACCATCTGTACCTTAAAAGACTTCTGCACAGATGAATGGATTATTATCAGCAATTGTTTTAAGAGGAGCTGAAGTAAAAATACTAGTCCCCATTCTTGACACCTATGCCCCTTCCACTGGATGGCTATTTAAAATTACAGTCTATAGAACAATAACAACAACAATAATAATAATATAAATTACTGAACACCAGCTGCTGTCTCTTTAAACCATTACATAGCCTCTCCCATAATCACCAGAGCCAAGTTCAACATGTGCTATGGCAGTGCTACTGAATTCCACAGAACTCCTGTTCTTCTTTAGAATTCGAATGACCTCTGCTGTGGGGTTTTGTAAAAGTACCCAGGTGTATTATCATTTGGAAATCACCTTGGAGGCCCCAGAACAGCTCTCCCTGTGTGTGTCTGTATGCGTGCCTGTCTGTAGGGTGCTCTTCCAGACGCATTCACAGCAGGCTTGGGCTGGTCTGTGCTGTGGCTGGAGCATGGTGTTGGGATGTCTTCATGCCATGCCGATATTCTACAGTATTTATCACTAAGGGCTCTGTGGCGCTGAGCAAATACTAGAGCATACGCATGTCCTGCTGCTTCTACTTAGAATACCCTTGTGACCAGTCGCATAAAGCAAATTAAATTAATTTTGCCCTTAGTTCTCCCTTTAAGTGTTCCTTAAATTGAAGGCTGTTGCACAAAGTACTTCAACCCATTTAAGTCAATACAGTACCCCAGTGGGAAAAGCTGCTGCATTTAATACTGAAATGATTGAACTCAGTTCAATGTGAGCCCATTGTTCTCAACAGTAGCTCACACAGTTGGATCTAGAAGCAGATATGTTTGCACGTTTTGCATAGACTGCAGTGCAAAGATGCATACATTACCAGAGGGCTATTGCATTTTTCATGTTATTTTTATATATTATTATTATTTTTAAGATTGACAAAATACACACATATATGCTAATGCAAATACACATGCATATATACCAGAGAGAAACCACTGCCTTAGATGCCTTCTTGATATGCCCTAGTTTGACTAAGCATGGTTGGCTGCTCTTCACATGTCACCATCCTTGCTGAGGGCTGTGGTTAGTGGAAGGGTTAGGTTTAGGATGAAGGTTATGATTAAGGGTAGGTTTTGACTTAAAGTTAGGGTTAGGATTGGGTTGGATTATTGCCAACAAAGAACCTCACCAGTGACCATAAAATAGCTTAAAGGAACACAATTGTAGTGAAAAAAGATGTAGAAAATGAAACACCAGGAATGTTACCTGCTTATGAGAATAGTACAGGAAATACTCCAGACTATCAGCGATTTATTCAGCAATTGTGCCATTGTTAATTAAATAAGATTGTGAAAAACAAGCATTAGTTAATAAATAAACAGATAAATAAAGTTAGTTTTACTCTCACCCAGTAATCCATCATTCTGTCCAGCTTTCCCGATTCTGAGAAACTCGCGGTTCACTAGGGTAAGGATGTAAACGCGTCTAAAATTGTTCTGACGCTTTTCGGTTCCAGTAAAGAGTGAGCACCATGTTAGACGAAATAAGATCCAGTTCCTTTCCCCTAAAAACAACTTGTTTCTTGCTCTCCAGTGATCACGCGTGTGCTGCGGGTCCGGGGAATCGGCCCTGTTGCGCACTCGCGCTCCCACGCGCCCAGCCTCGCTCTCAGACCGGACCGGCACCGGGACCCGGACGAGCGCGCGGCTGCACAGCGGAGGAGAAGCGGCTCTGAGGCGTCCGGCCCGTCATGCGTTACCACACATCATCATCATCATCATCAGCAGCAGCAGCAGCAGCACACCGAGCGCTTTCTGTCCTGCGGAGAGCCGTGCTTCGCTTGGGTGTGAAGTGTGCAAACGATGTGCTCAACTCGAATCTGAATGAGCGTTATTAGCTGAGCCAAGTGACACACACACACACACACACACACACACACACACACAACGACTTAAAGAGAGACCTTGTTTAAACGAGATATTACTGTTCCAAGAAAAGTTCATCAAAGTTGGCTGGGCTCTAACGCAGCGTCGGGATCGCAGTGAAAGGACAAGGCGAGTATGTGCGGGTCAGAGGCTCTGTGCTCGGCTGCTGCTCTGGTCCATTAGCTGTGCGTTTTCCATCCCCGCACGCAAACTACAGTGCTGGTGTTGCAGCCGTGCGCGATGCGTGTGGGTTGTCAGCTCCCGCAACCCACAGTGCTGCTATGGTAAAACGCTGTGCCTATACACTGTCCCACTCACCCAGTCACAGTACAAAAGGCGTAGCCAAATTTGTGTCTCTGAATTTGACTGTCACAGACGTGCGCATCAAACACTCCTCTTGAAAACACGGATACTTACTTACCATGGAGGATCCGGCCGTGCAGAAGTCGAGACGTTTAGCGGACTACCTCCTTACTTTGTTTTATTTCACTTAATACAAATCGCAAATATACCACTAGTTACCAGAGGTGTTCAGTTCACATTTTTTTCTTTGTACCATCCCAGTAAAATACAAAGAAGCAACATTTTCATACCGGTTGGGTCGGGGACTCGTTATCCGCACGGAAAGGAATGTGGTTAGTAAAGCTGCGGAGAAGCGCCTGCGCTGAGCCGCCAGGGACACAGCAGACAGGTATGCTTAAACAACTTTTCACGCCCTTGGCAAACACACAAAGCCATGCACAATAAAAGCCGTCTGCACTAGCGACTGTGTTGGGCAATTGTATAAACACCAACACTGAAGGCATAGAGCCCATTCTATACATGCGTGACCCACTGGAAACAATGTATGTTGTCCCTGGTTTCAAATAAATGGATACATCCAGGTGTGCGAAACTACATTTGTTTGTAGCTGTTGCACTGCATATCATTAAAAGGGACATGCAGGGTTTTTGTAAGGGCTATACACTGTTGCAATTCTCAGTTCATCTCCTCTTCCTCTTAAAATAAATCAAGATAAACGGTACCACGATCATGGCATTTTCTAGAACCTCTCGGGTCCTGAAATGCACTAAGGGACTCTAATCCAGGTGGGAATTTGACAATGGGGAAACGGCTATTATAAAAAAAATTAGGCTTTGGCTGATTATTAACACCAATATAATATTTTAAGTATGTATAATGCTGTTATTTGTATTATAATGCGATTAATGTTATTAATAATTATACTACTACTACCGATTCCACCCTGGGCTTTGTGCAACACATACAGGTGGTCTCCGCTCCGCCTGGCTGAGTGAGACCCTCGCAGATATAGTTACCTGGTAGCTGGAGGTAGAGATCGGGCTGCCGATGGTGCTGCTGCCGCTTGTGAAGGACTCTGGCTGAGCCGGCGAAGCGCTGCTACCACGGGAGGACGTGTCGTAGTTCCCGGGGTAGTCCTGGTACATGATCCGGGATAAGAAGAGCAGGGCTCGGGAAGGGATGCGAGCTCCGTCGGGCTCCGGGTGTCCACGTTTGTCTGCTCAGTACTCCCAAACGGCACGATACAGAAAAGCGCAATCCCAAGTCGCAGACACTTCAATCGTCGAGAAAAAAAAAGGAATAAATCAGGCAATACCCCAGAATGCCAACAGCGGCTGCTCACTTTCTGAGCACTTTCTTCTCCCCAATAAAAGTCCCCAAAAGTTGACAATTGTTTTTCTTTTCTTTTATGATCAAAAATAGATTTGAGATAATAAAACAGACAGCTACAAATAATAAAACAGACTAGTTTTCCTCCGAGAGCGGTTCTTTATTGCGTTGCCATTGACTCATCCATTGGCTGGGGTGGTGAGAGCGCAGTCGCCGCGTCTCTGAACTGCCCGCACCAGCGCGCAGCCGCTCTGACAGTGACTCACTCCGGCCGGCGTTTTGTGTTCTATACTTTAAATAAGAAGCTGTTGCGACACCTTCTGCTTCTTTCTCTTTTTTCCCTTGTCTCTATCCCGCTGGAACAGTTCAGCCTCCTTTTTTTCCCCCTGTTGAATATTTTGCCGACCGCTTGCTCAGATGACTCACTTCAATGGCATTACATTGAACTGCAACTCCGCTTATCAAGTGCCATGCGGATTCGCTCACGTCACCCTCTCACAAGCCGTTACTACAGGGGAGGCGCCTGAAATCTGAAACTCCACATTCTGCTATAATTACCGCCACGATCAACCTTTCACAGCTATTGTATTTTAGTAACCCCTTTAAAACCGATCAGGACACTTTGCTTATTTTATTTAAACCGATGTACACGTCTAAGGTGTTTACCTGCGTCGCAACACCCCTATTCTGATAACTGTGTCTTATTTGGTCCCGTCGATTGACGCATGTTTCCAAAAATGGGCAGTTGCGTCAGAGAACACGCGCTTGGGTTTCCTTGGTTAAAGTGACGTCAGAAAGGAGGGATTCCCTTCTCCCCTCACTGGTTTACTTCCCTAATAAAATGAAGGGGTTTGCGTGCGCCGCTGTGTTCACCTGCCGTGCAAACGTGTGAACGAATATAGAAGAAAATGGAGAAAGCCCTTTCAGGAGGCTATACCGTTAATGTGTTTCCTTAATCGTTGTGGCCCAAACTTAAAAAGAACAGTTCAATTACATGGAGAAGAATAATCAAAGCTCTGGTACACAGCTGCAAAGCATTACAATCGGGATGCAAATAAAGTAATGTTCTACATTGTATGTATTAACGTATTTAATTATGTTCATGCTTAATTTGATAGATTTTAAATTCAAGTTGCATTTTTTTAATCCCCGCCTCCCCATTCATTGCTTGGATACAGTCTTACTTATAAATGTCTAATCTTACGGAAGAAAAAAAAGATTAGCACACGCCACGTTGCTTTGAAGTGTTCTGGCTCTACAATATCTTCTCGTAAAGAAGAGCTTTAGGAATTTAATGCATGCCCATATCTGTAGCCCGGGGAACAGATAGATGTCGCCAGCGGTACAGAGAGATAATCACACAAGTGCTTCAACTGTGTCAATCTTCAGTCACTTCAGCAGCTCATCAAACGCGGCCACCACCAGCTTCGGCGCATGTCGAGCTGTTGCAGTAATTGGATTATTTGTACAACGTCCCGAAGTGGCGGCTGCGGAGCTCTCTGTCACCCTGCGAGTTCAAACAGCGCCGTGCCATCCGCCCCATTCGCCACCTCATCCGCCGGCCCTGCGGACTGGCAGCCCCTATCTGCACAGACAGATCAACCCCGCCAATGCATAGTTACAGCCTACCGATTTGAAAAACATCACACACACACAATTATATTAAGGTAAAACCATGGAATCAAAATATTTCACATACCTATATGACCCCCCACCCCTTTTCTTTCCATCTATGCTTTCGAGATGCTCATCCATCCAGTGGATATAAGCGAATCAAGTCGTTCTTCCTTCTGTCGCTGAGAATCTATGTCAAGGTAATAGCCGCTGTTGCTGTACCCTAGGGGGCCGTCACAGTGTATCAATGGATCCATATATCTTTATTATAAGTGTAGGGCTTATTTACCACACACACCGTCCAGAGGATATACACTGCTCCCCTAGCAGTCCAGCCAAGAAAGATTTAATTGGTTTACTTTAAAATAATATACATTCAAATGAATTAAAAGCAAGAGAGTTGTTGATAATACGACCCCCCGAGCGACGACTTTAAATCATGAGGATTGTGTTTAATGGATATGCCGACAAACCGTATATACTTTAAGATAACAAATTGGACACTTTGAAGGTTTTAAATGCTGTATTAATTACAATCCAATCTTATATGGTTTCTATTTTAAGTCTGGAGAACAGAACCGACACATTAGATAGACTAAGCCTGTTTGATTCACTCGATGTTTGCCAAAACCATGCTATACAGCATACCCGCAGATGGCTAGGGGGCATGAGTGCCATTGCAATTGATCCTGGCATTGATCTCGCCTCCTCGCATCGGAAACAAGTATCTATCTAGTTTCTTTACGCACAGCATCGACTGTGTATTTGTTTTTGTTTGATTGATTGATTTATTGGTGGTCTGTTTTGTCCTTACACAGGAAAGACAGAACATACATTTATAAACCAGATTGAAACCAATATTTTTTTACCGATACAAAACAAAAGTCGGCTCCTTAACTGTCAGTGCCTCACCCGTTCTTAGAAATACGGCTTGCAAACGTCTTTTTGTTTTTGTTTTCTTATCAACAGCATACATCATATTTTCCAGTGTGACCGACTGACTGGTTAGGCACATGAGCAGTTTCCATCCCGGCTCCCCGTGTCAAGTGACAGCAACCCGCATGGAAAAACAGACTCTGGGTAGGGGGTTACGGGAGGGATCGGCTCTGTTAATAAGATGTGGTGGGCTGAGGGGACGACGGAAAGCGGCGGTCATCGGAGGATCCCAGAGGCGCACAGGTGTCAGGCACACGCGTCATGGGCTGTGAGCAATGGCGTGGGGCAGCCTGCTGATAAAACACCCCCCAGTCTCTGAAGGGAACCAGCGTCCACGGCAGATACCGAGATTAGATCTGAAAGGAAGCGCAAACGTGCACAGCGCCCCAACCACACACACCGAAGCAGGGCGCACACCTCTCCTCCCTTTATCCCAAATACGATCTTTCTTTTCTGTCTCGCTATCTCTGTGTATGCATGTGTGGGTGGCTGGGTGTGTTCACACATTTCCTGTAGTGATTTTCTCCCCTTCTTTATATTGAATACATTATTGTGTAGTCTATGATCTATGTCATTTCTCGGAAGCTATGATGTCACTGGCATAAGTTTATCGCTTGGAGTTCAGCAATCATGTAAAATGATATTTCCCTTTGCTTATGATCTATCCAGAGACTTGGATGGACGAAACACCACGACGCGTGTGCTGTAGTCTCTCCAGCGCTCAAGTTGCTTTTATTTCCAGCTAACACACACTGTCCTCACAGCGATGTAATGTCTATCTGTGTCATTATTATTTTTAAACGCCCAATCCAATAAAGCCGAGGCCTCCTTGAGGGGCTGTTGCATTACCGGGAAATTGGTTTTGGATTTTCCAGACAGGGTTGTGGAAGTTGAGAGAAGTGGCATTTATTTGAAGAGTAAACTGGGCAGTTTTCTTTGATGTCCGCATCCGGGAGATTAGGCCGGCAGGATGCAGCGGCCAGGGTCAAGTCCCGACACGCAGCAGAGGCTCGTCCATTGACTGGACACAATGCCAGGAATGTCTGCCATGCGAGCGATGCCGAGTCTTAGTGCCAGGGCTTCACAGGGCCGCAGCGCACTGAGTAACGCATGCGTGCACCTGGCCTTCAGCAGTGTGTAGGGAGATGCCATGCGTGCCGTCACGTCTCCAACCCGCAAGGACACGGGTGCGACGCTGCATTTCCAACAGCAGATCAAGGCAAGCTTTTACGCACGGCACGTACCCAAAAGAGACCATGGAAACATTTACCTGTAACACTTTTTCGTTTCTTTAATGTTCTCACAAGTCAACCCGAAACGAATTAGGCTATTTCGTTTATATGCAGATATTGTACATGGCTAGGATATTAAATACTTTCTCAAAGCAGTAATAATAATAGTAATGTATGATTATTTGCCGTGTAGGGCCGGCCCAGGTGTGGCTGGCTCCTCGGACCCGCGCTGTGGGGATGCTGTGGTCCCTGTGCCTCAGCTCCACCGGCCCCGCTGCGCTGGCGCCTGGGATCGGATTATCGTCGCACCGAGGGCGGGGGCCAGGGGGCCGGCAGTCTCTGACGCGGGTCCCTCGCTGCCGCCAACGTCACAGCAGCGTCTGGCGAGGTATGATCTTCCTTCAAGTTGGAAAACTGAATTAGTGCAGGATGTGAGGCGAATTAAATCTGAGATATAGACGCTATTACTAGTATCGATCGCCACCTAAAATAAGGACGTGGAAAAAGAGAGACCTGGGATAATCGGAAATGATTCCTCATGCAGATACGCACCGGGCCTATTTTAATTTGGGTTTACGTGCGTAGTTGGCCCGTGTGTTTTAGCCATGCTGCTTGCAGCACATATTTATAGACAGCCATTAGTGACACATATCTGAGGTATGTAAATATCTCCCTGATCCCTGTGTTGCAGCAGCGTATGAATGAATGAAGCTGGAAACGACAAGACACGTCAGCAGGGAGTCCAAAGCCCACTTACACACATGGGGCTCAACTGCGTAAGCGCTAAATGCATCATTACAAACATATTTCCTTCCAAAATAAAATGACTGAAGTGCGTGTTCCTGATAAAACGAGTATCTTATGTGCTATAAAATAGACGCCAACAATCTGGAAAGAGATACAATGATGATTTATGAAAGGAAAAGGAATCAGAAGTTTATAGTACTTTGTAAACATTTGCTTTCTGGTCATCTGTATGCGGAGTCAGACCATATTCTACAGAAGAATCCATAGATAAAGAGCACTATCACAGTGAGTGGCACCATCCTGTGCTTCTCAATGCCTTGTACTCCAGTGACAGCAGTGCCTTCTGGTTTTCATTGCACCTGACTTACTTTCGATATTATTAAACTATTAACTTGAAGGAATATTTTCTTTAATTAGACCAACATTTAAAGTTGCAGATTTCTTGAAACATACAACATTATATAATCATAATTATACAACATCTACTAGGTACCTTTTTCGTTGAATGAAAGGATCCAGGTTAAGGTTAATTGGCTTAGTAAGTAGTAAAAAATAGAATACCCTGGGGTATTGAAGACCAGAACTGGTAGACCTTGCTCCATTGGGTGCCAGTCTCTTCTGGGAGAACTACCCACTCAAGATCTCACTCAAGAGCAACCCCAAAGACACAAAGAATGGAGAACAAACAAAAATAGCTGTTCAAAGGCACCATGATTCAACAAAGATATAAAAGTCAATCTTATTTCTCTGAGGTGAATGCATCAGCCTGAATAATTGCAGTTGTTGCTGTTGTGGAGCCTCAGACTGTACAACAGAAATGGTCTAGATGTTGCTGACTGCCTCTTCAAGACTCTCTTCCTTCTCAAAGCCCAGTTGTCAATGGCAGCTGGTGATGAAGTGCCACCCTGCGCCCTGACAGTTAGTAAGTGCCAGGCCAGCTTGCCATTGACAAATGCCCAACGCATGCACACACTCCACACATACACTCACCCAAAGGATTATTAGGAACACCTGTTCAATTTCTCATTAATGCAATTATCTAACCAACCAATCACATGGCAGTTGCTTCAATGCATTTAGGGGTGTGGTCCTGGTCAAGACAATCTCCTGAACTCCAAACTGAATGTCTGAATGGGAAAGAAAGGTGATTTAAGCAATTTTGAGCGTGGCATGGTTGTTGGTGCCAGACGGGCCGGTCTGAGTATTTCACAATCTGCTCAGTTACTGGGATTTTCACGCACAACCATTTCTAGGGTTTACAAAGAATGGTGTGAAAAGGGAAAAACATCCAGTATGCGGCAGTCCTGTGGGCGAAAATGCCTTGTTGATGCTAGAGGTCAGAGGAGAATGGGCCGACTGATTCAAGCTGATAGAAGAGCAACTTTGACTGAAATAACCACACGTTACAACCGAGGTATGCAGCAAAGCATTTGTGAAGCCACAACACGTACAACCTTGAGGCGGATGGGCTACAACAGCAGAAGACCCCACCGGGTACCACTCATCTCCACTACAAATAGGAAAAAGAGGCTACAATTTGCACAAGCTCACCAAAATTGGACAGTTGAAGACTGGAAAAATGTTGCCTGGTCTGATGAGTCTCGATTTCTGTTGAGACATTCAGATGGTAGAGTCAGAATTTGGCGTAAACAGAATGAGAACATGGATCCATCATGCCTTGTTACCACTGTGCAGGCTGGTGGTGGTGGTGTAATGGTGTGGGGGATGTTTTCTTGGCACACTTTAGGCCCCTTAGTGCCAATTGGGCATCGTTTAAATGCCACGGCCTACCTGAGCATTGTTTCTGACCATGTCCATCCCTTTATGACCACCATGTACCCATCCTCTGATGGCTACTTCCAGCAGGATAATGCACCATGTCACAAAGGTCGAATCATTTCAAATTGGTTTCTTGAACATGACAATGAGTTCACTGTACTAAACTGGCCCCCACAGTCACCAGATCTCAACCCAATAGAGCATCTTTGGGATGTGGTGGAACGGGAGCTTCGTGCCCTGGATGTGCATCCCACAAATCTCCATCAACTGCAAGATGCTATCCTATCAATATGGGCCAACATTTCTAAAGAATGCTTTCAGCACCTTGTTGAATCAATGCCACGTAGAATTAAGGCAGTTCTGAAGGCGAAAGGGGGTCAAACACAGTATTAGTATGGTGTTCCTAATAATCCTTTAGGTGAGTGTATATGCACACACACACACACACACACACACACACACACACACACACCCTCATGCCTCATGAGGACTGTCCCTCCTGACTCCCACAGTACAGGCAGGAATGTGCTTGATCAGGCTCCAGTGCCGGGGAGCCCTGTCACACAGTCAGAGAGGAGAACACAACTCTCTCCTGGATTCTCCCAAAACAAACAGAGCAGTACTTTAGAGTTCTGAAGCATGTTTCATCAGCAGGCTTAATCCAAAAACAATTCCCACAAAATGGTTGGTCGCTGAATCAGAATTTGTCTCAGCACATTCCAAGCATGACCTCATCCAGAGCTGGATCTTATCAGCTGTCCTTATATTCGTACCAGGCATGCAAAGCACACAACTATAAGAGTATAAGAAGTGTAGCATGACAGAAGGCCCTACAGCCAATCAAAACTCACTTGCGGTCAACTATTTTAAGCAAGAGTCAAAAGCAGGAATATTAAAACCACATCTATAACGACAGAGAAACAACAACAAGACGGAAAAGCTGAAGAATGAGGACAACAAGAAGAATCCAATAGTAAATTCCCCAAATGTACTATATTTTCATTTCTTCATCACCCTTCCAGCACACCACACCTCCATTCAGGAATTCTGCCTTGTCACAGCTAATGAGAGGATCCAATTTTTCCTCTGACATCTCAGCTGAAACTCTCGGCCACACTGGAAAGCAAGCCACAAGGAGTGCCAGCTCATAAACACTGGTTCATACAGAGTTGGCACCTAGAACTGGACCTGGACAAGGTAGCTGTTTTAACACCACCTTCCTCTGCATTGCTGAGCTGTGAGGTGGATGTCCCTCTTACTCCTGATCCAGATTGAAGCCTTTACAGAATAATCTTCACCTAAATCCTTAATCCCGGGGCACAGCTTCCTTTACAGAAGATCTAAGACACAAAGGCACCACCAACGTCAGCCCACCCTAGTCACACCCTGTAATGAGCCCTGATTAGGGTATAATTAGGACAAGGCTGGATGCAAATAAAATGCCTTGGTGCTTGATAAATCAATAAAGTGCAGAATACATATTTGTCTTTGCAAGTTGTAAACACTGAGGGGAATTGAAGCGCAAGTCAGAAATGAAAGGGAAATATCAACCCAACTATTTGCTAACAATCTCCCAGTGCCAAGCATGCCAATATTGATGCATTTGCCTAGCCATGATGTCTGTGTCTCTGGCAATATCACTATCAATCTGACAGCGCAATAGTCAGGAGCATAAAAACCACCAGACAACATGCCGCACCTTGCAATTGAGCACCGCATGTCAGACATTTTCTTATCTTAAGAAAATTGTTATAATTGCTTAAAATAGGACACATAAACATCTACTGGAAAGATAAATAAAGAAATGAATACAGAACATAGAGTACAAAATTGCTTAGAATATTTAATTAAAAACTTTAAAAAGTACTAAATGTTTTATGTATCAGGGATAGGCAGTACCTCTGACGTATCTCTATCCATCTTACACAAAACATAGTTTCCAGTGCTGCAGGCTGTTCTAAAAGCTAACAAGACTGACAAAGTTAGTATGGCTGGCTGGGCTAACTGTGCCAATGCTTTGCTGATAAGTGGGTAAACATGCAGAACCCCAACACGTGGGTGAGTTGGGTCTTTCAGTCCGAGGAGAGAGTAAACGGTGGGCAGACGACTAGCGCAGCTCTGTGTCTGAAGACCTTGAATCTAATAATGTAAGCAAGAACCATTCAGAGATCCTCTGCCAAACAGCTGCCACGCAGAGCCGAGTCTGATGCCGTAACAGCTGATCTATATTATAAACCCACCCTCATTTGTTTTATTTTTTTTATTTTTTGGTCATAGCTTGTTTCCTTGACTACTAATGCAGAGTAATGAGGCTAACACAAAACAGCACCGTGTTAACATTCCAGCCCTAAGGGATCCTGTTTTTGCACATACCAAATCAAACAAAATCAGAATAATTTCACTTCAAAGGCACATCAGTTACATACAGTCGTTATGAACCATAGTCATATATTGTAATTAGATTCATACAATACATATAAACTATACCTACATACTTTATTTCTATTTGAACTCATAACTGAAGTTCTTGGAATCAACAGTCATTCAAAATATGAGTTCCTGACAACACAAGCCCTTCTATAAACTGATATACCTTCCATTAACGGAATTGAAAGAGAAATTCATACTGTTGTTATTGGACACCTGTGTCTGGTTGGTATTTAGAAGAGAAATGTAGTGCTGTCAGTAAAGCAGTAGTAGACACACTTCCCTCTGGACCAGAAAATCCAAAGCAATACCCTGGTGTTCCCATGGAGGGAGGGCATTGTGTTGGGAAAGGAGCTCTTGTTCATATGACATGTTTGTCCCTATGAAAACCAAAAGGAAACGTCATTAACGTCTTGCTGATCTCTTCTTTGATATTATGTTATCTGAGTCCAAATATTGTTTAGCACAATGTTAAATATGTGAGGTGTTGCTCACCTGGGTGTATGTCTGTGTGTGATAACATCATTGATGGTTTAAATGTGTCACAAATGAGACCTGGCTCTTTATTTGCATGAAAAGGCAAAAGCACAAGTGCTCAAGTCATTAAAATACATCTGATGACATGGCAACGGTCTGTTTGTTTCCTATTAAAAATGGAGATGCGTTCCCCGATTCTGCTTTGGTTGACAACATTTTTTTTTCTTCTTAAACTGTGTTATGATTTCTACGTTTTCAAGTAAGTGGGCTGCATTTAATACCAACCAGGCATCCTCAGGTGTCAGACAAGCAGGTGAAACAACCCACCATATTGGCACCATCCCAGTGCTGTCTACAGCCTTTGACAGCAGAGCAGATTGACACGCAGTAGAATAACCCCCCCCTAACAAACACACACACCCTCTCAACCCCCAGCCAGTGAGATGTGGTTTGAATGTGAATAACCCACAACACTAGAGTGGCTGCATTTGTGACAATGGAAGGAAATGCGTCACAGTACACTATAAAACAAAAGTCTCTGAAAAGAAGTGGAAAACCGCCGTAGTAACATACAAAAGAAAGGAAATATTAAATGGAAAAGGAGAGCGTGTGGTGGAAGGATTGAATAAACAAATGTGCCAAACATGCTGTATCCGAGACGCTCTCAGAGTGGGTACAATAACCATCAACAACCTGAGCTCAGCTGTGTGCTGTGAGGCAAGAGTTTACCGTAAACGCCTGGTCACAGTCTCTGCCGGCTGGTGTTTGTTATTTTTTCTGCTGTTTTGACTGGAGCCTGAGGTTTAATCAGAAAAAAAGGATCAACACAATGGACTCATTTAGTTTGCCTGGATAGATAAGTGTAGGCTGTATTATTTTAGTGCACAGCTTGTTTGGGCTGCATTCCTCATCATCAGGTGTTATCTAGCTGATGCATTCAAAAACATCTCTGTGCGGATTAATTGCCAGTGATTCAGTGAACAGGCGATCTGCAGGACAATTGAAATGCACTTGATGAGCCTGTTTTCAATTCTTCTAAGGAACCAATACATTTTAGTAAGGAGGATTGAAAAAGGAATGGAATCCCTTTTTATTTTTATTATTTAAAAAAAAACAGTTAGGCTATCTTTAAAAGGGAATTTGTGTTACTAAATTTGAAGGTTTAACCAGTTTTAGATCTTTGGAAAAGCAGACTAATCAATGAACAGCATTTAATAGCTCCCCTAAATCAATACAGTTACGATGTTTCTAGAAAGTGTGCAACTTCATAGTTTTCCATTGTGCAGTTTACCAGTGTCACTGCACATGATTTTGGACTGGGTTATACAACAGGTTTGGAGTGTGTGAGTCCCCTTCTGGTCATCTGATTCTGCATGTTGTTGCCTGGTGATATGAGCCCATTTATGTCATTTTACAGGAACAGTACAGACTGTATCTACTGGAAATCTGCCATTGATAGAGGCTTCGAGTGCATTGTCACCTGTAATTATGCTGAAGGTTATGTTCTGGACAAAACAGCACCTCAGCACATTGTATTCCGGTCCCCGGGTAACCTCTGTTCCAGGATACAAGAATGAATTCCCTTAGACCTTTCTGACCTGGAATTAGTCTTGTTATTCTACTTTGAACTGCCTCTATATATTTATTGTACCATGGACATCAGAACTAAACACAATATTTCCAATGAGGTCTAACTAGTGCATTGCTGATGTTAACATTACTTTCCTTGTTTTACAAATCTGCACTGTTTTACAAAGTGTTTTGCTGGGATTCTTGTTGCTTCAAACCACTCTAGATGAAGAAAGTGACAAGTCCACATAAACTCCTAGATCTTTGTCATGTGTTGCTTCATCTAGTTCTATACCTCACATTTTATATTTACAGTTTTATTACCTGAAGGAAACACAAGTCAGTGATGTACAGTGATTGTCAGGGCTGTAAGGAAAGTGTTCCTCACCCTGCACTGTTGAGTGGCCATTGTTTTAAAGCTCTTTTTCACAGCCCTCGGATGCATGAATATATATTTATATGGTGTATCAATAACTGCTGCTGGACCTTGGTGACATTTAATGTCATGCTATGGCACTATGCAGATCTCTCTACATGGAAAGTGTTGACACACGGTAGTAGATTACTGCGCCGACAGCATGATGAACAGAAACATAAAAGAGCAACAGAACCCATGTTTGATAGAGTGTTGGGGTCATTGTTTTTTTGTTAGTTGGTTTCAAAAGTTTCTAGTTTAGTCGAAAGAAACCACCCCCATAAAATGAAAGCCTGAGAAATCAGAAAAGTCCACAGTGCTGCCTTGCCCTCTGCAGTTACTGAGCTCTTAAAAGCACTGGACAAGGACTGCACTAAAAAGAGAAGAAGCTGAGAGCACTTTGTTCAGGTCTGCTCCTCTGGGACTGCCATTCCTTCCGGCTGGGTGGAGATTTAATGTGAGTGTGTAAAAGTGGAAAATCTAATTAGGCTGCCAAGGGGGTTCTGTGCCACTTGGCATGAGTGGCACACACAGCCTCTGAGCTGGGAGACCAGGCACCCAGCTCTCCAAGGCATGTCCAGCATGGCTGCAGGGGGAGTGGGGCTAAGAGCCCCCCCATGTAAAACACTCAGTCGCAAACCTATACAGAGGTTTTACAGTTACCCATGTTTCCCCAAGTTTACACTGTGCAATTACTTCCCTATGCAGTGCTTCCCCACCACTATGGTTTCAGCAGGATTTACTGCCAAGCTTGTTTTTACAGTAGACAGCAATCATACACGTTTATAACAGACATGATGACCACAAGATCATACTGGCCTGTATTTCGAAGGATTCCCGATCACTGACATCACTCTAACACCCCAGTGAGCCAGGAGGGTGGAACTGTGCTATTTCCCAACTCCCCCAGCTATTTTTTCTGTATTTGACCATAGATAGTATTACTGTAGTCACTGTCTTGTTTCTTTTGGTACCCACCTCTAACCATGTCTGTGTTTAATGATATTGTAAATTGTGGAGAGTGAAAGTGGTCAACTAACAGGGGCAGAGCATCCAGAAAAGAAGCACTTCTTATTGATTCTCCCATCACAGCTGTAGCTTGCACTGACTAAGATACCATTGCAAACGTCAGTGCTTAGCTACAGACTAGGCTACATCTTAATGGCAGTAGCTATTTTTACATGTTTTGTCTTAACGATGATCATAATTGTTTAAATTATTTGGATTCACTTGTTTGAAGGTAGGCTGTAGGGCACATATTACAATAAATAAATAAATAAATAAATAAATAATAAAAGTTATCTTTTAAAATGACTTAATGAACAGCTAATTTCACTGCCGTGTGCTGGACTAATGTTGTTGTGATGATGAATGTGATCAGGGATTAAAAATGTTTGAGGACTCTGTAGCATCAAAGCATGGATACAGGAGTTTTTTTTAGGGTGATAGGCCCTTGTAAATCATGCTTATTGTTAAGATTGAATTGGCCACTTAGATTGAAAGTGTGTGTGAGAGAGAGAGAGATAGATAAATAAACACTTTTTATAGACATTGAGGTCTGTGTCTCTATGTCTGGATACTAAAGGCGCAGTGCATATCTAGCAAACTACTACAGCTCATTAGTGTCAGTTAACAGAAAACACACTGCTCTTGTTTAGTTAATTAATGTATCACAGGAATCTAGATTGGGCAAATGTGACCCAAATGAGAAGCAGCCATGGCACCGGGTTGAGAAGCCGTGCAAAATAAAGACTTCTGTGCCCAACAGAACGGGTGCTTAAATCTGCCAGCTTTGTCAGATTTCCTGGCTCTCTGAATGCAAAGTGACACTCCTGTTGACAGGTCTTTCAGCAGATCGAGGGCCCTGCCATGTCTGTGAAGCTGACGATGTCCCTGTCTGAGAGAAAGATGATTGACAATGACAGTTCTCGAGGTGGATTTATAAGGGGGAAATAAATAAATATATATATACACACACACACACACACACACACACACACACACACACAGGTGGATGGGACTCAGATCATTAGCATTCAGTGGCTGGCAAGTCACAGACTTTTTTCAGAAACCACCTTGATGTTGTCCTTTAATTAAGAGACCATTCTGTTTGAGTGGCCCCATTTAGAATACCATGTTCACTTGCTGTGTATCAAAACTGTTGATTTAGTACAGATCCAAAGGATTCAATCTGCACAGACAGTAACGGGCCACATCGATGGTAGATTTGATTGTAGCCAAAGAGGGGAAAAATGGCAACTTCAAGCTCCACTTTAGATCAGACACAAAGAAAGGCCACTGAAGTGAGAATGATGAACATGGGGCACTACCTATGCTCTTATGAACAGATACTGCTTTTTGCTTTTACTACTCATTTAAATGAGTAATTAGTAGTATTAGTATAAATATCAGTGCTCCTTCTGTTTTGGACATTCTGTTTCTAATTGTTCACCATTCTAATCTTATACCTTCATTTTATTCTTATAATAATATTGATATATACTACTACTGCAACTTATAATAATAATAATAATAATAATAATAATAATAATAATAATAATAATTGTATTTATTGTATGTATATGTATTCATTTACTGTTCACAGTGAATATATCCTGTCAGAGAAGTTTAGCAGGAAAGTGTGGAACACTACAGACTTCTGAAACAAAGGTATTACAGCAGACGTAAACATCTTATCTCATGTTCACAGACACTGGAGTTATATTGAGTAATGTTTTTTCTGATCTGCTGTTTTTTTCCCGTGGCACAAGCCTTGTGCATCATTATCTCATGCATTAATGGTGTATTTTAATGCATGATTTGTGTTTTTTTTTCTCCATATAAGGCATTAGAGAGTGCATAGGTGGGAGGGTGGAGAGGACAGGGGGTCCTTTTTTGTATTATTTCATTTTTTTGCCAATTTGGCAATTTGGAAAGTTTATAAAAGGTTGAGATTGAGTATGTCACTGATACACCATATATTTCCAATGTGTCTGTAAGGAGGACTGAGTCAGAGGCAGTAGGAGTTAACAGAGATCATTCCCATTTGATGACACAGAAGGCGTATTCCTCTTAATCCCCAACACTGTCAGGTAGCACACTCTGTGGGCATTATTCGAATGGGTGGAAAACATTCTGCTGAAGCTTTATGCATGGATATCTCAGCACACTTGTCACTAAAATAACAGTAATAATAATAAAATAATCATAATAATAATATGTGTTTCTTCTGGCTCCTCAGTTTATTGTTTTAATTACTTCTATTTAATTTATTCAATCATTCAATCGATGTTTATTTAAAACAGTGCCTTTTGCAACAAACACCGGCCTCAAACCTCTTTACAAAGTCTATGTATTCTTGAGATAAAGTAGATACTTAAGTCATTAGGCACAGAGAAGACAAAAAACAGAACTCCCGGAGAAGAAATAAAACCCTGGAGGTCCAAAGACTAATGGTTGCCTCCCCTGTAGGCAAACTGATTGTGTAGATTTACTACTGTACTAAGCAGCTGTCCAATGTAGTGTCTAAACTGAGGAAAAATGCTCTGTCCAAGGCCAAGAACACGAGTCCCAATTTCTCTGGTCAGCCTACTCCGTCTAGAAGAAAGACATCTTGACAATACAGGTAATAATAGCAGGATTATAATACCAGCAAATGCTGAGAGATTTTGCATGTATTATCCTCTGCAGGCAACTTTAATAGATAGCCTCCAGTTGCCTTACGGTGTTCAGCCTCAATGATGGAGGGTACAAACACATGATTTTTTCCGGCAATCAGAATAGACCAACCAAACAAACATGCACCACAAAATCAACCACCACCACAGTGAGAAACAAAGCTCAGGGTGACAAAATAAAAGACCTGCATTCAAACACTCGGAAATATAGGAAAATTCCTTTGATGGGATTAGTGTTTTAGGCTTTTCTAAAAGCGGTTTCTCCCCTGTAAAACAGAGAGAGAATAATTCCCAAGCAGCACAATTAAGAGGATGAAGCTGTTGCCATTCAGAGCAGGAATATGTTGCTAGAAAACTAAGCAGAATGTCCCATCACCGTCTTGAAATATTGAATTAAAATTAAAATAAAAACTGCGTAATTCTCATAGTTTTCCTGGGCATCTTCTGCAGATCAAAGGGCTGCAACAAAGGACACAAAATCTGTCTCTCCTGCTCTCCTAAATTAGCTAAGCCTCTTGGTTATTTATCCACAGAAAGCCTCCTCTGCATACCAAATGCTAAGAAAATCGCCTTCCTTCCACTCTTATCCCTGTTTCTCCCATCATGTCAATCTGTCTGTGTGTGCACAGAACACAGTTTCCCACAGTCATCAAAATGGGAAAGTTTCTTATTTTTATCCTGAGGAATTTATTGAATACAAGAGCTATAAATATAGTTGGGGTTGACAGCTTCAAAATTTGGAAAGGATAAAAAGGAAACAAACAAAAAGCATGCAGGCATCTGTAGATTCCTGTGACATATTCAGGCCTTTTAGGTTCTCCCTGTTTCCCCTTGATTACATTCAGTGTGCAGGGCTGCCCTGTCGGTTTAGTCTCCACTGGGGCAGGTGCTGTGCGGAGGCCGGGCTCGGGGATTTCAGACAGGAGGGAAGGTGAGAGGAACCGTCAATCAGTGCAGGCAGTGAAATGTAAAGAAAAGAAACAACAACCACATTTTCTCGTGACTAGATTTGTTCATTTTAATGCCCATGACAGTTAATAGATTAAAACATCTTCCGAATAAACCAAGTGAGAATAAATTCATACATATATTTCATACGTTAAAAAAGGTATAGAAAGCAAGTTAGGTTTTTCCAAAAGAGCTGCAGTTAGACCTCAAGCCGATGATAAAGACATTTCAATGGCAGGTCAGGGAAGGTTACCAGGAGAAATGTAACATAACAAAAAAGACAAACAGAATCTTGCTTTTAATTATTTTATTAAAAGACTTGATGCTAATAAATGCCCCAGTTACATTCACCCTTTAGTTCCCAATTAAACATGACAGTTCCTGCATTACGAACAATAAATATAGCACAGGGCTGGCCCAAAGGCCAAGCAAGACCCCTGACAATGACCCTCATCCTTAATGATGGAAATAAGCACGCACACACCACTCCCCCCACACACACGCATGCATGCACACACACACACACACACACGACAACATCTGCTTAGCTGCATAAACACACAGTCCTTGTCCTCAATTAAAAGCTAGTTTCATATTTCTAGGCTCTGTGTAAAAATCCAAAGTTGCCTCTTATTCTATGGCACGGTTATGATGTTATGTTCTTATGTGGCTGCACAGGCACGGGCACAGTTCACAACAGCTGCGTTCACTGTGGCATCGGCACTCACAATTCGGCAAGACCTGTTTCAGCTACCAATGGCATATCAGTGCAGGTCATCTTTCAGTGAAGACCTCTTCAGTGTAGTTCATCAAGAGAGCATACATACTCCAAATTCTGATCTGAACTAAATTTGTGGAGGACAATATTAAGCATGTGGGTTATCTATTTACTTTGGATTATCAAAGCATGACGAGCCCCCCTGCCCCCCAACAAAAACCACGATAGGCACAAAAATACTTGTGTGTCTCTCGTTGTCCGCTGTCGTTACGCAATGCCGTTCTTCTGAATACATGCTATGGGCTTCACAATATTAATATTATTGTATTGTATGTAACTCTTGCCGTTTTCAGGAGAATGTTGGGGGGGGGAACTATTGTCCTTTGCAAATCTCTGCTCACTTGCTGTTGCTGTTTGGTCTCTACAAAGCTAGGATCTGCATGGCATTATCCTATGGTTCATGTGTTTCACTGTAATGGAGAAAATGGTTGTGACCTAAGAGAGTTGGGTTGTGCATGTGGCAATTAACAAACGTTAACAATAGGGTCCTGATTTGTTTTTAAATAGACCTGAACTTGATCCATGATCCCAAAGTATCTAACTGCAGTACAGGGTAATAATAGCTTGTGCAAAACAATGTGGGTCTGCAGGAATAGAAATTCTACAATTGTACAGAGCAGACATGAGGATATTGTACTGTACATTCATCAAAACTATGGAAACTAACAACCTTCATAAGCATGCATGTCACCTTTAAAGCTTCTACAAATGGGACAGTCTTACGGAGGTATATCATACAGAACCTGAAAGATGATTGTGCCAGGAGAGAGGGGGAAAAAAAAAAAAAAAAAGAGAGATTGTGCAGACCCCAGTCTAATCTCTTATGATTCTAACTCCCCACTAAATTGTGCATTGTTAACTATTTAGATGAATTTATAGTAACAATAAAGACAAAACATATATAAGATCATCATCATCATCAAAAATAATAAAACAAAACACATTAACCGGTCCAATGTGGACTTTAATGTTGAACACTTCATTTTTTTTTTTTTTTAAAGTCATTGCTTAGTGGTTTATATACACACTCTAAGCTACAACTCTGTCACAGACACACACATGCATACACGCACACACACACAGACACACCCGTGCACACAGACTCACAGGCACTTACAAGCACACAAGCCCATGTCTTTCCCTGTGTTGTCAGGACACAGCAGCTGTCTACAGTGTTTTACAGCTTTCCGTTGGCGAAGGCTCCCTCCTGGAACTGGGGGATGAAGCTCCTGAAGTAAGCTCTGCAGAGGAGACCCACAGAGAGCACTGTCAGCAAACAGGACACAGACACAGAACCCAGAACCCAGGCACAGAACACACAGCACATGATAAGGAACACAGAACAATGAGCAGCAGTGATGAAAATATTACGATTAGTACAAATAAAATGAAAACTTGACCACCATATAGCAGTTTTCCATTAAATAAATGATAAGGAATTTATCTTCTCAGCAGCAGATCGCTGACACCCATGACATGAACGGCTCACTTCAAGGCATTCCTTATGTCTTAGTCATATTATCATATATCTATTATAAAGCAGTCATATGATATTAGTAAAAATAAGAGCTCTTTAATATACTTTGTTTTTAAATGCTGTAGAAAAATATAGCATTAATTACATATTTTACAGCCTGCTTCATAACAATTAAAACATGTTATAATCACTTATTTGATAAAATGAAGGTGATGCCCATAGATTGACCAATTTGTAATAAACTATGCATAATATATTAATAACATTTGTAGAAACATACAAAATTGCATTGTGCAGTATTATAAATACTCCTTTCGCGTTTATTATAGACATGTATATGACGAGCCATCACAACTCAAACTGTTGATGGTCCAACCCCCCACCCGCAATGGCCAGCGAGAGGCCTCCTCTAGAGGGAAGAGCACATTTTGCTGTACGTTTGTTGTATGTTTACCAGTCTGTAAAGCGATCTGTGGCTACCCGGCGAAGGGCGCTATACAAATAAAAATTGATTGATTGATTGATTGATGTACTAATCATTTAGATGCAGACATAATGCAAACAGTCTCCTGTGTCAGAGCAGATTCCTGCTACAATGCACAGAATCACAAATTGCACTTATCAAACAATACAGCTTGTAAAGCTTCAACATTGCTGTTCTTCATTGTATTATTTTCCATTCACCAGTTAAAATTAGAATTGTGACAAATTACTGTAAATCAAAAGTTGTTTTTTTGTTTCTTTGCAGTGTCATTTTCCAGTTCTTGTTAGATGTTGATACAAAACAAAAACAAACTAACTTTGAACTGTTGACTCAAAGGAATATCTAGATTTTTATCAGTTTTACTTGTAAAATACTTAGCATTCAGAGAATTTAAAATGTTTATATATTCAGAATATGACAGGCAACATCTATTGTAGTAAAGAAAGAATGACAGGTGAAAAGCAATGGTATGACTACAGCACCAGGTTGTACTCCCTGAGCTCAGTCCTCTAGCTGCACTTTCAGTAGCCTCAAAGCAGCTTTTATAATACTGCTTACTTATTTGATCCATGTATTTATTTGACACCATTAATTACTTCTACTGTCAATATAACTCTTGCATGCTGCGCTTGTTGCTCCCAATTGTAGCATCTGACTGTGTATGTCTGTAAAAAGGTGCCACATGAAATGAATGCCAATTTGACAGATAGAAGGATGGAAACACAAAACTGACACAACACCACCATAAACTGTACAGTGTTGCGCTGGTTGAGGTGATGTAATGGGGGCATGGGGGACGGGCCTGTGGGCGGCAGTCTTACTTGGCTCTCTTGGCCATCTCGTTGCCATCCCAACGCGGGCTGTAGGGGTAGGACTTCTGCACCTGAGAGTAGAGCTGCCCGCTGCTGGTGAAGTGGTAGACGGACTGGAAGGTGAGGGTAGGCTGGTCTCGGGGGAAGTACAGGGGCAGATCAACTGCAAGAGAGGGGGACAGACAAATGGAAAGGCACAGTCCTATATTAGTCCAGTGTTGCCTGGTGGGCAATATCAGTCAACAAGGGAAGACCTATTGCTGCTCTGTCCTCTCACAGTTTGGTAATGAATGGGAGAAGGGCAGCCTGTCTGTTTAATTTGTTTTTGGTTTTACAGATTTCGGGTATACTCAGGGTTTCACTCTGTAACTGATGCCACTCAGAGCCACATGAACTACTTTGCTCTCAGCTTTGTCCTGACACTATTCCAAATTTCTAGAAGTCCTATTCCCGTAGTATGGAGCCCCAGAGATTACATAGTTGGGAAAAATAAATTTCAGATGAATGATCATTTGTTCACAGGCTATATAAATTTGAGACCACGATTATGAAATGTCTCACCACCTTGCAGCACCATCTTAAGACACATCTGTTTAGATTAAAACCTCTAGACTCTCTGTATATATAGTATAATAATGATAGTTATGTAAACCATGACCATGAAATAGAATGCATGACAATTAATAATGTGTGTGTACAGTGTAGTAAATTGTAGTCACGAATCTTAAAAAGCATGCACACAAATTCATATCCTGGTGTCTTCTTTTTTTCACCTTAAATCATTTCTAGTGTTACTAAAACAAACATTTCTCAGATCATGTGAACATTTTCTGTCAGTTGATCAAAGATAAAAAAATCAAGAATGCAAAATCTGTAAGTGTTGATACACATGTTTTCATTAGCAGCAATACTTAATATAAAGCAAAGCATAGTTTCAAAATCCAAGTTTTTTTGTTTTATGTCTTTCATAACTCATTAACCTCTGCTCAGGCGAGTTCTCTGCACGGGTAGTGCACTGAAATCTCTTGCAACACCTTACTGCATTTTGCCAGAAGAAAAAAACATCAGTTAATAAAAGGCATTGCATCACTGCTGATGCTTTATTTGAATAACATAAGGCTAATAACACAGTGGATTAAGAACAACAGAATCATAACTGACTGATTGCACTGCCTTTTTCCATTATAACCATTAAAACAGCATACACAAACACATATGAAACCATTCCAATTAGTTAGTGGAGAGGCAGTCAGCATACATAACTTATACTCTAGTGCTCTAGAGCAGGGGTATTCAATTATTTTTTGCCAGGGTCCAAATTTCTTGGTCAAGGTATAGTCAAGGTCCAGACTCCAGAGGCATTGGGGGGGGAGGAAAATCAAACCTCCAAATGCCCCTTTCCAAACACACACAATTCTGTGAATTAGTAATATACCCTGTTGCTTATATTTAGTACATGCATTTGACAAAGTACACAAATCAAATATTTAAATAGATGTAAATATAAGTATTAAAGCGCTTTCAGACTTTAATTGTTTTAATTTGTTAAAGATTATTGTAGGTATATAGATAAACAAAATAGAAACTTTTCAAGCATTTCGTGTCTTATTAGATTCAAATATTTACCACTTCCCTTTATCACTGTACACTGTTCAAAATTAATGTTGCAAAATGAGGGCAAAGAGGATTGAGGAATTCAGGGTGGGGGGTTTGGGGGTCCTCCCCCAGAAGATTTTGAAAATTGGAGACCTGAAAGGCGCGATTCTGAGTCATTTTGAAGTCGAAAAACTTAGCTCAAAAACTCCATGAAATCCATTAAATCAGGCAGACTTGGACTCAAACATCTCTTTGCTTCACAACCACATATAACCAGCGAAAAATCATATATCAACCGAGATTATACATACAAACTAGACACGGTTTCTGGTGCTTGTCAATCACATAGCTATTTCGGTGGAGCTCTGTAATTGAAACTGGTGAGGATGCACAATTTTCTATTTGTGCACCTGCGAGAAATATGCGTCTTCACTGGCAATAAGCTGTTTCCACCACTGAAGTAGGAGTTTCTTGTTGAATACAAGCTATGGCACTGTGAGCCCCCCAGCCCCCCCCAAAGTCATGTGTATGCACTTTTATATTTTGGAGGCGAGGTTGAAATATGTCCACACGTCAAACAATTTGCATTTTAGCAGTTTATTTATAGAAATCAGGAAAACAAATAGAATACCTGTGTTTTTGACAAGTGACAAGTGTTTTGTGACGCTCTTGCCCTAGTCCAGAACAAGTATAGAGATGCCCGAACTGGGAATCTGCGAGCGAGCAATCAACAACTAACTAACTAACAAACTAATGGGAACATAAGCTCTATATAGGACATCGCATATGAATACTAACATCTTATTGGCTAATAACCAGGAAGGGGTGCTACTAGGCTCCACACAATAACAAGCACTGAGTGCAACAAATCTCCATAACAATACATAAAAAAAAAAACATGATAATAAGTTAATTAAAATTATTCTTGCAGTACATTCAAAAGTGGCTGACAGTCCGGATTTGGCCCGCGGTCTGGCTATTGACTAACCCTGCTCTAGAAGATGCTGGAGCATTGAACTCTCTAATTACTTCAGCATGCTGAAGTCTTCTCCGTCTGATAACTAAGGACCTACCTTTCACACAGCCCAGTAAGGGACGGGATTAGAAGGCCTGCATACATTAGGAGGCTCAGTAATCAACGCACCTGTATAAGGCAGCAGTAATTGCTGATTTAACTGTAATCCTTCAGCAATTCTGTAATACCATGATTCTTAACCTCATGCGTTACTGTTTTTTATTATTATTTTGTTTCAGAGTCTGAATTGAACCCAGAGGATTAACTGTTTAAATCTCAGATCTCATATTTTAATTGCTGTTGAGTGTTAAGTGTTTGTGCCTGAGGCTGGGGCACTGCCAAGGATTTAGCACGTTATTAACTATGATGATGTGTAACTGGGCATGGAGATGGGGTGCTGTGTGCACAGCAAATAAAACACAGTAAAATCTGAGATAATTACAGAAACAATAAAAGAATGCACACACCAGCAAGACATTCACACAGTGCAGTGATGCACATAATCTAATCTAATGAATTCAGTGCGTTTCATGAAAAGGTAGCTGAAAGTCAGGATAAAAAACTAAATCATTTTAAATATCTCTTCTACTGCTAACTCTAGAGTAAAAGTTTAAACTTTGGTTGTTATTACTAAAATAAGGGTTGCTTTTGTTAAAGGGGATTTCCTTTGATTTTTTTTAAATACATTTTCCTGTTTCTGTGATTCTGCAGTTTAAAGCAGTTTAAATGGTGTTTCTGTGAGTGCCACTGACATCAGAGTATTCCCTGATACGAAGCTCCACAAACTCAATCCAGTCAATTAAAAACCGATGTGTTAAGTGTAAAAGCAAAAGCTGGAAGTCCCTAACCCCAAGTTACTGGAGCTGTCCACTCCTGCTCTACATAAAAGAAGCAGCATATAAAGGATGATGCTCTTAAAAAATGCTTGAGCTTTTCACTCAATCATTACTGAAGATCCTTGGTGATGGGGGGGGGGGTTAAATAATTTCCATACATGATCTATCCATTCTAGAGTGACCTATATGGAATTAAAGGTTAAAGGTGTCCGAAGCAGTTGAATTAGTGTCATTGGTTTGCTTGTTTCACTCATTTTATTGTTCAGATAGATTGTGCTATTGTGCCCATCAGTGTACAGACAGACATGGGGAATCTGCACAAGCACACAGGCAGTAAATAAATAACACAAATAGACAGTACTCCTGAAATGCTGTACAAACTCATCAAGCAGCAGGATCAGAAACTGAAGTTACGGTGTAGATAGCTGCCTCACCCTTATTGCAGTGCTAAATCTTGCAACACTTTTTGTTTTGTTTTGTTTTTTTAATTAATGGTTGGCCTAGTTTATTTGGTGAATGTCTGTGGATTTTGCCAGAGCAGTCAAACCTATAATACATTTCAGTATTAAGGACTTAATGCTGAAGAACAATATAAAAGTCTGCTTTTCCTTTTCCCAGATTCCAGGTTTCAAAATGGTTAATGGCTTCTTTTCAGATGGCACAGATACAGAGTGCTTCTCCAACCTTTCAGAGAAGGCATTCATTACCAGCAGAAAGATACTGCCAACTCAGAAGGGTGTTACCTATTACACAGCTAACTCTGCCCAACCCTGCGGGCAAGCAGTAAAACTGCAGTTCAGCTTCTTGTGACACACCTAGATAACAATACCTGGCCCTGTCACCCTCTCTGACAGCCTTGACGTAACCCAGACATCTAAATGTTACGTGGGACTTGATGACTCCTGCTGAAAGACAACACTATCAGTTGACAATCTGCTACTGGAATAGGATCCCTACAAAAGCAGACACTTTCACAGCTGTCTATTATCTCAACAATAGTCGCACACCCACAGAGCAAGGTGAAATGCAAGCACACGTATTTGAATTTAAATTCAATACTATTCTTTTCAACACAAAATAGCCTTGACATGTTTGGAACACCTCCTGCAAACTGTTTTGCTTTAACATGTCAAAGTGATATTGCACATTATTATTATTATTATTATTATTATTATTATTTTTTTTTTTTTAGTGCTTCATTTGTCAAGTATTTTAAGTCCAGCAAAGTGTTAAAACACTGGTGTGGACAGGTGTTGTTTCCCTGCTCTGTAGTATGTGTAGTAAGTGCAGCGCTGAGTTGCCCAGACTGGCGAGGGGGAGTGAACTCACCATGAACCAGGAAGCAGTAATCCTTCCACATGAGGAGCAGGGTTAACTTGGTGAATCCCTCAGCATCATACTCCACAACACCCCTGAAAAAACACATACTCAGGGATTATTGAGGACACTCCAAACACACACACACACACACACACAAGCCATCATTCCACATCTATCTTGGGGAGAAATAATAATAAAAAAAAAAAAAACCTTCCCTAGACTATATGCTAAAAGCAACAATCTGGTAAAACTGATAATACAAAAACAGAGACAGTCACAATAGCTGAGGTACTGAGGACCTATACACACAGACATACATATACACACACACAATCAAAGAGATATAGCCAAAAGGTTCTTGTGAAATAAGTGTCTGCAGTTTGCAAGCATAGACACATACACACACCCTCCCCACGACTCTCAATACCAGCCTGCCCCCGGAGCACACTCACATCCCAAAGTGACTGAGGAAGGCAGCAATGTACTCCCTCCTCTTATGGTAGCCCTGGATGACATACTGCACCTGAGAGACAGCAGGACACAAACACAGAGCACTTGAAAGTCAGGAGGAGAACTCTGATCAGTACACACTGTCCTTGAGAGGATCTCTAATCTCACAGAAAAGAAAGATGAAGTAACGAGGAACCTGGCCACAACACGGAACACTCTGCCCTTGTACAAAGAACAGGGACTCCTCGTAGATTTTCCACAGAATTCTTAATGTTTATTATTGAGAAGAACTGGAATAATACAATGGTGAAGGGTCTATTGAGGGAGGCCTTTGTGCAAAAAAGCACTAAAAAATACTTATCTAATGGACAATGGTGGGTTTGCCATTGTCAAATCCCAAGTATGTCGTTCAAATTAAAAAGATCTAGTCTGTAGCAAGAGAGTCTTTCCCTTGCTGTATACGTGATGCAGCTTACACCTTGGAATACAAGTATGTATGCAGCATGCTTTTTCTTTCAATCTTTCGTTTCTTCATTATCGGTTTCTTTCTTTCTTAACCCTTGAGGGGAAGTAACAAAAAACCTGTGTAACCTGTGTTAGTCTCAGTCAATCATAGAAAATTAGAAAGGATTCATTATGAAACTCTACCCCATACAGCACTAATATAGAACCACTGCATTGATATAATGCATGTGGTTTCACCAAAAATCATATAATAGCAAAGTTTCAGGTACAAATTATATATATTTTCAGAGAAGTGGAATGACTAATAAAGAAAGGTATTTTCAGAATTATGAGAAATGGCTCCACAATCTTCACAACCTTGACTCAGTGATCACATGCATGTCTCTCACTGAGAACAGCCTTCAGCTGGACTCCTGGTCTTTCTGAAGACGTGATGAGAGAATTAGTCAAACGGTGAATCACTCTCAGCACGCAGGGACCCCTTGTTTTCCAATTTGTGGGGAAATACACAAAACACATCAGAGGATTTCTATTTGAGTTCTGTTTGTGATCAAGTGCATGCATTGACAGAACTCCAAGGACAAGGTTGTGAAGTCTACCAGGACAATCATGTTCCCTGCCAGTGTCACATCTGTGATGCAATAGTAGAACAGTAGAGTATGAACCTGCTTCCCCAGGGACTTTGACTAATGAACTGATTAAGATGTGAAAGAAAAAACTTAGATTGTTTCCAGTAAGGAAGTTACTTTTCAAATTAAGTATTTCATAGTGCAGTGGATGGAAAACTGAATGACGTCCCAGCCCTCCAGTGCTGAAGTACATGCTGCTGGCCTACCAGAAACAAGCATTTGTAAAGCATTTGTGTATGGGACAACAAGGAGCGGTCAGTGGAATCCATTGGAACTCCAATGGCTGTTCTAGAATAATTTCTAAACTGTAAATTAGGTAAAGCATAACCACTTGCCAGAGCCCCAGTAACTAGCAGCCTGCTGTGTTCAGTTCAATAGCACTGAAGGAAAAAAAAAAGTTTAGTTTTAGAAATGAAGTGGATTTATACAGATATTCACCATTCTTCTGTGAAATCCTATCTTATGGAAACATTAAAAATAAAGCTGGACAATCATCACTGTAGTCATTGTATTGCTCTGCATCCTTTCTTCATTCTTCTCCAGAAGTACATATTTGTATCCTTACATGAGCTTGTAAGTTGCACTGAATAGTGTAATTATATCATTGCTTTTTGTTTAAATTGTACTATTGTACTTTAGATGAAGAGTCTGATGAATAAATAAAACATATTAAGGCGAGGAAGAAGAAGAAAACAAACAGAAAAAAAATAACAAAAATAAAAATAAATTAAGTGGATACATATTTGTATTTTAAATTTGTTTGTGAGATAGCAGCCTGCAACATTGCTTGAAGAACTCTGTAAAAGTGGTTCAGCTTCCTTCAACAAACATGCTTTAACATGAATAAAATGAACACGAACATAGGATGATTTTATGAATGGATTCTCAATTTACTGGTGACAAACCCTGACAACATGGCAAAGTTAATGGACCCTTTTACACACCAGTGCCCCCATGCCCCCCAAAAGACTGGATGCCTCTATGTCTCTCAGTGAAGTAAGCACACTGCCAAGTCCTTGTCTGAATGAGGATAATATTGGATCATCTACTTGCATTGTTCTGCCCCCAAGAAGCTGTTACAGAGTAAAAGCTTGTTAATTTGAAGTTTAATCCCACATCCTTGCCACCTGCATGAAACCCTGTAGTTTATTTAATTGCTGAGGAATGCAATTTCAGAAGAAGTTCTGCTGCGTAAGTGTTTTGTCTGTATAAGCAGTCAGCACCATTCTTCCTCTGTGTTTTGACAGTCTGCAGATGGAGCCCACGGCCGGCACCGTTTAATGGCATGAGCAGAGCACTGCCAAGTTGACCAGAGGTTAATGTTCAACTAAACATTCTTTTAGTTTAAAGGAGGAAAAGTAACTGTGTACAAGAAGGCAATGAAGTTTAGGCTGCAGTCAGAAAGTAAAACTGTAATCATTGTGCTTTTAACAAGAGAATTATGCAGTTGCACAAAGAGAGCTTCATGAGTTTAGTTTAAAATACATTTTCTGGGAAGATGTTACTGTGGTCTTCACAGTGTGTCACTCAGTGATTAAAAGAAAAATAAATAACGAACAGAAGGGAAAGAAAGGTAAGAAGTTTTTAATTAGGTATTTGTTTATGTTAATAAATATTTATATACATAGTTGTACAACAAAAATGCCACATAAAACTGTAGTTCCCGTTATATATGTACATAGTAATTATATACTGTAATTAGTTGATCTTTTGATAACAAGGTAAGTTAGTGTTTTGAACTCATCAGCGAATTGTCCAAGGCCTCAGCTACAATGAAAGGCAGATATTGAAAAGAGGTTTTGGCATGTAAAAGCAGGAGTGTGCTCTGTAGGTGTGGGAAGATTCACTTCTGCAGGAAGTCTACAACACTGCCACCCACACCAATAGCACACCTCAGTAATGTCAAAGCACTGATATACAGGAATGAATGACTCCAGGGATAATGAGGAGGCATAGTTTACATTAGCACCAACTATTTGAGTAGATGTACAGGATGTTTGCCTTCTAAATATCTGACATATTCTATGGTCTGTATCTTTAGTGTCACAGAGTATGTGAGAAAGCGGGGTGAGTTGAGAATGAAGGAGGTCCTGCTGGAGGACTGGCACTCCCAGTAACTCTTACATCAACCCCAGCACGCTGTGAAGTGTCAGAGTAGGCATGTTAATAAGAATATGGGTTGAGATAATTCTATTAGTTTCTAGCAGGGTTCATTGTTTTACATTCTTGACCACTAAAAGGACTTGTAAAATGGGGTTGTTCAAATGAAAATAAAAAACATACCCAACAGTACATATTCAGATTACAGTTATATGATTCTTATTTACAAACAGAAGAACATAACCGATCTGGAGAAAATGAACGATTAAATCACTCCTCGTGTCATCCATTTCTTTCAAGACTTCAAGCCATGGACAGGACACAAACATCTGATTTACACATTCTATCTTCAGTAGTTCAACCTTTTCCTAAAAACTGGAGTAGGTGGCAGCATGACAAACAAGCACAATGAGAATTGGAAAACCAAACACACACCTACAATACAGATTTAATGATATGAGTAATAATTTGGAAGAGAGTAAACCCTGGTTTATATTTTTGGGACATATATTTGTCCGTTTGTTTTTTAAATATTTTGTGTCATGGAGTCTGGTTGCTACAGATACCCCTGCAAAATTAATATTTACTTAATAAGCATTAAACACATATCCTTGTACACCCATGTTGTACAATCAAGTGGTATACCTAGAGAAAGCATTATGTATGAATGTTATTAGATAAATAGATGGATCGTTGGCATGGAAGCTGTCTCCTAGTTTTCAGTTGTCTCCTAGTTTTTGACTGCCAGGGTCAACGGATAAATATCCATATTGACTAAGTTTGCTGTGATTGTTGGCATACAAATTAATAATATGATTTTATCTGAAAACTTGCATCTGTCACTTGCATATGATAATTTATTGAAACGCACAATTAATTATGTAATATTGCTATTACCATGTGGGAGAGGCTCTGACATACACAAAATATATGATTTGGACTCCTAATGCTTAGAGATTAATATAATGTTAAAATGGCAAATGTATTTTGGTTTTTATCTGAGGGCTAGACCAAATCAAAACTTTGACCTACCAGTGAATTGCAAAGTACACATCTGTATCCCATAACAGCATACTTGATTGTTAGAAGCAACTCTACTATTTATAAATAAAAACGAGAGAGGGTACAACTTTGTAATTTGCAATTTACGGGTGAATCAAAGTTGTGATTTGGTCTTAGTTTTCCTTTAATTTAGAACTATTGACATGAATGCTTAACAAAAAATGCACTTTACTCAGACTGTGTGACTACAAGCAACAGTTCGGTAGAATCTTGAAATGTGAGATCGAGTAACATTGCTAACCGATGTGAGAGAAGACACACACTTATGTCTCATGTAGGCATCCAAGTGTGTTAGAACATTAGAAAGTTTACAAACGAGAGGAGGCCATTCGACCCATCGTGCTCGTTTGGTGTCCATTAATAACTAAGTGATCCAAGGATCCTATACAATCTATTTTTAAATGTTCCCAAATTTTCAGCTTCAACCACATCGCTGGGGAGTTTGTTCCAGATTGTGACAACTCTGTGTGAAGAAGTGTCTCCTGTTTTCTGTCTTGAATGCCTTGAAGCCCAATTTCCATTTGTGTCCCCGGGTCCGTGTGTCCATGCTGATCTGGAAAAGCTCCTCTGATTTGATGTTTAATGATTTTTGAAGACCTGAATAAATTCCCCATGTAGTCTCCTCTGTTCCAGGGTGAAAAGGTTCAGGTCCCTCAGTAGGACATTCCCTTCAGACCTGGAATAAGTCTGGTTGCTCTCCTCTGAACTGCCTCTAGAGCAGCGATATCTTTCTTGAAGTGTGGAGCCCAGAACTGTCCACAGTATCCAGATGAGCTCTAACTAGTGCATTGTACAGTCTGAACATTACTGCCCTTGTTTTAAATTCTACACTTTTGACAATATACCCTAGCATTCTGTTTGCCTTTTTTATTGCTTCCCCACATTGTTTGGATGGAGAAAGTGAGGAGTCCACATAGACTCCTAGGTCTTTCTCATGCGTTACTTCATCTAGTTCTATTCCTCCCATAGTGTAATTATAGTGGACATTTTTGTTACCTGCATGTAATGCCTTGCACTTGTCCACATTGAATTTCATCTGCCAGGTGTCGGCCCACAACTGAATATTATCTAAGTCCCTTTGAATAACCTGTGCTGCCGAGATTGTATCTGCTGAGCCACCTATTAGTATCATCTGCAAATTTGATAAGTCCAGATCATTAATATAGATTAGAAAAAGCAAAGGCCCTAGTACTGATCCCTGTGGAACTCCACTAACAACCTCACTCCAGTTAGAAGCAACTCCTCTAATCGACACCCTCTGTTTCCTATACATCAACCAGTTCATAATCCATCTACTTACATTACCCTGAATGCCTACAGCTTCCAATTTGAGGATCAGTCTTTGGTGTGGAACCTTATCAAAAGCTTTCTGAAAATCTAAGTATATCATATCATATGCTTTCACATGATCTACAGCTGCAGTTGCATGTTCAAACAATTCTAATAAATTAGTAAGACATGATCTGCCTCGTCTAAACCCATGTTGACTATCTCCAAGAATATGGTTTTCATTAAGATGCTCCTCTATTTTCTGTCTAATCATTTTTTCCAACATTTTACAGGTGATGCAGGTGACACTGATTGGTCTGTAATTTCCTCAGTTTTGTCCCCTTTCTTGAGGATTGGTATGACATTTGCTGTCTTCCAGTCAGTTGGCACATCCCCTGTTCTAAGTGTCATTTGGAATAATTGAGTTAACGGACTATAAATAATTTCCCTCAAGTACTGTTGGAAATATCCCATCTGGCCCAGGTGATTTGTTTGTTTTTAATTCTGCTAGTCCCTTTAGTACCTTCTCCTCATTTATCTTGATCTCTCTTAGGGTTTGACTGGAATGGTTGTTAACCTGTGGCATGTTATCTGTTTTTTCTTTTGTAAAAACCTCTGTGAAATATTAATTTAGAACATTTGCCACATCTTGTTCGTTCTCCAAGATACTTCAATTTTTGCCCTTTAGGTGTTTCACTTTCTCCTTTATTGACCTCTTGCTGTTGTAGTATTGAAAAAAGTTATTTGCATTAGTTTTAGCTCCAAGAGCTATGTTTCTTTCTATTTCCCTTTGCTTTCCTATTCCCTTTCTTAACATATCTTTGTAGTTCAACACATTCTTTGTATTTTGTTCAATCTCTATCCCTTTTGTATGTGCTATACAACATTTTCTTTCTCCTTATATATTTTTGCATACTTCTATTAAACCATGTTGGATGCTTCAAATACATTTATAGGTTTTCCTGTGTGATAAAATGAAGGACAAGTTTGTACCAAGAGATACAACTGAAGCTTCACGCATTGAAAGATTTATAGTCAGGGGAACTCAGAGAGGCTTGTTAACTGTGATCCCATTTAAAAGACAATACCAATAACACATGGCTGAGTCTATATAGTATTCTTCACTATGCATTAACAAACAAACACAAAACACAATAAGAATAATATATAAATGCTATCCACATCTTCATATTAGATGCAAAGGTAACACAGTGCCCAGACATTGTGCAGCTGAAATATTCAGGTCAAATTCCTCTCTTATAGCCAGAATGCACAGTAATTGTTCAGGTGTGTTGCATCAGTTGTGAAAGCCACTGTATTTGCATGTTCAGAGGGTGCACCCAAGGCAGATGACAGAACACAGCATGTACATTTCCACACGCCTGTCAGAACAAACATTTCTGCACAGGAAAATAGACGCTCTGGAGACTAAAGCCTGCCTGTGAACACACTAGTTCACATCACCGAGTACACAGACTTAAATCAGTTGAATACTGTATGAAAAATAAAAATCAATACAGTGCGAATGAAAGTGAAGAAAATTATGAAGATTATAAGTAAATGTGCCTATACACACAGAGCTGTGGATAAACACTGGCTCTGCTTTTGTATACAATGACATAATTAAGAACGTGATGTACTTCTTGCATCTTGATTACGTGATTTTACTCTTCCACTGTACCATATCAGCTTTGAGTCGTGAATAGGCAGTACTCCACTTTAAAGTTGACTAAAGTGGTGGGTTTCTTGATCAGATTAAAATAAATACAATTTCTGGGAGTACACTGAATTGCCAGTGACTGAATGTTTATGCATGTAATTCCTCTTCTTCTTCTAGAACCAGGGCTGTCAACAGGAGACACATGCTGTGAAATGTGGGTGTATGAACCAACTGCCAAGCCACACATTGCACCTTGTGTAATTGGGAAACTGGTTCCATGAGATGCTGCTTCCACCCATGTATTGCCTCACACAAGGCTCTGCGATCTTGATTATCCTTACCTTGTTTGTGAGCAACTGGCAGACCTGAGGCACGTAGTCAATGAGGCAGCCTCCACTGGGGAATGCTGGGATATGGAGAGCCGAGGATCCTCCCAGTGCACTGAGAAGAGAGAGACGGAGAGAAAGATTTGGAAGAGGAAGAAAAAAAAAGAGAAGGAGAAACAAAAGAGGACACTTTATAGTTCTGACTCAGACATATATTCACACTGTATGGTGAAAGAAATACAGCTTTACACCAACACAAAACACACTGACAGCACAGGCACAACAGCAACACAGGAGTGCATGTACACAACTCACAAAACAGCCAGCCACACTCACACAACTCTAAACAAGTACATATACGCAATCTTACATACTTCTGAAAATATAAATCAACAACCTGCAACAGGGCCAGCTGTAGAAAACACAATAGTCACCACAATCAACACATCCACCTTGCCTGAAAATACAGACTGCTAACAAGTCCAAGGTGAAACAAAGAAAAAAGCTACTCAGTAAACACAAGCAACAGAGAAACCTGTCAACATCACAACATTACAAACCACAAACACCGCATTGTCTTTGTACCCAACCAATTTAACTGTGAGTTAACAAATACATTGAAAAAAAACACATCCATCTCCTTTGATCAGTGCAGAAAAGCTTGTCCAGCTTGTTTTTGTCTTTTTTCACCCCCCCCAATCTTCATCCATTCAAAATTAATACACATTTTCTTTCTTGAAACACAAATACTCCTTTTTCACCTAATTAAGCAACAGCAAAGATAGGGACTGCTATTACACTATTCTTTTCTACAGATAGTGGGGACGTGTCTCCTTGGAAAGGGTACACTCCCACGCGGTTATACAACAAACACATTACACAAAAGATAAAGTGCCAAGGGGGAGTGAGGGCTGAGGTATTTAGACCTGGCTCATGAAAACAGCCTCAGCCACTTTTTCTCTTGCTTCCCGTTTTCTCTCAACTGCTTTGTTAACAGACAGCATCTACATTGGGAAACCATGGAAGTATTTTTTCCACATAATTAATACAATTTTTCTCGTAATTAAAACTAGGAGGCTCTGACAATCTCTGCAAATCGGTGGCCAAAATACATTTCCCCTTAGTTTTGCCATCAGGTTTCAACAAATGTAATTGTGCAAATGGAAAGTGTGTTATATTTAATACTTCAGTTTAGAATTCTTAAGGTGTTTTATGCAAGTGGCTACAGGCAAATAATTTTGGCTCCCTGGTAGCCTGGATGAGCAGGGCATTAATAAAAATCTCTCCAGATGCAGAATAAATATCCTGGTGCTTTATGGCTCTCCTACAAGATGTGTTTTATTCCGTTCAGAACGAGAGGAAGCTTGGTTGCTTGGTGTTTGGCAAGCTACTCATGGTGGTGGTGGTGTGAAACTCCAAGGCAGCCCTAAACAGTAGGGCAATGTGGGGTCTACTACTAGGAAGAGAGGAGCTGGTGGGCAGAACTCTCTGTGGCACTGAGAGAAACAGGCATTTATTTATTTTTTTAAATAATATTTTCTTGTGCAAAAAATTGCCCTTTCGTACAAGCAAGCTTAACTAAATAAAGTTTTTCATGCAGGACCAAGTCAGAAACTGGTCTCAACTTCTTTCAGTGAGGTTTTAAAGAGCACTATGTAGACTGTTTCCTATCATGAAAATACTTAAGTCAAATCAAACTAATCAAATCATATGACTATATATGTACACACACACATACATATATGGTTACATGCTGCACTGGATAGTGCTAATGTCCCATTAAGAATTGTAGACAGATAGATATATAGATGTATTTGAGTATTTGTAAGGCAACGGTAGAAAAACAAATAATAAATGCTGTGTGTTTTTATAATAAGAAAGAAAAAAAAAAACAGTTTACATTGGGATATTCCTTCTGAAATACTCAGGGGAACATAATTTTGAACGCCAAAACAAAACAAATTGAAAATATTAGAAAGAGTTTAAATCAAGGGTAAGCTGACAAAATATCTAAATAATTACAGAAGAATCACACACTCATTCTCAGTTTAATGCTTTCTGTATTTCCTTGCTGGCAGCCTACAGGCACGTTGCCTCACCCCTGATCCACAGCCCCCGAGTTGACTCTACAGATTGTGCTCAGTGCACACTGCCGCACCTTGGGCAAATGGGCTGGGGGCTGTGGCAGCAGGTGAACCCTGGGACAGCCGTTTGGAGGCACCGGCAGCCATCACTCACAACTGCCTCTCTCTGCCTCCGCACGTAATCCTCCGGGAACACTCTGCAACCGACGTCAGGTTAGAGCCCTGTATTCATATTGAGCCCCACCCTGCACGGCAAACACGGCCTGCTGTGCGGGGGTGGGTGCCTGGAGTTCAGCCCTGCGAGAGGAAGAACCTGGCACCGAGCTCTGCGTTCCCCGCCAGGAAAATTAAAAAGGACACTTTCGGGACGGGTGGGTGGGGTTGTTGATAAGACGCCAATGTTGAACCTGAGGGTGTGGAATTTGAACCTGTGGATCAGACGCACCTTCCTGCTGCCTCCTCCTCCTGTAGCTACGACAGAATGCCAGACTGGCCCATCTCAGACTGTCTCCATTTCATAAGAACATAAGAAAATTTACAAATGAGAGGAGGCCATTCAACTCATCGTGCTCATTTGGTGTCCATTAATAACTAAGTGATCCAAGTGTCTCCTGTCTTCCATCTTGAATGCCTTGAAGCCCAATTTCCCTGCTGATCTGTGTCCCTGCTGATCTGTAAAAGCTCCTCTGGTTTGATGTGGTCGATGCCTTTCATGATTTTGAAGACTTGAATCAAGTCCCCACGTAGTCTCCTCTGTTCCAGGGTGAAAAGGTTCAGTTCCCTCAGTCTCTCAGTAGGACATTCCCTTCAAACCTGGAATAAGTCTGGTTGCTCTCCTCTGAACTGCCTCTAGAGCAGCGATATCTTTCTTGAAGTGTGGAGCCCAGAACTGTACACAGTATCCAGATGAGGTCTAACTAGTGCATTGTACAGTCTGTACATTACTGCCCTTGTTTTAAATTCTACACTTTTGACAATATACCCTAGCATTCTGTTTGCCTTTTTTATTGCTTCCCCACATTGTTTGGATGGAGAAAGTGAGGAGTCCACATAGACTCCTAGGTCTTTCTCATGCGTTACTTCATCTAGTTCTATTCCTCCCATAGTGTAATTATAGTGGACATTTTTGTTACCTGCATGTAATGCCTTGCACTTGTCCACATTGAATTTCATCTGCCAGGTGTCAGCCCACAACTGAATATTATCTAAGTCCCTTTGAATAACCTGTGCTGCCGAGATTGTATCTGCTGAGCCACCTATTAGTATCATCTGCAAATTTGATAAGTCCAGATCATTAATATAGATTAGAAAAAGCAAAGGCCCTAGTACTGATCCCTGTGGAACTCCACTAACAACCTCACTCCAGTTAGAAGCAACTCCTCTAATCAACACCCTCTGTTTCCTACACATCAACCAGTTCATAATCCATCTACTTACATTACCCTGAATGCCTACAGCTTCCAATGTGAGGATCAGTCTTTGGTGTGGAACCTTATCAAAAGCTTTCTGAAAATCTAAGTATATCATATCATATGCTTTCACATGATCTACAGTTGCAGTTGCATGTTCAAAAAATTCTAATAAATTAGTAAGACATGATCTGCCTCGTCTAAACCCATGTTGACTATCTCCAAGAATATGGTTTTCATTAAAATGTTCAAATTTTATTTGGACGTTTTATTTATTTATTTAAATAGATTTTATTCAATTTTTGAAGAAGACCTGGTATTTCATTAAGACATCCAACTAACTGTTACCTGGTAAGCTTAATCAAAATGCTCCATGATAATAATAATAATAATAATAATAATAATAATAATAATAATAATAATAATAATATTATATTAATGCATTAAATGTTGTTTTGATCTACGTGGAAAAATGGCGATCTTGGCGGAAACGAAAACACAGAATTGCTAAGAACACAGAGACAGCAGGATGTGAAACAAACAAAGAGATTAAATAACAGGTGCAGATTAAATAACCTCCACTTAACCTCTACAGTACAGCACCATAGATAACACTTAAAAAAAATTGTGCTTGGAGAGCTGGTTGGGCAGTGTCAGGGTTATACTGCTGAAAACTCCTCTTGACCCGGGGCGGGGGTGGGGTCACAGGGTGGGTTACAGTAAAGGCAGTGATCTGAGTAATAAAGGCTGCCAAATATAGCATGGAACATGAACAACACTCATCATTTCCAGCACCAGCTTTCCAGCAAATAAGGGCGGATTCTTATTATTGCTTAAAATGTGCCCAAGAATCAGAGACCTTTTAGAATGTAAGCGTATCTTATGGTACAAAGCATGTCATTTTGGCGCAGTTTGGCCAAGATAAACTGTGCTACATGACTCTTCTTATACTATAAGGGATATTATTTACACAGATCACTATACATTTCACAGGTAAGATTAATATTATTAATATTCATCGTAATTTTAAGTTCCCATTCTACCCCGTCTGAAAATGCTTTGGTCCAGGATCCTTTGTAACTGACTGACAATATCCAATAAATATGGCCCATCCTCTGCACAGGATGGCAATTATACACAAGGTTAGAGGTAAGCAGAGCCTCACATTTCTCATATGTGATTTATAATGTGTTATATATGTGTAAATGGCTCCACTAAACACTACCAACACAGTCCAAACAGCAGACAACTAATGCTCCAATGCTAACAATGAATACATGTATCTTCTTTATGCATTTATGCATTTTCCTGGGATCAGTGTCCCCAATAAGCCTTTTATTCTCCTGTATATTAATCAAAACTAAGTATATTTGGTAACAGAGGTAATTACTACTCCACACTGTCAAAAAGCACAGATCTGCAATTCAAAGAGATGCTAAAAGTAGTTAGTCCTGTTTCGCATCGGAACATACGAATGTTTTTGACTGCGTGGGCAGATTGTGTCTTTGTGTGACCACAACTCCGGTGACCTTTTGGCTTTATGAAGTAATTTATATTATATTAGCATATAAGGTTTCACGGAAGACAAAAAGAAAACACATGATGCAAGGGTTGAAAACACAGATGTATAGCACAAATACCAAAACTAAAACTCTCTGTGCTTATAGGGAATTTACCACTGTGTACACATACCACATAACATATTCCTCAGGTATGGTAAATATATGAGTAGGAGAAATAGGGCAAAATAACTTGTTAAAGATGTATTTGATTTTGCATTTAATGTATGAATCGGTGAGAGTTGGCGTTGCAGAATGGGTCAGAACTGAAATGTCACGGGTTTATATAGGTTTATATATTATAAAACTAGACTATTATTAAATCTCATCCTCTGTGTGGAGGGAGTGGGAGAACACTGTGACACAGTCTTCAAAAGCATGAACACCAGTTAGGAAACGTTCGCTTTCATGGTAAAAATAAAAATAAAAAATGCTACAGTCCAAACATCAAGTTACCAAAAGGGTAAATATTCATGATCGAAAATTTTTAATTGCCTGATGAAAAGGAAGGAAATATCTCGCATTCTTGTAGAACACAAGTTCTGCTTTTAATACAGTAAACGCATTTACACTGAGAACAAACTTCCATAAAAGGAATTAAGAGTAAATTGTAGAGATAAAAACTGGATAAAACAGCCAGCTTGTCGGGAGCACTCGATAACTTATCAACTGTTACTAAACTCTCCACACACATTTTGAAACAAAGCATTAAGTTTACGCAGGTAACAAGGGCTGCATTTATAAGACTGCATGAACTGCTAACTGAGACTGCAGATAAGCAAGTGTAATAGCTTGTGCAAATCCACTCATCAACACTCAAACCTCCTTACTGCTTTGTACAGTATCACCCTCATCAATTTACTCCTCTGAGGTGATCAGACCTGCCAAGGCACCTGATCTGCTGTTGACACAACATGGTTAGAAAATAAAAGGGGAGACGCAGCCATTATACCACTACTGTGCTCTGAAACAGTTTAAAACATCACACTGCACACGGCTTCGTATAGTTCATACTCTGATCTGCTTTGGAAATCTCCAATTGCACCACAAAAAAAAGACTGCTTTCTGTTATTATTACTCTTGTTGTTTGTGAGGTTATGCGGAAAGCAATGTGTGCACATTCAGATTCGACCCTTAACTGGAAAGAAAAGTCAGACGCAAAATACATCTAGAGGAGACAAGCTACTGTATGTTCCAGCTCCAAGAAGAAAGTCTTTTCACTCGTCATCAAGACTTAATGCTCCAGTTTCTAGGTAAACAGAACTGGGGCGGTGCCTCAGAGAGAACAGACGCGCTGTGGAATTTCCCTCAGGAAGACGGAGCTGCTTTACTAGTGGTCTCTTTAAAAATATATATATATATATTAAAGCTGCAAGAACTGTTGGTGATGCACTAATAAGGAAGATATTGAAATCATAAAATCTTATGTTAACTTTCTTATATTTACTTTTCCCAGAACAGATTTAAGATGTAGCAATTTTGGTCAGAATTATGATGATGATAAATTATTGATTTATTTATGTATTAGTTTGTTTTAATTCATTGTGTGTATACCAACAAGTGTCTGGAAAAGATAAGAGTGATTTAATCTGGTCAAATCTACATCTAATCAGAGGGGGGTCAAGGGTTGTCCAGGCCACGTCTTGCAGAGGAATGAAAACACAATAATTGGAGCTGGTTTCAGAATTATTTTAAGGGGGTCTGGGTTTCAGAAGGCAGGCTGGGACTTTCCAAGGTGGAAAATCCAAACACATGAATGGGATAAAGATATGATTATCCAATGTAATAAACACACATGCTTAGCAAACAACTGAATTCACACTGGTAATCTGTTAATCCTGCTGAAGTTGAAACACAATCATTTTTAAATTTTTTGCTTGTAATCTTTGCATTTTTGGCAAATGCAGGGAATTTAAATTTAAATAACAGGGATGTCATATGTTTCATTAGCTCTGCAAGCTGCTCATCTGAACAGCAATTACTGCCATGAGCCACAACCTGGTTCAAACAAAGCGGCCCCGGCCTCGATCACAGACAGCACTATTCACTGGTGGGTATTGGGAACGTTAATCTCGTCACTCCCACACGCCTGCATCTGCACAGAGACTCAAGAGGCTTATTTCCACTGCCCTGCACATGCAATGCAGCTGGCACACCATTATATTCCATTACAGATGGAATTAGCCCATGTTATATATTCACATTTATTCTTATTTAAAACACAAAAACAAAAACAAAAAAACCTACGACTTATGACCTATGACTTATGCAGCAAGTGTGTGCCTGCATTGTGGAAAAGGGCATATTGAAACACGCTGATTGCATATGCTGGTTCTGGTTTTCTGATCAACCATTAACCCCAGTGGTGCTGCACATTGCCAGTTTTCTCTGAATACACACTGTCTTTCAGAGGAAATGCTGTCTCTCCTTCAAGTCCCCATCACTTTGGCCCCTGTGTCACTGTTATGTTATATGTTAATAACAATCAAACAAAAACAAACAACAGCAAACATTTTAAATATTGCCTATATATTTGTGTTTAATGTAAAATATGTCTAGTCCAAATAAGGACTAAGAAATTAAGGAATGGATTTCTCTCTATACTTAATAAACTCTTGTAATGAATCAAATAAATTAAAAACAGTTTCTCTTTAGAGATTAAGTACCTCTTCCTGGAAGAGGTTAAGCATTAACTGATAAGGCCAGTTGCCCTGTTTCCTTAGAAAACAATCGGTTTATTAGTATTCCACATAACACACAGAGCATACAGAAAAGGCAATTAAGCTACTGCAAACAATGAACTACAGACAAAGAAAAAATACCTGATTGGCTAAGAAATGAATCTTGCCTAGCAACACTGTTCGATGAGAGATATGCAGCACAGAGTACAGAGCTATTTATTTATTATTGCAGGATAAAAGCGACATAAAAATGCAGGAAGAAGTCGAGTCTTTGACCCTGACATACTTTCTGTAATAGTCATTGTGACCTACAAACACACACAAGAGCAAACAGGGAAAAGTACTGGCAGGAAAAAAAATTCCCTAAACGTTTCCCTGAAAGTGAAACAATCCCTTGGGAAAACTGACCAGACACAATAAATTTAGCAAAAACAACGAGTTCTCCCCTCACAATACAGTATACTGCTCAGAACATAATAGAAGGGAAGAAATAATAATCTCAGAAACTCTTTTCAAGCACAACAGCTGACAACCACAATAACTGGGGTTAGACGATGACATGGGCCACTGCAGTCTCCATGAATTCCTCTGCATTTGTTTATGTAAATGTATTTGCGTCCTGCTTATTTGCCTGCTTTCCTCAGGCAGTTGTGACGTGCTGTCAGAAGCTGCTCCTGTCGTAAAACACACAGTGCCGGGAAGAGCCGTGTCACTATACCAGGAAGGGTTTAGAAAAACTAGCACGAATATAGAAATGCTAACCACACCAGTAGTTAAAGGTGTCAGAAGCAGGGCAAGGTTTCAAAATCAGGGATTACTCTTGTTAGTGACAGGGCTAAATAATTTAATGTGCTCAGTTAAAAATCCCATGTTCCCTGTTGATTTTGTTTTGGAGAATGTTTAGGATTTACAGTTTTGCATTTGACCAATTGACCAAAGCAACAATGGCTTACAAACCTTAATCTTTCTTACTGTGTGTCCTGTGCTGTGTTAGTGGATGAGCTGTAAAGTGTGATCTTCAGAAATTGGACAAGGAGAAGATGTGTTTGTGGGTTTTATAGAGGTGCATCAAGGGAAATATGGCTTTGATATTTCTATGGTGGTGTCGCATGGTCAAAATAGGAGCATCTTAGAAAGGCCGATCTACAGCCTGTTCAAACTGCATGATTCCCATCGACTCTGAGTTGAGTTTTTTGAGCTAACAATCTAGCACTTCCAATCCAAAAACACATTCTAACAATGCACCAGGCTATACTCTACCCTTACGATCATGTGTTTCCTTCCTTATTATATTATTTATTTGTTAATATATTAATTTGTTTATTAACTTTTAGGTTATATTCCCTTCTTAATATGTTGCCAGGTGAAATAAGAGTGCACAAACATCTTGAACAGGTCTTGATTTAAATTGCCAGATGACAGCTTCAAGAGACGGAAATCTGTGACCTACAATGGCTAAAGCAAGTCGTCCTCCGTGCAGTGCCAGAGAATGCATCACCAGTCACTCCAGAGATCAAGGAGGCAGAGTCAGACAAGGTACTGAACTGAGCACTCAGCTGATCAACCGCAAGGACCCCAGGGTTGTCCAAGCTGCCTGTGTTTCCAGGCAAGAGCAATCTCTGTGTACACTAACCCAACCTGAGACCTGCCCCCAGCCCCAGCCTCACAGCTCCATCAGCCCACAACTGACACATTAATGTGATCTCCCGATGACAGTGCTAAGTTAATAAACGAAAGGAATTAATTGTAATTAGGGCCTCCAATAGCTGTTTCATGTGTTAGTGAGTCAGGTACAAGATGACAAGACTGCTGGTGACTGGGACACAAGCACAGGAGGTGACAGTGTGAGAGTGGATAAGAGTTTAAAGGTTAACTGGAGAATATTTTCACTCTGTGATTTCTAATTAGAGAACCAAATAAATATTGTGTGGAAATCGCAGAAGTTTGGAAACTGAAACTGAGACTACTGCCTTTAGGATCCCTGGTAGGCTTTTTTTTTTTTTGTGCCCTGGTCCAGATTTGTAATAAATACTGCATGCCACCTAAGCATAGTCTAATTGGTTTAAGATTCATGGCAGAGATTTTGTCAATATTAACCACTTCACAGTAGAGCTCCTCTATAGTAACCCCATTGAACCTCCAATTCATGGTGTGTACTAGTGCAGGCCCGCAGTGTGACAAAAAACACAACAGCCTGAGCAAAGGGAATGTCCTTTACAAAGCACTTCCACTTATGATAAAGGTAGTACAGCAGACATTAATAAAAACAGATATTAGGCACCTGAACTGGATTTGGGAATGAAGCCAGAAGTGTCCTGCCTGCTCTGGAAAATAACTTATCAAGAGTGTAAAGTATTTTTTTTTTTTACCCTATTTACTTTACAAATTAAACCTGTCTGCAAACTACTTAGCACATGGATAATGTTGCATAACATGTGCAGAGATCCTTGTCACTAGATGCACAAGTTTAATCTCACTGGTGAGTTATGATTTCAAACTCTCTGTAAATTATATTGAAGTAATCCTTTTTTCTCTTCAATACTGTATGGATCTCTTTTTACCCCAATCCAATTCCTGAAAGCTTGCAAGCACTACTGGTTTTGAAATGAAAGAAAAACATACATACATACATACATACATACACTACCAGTCAGACAATAAGGTTTTAGAACACCCTAATTTTTACAGTTTTTATTGACATTTAAGCAGTTCAAGTCCAGTGAATAACCTGAAATGGTACAAAGGTCGGATTTCTTTGCAAATAGGCTTGTTTTGTTCAGAACAACATAACAATTAATCCATTATTTGATGCCTTATCATACACAGAGAAGTTCAGATGCAATTATGTAAAATCATTGTGTATTAGTACACTGTAAACAGAGTTTTCCCTCTTGACATTGACATTTGAGCTTTCTAAGGGTGTGTGTTGCTTCTGACAAAAAGTGGATGGTCTTGTTTTGATCAGTAGACTGTCTGGTTCCAGAATCTGTCATAATTGTCAATATTTTTTATTCCTACTCAGACCAAGTATCCCTCCACCGCCCCATTTCAGAATGCGGAGGGTGGGGGGGTAGAAATAATTATTTTTTCACATCAGAGAATGCTTCACATTCTTAAAAAGCTGAGAGTCTCAGCTTTCATGGGATACCAAACACTTGGCAAACACAACAACAGTGAAGAGTACACATGGGATTAAAGAGAAGCACACGGATTTGGTGAACTTTTAAGGGTACCAGAGGGGTTTGTCAGCTTAAGGGGTTACATTTTGTTAAACAAAACGATTCCAGGATTTCTTTTTATCTCCAATTGTTTTCATTTCAAAGTACATTGAGATATTAAACTGCATAAATTTCAGTAAAAACTGGAAAAATTGAGGTGTTCTAAAACTTTTGACCAGGAGTGTACATACATAAATAACTTGCACAGCTGTGTTCTTCAAAATGATCCTGAGCTGCTGCACAGTGGACAATTTAACTTGGAGGAATAGTGCAGAACAAGCCAAGTAGATTGTTTTATTAGAGTTTTATTGGCTCTAACTCGCAACTCTCCCTCAATACAATGTCCATTGCCATTCTGAAGAAGGGAAACGCATTGTTCTTTACACAGCATAGCATACAGCAATGTATTATAATAAAGGGAGATGGGTCAGGGTAAAGATCCTAATTAGTCTGGCCATGATGCATGAAGAAATAATATATAACAATAAAATGACAATAAACAAACAAACATTAATATTATTAACAACAACACAAATAGTAACAATAATAATAACAACAGAATTTTGAGTCGTATGTCTTTAAATGGGAAGAAAATAGCCTGCTACACCATACATATGAAAAGAAGAAAGATGGTTGTCTCCAGTGAAGTTGTCTCTCTTAGGCTAATAATCTGGTGGGGAGGAGTTTTTATATACAATATATAGCTTCACCATAAAAGGAAAAGGGGAAAAAAAAAGATTGCAAAGGATGTTCTGTGCAGATTTATTTATTTATTTTCTTCAGTCAGTCCATAACGATATATTTTTTGTGCTTGAGGGCAAAACAGTGCCTACGCAGATTTATGTAACTGTACAGTTCGTCTAAAAATGAAGAGCCATCTCCACGCCACCTGCACCACTGATGTGTGCAAGAACTTTCCCTGCCGAAAGATGAGTGGCAAAGTACTGAGTGAGAAGCACTGTGGCAGAAAAAAGAGCAAACATACAGAGATCTGTAGACCCAACAGCAAATTGTGCATTTTGTACAGTCATTTGAACAGAGAATTACTAGTTAACACTGATGAAAGTCTCAAGGGCTCACCTGATGGAAATGCATTAGCACTACATTACGAACAAGCAGCACATTATTGATAAAATGTAACATCATTTTCCTAGCAGTGCAGATCTGATTGATTGGCGCTATGGGTACATTTCTGTGCCGACAAAGGAATTGCGTGTGTCCATTTGGACCGTGACTGATGCTCAACTCAACCCTCAATTGCTCCTGTGTGGCTCCTTTGTCATCGGGGAGGATTGTGCTGAGAGCTGAGGGATTTGGTGGGTTTGAGAGACAACAGGCATGTCTTGACCTCAGCAGAATAGTCCCCTGGGAAGGATTGTCAAATCAGAGCGACTGCTACTGTGGTAGGAAGGGTTTAGAGGTACTAGGATGCCTTTCACAATATGGTGTTCAAGGCGGTCTGCTGGATTTAGTTTCAAACTACATGTGCACTTAAATCTCAAAACATTTATTTTAGTAACAAGTTTTTCTATTAACTGAAAAACAGGCCAGGCGTTGGTGCATTCTTTAAATATGGAGACTACCAGAAATGTGCATTTACAATGGCTGAATAACACACAATTCTGTTTGTCTTGAGACAACCAGTTAAGCTGCCTTGTTGAACTCCCTGTAGCGAAAGACTGAATTTTTCAGAAATCTTGTGAGTTTATGAGAAAGGGAAACTGAGTAGGACAGCTTGTTTCTGTTATGTTTTCACAAAAACTAAATGGAAAGAAATGCTAAAACACTTTCACTCTTTATCCATTTCTTACTCTCTCCCTCTCTGTTTCTCGCTTTCCCTCTCACTGTTTAAACCAGAGGGACCCATTAAAAGGTTTGCTATAAAAGTCTCTGAAATCTGCTTGCCAGCACAGCTTTGGAGGGGGACAGTGCCTCTCCCCAAGCAAGAGGAAGCTGTTCCTCTCACAGAACAACAGCCCCCAAGGCACTGCAAAATGCAGTATGGGAACAGCTTCCTCAGAAACAATGAGAAGGATAAAAACAGCAGTAAACAGAAGTGTTTTTCTCCTTTTTGTTGTTGTTTTTGTTGATGTTTTTTGGTGGTGTTGCCTTTTCTTGTTTGTCTGTTTTGTCTGAAGCTTATCCTCACAGGGCCTAGGTATGCCAGGTTACCCACAAGCCCCCTCCCCAATCCTAGTGCCCTGAGCAGCTCTCTGTCTATTCTTTTTACACTGAAGAGAAAGATGCTCATAAATTCAAAGCTGCCCACAGCTAAGGTCAACACACATGAAATCAAAACACAATGCAAATGTTATTCCTCTTCTGTGTGAAACAAAACAATTCTCAGCTGACCACAGGTGAAGTGCGTTGTTTCTGTTCTCTAGTCACAGAAACATCTACGTCCTCAGGTTTTTTGTGTGTGTTTTTTGCATACTGTCTGAGAATAACCTGTGCCTCTGCAGGAGTGTTTCACGTTATTTCAAAAGACGTGCTTAAGACACTGCTTTCATTTCCAGCAAAAACTGATTTAAGTCCAGTTTCGAATAAAGACATTTTCAAAGTATTGAAGTTTATTGAAAATGACTCGATCACACTTTAAGCAAATGTGGCCACTGATCTATAGATAAAAAAAACAAACAAGAGCACAACACAAATTTTTATTATTATTATTAATATTATTATTTTTATTTCTTGGAAGACGCCTTATCCAGGGCGACTTACAACATTAGGACACAGGCTTGGAGAAGGACTGTTTCACACAAATTCTTGTTTGTCAGGTTGTGTTGGACTGAAGGGGTATTTTTAGTTGTTTACGAGTAGTTGCATGTGTGTGTGGAGGAGGGAGGGGCAGGGGAGTTGGGGGGCCAGAAAATAACCTGTCAGTGCGAATCTCGCCAACCCTGTGAGCTGGAGAGAGAGGGAGAGGAGGTTGGGCTGCAGCCTCTTAACCCGGTGCGACAGGGTGCATGCTCAGAAATAAAGATCTCAAATTATTATTTCAGAGAAGGGCTGGAGGAGCCCGATAGACTCCAAATGGACGCTGTGCCAGGGACGAGCTCAGTGTGCCGGACTCCGAGAAGGTGAGAGGGAGATGACACCTGATGTGCTACTCCGGACTAATCCTTCACATCAACGTCTGAACAGGCCGTCAAGATGTACAGAAATAATAACTTTGGATCTGTATATCTCCTCTAACAGCATAACACACACACACACACACAAAAACAGGGTTAAATTGTGTCATGGAGAAACAAAGAGTGAAGCCTTACTGCTCGATGCTGGGGGACAGGTAGAGTTTGGGGAACACCTGAGTAGCCTCTGCATCCTCAAAACTAACAGACAGGAGGGCCACGTCCTCCCCTGGGTCCAGAGCTGTGTCCTGTCAGCAGAGAAACAGGGAGAAAGAGAGTTAGTTCCCTAGGATTCTGCCATCTACAATACCTCACATCCAGAAAGCACGAGAAGTAGGATCTACTTTTTACCTCATCTAATTAAAAATTCACAGCACATAAACCCACATGTTATTTCTACTATTTACCATTTACATAAATCATACAGCAACTTTTGCGTAATTTTAGAATTGAAAAAGCTAATTTTAACATTTTTAAAACAATATTTTTTTTTGACAAACTATACATGAACCCTCCTTATACATTCAATCATAACCACAAACTTAAGTTGAAAACTCATTTAGGCTTTGGGGTAATGATGCAAACCATTTACAGAACAAATGACTCAGACCACTGCTGTGAACCAATTAAACACATTGGTCCACACTGGGCAATTGGCAGTTTAAGGCAATTGCTTCAATTTCTTTCATGGCAATAGGAGTTCCTCGTGGTGGTGAAGCCAGGAGTGAAAATTGTGCAACACCAAAATGGTTTACTGTGGATTGTTAGTCTGTTCTTAGTGGTTTTTCACAGGACACGTTTGAGTAGTTGTGAAGAGCAGAGAGCCAGAAAGAGCAATGAGAGGTGAGCATTAACTGCAGGAGCGTAAAGTTCTTACACATCATTTTAAACAAAGAATGCTCAATTAAATAATACAGAAACCTTTAAACATCACCTGTGATTGGTCAGTTTAAACCCTGCATCATATATACAGCTCTGAAAAAAATTAAGTGACCACTGTAATTTTTTTCTTAAATCAGCATCTCTACATGTATGGCAGTCATTCCATTCCATTCATATTTTTATTTGGAATTTGGGAGAAATGCTGTCAGTATAACAAAAATAAAGCAAAAATGTTCATTTTACCCAAACATATATATATATATATATTATAAACAAAACAAAGACACAGATTGGAGAAACTGTTTCAGTCGTTCATTACTTTTTCATCACATTTTTCTTAATCTAGGACAGGAAGAGGGATCCAGAGCAAAACAGCCTGCTCGATTCAGGAAAGCTTGCTCATTTCCTTAATGTTAGACGGCTAATAAAATGGTCAATTCCTAAGGCACAGAATATGCTGATTCAATGACTACATAACTGACCACAAAATAACATTGCATGTAGTCACAGGTCCTTTTTGTGTTGAGTATATTTTATTATTATATTTATTATATGTGTGTGTGAGATACTCAGAACTAAAATAAGAATAAAGAAAATGTAACATTTCTCAATAAACCTTTTGTCTTAGATATTTCAAAGTGAATCACATCAACTGGATTTCCTTTTGCGTATTATAATTATAACCATGCATTCGAACTCCCACATTAATCTGCTTGACCTTAATGACTCTCTAAGCCTGTACACGCATGTGGTGTACTGTAAAACCCTATCCCCATTTCCTTCTTGATCAAGCCCAAATTTGTCTGCCGTGAAGGTCATTCCACCACAGCAGCAGCAAGTTTAGAGTACAGAGCTGAACGCCAACACGCCTTAAGTCAATAGAAACTTTGGAGGAATGCAGACAAACTCGAATGAGGAATTATTTTCTTGCTAAGTGCACTGAAGGATAACCTGTGCAAAGGCTGCAGCTGACAGACTACTGAGGATTAATTTTTTTCTGTTTAAAACAGCCTTATTATGAGAGTGTGAAGTCTGATGACAGGCGGCTGTGTGTCTTAGAGAGAGTCGTCTAAAAGAGTATACGTTAATGGCAGGACTCAGTCTGTCGGCACAATCTAGGCCCCAGGGAAAGAAGGCACAAATCCTTGTCTTTTAAGCAGCACATTATCCATCTGACAAATCCCCCCAGGACTTGTGTGTGTGTTTTCAAGCAGAGAAAACATATTACTTCAACAACAAATCTAGTTCGCATTTTCATGTGCATTTCCATCTTGCCTGTCAGTTGCCTTACAGAAGGAGGGGTGTGTGCTCGGCAGTGTCCGTATTCCTTGATTTAATCAATTCACGTCAATACGTTGAAAATTGCATGGCAGCTATAGCCTATTCCTGAAAATTTCCACTGCTGTGCATCACTCATCCAATAAAATAAAAAACATGGGGGAATGCGATGAAATATGCAGTGATTTCAGATGTCTGCTTGGACTCTGTAAAACCTTCAGGAGATCTGAGGGTAACTTTAAAAAGAGCTCTTTCAGAGAACTAATGCACTTACAATGAAAAGTCCAGCTCTCTTCCTTTGTGTATAAATGTTGATATTATAGCTTGTCTGATTTGCAATATAGGCCTAGACAACTAAAATAAATAAATAAAATTAAATTTGTATTTGTTTTTACAAAGTGACAATGATCTTTCCTTATTTCAATTTAGGATTCAAAGCTGACAGATTTGCATGAAAACAAAACCATTTAATCAATGCATACTACTAATGCTCACTTATGCCTGTGAAACCTGTTCACCAAATACAAAAATGATACAGAAACAGGAAACGACACAAAGATGCATCGAACGAAAGCTGTATGTTTGAAATAACAGAAGAGAAGAGTGTATGGATAATGGATCTGAAAACAAACAAAAATGTGACATCATCAAAAGATTGAAAATGATAAAATGGCAATGAGCCAGACACATTGCACGGAGAACAGATCAAAGATGGACAAAGGAAACTATTGCATGGATCCCAAGAGATTAAAAAAAGACTTAAAAGACCACTTAAAAGATGGGAAGATGAAATAATAAGCTTTGCAGGCATGACATGGAAAAAGGAAGCTATAGATCGAAACATCTTGAGGAGGCCTTCATCCAGCAGGGATGCTGCTGCTGTGTGTGTGTATGTGTATGATAAACACAAATGTATTCAATAGTTATAACAAATAGACTATTCTAGGTGTCAGCTGTAATTCAGAGCTTTAAATGGTGACGATAATACACCAGGAAATTTGATTTTTTTGTGAACATTTGCCAACCAACAAGACCAGAGGTACACATTTTAATAACTAGTATTATAACGATTCATGATATTAATAACAAAGATAAAAATAGTAATGGTACAAAGAGCAGAATCATTTTCTGTGCATTTGCACCTAATTAAACAAGTAGATGATCCATACAGATAAAGAATTATACAAAACATGATGGTATGATGTCTAGAAGATACTGCTATTGCATAATCATTATGTAAACAATACTAAATTAAAATTGCAGGACCATTTCATATATATATATATTTTTTTTAAAGGAGAAACTTGAACTCACAGAAAAAGGAAGCAAAACCTGCTGGAGTTACACTTCAATCATGGTACTTTCCAGCTTGTAAGGATAAGGGTTTGCAGAGAATAGTCTTGAATTTCTATGGCTGCTACTAAACAGAGCACTGGCTGCAGAGGACACTGTATCTTTCAGAAAGGCTGCAGTGGCAAGGAATAAGCCCAGAGGCGCAAACCGCACACAATTTCTGCCTGGGGGGGAAATGTGGGTTTAACTGAGCACCCTTCTGAAGGAAGGTCATTCCCTGCAGGATTCCCATTAGAATGGGATACGGAAGCTGTCCAGTCAGATCTGCCAGGGAAGTCCTGATGGGGCTTGTAGGCCACAGAGAAGGACTTGAGGGAGGCACCACGAATATACACAGGACTCTAATGGGGCAGTGCCAGGGCCGAGAGAGAGACAGCGGTCTGTGGGACAGAGAGGGGTGCTTTCCCCTGGAGCGCATATCCCCCGCGTATGTGGTTGTTCAATGCTTCCCAGGGCTCCAGGATACGCCCTGGCTTGTCGCACGGCCTCTTGACATGTGACTTTAACTGCTGGAATGCCGCATACGCAATACAGACAGCCTGGAGCTCGAAGCTTTTATCTAATTGTCTTTTTTTTTTTCTTTTCTGGCTGTTCTTCTAAAAAATGTCAGCTAAAGATAAAATTTGGTTGTGAAATTGCTGAGCTAACAACACTGCAATACACATGGTCTCATGAGCGGTCCTGTAGAAAAACCTTCACGAATTCCACACAGACTGGGGTTGAAATGGAGAAAGAAATAACAACCATAGTAAATGCAACTGTCATGATCAATTCTGGATGAATGAAAAAAATAATTAGGAGGAAGTATCTTCATCACTTGAAAGTATTCACAAAGGCCCGCCCCTTTAACATAGAGGACAATGAAGTGTAAACAGTGTTTAAAAGTGTTAACATTCAAGAAGCAATTGGCTTTCTGTTGGCAATGTACAGTTTAAAAGCTAATTCTAATTTTGTCCAATATCAGGAATTTGAGAACTGTGTACAATCACAAAACAAAATCACTAAATACACAGTTCTGTCAAGTATATATAATAATAATATAATTCAAAGATAAAGACAATTACAGAAGAAGACGACAAGATAGAAGAAGGCTAAGTAGTAGAAGAAAAACAAGAACAACAAGAAAATGTCTATGGCCTTGGAAGGAGGGCAGGTAGCCCAGCGGGTCTAGATGTGTTAATGAAACAGTAGTGTTAACAGAGGAGGTGTCAGAGATTAGAGCTGGATTCTTGGTGCTGACTGCCAGTCCTCCCCAGCCTTACAATAATTACAAAACAGCCAAATGGAAAGTCTGGTGGAGATTAGTTATCCTGCCCTGCAAGGCTGTGAATCAGAGAGTGTGATATGGTAGAGGAGGCTGGGTGCAATGGACAGAGGCCTCCATGTCACATGCTTGCCAGAGATGGGACAGGCACAAGAATTTTCAACTAATCCCAAGTAATAACATGTTAATAACAAACTTATATTTATAGAGCTCAATAAAATGTAAAACCTTTCTTGTAATGATCTCCAGATATTAAATGGTATTTCACTGTTTTTACTATGCAGTTTTACACAAATGCTGGAAACATTACTGGTTATAACAGAGCTATAACAATATTTTGGTTCTATACGTCTCAGTTATATGATCAGATTTATTTTAAACAGATCTTGGAAACGTAAAGTGAAAATCAACTAACATGGCTAAAAGTATCCCATGAATGGTGAATAGTGATGAAATCGACTTTCAGAGTTAAACTAGTGATGACAGAATGGTACCTGTCAGTATTCGTCTGAAATTCACTTTGGCTTACATGCCGCCCAAACTGGCACAATTAGTATTACATCAGCCTGTTTCTGGACCCACCTTAAAAAATAAAATATGGCAAATCCTCTTTAATTCCTTAAAGCATAGTTTCCTAAGCAGTGTGCCTTAGGCATGAACAGCTGTGCCTTCAAATGTCTGAGAAGCAATACATGAGAGAAATAAAAAAAAATATATATATATATATATATATATATATATATATGTATACATTTTGCATTTATTTAAATTTATCTCATGGCAGAATTAAACAAAGATTGACGTAGTGCAAAACATTATTAATTATTAATTTATATACATCATTGCAGTGTATAATGGAGCTTTTTAATTATAACCCAAAGCAACAGCCTGAACCCCAATCCTAGAAAACACAACATTTACAATTTAGGCCTCTGCGATTGCACACCCTATTCAGTGTACTCAGTAGAAAAGCAGCTCAGACTTTAAAGAAAGCCTAACTTTGGAGGGGACTCAAACCCTAACCGTAACCAGGACCAAAACATAACCCTAATTTGATCACTAATTTGAATCTGATTGAAAAATGTTGCCAAACTACTCTGAATATCTAAAGAACCTAAATGTAACTGTTTTACTATTCCTATCCTTCATCAGCATCCAACATTTAAACAGAGTTTGGGGAAACTGTATAACTTCAATATTTAATGGTTTTATTATAACCTAGCCTAACACCTGAAAACATTTAAAATCATTCTGAACTGTGATACTGGATTGCACTGCAGAAAGGAAAGTACATTATACATCATTATATTACATCCAATGGTTACCTACTCTATTTTAAGACCGCTTAAGCCAAGACTCTAGCAAACATTGAAATTTCAAGCTACGCCAATGCCATTCTACATCAAATTCAGTAGAAAAGGAACCATAAGATTAACAAAAGTGTAAATTTACCAGGGACCCACTGTTTCCTCTGTACCTGACCAAAGCTGTTCTATTACCTGACAATAAGGAATGGTAACCACCAATTACCAGCCTACTACCTGCTTGCTTTCTGCCAATCTGAGACATAAAAAAGGCAAATGTACATTAAGCAGGAAACAATGACAGACTAGTGAGTGCACACACTGCATTGCCACAGCCCACCCCATTCCCATGGAGCGCAGACACACAGTCGCCCAGTCAGCTGCTCAGCATGAGGCCCCTCCCTGTGCAATAGGGTGGGAAACATAAGCTCTTCACTCAACAGGGCAAACAACAGCATAGCTTCTGTTGACCAATAATTATCTGTCCCTATCAAATGCAAAAAGACACACACAACCCAATAATCAAAAGTAATAAATAAGTGCTCTGGTACAGAGAATTTCAAAGAACATTTGTTTTTTCCCTTCAAACTTATTCTAGGCACTGTAAGTGGTGGTTGCGTGCAAGTATAATATGCTTATTATGTTATTATAATCTCTACAGAACACAGTGTGATTGTCTGCATTCCTCCTCAAACAGAGAAGAACAGGTTGTTGCACATACTCCACTTTTGTTCCATGTTTCATGGGGCTCACCGAGTACATGACTCTCCCAGCCTTGGTAGTGTTCCCATCTCCCACTTCAGTGGAATGGTCTTTTGGTGTACTCTGTTCTTAGTGCTCATCTGAGCGGATCAGGTGCTCAGAAGTGTGCTTGAATCTGAGCGAGGTTTGACCGGACGTTCTACACATGCACAGCACAGGGGAAGGGGCTGCCAACTAATTAACTAATTAACCATTAACTAATTCAAAATGATAACTGGCTAATTGTTACTTCTTCACAGACAGTAGTAAATATACAGAACACGTGTACTGAGGTGTTGTGTACTGACTCATTGGAGTACTGAATCAAGCAGCATGGAGAGGTCTCCTTTGATCAATGAGATGGAACAACTGGACAGGATCCATGTTTCTCCCGCTTGTGATATCGCTTATATTCTTATTTTTAATTCTTTGTACTCGTGAGAAGAATGTTCTGCTCTCTGGGGCAAAGGCTTTCCGGGATGGCTGGCTCTGGAGGAAGTGAGACACAACCTCCAGAAATTAAGACTTCCTATCAGGAACACAGAGCAAGGAAAGCAGCCATGTAGACAATGGATGGACTGATGGAAGACACTGTGCCAGTCTAATCTCACTGAAGTCAGTGGCGCATTACTCCTCTCCCTGTCTCACTTTTACCCCAACATCCCTCCCCTGTGTCCCATGTACTCAAATATAATTACCCTTTATTACACTTATTAGTTTCTCCTTTGGATGAGATACTTTTCCACCTTGATTTAATTCCCTACCAGCTACCCACTGTTTGGTGACATTCAGCACTGACAAACATAAGAAACTAAATAAAAAGAGCCACTTGTCCCCAACAAAGTTTCAGCACTAAAAGTTGTGATTCACAGATACGTTTTTCCAGTCAATGACAGAGTTGAGGTTAGTGGCAGCATTGAGGGCAACTGTGGATATGAGTTGGAGGGATAGGTGGCTATGGGGGGAAAAAAAGAAATAGTGGCTATTTGCATACAACCCCTTAAGTGCTGAATAACCTATGTGTTAAATACAGTTGTTTATCCTATAATAAAGCTTATTGACTTCACTATGTTCAGGTAAGGAGAAATGAGGCCCTGATCAAAACAAGATCCATGTGTCCCTCAGCTTTGAATGGTATCCCTTTATCTCTGGTCTTCCTGGTTTTGACGTGGAGGACTACTGCAGGACATTGTTGTCTGCATCCTCTGGGTGGCTGTGAAAGTGTCCAGCTGGGCTTTACTGGAAGTGAGAGTGTGACTCAGAGGGTGGCCCTTAGCAATAGTAGAGTGCAATGGCTCTGATGACATGTGTTGGCATCTGCACAGTATGGCTGCTGTCCCTCTTCCTGCTACCTGGGGAGGCCTTCCAGACCCAGATCCAAAATACAAAGTAGTACAATATAATGTTATAAATATGGCTATAGAGCCCTTAGCCAAGAACTGACCTGAACACAAGTTTTAAAAAAATAAAAAAATATATAAGCTGGGAGATTTAAAAAGAGAAATTAAGAAAGGCTATCCAATATAACACAGAGAGGGTATAGAATAAATAGGGGGCCTGCTAACCAATAGAGTCCAGCCAAAGTAGGTAAATGCAGTCCGGTTTACTTGCTGACAAGCAATTGTAGTTTCAGGTTCCCTAATTATTAACTCTAGAGTGGGAAATTAGATGTATAAAAGGTTTGCCACAAGGCTAACATTAAAAACATTGCAATGTCTGCTTGTACCTTACGTTTAATAGGGCTTATTATCACAATGCTAATATCACGTGTCCTGTTCATATTTATAGTACAATGCAGGATACTTGTTTACAGTGTGCTTCAGGCACAGCACTTAACATGAAACACAGCATGCAGCTGTTGAGTCCGTCAGTTTAGACAATTAGAAAGCTACTAAGTTAAACAAGCATGTCTTCAAATTCCATTTCAAAGATGCAGTTCTGCTGGGTTTCGCAGTGGAGTGAATCAACTGACTTCCATGAACACTTTAAAAGGGTTATTTTAAGCTACACAAAGCAGAGGAAGTTTTTATTATATATCCATTATAAAATTATAAACAACGCCAGGGCCATCAGTCTCATGCTTGGTGTTTAATTTTATTGTATTTTAATAATTTAACTTTCACTACGTTACTGCTTAACCTTGTATTGTTTAATTTGCCCCACATGATCATTTATTGTCATTATACTATTTTCCTAATTTTTTGTTAGACACTTAACACTGTTTAACCTTAACACCAAACAACTTTTTACAGTTAAGAATACAATCATATGTTTGATTGCATTACAGTGTATGAAATAATAAGTGAAAACAAAAACAAACATAAACACATGCCTCTTTTTGTATTTTACAGTAACTGGCCATTCCGCTTACAATCCATTCACCTACCCACCTCACTCCCCCACCCCCCCATCTGCATCCACCCCCCCATCTGCATCCACCCCCCGGAAGAACTCCACAGTGGTGTATCTGCGTGAACTTGAATGAGTCATGGAACGCGAAGACCACCCGCTATAGTGTGGCCAGCTTTTTGTTGCCATGATAGCATAACGCAAACCCCCTCATCAAAGGCAATTTATTCAGTGAAAGTATGTTCCATTAGTAGCTTTACTTGACCTGTCACGTCAGTGCTGTATGAGTGAGGCAACAGAGCTGGGGAAAAATAGCCCTCTCATCCAGAAACCTGCTACCTGATGTCATCAACAGGATGGAGTAATTCCTTTGGTATGAACCCCCTAAGCAAATCTGCATTTTTCACTTCACTTCCTTTTGACTAAGAGCAAAGAGCCGCCCACACGTTTAATTGAATTGAAACCTAAAGTATCCTTTACTGATATGTGCTTACCTCACAAAGTGTTTCAGCTGTTCTAAGAACTCTATGGTTATCACTAAATGACTGAACAAGTGTCATAGGAATGTTTTTATAGTGATTCACAAACAGGAAATGGTTTCATATATGCCTGACTTCATTGAGCAAGATCACTATTGTGCTCAGTAACAGTAAAGACACATCTACACAAACACAAACACTTGAATAAATGGACCACAACTATTGTTTGGAATTGTCAGGAACTTACTATTGTTCTGCATATGAATGAATGATTTGGATTTATGGATGAATACCAGCTTATTCCATTAGAATCCATTTAGCTTAATCCTTTAAGATTTTTTGTAATTTGTTTTAGATATACTATATATGAGTTTGTGTACAGGCAGCTGGGCAGGGCACAATGGAACTATTTTTACTCATTTAAGATCACTGCTTGTAAAATGTTTATAAACTTCATAAATAAATGAGCTCAAGGACGATATGACCTGAAGTTTCCATTGGAAAATATAAACAGAAATGAGGGTAAGGCCACCAGTGGGAAGGCCTCAGACGGGGCAGTGTGGGGCAGTGTGCGGCAGGGGTTAGGACCCAGGGGGAAAAGAAATGGAGGGAGGAAAGGAGACAAAGAGGGAGAATGAAGGAGAAACATGGAGACAGACTGAGACAAAGATAGTGTGACAAAGACCAACTAAATCAGTGAGAGATGGAGAGAAAGAGAGAGAAAAAATAGGAAGGGAGAGAGGGATAAAGGCTAAGAGAGAGAGACTGAAGGAAACAGAAAGAGGCATCTCACCATCAAGCTAACCATCAACTGTCATGTGGCTATGAAATCTGAATTAATTAATTAATCTGTGGGCCTGGTTAAATGGGTGATTTTATGTATTCAATATTTGGGAGAAACGTGAATTACATGTGCTGATATATGTGTTAATGTTTCCTAAATGGCAGAGAGCAGTACATTAAGGGGGAGCTTGCATAACCCATATTTTCTTTTAAATTAATTTCACTCTCTGATCTACAGCATACCTGACGTTTGGTCTTTCTCTTAAACTGTAATGATGCAACTACAACAACAACAGACTTAGAAGTTAAAGCAACTTCAATGAAGTTCATGATAGCACAAGAATGAAGGGACAGGAAAGGGAGGAAAAGCAAAAAAAACTTCATTATAAATTGAGACGGATTAATATGTTATGGCTTTATTGACTTGATATAGGACATACACAGATTACAAGTGGTTATTCTACTCTGATAATGAATGGCTCAACCACAGCTTCTGAAAAGAGTTTGCAATGCTCAGTGCCAGGAAAAGAACAGTGGAGGAATAGCCCAGCTGCCCATAGGACTGCGGGTTTCAGATGGGCTACAGGCTTTCAAGTCTCACCCTTTCCTTTTATGTCTCCCAGTGTTGGAGGTGGGTTATCCCAGCCCTTAAAGATCAGCAGTAAGGGTTCCTCCAATACCCAGTGTGTCTTGCTGTGAAGGCTACAGCAGCGCAGATTTCCTGGAGAAGAGAGCAACGTTCCCATGGCAATGGAATTTGTTAGATTCCATGGGAATGGAATGAAGCGGAATGAGTGGCACGGAGGTGCGTCTCGAAGGGAGCACTGCTCAAAACACTGTTCAATCCTACTACATATACAGAGGACAAGACACAGGGGCGTTCGAGGAAACAAGTGAGAGATTAAGTCTCTGTAAGTCACTGTGGTCCAACACTGACATATGCCTCCTTACCATCTCCTCTTGTTCAGCTTTGTAAAGTCTTTTCAGGAACCATTTCAGAGAAATAGAGGCTCCCCTTGTATAACAATGATTTATAAGCTACAGACATTCAGCCCAAAGTGCAGGATTTTATTACTTCCTTAGCTTATTTGCTGATCAGCAGTACAATTAGTACTGCCTAAAGCTGGCAGACACCTACAATGGATCAAAATGATATGCAATGGGCTCCTTGTCTATTTCTCAGTATAAGTGATAAGACCATTTTGTCCAATCTTTTCTTTAAAATTTTCTTAAAACTTGTAGTGACATAATCTGGTTAATAAACTACTCCAACCATTACATCATCTCTGAGTAAAACAAATGACTTTGCAGAAACAAGCAAAATAAATCCCACAAAGTGTAACTAAGCACAATTAAGCATATTTATTTGTCGTTATAGTGTTTAAGTAAGATACATACTTCCAGATGGATTCTATCATATAAGAAAACTTTTACAATTTAAAAATGACCAATATAATGGCCGATGTCAAAACCCACCCTGTATGCTCCTTCCGTTTTTCAGGGTATGTTGGGTCATAACTTCCTAGATAGCAGAAAAACTACTAAAGGACCAGATCTGTCTTCCCCACGGAAGTCAGTCAGCCAAGTGTTGGCGTTTCATGGTTAAAACTATTTGATTTGTCTTTTGTAATAAATGTTGTACCAACATTACAGCCTGCAATAATATCACTGAAGTTGCCATGGGGAAGACAAATTCTACCCTTAGCGCTTATATGATAGAACTGAATTGGGAGAGTGGTATGTATCTTGCTTATACACTATAACAAAAATATAGAAATATGAATATGCATTCAATTGTGATTTTAGGAATCACATTAGTTATGCTTTAATAAATAGAGATACGTACATTTAAAAACATACAAACTCTTCCTTCAAAGCAATTGTCTGACATTTTGAATTGCATTCGAATTTGGTCACAAGATTTGCTCTAGCATGCTTAGAGGTTTCCATTAATTCCTTGCTGATAAGGGCATGACAATTAACATGAAGATGACAAAACATGCCACAAGTGTTTTCTTATTACTTACTGCTATCCAACACAATGACACATTATTTTATGTGCTTTGTACCCTAGACAAAGACGATAATATCTTAAGTGGCACTAGTCATGTTGGAAAACCAGACTGTGTGTCAGCTATAGTCTGGGTTAATCTCTCAGTAATTTAGCATGCACTAGACGAATGAGGATCATTCAAACTTTCTGACTCACAATGCCTCAAACCACACTATAAGTGTCTTAATAAAAAAAGTTTACTGCCAGGAGATAATTAGAGAAGTGGGATTCTGCCCCTATAAGTAGTTATGTAGTCAATGTATAAGTTTTGTATTAAGATGAGGACACAGGCTGTTCTTTTCAACATCTTGTGTATAAGAAAAAAACAACAGCTTCTTTGAAGGAAGGGTTCATATCATTTTAATTTTATATGCATCTCTGCTTGAAATAACAATACACCACAAGTGTTTATATCAGGACAAATATGACTTTTTCTATTTGGCTTGATGTGTATCCATGTCTGTATGTATTTATGTAAAAAAGCTTCTTATGTGCAACCAAAATACCAGAAACTGTCCAAGAGCTTGACTAGACAAGAACAAAGAAAACTTCTACTTTTTTGGGGTAAGAATGGAAAATATTTTAACCAATCAATCTTGCTGTGCTTAGCAGTTGTTTTGACTTTTATACAGTTTTAACCCTCATTTTGGGGAATTTAGAAATAGTTTATATATATATATATATATATATATATATATATATATATATTATTTTTTGTTCCCTTTTCCTAACTGCAGGACTAGGTATTTCAGTTGGCAGGAATTCCAGTGTGAAACATCCATCTAAAAAATCTTGAACATATCTCTCAATTCTTTTCACATAAATAGAACAGCTTCTTCCACCATTACTGTGAAGGGAACACACTCTCTATGCAGAAATCACAGCAGATGGTCTCTCAGACTAATTCTGGATGATACGAAATATACTACCAGATAAGAACATAACTCGATATGACAGAACTAACATTTTTTTTTTACCAGACACGTGTCTTTCAAGATTCTATCCATTAGGGTCTGAGAAAAAGATAAGAGGTTGGTCACAGTTGGTTTGAATACGTCAGTACCACAAGCAGGGTGCACTTAGAAACAACAATAGCACACAATGAGGGATTTGCAGGAAAAAGTTGGTTGTTGTGACCTCTGCTGTCATTAAATTGGGTTAAGGATAGAATGCAGCTTACACAATGAAGCAAATGTCACGATACGTTAATACTTCAATACTGAGGGACAGTGAATGAACGTTCAAGTATTTGCATTGCATGCACTTTGCATAAATCATGGTGTAAAAACTTTTGTCCTTAATGAACAGTTTTCATTTTATGGCTTCTCTGAATAGTTTTGCTACTTTAACTTAATTGCACTTGTACTTGTGTCAATTTTGTCATTGACGCAAGTACTCCAAAATATTAAGAGGTACATTTGTTCAACCTATTTGTTATTTATGTTATCTGTATTTTCTGAAACTCAGTGTAACTTGGCAGTAGAGATATCATGTAACTCGGCAGGGTGTGTTTGTGTTTAAACTAAAAACCAAACACTGAAGGTGTACTGATAGGCTTTTGATAGCTTGGCAACTGTTTGTGTGCTTTCGAATTTGTTATTTTGAGCTCTTGAACTAATTACATTGATTCGTTTTTGATAGATTGTTTAACGCCTGCATTCTCACGGAAATCCACTTAATTGGAATTCATTTCAATATCTAGGTGTGTGCCTGTTTGTGAAATCAGTATACACAGCCCCAGTGTTCAGTATATCAAGCTGGGCGTGTGCTGAAGAGAGGCAGAGTGAGGTAATGGCAGGGGAGAGAACAACTTGTCCAGACGTCTTCCAGTGAACACACCCTCTGAACAGTACACACTGAAAACCTCTTCAACTCAAACTGGAGCCCCTACCCCTGCACATATACAAGAGCACCCCCACAATTACATGCACACATATGCATGTATGCATGGAGCTCTCACTAAGAGAAACATATAAGTGCTGAAATCTGAGATGCATAGGCAGAATGCACACCCCAAAATACACAGGTGCTGCCCACTAAAACAGTAAAAAGTGTAAAGATGTCATCCAATCACACGCTTGAACATGGAGAACAGTCAAACATATGGTGAGGCATGCTGACTAATACATACACAGAGTAGGAATCCTGTACACAGGCTATTGGCTACATTCATGAACATTATTCGTACCGGCTATCACCAAGTCATTTATTTGGCAATTGGCAATGGTTTAAAATTGTTTAAAAAGTCAGATTTTGCTTTTCCCAAGACCTCATAATCAAATGAAGCTGCCCGTTTGATGCCATAGCAGGGGCTCTGTAGTATGACAGCCTCAGGTTGGACACAGTTGTGAAGTGCGTTGGGATGGATGAAAAACACCCTGACACATCCTTCACTGATGCTCACACTGTGCTTGACTGCTCACTTTTATGAAACTGTCACAAGCTTCAGTGACCTTGCAGGGCTGACATTCGTTGAATGAGCTGCTGCAACATTAACATGCTTTTGCTAATTGCTGTCAAAAGACTTTAGGCATCAAAACAATTATATCTAAAGACCTAAGATGAGCACACGTATGCCATGCAAAGACTGAATAGGCAAACAAACAGATCACTAGCATGGCTAGCATTTTTAATTTTCAGATTTGTTACAATAATAATTTAAAATAATGTTTGTCACTCTGACTAACTGCAGACATAGTGTCATTAAAAGAAAATCAAGGTAAAAAAGAATAATTCTGCATATACAAAGCATTTTAAAACTAACTGTGTGTTTCCATGCTGCAGAGTGTAATTTGATGAGGGACTGCACTTAAGACTTAAGTTTATATTTCACAGGGTGAAAGCTGTACACAAGCATGTTTTATAGTCGTTTATTTTTCTCATGATTGCCCTGTGAAGACTTTTTCTTGACCTATGGCTCTAACATAAACAGGCAGTACAATTGTTTCTTTTAACAGTGTGCGATTTCCCGAACCAATAAACCCACAGGAATGTGTGTTTACGGGATGATTTGGCTACACAACAGCAACTGCACACATGAAAACCCTGAGCCAGGAAACACGTTTGCCCGAAATGTTACTGCAGGAAAAGAGACCTAGCAAAACTGATTAACTTGGAAAGACGGCAAACAACACAATTGTATTTGGTTTTCTTGGTATTTCTAGATTTCAATATTACATCTCTTTTCCCCTGAAGATGCACACAAAAGCAGAGCCAGGCAAGGGTTAAGAAACTGTTGCCATACACAGCAACAGAAAATCTCTCAAGGCTAACATATAGATCAGATCCAGTTTATCAGGAGCAAGCTGAAAGTAGGCCACATGGAAGTAATGCCCAAGAACCGTCAAGCTCACTGGCATCCAAGAGATATGATGTGGGCATCACCAGCGTGGGGGGGGGGGGGGCAGAGGAGGGGGGTGGGGCTATCATAGAGCCGATGGGCAGCATTATGGCTGTAGCAGGGCAACAGTGACCTTTGAAAGACAGGGATCTGCCTGCTTAACCTTAGAGGTGCTTTGCAGGGTTGCACAGAGATCTCTCCACATGCATACACACACACATACTTACTAGTGAAGGCCAGGGTTACAGTATAAACTTTATATACAGCAATGCCAAGCTAATAATTTGATACAGAATAAAATTGTCAATTATGTTCTGTAAATATCACATTACATGTATAGAAGCCAATATTTGATGTTGTCTGTAACAGGATACATGTATACTAGGCATTGTAAAATAAATTCTACAATAATGTTATGTCCATCTGTGTCTCAATAATTTGAATGGCTTTTAATGGGTATCAACACGTTTTATAATGTCACTGGTCTTTGAGGTACAGTCACAGCTTCTAGGATTATCACGATTGCATGCACTACAAACAAACAGTAACTACAATAAATCAAACCTGACAATGACTGTTGGACTCTTATGGGTTCTGTAATCAATTAAAGAATCAGGGGTGCTTGGAAAAAACTGCAGCCCCCTGTTGCTACTGCTTCCTTGGCAGCTTCTAAGGTTCAGCTTGGTGAGATTGCACGATCAATGCCCAAACAGCCTTCTTTTTCTTGCTTACATTCATGTTACTGCTTAGTGTATTTAGTCATGTATCACAGTGTGCATCTGTTTTATTATGCCATAAATCCTGTATGAATACGTGATTGATGGAGATGAGATACATGACTGATGTCCTCCTTTGAAATGATTAATATGACTGACAATCTATTGCACATTACTGTTTATCCTCCTTCATATTCTCCTTCACAAACCTGGCTGGAGTCTTTAATGGCAGTACTCACACGTGAAATCAGATTTGCATGTGGGTTAAAACCATATAAAACAAAGGTTAGGCCTACCCCCATACAGACCAAAGGAGTCTTCCGATTTTGTATCTATTGTCGATTTGATATTTAATGGTACAGAAGTAAATAGAGTAGGAGAAATTATATTTGGATTTGAAGAAGGAATCTGTATCAATCTGGTTATAAACAGCAGCGAAACAGTAAGAACATTCAAAATAGTGGGTGCCCAAAATCCTAAACAAATAAATTGAATTAAAATGAATGAATAAACAAACATGCAAGTACCCTGGAGGTTTCATGCTTTTACATTGTTTAATTCCTTTCTGAGATTTCATCTTTGCCCTGTGCACAGCTACCACAAATGGCCTGAGGAGGAAGATAAAGGTCAGGCTGCTCACAGCTCTGTTGCCTTTGCAATACCCAGCTCTCATGAAGCCACTCCTGCCCCTCTGAACACGTGTCACAACACAGAGACACTCAAGATGGCACCAGGCCATTAGAGCATGACAACTCTGAGATCCTGACTGGTCTGCGGCTACGCAGCCCCATACACAACAAACTGCGATGCACTGTGTGTTCTGACACCTTTCTATCAGAACCAGCATGAACTTTTTCAGCAATTTGAGCTACAGTAGCTCATCTGTTGGATCGGACCACACGGGCCAGCCTTCGCTCCCCATGTAAATCAATGAGCCTTGGCCGCCCATGACCCTGTCGCCGGTTCACCGCTTTTCCCTCCTTGGACCACTTTTGATAGGTACTGACCACTGCAGACCGGGAACACCCCACAAGAGCTGCAGTTTTGGAGATGCGCTGACCCAGTCGTCTAGCCATCACAATTTGGCCCCTGTCAAAGTCACTCAGAAACGCACAACTAAATTATTGACTAATCTTTGATAGCTGGTGGTCTATTTCTATTTGTATATGCACAGCAGTTACACTCAACCAGAAGGCCACTGCCAGCTGCCAGTGTGGTGAATACTGAATTTTCTATTTGGACTACTAGTCTTTTTGAGGGGCACACCAACAAAACACCTTATGCATCAACTTCTGGTATGGGGATTAGTTCTTATGAAAGCTTACCACACTAATTTGGCAAATTTTCACATAGTTTAACAACGTTCCATATCATGTTATGCTACCATAAACTTTTATAAGGGTGTGCCGCTGGATTGAATAGTATTCAATTGCAGTTAGCACACGTCAAATTTGCAGATGGCTCAGCAGATACAATCTCGGCAGCACAGGTTATTCAAAGGGACTTGTTGTGAGCCGACACCTGGCAGATGAAATTCAATGTGGACAAGTGCAAGGTAATACATGCAGGTAGCAAAAATGTCCACTATAATTACACTATGAGAGGAATAGAACTAGATGAAGTAACGCATGAGAAAGACCTAGGAATCTATGTGGACTCCTCACTTTCTCCATCCAAACAATGACTGGGATTAAATCAAAACTTTGACCCACCCGCTAATAGAAAACTACAGAACTGTACATTTTTAATAATCAGAAATGTAACTGCTATGATGTACAGGTTTTTAGTTTGCTATTAGCGGGTGTTTTGATTTAATCTGGCCCAATGTGGGGAAGCAATAAAAAAGGCAAACAAAATGTTAGGGTATATTGTCAAAAGTGTAGAACTTAAAACAAGGGCAGTGATGTTCAGACTGTACAATGCACTAGTTAGAGCTCATCTGGATACTGTGTACAGTTCTGGGCTCCACACTTCAAGAAAGATATCGCTGCTCTAGAGGCAGTTCAGAGTAGAGCAACCAGACTTATTCCAGGTCTGAAGGGAATGTCCTACTGAGAGACTGAGGACCTGAACCTTTTCACCCTGGAACAGAGGAGACTACATGGGGACTTTATTCAAGTCTTCAAAATCATGAAAGGCATCGACCACATCAATCCAGAGGAGCTTTTCGAGATCAGCAGGGACACACGGACCCGGGGACACAAATACAACAAACTACCCAGAAATGTGGTTGAAGCAGAAAATTTGGGAACATTTAAAAATAGACTGGATAGGATCCTTGGATCAGTTAGTTATTAATGGACACCAGACGAGCATGATAGGTGGAATGGCCTCCTCTTGTTTGTAAACTTTCTTATGTTCTATGTATGGCGGATTTGGCAGATGAGACAGGAGGACTGAGTGAACTGCAGGAAGCCTCAGCCCAGGTTGCCAGGGAATGAAGGCTCAAAGAGCAGATGTCTGAATCCCCAAATTAGCCGACTCAGCCTTCAACTCATGTGCCAATCAATATACTGCAGTATTTAAAAATGACCTCTAATTAAAATGTCAGCCTTGTTTAGACAATTGCATCTTGGGTGCAGAAGTTACTGGAACAGCATTGATTTGGTTTAATAACCTACCCTCTCTCTCTCTTCCCCCTAGTTTAAGTAGAATCTTGTCAGTCCACTTCAGTCCTCTTTGATTACACTGGCAAATTCCATTGAGACTGAGTAGGCCTGCCCTACTGCACCACACCTGCTGAGCCAGGACTGCAGAGGCAAAGCAACTCTTTGAAAGGAACAATAAAACCATTGTAATGACATAAACCTTTTCAAAATCACAGGCTATATCACTAGCATTATTCCAGAGTGACAGCCCTCACGGGTGTGGCTCCCTATTATTTAAGAGAGTAATTTAAAAAGACTGGTATTTATAGATTGTAATTCATAGTATTTATAGTTCACCAGCTCAAGACTGCATTATCTGGCCACTGCAAGGCTGCAATCCTGCATGGCACACCAATCTTTTACACAGCAGCTCCTTACGACTTTGTGGAATTGTATTGATCATTACCAAAGCTACAGAAAACCACTGTATTTTGAAACTGATTTCAAAACTGGTTTGCGTTCTTACTGGATTTAATTTTTGGTACCAGAATGCCTACATTTTCCTTATATGAGGTTAAAAACAGGACACAGTACATGTTTAAGGTAACTGGCCAAAGTTAGTTATCTGCTGACCCAAAGCTAACTGTTCTCAGGCAATTAAGCAATACCCCTGGGTTTCCAGATCAAAACCAAAATCAGCAAATTACATCAACCTATCTCGAGGATGTAGGACTCTCCCTGCCCTGCTTGCAAAGGTTTTAGCACATAGCATCTAGCATTTCCATACAGTAAGTCTCCTTATTTCAATCCTCTCTAACCCTAGAGTAGCAATATTGTGCCATTCAACCATAGAACAAAAGCATACCCCATGGTATTCATCCACTACTGTACTACATGCTTGCTGAAACGTTGTATCAAAGACTAATTAACCTTGATAAATTAATCTAATTAGTTAACACATTTCTCAAAAGAAATCCGATGATCACATGCTTATTGCCCTAATGGCTCAAACATCAAGTGTTCTTCCTAAAACATTAAGAGTAATTGCTTTTGAAAATAACAGTTTGAAGGTCACTCTTTTGCTTCTGCGCCATAAATGTCAAAACCCAGAGAAAGCTGTCGGGGTTCACGTGGTCTCTAGCCAGCAGGCTCTTCGGAAAAGTCAAAGAAATGGGAGAGATGGGAAGTTAGAAACAATCAGCAGCAGAGCGAATTCAGTCTTGGATCTCAGCTGAAACTATGCAACTGCAGTGACCATTCACACAACGCTTCTGCTCACAATGGATACTACCAGAGCCAGCCCAGCTGAATCTCAAACATCTGGGGATACCCTTACAAGACCCAGGTGTTTATTTTAACATGCAGGTCATCTGCATGTTTTATGAGACATGCTAAGCAGCACAGGCTTAAATAAAACACACCGGGTGCTGCCTGGAGCAAAAACATGGTCTGGCAGGGGGTTCTGCAGGATAGCTGCAGTAATGGTAGGGCAACACGATCAGAAAGAAAACACAGATCTCTCAGAATCAAGGTGAGGAAGGCCTGAGGTAGAGAAGGCATTTCTATTTCCTCTGGGGTAGATGTGAATCAGGCCTGTGGGAATGATAATTCCTCTCACTCTCTCTTAACTTTCCTATAGGTTATCCCAATAACCCAGCCCCAGGTGTACTGAAGTATTGTCCAGATCCAGATGTTTGTACATCTCCTCCTCCTGCTGCTTTTCCTATTCCCACTCTGCAAGAGGCAGACCACATATGTAACTGGAAGCCATCATAAGGTATAATTTGTTGATGTGGTTGTAAACATCACACAGTGTGTGTTTACCCGGCACGTGCAATTTAAAAATCCAGTTTTGCTGAGTCTTCACATTGGGGTAAACGGGTCGTGTAAACACTGTAATTCTACTCACAGGTCATCGGGAGTATGGACAGATTTCTTTTGATCTTCTTCATGCAGCTGTGTAAACTGCTTGAGAAGCTCCTTCGGACAAGACTTCCTCCTCACCATGTGACCCCCATAACTGCGGCTTTGCCAGATGTGCAGGGCAAGGTGCAGGTGCAGAAGGGCACTACAGTGGCTTGAGGCAGCACATGTTCACATGCGAGATACTGAATTTACTTTTCCCGGTGAGCAGTTGTTTATCTAATATAATTAAGAAAACAGGGATGCATAACATTTTGTAATATTGAAATTAAGTAATTGAGAAATTGGACCGAGTATTTCTGTACCACTGCATAAAGTTAATTTATTTGGTATCAGCCACCTGTTGCAAGATCTGTGCAATAGCTTTAAGATAAGATGAAAACCGACAGTTATTGTTTTTGCCAATTTTTTCTACAAAGCTTTTTGAACAAAGTTTAAGGTCCAATCTGCAATTACTTACACAAAAGCTCGTCTCGTATTTGCATTTTCTTCCCTCTCTTTCATCTTCAGCCATGTTCTGCTCTATCCATGTACAATAGCTGCTGAGTTACTTAACCCATTAGCACAGATTCCCCTTCTGAACCCTAAGCAATACTGAGCCAAAGTGAAGGAAGATTTATTCTCTTTTTTTGTAAATCAAAACTGGCAAGCTGTGAGCTACTGTATATAATGTAACAAGACAGAACCTGTGAGCATTCAATTTTTTATACTGTTGTTATTTGCAATTTGCAAGGGAAAAAAAGCAATAAAGACATGCAGGTTTCCCTGCTACCATAATGCAAAATTATCTTTGAAACTAAGGATGATGTTTGCACTTTTATTAACATGGTTGTACTGTGGTTTTACCATTTTCTGTTTTAGATCTTCTATGGGTTCAACAGGCTTTCAGTGCACTTTCATGATATTCCCTTGGTCCAGTGTAGTAAAGCACAGTGATAGCAGACTGAATCCATAGAAAGACAATATAAAACCACATTAAAACCATGTTAAAAGACCTATGGTAAAAGTATTGAGGTAATGTGCTTAGGGGAATGCAGGAAAAGTATGACATAGGTTAACCTTATCTTTGTGGTCTTATTTGCATATAGAGCATTACAGTCAAATTCATATAAATGTTATCACATTGCTGTTATTGTACAACACAGAACACATGTTTTCACTAAACATTTCCTGATATCAGCTCTCCACAGAAATGTGCTGATAGGAATTAAATTCTTTTACTTTCACATGTTATTTGCAAAGCACAAACATCTGCACAAGAACAACACCTTGCACAGATATTTTTGGCAATTGAAATACAGTACACAACAAAGTGCTTAATTAACTCAAATTTTAATTTGTAATATATGGTATGGCCAGCATGGCAAGGCAAAAATTGTAGTGTAGACAAGTGCAGGTACAAAGTACATGCTATGTTTAGCATGTATATCATGAGTGTTACCCATCGTGAAAAACTGTATGTTGTAATGACTTTTTTCATTGATATATTCTGAAACTCAAAATCGAATTTCCATAGCGCAATTTTTAAATGTACTTTTAAATTATACACTCACCTAAAGGATTATTAGGAACACCATACTAATACTGTGTTTGACCCCCTTTCGCCTTCAGAACTGCCTTAATTCTACGTGGCATTGATTCAACAAGGTGCTGAAAGCATTCTTTAGAAATGTTGGCCCATATTGATAGGATAGCGTCTTGCAGTTGATGGAGATTTGTGGGATGCACATCCAGGGCACGAAGCTCCCATTCCACCACATCCCAAAGATGCTCTATTGGGTTGAGATCTGGTGACTGTGGGGGCCAGTTTAGTACAGTGAACTCATTGTCATGTTCAAGAAACCAATTTGAAATGATTCGACCTTTGTGACATGGTGCATTATCCTGCTGGAAGTAGCCATCAGAGGATGGGTACATGGTGGTCATAAAGGGATGGACATGGTCAGAAACAATGCTCAGGTAGGCCGTGGCATTTAAACGATGCCCAATTGGCACTAAGGGGCCTAAAGTGTGCCAAGAAATCATCCCCCACACCATTACACCACCACCACCAGCCTGCACAGTGGTAACAAGGCATGATGGATCCATGTTCTCATTCTGTTTACGCCAAATTCTGACTCTACCATCTGAATGTCTCAACAGAAATCGAGACTCATCAGACCAGGCAACATTTTTCCAGTCTTCAACTGTCCAATTTTGGTGAGCTTGTGCAAATTGTAGCGTCTTTTTCCTATTTGTAGTGGAGATGAGTGGTACCCAGTGGGGTCTTCTGCTGTTGTAGCCCATCCGCCTCAAGGTTGTACGTGTTGTGGCTTCACAAATGCTTTGCTGCATACCTCGGTTGTAACGAGTGGTTATTTCAGTCAAAGTTGCTCTTCTATCAGCTTCAATCAGTCGGCCCATTCTCCTCTGACCTCTAGCATCAACAAGGCATTTTCGCCCACAGGACTGCCGCATACTGGATGTTTTTCCCTTTTCACACCATTCTTTGTAAACCCTAGAAATGGTTGTGCGTGAAAATCCCAGTAACTGAGCAGATTGTGAAATACTCAGACCGGCCCGTCTGGCACCAACAACCATGCCACGCTCAAAATTGCTTAAATCACCTTTCTTTCCCATTCAGACATTCAGTTTGGAGTTCAGGAGATTGTCTTGACCAGGACCACACCCCTAAATGCATTGAAGCAACTGCCATGTGATTGGTTGGTTAGATAATTGCATTAATGAGAAATTGAACAGGTGTTCCTAATAATCCTTTAGGTGAGTGTATTTTCAACTTTTGTATTGGCAAATGGCATCAATTAACTAATTTGTATTAATTGGTCAGTATCTTAAAATTGAAAAATTTAGAGACTTGACACTGTACAACATTGCACTAAATCAATAGATTACCCTCTGTATCTTAAGCCCTGACAATAGGCAGATTGAGCCAGGAAGACTAGATTGTGCCAGGGGGAAATTTAAGGGAACCACGTTACGTAGCTGAGAGATGACTGTAGCAAAACCTGTTCTCCCAGTGGAGTTTAAAACCCCACCAGAAATTGTTGGACTGTAGAGAGGGGGATGCATCGATCAAACCATTGTATGGGAAATTGTATCTGCACAGGCTGCTCGGCATGATGATGCAACGGCCGCAACAACACACGGCTGAACGAGAGCAGTTTGCTCTTTGGAAAAAAACAAAGCTGTAAAAAAATTGGGGAGAAAGACCATACCGAACATTTCCTTCTACATCAACTGCTTGGCAAACGCAACACCTTGACAACAATAATAAAGTAATCTAGACCCATACAAATCTATTCAGAAATTAATACTAACCTACTGCTAAGTCAGGGTTTACTGGAGACTCTAACCCTCCATAATTTAAAAATTGCCCTGAAACATTTTTATTTTCTACAGCATTCGGTACTCTGTACTGTATTTAATGTGCTGAGTATTGTATTTATATTTTTGATATTATGGTATTTTGGTATTTTAATAATTTTATTTATTTATACTATTTATTGTTAATTACTTGTATCCTTTGCATTTCTTTCTTGCTTTTAATTTGTAAAGCACTTTAAGACACCTTGGTGTGAAATAGTGCTATATTAAATAAAAGTTATTATTATTATTATTATTATTATTATTATTATTATTATTATTATTATTATTATTATTATTATCCCAAACTCAAACCTACACCAAAATGTAACCCTATTATCACTAAACATTAGTACAAAATTAAGTTAAATTACTCAAAACAATATGCTACAAACAGCCTAAATGAAACTAAAACACCATTCTGCCTTTTCTCGGTATCCTAAATAAAGCTTACCATTGCTAAATATTAAACATCCAAATCTTCAGTTCACACAGGGACAAGAATTAATTAGCCTAACACCTACATAATATTCAGGTTCTTAGTTATGAACTATAATACCACTAGGATCAACAGGACTGTAACAAAGTGCCCGGGGTTTCAAGGAGACAGTCCCATTGTCTATTTTTAGAGGTGTAAATTAAGTAATCTGTCATTAAAGGCATTGGCAGAGACCAAGCACATCTGTTATGCAAAGTGTTACAGTCAGTATCCTCCTCAGACTAACCTGCTTTGCAATACTGTATTTTTACAGCTAAACCGCTGACATCACAGTCTGTGAAAGTTATAAACTCTTTCAGAACAGTAATGCAACCTCACTCCCTTCAAGAATGATTCCTCCCTAGGAATGTAAAACACACACTAAGCCCCCACTTATGCACTTCAATATTTTATCTAGGGTGCCCTGATGAGTCTTTCTTCACAGTGAAATCTCACTCACTCACCTTAGATGAATGTCAGTTCTTTTCAGAATGTCAGTACAGTAATTCCTGAAATATGTGCAGTTTGAATATCTGCACGTGAGTTAGGAAGGGTAAGTCGAATGAATCAAAAGCTGCCAGACTTGCTAGACTAATTAAATGGTTTTGTATGTTTGTAATGTTAGTAGTTACTATATTGGGAACAATCTCTCATTTTGTGCCACAGTTTGAGAAAAATAAATAATGCAGCGAATCTTTCTGAACATGAAAAGAAGCTAGAATTTCATGATACAAGTTTTATAATATCAAACAAAAGAAGAAAAATAAAGACTCAGTTCTGTGTTTTGGAAAAAATGAAAACAGTTTTAACATTGTTCTCTGACAAAGGTGAGAAATATTCTGCCCACAATTATGCACAAGTTATTCAGGTCAATAGTTCACCATTTCTTAGCTTTCTTAACTCAAAATACTTGTTTTTCTTTTGTTCTGTCTCTACCTCTCTATTCAGACAAACAGTGATTCATTATTGCCCTCATACAGATAAAGGGGGGGGGGAAGCATGATATTCAGATGCAGTGAATAGAATGAATTAAAACAAAGAGGGGTCATGCTAAAACTGTTAAATGCTGCATTGCAAACGTAATCTGCAACACTGGGTCCAGTAGATTTGTAACTGGGAAGAGTTCAGAGAAGAAAATTAAGAAAAGTCCCAAAGTAACAAGCATGAGTTTCTTTAGTCTGAAACAAAACAGAGCCCAGATACCAGAAGCGGAGCACAGAGCAGAAACATAACAATGGCAAGAGAATTAAATGAGTTCTGGTTACTGAACATGGTTCTTTAGAAATCCTTAGATATACAGGTTTCTTGGATCAATATATGAATGGTACCCAAGAACAAGTCGAAAGAGATTTAAAGACTAATGAAATCAAACATTTAGGTCCATAAATATTTGGACAGTGACACAATTGTCATCATTTTGGCTCTGTATGCCACCACAATGGATTTGAAATTAAACAATCAAGATGTGCTTTAAGTGTAGACTCTCATCTTTAATTTGAGGGCAGTTAAATCCAAATTGTTGAACGGTGTAGGAATTACACCCATTTTCTAGGTGGTCCCCCAATTTTAGGGGCACAAATGTATTTGGACAAACTAACATAATCATGAATTAAATTGTGAGTTTCAATACTTGGTTGCAAATCCTTTGCAGTCAATGACTGAATTCTGGAACCCACAGACATCACCAGATGCTGGGTTTCTTCCCTGGTGATGCTCTGCCAGGCCTGTACTGCAGCTGTCTTTAGTTCCTGCTTGTTCTTGGTGCGCAGTTTTGCCTTCAGCCAGTGAAGTGCATGCTCAATTGGATTCAGGTCAGGTGATTGACTTGACCACTGCAGAACTTTCCACTTCTTCGCCTTAAAAAAGTAATGGGTTGCTTTTGCAGTATGCTTCAGGTCATTGTCCATCTGCACTGTGAAGTGCTGTCCAATGAGATTTGAAGCATTTGGCTGAATCTGAATAGATAATAAAGAATTCCATGAATAAAGAATTCATCCTGCTGCTTTTGTCAGCAGTCACATCATCAATAAATACAAGTGAACCAGTTCCCTTGCCAGCCATACATGCCCGTGCTATAACATGCTTCACAGATGAGATGGTACGCTTCGGATCATGAGCAGTTCCTTCAAATCACAATACTCTTCTCTTCCCATCATTCAGGTACAAGTTGATCTATACTATCTGTCCATAGGATGATGTTCCAGAACTGTACAGGGTTCTTTAGATGTTTTTTGTCAAACTCTAATCTGGTCTTCCCGTTTCCTGTTAACATCTTGTGGTAAACCCTCTGTATTTACTCTGATGAAGTCTTCTCTTGATTGTTGACTTTGACACAGATACGCCTAGCTCCTGGAGGGTGTTCTTGATCTGGACAACTGTTGTTGGGGTTTTTCTTCACCAGGGAAAGAATTCTTCTGTCATCCACCACAGTTGTTTTCCATGGTCTTCCAGGCCTTTTGGTGTTCCTGAGCTCACCAGTGCTTACTTTCTTTTTAAGAATGTACCAAATTGTTGATTTAGCCACACCTAATGTTATTGCTATCTCTCTGATTGGTTCATTTTGATTTCTAAGGCAAAACTGAAGGCAAAATGCCCCAAGAACAAGCAGGAACTAAAGACAGCTGCAGTACAGGCCTGGCAGAGCATCACCAGGGAAGAAACCCAGCATCTGGTGATGTCTATGGGTTCCAGACTTCAGGCAGTCATTGACTGCAAAGGATGTGCAACCAAGTATTGAAACTCACAATTTAATTAATGATGTTAGTTTGTCCAAATATTTTTGAGCCCTTAAAATTGGGGGGACCACATATAAAAATGGGTGTAATTCCTATACTGTTCAACCAATTTGGATGTATCTACCCTCAAATTCCAAAGATGGAAGTCTACACTTAAAGCACATCTTGATTGTTTCCTTTCAAATCCATTGTGGTGGTGTACAGAGCCAAAATGATGACAATTGTTTCTCTGTCCAAATATTTATGGACCTAACTGTACACATGCTTCCATAGCATAGCTAAGTTCAACTTGAAGAAAAGATGTCCTTGGTTCACAGTGTTATTCTATACTAGGTCATGCCCTCTGTGTCTAGAAAGGTTATTGTAAGTGGAAGTGCTTTAGTAACACATGGTGTACTTGTGTTTTGCTGTAATATAGGAAAACATGCCCAGTATCTTAGACACCAGTCAAGAAACATTAAACCAACAATGTGTTCTTTATAACTTCTTTCTCCTCCTTGAAGTTTTATCTTGACATTCATCTTGATCTTAATTCCTCTACCTAACCTATAATTTTGCTCTTTTATGCAGAAACTTTAGTGCTGAAATTGTTTATCTCTGAGAAAAGTACTGCTGATCTTTCCAAGATTTCATTCCCAGTGCATTAAAATCCCTACCCTGCAATTATCTGGCATTTCAAAGCGTCAGTTATAAATAAACACAATAGGTTTCCCAGAGATGCCTGTTCTTAAAGTGGGATCCTATCACATTTGAAAGGCAAACTGTTTTTGTTCCATTTGGAATAAAACATTTTACAGTAATCAGATTTATAGTGAACTTAATCCCTTGGACTTCTGCTCCTACACAGAATGCTGCTTTGATCATCAGGTCAAGCAGGCTTTGTGTTGTAATCTCAACATAACACTCAGGCCTGTCAGAAAACAGCTTGAATTAGACCTTACTCAGAGATATCACCTTTTAAGTCGTCAACACTGACTTTCTGTCAGCAAGTTAAAAAAAGGAAACCGAAAAGAAAATTAAAAACAAACAAAAAGGAAACTAAATACATGTTACAAGCTAGCTCAGTACTCTGGGTGGAATTTCCAAACAGACAAAAACCCAGAGTTCTTAGACATAAGGCCAAATTACATGTTCTGCAAATTTAAAGAGATGCCGGCAGATAAGGGATCCCTGTGATATCGACCCAGACGGTGCAAGACATTACAGATGCTATTCAGTGTTTAATTCTCATCTACCTCCCCATTATCTTTAGAACATTTTCAATAATATATTTCTACTAGTTGGCACATCTTCCCATGGGGGTTTAAATCTCTCATTCTAGGGCCAAAGAACTGGAACTGTAAGCATCATGCCAAGGTGAGAATCCTTCATGATTTGTACTTTTCAAAAGATGTAATATGATTAATACAGGAGGTGCTGACAGTAAACTAGATTGATGAACCAGCAATGGGGAAATTGTTAATTTCAGAGTGAGTCCATGGTCTCTCAGAGGTGAGCAGTGTGTGCATCACTGGCTCCAGAACAAGCTCTCAGAAGCTGTGCTCTGAATCTGGAGCTCCTCAGGGCACGGCAAGAATGGATTTTTCTAAGAAAGCAGTCAAACTGTAATCTCCTGGCAAAAAGCACGAAAACAATGAGCAATTGTCAGGGGATTCCATACTACCCTGGTGTAAACTGCCACAGCTTTGACGTTTGCTCTTCGTGTGTAAATCAGAGCTGAAAAAATAAGGCACTTATTAGCTTGGGTTATGTACCAACTTGCCTTTCAGCAACAAATTCCTTGATTATATTTGTAATGAAAAACAAACAACAACAAAATATAGTAAAGAAAATAAAGATACCATGCACAAAGGCTGTGATTAAAGTTGGTAAATATCCTGGTTCTTCCGTCACTGTTTCCAGAGTTTTTTATTTATTTTTATAGGCTTTTAAAATGTAGGTTTTATGGAAAAAGACTGCATTTCATTATGTTTCTCAGGCACAAGAGGGAATCTACAGGTGGAGTCGTTTAAGGGACTCTGCTGTGATGCCAGTATGAAGGCCTGACGCAGCATGAGCAAAAGGGAGAAGAGCTCTAGGTTACTAGTGCGGCACGTTACAGGCCTGAGAGGTTCTGGAAAAGGCAAAGGAAAAAATTACACTCAAAGATATTTTCCCCCTACACTCTCTACTAAAATGTGTCTGCTACCTCCTATCCTGCAGAACAAACGCTGTTTTGTTGCAAGGTATGCCCTTAGGTCCGGGTCAAAACGGGGAGTGTGTGACAAGAGACTGAAGTTCATTCTTCAAGACTTCTTAAGGACTCCAAAGACCTTGACCTAACCTTGTGCAAAGTCAGAGGTTTCAAATCAGGCTCTCTGAAGTGGAGAGTTTTTCACAGCTGGATGATGTAAAAAGATCAGCAGGAGGTATTAAAACCAGATTTCCCCTTTGAAAGAAGCCCCCTAGTGAAACAGCACAGTAATACCCATATACATTAAGTGACAAATCACAGAGACATAAGTTCTCTCCCACCTGGGTTTAGTTAGTGTAACAAGACATAGGCCTATACATATAGAGCTTCAAACCTGCCTTCAATTCTGCTCTTCACAGACAATTGATTCCTGAAACTTATGCCTGGTGCAACTCTCTGACGCACACGGCCTGTTATTTAATAGTGGTGGCAGTAATAGCCAGCAAATAAATAAATAAACAACATTCAAACTCACAGAATTACCTCATCAAAGTTCATTTAATAAGAATGCAAAATCAAAACCATTTCACAACAGAAGGGGCTATATATAAGTTGAATTATAGAAAAAAAAACTTTGAAATGTAAAATATAATAAAGAAATAATGGTTTACAGGACTTTGTAATCAATTTATGCTGCATTCCCACTGGTTTTCCCCTGTAAGACCTGTAGTGCTTGTATGTACAGAAACAGACATGACAGCTTATTAGGAAATCACATATGAATGTTACCACGATAATAACCTGAAATCTTTGAATGAAAACACACTGCTCGTAAGTGTGACTAAGGGTTCCTGAAATTTGCAATTGTTTTTTATTATTCATCATAGAGATTGTTTACCTCCAAAGCATGTTATTCCCCCCTTATACATGTTGCAGAAAGAGAAACTGATTTAGTATTAATTGTTATTTTTCTGTACCTCCCATGATCCACTGAATGTTCTGTGTGTAGTACAGACCGATTACCACGTGTTTGTATATTGCTGCTTATACTGATAACTGCTTTTTTTTTCCCCCTAAAGAAAAAATCACATTTGAAACACACCTCTTACTCTCCATTACTTAATGTCAATAATCCCAATACATAAACATTGTCACATTTTAAATCAAGGTTAAAGAGACCAACATAGTGGGCAAACCCAAAGGCCAGAACTGGTCTAAGTCAAACATATGGATTCCTATAGATATAAAGAGACAAGCATTTTACAAAAATCAGTCTCGGGAAGGCACAGTGAAAAAAATCAATACTGCAAAGTCCAGAACCTAACAAAGGACTGCACAAGTTACAGATCTTGTTTTTAGATATGTTGTTTTTATTATTATTATTTTATTTGTTTTGCATGTATTCTTCCAGAGCTGAATACAGAAGAAGCACATTCTCGTCAAGCACAGAGAGCACAGGCAGGAAAACACAGGCATTATCATTGTGAAGTAACCTGCAATTATTTTATAGCTCTTAAGATTCCTGAACCATTACTCAATGTTTACAGTTCAAGGGTACTGTAAGGCCACAAATTAGAACCACTTGCTCTGCAATCAAATGCTGTGCAGTCACGCACAGCCAGGATACACGCACTACCTTCAAGCTGGCATAGGACAACTGTAACTACAGAGCAGATCCCGGGACACACACCTGACTGCCACGCCCCCTGAGATAGCACAGACATCTAGCACACAAGATCAGCAGTGCAAACGCAGGACTAAGAAGATGAGGCACCAGCAAGGGATTGCAGTAAAACTAGAAAATCATTAGCAGCTTCTTGATATACAGTCCTACCAAGGTAAAACAAGTACCCCCAAAGAGGTATCCAGTTTTACGTTCAGTTTTAAGTGCGTCAAGGCTATGCTGCCTGGTACAGGTGTGTTTGTGTCGTGATGCTATATTGTAAGCATGAGATCATTTTCTACAGCTGGGCTCTCTTTAACTCAGATACAGGTCCTGTAAGTGCTTCACCATAATATGAAACAACAGATGAATGCCCACCAAAAGAGCATTTCAATGGAAAGTTCAGTTTATGAAATGTCAATGTACGCATTCTTAATTTACAAAAATATCTCATGTGTTAGCCAAACACTGATGAAACATTTTTTTTTAAATTGCAGATTATTTGTAACTCAAACTTTGTATGCAACTGTATCTTCAATATTGCAGCACTTACAAAGTCCTCATTGAAGTCTGCATGCAAAATTAAAGTAGAATTAGTGATCTAAATGGCCTAATCACTTGCTATTCATCTACAGTAATTAAATTCTCCTGAGCTATGACTTCAACAGCATACACAGATACACAGCAAAGGTGCACAGTGTTGGTTTTGATTCATGTTCTTTCCTACAAGAAAATTCTGAGGAATCACTATGTAGTTCATGTTCCCATTGTTCCCACTGATATTTATTGCCCTTCATCAGTCAAATTACCTGTTGGGTCTTATATAAACTCAGCTTCAAACAACAGTGACTTATAAATAACTTGTTGCCACCACAACATGCGTCACTTTGAGTTTTTCCACATGTAACCGTGTTACTTGAGAGGGGGACTTGCTGAGTGCTGCACTGCTGCATTCAATGGAGATGTATTAAAATGTATTATTGATGCATCAACCAAATCACTGGATAGGAAAAACTGTAATTTCACATGTTGTGCTGCAGTCAACTTTCATGGCTACTACACAGTTCCACTAAAAAAAAGCACAAATCTGAAACCAATATGGGCCAGTGTGGTATGGAAACAGCCACTTTATCAGCCAGCCCTTTATTAAGAAAAAGATGCCACAAAGAAACGTCTGAAAAGCAAGTTGTTTCGAAACAACAAAAGGCTAGTGTTTTCGAAACTTTTGTATTGTTGTTTTGTATTATTTTTTTGTGTGTAGTTTCTTGAAGATGATAAGGGAAAATGAGAGAGAACAAGAGAGACAAACAAGAAATGTAATTGTGGCCTGGGTTTAGCTTTTGAAAGGTGTGTGTGGCAGTAAATTATACCTCTTAATGAGGCTATAATGAATGGTGCTGGAATTATTGCACATGATGTCATGGCCACAGTCTACTTATCAACACTTATGTTATATCTAGCTATCAGTGTTTTGAGCATAAAGAGGATGGGGGGTGGGGGGGGATTATTTAGGACAACAATGGGCTAAGTGAGAGAGGGAGGGAGAGGCAGAGGGTGAGAACGAGGGAGGAACAGTGTGATTCCTGTTTGCAGGAATCATGTTGTGGCTTTACTGAGCCACCATGTGACTCAACAGTCTATCTTTAGTAACTTCTCCTAAATCCCTGCCATTATCTCAAGTGAAACAACAACAACAGCAGCACCAGCAGCAGCAGCAAGCAGGTGTGTGTTTGTGTGTGGAACGACTGAGGATTAGAAAGCCCACCCTGGGGTGAGGTTAGTTTCAGGGATCGAGTCACTCTGCTTTTGACTGACCCAGGTCCTCACAACACCACCCTTTGAACACAGGGACAGAAAAAGGGTTATGTGGGGGAATTCAGGCGCACATTACATCAATCCAAACAAACAGAGAGCTGCAGCACTGTTTTGAGGTCCTATGACTCATCCATGTAGGCTGTGAAATGAGTGCCTTCGTATTCCTTTTATGTATTCTTTCCCCCCTTAAATTTCTGCTTTGCGACTGAAGTGCGTAATCATTAAATTCACAGTCTTCTGGCACCAAGATTGATAAGGATGACCCAGTCGGTTGCATAACACTGCAGCCGTGCCTAAGTAGGAGGATGTTTTTTGGAAGGGGGAGGTTATGATGTTGTTTTGGCTTCTGCTTAAGTAATGATTTTAAAGATGCACTTCTGCCTAACTGACACATCAGCTGTCAAAGTCCAGTCTCACAGTTCCACTGTCAACACACACAATACATTTAGAAAATCTTTGCCAACCTTTAAGTCTGATAGAGATACCTCTTCTGAGCCTTCTTTTATGCAGGTTAAAACTCTTTGGAATGTAGATATTTTTCACAACACAGGCTTTGTTAATCCACATAATCTGTCTGATGATGAGAAAACTAATGTAATGGCTGGTTTAAGTTGTATAAAGCTATTTTTGTTGTGGATTTTCTTTTTATGAAATTTTCTCTCTATTGCAATTTTCAGTGCAGTCCGAATTAGTCACGTTTTTTAGAATTACGATGATCTGCCAACAATGTGATGTGTAAACTGCATTCACCGTGTCTAGAGCTGATTAAACTGAAAATCATTTTAGTGCCACAACAAAATCTATGCGTTGAACTCCACACAAAACTGACAGTTGTGACTATGCAAGCCTTCTCTTTAATGGTTTTATCCTGTTAATATGTCCAGTAAGCTATGGTTTAACATCACAGATGGATATTGTGTCCATTGTGCAGTCTACTGCCAGTCTGGCATCACTGTTTCATTTGCTTTTCCAAGTATTTTTGTGTGATCCGAGTTTAGACAAAAAAGAACATTAGTTTGAGAGTCTGTCTTCATTACAAAACCTGATGACCCAATTTAAAGACACCATCACCAAAAGACTGCATGTTGCAATTCTCAACTTGGTATTGCCATAAGACAGTCATTTTGGCAGTGCAGGTGTTTCTTCATTTCAACTCAAAAAAGAAAGGATAGTGACATTTTTTCTAAAACAAAAAAAAGAAAAATGCAGCCCTGGAAGCATCAAAGTTTCATTCAAGCCACATGCTCTCCCTATAACAGAATACAAACTGAGTATAATAGCTGATGCAGACATTGCATTTGATCATTTCCAGCGTTGGAATCTGACTCGCGTAACAGCGATTAGAGTATTTGTCATGGCACTACTACTGATGTGGCTACAAGAAGAGCACATGCACAGCACTACCAGCCCTGGTGTCTGAAGGTACAGATCTGTCAGCACAAAAAAAAATATAATCTAAAAACTGAATTAGCACCCTTTATTCCCCCCCTCTCCAATGGTAACAGCTATATTTCATATCCCTTTTCTCTTCAGCTCACAAGCAAAACGAGTAACAGTGCTGAAACATGTGCAAACTGTGAGTAAGAGCTAAACTGACAGTGCTAGGCTCAGCAGGATTAACCTTTCGCAAATTGCCTGAGCACGCCAGCCCTTAATTTATTTTAACTTTTACAATACATTGTCTTCTTAATTGACAGCGTGTTTAAAAGGGTCAGAAAAAGGTTGGATGCATAGTGGTTTCTAAAACGTCTTTCGAGTCACTTAATAAACTCTTTTCAAAGGGTTTATATAAAATGCAATATGTATTCAGTAACTGCACCTTCAAAAGATAATTACATAAATCAGGCTTTTAAAAATCACTTGGCAACCAACTTCCTATCTTGCCCCTTTTGATACCCGGGCTGCAGGTGTCTGGAGAAATTGCCTTCCCACAACCACCGCAGTTCCCCAATCATATTACTCTGCAAGGAACACAACACGTTTCTTTGGGTGACAAACCAGTAAACATCTTCTCAGATACACGCTGACACTCCGCACATAACACCCTTAACAGACTCCCCCTTATCTGGGGGACAAGTTTTATCAACTGCTATACTTCCCTTTTTTCAGCTGGGTTTCTGTGCATAAGTGCATGGCCTAAACCCTGCCTCTCAGAACATCCACCTCTTAATGGGATGGCACCAAAGTCACTGCAGGTCTGCTAAAACACATCACCCACAGGATATTTAATTCACTGCCCGGTTGAGATTTATGAAATAAAAATGGAAGGCCTGCAATTCACAATAATTCTCTGCACAGCTTAATTCCCTGGTGTACTTTCTAACTGCAAAGCTACTGCTAATATGTTGCAGATGAACATAGAGGCATTGAGAGGAGCATAAACAGAAGTCTACAGCAGTCTTTTTTCAACTCCTCAAGGGTCACAGTGTTGTTATGTCATTGAGCAAATCAGTCACTGAAGCAATTCTACCTCTGTCTCAGGATTTAAAGAGAACTTTGAAGTCTGATGGGTTGTGGCTGGTCACACAGGCAAAAAAAAAACCTACAGCACAAGCAAATGTGGTTTATTATTAATAATCATCTTCATCATTATAAAAAAATAATGATTATACAATATCTGGTATAGTATTATGCATCAGACAATTTTTTGTTTTTATGTTTCAGCCCTCCATTGTTTCGACACCACTACAAGATCTAAACATTTGCATGACAGGCAGGCATTCAGAAATATGCTGCTGCTGATGATGTTGTGTGCTGGAGATTATTTTCAACTTCAACATGTCAGTGACCTTTGGGTCTGTTTAAACACTGCCTAAGGACTCTCTTATGTATCTTTCTAGGTAGATGGATAGATAGATATCAATACCTACATGACTGGATCTAAATGTAGATCTGTACAAGTTTAATTCCCAGCTAGAATTCAGTGCAAGAGTTAGGTCTATGGTCAGGGTTAGAGTTAAGCACACAGTTAGGGCTAGGCGTAGGGTTATGATCAGAACAATCCTTCACACCTTCATGGGCTCTGCAATAGCTAACCCCTTTTCTCTTGTGATTGTTTTCAATATGCTGAACTCTATTTTCATCCACTTTCATTTAGAATAACCTCCCATTCTCAAACACATTTACTTCTTAATAGGGCTTTCTCCTGTACTGTAAGCAAAGCATAACAGTAGTAGCAATGAAGATGTGACAGGAGGGTTGGGTGGGGCTAACAATAAACTCCTGACCTCTCTTCAGCTGAGGTGGGCCGGCAGGGAGGTAAAGGGCTGCACAATGCGCCTGGGTTGTAGGTGTGTGTCTGGTTGTGTAACTAATTTGTTTTTCGAAATGCACAGCTATTCCCACAGTGAGGAAGAGGAGCTTGAATGTTGAGAAGTAAATACATAAAATGTAATATATATACCAGTAGGGACTTCCTATCAAGGTACACTTTTTGGGGGATTTCAAACAGGGGCTGTGGGCGGAGGAAGGATGGGGAAGGGATGCTGCAGCAGCCTAGAAGGATCTCACTGATTCACTTACATCAACATTGTTGTTTCCTAATCAATGTAACACTTATTAGTGAACATACCCTGAGTAATGTCTTTTGCATTTGTTGCCCTCTAGCACTGCATTAAAAACAACAACAAAGAATAAATAAATACATTAGCCTTACAGATATCACATTATTTACGTCATTCTTTGCGGGTGGGTATCTCTCGAATGCAATGCATTTAAAACGAGCTCCTTTGACCAGAACAGCTTAAGGACTCATATAAAAGGCAGATGTTTGGTTGCTTTTAAATATACAAGCAATGCTACTGAGAACAACATAAAAGAAAGTTTCTGGAGGTGGCATTTCAAAAGTACGCAAACACAGACACATTCTGTACATATTTATCTCAGTATTTTCGTAACTATGTACTGCTTCCAGCTTTATAGATGTGAACTACATATAAAATATCTAGAATCTTAACATATCTGTAGGACAATACAGTGTGAGCATTACATTACACACTGTAACAACCCACACTTATCCTTCAAACCCCCCCAACAACAAATGTATGTATATAAGCATACTGTATATATAAAATGAATGTGGAAAGTAAAAATGTATATTAGATTATAATTAAGATTATGATTTGCAAGGACAGCATACAATTCATTTTCAGAAGCGAACGGTTTTCTAATTAAATATTATTTTACTTTAATTAGAAAAACAAATGCACAAATTATAAATTACACATTTCCATCTCACGGTGTCTTACGTTTGGACAGCGAAAAACAAACAAAACGAAGGGGGGGAGAAAAGAGAAATGAACTGGCAGTCTAACAGAAAAGCAGGAAAGGGGAAACACAGCAGCTAGATAAATAAATAGAAAGAGCAGCTGCCCTAGGCTCCAGTTAACCCTGCTCCTCCTCAGCCTGCTGCTGCCTCACGAATTTGGAAATCAAAAGATGATGAAAATAATTAGACTGTGGCTTCTCATTATTCCTCCTACGACTGAATCTATGGTCGGGGGGAGAGCCCTGAGCTGACAGCAGCCCATAGTGGAGGAAGATGCCCCAGGCCTGCAGGCCACCTTGGGCTGAGGATGGTGGAGTCTGATTTATAAACCCATAGTCTGAACAGATATGAATGCCCGATATTTACTGCATGGCCACTTTGTCTTGTACCCATGCTGCCTGGTTTCTGTGCTCCTTTTATTCATTGCACCATTTAGGCAAGGACAGAGGATTTTAACGAGGACAGCACCTGCTTGATGGCGGTGGCTCGTCCTATACCCCTGTCTAACCAACTGCCCCTACTCTCCCCCAGCGCACACCTCTGAGCTGTCATTCATCCACTATATTTATTATCGCAGGCAACAGTACCTTCAAAGTAAGCAGCAGAAGCAGGCAATACATATTAAATGGTCAATCCCAATGGATCACTGGTTCACGCTGATTAAATACATCAATAAAACACATGTATCTTAATCTGGGGACAAGTAGTAGAGCTGCAGAGAAAAATACTTTGAATAAAACAATGTTGTTCACTAGTTACTAGTTACTACTTAAGTGCATTAAACTACTATTCATTACTTTTGATATATTTTGGAAGTTGATTAGACACAAATTCATCCAAGCGGAAAGAAGTTGAGACAGTGAGTACCTGTACCTTTTATCTAAAACTTCCGACTCTGAACTCAATGTATTCAATTCAGGTAAACCCCCCTTACTGAAGAATTTAGGTAGTGTTTCAACTTATTAGAAAGCACAGAGGTTTAATACGCAGCACATATTCCATTTATTAAAGTTCAAAGAACATCCAGTACAATTCAATTCTTATGGCATCAGTTCTGAGAATTCTCAAAATAAATATGAGAAAATTATTATACCTTCTTTTAAGAAATTCTTTGTTAATTAAGTGCAGCAATTTTTTTTTTTTCTTCCAGCACAAAAATCAGGATATGAAAAGACACAGATGAACTTACAGACGAAGTTGCAAGGAGTGAAGGGGAGGATTTATAAAAAGTGCACATGGTTCTAAAAGGCTTGACCTTTATTTATTCATACAGGTTCACAGTTCTGAATAACTACCATCTGCCCTGATGATGTTTGTAGCAGCTTGTTTCAGAGTTATATACGAGATCGCATGGCTGCTGTCACTGGAGACATTAAAGCAAATTATAAGTTTCCAGCCTGATAGAACTATCCACCGCAATTATTACACTGTGAAACCGGCAGATAGAAAAGCTGGTGGGTGTACCGGGGGCTTTGTACCTTTCTATGGCAGTTTCCTGTAGCTTGTGGAAGACAGCTATTACGCAGAAAGCCACCAGTGACGTCAAAGAAGGCCTGCAGGTGGCCCAGTCCACAGAGCTGCTAATATACACTGTTGCATCTCTTCCTCCCTTGCATGCCACCACTTCCCCAGACCTCTTCCTGTTCTGCAGTTTCAATGGCTTCACTCAGTTATACATTTATTAGTGCAAGTCATTTGCGATTTGGCAATATTCGAATGACAACAGAGACTCGTCAAACAAAAGCAAAACCCGATCCTTGCGAAACTTTGCTGGTCCACAATAGTGCTTTGTCCTGGTGTCTCTTAATGGATAAATGGCTCCTTTTTACTTTGTATTCTTTCGTTGCCTATTTGTCATGAGCTTTCCAAGAGACAGTCATGCATTATAACTGCACTGTTGTTTTTCAGCATTAATCAGTCATTTAAATGCAACACTTTTCCCTGGCAATGCTGTCCAGCCCAGCCATGTGCAGGAAGACAGTTAATGAAAATGAAGTAAGCACAACAATCATGTATTAAATGCGGCCTGACTCCTGACAGCAGTTACCAATGCAGAAATGCTTTTCAGAATCCATATTCACTGCTGTTCTGTTCTTTTGATGGGTTATAGGCCTAGATGACAAGTGGTTGACAGTGTTACCTTTCAAAAACTAATCGAATTCACCTAGCAAGGAAGCCCAACTCTTATGTTAAAGAAAGTTTAGTACCCACAGCAACTCAAATGCTGGTGGTTTCCTGTACATGCTCAGAAACGAATGCATCCCATGACCGGTTAATTATAAAACTAATGACAGAGAGAGAGAGAGAGAGAGAGAGAGAGAGAGAGAGAGACAAGAAAGGACAGACTGCACCTTTAATAAGAGGACAGGGAAGCAAAAAAGTGGCAACAGCAGCTTTCTCTGTGGCACCAAGAAGCGTGCGACACTCGTCCGCTGATTAGGAGGAATCTAAAGTAAGAAAGTGCCAGCGGGTCTGTTTGTCCTTTGAGAAGAAAGCGCTGACAACCGGCCTTGTCCTCATGTCTCTCAACCCCGGGGGCTGCCTGCCCTTACAGACTCACACCCAGGGCGGCCCAGTGTGGAGGTAAACACATCCACAACACTGCCTGAACAGCACACCGCTGATGGGGACATTCGTCCTAAAGACCCTGCTCTGGAAGAACAATGTATGGTTTCTTGCCACTTTTACAAATACTACTACTACTACTACTGCTACTAATAATAATAGTAACCTGCCAGTTGGGAATTCCCCTAGTTTCAACTCAAAGATTTAAGCTGCCCACATCTGTCCTTGTCCTCAAGACATGTTCAATGAGTCACTGCACACGAGCGGACTTCAATATGCTTCCACAGCTCAGGAAGAACATACTGACCTTCACTGGGCCTCAAAAGACACATCGGGCCCAGCAAGTTTTGGACGTAAATAGGAAAACACCATGCTGTCACAGGTGCTCATGTGTAAGAGCTGACTCTCTAAAAACTAAAAAAAACAAATTGCTTTCTAACGTCCCTTTTCTTTTACTATAGTGACACATTTTGGGGTTTGGAAGGTTTGACGTCACTGTAAATTCTTACTAAAACAGAGGTTGTCACTAAGCCGTCTTTAAATGACATTGTATGACGACAATTACCTACGCACTAGTTACAGAGTCATGGGTAATACAGCAGGTCTGTTTGCTCTGGGTGTCAAGAGGATTTGAATTTACTGATGGCTTTCAAACAACCCATGCCAGTCAGGATGATGTTTGCTAGAGTTCTGTCTGGAACTGGTTGAATAGACAGCATACTTTTCAAATTGGAAAAAAGAGGGGCACAGATTTCTCCAACCAACTGAAACACAAGTTCACTTTAAGTCAACCCCCTGCCTTGGGCAAAAGGGTCTCTAGGATCAGTTTGGAAATGAGCTAAATGTCAGTGCTCATCAGACCTAGTTTGTTTTTTTCTGAAAACTACATTGTAATTATTGGGAGTGCATAGGCTGATAAAGCAGAACTTTACATTTGAGCATCAGTCACATGTATCAGAACTTTAGAGCTCATTGGGGTCGCAAACTCAGTAAAGGTTTAGTTACAATTCCTAATAAAAACAAAGCGTTTATCGTTTTCATTTGTTGTAATTTATTTTTTTGTTTCTTTCCCACAAGAGTCAAGATGTTAAGCATTCTGAGGTCTATGGTTGAGATGGAAAGTTATATTTAAATGAGACTACCCACTATGTGTTTACTATGTGCTATTTCAACATGGTGATTCATTTGAACCAATTTCCTCGTGTAAATACCAATTCACAATTAGTTACAGGTTCTTTGTAGTTTCAGATTATGAACAACAAAATACTACCTTTACAAAAAGTAATTATGTATCACTACAATGTGTAACTAAAGAGACAAGCTTTGAATTGCACAAGGCTAATGTCCAAAAACATTATTATTTTGAACAAGACAATATGCATAGAAATCCTAAATTAATAACCCTGTGAACCACAAGCAGGAATTAAAGCGCTAGGACTCATTATAGGCATTATATTTCCACAGTGCTGGGAACAAAAGTAATAATGCATGGGAGGGGCCACAGAAATGAAATCACAGAAAAAAAAGTTAATGATCTCTGCTAATCACCTAAAATTTGCTCCTTGAAAAAGGATATTAGAGAAATCATGTTTGATCGGTAATTACTCAGAGCAACAGCACTGATAAAGGCTGTATTTTGAACAAGGCCACTCAGACATCCTGAATACTGACGGACCTGCAACTTAGAGTAGGCAACTGTGGCCACCAGTGCGTCAGAGGAACTCCTGACTTTTGTCTTCTGTAGGTTTGTAGTTTGTCCAGATGGTGCCTTGAATCTGCATCTACTGTACCTATTTTACTAAGCCATAAATTCCCCTTGACATCCGATTTTGACAAAGACACTACAGAGAGACTGGCTCTGGCACAACTTTCGTTTCCTGCACGCACAGCTTGAGGTTAGCCACACAGTGCACACATACAGTGCTGGTACAATGGACTCGAAGCATGATCCTTATTGAAAGACACTATTAACAAAAACACACGTACACAGCAACGTCAAGAAATCCAACTTCTGTTTTTTTCCAGGGTCTTTTGTTTGCAGAGTAACTACAAATGTATTGTAACATAATTATATGCAAAACCCTTGTACTTTATTGTATTATATGATTCAATTTATGATGATGATCCTGATGATAAAAAGGAGGATGATAATTTTACAATATTGTTTAATATAAAATGTATCAAGGCATTTAAAACACAAACTTAAGTACTATCAGACAATATTTTTCTCGGACCTGCTCTACAAACAGCACCGTGCACGACCCTAATGATCCCCTAATGACCAGGCCTCTTATGGTGGTGGCCATATCAGGCCTGCAAGTGAAAGCAAAGTGGCCCGCCAACAGTCAGCAAGAAATACATCAAGTTTTGACAGGTGATTTGAGACAGTAGTGGAGGCGGTTAATTCAAACAAAAAGACATGTCTTATTAATAATAATTATATACACTGGCACGATGGCTAAAACAAACATAAAACAATAACATCAACAGCCTGGTGACTGTGGCAGTAGCAGCATATATCCTGCCATTAAATTGAGTTGGAATAAGAAAGAAGGACAGTCATAACTCAACAGTATGATGTTTACTCTACTATTCTTTAATGAATTTGTTCTGAAATATAAAAATAGCTGTCTTTCATATTGTAATACACTCCCAGTGACATCAGATATTCAAATGGCAGATGTAATGTATGGACTGTGTATTTTGTGTATATGTTTGTGCTTTATTGTCTTAAAATTACATAAATTTTTAAAATAAGCAAGGGTCATTATGCTGTATGAGCAATACAAGTGCTTGACACTACTACATAATAGTAATTAATAATACTTGTGTGTGCAGTGTTTTGATGATACAATGGTTATGTTAAAGTGTTCTGTTAAAGTACTACTCTTATGGTGAAATTATGTAACTATACAAACATCATATAGCCTAATTCGTATTTTGTTGCTTAAAATGTTTTGAATGAAATGTTTCTGGCCCGCCTACTATTAACTTTTTAACAATCTGGCCCCCAGAAAAAATAGTTGAGTCCTGCCCTAGACCAAGGCAGCGCTCTCCTGCTTGCAGATACAGAATGGCTCAGCGCTGATGGGATGTGACAGCTGCTGATTAGTCAACTTACAGCCCCATCAACAAACAGAACAGCAGCAGCACACACATCAGCCATCATTATGCTGTGACACGCGGCGCAGGGGACGCTCCTACCTTCAGGAGATAGACCGGGATGTTGCTGAAGTCCACCGGGAGCTTCAGGAGGAAACGCGCAGAGAACTCCCCCGTCTGGACAGAGCAGAGAGACGGGAAATTAGGTACTGGAAGTTTAAAGTAGTACAATGACAAATCAAATATCTCAGCATAATGTACTATACCGATTCAAAAACTTAACAACATTAAGTGGAATGAGATGGAATTTCCAAGCAGAGTGGCATATGCATTTGAATATCATGTCAGTGCATGAAACACTGAGAGATTAAATCATATTTCCAAGTAACAGGGAGACTTGATTTTCTTAACATGAAATATGAAAATGACCATTCAGAAGACATCTCCTTGTGATATTTCCCATAACCTGTTTTGTGTGCTCACGTAGTGTGCTGGAAGGCAGCTCTGCAACTGGATACGGAAGCCCCATGGCAGTCAAATACATATGCAGAATTCATCAGTTCCTACGAAAGACGTGGGAGTACCAGTTCTTCACCTGATGCAAATTCATTACATACTAGCAAATATTAACCCTTTCATTTCTGGAAGTCTACTTTAGCTAGGTCATGTTTTTTCATTACCTGATATATTTCATTCTTATAGGCAGTGCTGCAGAGCTACAGGCAGGGACAATAGATATATTATGATGCAATGCCAGGTGGCGCAGTGAAAGACCACCCCGTGAGGCTCTTGGCACTCCCCGGACCCAGGTGGGGACGATTCATTGAGAGCTGACGTGCTGTTGCTCGATTACTGGCTCCCCTCCCCAATTAAACAGTGAGTGAACCGCTTTCTGAGGTGGAGAGGCAGAAAGGAGAGCCTGAGAGAGGAGTTGGAGTGTTTACTGAGTTACTGAGAGAAGAAGGATGGTGTGGATAACAGGACTTGGCTTATGGACTTATGGATATTCTTACGGATCATGGACATTGTACGGTTGCTGTTTGACTTGTTCATCTTAACATTAGTTACCCGTGTAGTTCAGGGACCTGTTTAACTGTGTTTAGTTTAGGTTTGAGATGAGCTAGGGTTTTGTCATCTGTCTCTTTATTTTGAGCACAGCGTACTGTGTGCAATAACATGCACCTTAAAACTGCCTGTGTTTCCTAAGCCCCCCACCTGAGATCCCCTGCTCTAGGTCCAAACCACCATGGTCCCATAATTCATTCATTAGACCAGGCCACCTTCTTCCATTGCTCTGTGGTCCAGTTCTGATTCTCACGTGCCCATTGTAGGCGCTTTCGGCAGTGGACAGGTCAGCATGGGCACCTTGACTGGTCTGTGGCTACGCAGTCCCATATGCAACAAACTGCAATGCACTGTGTGTTCTGACACCTTTCTATCAGAACCAGCATGAACTTTTTTAGCAATTTGAGCTACAGTAGCTCGTCTGTTGGATCGGACCACACAGGCCAGCCTTCGCTCCCCACGTGCATCAATGAGCCTTGGCTGCCCATGACCCTGTCGCTGGTTCATCGCTTTTCCTTCCTTGGACCACTTTTGATAGGTACTGACCACTGCAGACCGTGAACACCCCACAAGAGCTGCAGTTTTGGAGATGCTCTGACCCAGTTGTCTAGCCATCACAATTTGGCCCTTGTCAAAGTCGCTCAGATCCTTACGCTTGCCAGTTTTTCCTGCTTCTAACACATCAACTTTGAGGACAAAATGTTCACTTGCTGCCTAATATATCCCACCCACTGACAGGTTCCATGATACCGAGATTATCAGTGTTATTCACTTCACCTGTCAGTGGTCATAATGTTATGGCTGATCGGTGTACAACTCATAATTTATATATTAATTTCATGAGCTGGAGAAAAAGGACAATGATAATAATAAAAATAATAATAATAATAATAATAATGAAACCATTTCCACAATGCATTCTGCTGAAGCATACCCAGCTGTTCTTGCGGCCAGCATAGATCTCCATGCTGCGGCTGTAGTTGGGGTCCTCCAGTAGGCTGTCATACTCAAACAGCAGACGGGAGCTCTCGCGCAGCCGCTCACACTGGTACTGGTGGTACTGTTGGATCAGCTCCTTCACCAGCTGCAGGAGGCACTCTGCATCACCCGCGTCCCAGCTCAGTAGGTGCTGCAGGAAGGGAGAGGGGGAAGATGGGTTTTAGAGTTGTGCAGGCATTCGGCTGCTGCGGTCCTATCAACGAGAGCTTTTCGTGTGTGGGAGGACCCAGGATACATTCAAATATTGCAGCTCCTACCCCAACACTCAGAGTGGAGTGGATTTGTGCAGAGCTGTGCCCTCAGCCAACTTACAGTCTACTCAGAGCATTACTGAGCATTACAGTCTACTCAGAGTCCTGGGAAAAGAACATAATTTGTGGAAGTGCAATTCTCACGCCATGCATTACATTACATTACATTATTTGTCATTTAGCAGACGCTCTTATCCAGGGCGACTTACATTTGCACCCATTTATACAGCTGGGTATTTTACTGGAGCAATCTAAGTGAAGTACGCATGCAGCCACAGAAAGGTCTAGCATTCCTAGGCAATGTATGCATGTGCATGTTACCGATCCCCGTATCAGTTACATTTGATCTCATTGAAATCTGTGTGGCCTCTACACTGAGAGGGCAGTCTGTCTGAGTCTTGTCTGGTGCACAGTGAGGAGGTTCAGGAAACAAGCACAGGGACTGTAGCTCCAAAGATGAAAGAAATGAGAAAACAATAGCAATTAGCAACAGCAGCGTGGCCGCCTCATTATTACCCTACAATGAAAATAATTGCTTCCACTGAAGAACTAACTATCCCCTGCCTTCTATTAAAAGGAAACCGCAGTGGCTTAGGACTTCCTGATCTTATCTGGGCTTCTGCAGGTTTGCATGGAGCGAGATAACCAGCCCTTCCACTTTGAGGGTTTATTTATTCACACCGGCCAAACCCCCATCATATAAAAAATAATAATAATAAAAGTGTTTAAGGTTTGCATCTCATTTTTCAAAGCCCCTGGTCACTGCAATAAGAGAACTGGTAGAAATAATAATAAACAAATATATAAAAATGTTTTATTAAATCAAAAGGAGTAAGATGGGTGGAGCCGAGGGTTAATTAATTCAGCCCTTCCAGGGCATTTTAAATCTATAACACCTCCTGCCTTTCTTATGCACATGTAACCTGCAAGGTGACTATTGTGTACTTCATTATTACTGGCTGACACTTTCATTATAAAAGTAAAAGTACTTGACTAACTAAAACAGCCAGTTCAAGTCTAATTTGCAACTCAATCAAACAACTAAAAACAAAACTAGCAAAGCAAACAAAGGTCCTAATGGAACCAATAATATTCGACTACTGCGGAAACGGCAGTATGAGGAAATATGAGGTTAAGAGCAATAAAGAGGCAAAATAAACACAGACAGATTCCCAACCAGTGTGTCACAGTCAGTTTGGATTTTTATTCTACTACATTCTGGCTGGCATCTAATGCTCAAGTGACTCATTCTGAGCCGGCACACTTCACTGAAACACATTAGAAAGAGAGACGATATACTGATTGATGGAGTGTGATATTTTAAATTGTGCTAATAATATCAAAGCTAGGCCTACTGCAAAATAAAATAATAATAATTAAAAGGGAGAAAGAGAGAATGTGACATAAAATACATTCCAAAGTTGACGAGAAAAATAAATAAAAGCAGCCCACTCTTCTCCTTTGGGACTTACTTGTAAGTTGTTCACATCACCATTAAAAATATGTATTTCTCTTTTTTTTTTTTTTTTTTCAAAAACATGGAGATGTGGGGGGGAACCGCATGTTTATGAAAATTACAGTGACTGTAAAATCTTCAATCCCCTTCTTATATGATGTAATTATGTTCACATAATTGAAAAACACAGAAGGAGTGCAGCCAACTGCTCATTTGGAATCCCCTGATAATGAAAGGGAGAGGTTATCCCTTGTGTAAACAGCAAATGTCACGAATAACACTATGAGACTGAGGACACAATGTGCATCTCATTATTATTATTAGTAGTAGCAGCAGCAGCAGAAGCAACAGTAGTAGTAGTAAAACTAAAGGTTTAGTATTTGTGCAGAAGGTCAGCCCCTGCTGGTTGATGGCTGGAAGGGTGACTTCTCCTCTGTTGTCTCTGTGTGGGACCCCTCCAGGGCTGGGCACCTTTAACAGCCCTGCCAAGGTGCATGCAGTCAGTGTCCTCTATTTAGCAAACATAGAAAGGGAGTAGGGGGGCATCGCACCTGTGCATCTGGAAATCTCTTATAACTACTGGGGTCAGTTGTACTAACAGGATCAGAAAACGGGATCGGATCTGGCTCACTGGATCCAGTGATGAATAAGCATTGTACGAAGGAGATCAAGATCAGGATCCGCTGGATCCGCCGATTATACTGTGCTATATTGCTGATGAGTTTATTAATTAAATAAGCTTAGTTGTTCACTACGTTTCCCAATGCGTGTTAATGTCAGTCTGCTTATTGTTGCCACTGGATCCAACACGATCTTTTGTAGTCCGTCATCCGAAAAGTTGTCCGTCAAGGACAGGGTGCATTAGATCCATTAAAACCTCACAAAGTACACAACCTTTCCAGTTTCTTGCACTGGTATTTCTTTAACGCCAAAAATAATATAATAATAATAATTAACCAATAATCAATTGTATTTATAACATGCTTTTCTCATACCCAATAGCGCTACAGTCAAACAGTCAAAACAGACAAGATCAAACAGGCAACACAGCATTAGCAACACGAGAGTATGTAAAAAAAAAAAAAAAAAAAAGAGAGATCCTTAAAAGCTTTTTGAAAAAGGCGAGTTTTAAGAGCTGCTACAGTCGGCTGTCACCTTTTGTCTTCAGTTTGCAATGGGGTGCTGGAGAAATAAGAGCTTTTACATTATTTTATAATAATAATAATAATGATGGGATGTGACAGCTGTTGATATAATAATGTAAATAAATAAAAACCTACTCGCACACAAACTACACCTCACCATAAAGACACAAAAGTAGAAACATTATATTGTTTATTTGAAAGTGCAAATCTTTGTAAATAATGTAAGTCACATGTTTGTTTATCTGTGCTTAACCAGACTTGTCTACACTGATGTTGTCTATTATTTGCTGAAATCTGCCAGTTGGAAAATATCTCAACGCTATCAGTTTGAAACGTTTTGATGTAGGTCCTAAAACATGATCAATTATGTCTGTGAGGTTAAATATGCTTCATGCTGTTAATCTATAGTGCTTTCATATGCCTTCCTCCCAAAAAACCTCTAAAGGCTTTTACTTGTCTTTAAATACCCTGCGTGTTTGACGCCGGCGAACTAGATGAAGTATACAGAGTTCCTGCATTTTCTAAAGCAGGATCAATTTTGATCTCGGATCTGAGCTCAGATTGAGCCCTGATCCGTTTAGTACAACACAACTGAGATCAAGATCAAGATTGGATCCTGGAACCTGGATCGGATCCCATTAGTACAACCCGCCCCTGATTTTTTTAGATTACAATCATCCTCGTTTTCACAAACTTTACAGCATGTTAGCAAAGCCACGATTAGAAGAGCTGAAGTCCCTTCACTGCTTCTCCCAGTTCTGTGCTATACCGCCCAGCCCCTGTCTTATCCTACATATCATGGAAATAGACACTTGCCACCCAGTCAGTCTACAGCAGATGGCATGGAGAGTGAAATGGGAACATGGATGTCTGCCTCTTCTGCCTCCGGAATCTGAGCAATGTGGGAGTGCCAGAATGCTCCCTCAATCCCAAGAAAAAATGAAGTGGGGATTTAGCACCAAGTGGAAAGTGGGAGAGGGGCATAGAGGCTTGGTTTACAGTGTGAAACCATTAACACATCACAGCAAACAAAGGAACAGATGCATACTATCAGCAAACAGGCTGGATTCTCTCCTTCATGGGCAGGTTCACTGCTTTCAAACTCCGCAGGCAAATTGTTCTAGTCGACTCTCTTGGATCATTCAGAAAAAGAGCCGATGTGATTTTTGGATCACTTAGTTACTGCAGCTACCAAATAACACAGACAGGTTGAAAGGCCTTCTCTTGTTTGGACTTATTCTAACACCCCTTACAGTTCTGAGGTAAGCGAAATCATTGTTGCAAGCATCCAACTTCTGCAAAGCGGTCTGGCCACACCAAGATTAAAGCACTGTAGTATTTCCAGAACCCATGCCTTCTGTAGCACTTACCCTTGCAATTCCATTTGGCTATTGCCGGGACTCCAAATGAGCCCTTAATTCCCGTAGCTGTGCACAATAATTGCCTTCCCTTTCCTGTGTTACTGCCCTTAGACAAAGACAATGGCCAACAGCAGTGGGACTAACTTCTGAGAAGACAGCATTGAGGGCGTTTGTTAATGTTGGCAACGTAGCAGATGGAAACCTTACCTTTAAAAGAAAATTACTCATTTCCTGTCTCAAACCACTTCAATATACTGCACTTATCTGAACAAAGCACTGGATAACAGTCAAATAGTGCTGAAACCTGAAAGAAAGAATGCACATCTACACAGCGCTTATCATTCATTCTCCGGATCATGCTGTACTTAACCACACCCCATTACATTGTGACTTAAGTCCATTTGAGTATTGCTTATTTAAATTAGTTATAAGGTAAGGGTCCTGCAGCTTTCATTTGCAAAGGTTGAATAAGCTTTTGTCCATGTACATATCCAACTAACTGAAGGTGTACAGTCTGAAACTACATTCTCCACTGCTCATGGGGAACAAGCATCCACTCCCACCAAACCCCAGTCCTGCTTTCTTCTGTCTGTACAAGAAGCCAGGCTTTATCCAGGCTCCGTTGTGTGCACTGAACCAATTACTGCTTTCAGTTTCTGAAGAAGCCACAGGTCTTCACAAAGCTGGTTAAAAATAGCCCCCTGGGTGTGCGGTGTGGGGTCAACATACTGCAAATAACCCTGCTTGTCTGGCTACAGTTCTACATGACTTAGGAGGTTGTTGACCTGTCTGTATTTCTGTCTGACTATCTGTCTGCACAGATCAACTCTGTCTAATGAAAGGGCTTATTGTGCTGTTGGAGTAGTATCCTCACAGGAAGCTGTAGCGGAGGCAGGCGTTTTGGCCTAGTGACCTAATCTCTGTTGATCATTATAACCATTACAGGCATTCCCGAAAAAGTGTCAGCAACAAAACAAGGAAGCCCATTGTGTAGGTCTGTAGTGGGAACTGTGAACTAGGAAAAGTAGGCTACAGGAATCAGAAGTGCTACGTCAGGTGTCTGTCTGGACTTGGTCCACTACTCTACTGACCCACAGGTTACACACAAATACACCTTCAAATACCTTAAACACAAACACAAACACCTCTACCGTCACCTTCCCACCCGTACACAGACCTTCACACATCTTGATCACTACTCAAACACACACACACATTCTCAGCACCAATACAACACACACATACCTTCAAAACACCTTACATACATTAGCACTAACTAACACACGCGCGTACACATACACATACACATACACATACACACACACACAAACTCCTTTGGCACTAACTCTCACACACACATACATTTTGAGCAATAACACCAGCAGACATACATGAAGGGCCCAGACACACAAAGAGACTCCAACAGGGCACGGAAAATGGTAAGGGAAGATTAACCAGAGATTACCAAAAATAAGAGTCTTTTTCTTTTTGAGTACTTGAATAAAGGTGATGGTCTCCAAATACTGTTCTCAAGAAAAGTTCAAAGAATTTAAATGTGCACATATTCATACAGGTCAGGGGCAGCATTCTGTGTTAAAAAGAAGGCTGAGAGAAGCAAGTGGCAACGAGGAAAGAGACTGGTCAAACTATGGAATAGAAAACTTAAATTATAAATATTAAATGTACAGAGGTGTTTGAGTACTAATGGCAACATGTTTCCCTGATGTGCTTAACAGACCTCTGCCATATTAAAAATGAGCACACAGAAATAACACAAGCGCAACACAACTCCAAACAGAAAGTGGAGGAGACAATAAACAAACAAGACCATCCTAGGGGATGCTATAGGGGGTCCACTGTAACTTGGCAGGGCTCCATATACTACAATTTACAATACCCCTAGCAGTTATGTACATTTCTGTTGCTCCACCAGTTCCAGATTGTTCGAGAGTGGAGTGAGGGGAGTTTCAGAATAGGAAACAATCTATGAACAATAGCCCAAGAATGGCAATCCGCTGGCCTGTTCCACTGCTGTTGAGAAACAGAAGTTAGGGTCATGGTCATCATTGCTCAGCCCCCCTCTCTGCACAGCTCTGCAAGGTGGAAGTGGTGGCGGGTTGTGAAATTTCCTCCAAGGAAAGGTCTGCGTTATTCTTAACTACCAGCCAGATGTGCAATGGGTGCAACACCCCTGGCGCATTTCCCTTCTGCAGAGGAACGCCTAGTTCCCTACAACTGCAGGCCTGCAGACACCTCCTTGCCCTGGGGGCCAATGAAGCTGCTCGCTGAAGATAAACTTCAGCTTTTAGTGCAGTGAAAAATCCATATTCTACCTAATGCTAGCACCTCTGAGTAGTCAGAATTCCCTCATATTGGTATAAACGCTAGAACCATTTGTATAACTACAATAATGTGCATTGGATGAAAACCATTTTCCTGTACATGCTGTTGACTATGCTACATAAAGGAACAGGTTTCAAAGAAACAAGATGCTGTCCCTTCTTCTGAAAATAACAGCTGCTTGAACTTTTGGCAATATCTACCATACAACACAAAATATCTTAATGAAAAAAGCTGCTGCTTGCAGTTTAACTTAACTAAAATGTACATTTAAAAGTCTAAAAGTTTAAATGTGCAGTATGGCCTTGAATAGAAATCCACGAACAAACTTGCCATTGCATTTTGTGTTTGTACTGTCTATCTGTAATGTGATGTCTAAAACAACTTCACACACATCCTCAGTAATAAAGAAAACTTCACATCAACACTGTGACCCACTAGGCAACTTGGGATGCTACCGATCTGTGAAATCGTCTGCTGTCCACATCCTATTTACACATAGTGACCCAGTGATTCAATATACTGGACTCAACCTAAAAGGTTTTCACCAGAGCTCACTAAGCAGGGCTCTAGGTAGTCTCCCAAAATGTCCCGAGACCTCTCCCTATTTCACAAACACGCTTTAACTGAAATTAGATTTAATTACATGTGTTTAACATTTTAAAAAGCCTACACTGAAAGAACTTATTAACAACATTTCACTACTGTTTTTTTATGTTTTGTGTATGAAATAGTATGCAGCTCAAGACAAAATGACATTAATATATACAGTAAACATAGTAATGATAATTATTACAAAAAATATATGTAACAATACAGTAATTTATAAATAAATATGTATGGAACTGTAATTATATGTTTAACAGGATGAGGGAAATGATGCACCAAAGTCAATTTTAAAATTCATCACCAACAAAAGGCCTTTGCATTCTCCACAAAAATCAATCAATACCTTTTTATTAAAAGTCATAGAATTAGCAGCATGCATTCACAGTAAGTTATGGATTAGTTTTACTGACACTTGATCTTTTACACCTGTGTGAAATTGTAAATGCTTGGTCTGATCTGTTGTGTGGCAAACACTAGAGCTCATGCACTACAGAAAAAATAAAGGTTTCTACAGTGCAATGAACTCTAGTGTTGACTTCATTTTCTTGTTTGTCACATTCGAGTTTGGGCATGTGTTATGGTCTGTTTATGAGGAGTGTCAAGGTTTGAGCCACCATGTTATATTGTTCTAGGAATTCCCAGTGTCCTTGTATAGTATACTATGCTGTTCTAGAGGGCTAGGGTATTCACACTGAGTTATAATGATACATTCTGTTAGTGTGCAGCACAGCAAATTCTAAAAATAGAATGCTATTGTTGTCCTGTGTCTAGCAAAGCTTTATGAATGGCTATATTGTCAACAAGCTGTGGAAAAGTTCTTTTATTCTGTGGTTTTAGAGCCTTAGTAAAAAATGGTCAGGGTTGATTCCATTCCCATCGCTTAAGGTGAGATATATAAAATACACTAATCACTAATCAATGATGAAACTTAATCATTAATGTGGACTCTTTATGTTGGCTCCAAGGCTTCATTTCAGTAGTTGTGGGGCACATCGGACTAGGTCTGTATGGGTACTACAGAGAAGAAATTTGGGATTACCATGCAATAATAAAATAAGAATCAACAGGGCCCTAGAGTGACTCCAACAGTAAAATCCTCTGCTTTTTAAAATAAATGTTTAAAATGAATACAAACAATTAATCATCAGCTAATATTCATGGAAAAAAAAAACTGTTTTAAAGCTTGTAATGTGTAGCCTACAATATTTAGTTAGAAACATTATGAATTGAATAAACACTTATTTCATTAGCAAAAATGTTGCAGTTAACAAATGTCTTAATTTGGTGATCTCGTTGATTAAATATATAACCTCTTAATCATGGGGTAATTTTCTCTTTAATGGCACCTTATCCGATATAGACATGGTAGTCAAAATTAGGGCCCCTCCGATATATCGGTGCACCGATATTAATCGGCCGATATTTGCCTTTTACAGAAATATCGGTATCGGCACATATTCCACCGATAATGCACCAATAAAGATTAGTCTTTCATTGATGCATCCTATATTTTTGTTCATCAAGTGCTGATGCCGCAGCCGCGCCCTCACTCTTTGATTGGTTGTTGTAAGTCTACTTTGTTTTGGGTTTGTTGTAACCCTATCATGCAGCATGTGGAATCAAGCAGAACAGGAGGTTCTTTTCAGCTGAATCTCAGCTACGCAGCTAAAAAAACCTATATCACAAATCATTTCCCCATTAATTAATACTTAATAATACATGCCCAATTCGTTTTCAGAGGGTTATTATAATTGTAAGAGACTTAGCATTTTAATTGTATAATACTTTACTTTAGGCTGGTATTTATTTTTATATAAGGTCTGAAAGGAAATTATGTCAGCCAGCCTCTAAAAACTAGGGATGAGACTGAAAAATGTGACTATTTGTTAACGATGGCCACTGTCGACCAGTGAACCCAACATTCGATGGATCAAAAAAATAAAAATAAAAAACAGATTTTATTGTAAAGTCTGTACTCTCTATGTAGCGATAATGAAGATTAATGGGAGGGTGGGAGTTATTTCTTGTCGGTGACTGGCTAAACTAGAATATGACTTAATAATGGTCCTGTTCGTGTAGTGCAGATTTTGCAGGTCTGAGCAGATCTGAGTGGCTCCATCAATGGGATCGGTGGAATTCTGTAGAAGAAATATGTGCTACAAGAACGTAACAGAGAAGTTCTGCATATAAATACTTTGATGAAGTAAATGAAAACACTGTTAAGTGTATAATATGTACAGTGCAATTAAAGTACCACAAATCTACTGGTGGAATGTTAACCCACCTAAAAGCCAAACACCCTTCTGTGATGGAAAGAGGAGCAACAAACGCATTCATATTATTAAGCTACACACACAGCCAGCTATTGCTATTTATTTATTATTCACTGGAACTCGAGCGCACAGGTATGTCTATATGTTGACTGTGGTTTGGAAATGTGGAAATGTAAATCGTTTAGTAACTTGTATAAATCAGTCTAATACATTTTGTAAAAACAGTGGCCATTTTAAGGGACTGTCTCTACTGGCAAGGAGATACCTCTGCTCCCCACCTTCCTCTGTCCCAAGTGAGAGGGTTTTCAGAACTGTTGGGAACATTTATGAGGACAGAGTCTTTCAGGAGAAAATGTGGAGAAGCTGTGCTTTCTGCACTATTAACCTTCCACTGCTGAATTGTCAGTATTGAGGACTGAGGCGAACCTTTTTTCTATTTTTTTTGAAAAATTATTCATATAACGTCTTCTATTTTCTAATTTATAAAACACGCAAGTTTTCCTTTATATTACATTCTAATTAATATAATTTATTTTTGAAATGTTTGATTTTGTGGTTATTTATGATAATGAATGTTAAGTTAATAAAGCTCTGTTTATTGTTCAAATGTAAAAATCCTGCCTTCAGTGCACATCTTTGTCTCTTTGAGAGTAAAATTTGAGGAACCCATGCTAGAAAATGTCTGTTTTGCATGCTAACAAAATAAGTAAATATCGGCAGATATATCGGTTATCAGATAATGTAGCTCCCCAATTATCGGTATCAGACCCAAAAAACCTGTATCGGTCAGGCTCTAGTCAAAATATCTCTGCTTTGCTCGTTTTAAGATTAAATTAATAAATACATATAATTCTGGATCTTTAGAAAGAGTGTTCAGTTGATTCTCTTCTAATGTAAAAAAAAAAAAAAATCTAGGAGAAAAACAAACGCTGCACTTTTGAGGTTTTCAACAGATAAAACTGTCACTTTAAAAATAGCAGGTTTGTCTAAGTAAATTGAATTAAGTTGTGCATATGTGGTTGGATACTGGAAAGCAAGAGGGGAACTTTGTGGTTCATTCATATATTACATAATATATGTAGCTTTATTAATTGTATTACTTCACTAACTTCAGAATCATTACCTCCTTGAACGTAGATTTATGAAAATATATTAATTGTACAGTCTTTCATTCCAACCCAGAAAGTAAGTTAAGCGGTTTACTGAAGTTCTTGGTCCACTCTTTATTAGTCTAAAAGGTGACTAAGGTTACTGGAGAGAAGTGCAAAGTTCTGGAATTCTGCTATAGGTCTACAATATTTATTTTAAAATAAGATAAATAGAAAGAGCTCTCAGTGTAGGGAATTACCGCTTTCCCGCACCCGTCTGTCCATAAACAATAAATCTGCTTGTAATCTCAGCTGTGGTAATTCCCTGACTAAGCCTGCATAGAGCGAAAAATAAAGGAAACAATCTTTCGGTTTCCAGTGACCCACAGCCTCCACTTGCCCTTTTGCTGCAAACAAACAATGCATGTTTAAGAGTTAAGAGTGGATCAGGTGAGAAACACACAAAAAAGGCATCCATCAGATGGCTTTGAAAGTCATTGTTTCAACCCACCTGAATTTCTGTCATACCATGCTTAGATGATTTTTTGTTGTTGTTGTTATTTCTTTTTTAAAGAGACAAACATAAATGCCTAATCTGCTTTTCCCTCAGTAGAGTGACACTGAAGCTGATGTCAAACGGGGTGTGGGTGTATAGACTGGAAAATCCCATGGATTTGAGTTTCCGAGAAGGAGGACAAACTACTGTACCAGGCAGACGAAGAAAGATGGAGACAGCGGAAAGGAAATGTCATGGAAAATTCAACACCATTTTTCTCACTGTATTTTTAAGGCTGTTATATATGTGAAGACATATCTAAATGTCTGTGCTCGACAGCTAACTTAGGAAATATTGACTTGAGCTTCATGGGTTGCCACAAAGATGCCATTGTTTGAATTTTTTCAGTGTGTGTTTGCAGACCTCAGCTACAAGATTCCATGCTCCGGCTACTACTACACTACAATCGCAACTAAGCAGCATGGTCACTCCATAGATATTCATTGAGAGCCTGAAGGCATTTGAGAGACACAGACAGCATGCCTCCGGGAAGAATGATCATAGCAGAATAAGTGACTGCTTATTTGTGATAATAAACAACTGTGTGTAAGGAGGTCTATGGCTGGGAGCACGTTCTGCTGCCAAACTCTTGTCCTGATAACTGTGGGGTGTGTGGGCTGACCTGGGCCCAAGGGCTTGTTTAGGTTATTTTCATTTCATAGAATCATGGGCACAATGTAAGAAAACACCCACGTAGACACACACATCATGTAATATAAACTTGAAATTCAAACACAGCCTGCCCCAAGATTTAAAGCTAAGGTATGCAATCCTGAGAAGCCAGCAGTAGCAGCTTGTTTTGACAGCATAGAGCCGCCCTCGCTTCAGAGCGTCTCCAAAGCCACGCCCCCTCCATCACACATGCGCACACAGAGCAGAGTCTCAGCGCCAGGAGGAGAGACGTGCGGGTGGAATCGATGGCAACAGTTTCAGATTAGCGCATGTCTCATTCACAGGTTAGACATTACAATAATAATGAACGTAAACATCTTATTTACGGTTAATATGGTTTTTAAAAATAGTAGCTGCGGCTCGCCTTCCATTCTCGCGCTCGCTCTGCACAGCGTCAAGGTTCCCGCGCTGATGACGTGTGATCGTCTGCGCGAACAAGTTGCGCGGCGGAATGCAAATATAGATTGACAGACAGGAAGTACATCCTATCATTACATTTGGACCGACTGCAATGATTGGTCGATCCTTTTTTAGTCCTGTCCCTTCCACAGAAGATATATATATATATTTTTTTTTTACATTTAGACCACTTAAATTATTGATTGCTATCAGGGTGCGAAGAGACTTTCAACCAGTATAACAAAAAATGTTTCTGGAAAAGATTGCATACCCTACTTTTAACACCCTCACTCCAAACTGAATGTGCACCACTGCCCTTCTCAGGAGATTAAAAAATATAATTGCTCTTAGCTGACGGAACCTTTTCTGTGACAGAAATCTCTGCAGAAATGATGGTGAAAGTAAAATCTATCTAGATTGTCAGTTATGGCTTCCTTGAAAAGTCCACCCCATTTTTTATAATTTACAGTTTGGAATTCGGAAAAAAATGGAGCAAAAAATGTAAAGTTAGATAGATCCAGTACAAAATGAGTAATATCACTATGATTTCCCCCCAACCTTTGAAGGTTAAACGAAAATAACTGTTATTCACCTGACTCCACCCCTGGCCTCCTCTCCCTTGCCTTTCCTCCCATTACTATCCCAACAATCCCGGTGTCTTTCCTAAACTCTCCAAGGCAGCCTATGTTAACTAGCTGCTCAGGGGTGTACACAGGAACTGCACGCCAAAACGTCCACCTCCCAGTTTCATTGTACACCTCCTCTTCCTCAAGTTCACATATGTACTCTGAAACACAATGCAGAGCTGCACTCTAGAGGCCAGAATCACAGCCTTGGGAATCAGAACAGCATGCATACCAGTTTGGCCATGTTCTTCTCCGGAATTAATGCATTATTTCTTCAGCTTTAACAGTGGAAATTAACTGGTGACAATGCACACAGCCAAGAACAGCTGGCATGGGAACTAAGCTTGCAGTTGTCAGACACAGAAGGGTTGGAACACCAACAATATATATATATACACACAGACACACACACACTACCCATCAAAAGTTTGGAGTCACTACGAAATTTTCTCGTTTGCCATGAAAACATATGAAATGAGTTTGAATAGGAAATATAGCAAAATGAATAGGAAATATAGTAACTGGCAAGGTTAGAAATAATAATTTTTAATTGAAATAATAATTGTGTCCTTCAAACTGCTTTCGTCAAAGAAATCTTCATTTGCAGTAATTACAGCCTTGCAGACCTTTGACATTGTAGTTGTCAATTTGTTGAGGTAATCTGAAGAGATTTCTCCCCATGCTTCCTGAAGCACCTCCCAAATTGGATTGGCTTGATGGGCACTTCTTACGTACCATACAGTCAAGCTACTCCCACAATAACTCAATAGGGTTGAGATCTGGTGACTGTGCTGGCCACTCCATTATAGACAGAATACCAGCTGACTGCTTCTTCCCTAAATAGGTCTTGCATAGTTTGGAGCTGTGCTTTGGGTCATTGTCCTGTTGTAGGAGGAAATTGGCTCCAATCAAGCGCCATCCACAGGGTATGGCATGGCGTTGCAAAATGGAGTGATTGACTTCCTTCCTCATGATCCTCTTTACCCTGTACAAATCTCCCACTTTACCACCACCAAAGCACCACCAGACCATCACATTGCCTCCACCATGCTTGACAGATGGCGTCAAGCCCTCCTCCAGCATCTTTTCATTTGGTCTGCGTCTCACGAATGTTCTTCTTTGTGATCCGAACACCTCAAACTTAGATTTGTATGTCCATAACATTTTTTTCCAATCTTCCTCTGTCCATTGTCTGTGTTCTTAATCTTTTATTTTTATTGGCCAGTCTGACATTTTTCTTTGCAACTCTAGAAGACCAGCATTCCAGTCACCTCACTGTTGACGTTTAAACTGGTGTTTTGTGGGTACTATTTAATGAAGCTGCCAGTTGAGGACCTGTGAGGCATCCATTTCTCACTGTAATGTATTTGTCCTCTTGCTCAGTTGTGCACCAGGGCCTCCCACTCCTCTTTCTATTCTGGTTAAAGCCAGTTTGCGCTGTTCTGTGAAGGGAGTAGTACACAGCGTTGTACGAGATCTTCAGTTTCTTGGCAATTTCTCGCATGGAGTAGCCTTAATTTCTCATAACAAGAATAGACTGACGATGTAACGTAAACACAACGTGCCATTGGCACACAGGACTGACGGTTGCTGATAATGGGCCTCTGTACACCTATGTAGATATTCCATTACAAATCAGCTGTTTCCAGCTACAATAGTCATTTAGAACATTAACAATGTCTACACTGTATTTCTGGTCAATTGTATGTTATTTGACCCATCTCCCTGCTTTCTGTCAAATGTATTAGATGTAGCATTGAATATTATTATTATTATTTTAATCAATCTAATCATATTACAGGTCTTGGTGGAGTACTTGTGATGAAGAAGATCACTTAGTAGAGAACATGTTGACAAGTTATAAAAGCAAACAATTAAACAAAGTCTAACCATAATCTGTGAAAAAATTACTGATGTTTGAAATAGTGTACACAGAAGTAAAATATCCTTGTGAAAATAATATGAATCAGGTTTCAATCCAACAAGTTATAACTTCTAAACGGACTGGGATTTAAAGGTCTGTATCGCTTTAAATTTCACAGGATGTAACTGGTACTGTTCAACGTACAATGTGAAAAAAGAACTTCACCAAGTAGTTTTTTTTGCAGTGGCTCTGTGCAGCACATTCCACTGTGTGGGCAGCGCGATGGTGTCACAGCAGCGTTTAGCAGATTATGTAACAGCCCCACTCCATCCTGCCACTGATCAGCACTGTGTGGTGGGTGAGTGCAGGCAGCAAAGGCCAGACTTTCAAGATGGTGCTGGGGTCCATCACTGTCAGGGGCGAGTGGATATGCTGGATAACAAAGCATCCCTTCAAATGCCATTTGTTTATTGGCTACTACTACCGCCACTCCGGGTGACAGGGTCGGGACACTAGCCATTTTCATGATTATTCTAATTTTTATCTTTATCAAACCAGTTTACTTCTTATCTGCATATGCATTAAGACAATGCTAATGTGATTTTTGAGTGAAAGAAAACTATTATTGTATATGTTCACCATATTCAGACGTACAAGCAATGCCCCCTTCTGTTCCCAGAGTTATCTTGAAGTTCTGTATTGCCAATCAGTTTCCAAAGACATTATGTCAGCACTACATAGTACTTATGTCCACAGTGATGTCAGGTTGTTAACTGGAAGTAATTGAATTTTAGTGGCAACCGGTTTCTACAGCTAAATAAGCTTATGTGTATCAATTTATGATCCTCAAAAGCATAATCAGTTATAGTGCTGCCCACCTTATGCAAAGTCATACCGGTCTCTTGTCCATTCAACATGTTTTTCTTCTTAATTTTTATTTTTTTAATTAATCATATTTTTTAATTAGTTTTTGAATTTCATATCTAACAGTGTGGACATCTTAATTCCCAACAACAAAAGCAATTAAGGAACACTGATTCCATAGAAATATTTCAAAGGTTGTTTTTTTCTTTTTGTGTGTTTTTGTTTTAAGTTTTGATATTGCTCCACGTTCTCTGGAATTTAATTCAACCTTCTGAAGCTTTTAAAATAGCAAATTATGAGGAGGAAGAGGAGGAGGAATTTAATTAATATGTGTTGTTACTTTTAGGTTTTGGAACTCAGTTTCCTTGTAGAAAGAACAAAAATACAATACAGTAAATTGCATTTTCCTGAATATTAAAATTGCCCTGTCAACATCATAGGTATCAAGTATTTAAAATTCCTCCCAATAGGAAGTTACATGAGATGACATTTAAGAAACATACTGTTACAAGAGAGATTTGGCACACACAAAAAGAGGTAAATCATGTTGCAGTGCAGTGAAATCTTAGCCCATGTTTTTCAGCACCAACTGCACGCTGGTTAGGTGTCAGTTTTATTTTTGTTCCCACTGAGGGAACTGCCAAGGCCCAGGACAGCAGACTACGTGACTGTTTGCATTTTTTGGCATGGGTCAAACATCAGGAAGAAAGCGTCTTTCCTTCATTAGGCACGTTGATATGGGCAGGCATACTCAACAATAGCTCAAAATGAAGAGGACGTAACCATGCCATGCCACTGATTAATATTATATCCATTATCATCTGCTACATCAGCTACCTACCCTTTTCTGGGTGTGGCCTGTTCCTGTTCTTTTTAAACCTAATCATCTGGTGTATTAGTGTGAGCCTATTACAGATTTACATATGATAAATATCCAGGGAGCTATAATTAATTAAAATCCAATTTAGAGCTGTCTAACAGTAGCCTTAATTATAGCTCTGCACATGAACTGTGTTTCTGCCCAGTTGGCACACAGCACCACAGAACAGCTCTATCTATCCTGACAGAAATCCCCTCACAATCATTTGTATCCTTTGTCGCTTTCCTTTTCCTCTCCAGGCAGGGCGATGCCCGCCTTTGGAAGCACCCCAAACGTTAATACCAATCCTTGGAATATCCTTCCAACAATCTGGTACACTCTACTACCAAAGCAATGATTAAATAGGTCCCATTGTACTGTTGTAAAATGTGTATAGAAATTGCTCCTTGAACCGATAATGCAATCCAGCTCTGCACTCAATCATTTCAATGTGTGTGTTTTGTCACTGATGTTTTCTTTGGTCCTGTTTTGTTTCCTGTCATTTGTGCAATGCATTTAATAAAAAAACAACTGGCCTTCACTTCCTTTTAATATTTAGTGTTTCTGACCTACTTTCCCAGATCATTAATGGACCACATACAAGGTGGGAAAATCAGACCAGATGAGCCTTGCTGGAATAACCTGGAAAAAGACATGTGTGTGTGTGTGTGTGTGTGTGTGTATTTTATTCTCGTTTCAACAGCTGTCTAAAAAGTCATATTTAACAGCTGTGTTAAATCTAAGAAAATTGAAGTAGATCAATTGATACTCGAATAAGTCCAATGTTTTGTCTACCCTGGAGAACGAATGAGTGTAGAAGAAATGATAGAAATTTGGAAGAAACAACAAAGAACTGGGGAGATTTCCTGAGAGGACGCACTCTGTGTCCTTAACTTTGCTTTATGGCCAAACCATGGAGCTGTCTGCACTGCTCTTACTGTCCCTGCCAACTTTGCCCTCATTGACATCATCCACCTCACCAAGCACATGGTACACTGCAGCACAACAAAGGACATGTGAGCCACACACTCCCACTGCCCACGTATGACGGTACTTCTGTTTTCTCAGGCAACCCAGTGGTCACACTCATAAGAAAATAAGAAAATGACATCTCCTCCAGTTACTGCTGTGAGGTATTCATTTGGCATGTTCTTAATTGCATCACTATAACACAGGACAAATGGAGGACAGCATTTCCCAGTAAATTAATGTCCACATGAAAGTTATGGCCAACACTAGAGGCATGAGTTACCAAAGCTGATACACAGTTTATTAATAAGACAGGACATTAGATTAAAGATGATGTTCAATGGCTGTTAATGTTAACAAAATATTCCCCATGAATACACCTATCATAAAGCCAAAAAATAAGCTCCACACATTAAGAAAATGCTTCGGTTTCTCTTTAATCAAGAAAGTTACACCCACTGCAGTTAGTTTTGTATCTCATAATGGATGGAAGTGAACGTATCTGGGAAGATTTACCAGCTTATTAAATATCTCAAAGGTTCCTTAATGGATAAATTGGCTTCAGTGAGTAGCTATGTGCCACATAGAGTGGGTCAGCTCCTTATAGCAGTTAACCAACATAGCAGTGTCCTTGGCACAACATGGCTTGTGTGTGTGTGTGTGCATGCGTGCGTGCGTGCGTCCGAACATTAGTATTTGTGGATGACGGTGCACGTGTTTTTTGCATTTTGCCTTCAGATATTTCCACCTCTGAAGATTCCCAAATTCCTGACTTACTGAGCTTCATTGCATCACAAATGTGCAAAGAACAGAAACACAAACACATATATATTATACAGTGGCTCTCAAAAGTATTCACCCCCCCTTGGACTTTTCCACATTTCATTGTGTTACAACATGAAATCAGAATGGATTTAATCAGGAGTTTTTGCCACTGATCAACACAGAAAATGTCCATAATGTCAAAGTGAAAAATATAATCTGCAAATTGTTCTAAATTAATTACAAATACAAAACAAAATAATTGAATGAATAAGTAATCACCCCCTTTGCTATGACACACCTGATTGAGCTGTGGTGAAACCAATTGTCTTTGGAAGTCATGTAATTAGTTGAATGGAGTCCAGCTCTGTGTAATTAAGGTGTGTCACATGATTTCAGGTTAAATACACGTCTTTGGGAGGTCCCACAGTTGGTTAGTACAATTCCTAATAAAAACTACATCATGAAGACGAAGGAACATTCAAATCAAATCCAGAATAAGGTTCTTCAAAAGCAACAATCGGGAAGGATAATAAGAACATGTCCAAGGCACTGAATATCCCCCAGAGCACAGATCTGCCCAGATCAGGCTGTCCTCAAAAACTGAGTATCTGGGCAGGAAGGGCACTAGTCAGGGAGGCCACCAAGAGGCCAATGGCAACTCTAAAGGAGTTACAGTCTTCCACGGCTGAGCTGGGTTACACTGTGCTACTGCAACAATAGCCCGGGTACTTCACAAAAATGTCCTTATTTTGTTAAAAAAAACAACACATCAAATCTCAGCTAGAGTTTGCCAAGAGGCATGTGGGAGACTCTGAGACCAAGTAGAGGAAGACTCTATGGTCTGATGAGACAAAAATAGAGCTTTTAGGCTTCAATACTAAGTGCTACGTATGGTGCAAGCCTTACGCCGCACATCATCCTGAGAACACCATCCCTACTGTGAAGCATGGTGGTGGCAGCATCATGCTATGGGGATGCTTCTCCGTGTCAGAGCCTGGAAACCTCGTAAAGATAGAGGGCAAAATGGATGCAGTAAAGTACAGAGAAATCCTGGAAGAAAACCTGCTGAAGTCTGCAAGAGACCTGGGACTTGGGAGAAGATTCATCTTCCAGCAGGACAATGACTCCAAACATACAGCCAATGCCACACTGGAGTGGCTTAAAATAAAATAGGTAAATGTCGTGGAATGCCCCAGTCAAAGCCTCAATCTAATTGAGAATATGTGGAAAAAGTTGTGGACAAATTGCTGTTCAATTGCTTGAGCAATTTTGCAAAGAAGAATGGGCAAAAATTGATGTACCCAGATGTGCAAGATAGTAGAGACTTATCCACTTAGACTCATGGCTGTAACTACTGCCAAAAGGTACCAAATATTGACTGAAGGGGGTGAATACTTATTCATTCAATTATTGTCTGTTTTGTATTTGTAATTAATATAGAACAATTTGCAGATTATATTTTTCACTTTGACATTATGGACATGTTCTGTGTTGATCAGTGGCAAAAACTCCTGATTAAATCCATTCTGATTTCATGTTGTAACACAATTAAATATGAAAAAGTCCAAGGGAGTTGAATATTTTTGAGAGCCACTGTACATGTACATATCTACACATACATGCATGCATACATTAATATATTTGCATTACATTTAGCATTAATCTAAATGTATGAAAACTAGCTCAGTATTAGTAATTAAAAGGTTACAAATAAGCATGATGAATGAATGAATAAAGGATTTATTAAATAAACAAACAAATAAACCCTCAGCAGATAGTAAACCAGTGTAAGTTAGTGCTGATAAATGGGGAATTCCCCATGGCCATAAGTGAGAGGAGCATTTCATGGCTACACCCTGAGGCCCAAACAGGTCTGCAGAGACAGCACTGCTATTCCACATAAACTCATTGCACTGCATTTTAAGTACTGATTATCTTTTTGTGCTGCTGGACTGGGGAACTGTGTCATTACTTTTCCCCACGAGGAGCTGGATATTCCCTAAGATGATGAACACAGAGAGTCAGTTATGATATTTTCTGTGAGGCTATTGTCATCTATCTTTACCCCAGCCCCATCTGCTTCTAGGGTCTTACTCACAGTTTTTCCCCATTGTGCATAGACTGTTTTCGGTTGTTGTTATTTTCACACAGCTACCCATGATTAAGCCTAAGTCTGACTCAGATGGTTGCCTTATCTGAGATCAAGTCAGTTTCACCCTGAAATGAAAGACCCTTTCTTTTTACTTATTTATTGTTGTTGTTGTTTTTCATTAAATTAATATTCCTGTCATGTCTGTGTCCCTTTCTGTTTTATATATCCCATATGGTTTGGGTGAACCACACCATATACAATACTGTACAATACAGTGCAACACTCATTTTGCAAGAATCATTACCCTTTAAAAGTAACCCAGAAAATGTGTGTCTGTGTCTGTGTGTTTTGTCTAAACATTTTAAGTATCCTATATTTTTTTTAATGAGTAGGAATGCTAAATTCATCAAAGGGACAAGATGAAGGACAAAGTAGTCTATTGGGGATTAGATAACCCAAACTCTCTCATTGCATTTAAGAGTTAAAAAGCATTATAGAGAGCTGTAGGCACCAGCAGTTGGGAACAAGGTGCTTCCCCATTTTCAAATAAAGATTAATGATGGACAGCCATTGCTCTGACACACCAGGGGATTTTTGAGATGATGAGTCCTAAAATAGCCTGAGACAGTGTTGAATAATTTCACTGTCACTGTCCTTAATCTCTAACTTGTCATGTACTCCAGGATCATCTCTGTCCAGTTCTGCTAGACAGAGCATTTTTAGGCAATCTATTTCTATAGATTATATTTCAACATGGGTGCTTACCGTTTCTGGTGACTGCATGGGCTGTATTCCTGCCTCTTGACTATTCATTAGTCAACTGATTCTCAATATGTATCTCAAATTATTTTACTTTTGAGATAATAAGTAATCCATCCTGTTTGATTCAGAAAACAATAAAAAGTGAAGGCCATTTCACCTTGATCATTGTAATTGAATATAACGACATAGCCTGCAGACACAATGCTGTTTAAACCCTGAGATAAAGCAGGCCAGTGGAGAAGTAATTTATGACCTAGTACTACTGCAGAGACTTTAAAAGGTGTCAAATTAGAAAGAAATGTGCAGCTGTGAGATAGGTGAGAGTAGGACCCCAGCAGCTGAGTCTTTTATACAAATACAGGCTGAACTGCAGTGTGAGAAAGGGATTTATTTTCTGTTTGTTTCATTCTCGGCAAAGACTTCCTGTTCCAGACAAACAAGACATCAAGACTTGAAGTCACCCGGGTTCCCTGGAGAAGCCGTTTGAAACGAATGGCCGCCGAGGAAGGAAAAAGACAACAAGGGACACCTTCATGCCATAAGAAATCAAGTATCCTCAAGTGAGTGTCGGGGCTCAGGATCAACAAGTGAAACCGGCGTTATGAACATAAGTCATGACAAACCCTCTCTGTCTGTTCCACGGGCTGCCAATTGTTTGCTCAATTAGATTAAAAAAACAAAACAAAACTGAGTGAGCAGGGAGACAAAGAGCACCTGATTTCAATAACCAGGAGTTTACAAACCTCAGGACAGGGATTAAATTTGGATGATCTGCCCAGTAAGCACATTCCTGGATTAGAGCTCTTTTCTTTGCTGCCTGTCCTGCTTCCCATTGACCAAAATCATGAGTCACATGCCACGTGTCTGTGTTTGAATGCCTACGTACGTGTATCTTGATGATGATGATAATAATAATATTTAACAGACACTATCTATGGCAATTTAAATGGTTTATCAGTCAATAACGGTAATACAATATTATAAGGGTAAAAAAAACACTCATAAATATGAATCCACAAAATAAAGTGAATACAATTAACGTATAACAGAAGATCAGAATGGTCTAGAGGTGTAGTCCAAACATTGTGTACACTGTGGGAACAGCACTCACTGGTAACTCAGAGGGCTCAGGCAGGAACTCGGCATCCTCCCCAAAAATGAAATCTGGGGGCAGCTCAGGGTCACGGGCATTGAAGATGATATCCCCTGGGAGACAGACAGGGAGAGTTTAATTACTCTATATGAAAGAGATCATGAAAATCAACCACCATCATTCAAACCATATAGATTTGATTATTTGACCATCACAGTTACTTCTTTCTTACTTACCTCCGTCTCTCTCTCTCTAATATCTATACATATACATATATATATATATATATATATATATATATATATATATATATATATATATATATATAGCAACAGGATGAATTCTGAAGTGTTTAGGGCTATGTTATCTGATCAGATTCAGCCAAATGCTTCAAAACTCATTGGACAATGACCTGAAGCATACTGCAAAAGCAACCCAAGACTTTTTTAGGGCGAAGAATTGGAATGTTCTGCAATGACCATGTCAATCACCTGACCTGAATCCAACTGAGCATGTATTTCACTGGCTGAAGGCAAAACGCCCCAAGAACAAGCAGGAACTAAAGACAGCTGCAGTGCAGGCCTGGCAGAGCATCACCAGGATTTGCAACTAAGTATTGAAACTCACAATTTAATTCATGATTATGTTAGTTTGTCCAAATACTTTTAAGCCCCTAAAATTGGGGGGACCACATATAAAAATGGGTGTAATTCCTACACCGTACACCAAATTTGGATTTGGATGTAACTACCCTCAAATTAAAGATGAAAGTTTATACTTAAAGAACATCTGAATTATTTCCTTTCAAATTCATTGTGGTGGTGTACAGAGCCAAAATGATGACAATAGTGTCACTGTCCAAATATTTATGGACCGAACTGTAAATATACACATATACTTATAAAAAGAGGTTGTTAAATTTACATTAGTGTTGTTGAATTTACATGAGCAGCTGTGACCTCCATTCTACTACAGGTCGAATGAGCATATCTCTGTTCATCGATTAATCAATAAATATATTAATTTCTATTTTACATCTCATGCTGGACAACTGTGGAGATGTGCCCTCAGCTCTATCTTTGCACCTCTTTGCATTAATATCTTCACAATCGGTCGGTATTAATTTAATTATTTAAAAATAAACAAACACATAAATAAACATACTGTGCTCCTCTGTTTTTTATTTTATGTGCAAGACTGAGTTTTTGCATATTTGTGGTACTTGTTTTATTGTGTCACTTGGTTTTAATGTAAGATTGTATTGTACAGTGCCCTGAAACGCTACTCATTAAAAGTGCTTAATACATGTAATGATTTATTGATTGACTTTCCAAAGAGCCATAAAGGAGAGCTGCAGTAATCAGGGTCAAATCTGTAGGACACCTTGGCCAATGGAAAATGTGTCATAGTGTCATTTTATATCTGACATTCACAGCAAAGGGTCAGACACTGTTGTACACAATGGAAACAAAGCTCATAAATTACCAAAAAAATCTTTCAGAAAATTAAGTTTGTGAAATAGAGGGCAAAGAAACCTATTGATTGGACAAACAGAAACCAGGTGTTATGGAAAAGTGCACCAATTGCAAACTACTGAAAGTGAACTCGGTGAACTCTGGACATCTTCCTGATTGGCTGTGTGTGACTGCCTACACACGAGCCACTCGACATGCACAACCACATCGACATCAAAGTTGGGGGATGTGTGATTGCTCATACATGGGCATCGAATCTGCAGGATTTGGCAATTCAACTGATACAATATTAGATTCATGATGAAAGCGTTACCGTTAAAGCCCAATTATTTTCTGTTAAGTAACTACAACCATCACTAAAGAAATTAATTCACTTGGGTATAGATGAACAAAAACTGTTTGCTGTCTTCACTGCCACACTCTGGGTCACATCGTCTAGTGTGGACCACAGCAATACTGTCCAATTCAACAGGCTCAACTGAATTGTTAGCCTTCATCTACATCACATGAAGTAAATCCACCCATAAAGACACACTTACACTTGAGTGTCTCTCCCGCATAGGGGATGTGTAGTTTGAAGCGGTCACAGCAGGGGCCTGGCGTCAGGGAAGTGCACCTTAGGGATTACAAACACACGCTGTGAATAGGACTCACAACAGCACACTCTTAAGCTACAGTATCTCAATCAAAGAACTCCCCATATGAAAGTCTGCCACAATAATCTGCACAGAAAATGTACAGTTGTCCCCATGGAAAGAAGAAATTCAGAGAGCCCTGGTTCGGAGAGTCCTAACTCACCCTGTCTTCAGATCGGTGATGCGGAGGCAGCCAGTGGAATCCAGGCCCACACGACCGTTCCGGACCACGCTGGACAGCATGGGGCGCAGCTCAGGGGAGATGCGGTTCAATGCTACCTCAGGGGACATACTGTTCATCTTCCTCTGGGCAAAAGACAGAGATAGAGAAAGGGAATTGTAAGTGTCTGAGAGAGATAGAAAATGCAACATACAGTAGTCATGTACATTCTCATTCCTACTTAGCATGTATGAATCTGACGTTGAACTACAGGCAGGCAAACTCCTTCTGCACTGCACTATACACCAGACTCTGATAGATGGCATTACCAGGTGACGGGATATTTCAAGCACCAGGATGTTTCTAAATGGTTACCTTATATTGAGTAATTCTGCACAGATGCATGTGCAGTCAAATTCTTATTGCCCTCATCCCTGAATGAGAGGAGGACAGACAAATATTGCCTTGAGACCAAATAAGACATTACAGCACACAATAATTGTCTTGATTTCCATCATGCATCTGTCTTGTTTGGTTTCCCTATTGCTATACAAACAGAAATCTGACACACAAAGACAATACAAGCACTGGTACAGATCTTAAAGTGCGATGAAATATGATACAGAGCCCATAACAAGACAAAAGACAAAAACCTAAGGTTCTCTGGTCAAAAAGTGTTAAAGCTACAATACAGTCAAACAGGGAGCCTGAAGGTGATGAAAATTCTCTGTAAATTTTACGTTACAAAAATAATAAAGTGCATCTGTCAAAGATGATAATAAGAGTAATTGTTGATTGGAATTATTATTATTATTGTCCTGTTTTTTTTTTTTAATAATGTGTTTATTACTAGATACAGTGAACTTGCAGAAATTATTCTCGAATCGGAGAAAAAGCCGACTTGGTCTCTGCTGTCAGCTTAGGTGCGAAATAACTCTCACAAAATCAATGCATATAATAAGTGAAATGTTAATCATCAAAATAGTTTCCACATTTACTCAAGTGATGTCTACCTGGGCTGGGCTTACTTTAGCACCCGTGTGTGCTATTTTTCATACACATTGAAAAGCAGCGAAGGTCATGTTAATAAGCATGTATAGCTTTTCCAACTCTCTCTGTTAGTATTGTATAAATACAATTGCTTATACGTATAATGTATTAACTTTTATTTAAAGGCACAGTTGTGGCATCATTCGGGTTTATGTAGCCAATGAGTAGCTAACGGGTTGTTGTAGTAATATAAACTGTATGATGTCCTACTATTGATGTATAATATCATGATTATTTAAATTATTATTATTATTATTATTAATAATAATAAATGACAGAATGCAAAAGTATGCTACTGCACATAGTTAAGTGCACACTGTATAAGTCGATGTAGGTTGACTACCAAAGTTTAAAGGATTCAGACTGAGAGAATACATTGCTTTTATAATATTACTAGTGTGACGTGTGGGGGACAAAGTTGCACGACTTAAAACTGTCATCTCTGAAAGTTTTCGGACACCTTCAACTTGCTGGAATTAATAATAAAGCAGTGATATTTCAGGTCTCAGTGTGTATGTTATCATAAATTGAGTGAAATACACAACCACTAAAATCAGATCAGTTCAGTGACTCCTCGCCCGTATGGAAACCAAGCTACGAAACAAAATAGACAAATGTCAATACCTGTTGTTTTCACTGGGTATCCGATAATGTTTAAATACGTCAACACTTTACACACATCCCGCTCCAATCACTTCCCACTCTTCCGGTACATGTTCTCAGGACTGCGGATGTTTAAAAACGTAGGGCTGTCCGCGATAATGCCTGACTGAATGTATTGCAGCAGTTGTATATATTTTATGAATGTGATATTGGTTTAAAATATAAAACATCGTTTATTTTTTAAAATATTTGATATTTATTTTCGTGTTAATTTGTGTTTAATTAAGCAACATATATTGATAATATTAAAAAGGCAGAAACGTAGGGTTGGAGATGAGGTCTTTATGCAGACACACTGTTATTAAGTGATGCCTGTTTTACTGACCCTAGTGCACTTTGTACAGTACACGTTACTGTCTACAGCTGCAAGACAGACCCAGAATCGGTAATTTTGTACCCTTAAACATAAACGTATTGTTGTAAAAGAAAACGAGAAAAAAGGTTAATTCTGGCAGCATTCGTGAAATATTGTGTGTGGGGATGATCCAGTAATGGATACAAAGATAAATCATTACAGATTTTATGTCACAGAACGTACATAGAAAAAAACAATTCTGTGTAAACTTTTTATCAAGCATTCGTGTGTTTTCCATAATCAATATAATATTGACGAAACGAAATGGATGACGCATACAAACAGATGTTGAATGCTTATTTGTGTTGGCAAATCCAGTTAACCGAAGCTGCAGGACCTGCTACATAATTTAATTTAATGTTTCCCTCTTTGGTTTGAATTAGTACTGAACGGAATAACGTATCCTGGATACTGCTTCAAAATAATAATTATAATAATGACTGATAATAATAAACCAATCTGGCATTAGAACATGGTGTTAACTCATTTTGGGGAGCTGTTTCAATAATCAGTTGTATGCAACTGGAACAGTTGAGCATTATTTTGATTCAGTATGATGACCACCTGGGTCAGAGCATCATACATTTGTAACTTACTGAGAGCTCTTTAGATAGGATGAAGAGAACAGCAGTTGAGGACAGATTGAACAGCATCCTGCTTGCTCTGGCAAAATCACACCTCACAGTATTTCTGAAACCAAGGACTAAGATCCATTTGCATAGCCAGTTAAGAAATAATATAAACTAAAGGCTCTATAAGGAAATTAAGAGTTTGGTTGAAGTGAAAGCCAGAAGAGGCTGCGGGTCCTCAGTACCTAGCTTGGGAAGCACTGTGCTAATGGTATTGTTTACCAGCACTCTCTAGATCCAAACTGTACTGTCAACATGAAACACTTCCAGCAGGCGATGACCCAAGTGCTAGTTTCAGATTAGAAACACATTCAGCTATTGTGTCAGTGAATTTTAAACAAGATTATTAGAACATGCTTTCAGTTTAGTTTAGTTTTTTTAAATGCAGCTGTCCTGGCTTAGTCTTGATACATATTTTTTTACTTGTGTGAGCCAAGGTGAGATACACAAACAAAAGTAATGTAATTCATTATGAATATCCCCCTATTTAAAATAAGAGACACATTTTAATACATCACATGAAAATAGCCATTTGGCTCCCCTCACACCTCTCATCTTATTTGAGATTAAGAAAGTGTATCTTAAATCATGAATTTTAAATTCCTTCCTAAAAACAGTATGAATAGCTGGGAAGATTCATGCACAAATTACATAAATCTTTATTTTTGTGTACATCATTTTATTCTGCCTTAATTGTATACTTTATGTATAATTTATAACTTTTAAATCTGGCATATATCCATTGAGCCAGCAGTGCGCAGTCTGTGGTAATGCGTGGGCTGCAAGATCTTCACGGGCACATTCACATTTACACACTGTGATGTGCATCTATCAATCTAACATATGGATATATTACTTTTAGGGGGAAAGTACTGTTCCATTTAAAAATAAAAACAGTAATGAAAGTGTCCAATGTTGAATTTCAAGTTGTTCCATAAATGTTATCCTATAAAAGTAATTTTACACCTTAATAATAGTTTAAAAAAAAAACAGTTTCAGTATTTTCATAATGAGCCAGAAATTAAATCAACAGTTGACCAGGCAGCAGTTCCTGTTTTATGAAAACTCTGCTAGCTAGCTAAAAAAGTGATATTTTGCAATATCTAGATACTGAATGATAGTAAATCCTCATCTCAGACTAGTCTATTTAATCCCCTAAGTAGCCTTTTGCTTAAGTATGTGTGTGTGTGTGTGTATATATATATATATATATATATATATATATAAGAAGTGTAATGGTTAATATTTGGACAAAGAATGTACATGTATAGAGTTGTTGTTTTTTGTGTGTTTTTTTTGTTTGTTTGTTTGTTTTTGTAATGTTCAGTAGTATTAAGCCTTCAACACTGAGTCCATCAAACCAGTGACCAGATATTAATGCAGATTCTTGTGAGACATGTCGTAGATACGTTCATTTAGGTTTTTAAATTTGTTTTTTGTTTTGAAGATCTCATGTTGTATCTCTATGTTTACCCAGCAGAGTCAGTGAGAGGAAAGCATGTCCGCAGGCAGTGAGGCTGGGGGGGGCTATGATGTAGTGGTAGTGGGCTCCTGTATGACTGACCTTGTGAGGTGAGTTCCTGCACAGCACCGCCCTGTGAAAATTTCACATTTAATGTGAAAATATTTCCATATGAGCAAATAGTTGATTTTAGTTTTTAATATAAGTGCTCTATTAAAAGCAGCAATGGGTAATTAGTCATTAGTAATTTGGGATAATTATTTGTCTTTCTATTGGATTTTTCTTTGCTAGAGTTACATACACTCACCTAAAGGATTATTAGGAACACCTGTTCAATTTCTCATTAATGCAATTATCTAACCAACCAATCACATGGCAGTTGCTTCAATGCATTTAGGGGTGTGGTCCTGGTCAAGACAATCTCCTGAACTCCAAACTGAATGTCTGAATGGGAAAGAAAGGTGATTTAAGCAATTTTGAGCGTGGCATGGTTGTTGGTGCCAGACGGGCCGGTCTGAGTATTTCACAATCTGCTCAGTTACTGGGATTTTCACGCACAACCATTTCTAGGGTTTACAAAGAATGGTGTGAAAAGGGAAAAACATCCAGTATGCGGCAGTCCTGTGGGCGAAAATGCCTTGTTGATGCTAGAGGTCAGAGGAGAATGGGCCGACTGATTGAAGCTGATAGAAGAGCAACTTTGACTGAAATAACCACTCGTTACAACCGAGGTATGCAGCAAAGCATTTGTGAAGCCACAACACGTACAACCTTGAGGCGGATGGGCTACAACAGCAGAAGACCCCACTGGGTACCACTCATCTCCACTACAAATAGGAAAAAGAGGCTACAATTTGCACAAGCTCACCAAAATTGGACAGTTGAAGACTGGAAAAATGTTGCCTGGTCTGATGAGTCTCGATTTCTGTTGAGACATTCAGATGGTAGAGTCAGAATTTGGCGTAAACAGAATGAGAACATGGATCCATCATGCCTTGTTACCACTGTGCAGGCTGGTGGTGGTGGTGTAATGGTGTGGGGGATGTTTTCTTGGCACACTTTAGGCCCCTTAGTGCCAATTGGGCATCGTTTAAATGCCACGGCCTACCTGAGCATTGTTTCTGACCATGTCCATCCCTTTATGACCACCATGTACCCATCCTCTGATGGCTACTTCCAGCAGGATAATGCACCATGTCACAAAGGTCGAATCATTTCAAATTGGTTTCTTGAACATGACAATGAGTTCACTGTACTAAACTGGCCCCCACAGTCACCAGATCTCAACCCAATAGAGCATCTTTGGGATGTGGTGGAACGGGAGCTTCGTGCCCTGGATGTGCATCCCACAAATCTCCATCAACTGCAAGATGCTCTCCTATCAATATGGGCCAACATTTCTAAAGAATGCTTTCAGCACCTTGTTGAATCAATGCCACGTAGAATTAAGGCAGTTCTGAAGGCGAAAGGGGGTCAAACACAGTATTAGTATGGTGTTCCTAATAATCCTTTAGGTGAGTGTATGTACATATTTGTGCCAGCTCTGGTATTCACTCTAAAACAAGTGTCCCCAGTCTTCTACTGTTGGTAAATGGACAACATTCTGCAGTGCCAGTCTACAGCTCATGGAGTGCACAGTTGCAGTTGTGGTCCTGATAGCATGACAGACTTTGGTTTTAAAAGCTCCCTTTCCCCTTTCCTGGCCTCCTGGCTGTGATTTTGCAGGCCGACAGTACAGTACCAGTTCACACCTAGCTTCGTAGCATGACCTCGATAGTGCAGAGACAGCAGATCACACTCTTCACTAATATTGTTATTATTCACACAATAATAAACAAGTTAGATAGATAGGTAGATCGATATCGTTCATGTAAATTATGATTTCATGTACAGTTGACCAATATGCATGTGTCTGTTTGACGAATTACATGTTAAATATATAATGCACAGTCATCATAGTTTAAAATAAAAGCTGGAAAAACACAGTGTGAATTTTAGGTTCTTTCCAAACAGCTTTAAATGGATAAGATGTCCATAGGCCATCTGTGTGTGGTGGTTAGGGACAGCTGACATACATTTCCACTATTCCATTCCACCGTGTTATTAATACACTGTCTGCGTCCGAGTCAAAGGCACTGGTCACAGGGTGGAACTGTCAAGACCATTCATATCCTGCTTACTGAAGCCCTGCAGCTGTTTGCACCAAGTGGATTAGATTTGGATCAAAATTACTGTAATTCTGGGCTTGTTCAGTTTGAATAAATACAATTATTTTCCCATTTTGTATTTACTTGTAAGGAACCCACTATATTGCAATGGTTTCTAACAGTGTTACTCTGCAACTTCTTATGTAACACATTAATGTTGTATGTACTATTATTTGTATTATTATTACTAATAAATACTACTGTTATTGTAGGTTTTATTCAGAAATAACAATTCACTGTTATAAAACAATAGATTATAATATATTAGTTTATAACAGTGAGAAAAAGAAAATTCCCATGTATGTCCTGTAATCAGTTGTCCAGCTCTGATTCCACATATCACTGGGTGAAAGTGATGCCTTTAACCACAATTATTTCACAGAGAAACTACCAGCAGACCAACGACATTGAGACCATCTGATGTGCAGTGCAGTACACACCTACACACCATGGTTAAATGTTTCATAGCTGTGGCAAATTAAATGTAATGTTCTGATTCACTCAAAGTACTCCAAAAAAGGAAACAGCACTTAACTTTAAATCAAACAAATGAACATAAGAATAATTTAAAAAATGAAACATACTTCATGTCAATTTAACAAGTTTGAATTACACAATCCTGTGTGTTTGAAAAGGACAAGTTTTCGCAACCAACGTTCATGAAAGGATGTGCAAATTCGTAACAGGAAGTTTGTTTTACGTATGTCACTCTCACAATTGGGTCATGACCTTTACCTAATATTGACCCCAGAGGGTTGATAGCCCAAATGTAATATCTGCAATTTCAATGGTTTTGGATAAGAACAAATAAGTAGACACTTTACCCCCAACCAATAGAGCTGCAGTGCAGTCCTAGTTAACTAGTTAACTCATCTCTCTTCACTCACACATAACAAGGACTGAATGATCAGAGATATTGACTTTGTATTGGGCAACCTGCTTGAAGTCTGCATCTGCAAACTGTGATGAGGAATTTGAGCATGCAATGCATCTCTTTAAAGTGTTAAATGTTAAATGTAGTTGTTAAGTCATATCCTTAATCAATTATATCACATGCTGTCCCTTTGCCAACCAGAATTTTGCAGCAGTGATCTGAGCAATATGTGCCTAGCAGTATTTTTAAACATCCACTTCCATATTGTTATAGACAAGTACAGACACGTTTTCTGATTCATTCAGTGAATGGCAGTGTGAGGACCCAAGTTTTCTCTATTGTTTCCTCACAAATATATCACAAAGTTACCATATAAAATACATATGGATCTGTTTTTTTTTTTTTTGTTTATGCAAACATCAGCCAGTGTAGTGCTTTGGGAGGGTACCACAGGAATTGCTGTTCTAAAGCTGCAAAACTTGTTTTTTTTGTGTGTTTTTTTTAGGGGGGGGGGTGAAATTAAGACTTATTTATCCCTTCAAAGTGATATGCATGGCTTTGATCTCTGAAATCCTGTTGACTCTGTTTTTCTAATATTTCTGCGGTCAGAACAGATGCAGTGGCTCCCTCATTACAACACACAGTTCTGTCTCCTCCTGCCAAAGCTGCACAGTGCCACCTACTGCCTGGCAAGCACTGAGCTGTTAGCATGGTTTCCTGTTATCCATTACCAGGACTCATATAAAAAAAAAAAAAAAATATATATATATATATATATATATATATATATATATATATATATATATATATATATATATATATATCCTACTTCTTGTCCTTTTTGTCTGTCCATTGTAATCCCCCCCTCCATAAGATCTGAATTCAAGTGCTCCAGTAATAAAATCTGAAACGAAATTGCAACCATATGCAAGCAAAGCTCCTGCTCATTGCCCTACGTCCCTACTGGCTACAATTTGCTAAGCTTGTGTACAACCAAGCATTCATTTTCTGGAGCCCTGCTTAAAGTTAATGTTCCTCGACTGGGAGAGGAGTGTGAGATCCTTTTGTCCTGTCTCACCTTGTGTTGTGTAGGAGGGCTGAGTGCTCGAACCATCTGTGGAACTCTTCTAGAATGAAGTCTAGCTAGAAATTCTGGGTGTGCTGTTATGAGCCACCGTTCCTTTTTCTTAAAGATGAAATGTAAATAATATAGATAATATATTTCTGCTTTATTTAAACCTTTACATGTGACTTTTATTTTGTTTAATAATTTATACTATTGTTTCTTTGACATATTAGTAAGGATTGGAGAGCCACTCCAAATAACAGGAAAACAGTGACCATTATTGAAAATAACAAATGCATAAACTTTGTATAACTACAAAAGGTGTCTGTGCCTTGAAATCCAAAATGTTCTTTACCACTCCTGTTCTTTTCAGAAGCTCTTGATCTTCCAGAATATTGTGAAAGCATTAAAGTAAAGAAACCTCCACCACACTGATGCAGAACAGTGCAAATAACAGTTTACATCATCATAGTTTTCTAATGTGATGAATGGAAATAATGGAGCCAATGTCAGTCCATTATTGTAAGCTTTGTCATCATCTTCAGAGTAAGCTAATGTGATGCTTCTTCCATGTATTTCCTGATTTTTTTACGTTTCAGCTGCACGGTCCTGCAATAAAAAAAGAGGTTGCAGACTTCAAAGCAAAGGATGCTTCAGGCTTTATCTGTTTAATTTCTTTAAGACACTGAGAACATACTAATACTGTTGCATAGTGTATACTTCACAGTGCGGCGGCTGTGTTGATCTCCAAAGAAACAATCAGTGATTGTCAGATTGAGTTGTAACCCACTAGGAACAGTGTGCATTAGTCACTAAGCCATTGAGTAAGGCCTGCCACTCAGACCTGACAACAATGGCAGGCTTTCTGTCTGAACAAAGCCAGGTGTCAGTCGTCTGAAAATGTGGAGGTGTGGTGTTTTTTTTGTTTTTTTTTCCCATTTATCATTTTTGTATTTCTTTTATCTATGTTTTAATCTTTAACTTCATTATTAACAAACAACAAATTTCAATTGATATCAAATCTGATAGGAAGGGTCCAGATCTCATGTTTCTCCTTGTGTGTGTGTGTGTGTGTGTGTGTGTGTTTGTTTGTTTGTTTGTTTGTGTGTGTGTGTGTGTGTGTCTTTGTGCTTGCGTGCGTGTGTTTGTGTGTGTGTGTGTGTGTGTCTTTGTGCTTGCGTGCGTGTGTTTGTGTGTGTGTGTGTGTGTTTTCAGGCCGAGAGAGATCCTATTAGACTTCCTGTTCTCACTGCCCCACTGACTTCTTGTGTGAACAGACCACATGGAGATCCCTGGGGTTGAGGTCTAATCTTCTGAGCATAAGCAGAAATCCCCTTCGGAAACAAATATATGTTTTTAATATTTGGTAGAAATGTGTGACCCTTATATTTTTCAAATGCCATATAGGAAATATTGTTTCAATATCTGTTAGTTTGGATGTATATATTTATTATATATGTTGAAAATATATTGTAGAAATGAACCCCACTATATATATTTACAACATTCATTGAAATAGGCTAGATGCATTACAGACTAAAATATAGTTGAATTGCATCCCATTTACTGTGTTTTAAATTTACAAAAAAGGGGTTAATGATGAAAAATAGAAAGATCACACATTTCTATCATATGTCAGAAATACGTGTTTGTTCAATATGGGATTACAGCAGCTAATCTACTGTGGAACAGGAGGAAAAATAAAGAACCTTAGCTTCAAATATCTGTCTGTTAGTCAGAAGGCAGCTTTCACCAAATTGCAAGCATTGTATGTTCTCTCGCTTGAAGATCTTATTAAACACACCTCTCTGATTTCTGCGCTCCTTCCCAACAAACACACACATAGACATCCTGAAAAAATTGTAGACAAAAACATGTTCACATCTCACGCATTCTGACATCTTGCCAGTGCACTGTTGTTAAGAGTTTTGGAACGGCAGGACAGATTCAGTCTTGTTTTGGACACACAGAAACTTACTGTGCTACCCGCCCCCCCCCAACCACCACCACCACTGCCAGCACCTCCTCATACAGACACAGACAGCGACTATCTTGATAGCATTATGAGAAAAACAAGTTAATGACAGCTACCACAGCAGTGTGATGCACCCATTGAACCTGGAGAGATTTGAACCCAAGCCAAACCAAAACTGGTTATTCCTTTCCTTTTTCAAATTAAAAAAAAAGAAAATCCTGTGAGTAATGGGTGGTGTTTTCTTTTTGTTGTTGTTGTTGTTGTTTTTGTTATTTAAAGAAAGCACGATAAGTGATTTTTACATTAGTCATCACTCTTCCCTCTGCGTTGCTAGCTGGGACGAGATGGAATCAGAAGCTGCAGGCAATTGTAGCTTCCTGTGCGTGAGGTCGGGGATGCATCTGGACTGTAACATTACGCAGGCTACTGCTCACATTGGCATTGACACAAGAGCCCTGTTACAACATTGCTTTGACCCTGTTATAGCATGCAACACTGTAGCCACTTTCTCAAGAAACTTCTTCCACACTTAGTTTGCGCTCGCACACTTGGTAGTGATGCTAAGTCAGGGTATGACACTTTGACATTCGCAGCAGACAAAACACTTCAGTATTGCGTCATCCATTAAAGAGAGCCCCAATGGTAATGCAACAGCAACCAAGCCTGTACTGTAAAGGGTAAAATATGTTTTTTAAAGAACATTTAAGATGGTTTTACTGAAATCTATGTATTCATTATAGTTGTCTTCTTGTACAGCACAGTAATGTCAGATTTGGCTGCTCCCCCTTTTCCCCTTGTTCGCACTGTGCTGTGCTGTAGCTTATTGTGTAGGTGTAGCGCTGTCTGTGAATGCTCTTTTTCATTATGACCGTGTTCACATGTGTGTTGTTATGTGGGTAAATTACCCCTGATTGTCCTAGGGGATTTCTCTTCCTCAGTGTGTGCTGTGCTATATAATCCCTGCATGTTGAGTTTGGGTCCTTGTGTCTTTGTGTCCCTCTCACAGCCGGGCCCCGCGCTTACCCCAGGCTGGAGAGACCATCCACGGGGACCAGTTCTTCATTGGCTTTGGAGGCAAAGGAGCCAACCAGTGCATCCAGGCAGCACGACTGGGGGCTAGAACTGCCATGGTGTGCAAGGTACTGCAGACCATTCACACTGAGCATGTGGCACCATAGTCACTAAGAGACAGTATGGGGTTAAAAAGTTACACTTTATGTTTCCCAGTGATGATGGAGCTACATAGTTACTCTATTCTCAGAGTTCTCTGTGAGTATGCAATCTTTCAGTCCCATCAGAGGACCATGAGAGACGTGTGTGCAGTACACAGACTATTTTATCTCCTTCATTCCAAAGTAAACTTTTAAATATATACAGACGGGTGTCTCAGTAAAGTGTTGGGCACCACAAGCCGGCACAAACAGCTTCAATGCTCTTGGCACAGATTCTACAAGTCTCTGGACTCTACTGGAGGGATGAACACCATTCTTCCAAAAGATATTCCCTCATTTGGTGTTTTGATGATGGTGGTAGAGAGCACTGTCTAACACGTCCGTCCAAAATCTCGCATAGGTGTTCAATTGGGTTGAGATCTGGTGACTGCGAAGGCCCTAGCATATGATTCACATCATTTTCATATTCATCAAACTATTCAGTGAGCCCTCATGCCCTGTGAATGGGGGCATTGTCATCTTGCAAGAGACCACTCCCATCAGGATATAAATGTTTCACCATAGGATAAAGGTGATCACTCAGAATAAGTTTGTAATGATTTGTAGTGATCCTGCCCTCTAAGGGGACAAGTGGACCCAAACCATGCCAGGAAAATGCCCCCCACAGCATAACAGAGCCTCCGGACCCCCTCACTGTAGGGGTCAAGCAGTCAGGCCTGTAACGTTCTCTTGGTGTCACCACATGCACTCGCCCTTTTGTAAATTTAGTCACTGTTCATATTGAAACACTAGCCAGTTGAGCAGTCTTTGAGACTGAAGCTCCTACCATTTGTGCCCCAATAATGACCCCTCTTTCAATGTCACTTAGATCCTTTCCTCTTGCCATCTTGTCCAAAATCAAAGTCAATAATTATTTGTCACCCGTCTGTATCTCTATTGAGCAGTAATGAGGAGGAGGTCCCTAACTGATGGACCAATATCACATATCCTACAAACACACACACACACATATATATATATATATATATATATATATATATATATATACCACTTCTGTAGGATATTTGCATTTTGTTTTATAATTTTTCTGCAACATCCTTTCTTCTCCCTATAATTGGTGTTGTGGTCTTCACAGCTGCACCCCAGACAGAAGAAGATTTCTGAGAAATATTGGCGAAGCCATAAAAAAATTGATAATTAAGAAGTGTTTTCATTATCATAAAGCACATATGTAGGAAGCTGTAACTCTTGTTTATTGTGGTTTGTATTCCAGGAGAAATTATGAAGATCCCAATAAAAAATATATCAGTCCCCTTGAACTTAAACATAAAGAAAATGTTTTACAGGAAAAATACATTTTACAGACATGCTCAAATGTGTTGGTACCCTTACAGCTCATTGAAATAATGCTTCATTCCTCCTGAAAAGTGATTAAATTAAAACCTATTGCATCATGTATACTTGAATGCCTTTGGTATGTCATAGAATAAAGCAAGGAAGCTGTGAAAAGAGAATTATTGCTCATTCAACAAAGATATTCTAAAATGGCTTGGACACATTTGTTGGTACCCCTTAGAAAGCATAATAAATAATTGGATTATAATGATATTAGAGGAAAGTAGTCACTGTGCTGTTTGGTATCACTGTGTGCACCACACTGAACATGGATGAGAGAAAGCAAAGAAGAGAGTTGTCTGAGGAGATCAGAATGAAAATAATAGATGGTAAAGTTTGTGTAATTTACCTTTGCCATGGTAAAGGTAAAGGCTACAAGACCATCTCCAAGCAGCTTGATGTTCCTGTGACAACAGTTGCAAATATTATTAAGAAGTTCAAGGTCCATGGAACTGTAGCTAACCTCCCTGGGCGCGGCTGCAAGAGGAAAATCGACCCCAGATTGAATAGAAGGATAGTGCGAATGGCAGAAAAAGAACCAAGGATAACTGCCCAATGATACAAGCTGAACTCCAACTCCAACTCCAACTCCACTTTTGAAAGAAAAACATAAAAAAGCCAGACTGGATATTGACAAGCCACAATCCTTCTGGGAGAATGTCCTTTGGACAGATGAGTCAAAACTGGAGCTTTTTGTCAAGTCACATCAGCTCTATGTTTGCAGAAGAAAAAATGAAGATTTCAAAGAAAATAACACCATACCTACAGTGAAACATGGAGGAGGCTCGGTTACAGTGAGGGAAAAAGTATTTGATCCCCTGCTGATTTTGTACGTTTGCCCACTGACAAAGAAATGATCAGTCTATAATTTTAATGGTAGGTGTATTTTAACAGTGAGAGACAGAATAACAACAAAAAAATCCAGAAAAATGCATTTCAAAAAAGTTATAAATTGATTTGCATGTTAATGAGGGAAATAAGTATTTGACCCCTTTGACTTAGTACTTGGTGGCAAAACCCTTGTTGGCAATCACAGAGGTCAGACGTTTCTTGTAGTCGGCCACCAGGTTTGCCCACATCTCAGGAGGGATTTTGTCCCACTCCTCTTTGCAGATCCTCTCCAAGTCATTAAGGTTTCGAGGCTGACGTTTGGCAACTCGAACCTTCAGCTCCCTCCACAGATTTTCTATGGGATTAAAGTCTGGAGACTGGCTAGGCCACTCCAGGACCTTAATGTGCTTCTTCTTGAGACAGTCCTTTGTTGCCTTGGCTGTGTGTTTTGGGTCATTGTCATGCTGGAATACCCATCCACGACCCATTTTCAATGCCCTGGCTGAGGGAAGGAGGTTCTCACCCAAGATTTGACGGTACATGGCCCCGTCCATCGTCCCTTTGATGCAGTGCAGTTGTCCTGTCCCCTTAGCAGAAAAACACCCCCAAAGCATAATGTTTCCACCGCCATGTTTGACGGTGGGGATGGTGTTCTTGGGGTCATAGGCAGCATTCCTCCTCCTCCAAACACAGCGAGTTGAGTTGATGCCAAAGAGCTCGATTTTGGTCTCATCTGACCACAACACTTTCACCCAGTTCTCCTCTGAATCATTCAGATGTTCATTGGCAAACTTCAGACGGGCCTATACATGTGCTTTCTTGAGCAGGGGGACCTTGCGGGCGCTGCAGGATTTCAGTCCTTCACGGCGTAGTGTGTTACCAATTGTTTTCTTGGTGACTATGGTCCCAGCTGCCTTGAGATCATTAACAAGATCCTCCTGTGTAGTTCTGGGCTGATTCCTCACCGTTCTCATGATCATTGAAACTCCACGAGGTGAGATCTTGCATGGAGCCCCAGACCGAGGGAGACTGACAGTTATTTTGTGTTTCTTCCATTTGTGAATAATCGCACCAACTGTTGCCACCTTCTCACCAAGCTGCTTGGCGATGGTCTTGTAGCCCATTCCAGACTTGTGTAGGTCTACAATCTTGTCCCTGACATCCTTGGACAGCTCTTTGGTCTTGGCCATGGTGGAGAGTTTGGAATCTGATTGATTGATTGCTTCTGTGGACAGGTGTCTTTTATACAGGTAACGAGCTGAGATTAGGAGCACTCCCTTTAAGAGAGTGCTCCTAATCTCAGCTCGTTACCTGTATAAAAGACACCTGGGAGCCAGAAATCTTGCTGATTGTTAGGGGATCAAATACTTATTTCCCTCATTAACATGCAAATCAATTTATAACTTTTTTGAAATGCGTTCAAACTGACTGATCAAATGTACAAAATCAGCAGGGGATCAAATACTTTGTTCCCTCACTGTATGTTTTGGGGCTGCTTTGCTGCGCCTGGCACAAGGTACCTTCATTCTGTGCAGGGCACAATGAAATCTCAAGACTATCAAGGCATTCTGGAGCGAAATGTACTGCCCAGTGTCAGAAAGCTTGTCTCAGTCGCAGGTCATGGGTCCTCCAACAGGATAATGACCCAAAACACACAGCTAAAATCACCCAAGAACAGATAAGAACAAAACATTGGACTGTTCTGAAGTGGCCTTCTATGAGTCCTGATCTGAATCCTATCGAACATGTATGGAAAGAGCTGAAACTTGCAGTCTGGAGAAGGCACCCATCAAACCTGAGACAGCTGGAGCAGTTTGCTCAGGAAGAGTGGGCCAAACTACCTGTTAACACGTGCAGAAGTCTCATTGAGAGCTACAGAAAATGTTTGATTGCAGTGATTGCCTCTAAAGGTTGTGCAACAAAATATTAGGTTGAGGGTCCCATCATTTTTGTCCATGCCATTTTCATTTGTTTTATTTACAATATTATGTTGAAAAACAAAATCAAAAGCAAAGTCTGATCTCTATTAAATATGGAATAAACAATGGTGGATGCCAATTATTTGTGTCAGTTTCAAGTTATTTCAGGGGAAATTGTGCATTCTTCATTTTTTGTGGAGGGGTACCAACAAATTTGAGCACATCTGTAATTCTGACATACCCCCGCTGTATAACAGCAGTTTACATTCAATAGGGGAACCCTGAGGTTCTGGTGGTGTGAGGCAAACCCTCTCTTGGAACCTTTAGAAGAGATAAAATATGAATATTTTATTCATTACATAATTTAATGCATGATAAACGTTTATCTCTGATGTTATGTTCTGTTGACCTCTAAACCCACAGGTGGGAAAAGACTTATTTGGAGACAACTATATTGAAAACTTCAAGAGCAGTGGTGTGTCCACAGGTATTCTTTCTTCATGTCAGTATAAACAAAGGTGCAGTATATGGCTTTTAAGCATCACTAGAACCCAACATTGTTATACAGCTAATGTCACTTCCCTATACCCAGCACATGATAATGTTCTATTAGACCCTCTGTTTTGATCAAACAGGAGGAGAGAGAGAGGGAGCTGTTCTTCCATCATGCTTCTCTCAGTATCCTCCTTCTTGACTCTTCTCACGTCACTCTTCCAAAGCATACTCCTGTGATTCAGCAGCATCCACAGCAGAGCCGGGCAGAGTAATATATATAGCACTCTATAGTTGTAACACCTAAAAGCAATAGTCAATTAAAGGGCCATTGTGGTTCCTTTTGCCCCTAGACATTAAATATAATCTTAAAATAATGTTTTGTATCAGAAATATGGTATAAATACTTAATGCTGCAAACCTTAGAAATTTCATATTTACATGTGTGATTCATGAGAATTAAATTAGCATTCTGTGATTGTAGCATTGTGTCTCTTCTCCCTAGATTAATTTCCCTTTCCTTTTCAGAGTTTGTTGGACAGACAGACAGAGCTGCTACAGGCACCGCTTCGATCATTGTCAACAAGGAAGGTAAACTTTCAAAAATAAATTACACAAACTATCAACATTGTTATATTATAAATCACACACATAAGGATTAGACACACAGAAATCTCTACAGTGAAGAAAACTTCATTATCGTTACATTTAACAATCAACCCCTCTTCTTTACGTCTTAAAATGTTTTGGTCCCTGATCTGCTGTAGCTGACCTACAGTAGCTGAGCTGTGCTGTGTTTTCATGCTAATAAAACTATTTATTAAAAACTAATGTACATCCTGTGAAACTTGCACCACTTGTTTTGAAGTGTCCTGAGACGTCGATGGTAACTGAAGAAATTTATAATCCTGATAATGCTCTGCACGAGATGACATTTATACACAAGGCAAGAGGTATAGGAATTTTTGGAAATGATGCTCTGTAATTAGCTGGTTTCTTGTATATGTTTTATTATGTTTTTGAAGTGGGTTTTGAATGATTTAAAAATAGGCTAAAATGTTTTACTCTAAATATTTGCTTTTAATCTGTCTAGTCAAGCACAGAGCCATTAGGGTATTTGGCAGGACTTCACACTGTTTGCCATTTTGGGCATTTTTCTTACATATGTGAAATTGCACATTAGGATTGTTTTTCCAAAAAAGCCTTTTGCTTGCTGTGATCGATAAAAGCATAGAGACAGCAATAAAGTATCTTCAGAGCCTCAGTCATTGCGGAGACTCACCTGAACTGAGTGTGAGTGTATACTCCTGTTGATATCCTGCGTGAACTGGTGACAGCACAACCCAGCAGAACTGGTCTTTAGCACACCTGGAACTGTAGCCGTTTCCTACTTAAAATTTGTACTTTTTGGTTAACTGATTATGTCACTGTATCATTCTTCTATTGTATACACAATCTGAAACCAGCATTATACCTCCATGTTAGTTTTCTATTGCTTGATTTGTTTTGTTTGTCTTGATTAGCACGTTGTGGTGTGTACATTGATATTTAAAGCACAGAGAATCAGTTTCCCATGTCATCAGTGTTTTGCAGTGACATGCACTCATGGGGTTTGCTCACACCCCAGCCATTTTGCCCCTATGCCCCAAAAGTGCCCCTTTTTCTCAATCATACAAATGTTGTCAACAACATTTCTTTCTCAGTGAGCCCGTCTTCTTCTAATCCTCTGCACGCCACTGGTGTACAACATAGCCTTCAGGTGAATTCAAGTGCGGGGTTGGAATTACAGTGCTGTAACTCCACAATATCTATTGCTCTGCGGTGGCCCATACAACCACACAGAACGAATCACATTCACAGTCTCAGTCATTGCCGAGACTCACCTGGATTGAGTATGGGTTCACATCCTGTGTGCATGACACAGGGATGTGACAATAAATATAAGGAACTAAGATCAGTATATTATCTCAGTACATCCAAGGCAGATTAGATGGCACTTAGGAGATTGCAAGGGCAAACCCATTTAACACGTTGGCATTGTGGCATACTTTTATTATATAATGATTAAATGCAACCAGAACAGAAATGTAGCACTGTTTTTTAATATATATATATGGTATTTTTTAAAACATCTGCAGGAGAGAACGCCATCGTGATCGTGGCTGGGGCCAATCTGCTGCTGGGCAGGGAGGAGCTGAGCGCAGCAGGGCCGGCTATGACGGGGGGACGGGTACTGGCCTGCCAGCTGGAGATAAGCCCCTCTGTCTCTCTCCAGGCTCTGCGTACAGCTCACAGGAAGGGAGGTCAGTCTCTCTCTCTGTCTGTCTCCCACAGTTTCTCTTACTCTGTCTCTCTGTCTCCATCTCTCTGTGTCTGTCTCTCTCAGTCTCTCTATCAGTCTCTTTCAATGTCTCTTACTCTATTTCACTGTGCCTGTTTAATTCAGAATGTCTCTGCCTTACTGTATTTGTCTCTTACGGTCTCCTAGTCCTTCTCTTTTTCACTTTGTCTCACTGTCTCTCACTTTTTCTTTCTGTCTCTCCCTCACCCTGTGTCCCTGCCTATCACAATGTGTGTTTCGCTCACTGTCTCCCTGTCTCTCGGCCCTTGTCTTTCTTGCATGGCTCACAGCAGTGGAGGTCAGAGGTCTCCAAGTGACCTTGGTCATATCATTATGCATTAATGATGATGTGAAAGCAATTAACACAAGCCAGGCTGGCATTTCAGACTTGTTCGTGAATGCAGATGGCTTGCTAGATGCTAGATGGCTTGATTTCCATATTAGACACCCACAAACTAAACTAAAATCCACAGCTGTAATGGACGTTTTTAATACCTTATGGTGGTTAAAGGGTGACAGTATTAAGTTGGGAACATGTGCAATGATCAGTTTAACTGAAGGGAGAAAATGGCACTGCAAGAATCCTGCCAGTCGTCTTCTCTCCAGGCCCAGCCATTGAACACCTCCTACTCTCTGCCCCTCCTTACTGTTCCCCTGGACATCTTAGATGTTATCTTAGAGCTACTGAAGTATAGATACTGTAAATATTCCAATTGTATGATTTCTTTGGAGTGGCAGACCAACATTTACACACACCCCTGTCCTAACTCAGTGAACAATGAACAATATTTATTTAACCAAATGAATCACCATATAACATTGTGTGAATACTTTCAGTTACCATAGTGTGTATACTTAAAACTGAGTGGGTGACTTAGTTTTTATTGTATGATTTTAATAAAGGAGTAAATTCACTAAGAACCAGTTTTGCCCATATATATATATATATATATATATATATATATATATATATATATATTACAAAACACAGCTTTATGAGCCTCTGAGTTCCTGTCAGTTTTCCACTTACAGCAATTATGTTTTCCTTCACATTGCTCTTTTGCAGTCTGTAAATAATTATATTGACCTTTAAGTGCTTTGAAAGCAGTAGGTTTTAACTGTAACCTCAAAGTCATACAAGGACTTTGATTTTTCATGATGCTTAATTATGGCTAAAAAACCTTTTAATGGTTTAGCATGACTCACCTCTGCTGTGTGTGTTTACGACACAGTTCTCCTGTGGGCAACTGTTCTACAGTCCTTGAGCAACTGCTTATATTATGGCTTCCAAAACCAGGTGACTCACCCATGGGGAGATTTACATAATGAAACTGCCATTGGTCAAATCCATTCCAAAATTCTTTCATTCAGTAGTTATACTCCACAGCAATCAAGTGACCAGGCTGGGTTAGCCAGAGATCAAAGTTTACAAACCCCAGAAACTGAAGACATGATGTAACTTGGCAGAGGCCAGCTAGACGTGACTCAAGTCTATTCTAAATTACTTCATTGTGGGAAACACAGAGTTCCAGATGTGCACAATTGCAGAAGCCCAAATATAACACCTGGAACATTAACCATAAAGTGGAGAATTGCGTGGGGAATCAGACAGGAGGAGGTAGGGGCTATGTTATGTAACACGTGGCTTTGTACAAACTTGATATTGGACCCCTGTCCCTTGCAGTTTTGTAAACGATCTACCTCGACTCATCCCTGTATGTTAAGGTTTCTGCACCTGTGCCTCTTAGATCTGTGAACAGATGTTACAGTATTTGTTTTCAGTGATTTGCCCTAGGTCTTCAGTGTTTGTGAGCAGCGTGTGTGTCAATGAAGCCCTCTTCCTTGTGCTGTCTGTGCCCTCTCAGACAGCTCCATGTAGCTGCCTTCAACACCTAGGCTTTGTTCTTGCAGTGAGTTTTTTCTGGAACTCCCTGTTTTGCACATGAGACAGAACTTTTAAACAGCTGCTGAATGTAAAGGTTGGAAAAATTACTCACTTTCTCCAGTCATAGCTTGATTCCCCTGGGGAACTTCAAAACCGTCCACACAACTCCCAGAAGCATTGTCTTCATCAATGTGAATCAGGGCATTGACGACATTTGAGTATCATTCATTCAAGGCTTTCGTAATCATGAAACAGAGGTAATTAGCTCAGACTACATTCCAAAGATATTAAAATCAAGTAAAACATTTCAAGATCATTCAGCTTAGTGTGCTTATGGTAATATAAAATAAACACTACAATTACATGGAAGGAATTACAGAGACATTAAAACCAGGATTTAAGTAATGCAGAGAATAACTGTGTGGGGGGTGGATTTGCTTCAGTGTGCTATGATCCACCATATTACAGAGATTAATTGTCCCCATGTGTTACAGGTTAGCTGCTTCCATATCAGCATGCAGGCTATGATATTTTCACAAAAGTGTTAAGAAAGAAACTGGAGGAAGAGCAGGGGTGTCGAACCCCGGTGCTGGAGGGCCGCAGTGTCTTCTTTTTGTCTTTCCAGCTGGAGCTCTCAGAAACTTGGGCCAAGGATTAGGCTGGGAGGCAGCCTGCCCTGCTGCTTTGCATGACACTTGTGTTCTGTACGACACATTTGTGGTTAGGCCGTTGTGTGGGAAGTCTCTGTGTGGTTATGTAAAATGTATTGATTTTGAGTGTTCTGAGAGCAGTTTAAAGGATATTGTATCTCTTTATTGCAAGATATATCCACAGAATTTAAATTCACTGAAGGCTTGTTAAACTTTAACACATCACTTCTAAATATGTGACTGAATATGAGCCATGAGAAAACCAATTGTAACCATAGCCTTATAGTGTTACCTCGACAAGCATAAATATTATACAGTAATGCGACTCAATAAGAAGTCACAAGAAGTATTCTTATTATTATGTTACAATCAAGTACTAATATAGCTACATATAGTAATAACATGTGAACTTGTCTTATATGCTCTTACAAGAGCATCTACAAAACTAGTAAATTAGTTAATATATTGATAATTGCATATGTATAACTTTGATTATAATGTAAGAATAACACCTTATAGTGTATATTTATTTTCCAAATCTGAAAGTATAATTAACAGACATAGCAAGTTACAACTTATGCAACTGCTTAGTTTTTCACAAGATATAATTATAAACTTTATACATTTGTGTGAATTTTACTCAGTTTACAACACTGAGCACAAAGGTCTCCACTTTCATTTATATATATAACCAAAATTAACTAACATGTTAATACACAAAATATTAAATAATCATTTATTTGCAGCAAAACAGTAAACAATACCATTAATTATGAATAATTAATGAAACACTCTTTTTTTTTCTTCTTGCTGTTCCAGTGACACTTCCAGTGTGTTTCATATGTGGAGAACGTTGATAGAGTGACCTTTCCTGTAATGGGCAGACTTAATTAACTGGTCAACCTACAAGTCTAGAACCACCCCTGGGATTACAGTGCTAATGTGTAATCAAGCCGGCATCTGAATTAATTCATACCATTGAACAGGCATGTACAGTTGGCAACTAGTGTGCGAAGATAGTGCAAGATAGTGGTGAGGAAACACCCTGCAGGAAGATCCGTGCCGGCGAAGCCCAGATTCAGACTGACTGCAGTGCTCTTGTTTAATTGTAGGAAAGCACTGTGACGTCAGAGTGCAACCCATCACCACCTCAGCCACTGTGACACACACGCTTATCAGAATGTGCTGGCCCCACAGTGTTTCCACGGTTAGTTGAAAGAGTCCGTGACCTCAGTGTGACAGGTGTTGAGCTACCCACCCCCCTTCCTACTCTCATACTGACTTGTGTGTGTATCGGAAACAGCAGCATTTTTATTCATGGCTTTCAGTATTAAAAGAATAGGGAAATTAGTCATTGTGTTGCGTTAAATAAAGAGTTAAAGCTACACCTCTAATGTCTGTGCCCCAGTGATTTCAGATTTCCCAGAAAGAAAATTGTTAATTTAATACCTTTTATTTTATTATTTCGACTTTGCACTAATTTCCACCCATATTGTAGCTTTGTATGACTTATTGTCTCTCCAAACAAGAAAAAAAGACAGCAGCATTTGACGTTAATTCACCAGATTTCCTCAAGCTGCTTCACACCAATTCTACATTGCAGTACCAGCCTGCACTATGTGCTAGAGTCTCTCAGAATGTATGCAAACGCAAAAACACACACACACACACATGCATACTACATGCTATACATCATATACAAGTGTTTTTTGTAAGATGCCTGTGATTGTCCTTTAAATGATTCCCACCTGGACACTTAAGCAGGCCGTGCAGACTCTCAAGTATTAGCCTGTATGCTGCTTCAGGGGCAGTGTTCTCCAGGCTGCCGTCTGTCAGCTGTTTCTCATAGCTGGTGCAGCTGCACAGGGACTTCTAGTAGCTACCAGTGACGTCACACAGCTGACGTCTTCATATTCACTGCATTCATTGGATTTCAGCTTGAAAATGTATCCGGATTTGAACATTGCAATGAAACATCACAAGCACCCCACTTATGATAGCATATTGAGGAATAACATTCTGTCTTTTGGGAGCCAGCTATTTTCTCTTTTACTGAGAGTGAATCTGGAAAGACATTTTAAGACAACCAAGGTTTCATTAAGTAGATGTTTATAAAAACACACACACACACATCTATATATAGTACTGTGCAAAGGTTTTAGGCAGGTGTGTAAAAATGCTGTAAAGTAAGAATGCTTTCAAAAATAGACACGTTAATAGATTATATTTATCAATTAACAAAATGCAAAGTGAGTGAACAGAATGAAAATCTACATCAAATCCATATTTGGTGTGACCACCCTTTGCATTCAAAACAGCATCAATTCTTCTAGGTACACTTGCACAAAGTCAGGGATTTTGTAGGCATATAGTCAGGTGTCTGATTAAACAATTATACCAAACAGGTGCTAATGATCATCAATTCAATATGTAGGTTGAAACACAATCATTAACTGAAACAGAAACCGCTGTGTAGGAGGAATAAAACTGGGTGAAGAACAGCCAAACTCAGCTAACAAGGTGAGGTTGCTGAAGACAGTTTACTGTCAAAAGTCATACACCATGGCAAGACTGAGCACAGCAACAAGTCACAAGGTAGTCATACTGCATCAGCAAGGTCTCTCCCAGGCAGAAATTTCAAGGCAGACAGGGGTTTCCAGATGTGCTGTCCAAGCTCTTTTGAAGAAGCACAAAGAAACGGGCAATGTTGAGGACCATAGACGCAATGGTCGGTCAAGGAAACTTACTGCAGCAGATGAAAGACACATCATGCTTACTTCCCTTCGCAATCGGAAGATGTCCAGCAGTGCCTTCAGCTCAGAATTGGCAGAAAACAGTGTGACCCTGGTACACCCATCTACTGTCCAGAGACGTCTGGTCAGAAGTGGCCTTCATGGAAAACTTACGGCGAAAAACATGGAAACAAGGCCAAGCGACTCAACTATGCATGAAAACGCAGGACCTGGGGTTTAGAAAAATGGCACCAGGTGCTCTGGCTCAAAATTTGAGATATTTGCAGTTAAGGCAGTTTGTTCGCCGAATGGCTGGAGAGCGGTACACAAATGAGTGTCTGCAGGCAACAGTGAAGCATGGTGGAGGTCCCTTGCAAGTTTGGGGCTGCATTTCTGCAAATGGAGTTGGGGATTTGGTCAGAATGAATGGTCTCCTCAATGCTGAGAAGTACAGGCAGATACTTATCCATCATGCAATACCATCAGGGAGGCATCTGATTGGCCCCAAATGTATTTTGCAGCATGACAACGACCCCAAACATACAGCGAAAGTCATTAAGAACTATCTTCAGTTCTCCAAAATGTTTGGGGCAACCTACCTGATGAGTTCCTTCACAGACTGTGCAAGTGTACCTAGAAGAATTTATGCTGTTTTGAAGGCAAAGGGTGTTTTGTTTTTTTTCTGTCATGGCAAACGTTTTTTTGTTTTGTTGGGGGGGGAGGTTAAGCACATGATTGTACAAATATGGATTTGTCTCAAACTTTTGGAGTGGAGCCTGTGGCTTTTGAATTGGTATGGCATTGTTTATATCATTCAGGAGTTTTAAAATGATGAATGTGCCATTCAGAATAACCCCCAGATGTTATTAAGTGGATTTTTTCAGTTGTCTGATTAGGGCAGAGGAAGTGAGGTAGACAGGTTTTACTGCAAACTAGTGAGGGTTCAGTTTTTGACAGCTCAACTGAATCCAGTAAACAAGCTTGTTATCGCTTGTGAAGATGCCCTAAGATGACACTAGTTTTTGCCATTTTACAGTGGAATATTTTTAGGCCAAAGTAAGGGGAGAAAGTCATAAAGAATCTCATTTATGCAATGCCCCTACACACACTGAATGTACCCATTTCTTCTCTGTATAGAGTTGACCAAATACATCCGCATTAAATCATTTTAAACTGTCCAACCATGAAAAAAACATATTTTAAAAATTCTACTTTGATACCATTGGAACAGTGGTTTATATATATATGTATATATATATATATATATATATATATATATATATATAGCCACTCATTATCTTTTCATAGAGTATCTTATGATAAGAATTTGGAAATTGTATCATTATCCAATTATGCACACAATGCAGTTGCAGTAGTAGCAGGAAAACTATTGTATGCCTAGCATTAAAAGTAATAATAATAAATGTATGGTATTTGCAATAATAATGATAGTCTACACTGTAATAGTAGAGGAGGTAGTAGATAATAGATAATGGCAGTGGCTGAGATAGCACTAATAACACATTTTATTGTTTGTAAAACTCGTACTAATATCAGTGATAATCAAGTATAGCAGAGATGACTACAGCAGCAGCCTGAGACATCTTGTTTTGTTTTGTCTTCTTGTCAACAGTGAAGACCATTTTCAACCCTGCCCCAGCCATCCCAGACTTGGACCCTGACTTTTACCCCAACTCAGATGTGTTCTGCTGCAATGAGACTGAGGTGAGAGAGAGAAAGACGAGAGAAAGGAACAATTAAGAGGAGCAGTACAGAAGAGAAGGGACCATAAACATTTTTCACAGTAAGCCACACTTTTGTGGGAAACATGAAAAGGCAAACAACAATCTAATACTACACAATTAAATGCCTTTTAAGGACTTTTAAGAGAGCTTTTATGAGCTCTGTTGTGCTGTTTGATATGATGAAATAACAGACAAAAACATTGATGGGTGGTGAATGTTGCTGAAACGTGACCCCTACGTCACTCTTTCTCCAGAGTTGTACCACTGTCAATTTCTGAAGCTAAGCAGGTTATGAAAGATAGTTGTCCACATGTTAATTCTACCTTGTGCTCAGCCAGCATAATGTAGAATAATATATTCTGTCAAATGCGTTCACTGGCAGACAGCACTTTTCAGGGGCAAAGTTGAGAAGGTCAAGGAGTGAAAGGTAATGTGACAAAGCACAGGAGCCGGCTGTGGGCGTGAGAAATCAGACCTCTCTTCTTTACCGTAACTCCTGTTCTTTTAATACACACCTCAGCTGTCAGACTCAGGGGATATCTTTGCCTTTTGCACAGAGGGAACTTGCTACCTTGTATAAACAGACTAAGCTGCAGAGAGCTACAGATGGGAGCGTAGACTGAGTCAGAGTTGTCCTGAGGCAGAGAGAGGGGGCCAGGCACTGCCATAGTGATAAGAAAGCTTTCATGTGGCGAGGAGTGGGAGGGATGGGGGGTAGTGTGATGGTGCAAGGTGCAGACATGAAAGTGAGAGAGACAATGGTGCAGATTGCTCCCACCCCCCCCACCCCCCTCCACCCCCCTCACCCCCCTCCACCCCCCTCCACCCCCCTCCACCAGCCAAGTCCTTTCTCACACCTTTCCCGAGTCCGTGCGATGACAGCTCCTGTTCTCTGCTGCACTGAGCCGAGGAATGTGGAGAACAATGTCAGTCACTAAGTCTCCATCAAACGCATGCAAGAACCAGCACACCTGAGCTGAACAGGAACAGATTAAAGACGCCCAATTGGAAACTTGGTGGCTGTGCACCTCCCGAGAGAGCTTTGCACGCTCCTTTCACTGATCTTGTCTTTCACAGGTGCGGGTGGCCCCTCTCACTTTTCTTTGGCTGCTGATGAGGAGGCTGGTGGCAGTTTAGGTGTGATGTACATGTTAAAAATATTCAGACCTGCAGGTGGATGAAGAAGGTTCAAACTCCTTTCACACACTCATACCTAAACTATCACATTGCAGGGCTCTCACCCAATGTGTGGGCAGGCGGTGTTGACTGATGAAGAGACTGAAGAGAATTCTCTCTCTGCGTGTCTTTCACTCACTGCTCTGACAGTTTTTACTATTCTTCTTCTACTTCTTCTTCTTATTATTATTATATTCATGTATACAAGGTTCCTGCAAAAAGTGCAGAATGTCAACAGTGAATTAGTAGATATTGTAGGGTCTGTTTGTGGATGCACAGTAGAGAAACGCACCTCTCTGTGGTTTTCGCAGGCACAGCTGCTGACGGGTCTGACAGTAGCCAGTCTGGAGGATGCTGGGAGGGCAGGGTTGACACTGCTGCAGCGGGGGTGTGGCGCTGTGATCGTGACGCTGGGGCCGCAGGGTTGTGTAGTCATGACGCCACAGGAGCCCTCCCCTCGGCATGTGCCCACGAGCGCTGTCTCTGCTGTGGACACCACGGTAAGGACAGTACTGCTGCAGCACAGGGTTGGCAGCTGGGACCAGGAATAATGATAGGAGAGAGAAAAGAAAGAGACACAGAAAACTCAAAACCTATAGAAGTATGATATTCAAAGGGTTATGTTCCAAACATTACAAAATCTACCTTGGAGTTCCAGAATTTAATTTCCAAAGTGAAAGGTTCAAATCTGGTGAGAGCCAGGGTAGGTATGGAGAAAATAAATCAATATTTCAGTCATGTTTACTTAAAAGCACATTTTGACACTAAAGCAAAACACTTTGTAGTGCTCTTGGAAATAAATTAAACAATTCAGGTGAATTACCAGAGGAGGCTGACAAACTTAGCTACAGTATATGGGAAAAGGGCATTTCTGCATGGTCAAACCAGTGATACAGGTTTCTTTTAGATCTTTACAGAGAGGACTTAATGAGGTAGTCCCATCAATCAGTCATTGCTCTCCCATGTAGCCTGGTTTTCCTCCCATTCATGTCTTTGTTCTGCTCGTCTGTATGTTCCCAAAGTGATTCCACTACCTGAGCATGTGACAGTGATAAATTAAATCTCTGGAGAATGGGGTGATTGACAGTGTCACAGGCTGCAGAGAGATCAATGAGGGTCAGGACAGAAGATGGAGAGACCTCACAAGCACAGTGAAGTGAGTCAGTGACAGATAGGAGAGCAGTTTCAATGGAGTCAGCGGCGCGAAAGCCGAATTGCAGAAGGTCAAGGAGTGAGTATTGAGATAGGTATGAAGAGAGACGATGGTGAACTGCCTCAAGGGTTTAAAATTCACAGCTTATTTTAGGTGAAAGGGTTCCATACCATACAGCTGTCCTCCACTCTGTCTTTGAGGGCTGCCAGTGGCCCCCAGTCTCCAGTCTCAGAGCCACAGTGCCAGACAGATGTACAAGTGTGTGGACTGCCTCCACGGCATGCAAACAGCAGTCAGCTCTCTAGAGGTGCAGTTAAAACAGTTCATATCCTCTATGGTTTCCTGTTATTTAATTTCCTTCCTGTTGCTTATTCTAGTGGATGTGTTCTGTCTAGATACAGATTGTTTCTGTAAGCCTGCTGAGTGAATGACTTAGGGGAAGCTCATGTTAAGGTGTTTTATGCAATTGGTCACTGTTCCTGACTGAAGGGACCAAACTGGAATGCATCAGCTGTATTCACAATGTGTTTCATATCAGACTGCTAGAGCTTCTTGTATCTCTACGCTACAATACAGTCGCGATGTCCCACATTAAATTTATCACAGCAAGGACAAACAAACCAACAGCTTTTTTCCTTCTTGTTCTGTTAAGTTTGTTGTTGTATATTTAGGCCAGTGAAAAACTGCCCTTTAGCCTTTGTTTGTTGTATTTGAGGTTCCAGATCTGGTACATGAGCTCTTAACAGTTATTGCATGATATATGTGTTGCACAGATTGAGATTCTTATTGTATTAGTCATGATTCTAATGGGTTTCCTTTTTTTTAGCATGAGGTTACAAAAATGAAGCTGAGTTATCAGAATTGTAGTACTATCTCATCCTGGTTTAATGTTTGAAAGGGCTGACTTATCTCTCACAAATATTAGTGGTCATCTCGTCATTGCTGGCCTGACATTGGCACTTACTGTCTGACAAAGTGAGAGGGAGAAAGAAGGGAGATGTGTACAAGTTTGGCATCAGGATAAATCAATTGAGCACCAGGCAATGTGCATAATAATACATTTTGACACATGGAAGATGTTGAACCTGTTCCTGTTATCAGCCATAATAGATTTAACTGCTGTTACATTTAGCTCAGAAGGTGCTAATTAATTAACAGACCATTGTCTACTGTATAAATACAAATGCAAGAAAGGACCAGTTCCTTCATGGGGAAGTGGAAGGCCTAGTGTTGCCTTATTCAGGTTTTGGTTTCAAGCCTTCTGCATAGGTGTTCTCTGAAACAGGGGAATTACAGTGGTATTTTCGTGGACGGGGACTCTCTCTACGTCTGAGCACAGTGTTTGTTGTAATTAAATGAGATACAGAAACAGAGAAGCGAGCAGGGGATGACTAAGAACAAAGATTTTTTTGTTTTTTGTTTTTTTGTGCTGTTGCTGAGGTTTGAGGACTGAAGTTTTGTAGTTCTTACCTGCGCACAGACAGGCTAAGAGCCTTATCAGGATCACAACAAATGCTGTTTCCTGCGGCAGTAGAGCCACATCGAGGAGGTTCAAGTACAGATTTTGGTAAAGCAGTTTTGTCAAAGGAGACCGAGGCATGACTGCAGTTTGTGAGTAAGCACAGCAGTGCAGAGCTGAGCAGTGTCTGCGAGCATAGAAAAGTCAAAGGAGAAGCACTTATACACATAGCAGGCCTACACAAAGCATGTCTATGACCGTCCCTGCCCTAAAACCACCTTGATATGAATTAAAGTGAGTGAAATTACTGAAACACAGATACCAGGTGTGTTTTAGCCAGCAACAGTAATATATATATGAACTCCTGGATTAATCTTTGGTCATCAGCTGTTTCTCTCCAAAAGGTCCTTTGAGACCCACCATTCAGCACAATCTAACCATGTTTCACATGAAACACTGACCTCTGCACTCTTTCCTCTGTAATCACTCACCCTGTTCATCTTGGATCCGGGTCTGTCGCACTGTAATAGTGGAAAGGCTACAGTCCAAGTGGTCAGAAACTTTTCCACTGTTAGTCACAGCTCTCCCTGCGTTCTGGGCTTTTCCAGCAGTGCCCTCATACTCTCACTTAAAGTCCAGGGTTTACTCTGAACCATTAACATAAGTGACTGTGGCATCAGGTCAAGCCTTCATTTCTCCTGTGTGTGGCTTAATTTTTTTTAATGTTTTTTTCCCATCATTTTTTGTTTTTGCGTTCATTGTCAGAATGTGTATGTAAAGTATATACTTCAACATTGTCCACCGTGGTTAGGAAAAACAGACAGTCTAGTGGCTGAGCTTTTGGTGATATACTATAGTGTACTCTGGTCAGTACTGGTTTTAAAAGAATACACAACACTATGACTGAGATTCTACAAGTGTGACTTTTTTATTCACAGTAATGTCTAAATGATTTTGTTTTTATGATGTGCCACCTGAAATGTTGCGCATGCTATAGTACATTTATTTTAGTGGAGAAGAGTTGCAAGTTGCCTTAAGATAAAAGTGTCTTCTATATCATCCTAATCATAATGGTGGTAAATCAAAGCTGGGGTCTGACTGCACACACTGCATTGTCTTTGCTAGATTATAGACCCCACAGCATTTTCAGAGAATTGAATAAGTGAGTGATTGAGTTCATGAATTAATTAAATTAATGAAGTAGCAGCTTCCTACAGGTTTACGCAGCACTTTTGAATTGGCAAGTGAGTGAGACCTGGAAGAGAAAGCTGATTAGACTTCTAATGTACAGTATTGTGCACAAGTTTTAGGGAGGTGTGAAAAAATGCTGTAAAGTAAGAATGCTTTCAAAAATAGACATGTTAATGGATTATATTTATCAATTAACTAAATGCAAAGTGAGTGAACAATTATACCAAACAGGTGCTAATGATCATCAATTCAATATGTAGGTTGAAACACAATCATTAACTGAAACAGAAACCGCTGTGTAGGAGGAATAAAACTGGGTGAAGAACAGCCAAACTCGGCTAACAAGGTGAGGTTGCTGAAGACTGTCAAAAGTCATACACCATGGCAAGACTGAGCACAGCAACAAGACACAAGGTAGTCATACTGCATCAGCAAGGTCTCTCCCAGGCAGAAATTTCAAGGCAGACAGGGGTTTCCAGATGTGCTGTCCAAGCTCTTTTGAAGAAGCACAAAGAAACGGGCAATGTTGAGGACCATAGACGCAATGGTCGGTCAAGGAAACTTACTGCAGCAGATGAAAGACACATCATGCTTACTTCCCTTCACAATCGGAAGATGTCCAGCAGTGCCTTCAGCTCAGAATTGGCAGAAAACAGTGTGACCCTGGTACACCCATCTACTGTCCAGAGACGTCTGGTCAGAAGTGGCCTTCATGGAAAACTTACGGCGAAAAACATGGAAACAAGGCCAAGCGACTCAACTATGCATGAAAACGCAGGACCTGGGGGTTAGAAAAATGGCACCAGGTGCTCTGGCTCAAAATTTGAGATATTTGCAATATTTGATATTTGAGGCAGTTTGTTCGCCGAATGGCTGGAGAGCGGTACACAAATGAGTGTCTGCAGGCAACAGTGAAGCATGGTGGATGATCTCAACATCATCGAGTCTGTCTGGGATCACATGAAGAGAGAGAAGCAACTGAGGCTGCCTAAATCCACAGAAGAACTGTGGTTAGTTCTCCAAGATGTTTGGGCCAACCTACCTGATGAGTTCCTTCACAGACTATGAAAGTGTACCTAAAAGAATTTATGTTGTTTTGAAGGCAAAGGTTGGTCACACCAAATATTGATTTGATGTAGATTTTTCTTCTGTTCAGTCACTTTGCATTTTATTAATTGATAAATATAATCTATTAACATGTCTATTTTTGAAAGCATTCTTACTTTACAGCATTTTTTCACACCTGCCTAAAACGTTTGCACAGTACTGTACTTCATTAGTTTAATTCAGCAATTAAGATCAGAGATGGAATGAAAAGCAAAAATAGGACTGTATCTGCATACCTGTGAAATTAAGCATGTTGTCTTTATGGGATCCCATTACAGTGTACTGAGTCATATCTGGGGTCAGTAGTGTTCATTACAGCCTCCCAGTAGCTCCCTGTGAGAGGGAGAGATTTGTGACTTCATACCTTTTATTACTTCCAGCTTCCTGTTGAACTGTGGATTAAAATGAGGAACCACAGCTATCAAATGTAGACAAGTCAATACTGGCCTTTTGCGTAACACAATAACCGTGACAGATTACAGATTAAAAAACCAAAAACCAATATATATAAATCAGTTTATAAATAAAATTGGTTTGTTTTCCATAACTTTTTTTACTTAATTGGTTTGGGGTGCTTACAGTATATGTTTCACCCACAAATCCCCCCACCTACCCACCCACCTATTGAACACACACACACACACACACACACACACACACACACACACACACTCCAGTTTCCACAGAAACTGTTCTTCCGTTTCCTTGTACATGTTGATTGTTTCCTTTCAGTAGCATGAGGTAAGAGGATATCCCAGCAGGGCTGTTTGATGTTCTTTTTATTTTTAATAGAAAATACATCTATAAAATGCCTCAGTGGGAACTGTTTTAGGGTTTTTATTCTCAAACTGGATTGGAAAAAGAGAAAAACAAAAACTGCCAAGGTTTTATTTTTGTTATGGTCAATTGGGTTAGCCATTTAATTTAGCACTGTGTACTCAGATCTTTTCATCATGTTGTCCTTTGAATACTGCTGTTTCCCCACAAGACCCAGAAGAGCTAATATAATTAATCTGCATTACTGCTAAAACCTCCCAGAGCTGGAGACTCACAGACAAATACACACACACAGACAGAGAGAGCTAGAGACTGACACATACCCACACAGTTCATGCTTCTACAACTAACTAACTTGCAGCTGACAAACTAGGAAATTATCATGTCATTTTGCTCCGGGGTGAAATTTGCTCCCTTGTTTTCTAAAAAGTTGAATAGGCAAAACTTGCAATGTCAAAGATAAAAGGATATATTTTTATTGTATTTATAAATTATTATTTTTTTCTTGTATGTACCACAAAGTAAACACTGTTTGGTACAATTAGTTGCCATTCATTGTTTTGTTTTTTTAAACTAAATTGAGGAGCAAATGTTGGAAATGGCAAAATAAAAGAAATCAAATAAATCAAATTGCTTTGAAAGGGCTGCCTGAGAAGAGTCTTCTTCCTCACTGCAGGAGACAGCAGCTGCAATGTGGTGTTGCCTGCTGGTCTCCACAAAAAAACAGTGTGAAGTCAGGGCTGTGCGGAGGGGCCAGAGGCATCTGAACCCACAGCCCTCCTCAGGAGTGACTCAGCTGTCAGGACTGCAGTAGTCAGCACTAACTGCTAGGCTGTGGTTAAACCTCCTATTGTCGGTGAGCCCTTTCACACTTTGATGGGGAGATGTTGAAGCTATAAATTGAATCTTGTTTAACTTTTCTTTGGATGCCCTGATCCTACTTCCAGTAAGTCTTTTTTTTTTCCCTCAAGCCTAGACACGCTTGCCAAATTTGATCTTAACGGCTAGACTCAGCTTATTTTCCAGGATCAGTTTATTATGATCTCCAAAGCATGAAGATTTAATTATTCCCTCCATGCCTCTCAGACGACTGCAGAGTTTTCTACAGGGCGAACCAGGACCAAGTGCTTTACGCTTTGCCGGACTTGGCTCTGAGTCTCTGAGCAGCCAGCTCATTCAGCGAAGGTGTTTGTTTTGTAAGGATCAGCTTCTGAACTGGGTTTCAGCGTCGCGTGGAGGCGGGCGGTTTGGCTCGCTATAGTGTTCTTATCAAATACAGAGTGTGTCACCCGCAGAAGGTTGCTCTCAGTGTTGGTGGAGCAAAGTCATCACTGCTCGGCCACTTACACTACCCTACGTCACTCTCAGTGCAAGGCTATACACACACATGGAAAACTGTCCTGTAATTGAATCACACCCTTTCTAGTTTCTGTGCCTCAGATCACTTCATCCCCCCAGTGATCAGACCATCTTTGTCAAATGGGGGACATGTGCCTCGTCATAGCGTACCTTAATGCTTATTTGTTTTTGTTTTTAATTTGAAAGAAGCCAGTTTTCACACATCTCGGGATGTAAATTTCAAATTAGTAACCCTTTAACACGAAGAATTCAAGCATGGATGGGCTTTTGTGTCTGATATGCAATGGAAATCTCGGGAAGCTAAAAGACTGGAGGCGTGGGGCATTTGATTCTACCTCAGCCTCCTCTTTGAAGAAAGCTCTTTTTTTCTCTGTTTTTCCCTGAACATGACTCACTCCTGGATCTCAACGATATAAGAGAAGAAATCAAACCTTATGACCAATGAATCCTTTATGCTCCTCGCCAGTAAAGCTCATAAAGAGAGTATAACCTCTCCACAGAATTTCACAGAACATGCTAAGGGGATGCTGAGCAGCTGATCTGGAAGAAGAAAAGAAAAATACAGTGACTGATCCTAAATCTTGGAGGTTGCTTTAAATCCAGACTAGCCTAGGGTCTGATTTTGCTCCGGAGCTGCAAGGGGATGGTGCACGATTACCTGAGCACTGACCATCTGGGGGATCCATGGATTCTTACCCACCAGCACCCTCTTGTGTGTGAGCATAAATCTGAGAATATGAACAAGGTGGGCGTCTGTCCTCGGGCTGACATGAAAGCCCTGCTTTTTTGCATTTGCAGGATCACACATTGTGAAAACAGGTGGACGGACTTGACGGCGCACATGTTTTGGAGGGGCACGTGTGGGTTGTTTTCTTCTCTCCTGAACTGGTGCGGGGGCTGTAGTGGTGAGTCAGGTTGAATAATAATTGGCTATTCCTTAAACAGAGGATATAATAACTGGGTGAGTTCAGCTAGAAACATTAAAAACTATAATTAAAAAATGGTGTGTTCTGTGAGTGTAGGAAGTAAGTGTAATGATACACTGATATGCTTCTGCTTGCTTCCTTCCCTGCCTGTTTCTCCTGGTCTCAGGTGAGATGAAGTGGTCACAGTGGAGAGACCCACACTTTGAGACCTCTAAAGAGTGCCAGTCCACTGGTTCCTGAGTGATGCAGTGTGCAGCAGCTGAGACCACGAAACAGCAGAGTTTGCATGTCCTCAAGCTGTTGGTTTTTAAGCAGGCTATAGCCTAGATACCTTTGCACACAAAGTTGTCCACTCCTTTCAGCAGAGATAGGAATGCATGCTTACAGGGGCCAACAATCACTTTGTTTTCGGCCTTCCAGATTTCAGTGTAGTTTTTCCTGGCCTGTAAAGCCCTGATGTTGCTCTTCAGATAGGAAGTGAGAGAACTTTTCAAACCTGTTGCTGCTGTTCTCCAAGTCTCTCCTGAAGTGGGAGGCCATGAGTCACCAGGTACTTTTTTTTTCCGGGAAGACCTTTTACAATAATGAAGCCCAGCAGGAGACCACCAAGTCTGAAGCTCTCCTGCTGCCTCATGGGCCTCTCAGGGTACAAATTAAGGCAAGGGGATCTGGTTTGAAGTATAGTTGTGCTTTCAAAAGATGCCATGGAATTGAGTGCCGTCACAAAATAACCGAATTGACAAGCATTTCCTGAAGAATGCAGACCTTCTCGAGTGCCCTGACCGCTAGAATAGGGGCATCAGGAAACAGAGGAGGTTGTGCAGCCCACCCAGCTAATACAGGGATTTGTAAACTGATCCATACACCTCACACCGTGCTTCCCAGAAAGATCCGGTTTAATTGGCGATTATTATTTTTTTTACCATGTCCTGTTGAGGCACGCTGCAAGCCTTTCCTGTCCTCCAGTGTTACAGTGTCCTTTCCCATGTAAGGATCCTGCGATGGCCAGTGATGATATTGAAAGACCTCTGTTGTGGTCTCAAGGCTTACTGACATGCCAGCCCCCTCGGGATGAGGCCAGGGATGCAGTTTAATGGATATTGAAAGATAGAAGAACGGCATTCATCTGGACACACACATGGAGACTAATGTAGGAAGCCTTTAGAAAAATATATTACAGATGGACCACAGGGAACAAGGGCTTGACATCTCTGCCACCCGTCCCCACAGGAATAGATGATATTGTATATTTAGAATTAGTGCTACTGCATGAGTCCTACTTGTCTCTTCCATTTGCTCAGTACAATTGCATAGCCAGCAACTGTCATAGAATATTGCATCACAGTGCAGTGATACTGCATAGCAACTGCATCACTGGGAAGTTGAAAAGGGTCCATACAGGTACAGCGCAGGGTTATACAACACTGACAGATCTGTGAGGGAAACCCCCAGGTTGTGCTTTATCGTGGGATTAGATTTGCTTACATCAGCTTTTCAAACCTCTTTAGCACTTTTCTTGTGTACATAAAATAAAATAGAAAACACACAGCCCATAACTGCTGATCCACATCCAGGCAAGCAGATAGCTTGCAAAAGTGTGTGCTTTTTAAACAGAGAGAGATCTGTGCAGATTTTAGCAGTGGACCACAAAATGTGCATACTCACCATTTCCAGCTTCTTCATTGGATGGATAACCTTTGACCCTTGGGTGCTGTCTCATGGCTGTGAAGTGTGTAGGGAGTGCGTGCTTTGAAAAGGGATGGTTTTGGGAAGAGTGAAGTTGAAGAACACTATAGAGGGATGAGTAATCAGCTAGGCTTGTGAGAACCAGTACCAGGGCCATCTGTGGTTAAATCTGAGAGCATCGCTACATTCCTTTGTGCTTTCCCATCAGCCACCCACCCCCCCCACATGCACACTTCCAACCCCCCTCCTCCATATCGTGCCCCCAAGGGCTCTGCACATTCCCATGGCCTCATCAATAATGGAGACACAAGCAAAACCACAGCCAACGGACTAGCATTCCTCAGCTTTCTGAGCAGAAACATAAGCCCAGAGCCTGCAAGAGGGAGCCAAACTTTGAAAAACAATAGTCTCTTTCATGGCCGTTCATTGGTGGAAGCCTGGAGCCGAGGAGCTGTGGAGCCGGAAGTCAGTGATGGCCTTGAGCACCTGATGAATCACAGTATTAAATATCTCTTTTATCAGCACGGGCTGAAAGAGCAAGTCCCATTGAGATAGCATTCGAGTGCAAAGTTTACCTTTTAACAGGGAATAAAAAACAGATATGTGACAATAAAGCAGTGGGAAGAAACAGATCAGACAGATGTGGGTGGACTGCGGGCTGCATTTTGGGGTTTGTATTTGTTTTGATGGGTGGTATAAATCATTAAAGGTCACATTAATGTAATATTTTTGCACCACTCATTGCATAGGGTCCCGTGTGCAGTCACTGGTTTGTGAAATGCTTCAGAAATGTAGTTTGTACATTTCCAATAGTAGGAAATACGCTCAGCAAATCTGTTGTATTTTTAACATAGAGCTGCCATTACATTCCCTCTCCTCCAATCACAAATTGTCATCATCGACAACTGTTTTACAAATCTGTTGAGCTCACTATTACTCACCAAAAATGTTTTCCTGTTATTTCTATTTCCCCCTGATACCGAAAATAGAAAATTGTCCCATGCCGAGTCACATCCCTTAGTATTTGCATTATTTGGCTGCCAAAGCTGGCAAAAAAAATTCTCAAGCACATGTGAAGATCTTTTAATCCTGTCTGTGAAATAGTCTACCTGTTTCTAAAGTATGATATTATAAGTGACTTTAATGGTGAATAGGAAATAATAGGAGCCAGTATCTCTGGAAGTGTTGAATCAGATTATTGCAGAAGCCTCCCTTATGCAAATTTATCCTGGTAAATTGTCCATAGGATTGTTATACTTTTAACATGGTTTTACTGTAGTTTTACCATAGTTTTGCAGTGGTTTCATATAGGTAAGTATACAAGTAAGCTGTGGTGCACTACAGTAAAAACGCCTTACAAAAATGTATCATGGCATATCATGGTATTCCCATGGTTATGTGTATCAAAGGATAGTGCAAGCATATTAAACCTAGAGGACCCAATGTTAAACTGTGATAAAACCACAGTCACATTTTTTTTAAAGTGCAACAATCTTTGGAAAATTTGCACAAGGGCTACAAAGATGAGTACAGAGATGAGCAGAGTGTCAATTGCACACAATCGGGACAATACCAAAACTTAGCAAATTGAGGACCAAAAAACACTGGCCAAAATGGTTTAATAGAGGTATGCAAAAAAATATCAAGAGAAAGAAAATGTTGTATAGCGCATACAAAAGGAATGGTGACGAAAAAAAATACGTAGAATATGTTGAGCTGCAAAGAGATCTTAAGAAAGGGATCAGAAAAGCAAAGAGGGAAATAGAAAGAAACATAGCTCTTGGAGCTAAAACCAATGCATAGAGCTTTTTTCAATATTACAACAGCAAGCGGTCAATAAAAGAGGAAGTGAAACAGATAAAGGGCAAAAATGGATGTATCTTGGAAAACGAACAAGATGTGGTAAATGTTCTAAATGAGTATTTCACAGAGGTTTTTACAAAAGAAAAAACAGATGACATGCCACAGGTTTACAGTCAGTCCAGTCAAACCCTAAGAGAGATCAGGATAAATGAGGAGGAGGTACTAAAGGGACAAGCAGAATTAAAAACAAACAAATCACCTGGGCCAGATGGGATATTTCCAACAGTACTTAATGAAATGAGGGAAATTATGTATAGGCCGCTAACTCAAATATTCCAAATGACACTTAGAACAGGGGATGTGCCAACTGACTGGAAGACAGCAAATGTCATACCAATCCACAAGAAAGGGGACAAAACTGAGCCAGGAAATTACAGACCAATCAGTCTCACCTGCATCACCTGTAAAATGTTGGAAAAAATGATTAGACAGAAAATAGAGGAGCATCTTAATGAAAACCATATTCTTGGAGATAGTCAGCATGGGTTTAGATGAGACAGATCATGTCTTACTAATTTATTAGAATTTTTTGAACATGCAACTGCAGCTGTAGATCACGTGAAAGCATATGATCTGATATACTTAGATTTCCAAAAAGCTTTTGATAAGGTTCCACACCAAAGACTGATCCTCAAATTGGAAGCTGTAGCATTCAGGGTAATGTAAGTAGATGGATTATGAACTGGTTGATGTATAGGAAACAGGGTGTCGATTAGAGGAGTCGCTTCTAACTGGAGTGAGGTTGTTAGTGAAGTTCCACAGGGATCAGTATTAGGGCCTTTGCTTTTTCTAATCTATATTAATGATCTGGACTCTGGGATAGTTAGCAAACTTGTCAAATTTGCAGATGATACTAAAATAGGTGTCTCAGCAGATACAATCTTGGCAGCACAGGCTATTCAGAGGGACTTAGATAATATTCAGTTATGGGCCGACACCTGGCAGATGAAATTCAATGTGGACAAGTGCAAGGTAATACACGCAGGTAACAAAAATGTCCACAATAATTACACTATGGGAGGAATAGAACTAGATGAAGTAACGCATGAGAAAGACCTAGGAGTCTATGTGGACTCCTCACTTTCTCCATCCAAACAATGTGGGGAAGCAATAAAAAAGGCAAACAGAATGCTAGGGTATATTGTCAAAAGTGTAGAATTTAAAACAAGGGCAGTAATGTTCAGACTGTACAATGCACTAGTTAGAGCTCATCTGGATACTGTGTACAGTTCTGGGCTCCACACTTCAAGAAAGATATCGCTGCTCTAGAGGCAGTTCAGAGGAGAGCAACCAGACTTATTCCAGGTCTGAAGGGAATGTCCTACTGAGAGACTGAGGGAACTGAACCTTTTCACCCTGGAACAGAGGAGACTACGTGGAGACTTGATCCAAGTCTTCAAAATCATGAAAGGCATCGACCACATCAAACCAGAGGAGCTTTTCCAGATCAGCAGGGACACACGCACCCGGGGACACAAATGGAAATTGGGCTTCAAGGCATTCAAAACAGAAAACAGGAGACACTTCTTCACACAGAGAATAGTCACAATCTGGATTAAACTACCCAGCGATGTGGTAGAAGCTGAAAGTTTGGGAACATTTAAAAATAGACTGGAAAGGATCCTTGGATCACTTAGATATTAATGGACACCAAACGAGAACGATGGGTCGAATGGCCTCCTCTCCTTTGTAAACTTTCTTATGTTCTTATGTTCTAATATTTATCGGTTCTAGTGCCTGATAGTGGTATTTGGCACCATTATGCCAGTTGTGTTAAAGACAGAAAATGGGTGGCACTTTTTATAAAATGCTAATTGGTCCTCTGGTACAAAGTTCCCAGACACATCTGGAAGCAGCAACCAAACACCAAACAAAAAAGACTGGCCAGATAGCTACCCCTCTCTCTCTCTCATGTAACTTCTCTTAGATTTTTACATTCTTAATTGAATGGTATCAATAATGATTCAAGGACAGTGTGAGCTCTGACCTGCAAATATAGCCCACATTGATAGGCAGTGTCTTTAACGTGAACTTTATCTTATTTAAGGGATTTGGAAAGACTATAGTTTTGGCAGCATTCCTGCCAGTGAGACTGATGCTGATGAGATTAATTTCACTTGAACCCTGGGCGCCACAGCAAGGAGGCATGTATAGTCTGTGGACTGTGGAGTCACGTCTCCCCTACTAAGCCTCGGCTGTGTACTGAGTGCTGGAGTGAGGAGAGAAGGTTTTTGTTTGGCAACTTCTTTTATCCAGGTGTGTGAGCTCCCCCTACTGGCTGTTGTTACTTTTTATTGTGCTTTTCCGTCAAGTCGCACTGTGCTGGCTTGCAGTTAACAAAATACATAAAGACATCCATTACTTGTATCTTTCAGAGTAGTATTTTGTAAACAGAACATTTCTCTAAGGACCTTGATATGTCTGTAGTCGCCCACAGTGTTGCAGAAATGTCAGAATGACCTTTAAAGGGAGCAAAATCTTATTTATTTAAAGTAGGACACTTAAGGAGAAGGAGCTGGATGGCTCAGTCCCCCTGGCAGGATTTGTGACACTTCAGCATTTTGTTCAGTCCAAAATCCTGCCTACTGAACTTAAAAAAAGGGGAACAAAAATCAATAAAGTGAAACAGCCTGTCATAAACATTATAAATAGTTAATTAAAAAGCTGTGGTGTGCACCGTAGGTTTGTCACATAGCTTAGTTTCTATTTTTTTTTTTATTAAATTGTTTTGGTAAAGCTGTCTGAGCACGCCCACCCCCTCTCCCCATCTGGGAATCTAAAACTTCCTCACTTCACAGAGATATCTCCTCACGACAAACTTAATCAGAAATGGCTTTTATGTTAGACAGAGGGCTGCCCATGGGCTCATGGTCTATTGCTACAAGCAGACCGCAGTCCTTGCTGTGTGGTGAAGAGGGCGAAACATCATGGCAGTCCTTCCTCATGTGTGTGTCACAGCTGATACCACCTCCCAGGAAGCCACAAACCCAGCACAAGTGCCCAGGCGCAGAATGTGGAATCTAGTATTAAGTCAACAAAAGCTATTGCTTCAGAAAATGACTGCTTTCAAAGAGAAGTAAATGTAAAAGTAAACCTTTATTTTCATACTGGCCTCACTCTGCACATACATAGGGAGAGCCAGGAATCTTTCTCATGTATTTTATAGACAAGTGTTTTAAAAGCCCAGTGAGCAGCATTTGCTTTAGTATGAACTCTGTGTTTTAATCTTGGGGATAACTGTTGCACGGAAGAAGCGTCTCCCATCTCACAGCAGGCCCTTGGGGGAACTCCAGGACTCCTAGAGAACAGGAATCCACTTCTCAAGGAAGATCTGGAATAGTTGGGTTGTGTCTGCCTGTATCTTGAGTTTTTTGTTTTGTTTTTGGATTTATCCAACTCAAAGGTTGTTAAAGAGGTATCTATAAGGGTTAAACGGACAGACTTGGCTGTTCTATAGGTCCTCTTGAGTCTCAGTGTCTGCAGCTTGTGTGGAGAATTGATGGTTTTATGCCCAGTTTCATGCATTTTAATAATGTATTTGATTTTGTATGGGGTGTGTGTTACAGGGAGCAGGAGACAGCTTCATCGGAGCCTTGGCCTTTTACATGGCACATTATCCCACAGTGCCTCTGGAGGAAATGGCCAGGAGAGCCAATCTGGTTGCAGCAGTGAGCGTGCAGAGCACAGGCACTCAGACGTCTTACCCCTTCAGAAAGGACCTGCCTGCAGAGCTCTTCTAGACCTGAGACACACACATATATGGTGGGCACTCCTTGACTTCGACCATGTTTAGTTTCCATTCATCCATAACTCAACACAGACCGTAACAGAGATGAATCCTGATCACACACACCCCTATGTCTATATACAGCAACCCATGAGCACCACCAAACTTTAATACAGACACACAAACTTGTAAATATTCTTACTGTCATACATCATGCATCATCAATGGTAATTCATCCACAAGATAATCACAATCCCCATACTGTACTGCAAACCTCTTCTCTTCCCTCGCTCCTTAATTAATCCATGAGGGGGTTTTTCCAAGAAAGCTGTGTTTGTGTAAAACAAGATTAATCGTTTCTCAAGTAACTGTAACTGTGTGCTGGTTAATAACAGTGCAAGCCATTTCTTTTCAAACACCAATGTCTTACAAAACCTACCTGGATATTACCACCTCACTTTTACAAAGGGAATTAGAGAGCTGCTGTGTTGATGTAAGGCAGGAGTGACTGTTCCTTTTGTCAACACCCTGCTGGGTGTTAAACCCACACATATAACACAGTCTGTCATCCTCACAGGTGTATGAAAGCACTGGGACAAAGCAACATGTTATTAGTCTTTTCTGCAGTACACATTGAGTACTTAACTAAAATTGGGGGAAAAAGAGGGCAAGGCAAGGGGAAAGAACTAAGTAATAAGTTAGTATGTTCAAGAAGAATGCCTATCAACGGAAGATTATATAAAAGGATTTTGTTATTAAACGGTAATTAATTCAAGTGGGCAGAGAGCAATGTGTTTAAATAAAGACCGTGACATTGCATTTGTTTCTGTTTGAAGAGTTATGAACTACAATAAAGGCAAAATGTAAAATGAAACTGAGGTTAGAGGTTTTGATTTTATTTTCCCAAATGCATAATCTGATGGGAAATCCTATAAGATGCTCTTTTAAAGTGCTGTCCAAATACCAGTACTGTCTTGGATAGCCTGTGGTAGAAAGAGATGTTAACACCAAAACTCATCTGTAGGGTCAGTTACACAAAACAAAGAGACTCATAAATGTGGACAGGACCAGTAGGGGTGTATTATTGAAATTACATATTTATATCGTAACATACATTTCATCATCAGACTTCTGTTTTGTCATCAATACTGGCATTTTTGCAATCCAAACATCAGGAAATAGTTTCACAGCAGTTAGTCACTATAATCTCCCTGGTAGTTTGCTGTGATAGTATAGTGGTTAGTACTTTGTGTTGTGGCCACAACAACCCTGGTTCGAATCCGGGTCATGGCAGGAGACCAAACGAACACGATGGTCAAATGGCCTCCTCTTGTTTGCAAACTTTCTTATGTTCTTAACGAAGGGGGCAAATGCAGGACGTTGAACATCAGTCTCAACCTCCCACGGTCCGTCTGCACTGGGGCTCTTATCGCACTAGCTGTTCCTCAGTGAGGGAATCATTATATTTAACAGGATGGTTTACACACTACCATGTTAGTATGATTTCTGACTCCTATGAAACAAACAATAATAATAATTTAAGGATCCCCTTGAACAAATACATATAAACATTTGACTGCCACAGTAAAAGTTCTTTAGGGGGGCAGAGCAAAATCAACACACCCCCAGTCTAAATTATAATATTTATTACACACTGACACACTCCAGCCCTAATGAAACCAACTTGATGTTTATTTGCTACTATCACAATGTTTGTTCTACCCCAAGATACCTGAATTAATGACAGATTTGAGATTGCACACAACTGTGTAATCAACAATGTGTGTAACAGAACTTTAACTACTGAAACAAGGGAATGATTAATTACACCATTTCATCACCTTGGCTTATGTCAATATACACTAACAGAAATTGTTTCAAAATAACATCTTAAGAAAGACTATTGTTATTTTTCTCTTTGTCCTTTTTGGGAAAATGACTTTTCACTACGTGAGGTTACAGATGCTGATGTGGGTGAATGTGTACAAAATCACCAATGGATACGAGCATAAAAAAACAACAAACATTACTTTTCTTATGCAAGTAGGGATATGAGCAATTTCGGAAATTCCCGCAGTAATTTAATTTCTGGATTTTGGATCAGAGTGCTGGATGTAAATAAACTAGATTCATATTGATCCTGAAATGACACGTGCATTGTCCAGATCATTTATTTTGCAAGGACCCCCCTCCCCTTCACATATCCCACCCCAGTCTTGCATTCTCTTCATCGATAACTGGTCTGCTATCCACAAATTTATGTCCCCATTTCAAAGAAAACTCTTCACTTCTTCGATTAACTGGGGGCACACTGCAGTAGATGGGAGTGAAAAGAGCAACGATCACCAGTTAGCCTCTCTGGATATAAATATCTGAATGTCTTTTGTCTAGATCCATGCTGGATTGAGTCAAGTCCACCTAGACAGGCGTTTCCTTTTTCCACCAATCTTTAAATGGATCGAATCTTCTTCTTCTCAAAGAAAAGGACGTGCTTGTTCACTGCAAAGATAGTAAATCAAAACTCGTCAGATTACATCCCTTTCAAGCCAGTATCATACAGAAAGACATCACATCCATTTGCACTGCACATGGCTTGCATTAACACTCACCTTGCTGTGCATTTTCATTTTCCATATGCTGAATACATACACCCATCATCTAAATAAAATGCAACTGATTTTCCGTTTCCACTAATAGTGCTGTACTGTACTGCTGTTGAGGTTTACTTAAATAATGAAGGATCAATCGGCCCAAAAGCCCAACACAGTGTATTGCAATGGAATAGCCAGATCTAGCCCCAGCCCTCACCTATGGGGTCGTGTTTACGCAACACTAGTTTCTCACGCAGCCGGTTCCTCTTGGTATTGAAACTGAACCCAGTCCCAGCAGCACTCAGCATCTGAACCAGGACTGTCCTGAAATGCACAGCAGCAGCAGTTCTCATTAATGCATCAAACACACACACACACGGATGTCCATATTGTGCCCAGTGTTGTAGTGACCTAGGCAAAGCGGAGTTCCTTTCCACATGCAGTTTTACTTCAAGGTGTCATCGCCAGTGTATCTAACAATGGGTGCAACTGCAATATAGTGAACAGCTACAGGCCTTTACTGTGGGATGCAAAATTTTGTCTGAGCAACCCCCCCCCCCCCCCTCCACATACACACACACAACAAACATAATAGTCATACTTACTTGGATTTGGCCTTGGCCACTGTGTTCCACATGAAACAAAAAGGGGGAAAAGGTCATTAGCAATCATGTCTGACTTGAGATACACCTCTGTCGATGTGTTGCAGTCTTTTTCCCTTCAGGTGCATTATTGTAACCATCACTTTAAACCTCGATCTGGTTGCTAACAATATATAGCATGCAGCTTCTATACAAAAATTAGGTCTCACGTATTGTATAGCTTGGTGGAAATACTTCTGAAGATATCTTTTTGGTGTATTTTAACAATGTCACCGTCAACTTCAGACTTCAGCAGTGCGATCAGAAAAGGCGACGCACTTATTCTGCACATCACTCCGTCACTCCTGAGCCAAATCCACATGCGAGATGACTTAGCCTGCCACTAAAACTCAGCATGTACGTCAATTACCCAAGACGAAAAGGCCATGTCACTCCCACTTAGACCAACAATTCAGTCCCCAAGTGACACAGTCTGACAGAGCTGGGTTTCATTATGGCGTATGTGCTAATCTGTGTCTCAGACTACCAAATCAACACGCTGGACTGCGGTGGGAAAACGACTAATTCTCTCTTGCGGAAAAAGTGCTCGTCTTAACATAAATTGTGCATCAGGTACCATACAGACCTCTGTGGAAAACACGTAGATCAAAACGAATGCTTTCTTGAAGTGTGCTCAGTATGGTTTGTAGTGATCAAACAGACGTGCAAGACAAGTGAGTGTGATCTGAATCTTTACCGCAGCACGCATTTTAATATCTACAGCTGGAATGCACCACAATATGCGAGATGCCTTTCTGTTTGCTAACGTAGAGCAATACGATAGTGAATTATTTTCGAAGACAGAGCATGCTTCGTATAGAAAAGCTTGTTTTGCTGTACTTACAATTCGCGGCTGTGAGGAACATTTTGAAAGACGAGGCTTCAGTGTCACATTGACGCACACGAGCCCGGCGCTGCAACACTTCCGGGTTCAGGCAGCACGTGTTTCCGGCGCACTGTTCCTGATGGAGCTGCGGGCTGTTCCCAGCGCGTAACACATCATTACAACAACAACGACAATAATGATTATAACTGTTGTTTTAAATGATGTAGGTATACCAACCAGTTACTATAAATAACCAAGTGAGCATTTGTAAGCACTGTGTTCAAAGTTGTTGCAGTGGAGCTGTAAATATTTTATATATACAGCAAAGCATGGAAAAATGCATTTTGGTTTAGAAATATAAAGTCAGTTTGTCATGTCTCTGTAAATTCTACCTTGATTGTACCAACTGAGATTGTAATCTCTACCCATGTATGCTGGAGTAGATTTAGACTTTTCAGCTTCAACCACATCGCTGTGGAGTTTGTGGCAGATTGTGACTATTCTCTGTGTGAAGAAGTGTCTCCTGTTTTCCGTCTTGAATGCCTTGAAGCCCAATTTCCATTTGTGTCCCCGGGTGCGTGTGTCCCTGCTGATCTGGAAAAGCTCCTCTGGTTTGATGTGGTCGATGCCCTTCATGATTTTGAAGACTTGGATCAAGTCCCCACGTAGTCTCCTCTGTTCCAGGGTGAAAAGGTTCAGTTCCTCTGTCTCTCAGTAGGACTTTCCCTTCAGACCTGGAATAAGTCTGGTTGCTCTCCTCTGAACTGCCTCTAGAGCAGCGATATCTTTCTTGAAGTGTGGAGCCCAGAACTGTCCACAGTATCCAGATGATCTCTAACTAGTGCATTGTACAGTCTGAACATCACTGCTCTTGTTCTCAATTCTACACTTTTGACAATATACCCTAGCATTCTGTTTGCCTTTTTTATTGCTTCCCCACATTGTTTGAATGGAGAAAGTGAGGAGTCCACATAGACTCCTAGGTCTTTCTCATGCGTTACTTCATCTAGTTCTATTCCTCCCATAGTGTAATTATAGTGGACATTTTTGTTACCTGCATGTAATGCCTTGCACTTGTCCACATTGAATTTCATCTGCCAGGTGTCGGCCCACAACTGAATATTATCCAATAGGATGTTACGTATTAATATGGATGTCCTATATAGAGCTGGTGTTCAGTTAGTCAGTGAGTTGATTGCTCGCAGATTCCCTGTTCAATGTCTCTGTACACACTCTGGACTGGGGCAAGAGCGGCACTGTGTACTGTCAAAAACACAGGTATTCGGTTTTCCTGATTTCTATAAATAAACAGCTAAAATGTGCATCATTTTGTCATGTGGACATATGTCAACCTTGCCTCTAAAATATAAAAGTGCATACACATGACCAGGGGTGCACGGTGCCATAGCTTGTGTTGACCTAGAAACTGCTACATCAGGGGTGGAAACAGATGATTTCCAATGCAGACGCATATTTCTAGCAGCGCACACATCGAGACTTGTGCATCCTCCCCCGTTTCAATTACAGACTCACCGACACAGATCTGTGATTGACCAGCACCAGAAACCGTGTCTAGTTTCCATATATAATGTTGGTTGATATGGGATTTTTCGCTGGTGATATGTGTTTGTGATTGTGAACCAAAGATATGTTTGATTCCAAATCTGCCTGATTTCATGGAGATTTTGAGCTATGTTTTTTGACTTCAAAATGACTCAGAATCGCGCATTTCAGGTCTGCAGCTGTCAAAATCTTCAGGGGGAGGACCCCCAGACCCCCCACCCTCAATTATTCAATCATCTTTGCCCTCATTCTTCAACACTAATTTTGTGGAGTGCACAGTGGGAAAGGGGGAATGGTAAATACTTGAATCTAATAAGACACAACATTTTTTAAAGTTTCTATTATGTTTATCTATATGACTACAATAATCTTTAACGAATTAAAATGTAAGTGGTCTGAACCCGTTTTAATACTAATATATACATTTATTTTATTATGTACATTTCATAACCCCCCTCCCCCATGTCTGGACCTTGGCTATACCTTGACAAATAAATTTGGACCCTGACACAAAATAATCGACTACCCCTGCTATACATCAACCAGTTCATAATCCATCTACTTACATTACCATGAATACCTACAGCTTCCACTTTTAGGATCAGTCTTTGGTGTGGAACCTTATCAAAAGCTTTCTGAAAATCTAGTAAATACATACAGCTGGGGTCAAACTAATATTCATATGTTTGCTTTTCTGCTTCCATCACCATATGTAGGAGAGTCTGCAGCACTTAAAACCTGAAACAGAACAGAATGCTATTTAAACGAGTGCCAGGATTCTAACCACCATCCCAGGCCCACACCTACCTGAGATACACTGCCCACAACCCTGCACACTTCCACACACTATCTCCAAGCATAATTAATTGATAGTTTCCAGCTATTGAAGTTTCTCAATCTTTCTGCCCCAAATGACAGGCCCCTTAGAACAAAGAATTTGAAAACTCAAGGGAGTGGGGTCCCCTACAATAGCCCTGTAACACCAGCACCTACGGGCACTAAAATCCAGAGAGTTCACAGGTACCCGTTTTGCATATGACCTGGTTTGGCTGGAGTCAGCCCTGAACTGCCCAGCTTTCATTTATATGAAGTTGTGAAAGTCACTGTGACTAGTTTTGAACAGGACCTTCCTGAAATCCTTAAATGTTACACCAGATTTTAATAAAAGATGATAAAAAAAAAGTGCATTTGCCTCATCTCTCATACAGATTCCTTTAGTGAGAATCCTAATAAGGGAAGTGAAAGAATGGAGTATGTGACAAGAGACACAGACAGACAGGACCTCCGAGAGAGGAGAGGAAGTGATACCAGGGAGAGGAAGATGGTCTGTGTGTCCATCCCAGAAATTAGCAGTGGGACCTGCTTCCGCGTCATGTCCAGACAGCTTGCAGGAAGTGGGCAGAGACACTCACGTCATCCCAGATAATTGAGGAGTGGGTTGAACCCAGTGCCACTACTCCTCACTTTTATAAAACTTCCATTTATGAATTCATGGAATGTTACAAAATAAAGCCGGTCTCACACGAATTGTTACTGGCAACTGATTGTTGTAAGAATCCAAGGGTCATTTATTAAAGAATCCAGGTTATGGAGGGTTTGGTTTTGAAACAGTTTCAATCAGAAATGTAATTTTTGTGGTTTCCGCAGAGATAGTGTACGTGGCTGAGTAGAAGTGTATGACTGGGTGTGATAGCTTTGCTTGATTCATGAGAATTTTGGTGTGCATGATTACCCTCTATTGGTTCCCCAGGTAGACAGAGAAAGAGCGGAGAAGGATCGGCCCAGGAGTGTCTGGGCATGGCTAGAGAGCACATGGCCAGGCCAGGTCACAGCAGCAGAAGTTTCAACAGGGTGGCACTTGATGGGTGGATGGGGATAAAAACAACAATAATCTCCTGCACAAATGGCTGGTATAGTTATTTCCCAAACCTTCAAGTGCTATGATTTGTCAATTCAACTGAAGTACACAAAACTACACATTACATTGTGCATGATCCTAGTACAGTTCCAGGTTAAATATTAAAGTGAATGTCAGGAGATGCAAGCCTTTTGTTAAAGTGATAATGAGTTTAACCACAAGCTGTGGGTTTGGGGTTCATCTAGACTGCTTCCCTCTCTAGCATAAAACTAAGACAATTAGTCACATTGCACAACTCATTTTTGTAAAAGATTTGACTCTCTATCACTCATGATTCTACAAACTGCTCTCCTGGATTTAAAGCCCTCTGGTCCCGGTGTGTGTGCTCATTGTATTGAGATTAAATAAAGGATGAATGCACAACGGAAGGAAGGCAGTTGTTGGCACTTTGCACTCCAAGATGCCCAGACTGTGCTGGTGGAGACACAGTGATGTAATTGTATGTGAAAGGACATCCAGCCCGTTCTCTCGAGCTCCCTGATACTGCTCCTGTGACGGCTGTGCAGAAATACAGTGGCTACCACCTCACACAGGCAGAGTGTGTCCGCTGCATCAACTAAGCATTCTCTAAAAATCGAGAATTTAGCACCAATTGAGTTGTTTTTTGATTGCTCTGGTGCTCAGAAAGGGGGTTCATGGCGCATCTTTGATTGGAGGGGGTGGGGGTGCTGTTGAGATTTGCAAACTGGAGTGTGATCCGGGCTTGCATCCCGTAGTCATGGAGACGCAGTGACGACACCTCAGCCCAAATTCCCTGGAAGAGCAGCGGGTCAGAGAGGCACTGGAGGTGGAGGAGCTCAGTGTTATTTTCAGAGCCCGTTATTGTTTCCAGGAAAACGCTCCCCCTGGTTCATGACCTCATGCAAGAGACGTCAAAAGCGAGGCGGCAGTTTCTGGGAAGATTTCACACAGAGGATGCCTGGCTTTCGCTGCCATCTGAATTGCATGTCTATATATGGACTCACCTCTCAATACCTCAGCTGTAACGCTCAGGCCGAGCTGTGTTCGGCTCCGACAGCGGGTCCTGTGAAATGAGCCTGAACAGAAAATCACTTAGCTAACTAAACCTCATTTAGGATAATTTCATTTCAAACTTGTTTTAAATGAAAAGACGATCATTATATACTCAGATTGTTAAAACTACCAGCAGCACCAGTCGCTTGCGTGAGTCTCGATCCGGCCAGGGGAGCCGCGTTGCTGGCGTGTGTCCGGGCTGAGGGCGCTGCTGCGGGCCTGTTGTACATTCAGGTACAGAAAATATCTACGGTTTTAACAAAATACACGGAACAAAACCAGGTTGTGTCTGCACAGGACTAGTGTTTCCGCAGCCTTGGGGAATTTAACAACCTACCCCCTCGCTGTACTTTAATCGGCGACTGACTGGGATCATAGCAAGACCTAGAGTCGAAATAAAACAATGTCAGGACATAAAATGTTAAAGAAACCGCCCGAAAGGTGGAATTGAACCACTCTGTCGCTAGACAGCTACAGGTTTGAAGCCTGCACCCCAGACCACTGAGGATCATCCGGGCATTAAGTTAAAGGAACCCTAGTGCTATATAAGGGCCGATGACATCGTATGCGTTTGGTCTAGGGGAGGTAATATAAAAGTAATTTCAATAATTAATATATAATGAGTGAATAATTAATATATATGTAACATAGATTATGGAAATGAGTCCGTATATCGTAAGAAATTAAATGTGAAATTATAATATTTTTCTTTCTCAACTGCCAGCTGGGAAATATACAAATGAATCAATTCCAATTGGTTGCTTGCTCAGTAGTTAGCGTAGACAATTAACTTTTATTAGACAATGCTTAGAAGGGAAAGCAATGTAAGATATGAAATTGGAAAGTGCAATGTATTAACAATTTCAAACAGCTGGCTTTCGTGCTCTTTTTTTTTTCAAACCCAGAGATTCCGTCCAGATGTTTCTCATAATTCCATAGTCTGTTTTGCTCCTGGAATCTGTTCTTGACGACTTCATTTAACTAACATTTTTTTTCGGCCGACAAAAGCAGTAGTATTTTTTTACCCAGGTCTTTAGCAGTGGATGGATTAAACCCCCCCCAGGACTGGGTTTGTGCCAGGGCTCCTGACCCAGAGACAGGGGACAGGCATCGACTATGTGGAGGGTAGTTTGTTACATGCTCTCCCTGCACTGTGAAGCCCCAATCTAGTCTCTTTGATGTCATTATAATGAATTTGGCCTCTGTGGCCAAGTACTGCTTAATAATGTAAGTATCAAATACAGCAGATTTTTGTTTTCCTTCACTGGAATATTGACTCCAGTATGTTTAAGTTATATATCCTTGGTTTGGATTAATATAGGTCCCCTGAAGTCCTAGTTCCTAAAAAAAATAGTTTCACTTCTTGAATCCTGTACTAAAGCATATCTTGAATATACTCTATATTACTTTGCTTCATGTTGTCTGATGTTCCCAGAACAGAGTGAGCAGGAAATGGTCACCAGCTTTGTTCAGAGTGGGCTGCTGCCAAGGACGATTAGGGGGCTTCGTCTGCGAGTGAAAGCGTCACTGTGAAACTCCGGGGATAGGAAGCCAGTAAGTGAAACCGGGAGGGAGAGATTGAGGGTGGTGATTGTTATGCTAATGCCCTTTTTTCCGAACAGCCAGTCCCTCTCTCAGGTGCTCATAAAAGCTCCTCTTTTGTGAGTTTTTGTACAGGCCCCTGCTATTACATAAACACAGACGCACATCGCCACGCCACTGAGCAGCCCGCTGTCTCTCAGGGGGAACTGAGCTCACACCTCCGGCAGAAGCCCACCTCCCCCTCGTCCCATTCTTTGCCACTGTTATATTTAGCAATCCAGACACTTTCTGCCACGCCGATTATTATTTGACTATTTCTAAATCAGGCTCTGAGGTAAAAAGTGACACGCAGGCCCACCTTCTATCTCCATGCTGCCTGTTGCCAAGCAACCGAACAATTATGCCAACGCTAAGGTTACTTGCTAGACCGCCCTCCACAAAGCCTAAAATAACTCAGGAAATATCACCCAGCCCTCCTGCTTAACATGATCCCTTTTAGCAATTAATCCTCACAAGTATTAATCAATTGAACGCCTCTGAGAATGTAATGTCCCGTTACATAACACATACGCATTTGTGTCTAGTACAGTGTGAAAACAGAATCTCTCTCTCTCATCCCAGGTGCTCATCGAATCCATAAGAATATCTAGCATGCAAAGGTCAGGAGGAAATATCTCTGTCTTTGCCGCTGATGCTCAGTTTTCAGGATTCTTTCTCAGTTGCGACTGCCCATGGGGAGTTTTTAAACCTTCAAAGAAGAAGAAAACAGAGAACAGATCTATCTTGGGATGTGAAGGCTACTGTTAGTAAGATTTAGCTGTTTTGAGATTTAGCAGTGCATTCATTTTCATTGATTTCACTGACAATCAATAAAAACAACAAATGGAACAAACCAACAAGTACACAAACTAAACATTCTAAGGTTATAGGTCTCCTCTCTGCAGCTTTGAATCACTGCCTTATTTTTAAATTCAGCAACACCCACAGCAACCAACGTGAAGCAGAAATAACTGGGGCACAAATGCTGGGAACCCTGCAGCTCACCTGTCAGGAGCATCTTTGTGTTAAACTATTCGGATGACCTTGTGTAACTCAACAGTAGGAAGTGTCCCAGTACAACCTAGGCCAACACTCATTTACAACAGGTTCGCCTTCAGCAAGTTAGTATTCAGTTACATTCAGTTTTCTGTCTCCTTCTCTCTTTAATCTTCACAGGATAACCACATTGAAAACAGAATTCTTGAGTGGGGCAAATGTCTGGGTGTAGTATCTTTAATTATTCCTTATGTGTGCTATTGAGCTGTAAGACGTGGCTTTAAAAGAAACATCTTACAGTTATATGGTACTGGGTTTATCCCTTACTGATCCTGACGGTCTGTCCCGCTAAAGCACTGTGCTTATGACAACTACACCACAATGAAACATACTTTAACATTGAAAACAAATCAGTTAAAGACTGAAGACAATGAAATCCATATTGTGTGTATGCCTGTGAATACATGAATATTGAGAATTCACTTCCAACTACCTTACCAGTGGGGTGTGGATTAGTCAAAGATGCTGTTGAAGTGCTTGGGTTGGGGTGCGCTGGGCAGTGATAGAAGGACTGGGTAAGACTGTCTCCTTGGACAATCAACCCGATGGCTTATATAAAACGCAGGTGCTCCAGGCCTGACTGACATCACACATAACCTCATCCTCTCTGAAGCCATTTGGCAGATCACACACACACACACACACACACACACACACACACAGACTGAGGGCCACAGTGGCTAACAGATACCAGCCCTGACAGCTCTCTCTCCAACAGATTAACAGAAAGAGAGAGTGAGAGAGGAAAAGTCAGGAGGAGGATACGCAGAAGTATGTAGGGAAGGGTTCAGTGGGACAGGGGGCTATTAGAAAGATATGCTAAAGGGAGAGAGAGGGAGATGACAAAAATGTAGGTGTTACTGTTGTTTCTGCAGTGAAACTCTCTCTAGCTTGCCCCTGCTAGAGTCCAGGGTTGAGACTTCCAACCCTAAACAAAGCACTGACCTCAGGCAAGGCAAATGTGAACGCAAGCAGGGTTGAACTCAGGGGCGAGTCACATTGGGCCGCCCCGGGATTAGATGGTGTAGTGTGAAAACAGCTTCTGTCAATTTTGTTAAGCGTAATGGCTACTGCACTTCCTCCAAAATTACGAAAGGTTTTAAGGAAAGTAGGAGTATCATCTGGGTTTGATTTTACATGCTGCATAGCTCAACTACATAACGTACTTAATTGAACCCTTAATTTGACACATTTGATTAATAATTGTTAATTTGATTAACTTTGACCCTTCAAATTGTGTAACTAATAAAAAGTTGGTTCCTTAATAATTTCCTTATACAATTTTATAGGAAATTATTAGTTCAATTAATGGTTCAATTAAGTAACTGAGAGCTCGGTTGAAACAGAAAACAGCAGGGTAGGTTGGTTCTCCAGGACAGGTTTGAGAACCACTGGCTTAGTCCACAAAAGCACATTTTCATAGACTAGCTCTAACAGAGAGCAGAGGGTTTACCAAAATGTAGGAGTATTAGTGAAGTGAATAAAGTGAAGGAATATTAACTGGAAGCTTTATTGCAGACATTGAAACACATTTGTGCTTTTCTCAATAACTCTTTGCTGCCACCTAACGTCCATTGAGGGGAATATAGCATAAACAGTAGTGGTTCTACATGTTCAGCCTGAGCTAATTGTGTGTGTTATATACACATAACACGTTGTTCTTACTTACTGGCTGGAAACTAAATATATACATATTTCATTTTCAGTCAGTAAGTACAAACAATTTGTTATTTCACATACAAGCTTTGTTAGATTTTCAGTATGAAATTCAAATCCACAGATCTTTCCTGTTGTAAGCTCTATTATCAAAAGCAACATCTTGTATTTGCTTAGTGTTGACAGGCTGTACTTCTGATGTAATTCAGTGTTCCTAATATAACTGTGCCCATTGTGTACAGAGGAAGACATGTGAACAGATATTTCTCCAAACCTCAAAATCCTAGGAGGCTGTTCAAGGCCCTGTCTCCTGGGCCAGCTCCTCTGTGTTCCTCAACCCTGACCAGTAGGAAGAATACTATTAATTGGTTATTTTTAAAACATGAGCAAGCTGATCTGAATCTAAAGGCTAGACCGAACTGATTTACCCGCAAAACATACATTACAAACTGGTACCCCATCACGGTTTGATTTTTAAGTAAAAGTGGCTTCTGACAATAAATGCAAACACAACAGGATACAGGTTTGTACTTTGTGATTCTCAGGTAGGTCAAAGTTTTTATTTATGTATTTATGTAGTGATTTAGGGATGTTTATAAAATATGCAATGAATTGTGTCCAAATGTTTTTAACCCATTTAAAATAATAAAGACAATTTGGATTAGCTTGCTGATTCAACAGTAGTATTCATTCTGATATATTAGAAATATATATGTGACAAAACATGTTCAGATTAAATTAACATAATGAAATCACAATACAACTCACTTGAGAATAAAACCAAAAGAAAAAGCCCTGCAGGTTTTGCAAAAGCTTTCACACGGAAACTGTAATCCCATGGTTGCTTTCAACTACTTCTCATAATCACCTTAGTTTTTTTCTCTGACTATTGTTGATTTTGAATTTTGAAAAATGTTTCTTAACCTTCTTATATTCCAGTTTAATCAGCATATTTATTTCTGCTACATTCGGAGAGGGCTGAAGTTCGAGCGCACAAAAGGGAATCAGGACTGAGATTACTCCCCCACACTCCTACACCCTGCCACACACTGATGTGAGCTAACCAGTATGCTGTCATATTTTGGGAAGGTGGTTGTCTAACACGTCTCTCTCCGTAAGGGTTATGGCACAAAGGCTACAGTTTCCATGGAATCAGTCCTAGATGAGGTCACATTTCTGCTTTAAAAAGTAAATCTGCAGCGTGGTCAGAAAAATGAGGAACAGCGCAATTACTGGTTCTCAGCTCTATATCAAAGTCACCTGCCGAGATTCTGACACAATTCAGCCTCTGCTCAGTGGTAGCCAGCACTACCATTGCAACATTTCTCACGCAACATTGTGGAGAAATGTTGAGATTAAATCAAAATTGAAATAAACAGACAGCTTACTTTTAAATAATAGTGTTTTAAGTAATAGTGCCTTGCCCATTATTCTGTTGAGGGACATCTAAAGAATCATATCTAGTTCCTGTTCTTACAGATATTTACTCTGCCCACATATAACACTTTTAATTTGTTAATTTGTCTGTCTATCTATCTATCTATCTATCTATTTTTCTATCTATTTATGTATCTATTCTATATATATGCACAAAATCAACAGAGGATATATACAGTATGTATACACTGTCACCATACATTTATATATTACATGATCATATACTGTATCATACTGTATAAGTTCAAAATCTTCAGCTTTAGATATTTATCACATTTGTAGCCATATTTGTAAACCAAGTTACTTTAAATGAGTGACCTCTTAAGTTTGTGTACGACTGTTAACATTTTAAAGTTATTGTGCAAATGGTATTGTGCAATACAGATGACTTGAAGTTTGAGCAAAAAAGATTAAAAATAACACTGTGAGGTCTAAAAACAGCTTCGCAGCCCACGCTGTTGACCAATGTGTTAGGGGGAATAATGAGATGTATAATTAGCACACAATATGACTGGGTGGTTGGTGGTTTTGGGTCTTGAGACAGATACAGCAAACAGATCAGAGTGGATAAGACAGTGGGGCCACACACTCACGAGGAGGGCTACTTTTAGCAGTTGTGTGCTGATACACCACACTTAGCTCACTGGTTTAGAAATATCACAGTTTTACAATCTTAGACAAAAAAAAAAAAAAAAAAAAAAATATATATATATATATATATATATATATTTTTTTTTTTTGTCTAAGATTGTATATATATATATATATATATATATATATATATATATATATATATATTAACACACTTTTCCCCTTAAAGATATGCCAATAAAGCATAAAACTAAATAAATATATTTGAATGTTCAATAGATAACTGATAAATTGTTAAAGGTTGTGTTATTTTGTTATTAAGTGTTCTGTTTTAGTCTTCTCTTTTAACTGTATATTATCTGATCCCTTTCTTTATAACACTAGTAAATGGATATCCAGCTGGGTGTTTTTAGACTGTGTGTGGTCATGCTGCCGTGTGGTCATGCTGCCGTGTGGTTCTGCTGCGGTCTGCCTTGGACATTTTAAAGTATGCCTTTGAAAAACCACCAACATATGGACTGTGACATTGTAATATAAATCGAATATATATATATATATATATATATATATATATATATATATATATATATATATATATATATATATATACATATTAACTAATAATAGAATGACAAATAACTGTACATGTACAAACACTTCTGTGAGATATTTTCTGCATGATTTTCAAAAGGGGAAGTATATGAAATTGAAGAATGATATTTTAAGCCTGATTTAAAGTAAGTCAATGTATTAAAATGTTTACTTGTGTAAAAAGTGGTTACATGATAGAACCACTTTGGAAGCATTTCATTAAGTGACCAGTATTAATTCTAATTATTAAAGTCACTCTCTTATATGCATACTTAATCATTCAACAGGTTCTTAAATCCAGCATGATGTATGACTAGATGAATGCAATCTTCAGTTTCTGATGAGTCATGTTCTGTTTTTTATATACATATATTGTATTATTAGGAGCCATAGAGAAGGAAGCACACATTGTGATAAGGCCAGAGCTGGGGCTTCTACAAGGAACCTTGTGGTGATAAACCTGTCTCCTTGACCACTTAAACCTTGAAGACGATGCTTGCTTACGTATGTATGTATTTATTTATTTATCCATTTATCCATTCATTTGTTCATGTATGTATGTATGTATGTATGTATGTATGTATGTATGTATTTTGGTAAATATTGCCCTTAAATATTCCCCTTTTTATGTTGCTAATGCCTGTTTTACACACGGCATTCATTTTTACCATTCCAATCAAGCTTAATTAATAAAATAAGAAGCAGAAGATTAAATATATAACCCCAAGACGAGGTTGGCACAGAGTTACAGTGATATATTTTTGTTGCAATACAATTGTTCTACCAGCAGAGGGGACGACAGATTCAACTGTTGCTGACCTAACATGGCTTGTTAGCATAATACTGCATATGACTAATCAAATCAGATTTTATACATACGTGATATATATCCATCAATTCTTATCAACAAATCTCACTCTATAAGATCAATGTGTTGTTTCTTTCTATTGTTATTATAATTTTAGGATACATCCCACCACAGACATTTTGTGTAATTTAGAAATGAGGGCAGCTGTGTGGAGTAGTGGTCAGGGATGCCGAATGTTGTGGGCTCAGTCTCATGGGGGGACACTGCTGCTGTACCCTTGAGCAAAGCACTTTACCTTGAATGCTCCAGTAAAAACCCAGCTGTATAAATGAGTAATTGTATCTAACGATAATGTCATATAATGTAAGTCACCCTGGTTAAGGTTGTCTGCTGAGAAATATAATTATATATATATTTGATCTAATGCTGCTTTTATTTTTGTATGACTGTAAATATGTTGTTTTTGCAGAGTGAGCAAACAATTGTCTGTTAGTGTAAATGTTCTGTTTTCACGTAACTAGTTTTAAACTAGCAATTAATGAAGTAGATCAGACTCAATGAGCTTGTTTCCCTTTTCTGAAACACTTAATCATTTCATTTCCATTTAATGTCTTTTTATGGGTTTGTGAAGAGGAACTGTAATCACAGTCATCCTGGGGTCTGTTCCTTCTATGCCAAGGTGTGGGCAGCTTGGGGAGCTCAAGACAAGTTTAGATATTGTATCAAAGGGGGTAGTGTAGGCAAGTCAACTTCAATTTGTTTTTGTTTTTCTAGCCATGTTTCTGCAAAGCATGAAACTGGCATAGGTACAACATTTGCCAATCTGTTTGTTGTTGTTCCAAAATCCATGAATGTTGCATCTTTTTGTGGGCCTTAACCTTTTACATTGATCCTGAAAAGCAGTGTGACGTAGCAGGGGGACAGAATTATAATTACCGGTTTCAGTGAAGTAGCAGTGATGTCTCAGTTCAAGGCCACCAGGATAAGCAATTTGTAGAGATGAAAACCCATTGAAAAGCCCATGTCAAGCCACTGCAACAGAATACACTGAAATTCCCCTCTGCTGCTCAAAATTAACTTTTTTTTTCCAAGATCCAGTCATCCAGACTCACAGTTCTGCTGGTCTTAAGGGCATAGTCACATCACAAGTCCTGGAATAAATGTGTAATCAACCACATTTAGAAGATACAAAATAAACAACAGACAAAAGGTACCAAAAAGGCAGAAGAAAATGAATGAAAGGAAACTTGGAAAAAGCCTTTTCTGTGAGTATGGCCAAACTCTGGGCACCAGATCCTCTATTTGCAATGCCTCTTAAAAAACATTCATAGGAAAATCTGGGGCAGCAGCAGAAACTATATTTGACAAGCTGAGCGTATTTGTGTGGACCTGTTGTATTGGGATATTGTTTCTGATGGTTTTAAACCCAATCTGATTCCAATTATGTCTTAAAATGAAAACCAATTGGCCCTTTCATCTGTCCTTAATGGTTACATTACCAAGAAAAACCACACCGTGTTTAATGGCATAATCATCTAAGACTAAAATGATGTTGCCATGATAACGGAACGTCAAAACATCCAAACACGGACAATTGCAGACCTTTTCAAATACTTTTTATGGGTGTATATCTAGTGGCTTGCCGCTTGGTCTAAATTACTGCTTGGCCCTGTCACATGCAAGGAACATGACACAGTCCTTCTTATGTGTGGAATACAAGGGCAGAATATCTCTGGTGTGCCTCAGTGATCCTCACTCCTGGTCCTGGAGCGCTAGGGCCCTGCCGACTTCAGATCTTCAAGTTGCTGAGGTTCTGGAAACAAGTGGCTAATTTAGACCAATCAGCTCAATAACTGGATCAATGAAGACAGCACTAACATCTTAAGTGGAAAGAAAATCCCTGTAAGTCCCTGTATTGTGTCTCACTAAGGCATGGAGTGAGCATCACTGGAGTTGATACCTATATCAAAAGTAACTGGACTTGCTTCCCTCTGACACTGATGCCTTATCATAGGCCATGTGGTATACAGAGCTTGTTTTATTGTGAAGGCACTTTGTTTGCCAATATGTAATGTGATGTGTTTTAGACAATATCACACAATGAAATTTCTCCCAGTATATTGTAGCTATTGATTGAATATACATTTAAATCCTGCTAGATTTTGCCTCTCCTGAACGAGGGTTGGCCACCTGTTATGAACACTTTATTTATTAAAAATCTTTATCTCATGTGTTCTAGTGGACGTTTCTTACCATTTCCTTTTTTGTGGTCAATTGTGATTTCAGCCTGTCAGCATAATGTTTATATTCTAAGCTGTTTTTAAAACAGTGAACTAGTGACATCTTACGAATATCTTAGCAAAATCATCAATCTACAACCCCCACAAAACACACACATATGACACTTGTGAAATAACATTGCAAGTCAATATTATATTTGTTATCGATATAGACACACACACACAGACAAAACCCCCGAAAACTAAACTAAAATACCTCTGTGGGTGTTTATCAGATAAATCAATGTTCAAATCTTGTCCTTGGGGGTCACAGTACATCTGATTTTCTTTAATTAAATTAATTGAATTGAATGAATTATACACTTAGTGGTGCAGCTAAGCAGAGGGTACCACCAATAGGTTGACTGTAAAAGCCTTTGTGACTTTAATTAAACAACAACAACACAACCTGGACTTTGGGGACCTTTCTTATAAGTTATCATGTTCTGCACATGTTGTAAAATGTCAGTGCACTGGTATGTATATCGTGTGTAAATATGACCTTTTAGTGCTTACTGCAGGGATGTCAAAGAATGTTTCCAGGGAACATCTTCTGTTTTTTCCACATAGACTCATTGAAATATTTTCTCAATTAATTAGGCTTATTTAAGATTTGTACATATTGTTTTATTATTACAGTTCAGAGTTGACAATATACCATTGACTCTAGATACAGTACTGGAAATAACTTTTTGGAGGCTAGGGATATTCGTTTAATCCAGTCAATCATTGAATTAGGACAATTAGGTATCTGAGAGCTGGGTTGGAATGAGATGAGAACACACTGTAGCCCTCCAGGCATGAGGCTGACAGACATGCCAGTGGCTCTGTAGCCAGACCTGTCCCCTGACATGGCACTTATGATTGCTTTTAGGATAAGCGTAGTACAGAATACCCTAAGTGTCTTTCCCATCCAGCCCTGGAGAGCTGAAATCCAGCAGGTTTTATAAATCCCTTTAAATCATTGTCTGCATTGGACCAAGTAAAGGTGGTTATAATGATTTGGTTATGTGAATAATCACTTAAATTAACTAATTAAGAGCTTAGGTTGAATGAATGCCAGAAGTGCCCTAGCCCTGAAGGACTGGTTTAGAAGAACGTTACCCCTCACCCCTTTGCACAGAAACTGCAATAGTATACCTTAGATATTCTCTCTGACGGTCTGCCAATTTTTTTCAAATCCGGTCATTGGGGGGACAGTTAAAGAGCAGTTAAATCAATTCAGTTAAGTGCATAATTAATCCAATTAACCAATAAAGAGCTCAAGCGTGATGAAAACCATAGCATGCCCTGGCCCCCGAGGACCAGATTTGAAGAACACTGCTGTGTGCCCTGCATTATCATTAGAGTCATGATGCCGACACACACTGTCTGTAGTTGTTTACTGAAAACTGCTCTCAGCACTTTTGGTACAGTCAATGCAACCTCCGCCTTGTAATTCATTTCCCAAATGTTCTTCATGAACAGTAATTCCATTGGTGGCCACCTCCCTGTGCCCAGTTTCTGAAGTTGGACAGAAACTGGTTGGAATGGTAAAAAGAGGAAAGTAAAGAGACAAACACAAACAGTTACTTAACGCTGATCGAAATGTCACAAAACTGCACATTGCACACATACAACAAGGCCAATGAAAACACAATGGACACAACATAAGATGAATCAAGAACAGCCTGAGAAAATACACCTTTAAGATCTAACCACCTCCCCTCGCTTGGAAAAAGCATGACGTCACTCGGCTCGGCGGCCAATGGCAGGGCCGGATCTGCGAGCGTGAGAAGTAGTGTCGCTGTCGCCGCGGCTGCGAGAGTGAGAGAGAGTGAGGAGTGAGGGTGTCGTGAGAGAGGAGTGTCCGTGTGTGTGCTGTGAGTGAGTGTGAGTGAGTGAGTGAGTGAGTGAGTGAGTGAGTGGACATCTCGACGGTAAACACCAGCAGGAGGACAGCTTGTTTCGGGGGTAGTGTGTGCGGGGGGATGGGAGATGCGCGGATGGGGTCACGGTGAGGCCGGTCGGGACATCACTGTCATTGATTGAGCTCGACTGTGGGGAGCGATATTGCGCGCAGGAGGACGTTGTGTAAACCCTCCACACAATAGCAAGCGCACAGTGATCACTCCTGTGTGTGTTTTATCCTTATAAACCAGAAACTGCATGTGGCAGCTACGTGTCTCGCTAGCATAGCTGTGATATTACTGTATTTATCTCCTGACCAGAAGTTTCTTGAGTGTGTGTGTGTGTGGACGCATGTGTGAATGCATGTATGTATGTATGTATGTATGTATGTATGTGTGTGTGTGTGTGTGTGTGTGTGTGTGTGTGTGTGTCAGTGTCAGTATGTCTGTTTCCACAATTTCGAAACTGTCAACTTGGTTAAATCCATTGTAGCTCGGTTGCAAGAAGAATAGTATTGTTAAAAAATAATAATAATAAAAAAATACAATCTTAAGCCATATTATAACATCGTTAAACTCCCTACGCGATGTTGAAGACTTTAACGAAAAAGTTAAGAAGACACTCTTTAAACGAAAGCCTCCCATTTCAATTAAAGGTAAGTCTTTCAAGACGCCTACACAGTTTTGATCACATTTCCATCCGGACAGACAGACTCTTTTTTTTTCTTTCTTTCATTCTGTCTTTCTTTCTTGCTTTCATTCTCCTCACTCTCCACTAGGAATGCATGTATTACAACTTTGTCTTTTTTCTTTTTTCCATTTATATGATTTGTGTCATGGCTTTATATTAATAGGCTGGCTGCTGCTAGTTGTCAATCCATGCATGGCTTTGTACTTCCTACACAGTTGTGTTATTCTTGAGTATGCAGGAGCTGAAGTTGCACTTATTGCAATTGTAGGTGTAACATTTCAGATAAGGCATTTTACTGTAATTTCAGCAGCAAACCGTTTGCTATGGCAGGGCCTGGATGGGACTCATTTAGCACTATAGTGTTGTGTAGCAGAGTGACATTGCAGGGTGGTGTATCGCAGTTGCCTACATAAAGGCTGAAGTTTCACTTTTTGCTTGTGCTCTTTGTGGTGTGTGGCATGCTTTCACTTTCCCTGCAGAGTCAACAGTGTTTTTGCTGTCTTGGTGGTGATGGTGTTGTCATTTGTTGAAAATGGTCAGAAAGTTTCTACTGTATTCAGGTACTGGGGTTCCACGTTTGCAACAACCCTCATTTCACTGCAGCTTTCGATGACAGACAGCACACATACACACACATTCAGGCACCCCTTGGATCAGTTTGTGACAGCATGCACACACACAGATCATAACGTAACTTCCAAGACCTATGCTAACTCATCTGAGATTTGCATTTTCCAACATTAGCATTGGTTTCCAATAATGATCCTTGAGCAAAGATGTGTGATAACCTCCTGGAAAGTATATTTTATTACCTTCCACTCTTTAAACAGGACATAGTATGTAGTGCCTTATTTCTTTATGTCACCAGGCTACTGTCATTAGCATAATCTACCAGTGACTCATTAAAAGCCTTCTCTGCCTCTTCACTGTGAAGGACAGTTTAGAAAAAGTGCTAGTTGAGAGAACTGTAGTTCATTGTGTATATTCAAAAACATCAACCAAAACAATGGTGACAACCGAATAGTTCAGAATTATAGCTAAAAGACAGGGAAATTGTTGTATTTTACCTGTCTGAAACATTTTTGCTCTTGTTTTTCAAATTCAGAGCACTTTGAGAGGTACTACACTAGAATAGGGTACATCTGCATTATAGCTTACACCCGGACCTAGCAGTTGTTCAATTGATCTGGTTATCTGTGTAACAGGTTGCTGTGACACTTGCCTGCCAATGCACCCTGAGGCTGTACCATTGTGGCTGTACGGCTGTTTGCTGTAATTGATTGTAAACTTACGGTGTGTCACACAGTTTAGCGTGTGGGAGTGAAACCCTCCTCAGTCTTCAGAACAGATGTGTCTTAAGCAGGATGATCAGCACACATTTGCGCACACCTCAGTGGAAATCCAGAGAGCACATGCACCAAGGCCAAACACCCATGCATTTTTTTCTAGTTTACATACCAGTTTTAAACCTGATAATGGACTCTTTGATCCCAAGGGTTGTTCATTCTAGAAAACAGTCAGAACCAGATTAAATGAAAACTTCAATCCAATGGCTTGTTGCAAAACCAGACACAAGTACAAACTGTTGTTATAACAAACCCATTGCCTGTAGTGCATACATACCTAAAATGGGATTTTCATCTGTGATGGAGAAGTTAATAACAATATAACAAAGTGGTTTTGGTTTGTTTCTGAATCTTCAGTGGACTTTCACTGCTCCTTTGTTCTTTTATTTTAAAGAAAACATTTGCTTCTTAGTATTGTTTTAGGCTTCTAAAAAAGTAGAGATAAAATGTATATAATTATATGATTTTATTGTTTTGGTTTTCAACATGGCCTACAGTAATGTGGTCAGGCAGGTTATTATGGATTAAAGCTCTGGCTTTAAGCCAGTTAGTCTTTGTGTATACTGCTGCTTACAGGATGAACCCTGCAGTTTATAAAATAAATACAGTAAACCTAACTGCAGGGGTGTTCCCTCCCCACTTGTGCGCAAATGAAACAGCAATTCTGGTAGGCAGCAATGGCATCTGAATATGCCAGGATGCTGGCTCTGGTACTTCATATTGCTTTTCGTCTTCTATCAGGAAATGTACAGGGTTAAGCAAATAGGTTTGGTGCCATGCACTGCAGCCCCCATATGCAAAACATTCAGAATCCAAGCCGGTGCAGCACTGTACAGTCGCCACAGTCGGTGCAAAACTGACAGTCTTGCGCCGCTTCCCCAGGCTGTTTACTCTTTTCAGAGCCTCTGAAGGGGACTCTGTTCCCTGTGTTAACTGGCAATAAACTCTTTAAGCAAAACAAACTGGAAGAGTCGGTGTCACACGGGAGATTAATACGATGTGCAAAAAGCTGGATGCAAAACTAGGAACGTTCAGGTCTGTGCTCTGAGCAGCTCCGTGTAATTGTGTCCAGGAATGTACTGTACTGGGATTTAAATAACATTTGTTTAACAATTAGGTCAGAATATGTTTTCATTCTGTCTGGAGGGGCAAGGTAGAGATGCATTTTTCTCCTCATAATTTCCAGGCTCCCAGCCTATACAGTTTTATTTAGGCTTCTGTACTATACCCATTGTTCACAGTTTTCTTCTGCTGAGATCTTGTACTGCAGCAATCAAGTGTGTTGATTATTTTTACACCATTTAGAGGATCTAAGTGTGCAGAAGGTTTTGGCGGCCCTCTTCATGTGCATGGCTGAAATGCTGCTGCATCATTTTTCATAATTCATTATTTCAGCTAATGATGTTCTCTCCTTTGAAGAAAGAAATTGAGTACAGCTGTGCTTTTAAATGTTACAAGCTTTAAAGCAGCATTATAATCAGATTAAAAGAGATGCAAATTGTTGAACAACCTGTTTAGGGTGTGTTGATAAGGGTAAAAGGCATCCATGAAACAGACAGTAGAGTAAATTCTTGTTGCTTCCAAAACAATCCCCAACTCTCACGCCTACTGTTTTGTGTCAGCCTCCAAAATAATGCTGGCAGATAGCTGCTTATTGCTGTTGGGAATGGTTGGCCAAAGCTCTGGTAGCAATACAGGTTCTGACCAGTACAAATCTATAAGTTACTGATTTTTTTATTTATTATTATTATTATTATTATTATTATTATTATTATTATTATTATTATTATTATTATTATTATTATATTTTTTTATATATATATTAGCTCATTACATTTTCGGGAATTGTTAAAGGGAAAATCATGCCATGAATCTGAAAGCCCTGCACAGTTGATTCAAATGCAGGTCCAGTTGCAGTCACTTAGTCTCTGCTCTGTTTCATACTGGAGATACTCTGACAGCTTGTGCTGCGTGCTTGTCCCTAGTCCAAACATGATCAGTCATAAAACATTTGTGTTTGTTTTCCTTTCCAGTGTGTTCAGAAGAGGCTGGCTGATCGTGTTTCAGTGGTGATTTAGAAACAACAGGGTGTGTTCAGCTAATGCACAATAAACTAAACTAAACTGCACCAAGGACTGGTGAGAGGGACAGAGAGAAGATTCCTGAGTGCAGTGTGTTCTTTCCCAGTATGAAAACTAATAAGATTCTCGTTGACCAGTGGCTTGATAGATCTCTAGTTTTAGTAAGAGTTGCAGGCCCTGTACTTAGTCCGTGCCAGTGTAACACATGTGGCCCCACAGGCACAACTCCGAGTGCCCAATCCACACAGCCCCAACAGAGCGACGGACCCACTTCTCCTAAAGACCAGCCCCCTGTCTTTGGGAGTTTTGAATGCTCTTACATGTCTAGGGGTGTGACTTTGCTGTAACAGGCTGATATACACATAGAGCCCTGTTACACCAGGTGCTGCTAATTTCATGCATGCTTCCTTTGCGTTAGCTTCATTTGCATGATCAGATGTAGGAAGTGGACGTGGTATTAAACATTACACACAAGCAGCGTTTCACACTTCATTGACATAATTTGTTGCACCTGGATTGGATCAGACTTCTGTGTGCTAAGATTTTTGCATATTTCGCTACGGGACGGTGTCCCAGTGGACCGGCCGGCTGCTGGGCTGACACTAATGACAAAAGCCCCTCTAAGCCCCAGTGACCTACAGGTCGAGCCACAAACTATCGCCTATTCTGACATGATCGGTCATGACTTCTCAGTCCCCTTCCACAGTCCTTCTGCTGCAGACTTTAGGGGTGTGTGTGTGTAAACGAGGGTGTTAGCATGAATGTGTGTGAGATGGAACATATGTGAGATGGGGGATGTGATTTAAATCAGATGTCAGCATTGCAGCAAACTCCTTTTAATTGTGGGATTATCTGTTTGTCCAGTCACATTGCACTGTATGCTATACACACTTTGGTCAGCTCTGAGGGTGCAGCCTTCCAGCGCTTTTATTAGTTGAGGTGATGATTTACACTCAAGTTGTGTAATAAATGGGTCAACCTCACAGCTGACTTACAGGGTTTGGTTAGCATGACCTCCGGTAGATTGTGGGGCTCTTGGACCACAGTTTGCCTCTGTCTCCTTGCAGGCCTTTCTGTTGTGGTGTTGCAGAGGTTGTCTGTTGTTTGTGGTTTAGATGCTATATGTTTTTTTTTGGCTGCTGTGCTCAGTCTTGAAACGGACGTGCCAGAGTGTAACAGTCGGTTCAGCTGGGGAATTCTGTTCAGTGCTTCAGAAAGCTTGATTAGGGAAATATATGCTATTTTAGTTATATATTATTATGAATATGAAGCTAGTTTGATGTATTTGTTTAATGTACTTTTCTTCTTTTAGGCTTTGGGCTTCTCTTGTCTTTTTTTGTTTTACTTTTTCCTCTCCAGAGTGAGACTGTATAGTAATAGTAATCCAAAATGTTATTAATTCATAATGAGATAAAACTGCAGTTTTTGTTATAGCTCTGTGTTTTAAATGACAAATGTAATATATATTATTAAGTTGGACTTAATAAAAGCCCCCTCTTAACTTAACCAATGTGAATGTTTTCTCTGGGGCTGAATCGTTGTTCAACAAGTGGAAAATATACCATTGGTAAACGAACATAATTTAATTAATAATATCTATTAAGCTAAATGAGTCACAGAATAAAACAAATTCAGATGAAGGGTATGAATATGCCCATGTATCCATTCATATAGCCATAGCCTCAAGATAAAATTGCCTTCTTATTTTATAATATCTTCTTCTTTCTTTCATGCCTCTGTGTGCCGCGAGTGTTAACAGGGGATCTGATGCTGGGAATGTTCTCCATATCTTCTCTCCGCGCTGCACTCAGACATTCCCTGCTCCTATATGAGTCTGCAGCACTGAAGCGGGTTCCTCGGAATGCACAGCTCTTGGAAACTTCAGAGTTCTGTTTGCCGACAGCACATTAATAAAGTCTGAAATCGAAACCTTAGCACTAAGACTTCCTTATACCCCCACCCATTGTAAAAGCTTTTAGTGCCTTTACATGATCCACTAGTTCTGAAGTATTTGGGTTGGGGGGGCAAGAAAACATTAGCACATTGGGATATTTTAGAACGAAGTTGTTAGAAAGAAAAGTGTAACCATCTTTTGTTGATTGTAAAAGTGATGATACTGTAGTTCATGTTCTTCTGCCTCTGAAATTGAAACCAGTCTGTTGCTAAAACACAATAGAATGAACTATAGAACTCGATGCTGAGGACTGATGCCATCTGTTCGTGCTCGTATCTCCCCAAATCATCAGACTCTCTGAAAACGTGTGGTTTTGTGGCAGAAACCAGTTTCATGTGTCAGGACTGTGGGCTGTGTCCGAGCTGCATACTTAAGAAAGGAGATCAAGAGAACTTTGTTTAATGTAATAGAGAATGTTTAGGACTTTGTTGTGAAATGTGTAAGCGAACTTGTGTATCGTGAGCCTGTTATGGTAATACACTGTGAACGAACTGTACTTTTTACACTGATCCTGGTGCAAATTACACCTTGTTCAGGATCAATAAGATAAAAGTGTGATAAGTTGGTGGCTGAGTTGTCTGTATCATTCTCTTTCCTTGTTCGTATTCACACCCTGGCTGTCCTGCACAGGGAAGAGCTTCACTCTGTGTCTGTGTCTCCCTGCAGATCTCCTACCATGGCAGTGAGGAGGGAGGGGAGAGCGAGGACTCAGAGGGGGAGAACCAGGAGCTGGTGCAGATTGACAGGGGTGCGTAGAATCTCTCTCTGGGCACATCCCTACCACTCACACAGGAAGCAGCTGTGCCTTTCACTCTCAGGGTGTCACTGCAGCAGTAAGAAAATACAACAAACTAAAACAATACAATGAAAACTTGGAGTTCTGTTTTTTTGCACTGTTATGTGGTGATTTCTGTTATCTTCCTTTTAAAGTAGACTGTTAAGAATCAGGGGACTGATCATAGTACACAACACTAGGCAAAGATGTACACTCACCTAAAGGATTATTAGGAACACCTGTTCAATTTCTCATTAATGCAATTATCTAACCAACCAATCACATGGCAGTTGCTTCAATGCATTTAGGGGTGTGGTCCTGGTCAAGACAATCTCCTGAACTCCAAACTGAATGTCTGAATGGGAAAGAAAGGTGATTTAAGCAATTTTGAGCGTGGCATGGTTGTTGGTGCCAGACGGGCCGGTCTGAGTATTTCACAATCTGCTCAGTTACTGGGATTTTCACGCACAACCATTTCTAGGGTTTACAAAGAATGGTGTGAAAAGGGAAAAACATCCAGTATGCGGCAGTCCTGTGGGCGAAAATGCCTTGTTGATGCTAGAGGTCAGAGGAGAATGGGCCGACTGATTGAAGCTGATAGAAGAGCAACTTTGACTGAAATAACCACTCGTTACAACCGAGGTATGCAGCAAAGCATTTGTGAAGCCACAACACGTACAACCTTGAGGCGGATGGGCTACAACAGCAGAAGACCCCACTGGGTACCACTCATCTCCACTACAAATAGGAAAAAGAGGCTACAATTTGCACAAGCTCACCAAAATTGGACAGTTGAAGACTGGAAAAATGTTGCCTGGTCTGATGAGTCTCGATTTCTGTTGAGACATTCAGATGGTAGAGTCAGAATTTGGCATAAACAGAATGAGAACATGGATCCATCATGCCTTGTTACCACTGTGCAGGCTGGTGGTGGTGGTGTAATGGTGTGGGGGATGTTTTCTTGGCACACTTTAGGCCCCTTAGTGCCAATTGGGCATCGTTTAAATGCCACGGCCTACCTGAGCATTGTTTCTGACCATGTCCATCCCTTTATGACCACCATGTACCCATCCTCTAATGGCTACTTCCAGCAGGATAATGCACCATGTCACAAAGGTCGAATCATTTCAAATTGGTTTCTTGAACATGACAATGAGTTCACTGTACTAAACTGGCCCCCACAGTCACCAGATCTCAACCCAATAGAGCATCTTTGGGATGTGGTGGAACGGGAGCTTTGTGCCCTGGATGTGCATCCCACAAATCTCCATCAACTGCAAGATGCTATCCTATCAATATGGGCCAACATTTCTAAAGAATGCTTTCAGCACCTTGTTGAATCAATGCCACGTAGAATTAAGGCAGTTCTGAAGGCGAAAGGGGGTCAAACACAGTATTAGTATGTTGTTCCTAATAATCCTTTAGGTGAGTGTATGTATTCATTTATTTATTTGTAATTGTATAATTACAACGTTGACATGATATAAGCATGCATTTTAACATAATTTAAAATAGGTAGTGCCCAGTGCCAGTTCCCACTACAGTTTGCATGCAGAGTGGAGTTGACCATAAGGCCAAGCAGTTAGACACTATTGTTGGTGAGTGCTTTGTGCTGTCCAGGTGTAATGCATAGCTGTGGGTTACAGCCAGGAGAAGACGCTCTGCCAACTGGCTAGAGTCCTTCACTGTCAAGTCAAACCTGTGCTCTCTTGCGCCTCTTGCAGAGCGGAGACGGAACTGTGGACTGACCCCTCTGGCCAACAACCAGCAGCATAACCAGGGGACGCTGTCCCCGGCTCAGGTTCGAAGGCTGCGGGTGCTGCTGGACCCTGGCCTGGATAGGCACAGTTCGGAGGAGGAGCTGGAGCGCATCATCAACCGTGACTTCTTGCAGCCGACTGTTGAAAGCAGGAAGAGGGGTCTGCAGCGAGGGCTTGGCTCCGGACGTCATGGTGACCTCAGCACCTCCTCCAGCGATGAGGAGCTGAAGGACCTGTTTGGCCCAGCAGAGCAGGGCTCTTGTCTGGCTGACCCCCCAAGCCCTGTGCACTTCAGTGCCTCCCCACCACACAAACTCAAGCCCCTGGTGCGCGCCCAAACCCGGCCCATCATCCTGGCTCATTTTGATCAGCCGGTGCCCTATAGAAAGCACAGACAGGGTTACACAGGGGAGCAGGGACGGCCCAGCCTGGATCTAGAGAAAATGCAACAGGTACTCTTTCTTATTGTTCCTTCTCTTCAGAGTGAACTGTACTGTTTGTGGTTTTTGAAATGTGTTTTTTGTAGCTTTATGCATTACCATATGTATAGTTGTGCTTTTGTCATCATTGGTCTTGCTTCTTTTACGTTTAGCTTACGCTAGAGGTTACAAGGTCACTTATGATGCTTTCCGTACTTTCAGGAAGCACAATTTTCATTAGCCTCTGAAATGACAGTTGCATGTTTACATTTATAAATAGTCTAAAATAAACCCTCATAATGCACATTTTTGGGAATGCAGTAAAATCATATTACATTATTTGGGAATCCTAACAAGCAAGGAGAGGTAATTTTAATTGATTCAATTCAAGTCCTCTTCCTGTGCTTTAGCGGGTACTGCCAGGTAGATCAGAAACCAAGGTGCTTGACAGTATTGCTCCAGCTGCACCAACTGTTACTATGGCCTTCTGTTGGAGAAATGTGTTGTGTACAAGAATGACAAAATAATAACTTTTGTGCTGCTTTGATAGCCAGGTGGGGGCTGGAAGAAGAACTGCTGCCCCTTCGAAAACATGCCAAGGGAGAATCAGGGGAAGGTTAGCAGATAAATTGGAGAAATCAAACAAGCAGCAAAAAAGAACAAAATAAATAAGCATAACAAAATGACTACTACTAATTATTATCATAAGTGCAACTCTGAAACAGGCTGGTCCAGTGATAATTAAATCCAATAGTCGGCAGGCTCACATTGTAGGAGGAGGGTGGTCCGGGGAGTCCATATGTCTCTGGCAGTGTGTGGAGTGGGCGAACAGATGATGAGGTACAGGGGGCAACTTGCAGCCACAGACCCACACAACGGGGAGCAGGGGGGGCCCGGTCAAGTGGAATGGGAAAGATGCACTGGGAACAATAGGGGGCCTTTATCTGATGGCTGCCACACATTAACCCTTCACTAGAAGCCTGTTTAAATATGGGGAACCGGCGGCAGACAGGAACAGCTAATACATCAGTGGCTGTCTATAGTACATAAGACCATGAGAGGGGTCGAACAGCCTCCTCTCATTTGTTACCTAGCGTGGTTGTTTGGTAGCTAGTAACTTAGTGATCCAGGTTTCACATTTGTAAAGATCACATTTTCATATATCATACAGTATTATTATTTTTATTGTCTTAGTGGGAAATAGTTTACATCATACAAAATGCCTTGGCAAGCAACAAACTCAAAAATATTAACAAAATGGTCATGACTCCATTTTCAAATTCCGAGGAAGTAACATCACTCAGCTCCAAAACAGCTGCTACGTATTCCTCGTATCACAAAATCAAATGGAAGAGCAGGGCAAACATAGGTTAAACCAACTCCGCAGACTTGATGACATATTTCAGGAAAAGAATTATAGAAGAGTGGAGGAGAGTGCATAGCCCACCTAGCAAAATGTTTTTTATAAGGCTTTTGTGCTGCTCTGCTCAGCTCAGTTCATGTGAGTGACATTCCCGTTCTGGCTCCCCTTTTTCCTGCTGGAGTGCAGAGGAGGGTGAGGGAAGCCGGGGGGGAGGGGGGCATTTCTGAAATTGGATAAGCAGCAGATCTCAAGACTACACAGGCTTATAGAAAAGTTCTATTTAAAAAGTGCTTCTACTGTCTGCTGTAGAATGGGCAGTGAGGGTAGGCCAAACTCTGAACTTCATGTGTGAGTTTATTTCCAAAGACGAGGGGCTGGAATTCCTACTGTCTAACCCAAACCCTAACAGTTGGCCTTTAACCCCTGGCCCACTGCCTGTGGATGCCCCACAGCTCCTACTAAGTTGTTATCTGACTGAGGTTCTCCAGTATGGGGCAGGGAGGTCCTCTCAAGCTTGTCAAGATGTCCCCTAGTAAAACAAATGAAGCAGTTTATCACTCCCCAATGTGTAGCCTATGATTTAAATGGTTCACAGCCAATATGTGTATACAGTCCAATGCTGATTTGAAAATGTTTATTGGGGGGTGCCACCTCAAGGTACTTCACAGTTTAAAGCCCAGAAAAAATATCTGGTGTATATGTAAGTTTTATTTAAACTGAAAGGTGTGTGAGTGACATAGATGGCTGCTGCTGGGGTCACAGGGTCAAGGGTCACAGGGGCATGCTCGCCACCCTCCTATGCTAACCCTCACTGCTATTCATCTGTTCTCCTTTCTGGTTACCTCTTCATTTCTCAACAGTGACCAGGAAATCAGTCCCTGATCTGATCCTTTATTTAATTTTATTAATGTATTACTAATATAATAATTATATTTATATATTTTTAGAAAATGCTCCTGAAGAAGAACTGTGGAGGAAAAACAAGAACAATAAAGATTCGGGTAAGTCCCTCCCTAGATTACCATTTCTGGTGGATAGCTTAAAAAAATGAAAAAGATTTATATTCCATAAGATAAGATGTGCATGTGAGCCTCCATGTCTTAATGTATACATCCTTACAAAGGCATATACTGTAACCATGAAGAGAGCATGTCAAAGTGTATTCTGAGAGTGGTTTGTATAGATGTGGGCATATTGAATAAGCTGATACAATTTGGACTGTGGATCTTATGGTATGTTTTCAAGTAGAAGCATGAGAATCTGTGCCTTCTGGGGAAGGAGAGGTCTCACACTGGGACTAGATAGCAATGTATCACAGAGAGAGAACAGGAACTTTATGTGAAGTGTAATTATAAACTGACACACACGCACACACAGAAGCATCATTATCAGAGAGAAAGAAACCAAAACCTGCTCAATCACATAGGGAACAGCTTGAGGAACTCTGAGGGACTGGATTTTGGCAATGGACGGTGTATTTCCAGACGGAATAACACAACGGGGGAGCTTGTGAGGTATGACGTCAGTGTCAGCATGGATCATGTGGAGTGGAGCGGAGCGAACTTCCTTCCTCCCAAACACCACATGTGAGAGCCACACGTGGGGGGCACTGCCTGCGTCAGCATTGATTCTCCTGGCAAATCACAGCAACCCAAGCGCGCACACGCATGTACATGCACATGCACACATAAACACACACACCTGAACAGAAACATGAGCACATGCATACACACACAAACACAACCTCCTACATAAAAATTAACCAGTACATGCAGGCTTTTGAAAGAGAATGTAGAAGTAAAAAAAAAAAAAAAAGTCTGTCAAGCATCTGTTTGCAGATCACTGATTTGTGCAGAGACTGTTGGTTTAGAAATCAATTTAGGATGCTGTGAGTAGCTCTTGCTGTTTTTTGTAAAGAGCATACATCCAAAGTTGCCCAAACCTAACAGAGAGAGACGGTGACGGAGAACATTTTTGTGTGTGTGAGATTTCGTCATCTCGTCTCATATTATCGCTGTAGGAAGCAAGGATGCGTCTCGGAGCCACTGGGTCCCAAGTGACCAAGTCCAGCTGAGCTTGCAGCAGTGATGTCTCAGGCAGGCAGATTTTGTTTCTAAGGTGTTACCATTGTGTCCATTTAAAACTTGCAATTTTTAGCTGAGATTTAGTGTGACGTTTCTCCAAACTGCAAACAGTTTTACACCAGTGGTATACTTTACCAGTGAATGATTTGGAAAACAAACAAAAAAAAACTTCTATTTTACTTGAACAAATAAAGAAAATGTTAGGTGGATAGGAAAAATGGTGAAGTGTCTGAGGTCTTCTTCAGCTTTCTTGCCAACATCTGGTTTAAACACGTGTGGAGAACAGCAAACCAGCCCCAGACAGTTTTTTATCTTTCTCACCCTTGAGGAGCACAAACAAGGCCCAGCCCTGTGCCACATCTCACTCAGCCTCCAGCCCATCACACTGATTCCCTGTGGGTCTCTTTCCCGTGCCACTGCAGTGATTAATGACCAGCCAAGCCAACACTGAGATATTGAGACTGCCTTCGCAAATAAAAATAACAATTCTGTAAAAGAAAACTGAGAATAACGAGCGCTGACCATGAGAATGCCTCCTGAGTGGAGGTGTTGTATCTTCCTGCCTTGCCAAACTAATTGCACAGCTCTGCCTGGGTTTGTGACCCACGAGGGTTCACTGAAAAACTATATCTTTCCAGGCAGAATATTGGTCTTACAGTATGAGCAGAGCAGACTCCCTGACTCTGGATCAATTCCAGTCAGCGTTTGGTGGTGAAGTGCTGATTTCTGCTTGGTATGTAGGGCTGCCTCGGGATCAGCTGCTTCTCTGCTCAGCTGTTCTCTTCTGTTCTCTACTGTGCTGTATTGTTTTGCTGTACTGTGCAGTATTGTACTGTGCTGTGCTATATACATTGTGTTAGGGTGGGCTTCATTTTGTTATACTGTACTGTGTTGTTGTGCTGGAGTGTGTTATGGTGTGCTGAGCTTTATCCAGCTGTGTGAGGGATGGTGGGGGGGCAGGTACTTGTGGGTAGATGAAGGGAGAAAGCTGTGGATATGGGATATCAAACCCCAGTGCATCAGGGACGGGGAGGATGAGCTCAATTCCAAGAAAAAGCAGCAAGACAGTAATACACAAAGGGCTTTATTTTGGAAGGGAAAGGTGATGCATGGTGCAGGAGGGCTGCAACTCCTTCAGAGAGAGAGCAGGCGCTGTCTGGTGGTGCAGCCGTGGGTTTGTATGAGCGTTTGTACAGATGAGTGTTTGTACTGCATGGTGTACTAGTATGAACGTGGACATCCTGTGTGTGTCTGTTTATTTGATGTTGTTAGGATGGGTGTGGGATGTGACTTGGCTTCTGTATCTGAAGGTGTTTTATCCACCTATATCTGAAATGCATTTCTAATTACAATAATTAAATACAGTACAAGTGTGTGTTCATATATTTAACCAGTGGGATAAACGCAGGCTTCGTCCGGCTTTATCTTCCACACCACGAGGTGAAGGTCATTAGCACTAATAGTCTCCTCACCTGTGCAGATAAGAACTGCACCGGGGGAAGATGACCAGTCACATGGCACTGGACACAGACAGGCTCTTGCTACTGCAGCCATATGGATTAGGTGTGTTAGATAACGGTTTCATCTGCTTGACCTGTGATGTGATACTCTTTAATGTCACATCCCTTACCCTGTTCTGTATTCTGACTCCACGGATGAGGAAACTGATCTGACAGGCTAACTATGCAGAGCTCTCTCTGTGTCTGATGCTTTACTGAGCTGAGCAGAATCACGCTGGCCTGTGTGTGCCTTCTGCAGTGCCATAAGAGTCCATTCTGAAACCTGCAGTAGGCCTGCATATTTAATATGTAATGTACAAACTAAGGATCTATATCAGGGGTCTGAAACACCGTTCCTGGAGGGCCAGCGTCTTGTGGCTTTTGTTCTAGTCAAGTTTCCTGTAATTTAATTGCAGATTAGCAGATTAACTGGATACATTTAATACTTCTCTTCAGGCAGCAAAATAGGATATAAGTAGAAGATGGGCCACCTTGATTTGAAGTGATTTTAACCCATCATTTGTGTACAATTTTAAAACATACATGTCTAATTGATAAAATATCAAGATGAATGAAATAATTGAGAGTGCTCCAGTTGAAACAGAACCTGTGTCCAAGACACTGTGTCCCAAATTCCAGGAACTGAGATTGAGACCCCTGGCCTACATCCAATAAAAATACATTTATTAATATTTCAAAATATGATTGGACACCTTGTATGATTTTTGCATACAGGACTGTAAAATGTTATGTACAGTAAAGAGTCTATAATGCTCTACAGGCCAATATCAGTGTGAGGTGTGTTGTGACTACAGCTGAACAGGGACTGAGATGTGGAGTGGGGTGTGGGAAGGGACATGGGGGACGGTGGTGTGCAACTGGGCCGAGTCCTGGGCTCGGACATGATCAGATAAGAAGCCTTGTCCTGTCGGCACATTCCTGGCTGCCTGCAAGGCAAAACGCTATCATCAGCTGTGCAAGCCAGAGAAAGCGTGGCGTCTGTGCCAAGTCATACAAGCCATTTCCTGCTGTTTTTTGCTGATGAAAATTACTTGGGCGGCTAATTTTAGAAACCTTCTGACCAGTTCGGCCTCCTGCTTCTTCTATAAACTGAGGTTTCCTGCCCTCTCCAATTTCAAACAACTCCTTTGCAGCTCTGTTTCTTATTTATTTATTTATTTATTATTTCTAGATGAAAATCAAAATGAACAAATCCTGTTCGTCTGTTGCATATTAAATAGGGTTGCTTTTTTTCCTTTTTTCCCTGTAAGTCTTGTAACTCTTGATATTTTCACAAAAAGTCAACTTTTTTTGTTGTCTGATTTACTTTTTATTATTATTAAAGACGTATTGAAGCTCCCAATGGGGATGACCGAGTGTGTTCAGGGAAGCAAACAAAAAATAAAGAAAAAAAACAATACAAACAGAAAAACAAACCACTGACCGTTCTGCCATTAAATAATAAAGCAAGAATAATGTATAATACTTTCAGTGAGAGGGAACCATTTTTTAAACCATTCACTGTATCTGAAATAATAGTTTACAGATGCATGTAAATCCAATACTAACTCTAAGTCAAAACAGACAAACAAACAACAAATGTTTTGTTTTGAATTAACACAAGCCAACAAGGATTCCATTATACTGGGGACTTCAGACAGTCCAGGTTTTTTATATAATTGTAATAATCATATAATACTGACACGTCTTTTTCGTTGCTTTTTGAATATGTGAGTGAATATGTGATTGAACGTCATCTTGTGCATTGATGCTCTGTATCAGAAAACATACTTCAATGTATGTGTTTAATGATAAATAATGACACAACATCATTTTGGAGTTGTGGTAAAGAGCAACACTTCTCCAAGGATTCATGAGGGGTTAGAAAATAAGTACATACCCGCTTTAAAAAGGAATGCTGGTTAGGCAATCAAAGCATTTTAAATAAATGAGATAAAGAAGCTAATTAAAAACCCCCAGGGACACAGCAATTGCTTGTATTTACTCATGACCCCCGTGTGATGGCAACTTATCGTGTTCTTGCACTCTGTAAGCCCTTAATCTGGGGCAGAGGAGAGCTATACAGAGGCTATTAATACTGCGCCCATTTAGATAATAACATTAACCTCTTACACATGCAGGCTTCTTGGCCAGGGGTCAGTGGTGAGATTTCAGTGTCCTGTGGCAGGCTGCCCATATTTATATAGGGAATACTACAGCGTAACGATCAATTATGGAAGTTTTTTTGGGTCACTTAAATTGGGAAGAGTCTGCAGAGTTGTTTAAGAGAACTGTGGAGGAAAAAACTTTTTATTGTGCCACTCAGCTGTGGAGAATTCTGCAGCATGAATAAAAAGAGCTAATCATTCTAGAATTACAATGCTGAGAACTCTAAGCATTATTGTAGATGGCTGCTACAGCACTGGGAGTCTCCATTGTTCAGCACTGTGCTGGTCTTAGAAGTAACATTGCATGCTGGGAATATTGTCCCTGATGATCCTTACATTTCTATCTGGTAGAAGCTTCTGCCTGTAGGAGCCCCTTTTCCCTAGAGCTGTAGGCGGTGCAACTCGCTGATTGTTGCTCTTGGTTGGTAATTAACCTTAAAGCAAGGGGTGGGGGGCTTCCTGTAGGGCTATGTTGTGTTTCTCAGTGTAAGGGGCGCCTGACTTCCCCCTGGTGATGAAGCACAGCTGTTTTCACTATGATTCACATTGTTAGGCTCAATAATGTTACTTGGCAATGCATTGGGATAACTGTCAAGCCATGTGGTGGATGGTTAGAATCGGTATGTGTAGGAAGATGGTGAGCTCTCATGGGCTGAGGGGCCAGTTGTTCCTCTCGTGCAATTAAAGAGACAGCTGGCTTAACTGCACGCTTAATTCATAAAGGTGCTGATTGTACCAAAGATGGACTGTCCTGACATTGCATATGTATATGCAAGAATTAGATCTAGTGCAGTAAATTGATGCTAATCCTGCTAAACATGGACCATAAATGTCTGCTTCCTTATCTGATCCACACAAAGAGGTTGCAGTGGTTATTCCCATCCAAGGTATTAACTTCCTAATGCTGGTCATTTACGCCTTAATTACCCAGTTGTTTTAGTGCTGATGATTCACAGATGCCCATAAAACTTACTAGACTGCACTGTGGCTCCCTAGGAGGGCTGAGCAGCCCTGGTATAACCTTCCACCTTGAACAATTAGGTGCTACGCAAACCCAGTGCCATCACACTGCTTTGAATCAAAACCTTCTTGTTTCCTTTTAGAGTCTGAGCGGCAGCCGCCCCCCTCCCCGGTACGCCTACGATCCCTCCATCTTCGCATTCCGTTCGCTGAGCACTGCCCCCCCCTGCAGCCCTCTGACGCCCCCCGAGGAGCCGCCATGTGCCTGAGGAAGACCACCCCAACCCTCTAACATCCACGTTCAGACACCGGAGAGGACCGAGGGAAATCCAAGAACTGTGGCACTGCTGGAAAGAAAAGCTGTTGGTTTTCTCGTACAGGGCCCCTCATCAATTTTCAGAACCCCAACCAAATTAATGAGAAACAATAGTTTATTGATATTGTTAGTTATTAATTTAATTGTGCCCTTTATATTATTAATGAAGCGGGCTGCAAGAAGCTTGAAGACATAAAAAAGTATCTCTGGACACTCTCTCACTCAGGAATCTAATTATAAAAAAGAGAAGCAGTAAACAGACTGGTATCAGGTACAGGACAACAGAGGAAACCAACAAGAACCCGATGGTTTTGATTCTTCAGGGTCTGATCAAGACTATTTATTAACAAGAAATGAAAGAAAATCATTATCAGGAACTAGCTTTCCTTCCTGGGAACGTGGGGTTTTTATTGTCACTTTGGTAGGCCTCAGGGCTCAGACAGTACTGTCCTCAGTTTGTGGCCTGTGATATTCCAGATTTTTGTTCTAATTATTATCTGTTGGCCTGCTTTGTTTCTCAGCTCTTTTCCATCAGTCTAAAATCTCACTGCTGGCCTTTAATAGGGCGAAGGAGTGTTTGAGTGAGGAAGACAATTGTTGGAGCCTCCAGTTTTCCATGGGCATTTTGGGTTTACATACCTGCTTTTAAAACATTTTCATAAGGCAGTTTCTTTGTCTCATATAAAATATAATACCATCCAGTTTAGAGCTTAAACAAGCCGGATGAACATAAAATATGTTAAGAGAATTACCCCTTTTGTCGTGTTTTAAATCGGAGCATAATCATGCATGCAGGTTTGTTCATCTCAATTTGGAATTCTCTCATTTAAAATGATCTAGATCTCTAGATATAAATAAATGTTCTTTGTTCAATAGCAATCCCCTACATTTTTAAGATTACCATGCACAATTATATATGTGAAAGGTGTGCACTGTTGCTGTTTTCAAGCACTGGGGATGTTCTAAGGTAAAACAGACTGAAGGCAACAAAGTAGAGATAGCTTCTTATTCCAAACATATGTCATGACTTGGCAAATTATGAACTTTACTTTTAAAAACCCAGCCTCATAGCAACTTACTTCCCTGTGGGCTCTTGCAGTTTCTTCCTTCTACATGCTCTTCTCCCTCCCCTATACATGCACAAAAAGGAAAACCTGAAAAATAATCAAACTAACAAAAAAGAAAAAAAAAACAATGAAGCACCTTCATGCCTTGACCTCTGCACACACTTGAGTTCTGCTTCGGGAAATGAATGTAAAAATGGAAAGTTCTGAGTTAACGAGAAGCACATGAAAAACGCTTTTCCATTTAAAAAAGGTATTTATGCACATTGAATGTATCCTTTTACCGACAATGCAAATGTACTAAAATCACATACCTTACATGTTGCAAGGTAACTGTAGCAGAGTACGTTTGCAACTACATTGTACTACTAGCAAGAAGGCTTTTTCTTCAGTGACATTCTTTTTGTGTCGCTTGCATTCCATCCTTGAAAATATATGACTTGTGATCACATGATGATGTGCTTCCAGTTATTTTCCTGCTGCTTATTTATTTGTTGGATTTTGTGATTAAAGAATCCACTTTCACACTGCCCCCGGCCCGGGAGTAGATATCACACACTAGACGATACGAGGGTACAGCCTCCTGCAATATTAAACGTTTAAATTGTATGAGACGGCTGGAATTGATTTTCCGACGCTATCATACGCTGCCTGAGACAGCTGGTAAATCCATTGCTGTGTGTAATGGGCTTTTGGGAGGTGGATTAGAGAGAATAAACTATGTGCTGTCGCATGCACATCAGTTTTCATACTCGCACCAATACAGACATCCTGAAGAATAAAAGATAAGGGTGTAAGTTGCAGTTTTCATTATTCCTTCTTTAACCTCCATTCTGCACTTCATTTATATGAACAGGTAAGGATCTCAATATCCTAAACTGAAAAAAGAACTTGCCATGAAAGTGTTTGCCAAAGATGGTTTACAATACATGCTGCTTTACATATCCTCAGGGGTGAGAGCGGGTGTAAGGTGTTGTTAGAACAGGGTGAGAAGAATCTGACTTTATTCGCCAGCACTGCTCTCATCAGTGCATCAACTATAAGGCATTTTTCAATAGGCAAGCTCTATCAAAACAGATATCACAGGGCTATAACTGGGTGTTGGTGACCTGATTGAAAGCAAGCATGTATGATACTACTGATTGCAGTGAGTTTAGAGAACCATGACTGATAAAACTGATTATCTAGTAACCACCCAGCCATTTGTTTCTGTCCCAGGATCTGTCCCAGGCCCCACACCGAGCTGAGAAAGTTGAAAGATGGGTCAGCGTGTCCTTCAGATGAAATTGCAGGCCTGAGCAGGGGCCGGGCGGTGCGTAGCTCCCCTCTAGGTGACAGGAACAGAGCAAGCTGTCTGTGGTGTTGGCAGGAAACCACCCATGGCTGGGGAGGGGAGACGTGTGACTGGACTGTGTGTTTGTGTGCAGGAAAGACAGCGCTGTTATAAGGGCCAGAGAGAGAAGCGATCAGGCCAGAGTATTTTCCACACAGTGATGGTGGTGGACCAGCTCCAACATCGGCCGTTCTGGAGTCCTCAAATGTGAGAACATGCAGTGAGGGACAGTAAAAAAAAAAAAAGAGGCCTCACTGCCTCAGGACCTGACACCAGTGCAGTGTAGTGAGGGGAGCTGGGAACCAGTAAGGTCTGCATGGACACAGTGAGTTGAAAGACAGGGAGAGAAGGATTTAGAAAGTGCAACACTATATCATCCTTAAACCTGTCTAAATATTACACTGTATTGCTTTACTATATTTATTTAATGTTTACATCCTGATATTTTCTTACTTTGTGAAATGTGGTCACAGCAAATAACTTTCAAGATAAGTTAACCTACAGTGTGATCTCTATTCAAACTCTGATACAAGAGATTGCAAACAGCAACTGCCATCCCAGTGCAGGTGTTTGGTGTTAAAAGGTGTGTGTGGGGGGGTTGTTTAACAGGTATACTTATGCATTTCTTGGCAGACGCCCTTATCCAGGGCGACTTACAACATAAAGTGCAAACAAAGTGCAAAAATACAGTGAAGTACAAGGCATCAATCATTACAAATTCAATTTGAATTGCTGTTTTAGCTAAATTGAATTTGTAATGATTGATGCCTTGTACATCACTGTATTTTTGCACTTTGTTTGCACTTTATGTTGTAAGTCGCCCTGGATAAGGGCGTCTGCCAAGAAATAAAAATAATAATAATAATAATATATATTTACACAATATCATAACAGACTCACCACAAATACAAGCTATTGTATTGACATATACAGATTTTCTTTTTTATTAAATGAACATCAGTAACAAAATATACAGCAATAACAACCTGATTGACTTCTAAGATATCAGTCTACAAGATATTTACATTGTAAAAGATGCATCTTCCAACATATTGGTTTGGATAATATGGTGGGCTAACCTAACTGTGCTCTCGGCTCTCACCCCACACATCTCAAATACCAGAAAGAGCAGATGTTGTAAGGGGTGGAAAAAATAAAAGGAAAATCACTTTTGCAACTTAGGGTACCTGAACAAATAGAACCAAGCCCGTCAATCAAAAATCAGCTCAGCTCTTTCTTAACTGCATATAATCAGCCTGCAGCCTCTTTCTGTTCCACATCAGATCAAATGGACGATACTCAAAACATCCATGCAATTCGTTGCATTTCTGGCAGGCAACAATGAGAGCATCCATGGGAATGGAGAACGAGATCCCCCTCACCTTCTGTCCCCAGAAGAGCTGAGGGTTGACACTGCCTACTCTGAACAGAAGACTTCTTTTTCAAACTCCATCGGTCCAACATCTTTAGCAAGTTGTATAAATACACAAGGTATATATATTTAATTTCAAAGCAGAGAAACTGATGCATTGTTACAGATACATTGATACATTGATTTTCCAGTTTTTTAAGTAAAGAAAGCCAGTGCAGGGATCCTGTTACGCTTGTTATCTGGCAGACCGAACGCTACCTGGGGAGGTATTTGGAGGCCCAGTAATGGGGGCTTTTGCGAGTCACAATGCATATGGAACTTCCTTATGTCCAGCGAAGCTTAGGCTCTGATGGTCTGGGAAGACAACAGCATGCACACACACACATCTACATACATACAGTCATCATCACAGGCTCTTCTAGTAGGCTTTGGTGCAGAGAGGAGTCGGTGTCAGTCATTGACTCCACGTAGTGCTGTAACAGAGCCTGTCCTAATTATAGACACTGACTGAAGAAGCCTGCTCCCGCTGCTGGCCTTTGGGAACAACTACGAGGAAGCAAACTCCCACAGAGTGTTAGTTCTCCCAAGCAGATGGTGGGGAAAACTGTGACCGGAGGAAAATGCATCAAGAAAATGAGTAAGTGCTAGTGTCCCGTCCCGTCCCCCTCTGTATTCAGTGCTGAGTTCACAGCAAGTGATGCCCAGTTTGGTCGGTGGCTCGGAGCTCAGTAGCCGTACTTTTCGTTGAGGTGAGTGCGGCCATCTCCGGTCTGACCTGTCAGGACAAACAGGAAACAGTGCTCAGCCCGGCATGGTAGAGACCTGGTTTATATTGATTTTACAAACAAATGCTGTACATGTGAGGCAGACAATTTCAAAGCCTGCTGAGCCCCGCTTCACTGGCACGTGTACTTTCAACAAATGTTTGCAATTTTTTTTTTTTTTTTTTACACTTTCCTACCTTTAGGAAAAGGCTGTACGACAATTTTCCTATCGGTTACATGCAAATACCTAAGAACTATCTGATTATTTGTGGATGTATCCTTATCTCAAAGCAATGCTGGAACAATTAGGAATGAGCTAGCCTCAACTCCTCTAAATTTTTTTATTTTATTTTGGTTTATTATTGTAAAGAAACTACTTGTCTGCACGAGACTTATTTCCCCAGTGCTCAGCAAACAGTTTATCTCAAGCCTGTAGTGACAGCAAAAACACGGGCCTCCCTTGCACTTCATTGTGAGAACCCACAGTGCGGCAGAGATAACATTGAGAATCACTTTGCCGTTAGTACATCTCACCTCACTTAAGTTGCCTTGTGTGTAAATCTGCTTATACTGAAGGTAGGTGATTCAGATCTGATTAATTGTAATGGTATTAAAAAAAAAAAAAAAAAAAAGTGAAGATTAACAGAATATCAGTACTTTTACTGTTTTGCACATCAATACTGGCTCTTGATCCACCATCAATCATTAATAAAACTTCCGAAATCAAGCGAACTTTGCATCAGGGCTGATCTGATGGCTTTTGCTCAGTCAGAACATAAATTCTCCTGGAAATGTTATCTTTCCAGGAAAGCTGGCTTTGATGTGCATTCTGTAGCCCCCCCATAAAATTCCATCTTAAATCCCCCTCAACATCTGCCAACTATACAACCTCAATTTACCCACTTGAATTACTCAAAACAAACCAAAAATACTGACTAAGAGGCGTCTGCCAAAGGTTGCTGCATGAAACTGAAAAATGCATTTGTGTAGGATCCTTTGGACAAGAGCTTTCTTCTTTCCATTTTACAGCACATGTACACACAAAAACTCTTTCTCTACGCCGATTTGACTGTGGCAACGAAAGACATGAGACTGATCTTTCAACTGTACTGACCAGACCAGCTATTCAGTGCTCCAGATGTCAAGGCAAGTCTTTGGACACACATTAAACTACACAGCATTATTTATCTTGTTTAATGTTGTATCATGACTCTGACATTAAACTGAAAACAGTAATATAACCAAGAAAAACTCATTCTTCAGGGGCAAACAATCCTTAAAAACCTTCTCCATAGTAGAATGAATCGCAGTGTTTTGATACAAAGTGCAGTGACCTGTGAGCAATGTTCTGCTGTTTGTGTCACCGTTGCCCATAACTACAGACAAGCCATTTGCATTTCTATCAAACTGTAGCTCTGTTCTTAGTGTGTTGATTCATAACATCCATATACAACTAAAATCCACACAGCCAGCAACAAAACACTGGAGTGGTTTACACTGTCACCCTTGGATATAAGATTATCTATGTATTTTGTTCAGGAACGGTGCCAGTCTTGCTGTACCTGAAGGTGGCACCCAGACGCTGTAGTTGGGGTCATCCTCAGGGTACTGGCCAGCAAGGAGGGCAGTGGGTGGCTGTAGGGGAAGAAAGAGAGGTCACACACTGGGACTAGACAGCAATGCAACAATGACTGTACAGGAACTTCACAAGTATTGTAATTGTAAACTAACAAACATACACACACACCACCATCCTCTATAATTAAAATGGTGGCTGAACTTCCTTCTGATCTGTAACACGTACATATAGAACACGGAACGGTTCTAGAAGTGATATTTTTGTTCCGTGCTGCTGCTTTAAATCCTGCCTACATGTTGTACGGATATCTAGCATGATAGAAAAAGCCAAATAATTCAAATAATTAGCAAGCAAGATACATGTCTTAATGACCAAAAGTGACAGGGAAAATAATCCCACTCTGCTGGGGCCACGCATCATCTTCTTCTTGTGGGATGTTTTGGTCTCCGTCGCTCTGTTGCTGTGAGTCTCCCTGGGCGCTGTGGGCAGAAGAGACCCAGACATGAGCTGGCAGGGCACAGACTGACCCTTCGCACTGCCGCTCTGAACATCATTATTCTAAACTTGCAACATTCCAAAATCTATTTTACTCTATTTAAACTGAAGGCACTTAAAAAAAAAAAAAAAACAGTTCTTTAGCTCCCTCAGTTACCCGCAGGTGTGGTGTCAGGACAGGAGGCTACAGCTTGAGGGGGGGGCACCTCTCCTTCCGTCGTGTCGGACCTCAGCTCTGCCATAGCTGTGTGCCCATCACCGGAGCTGCTCCCTGAACACAGACACACACAGGCAGGACACGTGACAGGTTACAAATACGATTCTAGCCATGCTTGTTTGGATGCTTAGCACTTTAATAAGCCAAGAATCTTGTTTAGATGTTATTTATCTTTTTTAAAGGACCCTGAGCAGTTTATTGTAGAGTCAAACAGCTCTCTGTGTGAAGAAGCACTCCTGTTTACTGTCCTGATTGTTCCTATGTTTAGTTCACAATTGTGCTGCTCATTTCCTTGTATCCCTGTTGATGATATCCTTGGACAAGCATTCTCTCTCTTTTTGTTTTTAAATACCGGTCAGGACTGACAGTGGGCGGAGACTGTGCTCCTCCAATGTGTTCATTGACCTAATATGAATACACCATGATAATGAAAACTACAAATGCTTCGGTTTAATACCAGCACTTCACCAAGATATTGCGCTGTGTGTTTAGAAAACCCATTATGAGTTCTCTAAAGGAAAATAGTTTCTTGAATAATAAAACTATGTGTCAGCAAACCATGGATCCCAAGGAAGGGCAATATTGTATGATGTTAATGACTCCAGCAAATGTTGGATGAAAACACAGATGACAACAGAGGCCTGAGTCCTGAGAGCTTCTCTCTGCAGCTCCTGCCACCTGCTGTCTAAAAATGCTACTGCAGCTACAGTCAGGGAGCCCTGGGTGACACGTGGCTATGCCTGATCTACAGTTCTCTTGTGATGTGGGCTGACCTGGGTATTGGATATTAGGCATTAGTGTATTCTGTCAATTGCTTGAGGGGCACAGTGGTCAAACCCTTCCCTGCAGTGCAGTGTAATGCATCTCAGGCTTAAGGCTAGTTTAGGCACTTTTTTTTTTTTTTTTTTTTAGCTTTTGCAACGTTTGCGTTTAAACTGCCCGGAGAGCTTAGCAATGGGTTTAATATATCGGTGATAGTAAGGGATAACACTCGAACCCTCACCCACAGTGCTGTGTGTCTTGGGCGTATCGTCTCCCTGCAGTGCTTGGCTGGTTTCCTCTGGCTCCAGTCTGTCTGTCTGCAAGTCCTTTGTCCTTGCAGCTGCTTCCTCCTCCTCCTCCTCCTCTTCCTCTACCTCCCCCGTCGAGGACAGCTCCTTCATATTGAAGAGCTCCGGGGGCAGGTCTGCACGCTTCGGGGGCAGGCGCTGCAGTGAGGACAGGGCTTTGACTGTACAGCCACACGCTAAACAGCCTGAACAGCAGGGTTTAACTGTCTCGGCAAAGCACAATTCCCCCCCGGAACAGATTTAAATACGGCGTCTTCTGTGAATTAGAGGGCTTGGTGCTCTGTGCCCGTCCCGAGCGGAAACCTCGCTGTGTACCACGAGACATCTTACATTTCCCCTCAAAGAACTCCAAACTGAGCCGATACATTTCCTTTACTTGAAAGACATGTCTACACGGATCACTAAAGACCAATAAGCACCGTAAGACATTCCTGGCTGGCTGGCAGGAACCAAGAGAGACAGCTGCTTGTATCACATAAATTATGTACTGGTCAGTACTCCTAACTGAACCTCACTGAATGAAGGCTTTAAATACCTGAGCTAATTGGGTGCCCCCCAGATAGCAGTTAATAACTGTTCTTTCTTGGCCTGAAGGCTGCCCCTCACTTACCCCTATTGTGCCAGTTTTCAGCCTGAACTTGCTGCCCCCTTTCATGGCTCCAAACAAGGGCAAAGACAGTTTCTTGGGCTTGTCTGTCTCTGTGGACTGAGTCCTGGCCCTGAGGAAAGAAATTAACGAAACAATCTAACACTAACAATCTCTTTCAGCTTGATTTCTGTCACATTCTTTGAAAAGACTGAATATCTAATGGAGATTGTTAATCTAAAGGAAGTTGCTAATTGAGAAAAGCAAAAATTCCCCACATTAGTGCCACTTCAAAATGCAACAAATGCAAATTAAGAAAATGCAGAATAAGAATAAATTATATAACAGCAGAGCTCAATACAAAATAAATCTAGGCCTTAACTAAAGCCACTAGGTCAGTGTCCTTTAAATCGAGTCCCTGAAGGACAAAGAGCTTCTGGTTTTAATTCCACCTGAGCCGGTAAATTGAACTGATAATTGTTTACTTAACGACTGAACCAATTCATCTTCTTTCCTAGGTCTAACTCAAGTGATGATTTAAAGAGAAGTAGAAGACCTGGACTGAAGAACTCTTCCCTAACTTCCCCTAAAACAGAAATCCTTTTTTAAAGTAACACAGAAAACCTAGCAAAAATAACAGAACAAGGTTTTAATGGAGTGCAGTGTCCACAGTTTCATGCACCCCACCCCCCCATCCCAGCCAGCACCAGTTCTTCCTGCCCCCCATCAGCACCACCGTCTCCTGCACAAGCCCTCACCCCAGCTGCAGTGAGGGGAGCTGGGTGGGCCGCGTGATCTCCACCAGTCTGCGCAGCCGCTGCTCCTCCTTACGCAGCTCTGACATGCGGACGTGGAGTTTCCTCCGCGCCACGCTGTCCAGCTCACTGCCGCTCCGCACGGCGCTCATGAACACTTCCAGGGGGTCCTCTGAGGAGGCCTGCGCTCCAGCTGGGGAAGGGGGGTGGGGGGGGGGGACAGAGAGAGATGTTGTTACAAGATCCAAGGGTATTGATCTAGCCTCGACCTCATTATTCAGTTTAAAATGTCCACTGATGCTAGAGTTGCATTTACTCACTTTTCCCTGAAGTGCTGAGTTTCTGCTCGGTCTCAGCCAGCTCCTTCTCCAGCTTGGACAGCTTAGCCACCTGGGAAAAACGGCAGTGAGTGAAACCGAAAAACCAGGTCCGAATTATCACCAGTTAAAACACCTCACTTGCTTCCATTAACAATTTCATCCAACGCTGCCCCCTCGGCCCTCTCTCTCGCTCTCCCTGCGTACCAGCGACTCATAGGTGTCCGGCTTCTCCTCAATCTTGCCGGCCTTCTTCATGCGGTCCGTCCTCTTCTTCTCCACTACGCCCGTGCGGTCCAGGAAGGTGTCATCATCACTGTCGTAGAAATCCTCATCCTCCCAATTCTTCTTCCTCCGCTTGCGAGACACTGGCCACAGCGCAGCCGAGGCACCAACACAGACAACAAATATACATGAAAAAGTATTGAGAAAAAGAACGAGAAGCTAGGTGGCCACCAGTGTTTTCACTTCTGCCTTCTTTAAAATAACACTGAAGCTTTCTTTGTTCGGCATTTTCACTGATATGGCAAGGGTCACAACTCACGGATTTGTGTAAAATCACAAATATTATATATTTCTTATAGCAAGTCTTCTAAATGTCACCCCACATAGAAACAGAATAATTAAGCATCAGGGAGCTCAGGATGAGTAAACGCAATGACCCACACAGAGAGAGACCTGCTGCTGAGCTGTGAGCACTTCTCCAGGTTGGCACCTACACACACATCGCACGTATGCACACACACTGTATGGGCTGATCCTCAGGGGACCAGACAGACACTGTACTATCCTGCCAGTGTGTAAAAATAATCTATATGGAGCTACTTGTGTATGTGTTTAAATGTGCAATACTGCCACCCACTGTCTCAACTTGCTCTGATGTGCCATATTTTCAGGAAGGTGGGTGAACATGGAAATGCAGTAGTGCACTGTGTAAGAACACACACTCCACTGCCGTGACATGTCTATAGTGCCCACCTGCCTCCTGGCGCAGGAGCCCCCGGGCCTCCAGGATGCGACAGGCCTCCAGAGCACACTGTATGGCGGCCTCCTTTTTCTTTCCAGTGTGGGTCACCTCGGCCACCAGCTGCTTCCCCACTGCATCGTCCACTGGGAGACTGGGGACAGGAGACGGGGGTAAGGGCTATCAGGCATTGCTCTGCCACGTCTTTTAACTATTCAGACACTAGAGATGAGCATGAGCGAATCAGCTTTCGATTTCCCGTGGGGCTTTCACGAGTGTCACAGACAAGGTGGCTCTTTTTATAATATTCACAGAATAAGAAACGTGTCGTTATAGAAGTCAGCATCAATTCTCCCGGCGAACTCTGTCTCCCGTTAACATAATTAACTGTGCCCGATGAAGGAGAGTGAGAATGCAATTGCTGGAAAGATGGGCAAGTGATGAAGGGGGGGCTGTACCAGACTCTGCAGGTCCAGGTGCCATGGCCTTTGTCATCATACTCGTACTCCAGCTCCTCTCCTGAAACCACAAAATGTCCATTGGTGAAGGGCCTTAAACAAACATTGGCTGGTATATACTCTGTCATGACTGCAGTACAGCTCCTGGGGTCAAATACTAGAGGCTTGGAGCTGATAACATACACAGATCTTGGAGCAACAGCCATGAAAGTACTGGTACTAACCACAGAGACATTTGATGCTCTGCCTGTGTTGTTGTTGCCCTCAATATCCACAGTAAGTAGAAAGTAAACCGGTTTCACATCACCCAGGAGGACTAAAAGAGTGTATTTAACAGAAAAATAAAACATTTCCACATTTTTCAGCTTAGGCCCAGTACTACAACATTAACAACACACTACAATGACATGCATGGAGTGAGTGCCGAGTGAAGCGCAGTCGGCCTACCTTCCCTGTCAAAGAAGCCCTGCAGTGCCTTCTTGGGGTCCTTCAGGTAGAAGGCTTCCTGGTCCTCCTGGAACTCCATGGCAAAGGGGTTCTCCTCATTATCATCCTCCTCTGGCAGAGCATCCTCTCCTGGTGAAGTGGGAGGGGGGCAATGGAGAAAGAGAGAGACAAGAACAAGCTATTCAGTACACAAGGAAGGACCCCAAACCCCAGTGAAGTTGCTTCAGCTACTAGAAACCAAAGAGTGAAAAGAATGTCCTGAGATCATACAGTCTTTCTAAAGACAGCCATGCAGTCATACAGGGGTCACTGTGTACATGGGCTCAGTACAGGTGACATAACCCCTCTGCGTGATCAGCAGTGTGGAAGCCTCCCGTTCTGGGAGACCTGGTCTTTGGGCATAGCAGTTTCATCACTGTACTGTACATGGCGGGGAGCTCCACCCGGCACATGCTACACTATTTGATGGACAAGAGATACAAGCCTTGACATCTTCTGAGAATGTAGTTCCAGGTAGCAGTTCTGCAGTAGGTTTACTTCTGAGACTTTAAAGTCTAGAGAAGTGACACCAGCTATGCTAACTGTGTGCAGATGGCTTGGTTGTTGTACAATACAGGAACAGCAAGACAGACCCTATGCATCTCAGATGAGTCTCTAAAATTCGCATATGCAAAGGCTGCACTGTAAAAATAAAAAGGACAGCAGCTGACATGGTGGACCATTCTGCTGTGTTTACCCACTTACCCATTCCCCAGGAGCAGCCTGCCTCTTCGCCGGAGCTCTTCTCCTTCCTGCCCTTCTGCCCCTCCTCTTCTTCCTCCTTCTCCTCATCGGAGCCTTCGCCCATCATCCTCTTCTCCAGCTCTGCCTGCCTCTTCTTGCTCAGCTCCTTCAGCTCAGTGATGGACAGCTCGGACTCTGCCTCCGCATCAGATTCTGGCCCCTGTGGGGAGACATGCTCTCAATCCCCACAAACTGTCACCTCCGGAAGGGTATTAATCTCAAACACTATTATAAACAGCCCTAGGCAATCCATTACATATACACATAGATATATTAATATAACATTAGACCCTACACTACCAGGGATAGAAGGAAGACTTCCATGGCACAGCGGTCTGAAATTCCAGTTTAAACAGCAGGCTGGCTTATGCATACAAACTAAAACCATGTGATGAATACTTTGGATAGTGGTCAATACGACAAAACGGGTACTGTGGGAGGCATTTCATAGTTTAGTTTACCAGAAACAGGAGCCCGACGCACTGTTGCTTAAAAGAAGGATTAGTAATATATTGGATATCACTCAATAAAGATTAAAGAGAGAGCACAGGGGGAATGAGAAACAGAGAGAGTGGAGACATATTAAAATGCTCTGACACATCTATCCCCATCCCCCGTGAATCTTAGATCAAAGAAAAACAAATAATATTGATAAGCTTTTATAGGGTCGTAGAGAGAAGAAAGTGTTGAAAGTATGTGTGGATACTGTGAGAGTGTTGTTAATCTAGATAATAGGGTGAGGAATGTCAATTTTACATTTAAATGTGTAAGGGATATATTAATTGGTGATTTCAAAACTGGATTAAGATTAGGTTTATATTCCTAATAGTAAAGTTTGAAGGGTGAGAAATGTTATTTGTTTTTATTATGTAATTAGTATGTTATTAGAAATGTTAGTAGAAGACAAATGTGTGGGATGTATGCTTTTATGTAACACCGCACACGTCAATGAGTTGGTTTTAACAAAATAGATGCATTTTAATTTGTAAATGGATTGTGTCTTAATACAATAAAAATGTCAATGTGTTTAGTTGTGTTTAGAGTATAATGGGATTGTGTTTATTTTGTTCTTGCTTGCTTGTTTTCTGGAAATGGAAATGTTTTGTATTTTTTTTATTTTTTATATAATTGTAATTAAACCAATCGGGATGGATTTGTTTTAGGATTGGGGGCGGGGGCAAGAATGAGAAGTAAAATGTCAATACTGTGCAGATGTGGACTTCTCTGGTCTGTCAACTTTCCTATGTTCCTGTGACTGAGTGGGGTACAGCGGTTTGCTACATGCGGTTCCTGGAGTCCCCTGTAATGTCCAGTCAATACAGCATGCTGTGCAGCACCCTTACCTGCAGGATGAACAGCCTAGTACTTCCCCCGAACTTCAGCACATGCCCCACTCTCAGCCTTATGTAGGTTTTAGGTGGGATCCTGTTTTTGTTCACAAAGGTGCCGTGGGTGCTGCCCAGGTCGAACACATAGAAGCCCCTCTGCTCCCCGACCACCGCCTCCTCCTCCTCCGCCGCATCCCCGGCGCGCTGTCGGTACTGCACCACGGCGTGATACCGAGAGATGGAGGGGTGCTCCAGAGACACGTCGCAGTTCGGTAACCGTCCGATCACGAAAAAACTCCTCTCGGTCAGCGGCACGGTATCCAGTATCGCCCCGTTTTTCAGGATCTCAAAGGAGTAGCAGGTCTCCGCAAGGCCGCCCCACAGAGGCTCTGTGTATGGCAAGGGTGGGAAGGATTTAAACATGGGGTCCGGGGCTTTGGCAGGAAGTCTGGGTTTGGAGGCCTGAGCGCTGGATGCCGCGACAGATTTGACACTTGTGCTGCTGCTCGTCACTCCCACCACGGGCTCATTTTCCACCGCTGCCGCTTCCTGGGGGCATTTCTCTTTGGCTGCCCTATCCTTACTGCTTTCCAAAGAACCGGTATTACCATTCTCTTTGGATTCCTGAACCGCCTTCTCGATTTCTGTGTTCTCGGACTTCAAAAATTTAGCGCAACTGATCGCATCCTTAGAGCCGCCTGGTGTAGCGGCTGTGTGTTTCGCCCCGCTGGACACCGGGGCACCTGCTCTCCGGCTTAGCAGCGACGGCACGGCAAATATAGCCGGTTTCTTAAAGGGATCTTCGGTGTCTGCAGTTTCATTATTTTCCCCTCCTTCCTTCAGAACCACCTCCCCCTTTTCCTGCTGTACTCCTTCTTCCTCTGCACTCATTTCGATGTCAATTCTCTCATTACTCTGTTTCTCCGCTGCTATTGTACTTGCTGACTCTGCCATGTTTCTTTTTGGTACCACGTTAAATTGCTTCCCCTCCGCTATGGAATCAGAAGAGAGCACCACCATCAAAGTTCCGCACCAGAAGGATTGGGTCTTTATAATAAGCTTTTACATGCATAGGTCTGTAAATACTGGTTTTATTACTGTTAAAATATTGAACAATAGATGAGTTATTTCAGGAATACACAATATAAAACTGATAGCGTATTTTATTTATGGTATGACTACAGTCACTATCAACCTCATCAAATGAAGTACCGGAACTATTGTAACAGTCATTAGTGTTTCAGCACGGAGCAAAATATGAGATGGATGCAGTCTGAAAATTAGTCGATTTGTGGATTCAACAGTAAGAAATAGTTCATATTTATAAAGGTGAGTGAGGTTCTGTTTTATTATTTGCAAAATGGACTCCAGGATGTTACATATCTATAATGTGTAAGATATGTCGTTGAAGCTCTAGACTTTTCGGCAGCTCTGCGTAGTTCCTTTTGGGGTGTTTGTGGTGTAAGTTTAAAGCTACACGGTGTGACATTATCTCAGTCGTATGTTCTTAGTTTCTAGTAATGTACTTTGAAAACTATTTTACATTACATTGACAAAAATCACAGAGCTGCGATATATCCTCTTTGTACCAAATCGTTATCAGTAGGGGGCAGAGAGAGTAATAGTTGCTGCCTGTTTGTCTCCTTATTCTCCCTTACAATTGTAGGTTTACGAAAAAAAGAAAGAACAAATAAATCACGGGATACTTATTACTAACTTCGTTCCTCGAATTAAAGCCTGTATGTGATTCATTTTATTTACCCAGTGTTATTTGGTTAGTTATGATGCATGTGTACTGAAAACAAAGTCCTGTGCGTGTGTATGGTGTCTGGGAGAACACTTGCAACTGGTGCAGTACCGATGGTGGACGGAAGGATGTGTTATGCAAAAAATAAGTAAATAAAGATTGTATTTATTTTACAGTTAAATTCAGCGAGGTCCTTTCCATATGCAATACGTGATTTTCGGGTTCACCGAAAACCGTCAAAAGCAGGTGGTTGCCAGCAGATCCATTCTAGTGTAGGTACTTTGCTATAAGTAGCTCCTCTATTCATATGCATTTGCATTTGCGTGCAAATACAACCATTTTTAAATGCACCTTATTGTGCAATGCTTCCCAAAGTCTTCTGTCCTGGGAATGCTTTTTCAATCCAGCTTTCATTTGGTACTCCATATTTAAGAGCATAAGAATATAAGTTTACAAACGAGAGGAGGCCATTCGACCCACTGCACAGGGTCGACCCCCAGCGGAGGGCGGAGGGCGGGGGGGGGGGGGCAAGGTGTCAGTGTCCTCTGACCCATCGTGCTCGTTTCCATTAATAACTAAGTGATACAAGGATCCTATCCAGTCTATTTTTAAATGTTCCCAAATTTTCAGTTTCTACCACATCGCTGGGGAATTTGTTCCAGATTGTGATGACTCTCTGTGCGAAGAAGTGTCTCCTGTTTTCTGTCTTAAACAGAAATAAAAGCTTGGATGAAATCTAATACATGTAATAGTGTTATTTATTTTAAATTCAATATTACAGTCTCTCTTTCTCATCTTTTTGTAGCAGCAGCAGTGACTGTTTCGACGGCCAAACGGTCGGTATCAGGATGATGCGCTACTGGGGGGAGATCCCGGTGCCGGCTGGGCCACCCAGCCGCAGCTCTTTTGACCTGTTGCAGCGGGAGTTCCGCTCAGTGGAGGTGCAGGACCCCCCGCTGCACCAGCCCTCCGCCCAGCGCCCACGGCCCACCACCATGCTGGACGTGCCCTCCGAGCCCTGCAGCCTGACCATCCACACCGTGCAGCTGTGCCAGCATGCTCGCCGCCTGCGGAGCCTCCTCGCTACTGCACAGGGTCAACCCCCAGCGGAGGGCGGGGGGAGGCCAGAGGACACTGACACCCTGCCCCCCCGCCCCCCCACGCCTGCCCTGCCCGATGACCTGTTGCCCCTCGACAGCAAGGCCCCCCGCCAGCCCTTCCAGCTGCGCCACAGCGACCCCGAGAGCGATTTCTATAAGTGAGTCAAAAATAAATAAGGAAAAAAGGGCTGCACACACACACACACCACTTTATTAATACATTATAATGTGAAGAACTAATTACTGCATGCTCAAGACAAGTTTAAGACTGCTGCTGTCTTGCTGTGTCTGTTTATTCTGCAAAGTACACTAAATACACCATGCTATGAAGTACTGTACATTTCTTTAAAAAGTGTGTATATATTTTAATGTAGATTGCATCTCATCCTTCGATATATCCCTGTAAACACGTGTCAGGGTAGTCACAAATAGATAAAAAACATTCATTATAAATTTTTTAAACTAAAATCACAAAAAATAATTTCAAATGTTTCTTAAAGTTTCCTTATACAATGTCCATGAGAGTGTGCTGCTGTCATGAGAGTTTGTCATCAGAGTGTATGGATGAGGCTGTGCTCTGACTTCCCTGACGTCTTTGCACATCTTTTTGCACCTTTGTGCGTTCGTTGTTTCTGTCCAGAGGTAAAGGGGAGCCGGTGACAGAGCTGAGTTGGCCGTCCTGCCGGCAGCTGCTGTACCAGTCTGTGGCCACGGTACTGGCCCATGCTGGGTTTGAGACGGCACAGGAGAGCGTACTGGAGACTTTGACGGACGTGGCGCATGAGCACTACCTGCGCCTGAGCCGACTGCTGCGTGTGGCAGTGGACCGTGAGGCCCGGCTGGGGGCCACTCCCTTCCCTGACGTGGTGGAGCAGGTGTTCCATGAGGTGGGCATCGGTAGCGTGCTCGCCCTGCAGCGCTTCTGGCAGCACCGCATCAAGGACTACCACAGCTACATGCAGCAGGTGAGGGGAACACATGGCCACTACTGTGGGTATGCTCTCTTCTATTCTCCTCACTGCTTTTCCTCCTCTTCTCCTCTCTGCTCTCTTGGCTTCACCTTATATCTCCCTTGTCTTCTCTCTCCCTCATCCTCTGCCACACACTCTTCCTGAGAGGGACTACTGTGGTTGCACTGCGCACTGCGCACTGCTCACTCTCCAATCTCCACTCTCATCTCACTGCACAGCATAGATGTTGTTTTATGCTCTGTTGTCTTCCGTCAACCTTTCAATAGCTGATAAAATAGATGTGATCAGATAGTGAGAATTCAGTGTAAGGTGGTAAAATAGGACAATAATGTAGTGACAATGCTTTTCCCCACCGCGGTGCCACCTCACACACTTCCATTTCGAGCAGGTGAGCCGGGAGCTGTCGGAGGAATATGAGCGGCTGGTGAACCCAGAGAAGGCTGCAGAGGACTCCAAGCCCCTCAAGATCAAGGAAGAGCCTCTGAGTGACATTGCCTTTCCTGTCAGCGAGGAGCCTGAGGCCGACCTGGCGTCTGGGGACCAGGCCCTGCCCATTGGGGTCTTGGGGGCCCCCAGTGAAAGGCTGCCTAGTGGGCTGGAGGCAGAGAACTCCCCACATACTGCAGGTACATAAGTTTGCTTAAGTAATAACCAAAATCCAGGACTTGAGAGCAATGCATAATAATGTCTTTTTAAAATAAATAAATACATTTGAAACTGGCACCCTAGCACAGTGCTGGGCAACCCTGGTCCCTAAGGGCTGCATTGTATTCAGGTCAACTCAAGTTACTTAGTTGACCAATTATTTGCCAGGTTGTTAGCAGGTAAGGATGTAAAGATACCTACAGATCAAGTAGTACCCAGGCTGCCTGTTCTCCCATCCTGTATCATGCTCATATTAAGAGTGTAGACATGGCCTTGGCCTGAGATCCTGCTGACTGCCTGGTATGGTTTGTCTCTGCAGGGACGGCAGGCACCAGCTCTCCACTGTGGCAGTTGGCGCAGGTGAAGATGGAGCCACAGGATGGAGAGGACGGACAAGTGTCAGGGCACGGTGTGCTGGGAGGAGACGTGTTTGAGGAGCCCATGTCCACCATGAGCGAGGCCGGCCTCCCACACTCGCCCAGCGCGGCCGGCTCCGACGCCAGCTACGGCTCGCACTCCCCGGACAGCATCATGGGGGCCTCACCTGTCTTCAATCAGCGGCCCAAGAAGCGCCACAAGAAGATGTGAGAGCCAGCCTCCCACCATGTCTCTGTCAATAATATTTTCCCCTCTCTCTTTTCGTGTGTATGTGCGTACGTGTGTGTGTGTGTGTGTGTGTGTGTGTGTGTGTGTGTGCGCAAGCCTGTGCCTAGCTGTGTAAGTGTATTTGTGTGTGTTTCATTGCATCTCTTTTCCTCTCTTTCTAGCAGACCTTTTTGACAGGCTTCTTATTATTCTGTACAGCTCCAGTCTTCTTTCCTTTGCTGGATATGTGTCCTAGAACAGGTGTCTTCAAAACTATTTGTGTGAGAACCTGCAGGTTATAAAGATAAAATCCAATTAAGTTAATTAAGTTAATAATTGGTCCAATTAAGCAACAGCTCAGCTGCAGCAAAAACTTCAAGAGTTTGTATTGCAGCTCTCCACGACCAGGGTTTCATAATATGCAGAATATTGGACATTTTGCTGCAGAAAGGTTTAGATGGTAAATACATGTATTTCCATCTTTTTGAATGATGTTTTGCTGGACATGTGTAGCACCAGTGCTCCTATTGGAGCTAGTACTTATTAGATTTGTTGTTCTCCTTCCTATTGCTAGTTTGTATATGAAAGAACACACATTATAGGTGAACAGATTAATTCCTTTCTGTTTGTTCAAGAGTACTGAAAAGTGCAGATATTAATTGACATGAGAGAAAAATAATGATACCAATGGCAACATTGCAGTTTAACTGAAGACTACAGCATACATCTATACAACTGTGAGAAACATCTGCATAAGTGCTTGTAACATCTGCATAACTGCTTATAACTTACTACCGGTGTCTCTGATCAGACAGTAACAAGCCCCACTATTAGCAGAACCAGTGACCCATTGATAAAAGCTGATATATTTGCATATTAACTTGGGGTCCATTTTTCTTTGTTTGTGGGATGAAATATGTTGAAGAACAATAAATATTTTTTTGAAAATTTGTAAATATTGACTTCTTAATTAAATGAAAATTGGCCGGTGGGTTAAAAAATGTTTGATGTAAACCTGCCTGTGAAACAGCTTAGTTGTGGTAATAATGTCATTATATGTCATTTTGTTACAGAAGCAAATCTATTAATGTTTTATTTTTTCTTAACGAACATTTTAACCAACATTGTAAACCAGGTTATAATATTGAATCAACTGCTAGTCTTCTTTTATGGAGAAAATGTACATCAAATACAATTACACTATAAATGTTTCCTCCGATATTTGCTCTTTATGCACCAGCTGTATATACAAGCAGCTTTTGTAATACTATACAAGTTTGTGGTTTCTAACATAAAGTAAATTAAAAATAAACAAAACTGAACTCATACTGTACAGTAATTATTTGTTGGCATCGCTTTAGTGTGTGAAGGCACATTAATCAACAGGGAATAGTAAATCAATTCAAATGTGCACGTCTACATGTAAATAAGTGAACTGCCAAATTATCTTTTTCTAATTAAGAAATTATCCATCTTGGACGTAAATAGAATTTAATCTCTGAAATAAATCACAACATGAAGCAAGTATCTACAGTTAATATTGTTCATTTTGATATTTACAGTTGCTCCATATATGTCTAATTATGCAGTGCATTACAGTGAATCTGGAAATACTCATGGAAATGTAATTCTGCAATTGAAAGATCAGAAAAATACTACAGTGGAATTGAGCTAGAATTTAAATTAAACAAGTATAATTGATTGACCCCAACTCTGCCAGGCACTTGACAGAAAAGCAAGATTGTCCTTAAAAAATGACTTAAAAGCAATGTGTAAATAATATTTATTAAATCATACAAATAATTAGAAGTTGAATAAATTATAAACAAGGGATTCTTGCCTCATAAAATGAACAGAATTCTATTTGTCTTTTGAAAACATTCAAATAGACCATTCTTAAACTCAAAGGTAGCTATTCAATGACACTGCAAAAATGCCTTAGACATTATATTATACATCATTGGCACTTAAATTCTATCCACTATCTAGGGGTACCAACACTGGCATTTGGGAAAAATAGAAAAAGACATAATTTAAATGGAAAAAGAAATCGACATGGAAATATATTTCTTAATATATATTTCTAACAAGATAATAAATAAAAGTTAATTAATAAGCCACAAACTAACAATGAAAAAAAGGTTTCCCAGTGTAGGAGCCCACTAGTAGCAGACAAAGTTCAGCAGTTTCTCACAGCACTCGTCGCTCCATCTGTAGTTGTGACCGCGGTCCAGAGATGCCATCCCACATAACTCCCCTATCTGTCCGTCAGGTTGGCCCTGGTCCCAGCAGCTGTAGTTGAGTGGCTCCTGGCTCTCAGCCCAGTACCAGTGGCCCCACAGGGAATGCTTACGCAGGCCCAGCCACACCCCGGGGCCCTGCAGCTCGCGGACGGCAGCCTCCAGTGCCCTCTGACTGTCGGGGCCGGTGACGCTCAGCAGGTCAGAGTGCTGAGTGCGGCAGTACAGCCTGGCCTCCTTCCAGGTCAAGGCCTGACGCACGGCCACTGCTGCAACACACAGGAAACTTACACTGGAGTGCACCTTCTCACAAATGTTAATTGACACACAAAGTTTCATAGCCTTCCTTTGGCATAATGTTATGTGGAAATTCATTGAGTTCAATACACATTTTTATTTTTTAAACTCTACTTATGTATCAATATTATTTTTGTTGGATGCTGATTTAACCCTGAGACAAATGTAAACATTCCAGTCAACTGACGTGGCAGTGAAGCACAGCAAAGTCTGAGAGCTATCAAAAGTAATTTATATGTGAAATTCAACAATTCATTATTTTCCTTTGGCTTTCCTTGATGACGCTGTTGTGCCTCAGACATCCTGTAGTGTGAGGCGCTGTGTGAGAATTAGTGGGGTTTCCCCCTCTGTAACACGAGGGCAGTTTACCTGTGAGAGGGGAGCTGGCCTCTGGGACACCGGTAGTCTGGGATGTGGTGGTTGACGTTCTGGACTGGGTGCTAGGAGACATTTGTGTGGTGGTGGTGGCAGTGGTGGATATGATCATACTTGTGCTTCTGGCAGTGCTAGTTGATTTTGGACCTTAGAATACAATGTTGTTACTGTCGGTAATCATTACATGGATATTTTCAAAGTTCTACAGACTATATTGGAAAATTAGGGCTGTTCAGTGATCCAGATGCCAGCCAGTTGTCCTGCAGTGTGAGTGTTAGTGGGGTCTCCCCTCTGCAACTCTGTTTACCTGTGAGAGTGGTGGAGCTGGTCCCAGCTGTAGTCTGGGTTGTGGTGGTCAAAGGTCCGGTCTGGGTGCTGGTAGACTTTTGTGTGGTGGTGGTGGATGTGATCACATTAGTGCTTCTGGGAGTGCTAGTTGTTTTTGGACCTTAGAATAAAACAAGATCTCCTCAAATCTAAAGACCAAACTGGATTTAGAACATTTCATATCTATTAAGTGTGAAAGCTGCCACCACCCTTCACCTTTTAAAATAATTATTGCTCTTTTTAAAAGCCTTAATGTAGATCTCTTTACAATTCTATGGACTATCTCACCCATTTACTTTATTGTACATGTTTAATAATCTCTGGTGCCATGGCACAATTAAACTCTGTTGCTAATTTTGTTACCACTGGTAATCCTTACATGGCTATTTTCTTATGAGAGATATTTATATTTACCTGTGAGAGAGATGGATCTGGTGTCTGAGAGAGAGTAACTGGACTCGGTGCAGGGAGAATCGTCTACGATGTTGGTAACCACAGTGATGTTGAGAGTGGTAGATGATAGTGGATCTTAGAATAAAACAAGCTCTCCTGAAATCTACAGACCTAAGAGGACTGTCCTATAAATCTATTTTGAATTTCAGAACTACCACCAAGCATCAGCATTTAATATATAAATATAAACATTGTTTTTGTGCATATGCCTTGTTAGGCTTTGAAATTGTGTTTCAAATGAACATTTCTGTGTTATTGACTCTGTAGTTGTGTTTTGTACATGGTTAATATTCACTGATTCCTCTGCACAATTGCATTCACTTGAACCCACAGTGGAAGGCTGATGATGAGAAGACTAGACAGGCTAGAGGGGTTGTTTTAAGGATTATCCTGGGAACATACAATAAATAAATAATAGATTAAATCAAATAATACCTGCATTACACATGAACGCCATTTTGGTTTGACAATACTCAGCATACCACAAAGTGTTCTGCATAACTATACAATCCTGTTGATTTGGGTTGCTGGAAATGTTTTGTGATGTCAGATAATACGCGTTCACTGGTGTGCCGTTAACCCAGACATAAGTGCTGACATTTTGTTGATACTGGATTCCAATCCAGAAACTGTAGTTGTGTGGTGATAATTCTTTCTCCACCAGTTTCTCTGTAGCTTCAGTCAGGACGGCCAGGTCAATGTAGTGCTTCTTGCAGTAACACCTAGCACTGGACCAGTCCATTGAGGTATTTACAAAGTAGAGGGAGAAAAGAGGGATTTGATATTTTGAATTCAAAACTGTGGAGTAAAAGAGAAAAAAAGAAACTAGCAAATGAAGTGATAAAAAATTATGATATAGAACAGTGGTTTTCAAACTGGTCCTGGAGTACCCCCTGCCCTGCTGGTTTTTGTTCCAACCAAGGTCTTAATTGCGTAAATGCATCCTTAATTGACCTAACAAAGCAATATATCATTCAATTAAGCAATTAAGACCTTGGTTGGAACAAAAACCAGCAGGGCAGGGGGTACTCCAGGACCGGTTTGAAAACCCCTGATATAGAACAAAAAGATTCATTTTGAAATTATACACTATAGCACCGGCTGCTGACAGAGTTAAGGCACTCTTGTGTGTATCACTTTTGGCAAGTGAACTCACCATTTAATGGGCTTAGTAAGGGACTTTCTGTAAGGGAGATTCCATTCAGGTTCAGGCCCCAACCTGAAGAGACAGACAAAACTGTAACAACTGTAACAAACCTTAATCTAAATCTAAATCTAAATATCACATGCATATATTACTTGTTCTCTCCCAAGATCCCAATGTGCTTGTAGCAAACACAACTAAAGAACATCATATTACAGCTATATAAGCACAAGGAAATAAGATACATTATTCACTTAAAGAATAAAATGAATGAATGCCTTTTAAAAACATCAGGTGTTCCATCCACATACAACACATTAAATAGAAATAAACTCCAAACACTTGTTTACATTCAGAAGTAGGGATCTGATCAAACAGAACACGCAAGAAATAAAAATGCCATTGATTTTAGAAATGAAGAGGAGAGAAGCAGCCTGACATTAGCATATTCCTTGAAAGAATCACTTACCCAGACTCAGGAAGGTCAAAACCAAGAAAACAAACATTGTTGTGTTTTGGTTAGAAAATCTAACAAGAGAAAACAGCAGAATATTGATGTTGCAACAGCTTGGACAGTCAAAGACAGAGAGATACATCTACACAACTGGACATTATAGCCATTACATTTATGATTGGAAGAAAGTAGCACCTTACTAAAAGTGAAGCCATAACTGAGTACTGTTTTGTTGTTTTCTATTATCGTTTATCATAACTCAAAAGTTTGGATTTAATCCCAGCACAAATCAAAACTTGGACCTTTGAAGTAAAAATAAATAAAGTATTTTATGACCTCCTTAAGATTCTGGACAGTTAACAACTACTGGAACTGGTTTGTTTTCAAGCAAAGTTCAGACTAAACACAGTGTGGAGCATTATTGTAATGTTTGGCAGGCTGTTTTCACTTTATCATGGCACTATGTCTTTACTAGACAAAGCGTAAGCACATAATGCATATTTCTCTGCATCTGCAATACCAATAGCCATACTTAACTATCTTTTTTTTTGCCTACAGACTAGAAAGAAAACAATCTTACCTGTCATGGGGAAATCAAAGATTTTCGAGACACTTGTATTCAGTTAGGACAAGCAGGGATTTCAGCAACCGAGCATGTTAAAGAGAAACAAGATTCAGGTAAAGCAGGCTCTCGGGAGCCTCCACTAAATACATGCTAGGCTGGAGCTGTATGGTGTATGCAAACTAGAGCTAGTCCCCAGGTACTTGGTTTGCATGACCCATTTGACTAAGAAAATGTCACCATGACCTGGGTTGAAACCATTTGAGTAAATAATGGCAACAGATGTCATTACCTCCAGTCTCAAACAGTTGGACTGAGTTAACAAGCAGACATTTGACACTCATTTGTAGTCAACAGAAATTGTGTTGTGGTAAAAAATGCAACATTATGTTAGAAATGAGGCTGAGCTGTTTTGTGTAGAAACAAATTACTGAATTTACAAATACAAATTTAAAGTTTATACAGCTGGAGGCTTTTGCAATCGAGCAAATAACATGCATTTGACTAAATTAGTAATTGCTTACTGCGCAGTTCATACTGGAATGTATACACTTGTACAGTCTTCAGTAGACAGCATATCCTCCAGTAAAGAAAACATGTGCACTGTCGAGAACTTGGGGTTGTGTGACGTCAGTGTTAAAGACTTATTACGCATCTTACACAAGATGAGACTCATCACACCTGCCACCTCTTACTTCTGCAGTCAATTCCAGGAACTGAAGGGAAAATATATTTGTCATGACACCAGTGCAGCACTGTAACATCTGCACAGCAACATTTGACTAGTTAGTATATATAGACCTAATAAATACATACAATTACACGGTGAAGAGAAACAAGCACTGACCCTGATGAGTTTTTGAATATACTAGGGAAATTCCATCTGGTATTCTGCTTGCAAGAGAGCAGAATCAGACAAACCCGCTCTGTCTCCCTGTGCCAATGCATCTCATTGTGAGCAGGGATTCCAATTCTGGAAGTGTAACGAAAGTGTTTGGTAGAAAATCACTTGTAGCTGGAAGCGACTATCTTGAAATCGATTGAATTCTGAACAAAAGGAACTGACCAAAAAGACAATGATAATAAAAACAGCGTTGAACCACAGAGGGTCTCCGATATTCACCAGTTCAGATTGTACCTGTAGATTTAGCACATTTCACTGCATATAATGTATAATACATGACAAATTAAAGGAAAAACCAACACAAAGTGTCTCAGTAAGGTGTTGGGCACCATGAGTCGCCAGAACAGCTTCAGTGTGTCTTGGCACAGATTCTACGAGTCTCTGGACTCTACTGGAGGGATGAACACCATTCTTCCAAAAGATATTCCCTCATTTGGCGTTTTGATGATGATGGTAGAGAGTGTTGTCTAACACGTCTGTCCAAAATCTCCCATAGGTGTTCAATTGGGTTGAGATCTGGTGTCACCACACATGCACTCGCCCACTTTTCAAGAACACCAGCCAGCTGAGCAGTCATTGTGACTGAAGCTCCTGCCATTTGTGCCCCAATGATGACCCCCTCTTTCAAAGTCCCTTAGATCCTTTTCTCTTGCCATCTTGATCCTAAATCAAAGTCAACTGGGCCTGCTCAGCATTTGTATACATGCCACAGAGCATGATAGGATGCTAATTGCTTAATTGTATCATGCAGTACACCTGTTTGGAGGCATCTGCATTCGTTATGTTCCTCCACTCATTTATTCAGGTTTTTCCTTTAATTTGTCACCCGTCTGTATATGCTGCACTCAGTATATTTCTCACATCCTCATGTTTCCTACACTGTGTACATGCACAATACAGGTCCATGCAACCACCCTCCCTGACATTTAAAGTAATTTAGCATTCAAATTAGTTTTTTTTTCTTCTTCTTCCCCCTCAATAGCTGCAACACAATCTTGAAAGGGTGGAAGTCACACTAAATCCCTTAACCTACAACCCGAGAACATTTGAGAATAGGAAGTTTGATAGCTAGTTACTTAGAGGTCAGACTACTGTGTAGTCTATTTTTTTAATCATCTCAAGGAGTCAGCTTCATTAAAGTAGACAATTAGTTCCACACAGCTACAGCTCTGTATGCAAGTCTCTTGTTTTCTGTTGTGGATACCCTCAGAATCAGTAGTAAATCCATTCTCCCTGTACTTCCAGTGCAAAATCAGGATAGATGCTCAGATTTTCCCACTATATAAAATTAATTCCTGGTTTCTTCTCTTGGTCTGGTACCCTGAATAGTTTGACAGACAGAATTCTGTGAGTGCTTAATTTCCAAACAATGTGGAGGCTTAGGAAAATTAGGTTTCAGTATGTTCAAAGACATATTCTCCCTTTAAATTGGACTTTCCAAGCTGTTTTTCTGTCAGGTTGGATGCTTCCTAATGTTATCATTCTTCATTCTGTTTTACAACATCAGTTTTCAGGATTCTTAATGTTTTTTTGTTCTGTTTTTGTGTATTTCTAGTTTAAGTTTTGTACTATTTTTATTGATTGATTGATTGATTTTCAACAGCACCTTTAAAGAGTTAGATTTTACACTTAATTTCTTTGAGTTCAGCCAGTATACAGCCAGCTTCCATGGCACCTTTCAATTTGTTGGCTCGCCTGTGGCAGAGTCTAGTCTGTCTTGGATCATTTACTTGTATTTTTGCTCGAGTCATTGCTTTTCACTTCTAGAATTCTAGAAAAAAAAAATGTGTTTTTCAACATTTATGTGAACTCTGAGAGAAAAGATATGTAACTCTACAATATTTCGACAAATTATTTTCCTTTGCGCGCACACACACACACACACACACACACACACACACACAAACACATACAGCTCTGGAAAAAATTAAGACCACTGCAAAATGATCAGTTTCTCTGGTTTTACTATTTATAGGTATGTATTTTTGTTTTATTCTCTAAACTACTGACAACATTTCTCCCAAATTACATATAAAAATATGAAAGGAATGGAATGGCTGCCATACATGTAGAGATGAATGTGCAGTGGTCTCTTAATTTTTTCCAGAGCTGTATATATTTCTATCTTTGTCTGTCTCTCTCAAAGACATATACAATTTAGTATTACACTGCAGAATTTAAACAATGATTAAATACTACAAAAGTTTCAGGGTTGTGTTGCAGAACACATTTTTAATCAAGAAAAGGTTCAGATGGGTTCCTCAATGACAAAAGTATTTAAAACAACAATAAAAACACACAAAACGCTGTTTTGAAATTATGTATTGCAATACCGTATTTCACCAGGTGGTGCCACTGTTGCCAAACACATCCCAATTTCCTGAGGGTGAATGTATTACGTGACTGCACTATATTGCACTCCCTTCTCTGAGCCTATACTCCCTATACAAGCTGGAACAGATTTTCCTAAACAGCTGATTCCATTCATAATCCCTAAACATGCCTTTAAGATGCCTAACCAAATAAATCAATTCAACCCTTAATACAATGCATTCTCAGATACAAAGAGAGGCTAACACACACACCACAGATTTTCTAGGTACGTCTGTATCTGAGCAGGTTAATGATGTGGAATTACTGCGTTGGAGGAGGAACACAGCAGATAAGACAATAGGAAAGGCATTGTCTGTACTGCTGTATGATGTGACATGAAAGATGATATGAAAGATAATCCACAGTCCATTCTACCAGTGAATGAAAAGTGATGAACTCGAGATGGTTCTCAGAAGCAGGTGGGTTGTGCTTTAAATGTGAACCATTAAACAAAATCAGAACATAGGGACAGGAATTCAAAGATCCATTCAAAGCTAACTTGAATGATTTCCATCTGTTTAAGAGCTGAAAACTATTGACAAGGTTGAAACAAGACTGTTATTAGTTCATATAAGGTTCCATTATGAGCTCAGATGGAATGAAAACTAAGACACAGTGGCCCTCTAGGACCAGGGTTGGGAACCACTGGAATAGGATATAGGCCAACCCTCGGCCTCAGGGACTGCTGCAATCCTGTGACAGAGAGCTGGAGGAATACTGTGCTAATCTTCTCTTCCTCGTGCTGCTAATGAATGTGGTCTCTACAGGTTTTCCAGCTGATCCTAGAAGTGTTCTATGGAATTGGGCTCGGAAACCTGCTCAAATAATGACCTGGTTTATAACTTAATACTTTCCGTTAATGGTGTCTCATTATGTGAGTGATATCATCTCATTCAGTGATTTAGAATGAACTGTATTCTACTTGAAACACCTTGCTACACTGTCAGCTTTTTCTTCTTCTTCTTGTGTTCTTTGCATTTGTTCAATCAATATTTGCTGACCAAGATCATATTTGGGCCTTGCAAACAATTCCACACTCACGCACCATTTACAGTAGACAATACTTACATATTAGTAAAGAAGTGCTGCCAGACATTCAGCTAACATTTCCACAGTCTAGTAATTCATGAACGTTGTTCCCTGTTTTGCCTGTAGGTCATTTTGAGATACTCCTCCAGACATCTGATTAAAAAACAAAAACACAAATGAAGACTGCAGTTAAACATATTCTTCATCTTTTCAAATGTTTAAATTATTTTAGTGTATATACTACTACTACTACTACTACTACTACTACTACTACTACTACTACTACTACTACTACTACTACTACTACTACTACTAATCTCTAAGGGGTGAGATAGAGGGTGGAAACCTCAGCAGCTCCATATGTAGAAACAACAGCTGTTTTCAATATCAAGCCCCTGGTAATTCATTGCCATTATTTCTCAGGTCACAGCAAACAATGTCCTTTTTTCAGTTCATTTATCATAATGATCACATCACTGCCTCATTGCTGGAAATCAGTACCAATTTTGCAAAAGGTGTGGAAGAAAAAACAAAGCGAAAAACAACATACACCTCCAGAATTATACTATAATATAATGTAGTAGAACACATACTCCAAATGTGTGTACTTACATATATTACCCCCATGTACTGTTGTGTAGTTATGTAATCAATACCTCCCTCTCTGTCTGTACAACTCCCAATTGATCATGCATTGATAACCTGCAAACCTATGAGAGCTGTGAATGAAGAATAATCACCCAAGACAAAATAAGTATTCTCTGGTAGAAGCACAATTTTCATTTTTGCTTTGTTTTGCAGATCAAATTCCTTCATGCAAGAAACAAAAAATAATAAAAATGACCCCTGGAATTTCACCACCTCTAAAAGTAAATGGATATTCACAAGAAAAGTTTATTATTTCAATAGCTTGAAAAAATAAAATAAAAAAGGTTACAGCTGTCATATTGCTGCCAAGTTTCTTTATAGTTGAAAGCATAAAGTATTGTTAATATGACTGGGCGCTAAGACATTTGAAGTCTTCCAAGCTGAAAGCAAAATATTGTGATGAATGGCGCATTTAAAAGGAAGCTGCCTCAAAGAAGACAGCAAAGGAGGGAAATGTTCCATTAGTCTCATTTTTTATATTTCGATGATTATTTTTATGTGTCAGAACTGAAGCTGCAGAAAAAGGGACTATTACACATTTTAGGTAAGAAATGTCCTTCATGATCCCTGCTCCACTTGCCTCAGCTGTGAGGAAGAAAAAGAACAAAGTGAATGACAGTACCTGTTTTAATCCATCGGGGGCAGAGTTCTCTTCAATTCCTTGTAGTCGCAAAACACATTCAGAGCAGACGCAGCATGATTTTCAGTATGTGTGCAGTTGTAGTTGAAAGTATTCTCATGCATTACCTAAGTATACCCAAACATACTTTTTCTGCTTACCCAAGCGTAAGCATCCATCAACAAACACACCTGCTCAATGTAAATTGCTTTGCATCCCTCCTCCACCCCAAACACTGCTTTTGCAACAGCAACTTGGCTTATTCCAACAAGTAGGGGGTTCCAATGGCCTCATTTGCATGACCAAGCCAAATTTTCCCATAGGCCAAAATAACTTACTTCCCTATATATATACTGGGGCTGTCCAAATTCCTGAATTATATCTTACTGAATTACATCCATGTCCCTCCAAAACTCATCTCTACAGTACTATGACTGCACTTCTAGTGGAATGTCAAATATACATTCCGAGGGACATAAAAAAAGGTTTCTAAAAGCAGTTTAAACATGGAGTACTATTTTTTAACTTGGATAAAGATCACAGTGACTTTAATGAGAAGATGTCTACTTGAACTTTCAGTTGGGACTTATTTGAGTTTCACTCTGAGTTAACATTTCAATTACTTCCTCAAATTATAAGCTCAGACAGAAAGGGCTGAATTAAAGTTCATATATTGCACTTTGTGATATCCTTGATAAAATGAGGCTCTGTCTGCTGAGCTTCCTCAAATCTGGTCTTCCCCTGACACAGCTTGATCATGAATTTATATTAAACATCTCCTTCATTGAATATTTATTCAGCGCAGAGAGACAGAGAGAGAGGTCCTGTATTCCCCAAAGAAGTACAAGAAAAAGTAGAGAAAGCAGAAAGAAATTTCTATACCGTTACCTTTATTATTTTAAAACCAACCTCTTAAAGGAGCATTTCCCTTAAGAGATTGTAAAATAGTCCATCATTAAAAATGACAAACGCATTTTTTTAAATCATCGTCACACTCAATCTACATATCTGAATATGTACTGATAATGTATGCATTTTAAAATAAAGATGAATGTTCGTCTGGCTCTATTTTGTGTTTTACCAGTCAGAGGTCCAAACAGTTTAAAATAATCAAATAAATACATAAATACGATCTTGCAACCAACTGTTAGCTGCAGCTCCACTGGCAGCCTGCCTGAGCTTTCTTGCAATACAGGATCATGCACAACCGACACTCCATGGAGCCAGCTGATGTAAAGCACTGAACTCATGGCTCCTGTGACCATATACTTGTACAATACAACTTTAGCATTAACATTGCATTTCCCATAGAAAGGAACACCCTTTAGACATTATGTTACAATTTTTGCCGTCTTACTTATTTAGAAAGTGTTCAAAGCTGTCAGAGCATGTGCATTATTTTTATTCTTATTCTAATTCTTTATCCAGCGATAAATATAGTGATATATGTTTTATCAAACTAATATACTTTGTCCTAAGTATAGACAACTTTCAAGAAACAGAATTAGGTCACATATATAGCAATTTTCTAGAACAGAGACTGGTGAAGAATAAGAGAGAAAGCAAATCACAGTAGGAAGCAGCAGTCTAAACAGTATAGAGGCAAAATGAGAGAAATGCATGTAGGTGCATGGGTAGTAGGTGTAGGTCCCAGTTTGATATTCACAGAGTGCCCATACATATATTGGATTTGTTTCTGCATTCTTAAAGTGATGGTGGTTGCTAAGCTACACACACAGATATGGTATTCAAAGAGATACTGGTTGGAAGTGATTCAAAGTGAAGCATGCACAGGAAGTTCTCGTTCGTTTTGCATTGTTTTCAGAAGAAAGTGGCACTCAGTCAGCGTAGGTGCTTTATGTTTAAACGAGACAAGGAGAGAGAGCGGTAGAGGAAGAGAGAGGGAGAATGAAAAAGCCATTCCATATTTAGCCACGCAGAAGTGAATATGAAATTACTCTTGACTCAACAGCTGCTGTTATCTGTGTTAAAATGACAGATGGAAGAATAGTATATTCATTTCAGTGTGTCAGAGATCCAAGAGAAACAGTAGTTCTTTTTTTGTCCCATGTCACTGGCACCTGACAATGTAAAACCGGCACACATTTTCATACTGTACTGTCATACAATTGTGAAACAGCATACACCTCCACTAAAGTAGTGATAGTCCTTTTCACAAGGCAGACCAGGGTGCCAGATGGGATGTGTGGCAGATGCTGAGCAGGCTTTGAGCCTTTGTTCACACAGGGAGCTCTGATTTAAAATCTGCAGCAACAGGAAGTTCCTTTCCAGCTTCACTAAACAGGGCTCTCTCAGGCAATCTTTTTCCCCATCAAATGCAAATGTTTACATTGCCAAACAATATTTTCACTTTTTATTACACAATTTGGAATAGCCATAGTAAAAAAATAAACTAAAAAGAACACCCTGGCAAATACTGGGACAATGCAAAATGTGTATGGAATCCGTCCATGTCTGTGTTGCTAAGTGGAATGGAAAACAAACAAGTTTACATACTGCATAGACAGCCAGGCAGTGCTGTATAAACACCACGCTGACCTGCACTCTGATGAGCCACAGAGATGCATTGTTTGGCAGTCAGATGATGACTTTTGCCCCACCTGTTCCTGCAGGTCAGTCTGTGCAACTCAGCACTGTGATTGAAAAATCCACCAATTCCATAGAATGGTTCACAATTGTGATGTCAGGCTGCACTCAGTATTAGCAGATGTAAAGGCACCATATTCCATTGAAATTATGAGTAACACTGTTCTTAATGAAGGGTGAATGTGAAATATTTGTCTTTTCAGCAGGAACAATAATGCTAATATATTTACCTTATCATGAACACAAACGTTCTAACTTACATACATCATATGTGTCTCATAAAATGAAGTCGTCTTAAAGATTATGACATTGAAATATTAATGCTATGTGTAATATATATCTGCTTTGCATAGGAGAGGATCATATTCATATACATATACATATACATATACATATACATATACAACATTGAATGTTTTCATGTGCCCTTATACTTCATTAGTGTTTATGATGTTTCCACGAGACCTTGTGAAAAACCTCATTACTTTTCATGATGCATTTTAAAGTATGCCATACCTTGTGCACCTAAGCCTCCCGAGGCAGGCAGAAGAACGAGGATAGCCCTGATAACGCACTGTGCTGAAATGGTGCCTCTCCCTCCTCGGCAGCACACGGTAAAGATTTGAAGAGTATATTCCTGGTTTCACTGCAACACACATTGCATATATTCATCACCGGCTCTGTTTGAATTCTCTCTGATGCATTAACTCCACAGAAGAGCTACTGTATCCTGAAACAGCATAAAGATGAGTGGCCATAAGAGATGAGAAAGAACAGTGTTTTCAGTGCCTTTAATGTGATCTGTACACTCCATAGCTGACATGGTGCAGCTATTCCGCAATTACTCATATTTAGTGATAGAAATTGATTCATTTTAAATCATTCTGATGGTTCAGTCTCTTTCTTGCCATTATTAATTTACTTGACTCAATTAATCAGTCTATTAAATAAGGTCTAATTTTCTGAAGCTTCTAATTTAAACATGATATAGTCTACCTACTGCTTTCCATGCTGTCTAAACTAGGCACACTCAAATTACATTGGTTCAGTGGTGCACAGAGAGGCTCTTAAATTCACCACTGGGAACAAACCCGTGACAGTATTTTTGTTTGGTAAATGCAGCATGTTTTGTAGATTTTTGTTTCCTGAATGAAATTAAATGAAAGCATTTGATTTCACATGCATCATTTTGTCACTTGTTTATAGATTTGTTTTGTTGTTTGTTTGGTTCCATATGCATAGATCTTATATTTTACTGTACTTGTAAAGCTACTGGGAGATTTAGAGCCACCTTAGAAAGCAATGCTATCTGTGACCGTGTCAAACTGACATAAATCATCACATTTTAATATGTACAGAGATGTACATTATCATGAAATCATGCATCATTCCTCCTCTTTAAAAGCAGGGTCAGTATTTGGTATTTGACATACCACAGGTTTATAATGATAAATGGAGATTAGCAGTTGTCAATGCATTGTTGTGGACATGTTGGTATTCAAAGGCCTGCATTCATGGGACTAGACGTGTAGTAAAGCAGGAAGTAAAAGTTTTTGTGTCATGATTAATTTCCATCAGTCCATATACTGTACAGTAGAACAAATGCACTGAAGCACATTCAGCCCAAATAAAGAATGCATCTGGGAGATTTGATTAACTGAAAACAAAACTGAAAAATCCTGAAGGGAGTCCAAGTCATCCTTTAGAGGGGGAATCAACACAACCTGCACCAAAGAACATACCTGGCAAATTCATGAAGGACAAAATGAGCCACTTCTGCCATTCTTGCATCATGTGATTTTGCAGAAGGATTCTTCAATCAATATACAGCTTACACATAGACCAGCACAAAAGGCCATATTGTTCTTCAGCTAATCATAAATACTCTTATGTTCTAATGGCAGAAGCACAATTTATTATAGCAGAAGAATTAGAAAAAGGCCACAGGAAATCATGCAAATGTAGTTTCTGAATGTGTACAGTCCAATCATAAAATAATACATACGATATAAAATATAATTTGTCCTAACAGATGTTGCTGTGTTTCTGTGTTCTGGACAGAGATTTGACAGAACAGACTTTGCATGTTTAAATTCATTCTGGAAATGATCAGGCATAGACTTCAAATCAATTTTCCCGAAATAATAACATCAACCAAAATGCACTTGACATGATTCCTCATAGGGGGCTTCAATTATGCAGATGCAAGCCCCGTGTCAAAGGTCTGTGTGGAAAATAGACAACAAACACATCTCTGTACTGGAGGCCAATTTCAAGCTTTTATGCAAAGACCAAGTACCTCCAAAGGCAATCTAATAATAACAACCTCTGAAAAAATTATATAAAATAATAAACAGGTCAGCCACAAACAGTCAGTGAAATTGGGAGAAGGCTTATTGAGTGGTTTTTAAAAGATGGAGGTAAAAATGCTTGAAAGGAAAAAAAAAACTAATTTGAAGACTCTAATAATAACCTCTGTTCCATCAACTGCAGCAATTATTTTCTGAAAATACGTAAACAAAAAACATTAATCTTGTCACTAGTAGAAGAAAAGTAAGACACCATTTGTGATGAGGAAAGGTACTCTACACGTAAACAGCAGTGGCATGTTTTGTTTTTTCAGTGAGAAATGAACAAAGAAGACAAAATAAAGAATGAACATATCTGTGTATTATATTTCCATTTTATTCAATTTGAGATATACAAGGCTGGCTCTAGACATGCAAAGCCTAATATTGAAGACTAATACCTTAGTGACACCATTGGTGTTTGTAATCACATACAGTGCATGCTGTGTACACTCAATAAACCAAATCACAATATTTTATACTTTGTTCCTTATTTAGGCAGGTCATAACTGGTGCTGACAAGACAAACAAAAGTCAAGCGTCTTCCTATAATAGAACAATATATATAAATAAATACATACTTTACCATCTAATGTTGAAATATTGAAAAACTATAAAAGAAATATGGAATTTGCTTAATACAAATTTCAGTAACTTTGTTGAAGACACAAAATTGATGCAAATTCTATAAGCTATCTGTGCTGTGTCATGAGTGCCACCTGCAGATATATTTGTTAAAAAATAAATAATTTAGGAACATCATGCACGTTACTTTAGATCACCGTAACAGCTTTATCGAAAAATGACACATATTAAACCGGCACCTTCAATCTAAAGCGATCGTATTAAATTCTGCAAACCTGTGGTAATCCTACTGTGTCAGTCTTTCTTTAGCTGCTCATGATATATGCTGAAAGGGCTTTGTGCTGTTCCTACATCACACATCAGTCTCACAGCCCCTATCCTGTTGATGTGTACAGAATGAAACAAGACTTTGCAAAACACCTCATGATTACAGCCTGCACCACAGCCCTTTTTGCATGGTAACTGCAGTGATTTGTCAGTTTGATGCACTACTGGAAATTAGGACCCACTGGCAGCATGTCATTTGGCGAGTCTGTGAGATATACACGTGCAGGAATCCTGCAGTTGAATGTAGCAGAATCCATCTCGCATGACTGCGTTCAACAACACCTGCAGCAGTAAACATTCAGAAGTGCTAATGAAGAACCTTAATGCTGCAATCAGAATGCTTTTTAGTACATTTGTGTTTTATTTGAATCACAGGTCTGTATGCACACAAAAAAAGAAAAGAAAAAAAAACCTGAAAAAGTTAGATATCTACATATCTAGCTATCTACCTGTCTATAGTACAAGATCGAAGCTATTGGGATAACAGACTAAATACAGAACTCTGATGACTTCTGCCATCTTTTGGGGAGTTTTATTTCTCTTAAAGTGTTGTTTCTAGTACAGTGAGATAAGTTGTTCTGTCCTCGTCTCTTCCTGATTCATATTGTATGGGATTTAATCAGCCATGAACTGTTTTGCTATTCCAGAAGCTCTGTGATGAACTCCCACCTTTGTGAGATGATGCATTATCATTTTGGTAGATGGATAAGCCTTCACTATAAACTCCCATGAAAGCTGTTAATCTACTGCTGTACAGAATACCATAATACATACTGACACATGTTGACCATCAAAGACACCAACCTCTACACAGAACATGACTTCTATGTACCAGCAGATGGATACTTGACCCATCACTTTAATACTATAGTGTATAAAATCTAGTTTCACATACATTTTATGAATTGACTTTACCTTATGAGAATAAGATATATTATTCTACCCCACAAGCCTTCTCTTACAAAGCATACAGTTCTGGACATCTGGATTGTAATCTAGGTATCTCTGTGTGTTTAACACTCATGATGGGACTCAAAAGACATTACAATATGTTTTTATGTGTTGTTATCATTGTTGTTTTACAAGAATCACAATATGTTAAGTATTATTCTTGTATTTGTTTAAATACACATGATTTTTATTTATGTATTTACTTAGAAATACAGTAAATGAGAATACTAATGAAAATGAAACAAACAACAAGCAGATGGAAAATACAGATACAAATACGACAAACGTTGCCTTTTAGAAACAATCACTTCACATAATTTCCAGATATTGCTAAAAATAGCATAATGTAAGAAGACTGAGACTTAATTTGACTCTCATCCAGTCCCGGTTAAAGTGGGTAAGGAAAATTATAATGAGAAAACTTGTGGGATTATGAAGCAAATATAAGACACAATATCCTGCTTCCCTGCTGTTTTGGGGGTGATGGAATGGAGGTGGGCTGTTGTTTGAAAAAATGTCAGTTATTTCAAAATTGTATACACAGTTGTATTGTGTGTAAAGCAGCTATATGTGTTATAAAATATGTGGAGAACAGCTTTCCAGTTTGTGGTATGTCCAACACATGAATGGAATGAAAGAGAACTTACATTTTATTGTGTGGTGCCTTTACTGACCACAGCTGCCTCACTCTCTCTTCGCTGTGTTTGAACTCTCTCTCAGGTCCAAAGAAATGGCACTTCTACAGAGCATTAACTCTTAACTCAGCTGCTGAAAGTCATTGTCAATGACTGAAAACCTGCACTTGCGACTGGACTGAACCTCTTCTCTTTAGCTCCACTGATAAGAAGTGAACTGCTCCCTACCTTAGCAGGAGCATCACTTAAAAACCTATCATGTGTTTGAATTACCAAAGGCTAATATCTCAGACAGGGAATTTCCACAGCAAAGATTTCCCCAGGAAAATGATGTTCTATACAGACATTTAAAAAGCTGTAATACTGAAAAAAGGAAGACAATATACTGTAAGCCTATTGCATTATCATTTAAGAAATAGCAAGTTAGGCAGGAGCATGCAGACAATACTAGTTACTATTTCTATTGCTCATAAAAACCTAATCCAACACATGCTTTAATTATTCTTGAAGAGCTAGTAGAACTAACAATGCTTACGGGCAAGGTGTAATCTCCTACAATCAATTATATTAAAGGTCCTGTGCCTTAAGGATAGGGGGCAATCAAACTGTATGTCAGCATAAGTGGTAGCACCAGTTTGTGTTTCTTATTGTAGCTGTCACACCAGGAATATACTTATTATACACCAATTATATACAAATAAGCACTCCTTATCTGCAAGGCATGGCCTTTAAAGTTCAACACAGTGATATACATCCCTCCTCAAGCTAATTTTGTGGGCATACACAGGAGATTACATAACTGCTTAAAGTGTTTTACTTCATATTGACAAAATGGCAAATATTAATAATGCACAAACCAAAGTAAAAGAAATGTACACACTTGATATTAATGTGAACCTAACATGGTAAAAAGGTAAATGTTACAATACATAAAGTTCATATAAGCTTCTCAACAATTTGAATGGACTCCTTCACACCTGAGCTCCAAAACTCTTTGAATCCCAGTGTGAATCCCAAAAGCATACCCGGGTATTAATCTAAATTAAAATATAAATTAGATTTTTTATATATATATATGTAAAAAAGTTATGCAGATGTGTTATACCATAATGGACTTCAAGGTGAACAATGCACTGTATGGAAATATGGTAATATTTTCTTAACTTTGACAAAAAAATAGGCTTTCAGCAGATTTTGGTGCAATTGCTATTTATTACAAATTTGAAGCTACAGTCATTTGTGTAAGTGCAGGAACCCCTAAGCTTCAGTGATTGCAGGAATTCTGAATCCATGCAATCTGGTCTTAAGTGAATGTGAATTATCTGGAAGACTCAGCAGCTGTGTTTAAAGCTGCAGAAAATAAGCGTGGAAATTAGGAGCCCTGTGTAAAAGTCAGGAGTGTCAATCAAAGAGTGTGATCAAATAAAGATCACTCAGGCATTCATTGATGGCAGACTCTGGTACAGCCCAGACTCACTGTGTTTGAAAAGGAGTCCCATGCAAGTGTTTCTTACATTTCACAAATGTTCTACTGCTTCACATCCCAGTGAGCCTGTGGTTTTGTTTGTAGGGAATTTATCTAGCTGAAAGTTTCAGTATGTATACATACATTCAGAATTAACAAACATGTATTGATTGCAGGAAACAGAGAATACATGTATAATAACAATTGCCATAGACACCAAAGGAGAATATATACTGATTTTCTTACCATTCCCCTGTGGTCATAAATAGATTCACAGAGGTTGTGTTATACAGTATTTGAAACCAGATGAATGCATGTACTGTATATGTATGCATTTACAGTGCATCCGGAAAGTATTCACAGTGCTTCACTTTTTCCACATTTTGTTATGTTACAGCCTTATTCCAAAATTGATTAAATTCATTATTTTCCTCAAAATTCTACAAACAATACCCCATAATGACAATGTGAAAGAGGATTGATTGAAATCTTTGTAAATTTATTAAAAATAAAAAACAAATAAAGCACATGTACATAAGTATTCACAGCCTTTGCCATGACACTCAAAATTGAGCTCCGGTGCATACTGTTTCCACTGATCATCCTTGAGATGTTTCTACAACTTGATTGGAGTCCACCTGTGGTAAATTCAGTTGATTGGACATGATTTGGAAAGGCACACACCTGTCTATATAAGGTCCCACAGTTAACAGTGCATGTCAGAGCACAAACCAAGCCATGAAGTCCAAGGAATTGTCTGTAGACCTCTGAGACAGGATTGTATCGAGGCACAGATGGGGAAGGGTACAGAAAAATTTCTGCAGCATTGAAGGTCCCAAAGAGCACAGTGGCCTCCATCATCCGTAAATGGAAGAAGTTTGGAACCACCAGGACTCTTCCTAGAGCTGGCCGCCCGGCCAAACTGAGCGATCGGGGGAGAAGGGCCTTAGTCAGGGAGGTGACCAAGAACCCGATAGTCTCTCTGACAGAGCTCCAGCGTGTCTCTGTGGAGAGAGGAGATCCTTCCAGAAGAACAACCATCTCTGCAGCACTCCACCAATCCGGCCTGTAAGTCACTCCTCAGTAAAAGGCACATGACAGCCCGCCTGGAGTTTGCCAAAAGGCATCTGAAGGACTCTCAGACCATGAGAAACAAAGATTGAACTCTTTGGCCTGAATGGCAAGCGTCATGTCTGGAGGAAACCAGGCACCGCTCATCACCTGGCCAATACCATCCCTACAGTGAAGCATGGTGGTGGCAGCATCATGCTGTGGGGATGTTTTTCAGCGGCAGGAACTGGGAGACTAGTCAGGATCGAGGGAAAGATTAATGCAGCAATGTACAGAGACATCCTTGATGAAAACCTGCTGCAGAGCACTCTGGACCTCAGACTGGGGCGAAGGTTCATCTTCCAACAGGACAACGACCCTAAGCACACAGCCAAGATAACAAAGGAGTGGCTACAGGACAACTCTGTGAATGTCCTTGAGTGGCTCAGCCAGAGCCCAGACTTGAACCCTGAAAGACCTGATGTCTTGTCAAATTTAAATACAATAAATGACATATCAGCTCTGCATAAATATACATATTCATATACATTTTAATATATATTTCCTTGAATGGAATATATAAAATGTTGTTGTATAGTTCTGTCTGTCTCTCTCCCCCTGCACACCCACTTTTATGGTTCCACGTGTTTTACTTTTCCCTCCCCCTGCACAGCGACTTTTCTCTTTGTCTGGATCCACATGCAAAACACGTCAAACCACTCTCTCCCCCACAGTCCTTTGCGCATCCCAGAATGCTTTGCGGAGGAAACGGCGACGTCACCCCCAGTGCTTGGTAACCCTACACTCCAAAGGAGGAAGAGGAAGTAGAGAAGCAGAGGGCTGAGCCCATCCACATGCACATCCGGGACACTGCCCTCTGCTGATTGGACATTATTCACCTTTTGTTTAGAACTGTATAAAAATGCAAACCCGGAAGAGATGTGTAAGAAAGCTGTTTGAAAACGAGTTCACTCTGGTTTTCTTCTGGGCCGGCCTGATTAAAAGACTTCTTTACCATTTGCAACACAACTCCTGCGCTGCCATTTTCATCAATTTAAGAGGGTTTCTTCAAACCCGATTGAACATCTCTGGAGAGATCTGAAAATGGCTGTGCACCGACGCTCCCCATCCAACCTGATGGAGCTTGAGAGGTCCTGCAAAGAAGAATGGGAGAAACTGCCCAAAAATAGGAGTGCCAAGCTTGTAGCATCATACTCAAAAAGACTTGAGGCTGTAATTGGTGCCAAAAGTGCTTCAACAAAGTTTTGAGCAAAGGCTGTGAATACTTATGTACATGTGCTTTTATTGTTTTTTATTTTTAATAAATTTGCAAAGATTTCAAACAAACTTCTTTCACATTGTCATTATGGGGTATTGTTTGTAGAATTTTGAGGAAAATAATTAATATAATCCATTTTGGAATAAGGCTGTAACATAACAAAATGTGGAAAAAGTGAAGCGGTGTGAATACTTTCTGGATGCACTGTAAATCAGCAGCTGGCAAAATGAAATAAATAATTGATAACTATAGGCTTGCTACAAGTTATAATTTATTTTTGAATCCCCCCCGTAGCACTCTGAAGAAATAGTTGAAAGTGGTGTCAGAGCTATTGAGCTATAGAACTACTGTACATTGAAACATGATGGATGCATAATGCTATATATTTATGCATTTACATGTGTACGTAACATATTCATAGAGAAAATCATATTAGATGTATCCTAATTTCTCTACAAATGTGTATCATATGTAGCATTTGCATTTTGAGACCTCGTTGGAACATTGAAGAAATGTTTTTATGAGCTGGGTGTCAGGAACTCCTCAACAATTACTCATTTTAAGTGCAGTAGGAAGCCTCACTTCTGTGATCTTTCTAATATTTTAATTGGCTGCAGAGACTTCCGTCTTGCTGTGTCCTTTGTGTGCTGACATGCTCTTTCAGGTAAACCTTTCCTGGAAAATTGAACTCTTTTTTTTTTATTTTATGATTAGTTTGTGAGCAATTTTTGTCTGTCTCCCTGACGACCTCTCCTGATCTCCCAGGTGTCTGAGACTTTCTGGGGTGAAGGCACAAATCTCATTATAAAAAGGCATAGTGTCCTGCCAGTCTTCTACTGTGTGTTGATTAACCCTTATTTGGGTTGTTGTTTACAATGAATGTTTAATCTGATTGATTTGCAGCACTGATGGGGAAACCTACTGAATAAAGTCTTAGACTGTTCAGATTTCACCCTAGGAAACAAACCTTACACATGGTTCATTCCTCTGCTGTATCCCCTGATGGGAAATCATGCAACATAAATTAAAAAAAGCAATATATAAAGGAAAGACAACTTAATATTAGTATAGCCTATACTGCTAGAATAAGCATGGTCATAAAGTTGAAATGCTTGTACATTTAACCACTACCACATGCTACACGCCACATCAATACATTCATATTTTGCACTTGAATGATAAAAGCTTATCTTGGAATGCAAGGTTAACAGCTGAGTCCACATGTTTTTCTTTCTAATGCTCCCATCAGAACTTGGGTTTACTCCTGCTGTGTGTTTAATAAGGAATTTTCAACAGGACGTTTTATTTAATAAAAAGGCAAGACAAAACAAAACAAGTGAAATATAATGCACATATATAGCCTAATGTTTCAAGTATAGAATTAAGGCACTGTTGTGGTTATTACTCAAATCTGAAAGCAGTTATATTGTATACATATTCATCATTAAACTGAAATTTGTTTCCTTTAGGTTTCAAAATCAAGCTGATGCCAGCAGCAATAATAAAAATGGGCCTTGTATGATTTATTCATGTGTGGTCACATTTTTATTACTCCTTATATTATTGTTTGCTCAGCCTCAGTTCATGACAAATCCATGTCTGATTGTCTCCTTCCTGGTTGGTTCTGAATGGCTCTGCTGTCAGACTCTGTCTAACCTGGCTGGCACACTGCAGGATTGAGATGCAAGTAGACTTGACAACATGGACCCTTTTTTAAAAATTAGCCTCTAAACAGCCAATAACCTGCTGTCAAATAGATCAATTGCTGAGGGCTGCTCAATCTTAGCTGTATTTCACTGTCTGTCATATCACAAGTAGTTAAGAGAACTGTTTTGCAAATCCTTTCCTTTTGTCAAAGCCTGGAGCACACACCATGCTGGTCAGTATTAGGTAGTGGACTGGGAAATCATTAATCATTAATTTAAAAGCACAATGAACAGTACAATTAATATGTTTAACTGGACAACTTATTTTACTTTACCAGATACCTGGGAGCAGATTATCTGACAAAAGTTAAATACAAAACAAGCTTTTTCTTCTTATTCTTATATTACTAACAAAATGCCAGCTTTCCTCCAGGTCTCAATTCTTCACTTCACAAAATATGTTTTGAAAACCTACAGAGCAAGACTAACACAGCTGATATCAACCTCACATGCCAAGAAAAGGAAACAGAGAAGATTTTAAGATGATCTGATTGAAACCTTCACAATCCTGAAGGAGACTAACAAACTCATCCCCAGATCTGGTTCAGGCTATCACAGACACCAGGAGGAGAGAACCATAACTAGAAATGAAATGAGAGTACATTTCCTGCAGCATCTGATAGGAACTGGTTTACACTAAAGAATTCTTGAACAAATTACCAAGTTATTTTCCAGATGGTGATTCACCTGGCCCCTTTCAAAGTGTCTAGATGAGGTTTTCGATTCAATAAAATACCAAACAATGAGACCGGAAAGGTTTGCTGCAAGGGACCATCACTCATTTGTAACCTTTGTCAACCTCTTATTGTCTTAAGAAATATCTTGCATGGGGAGATGGAAGACCTTCAGGAGCAATTTTATATAGCTATAACTTCCCTTGCGACCTGCAGTAACCTATGCCCTGGCACTGTGGACCATTTATTGATCTGAATTTCAATAATTCCAAACAATACTTCACAACGGTCCTGGTCCAAAGAGTAGTGACACTACTACATGGATATAGTCACTTTGATTGGCAGTTGACTCCCAGGATCAATGTTTACAGTAATTGTTGAAATGTATTCTTTTTAATAAGAAGAAACCAAGATATCCATAAAATTGCATGCCAGACATCACTAGCTAAAGAAATGTATGCATTGCAGAACTACATTAGGCATCATTCATTGTAAAACATCAGAAAAAGCTTTGTTTGTGAACATGGCACTGTCAGAGCTAAATGGGATGATGTTACTGAATGCTGAACCATAGTTTTTAACAGAATTGTTTTGTGCTATGTTTGTGAAATTTGCAGACTCAGATATAAATCCAGTCTGGAGTATGTTATTGTCCTGTGCAACTGTTGTGTTCTGCACTACAGCTGAAATGGAATTGCTTTCCTAGGGTGCGGATTTTATAGACTCACCATACAAAGTAAGTGCATTGCATATGACAAATTGGCAGCTATCACTACCTGTGTTTGGAAGCACTCTCATAGTTTGAGGATGATTGTTTAATTCCTAAGGTATGTTGGCAGCAGCGAAAGCTTCCACTAGCTCAAATGTTGCTTCTCTTCTCGCTAAACTGCAATGATTCACTTCAGTCTGAGCATAGGGAGACAAGGGAGCACACAGCTGCATGGTAACAGAAATGGCACTGATTAAAATAAGCCTGCAAATGGGAGCTAGGTCAGAAGTGACATGCATTTTTAGACTATATAATTACAAAATAAAATAAAAAGCATAATCTGCTGTTTTTTTCTTCTTCAGTCACATCACTAGAGCCCTTATACTAATACAGGAGAGATCTAAGCATAATGCACACTCCCTCAAACAACGTGAACTGTTGAGCCATTTGATTCCTTTTACAATGCAAACTGCAATGCTATAGGTTGGCTGCATCTTCAAGCTGTTGGGTTCATAGACTGTAGAGAGGTAACACACATTCGGCTGCTGTTAGTTTAAGAAAATGTTTAGGTTTTCTCAAGTTAATTATGTATTTTTAAACAGTAAGAAAGTAATTTCTGAATCTCATAAGTAACTAGTTAAGACATACATCAAAGTGGCTACACAAATGAGCTTAGGTATATATATATATATATATATATATATATATATATATATATATATATATATATATATATATATATATATAGTAAACTTGAATGTAGTAAACATGGTCAGCATTCATGTATGATTATGTTCATTGATTCAGTTCACAATTTTTCACAACAGACTGGTAAATAATTATGTATCAAGATTAAAACTATTTGGTACTGAATGAGGCTTTACTGTTTTAACATCCCATCATTCTACAGTGAAGAAGAACAAAACAGCTTGGGAATACAACCTGATATGGCTACAGGCATCTATTCATTTGCATAATATACTGCAATTAATACAGCATGATCAGAGCTCTCCAGCACATCTCTCTATTCCCTAGAGACAGTATTAGGCTTACAATCTCTGAATTAAATTGTCTAAGGATGTGCAGAGCAATGGAGTTAAAATAAATCGGGCTGGCTTCCAAAATGAACAAGCTGTGATCAGAGGATGCTGCATGTAACCACACACACATATATACAGCAAGAGGAAAAATGAATAAATATATTTATCTCAAGATATCTGCAGTGAGTGTGGTGAGAACAAAAACAACACGGCAAAAAATAAAAAATTAAATGTCAAGCAACCAACTTCAAACAGGCTTGCAACAGCACTTAGCTTTCATGTCAGTAAAATATGCAATGTCTGTAGTGCGATATGAAAACACAAAATGGCTTTCGATCTCTAGAACTTAATGACTCTTGCTTGCTGTGTTTCACAGAGAGAGAACAAGCAGCAAATATTCATGTCTCTCCCTGTTGCAGCCCTGGGACCACAGCCTTTATTTTTAGCTGGAGGGTGGGATTCTAATAGAACATCTTTAAAGCACTTCCCTAGAAAGAATAAAACAAGGTAGACACAAACAGTGAAACGATTAAACTAGATCGTAGTTATTCCAAACCGCTTTAGTCACTGACCCTGAAACCGACCATTGACTCTGGAATTTTCTGGCAGCGTAAAAACAAATGTTGAATACATATCTGCATATTTTAATACTGGGACATGTTATATAAAATACATAGTAGTGTCAACAACAAAAAAAACTATTATAATTGTGATTCATGTCCCTTGGGTCATAAATTAACTGGTGAATGACAAGAAAATGGAACAGAAATGTCAGCTGACATAAACAAACATATGAAGAATTGAAAAAGGGAGACTGGTTGCTTTACTTTTGGTGTAAAAGTGTATGGGTATGTATGATTGTGGCCTAATTGTTGTATTTATTATAGATGATATAAGCCAGTGACAGCAATTGAAACTACAGGCTGGCTGAACTGAGAGAAAAATAAAATATTGATGGTAAGAGTTACAGAGTACTCTTTGAAGGTGCTAACCCCCCTGAGCCAGAGGTATAGATACATTAATTCGGTCTTGCAGTTTTTAACACATAGTGTACCCTCCCAGCAGATGCCCACACAGTTAAATGATGCCACCTGTGAACAGGACTAGTTACTGCACTGTACTTGAGTCCATCAACCAGAACCGCAGCCTGGGCAGAGAATAAATGTGAAAATCAAGTGTTGCTTCAGCATATAGAGTATATAGCAATTAAACAATAACGAACTACAGAAGTATATATACTGAAGCAATCTAGGACCCTTCGGGAATGCAGTGTTGTTTCTGTGTCTGTCTTTTCTGTGTTTTGTGAGGCAACCTGTGCCATGTGTGACTATGTGTGGACCTGCTAGAAGGTTTATGGATGGAGACAGAAGTAGTTTGAGGTAGCTAAGGCAGCAGGTATCTCCCCCCCATTGTTATTGAGGGGAATTGTGGTGGCTCATGGGATCAGAGGTTAACCCCACATGGGAATAGTGGGGTTGCAGTGATTCGGAGTGGAAGATCACAAGGTATAAAGTTATATATAGGGGTGCCCTGGTGCCCACAAGGCAGAACTGTGCTGGGTTATTAGAATGTGAATGGTAACCCGTGGCAGGTTTTATTATTTTCCTTTGTCGTGGGCTCGGCCAATAGAGTTCATAGGCTGTATTCCTATAGGGAAATAAACCTGTGTGCCTGTTGCATCCAAAAGACTCTCTCTCTCTAGTCGCTTTTATTACTATCCTGTACATACATACATATATATATATATATATATATATATATATATATATATATATATATATATACACACACATATGAGTGAGGTGCATACATATTTAAGAAGCTGTGTAAATGTGACAAGTTATGAAAGGCGCACAGATATAATTTGAATTATATTCTCTCTATATTTTTTTTAGATTTCACCCAGGGATTGTGCTGAAATCTCCATCCCTTTGCTGCTCCTCAATCACTCAGCGAATCCTGTCATTTCCTTCCGAATGCACCATCTTAAAGCATTAACACACTTCAAAAGATTGATCCATACAAATGAGAGGTGGATTTGTGAGGGAAATCTGCTTTCTACACCCTGCATTCATTGTTCATGCCATTAACTACCCATTCTCATTGACAGGCAAATTGAGGGCTTCTGTAATCAGAGCATTGAAAATGAAGCAGTGCATAACAAGGGCATTTTTTCACATCGCAATGACTACTGGAAAAGTGTTTTCAGTGTCTGTCACTTCGGAAAAGATTAGCAGGGCTTTGTCAGTAGAAAAACTGTAAGGAAGAAATAACAGGATTTAATTAATTTAAATTCAGAAGAAAAAGTCAACAGCAAAACAAAACAAAACAAAACCAAACAAAAGCACCAAGAACAAATTATTTAAATGGAAGGTGACATGAATGAGTAGATAATCTGAAAGGTTGTTTCCCTTAGGAATGTTCAGTCTGTTCACCCACGAGTCCATTATTTGTTATTTAAAAATTATCAATGACTTGTTTTGCCACAAGTGAAAAGGAGGAAATACCCTTTATGAATATAGTCCATGTTCAGTTTCAGTTTCAGGACAGAGGGAATGAAATCCTTAGAGAATCAGATACATTAAATAGATCTCATTGTATATTTTGGTCCACAAAATCAGTACGCCAAGGCACAGTGTATTGGCTTATGAAGGTCTGTATAAGAATGGGAAAAATGTCCCTTAATGATCTCTTTGCATGTGTATCAGATTTTAGCTTAGGCTATTCAGTGTCATGATGTGATTTTTCATTTGTATGCTGATGATACCCAACTATTGCTATCTGAAATTGTAGTTTCTGTCTCATCCTTCTCTTCAATCATTAGCAGATTCAAGAAAGGTTAACCTTTGGAGTCTAAGATGGCTCAGATACTTTCAGAACGTTGCCGCCCCTGTTTTAAGACTTTCAGACTGTCGGACCACAATTCCTCAGTGCTATCTAAACCCCATTGGCTGCCTATAAAATTTTGAGTGGACTTTAAAATTGCACTGTTAACCTATAAAGCCTAAAATGGCATGGCAGCTGCTTATAATGCTAATTTGACGATCTCTTATGCCTCTTCTTGTATCTTACATTGTTCTGAATGTTCCCAAAGGCAACCGGACTTACTGTAGTTACACTGCCAGACTTGGGAATTCCCTTTCAAATTATAGGAGTATAGGAAATAGTTCTTCTGAGTTTTTGTAATAGCAGTCCTGAGATTTAAAAAATATATATCTTTATTTTTAAAATGGATATTTGCTCTGCTCAGTTTTATATTCTATTCTACATTGTGAATGTAATTGCAATGGATTTTTAGTTTTTAATGTTTTAATCAATGCAGAATGATGCAGCTCTCAGTTAACATCACACAGCTGGATTGATATGGATTAATTTTGTTTCAAAGGATCATATGAAACAGAAAAAAGGGAACAGTGATAAAAAAAATTATAGGGTGGGAAAGGGTAAGTTTACCATGTGTCGAGGTCCCGTATTTCCATGTCTTCAAATATTTCTCTGTATAGATGTAGAGAACAAGAAGACGCTCTAGCTCATCAGATCTTTCTCTAAGCTGACGAACCAAATGCACTATAATAATATAGTGGATTCTTTCCACAAAAGAAACACAAATCAAGATGTAGACTTCATTTGCATGCTTTACTCAAAGGGCTGTAGCGCTGGGTAATTAAACCTAGGCAAACCTGAGAAATTACTCACAGTGCAGATGATAAAGGGGCCCCTTTGACCCACTTCTGTTGGCACATAGAGGTCAGGCAATGGTAATGGAACAATGAAAATAGCCTTCATGTTCAAAGTATGCAATGTGACCTTCTGTTAATGGAGAGGAATTAATGATCTCTTATCACTGTCCATATAACTTTGTACTCAGACTGCCCTTTTACATTCCCGGTCTAACTTTCTTCTCAACAGATGCCTTTAGCACCTACAGAAAAGGGCACAGGTTCAGATTTATTGTGACTGGGAGACTCTGCAAATCCATAAGGATTATTTATTTAATACTTAACATGAGCTTTTTATTATTATTATTATTATTATTATTATTATTATTATTATTATTATTATTATGCATTATATAGTTTTTATTATAATTAAACCATTTTCAGTATAGGTGACTTAATGTGAAGTATTTTAGACCTATTATTAATTAAGTATTTTGCTGCTTTAATTAATTTTTGCTTTGTAATTTTTATTATGTTTGATTGGCAGCACTTTAAGATAATAGAAGAAAAACTGTTTTAATTTGGAAGGAGAAGGAGGAGTAGAAGCTGACAGCGAAACCTTTTGTAAATTAATTTTGTGCAAAGCAAATTATTTGGACAAATACAACTGTCATTAATAATCTTCTCTTTCATTGCAACTTTCATCAGCATGATTTCATGATTTAGCCTTGCAGCTTAACATCATTTTTGATTAAGTGTACAACAACAACCACTGGGTATGGCTGTCCTGCAGACACTGAACACTAACATTCTCTGAACCAAATAGAGGGCTAAAATAAAAATATTTCTATTTCCTTTAAAATAACACATTTCTGGCAACATCTTGGCTGTAAAATTACTGTAGAGAAGGCTAAAGTAACTAAAGTTCCCTGGATGTACCGCTAAAGGGTTCCTGGGGACCCAGAGACACTGGGGAGTGGTGGTGGGTGGTTTGACTGATATCTAAGGGCTGCAGACATAATCCTCCTGTGTCTGGGCCAAATCCTGCTAAACTGTCGTCTCCTGAGCTCACCGTGGACGGTGTGTTTCAGAGCCATTTCATTTCGCTCTGGTTTGAAAATTGGATGTTTATGGGGAATTGGATTCCTTAAATATTAATAAAAGGGGCCTCATGGCGGATGGTATAATTCCCAAATCGGCACGCATGGCTGCGCCGGCTATTAGGGAGATGGGTTGCGAATTGTTAATTCATCGCTCCCTTGGGCAGGGGATGTGACAAAGGCCAACACCTCGGCACAGGCAGGGCTGTGTTATGAATGTCATCTCATTCCAATGAAAAACAATAACTCTCTCTGCTTCTTCAGTTTCAACTCTTAGAGAGACCAATTCATCCCAGAGCTCATCATTGGTTTGTCAACTCCTTTAATGTTATAGATTTATACTTTGTTTTGTTCTGTTTGTTCTTTAAGAAGATGTGTTCTTTAGAACTCAAAGGGAAAGGCCATAGATGTATCTACTAAATTAAACCCTACAAAGTTATGCAAGTAAATGTTACTGTCTAACTTAGTTTCTCACGCAAAAACATTTTTGCTTTGCAATACTCAGCCATACTTATATTGTGCTTTCCAGTGTGTATTTTGTGTTAGGAACAAAACTATGTGTCTTGCTTTAACTCTGGGTTTCTCAAACTACTGCAGAGACTCTGCTGTAGCTAATTAACCCATCTGAAGAAGCAGTCTGCTAGGCTAGCTGCCCCTGAATACTAATGTCCCAGTGTTGATTTTTCTCCGTACCTGCTATGGATTATTCAAAAACTCAAACTCGGACAGGATTTAATAATCCCACAAAATAAATTAAAAGCTTTATTTTTTAACAAAACATGGACATGTTTTCATGTTTAATTTAAAAATAAAATCACAGCACTTAGACCAGTCCACTACGATTGTGATATATGCATACACGTATTTGCTTGAATACTTGAAGGGAGATAAACAGTCAATTACAATTCACCAAAGAACACCTCCAGGCTATATTACTAAGAGTCAAGTAATTGTGATCATATGTATTTAATAATTTACTTATTTATTTGAGATAACACTTAATTAATTAATATTAATATGCCTATGAGAAAAGTTTGGTTCTGCCTGTCAATGTATTTAAAGGGGTTGCCTGAACATTTAGAAAAGTGGGGTGGCCGAAAAGGTTTGAGTAGTCTTTTCACAATTGATACTATCGCCGGAATAGCTTGTTAGCATGGTAAACTATAATCTAGGCAGCAACATAATTTGAGAGCCAAAATTAAATTACCAAACAAGTCCAGCAACAAGCAGGAAATGCAATAGCAGGAAAATACAGATACACAAATTAGGCCTTTAAATGTTGTGCACTAAAAAAACAATTGCTGGTGCAGTTTGGAGACAGTAACCTGGCAAATGAAAAGAGGTTGTTGCTTACTCTGTCCTGCCATACTGATTTGTCTTCATCCTACAGAAAATGAAACAAGAGCATTTATGACATGCCTGCGCTACAAGCTCAGTTTACAAAGGGCTCAATTAACTAGAAAAGTACTTGAAGGGGGATCAACAAACAATTACAATTCACTAAAGAACACCCCCAGGCTATATTACCTGATCAGTGGCTTTGGTCTACTGTGTATGGTCTAACAGAAAATCCACACAAATACCTAAACAGATAGATGGCATTCTGCCTGTGGAGGCATTGATCAGACTGTAGAACTGCACTGGTCTACTGGAAATGTTTCTCTTTAAATGCTGAGCACTGTTGCATTCAAACTAACAATATATCTCCCTGGATCAGTTTCTAAACAGTACTCTACACAAGCATCACAGGCTAGAAAAGAAGCCAGATAATGTGTAATTTCTTTGTGCTCATCTGTGTTACACACAGTTACACACAATTTTGTACATTGGATTTATTGGCTGCTCCTCTGGATATATTAAATCCTGTACATAAAAAATGCAGGATAAACAGAGATGCTTCTTACAGTGGTAAATGAAAAAGGAGTGAGGGGATCTGGTGGAAGGATGAAGTAATTATTAGAAAAGACCCTGGTGTATTTAGTCACAAAACAGGTAGGTTGAAGAGTACATATAATGGAACAATATAGACTGTAATAGTTACCAAAGTCATTTCATTTGATGGAGAGCATAAGTAAAATGAACAGTCAAGTATAGTTATTACATGTACTCTAGTTTAAGGTGGCTCTTTAGACTGCAGTGTATAAAAACAGACCAAAATTATATATACATTGAGGGAAGAAAGTATTTGATCCCCTGCTGATTTTGTACGTTTGCCCACTGACAAAGAAATGATCAGTCTATAATTTTAATGGTAGGTGTATTTTAACAGTGAGAGACAGAATAACAACAAAAAAATCCAGAAAAACACATTTCAAAAAAGTTATAAATTGATTTGCATGTTAATGAGGGAAATAAGTATTTGATCCCCTATCAATCAGCAAGATTTCTGGCTCCCAGGTGTCTTTTATACAGGTAACGAGCTGAGATTAGGAGCCCTCTCTTAAAGGGAGTGCTCCTAATCTCTGCTCGTTACCTGTATAAAAGACACCTGTCCACAGAAGCAATCAATCAATCAGATTCCAAACTCTCCACCATGGCCAAGACCAAAGAGCTGTCAAACGATGTCAGGGACAAGATCGTAGACCTACACAAGGCTGGAATGGGCTACAAGACCATCTCCAAGCAGCTTGGTGAGAAGGTGACAACAGTTGGTGCGATTATTCGCAAATGGAAGAAACGCAAAATAACTGTCAGTCTCCCTCGGTCTGGGGCTCCATGCAAGATCTCACCTCGTGGAGTTTCAATGATCATGAGAACGGTGAGGAATCAGCCCAGAACTATACCTGAGGATCTTGTTAATGATCTCAAGGCAGCTGGGACCATAGTCACCAAGAAAACAATTGGTAACACACTATGCCGTGAAGGACTAAAATCCTGCAGCGTCCGCAAGGTCCCCCTGCTCAAGAAAGCTCATGTACAGGCCCGTCTGAAATTTGCCAATGAAAATCTGAATGATTCAGAGGAGAACTGGGTGAAAGTGTTGTGGTCAGATGAGACCAAAATCGAGCTCTTTGGCATCAACTCAACTCGCCGTGTTTGGAGGAGGAGGAATGACCCCAAGAACACCATCCCCACCGTCAAATATGGAGGTGGAAACATGATGCTTTGGGGGTGTTTTTCTGCTAAGGGGACAGGACAACTGCACCGTATCAAAGGGACGATGGACGGGGCCATGTACCGTCAAATCTTGGGTGAGAACCTTCTTCCCTCAGCCAGGGCATTGAAAATGTGTCGTGGATGGGTATTCTAGCATGACAATGACCCAAAACACACAGCCAAGGCAACAAAGGAGTGGCTCAAGAAGAAGCACATTAAGGTCCTGGAGTGGCCTAGCCAGTCTCCAGACCTTAATCCAATAGAAAATCTGTGGAGGGAGCTGAAGGTTCGAGTTGCCAAACGTCAGCCAGATTGCCAACAAGGGTTTTGCCACCAAGTACTAAGTCGAAGGGGTCAAATACTTATTTCCCTCATTAACATGCAAATCAATTTATAACTTTTTTTTAAATGCGTTTTTCTGGATTTTTTGGTTGTTATTCTGTCTCTCACTGTTAAAATATACCTACCATTAAAATTATAGACTGATCATTTCTTTTTCAGTGGGCAAACGTACAAAATCAGCAGAGGATCAAATACTTTTTTCCCTCATGTATATATATATATATGTGTCAAACATGCGTCTTCTGTTAATTTACAACAACAACCATAATAATAATTATGATGATGATGATGACAAAGGTAGGAAGCATACTTTAAATAAAGTTTTTCAACAATATTGACTAAGATTAATTGAGAGTAAACAGAATGCCACAGTGACAAGTCACAATGAAATATGTTTCTTCAGTCAACCTCTTTCTCTCTGATTGTTTTGTTGCTCATGCTGCTTTGGTTTAGGCAAGACATTTTGTTTTTCTATTATAACAACATGCTTTATACATACCAATAAGAATGGCTACATCAATTTAGTTAGAGACAGTGACAGAGCAAAATATACACTTCTTATTTCATGCACAGCCAGTTTCAATTCATTAGTATCAGTCTCTGTCCAAGGTGCTGGACTGTGTTTGGCCCCTTACTGAGGATATTCCTCTTCCAAGGTGCTATTTTAGTTTAAGAGGCATTTTTCTCTGCTACTACCTTTCAGTTTCACTGCATGTGTATGCATTTCATATGCTTGGCTATAAATCCATCTTTAATTCCAGTGTCTGACAGCAAATTAGCCATATGCCTTTAATTTTAATCAGAATTAGATTCCAGATTATTATACAGCATATTTAATATTACTTTGTATACAGAAAAGCTTGTTTTTATTATTATTTATTTTAGTACTATAAGAAATATAAATATATTTGTACTGGATTTATGCCCCATTGTGATTGAGCACCTGCTACTACTTACCTGCTGAAGCATTGAGTTACGCCTTGATATATATATATATCTATATAGATAAACATAGCTCTGGCATTTTAGACAGAGGGACAAAAAGGATGAATAAAATAATTCACATGCTCAAAAAGCATTAAGAGGAATCCTGTATGGTGATGGTGTCAGTTTCAAATCCTCCCACTTTACAAGTTAATATACCAGAAACACAGTGAAGCAGCAGGGTATCTCTTCAAGATATCTGGGAAGTTAAGCATAGAAGGAGAAGGCAGCTTGCACAAGGAGCTGGAGACCTGTCCATTTTGTGATAGCGGAACAGAGGAAACACCACAGTGACTCCTTGTGAGTACAGCATCACACCCCTGGGTGTTCAAGAGTGTATAAATCCCCTTTCACTGTTGAACTGTTTGTTGCTCTGACGTAAGATGTTTCTTGCTGGCATGGGTTGTGTAGTTCAGGTACTCAGAGATGCATATGTATCACATGCAGCACTCAGACCTATCAACATTAAAATATGGTAAATATGTAAAATAATAATAATCATCATAATCATCATCAGGAAGAAAGTTAGTGAGGCATCTTCTTTCTGTGCTGGTGCCAAGTGTTTTTCCTGCAGCCTGGAACATTAACAAGCATGCTGCCTATCTCAGTTCAGGGGTGGTGCCTGCCGGTTTCAATCAGTGCCTATATACAGCCAACTGACTGAGACAGTGAGGAATCAGCTTTTCCTGTTCTTTGTGGAAGCAAATGCATTTCTACTATTACTACTCCTACTACTACTACTAATAATACAAATATTGTTTATTATTTTTTCAGATTGCTAAAAAAATCAGAACAGATGCATAATTTATAGATCATCTGTGAAACCATTCATTCCCTTATTTGAATAGCCAGTGCTAGGTGCCTGTGGTCTGCGATGATTACCAAGGAGAGCTCTTTCATCTTCACGCTGTGTTTACACAGAAAAGACTGCATGCTCCATGGTGCCATGTCTAACGCCTGATTTGTGATGTTGACAGTGGGGAAGGAGGTGGTCCCAGAGCTCTACAAGCCTGTGAATCAGTCTCCTGCTCATCTTTCTTTCTTTTTCACCACTATGTTATTGTACAATCAGCCCTCTACTGACCTTAATACCCTTTAACACCCACTTTATTGCATAGGTTGGTTACATGGATGTACAGGTACATGACTGTGAGCTTAATTTTGACAATACAATTACTCTTACACTAATCAAAGCTGCGTTCCATTCAAAAGCACCAACTGCTGGGTAACACTATTTCCCATTACCACCATGTTATATTAAAGACAAAAAGCACAACTCCATTACTTGCTAATACTAAATAAGTAAATTGTTGTAGTGTCATTAGGGTGATTGGTAGCTTTTTCATCAAAGGAGAGATATACATGTCTCCTCTTTGCTTTGTACCTGAAACTGTACACCTAGTAAGGCTCATCTATCATTATAATCAAATTAGCCCAATCAGCAATTTGGACGATGTTCAGTCAGATCCAAAGTGGTTAAGTCAGATGCAATCAACTTGAAATGCAACACTAGCTGTACACGCTTCATCTTCTCATCCAGTCATCAAATGCAGGTGAAATGCCTGCCAAAAGTCAACAAAAAACTATGCTTCCAATTTGGCTTTAGTTTCATTGTGTAATTGAATAGATGCAACACAAGCAGTGAGACTCCAGAGTCACATTCCTCTCTCAGACACTGGAGCTGCACAGCCCAGACAAGCCATAACCCCATAAAGCCAAAAGCTCAGGGGAGTGACACCACTACAGTAGACTCATGTACACAATAAGAATAGCTTATTATACAACAGAGTGGCCATTTGGAAATTCCAAAGCGACTGTAAATTCACTGGTGTGATATTCTGGTGTAAAATCTTTTTTCTTTAAGTTACATTAGATTTATAAAGGGTTTCAATTCTCCAATGCACAAGTATTCAATCAAGATTTATAAATTAATTAAGATACTTCCAATTTTGAAAAATACAAGACTAATCAATTCTTTGGTCAGAGCAATATTTTTTATTTCCTTTTTGGTTTCCCTTTACCCCTTCAAGATATTAGAGAACAATTCAGAAATCTGTATGAATTTAATATGGCATGTCATTTCTAATTTTTCATGATTAGTCAGATTCCATTTTCTGCGGATGTCTGAGATTTGAAACACAATGACCTGGGCATAGGGTAATATAATGGAAATGACATCTGTGTTATTTTATTATGATTTATGAAACAACACATTTTAGGTTAATAAAAAAATAATAATGAGAAAACGTGACAGGATGAGACAATAATAGTGCCATCAACTTCTGGTGCCCTTGAAGAAAAAAAAGACTTATGCTGTTTCTAATAAATGTCAAATGTAATATTCTGTTATGTGTCAAAATGAACACAGCTTGTAAACTATCACAGACATTGAGCATCCAGCACAAGAGAGGAAATCTCCATGACATTTGCCATAAAGGAGATTAATTAAAGGGCCGGATTGTGCCTCTAAAAGCACCATGACAACTCTGCAATTAATTAATTGTCTTTTTCTGAACAAATACAACCGTGTCATCTGCTTTTGTTGTCTTTTTGTCTGATTTCTACTGCCACTGTGCAGTTTCTGCTACACTGATAGGCTTCAAGAAATGCCTTCTAGTCGGCATGCATTGTGAGTATCCCGGTTCTTATTATACCCTATTGTCATCCACTGTTTTTCTTCTCTTCACAATTTTGACTCTACAGCGCTGTCTGCTAAACTGCTTTGGTGTAGTTTAATTAATGTGTAACATGAAAAAGAAGTACAGTTCAATAGACTTGAATTTTAGGTATGCCAAAACATATGCATAGTGTACTTAACTGTACTCCTTTTTCATAGGTGAGCAAAGTCTCTGGCCTATGTACCTGAGTGTTAAGTTTACAGAATGAGAACTTTTTCTCTGTTAGAAGGAAATATATTATCTGATTGTGAGGTGAGATCCCCAACCTGCAGGTATGGAAAATAGTCACTGCACCTCTGCTGTGTCCTTATTGAAGTTCACTTTGGTAAACATTTATTTTTTCCAACTTAAACATAGTTTTACTGTGGTTTAGAGGCTTTGAAATGGTTTCCTTATGGATTGAACACTGGACAATACCTTAAATACCATGGAATACCATAAGTAAATGTTTGGCAAGTATACTATAGTCCACAAATGGTTTGTAAAAAAAAAGTGTAAAAAACTATTGTAGATTTACCAAGGTAAGCTATTATGAGGGAAGTCTCAGCACTGTAGTTATCTTTCAAGTCGGAAGCACTGCCCAAGGGGGAGGGGTTTCTGCGCACTTCCTTAGGAACCTGATCGAAACATCACTCTGTCAAAGCTGCCATTGGCCCCTGCGCACGTCACTCAGAACAGGTCCCTTCCACTTCCTGTTTTATAAAACGTGACGTCTGTGCAGATTCGTCCTCTTTTTACCATTTCACTGGAACTGAGAACATGAGCTCTCCATGTCTTGTTTGTGCATAAGACCTTACCTGTCTTTTCTGTATTCGGTTGGCTGGCTTCACGGCTGTGTTATTCACCATCGTCTTCACCACTGTGTTAATTTGTTTTTGTGTTATTTATTATTAATAGCTATCCAGTTCTGTTCCGTCTGGGCACCGGGCTCTGCCTGTGCTTTCGGTTTCCGTGCATGCACACGAAGGGCGAACGGTAGAGCGACGCCCACTGCCCCCCTCCCCTTCTTCTGGGTCATCACTGCCCCCTCCCTGCTGCTTTGAACAGCAGGATTAACCAGATCTGCACTCTCCTGGCCCACACTGCGCCGCTGGAGTCAGACGAGAGTCTGTCTGCTCCCGGAGGGAGACAGCAGACAAGCGACTTGGGAGGAGGAACGCCTGTCTCTCAGCCCGCACGTGGGCTCAGAGCTAGAGGCGGAGCTCATGGAGGAGGAGCTGGTCTCGGCCACCCCTCCCCCTCTTTTGAGCGAGGACACTCCACCTGCTCCCATGGGACAGGACCGGGAGTTTTGGGCCATGACTCAGAGGGCCGTGGAGTCTCTCCAGCAGCCCTGGCCCTCCGATCGTGCCCTGCTATGCTCAAGATTCGAAAGGTTGCAGCATCCCACATGGGCTCTTCCGCTGCTTCCAGACCTCCTGGACGAACTCAGAGCAACTTGGGACCACCCGGCAAGGGCCCCCGCCCTGGCAAGAGAAGTTTATGCCAGGACCCTTCCCGAGTGTGAACTCCACCATAGCTGCTCTGGTCTCCCTCCCTCCGCTCTTGGCAGAGCCTTGCAACCTGACCTGTCCAAACAGGCATTGGATTGTGGACACTATTACCATGGCCTACGAATCCACAGGGACCCTGGTGCCTGAACACCGGTGGCCCATTTGACTCGAGGCATTGCCATATCATGGGCCCTTTTTCAAGGCACCCCCTTGGCAGACATTTGTGCAGCTGCAGCTTAGTCCTCGCCACTTACATTTGTCCAGTTCTACAGGCTGGATGTGATGGGACCAGTCCCTTCCATTGGGACTCCGGTGTTGGCTTCAGTTGAGCACCAGTAGCCTACAGGCTCTGGCTCCTGATTTGTCTTCCCAGTCCGCCCTTGTTTAGCGCATCCTGCATGGAGCTATTGAACCGTGTTTTTCCCTTCCACCACACTATGCCTTCAAGTCCTGCTCCTGGACTTTTTGACAGCCCTGTCGATGTGTTCCCAGGGTCTGTCATGCGGCCTCCAGGTACGTTGCCTTACGAGACTGCTCTGTAAATAGTTTGTAAATTGTTACATTGTGTTGCGGCGGCGCATGCATCTGGCCTGTACACCGCTATGTGTATATACTGTGTAAACAGCAGGTCTGTGGCTCCGTCCTTGATTAGTAGACTGGAGCTCACTGTTGCTGTTCCCAGCAGGCTCCCTTATCAGCTTGGTGCCTCCTCCGTTGTGATGATTTTGTTATACAGTAACCCCTCCTCCTTGGGCAGTGCTTCTGACTTGAAAGATAACAATAGGTTATGGATGCAACCCCGGTTATCTGAAAAAGTTTTAGCTCCTGGCACAATTGGACGAACCTGTGCAGACGTCACGTTTTATAAAACAGGAAGTGGAAGGGACCTGTTCTGAGTGACGTGCACAGGGGCCAATGGCAGCTTTGATAGAGTGACATTTTGATCGGGTTCCTATGGAAGTGCACAGAAACCCCTCCCCCCCGGGCAGTGCTTCCTTTTCAGATAACTGGGGTTGCATACGCAACCTATTGGTATATCCTCCCTAACTTGATGTAATATGCTCAATAATAATAATGCGAATAATAGTAATAATAAATGTATAATGTGTATAATTTCCATCCTGGCAACCAAGACAATCTTAAAAGAACAGTGATCAGTCCAAAACCACAAACTGAGCAGATCCGACAGACTTTACAATTTAGTGACCATGTGCAGAGTATATATAATATATATATATATATATATATATATATACACACATAAACACACTATATAATATTAAATATATATAATTAATGATATGAACTGTATATTATTATTATTATTATTATTATTATTATTATTATTATTATTATTATTATTAATCCTATACAGCAGAATACCCTAAGGAACTTTGACCGAGGGCTTACCAATCATGCGTCTGCATACTGCAAATTATACTTCTCTTGTAAACATTTCTTACCTGACTGTACTTGGCCTTGGAATGATGTTGTTCATACGACTGCTAAATAAAGGAGAGAAATGAAGACGAGAAAAAATAAAAGAAATCCCTGTCCACGTCCTTGATAAATGGTTTCAGTCAATCCGGTGTGTGAGCCGGGGGACAGTGTGGATAAATCAGCAGGCTGTGATTGATCTGATCTAGCGCGCGATCCTGACAACAGCAGACGGATCTGCCCCACAGGCCGAGGCACATGCTTTTGTTTAGCTTTTGTTGATTTTCATCAGTCCATAAATATAGCTGGGCAGGTCATACATGTAAAGTTTCGTCATCTTGTGAAATATTGGTCTGTCTCTAGAGGACAAGATTGATGTTGGTTCGCTCGCAATTGAGGTCAGTGCCATTTGAGTGTGTATTAAAGCTTCCTGACAGATCCACAGGAATTCAAGTGTCCTGAGCTCCATCCCTGGGCCCAGACAATTCAGAGAGGTCCAACAGAATGAGACAGGAGATGGCAGCAGCACCTATCTGAAACTAATTAGGCTCTATAATAATTGGAAAAGAAGACAGAAAACAGACGTATACAGTGAGAAGCAAACAGATGCCGAGGGGCTGTCACAGCTGTTCTGAATGGCCCTCATTATGCTTGCTTTTAAGATCGTGCTGCATGTTTCCAAAATATGTAGAACTGTACTTACATGTTGCTATCAATGTTTAACCCACCTACCTGTGATTTTATTTTTTGCCATTGTTAACACCATGACAACTTGAGTTTTTCAAGAAATATATACATGAGACTGAAGGTTCATTAATAAGATATCTTTCATCATACCTCCCCCACACACATTCCCCTCTACTGAAAATGACTTCCTGCTCCTTAATTAAATGTCTACAATTTTGGATTGCTCAAGAGTTGATACATTTTGCATGTTCATGTTTGATCTTCTGTATGCTCCAGAATCTGTGAAAAAGGCACATCATGCCAAAGCCCTTTTTGGAATAGTATTCCTATTCTTTTCTTACAGATGTCAAGAATGACTGACATCAAGACGAGAGAAAATCAAAGTAATTAATTCATGGTATGGCAGACTGAAGACATTTATATTCATATTTAATAATTGGTGCATGCAATAAATTACACAGCCATGTTGTGGGTGGGTGCTGTTTTCCTGGGATCAATGAGAAAAAAACTTGATGAGGTTCAATAATCAGTAAAGGGCATTCACACTGACAGGTATGAAGGGCAGATTAGCCTCTATGTGACCTTTCGTTTAATCATCTGATTGCATGTGGTCTGCATTCCCAACCCAATTGGTATGTTTTCTTAGAATTAAATAATTTTGACCCCCCAAAAATCTTTAGTGATTAGTAAATAATGCATTATTTGTTATATAGCAACATTTAAAAATGGCATTTACAAAGCTGCTTCCTTTATTAAATTATGAAATTCATTTTTAATAAAATAGAGGTGATTTATATTGATCAACTGAAAATAAAACATTTCACAATTGACCTGCGTCTTTATTAATATAACGTGTTACAGTTAAAATGGAATTAGTGATTTATTAAAAATAAAGGTTTGCTGCATTAGGGAAGAACCCATAGTAACATAATAACAAATACAAAATGTAGATACTGAATGATACACGTTTCTTTAAAAATAAAATTGACTGGGGAAATCTGCAGGTTAGAATTGCAGTATCCATCCAATCCAGTGAAAGTAGAACAACAAATAATATACATCTGAAGTGGACTGTAGAAAAATAAATCATACAACTTTGAAATCTATAGGTCAGAACACACAACAGCAGCATGTATCTCCAATTACATGCACTGTGATATTTTCTTAGTTTTTGTGAGTTTGAAGTTGAAGACGAAATCTTAATGCTGAGAATTTGTATTTCAGCTCAACCTTGGGAGGGGAGATCACTCAGGCAGGGGTGCTGTCAAGTCTTGATACCTACTAAGATTGGGATTTGAAAAAAAAACTGACAGATAAGGAAAAAAAAATCCTGAAGGTAAGTATGCTCAAAATGGACAGAGAGGTTAAAAGCAATGCTATGTCAGATAGACCTCCGTTTGGTCTTTCCTGGAGAGAATTATATTCTTGTCTTAGCCTCTAGGTCGATTTCTCTCAGGAAATCCTATCAGCCAAGAACATCAATTGCAGCCTTTTATCTTTGCCTGTTGGCTCTGTGTGTCTTTGGGCCTTGTTTCCGAGAATTGTTCAGTGAAGCAGCTGCAGCACGGGCACTCTGGACCTCTGGGTTGAGTACACAAAGGCCAGCTTTGTAGCTTAGTAAATTCATAATGGAAAAGTGGACCTTTCTGGAACAGCTAAGAGTGGCTTTTAACTGGAATAACTCTGGCCATTCTACTGCAGTCTGTCTTTGAATTCACATCACACAATAGTGTAAGACACAGACTGGCTTTTGACTGGAATAACTCCTTAGCCATTCTGTTGCAGGCTGTCCTTGAACACCATTACACAATGGGGCAGGACATAGATGCAGTTGCTGGGAATGTATCTTGGGATGAACATGTTTTTATTTTATTATTAAATGCTGATGTAGGGGAGGCAAAACCAATGCTTGGGTATTAACAAACAAACAGGACTAGGGATACAAAAAAAAATCACATCAATAAAATGTTGAGAAGGATCTAATGAATGCAAATGAAAAGGATCTAATGAAAAGTATTCTACTGAAAAAGTACACTTTTTTTTTTCTCTCCTGATGGTAAACTTTAATACATGCATTCAGCTTCAGAGTAAGAGATCGATGAGTATCGTTTGGCTGATCTGCTCTTGTGATATGTTGGTATAGATTTGCCATTAGCACTGTCTCCTTTCACATGCATTATGTACATTCTGTCATAGACTGGCTGAAGCAGAGTGAAGGAGATGTCATAATCTCCTGGAGAAGAGTGCTAAGGAAACAAATGGGAAGAATACGTGTGTTAAGAGCAGGTTAAGGTCATGGAAACAGGGCAATGGAATTACTATTTTACTTGCCCTTAGGTCTGATCAACTGTGTAGCGTTCCCGCCTGCCTTTACAGATCCAAACAAAGCACCTGCAATGATGAAGCTCTTTGAACAAAAGTCATTTTTACAATTGATATATTTCCCTGTTCAGTTCAATGGTGTTTTTGCTAATTGATTTATTGATTACAAATTTTGCACTGTTGGACACAAATGGGCCTCTTTGATTTTGCTGTGGTTTATGATGTTTCTTCTAGCTAGTTAAGAATGTTTACAGACTTGCAGTTTTCTGTATGAAATTTGAAATTGTCAGGAGAAAAGTCACCAAGAAATCATGATACAGCAGTTCCTCCAGCATGTCTTCTGGAGTGTTTATAGAGGAATGATGAGAAAATTAAGATGAAGAAATGTAAGAATTGGCAGACATCAGCATGTATTGTCATATCTCTTTGAATCAATCAGAAAAGAGGAAAGGCACTCCTTTATTTGTGTATTTGTTTGCTGCCTCAAAAAACACATTTGTGGGTATCACAGGTACAATACTAGTGGGTTATACAAAAACTTGATACACATACTCCAAGCTTCTTATCCTCTTGTGAAAACCATACATTTGTTTTAAAAACTATAGTAATAGGAGGATTTTATTAACACTGCTTAAAATGAAAATACGCAGGTGTTGTTAAAGCTTTGCGATTTAGATGGGCTTTACACATTTTGAAAAGATTTAAAAAATGAAAAGTGGCTTAGCTGACAAAAATAATGGAATTCTTAAGCTCTTTGAAAACATCTCATAAACAACAGATTACACACAGTGTTGAAGCTGTCCTCTATGCCATCAGAAACCACAGAATGGATACATTTGTTCGAACAACTCATGGTCTGACTGGATCACACACAACTTCTGGCTGTACAGTTGCTGAAAGAACTAAGTGGACCTTCCTGTTGAATGCAAACTGGTATATTCTCTCAAAAGACCTTGCTCCAGTGCAATGACAAACTTCCTGTCTTGATATTATTATTAATATTACACAGTTATAGAAAATATTGATCTTATTAGAAAATTAAGTAACCTGGCTGAACAAAATCATTACAGTTTAAAATCAAAATTAGACAGTGTGCAGATTACGCAAGGTATGTGCTTATTGAACATTCAATCATAATAGCCAGACATCGAAAAGCTTTCTCTACAGAGGTGCCACTTCATGGGAGTGATATTTTAAAATGTAGGGTGTCAAGGGCCTATCCGTGCCTCCTGCCTGTTGACACAATGCTTCACTGGGATCTGCCTCATTGTTTTTGTAGCATTATGGTATGTTTATGTGAATCCCCCAAAAGAAAAGACCTGCCCAGTCAGTGCTTGCATTTGTTTTGCAGCATTGAGTAGGCAGCATTTAACATCAATTGCGTGACAGCTCACTCTGAAGGGAGCGCCCCTGTTTCAGGGAGAAATGGCTCTCTTGACAGACTTGCTGCAAACAGCTAGTGGCTGAAGTTAATTATAATTGATAAGGTGTCAAAAGGAGCTGCGGTGATTGGAAAGCAAATGGATGCAACTCGATGAAGACCTTGGGATGGAGCACCAGCAGAAAGTGTCAGGGATCTGAGGCTGATGTTGAGGGAGGCGGGGGTGTCATTTCTAAATCTCTTCTGTAAGTGTCTGACGACTATATTACAGCCCTCAGACTTAATATTCAGTATTGTCCAGTCAGCACTCTTTGTTGAATGCCACCGTAAATACTTAGGGGAGGACACAATATAGTTGTTCCGTTTCCTTTGCAATTCTGTATTTTTGCAGTATACAAGCTCAGATATACAGTTCTTAATTTCAATATTAATGAACACATTCCACCAGTTCTAAAATTGAAGTTTTATGTATCTTTATGTGTTGTTACAGTGTATAAGTTAAATAAATACCACTTATCCAAATCAGGTCTAGCATATCAGCAACTTTAAATGGTGGATGCCAAACTTCAGCATACATGATCATGAGAAACATCTATGGACTCAGATTTGTCTTCCACATGGCAACTGTTGGTAACATTTTACATTGTGTCCCTAATTATTGTGTATTTACACTGTAATTACTTGTTACAGTGTAAGTACAATGTAAATAGGCATAATTACGTGCTAATTACCAAGTAAATATACAGTAATTAGGGACACTAAATGTAAAGCGTGACCCTAGCACTGTAAGAACATTGTAACCATGCACAATTACAGTGTAAATAGGCATAATTACACCTGTAGCTACCAAGTAATTACAGTGTAAATACACATTAACTAGGGACACTTAATGTAAAGTGTTACCTAATAAATTGTATTGTAAGGGTGGTTATGCTAATTCTGAAGAATGCCACCGAGGAAACAATAAGAGAGAGGGCAATTGTGTTGACTGGAAGAATAAATTGATTGCTTCAGTTATCTTGTTAAAAGCAAACAGGAAAACAAACAAGGCAGACATGGAACATGTTTTCGGAATCAAGGTAAATGGGAAAACCTGACTGAAAACAAATGACAAAAATCACTCCTGAGACATGTGTCATCACAATTTTCTCATCTTTTCTGTTTTTCTTATATCCCCTTCATATCTTTATAATTGTTTATTTCAACATGGTAAGGCAGGCTGCATTTTAATAAGTTTACTGACAGGAATCATTTGTCTTGATCAATACAGCTGCCCATTTGTTACCCAAAGGGAAAACTCAGAGCTCCACCTTGACAAATATAAAAATATGACCTTTATAGATCCAGGCTTTTTTTTCTTCAAAACTAAGTGGGTTTTTGACCCTTGTGAGACATAGTTTTTACACCAGCTAAAGCAAATATTATGGATCTATTTATCTCTCTTTCTATCTGTCTTTCTTAACACAGCAGTTTCTGAATTTACCTGTCTGACTGCAACACTGCAGTGTTAATGATCTGGGTCATTGAAATCTCCCTTCTACGCAGTGGCAATGTTACTGGTGTGTCACAGGAATAAAAAATAATCATATTTACTTATTTTATGGGAGTGAGAGGATAATATTGGAAGTTGTGGATGGAGCAGATTAAGATAAGTGACTAAACACCTGGATGGATATTATATGGATATGACCTTAAGGATACAGAATACTAAAGGGAACATCATCTCTCCTTTATCATAATATTGTTATGCCACACTTTATCAGTAATGGCCACACATTCCTAATAACATAATTAATGTATGGATACCTCAGTAATAATAGATGAATATATAATTCACGTAATTTGAAGTGTATTTTACTTCCCCAGTGCCGTTTACAACTGGATATATTATTTAAAAACATCTAAACTACATGGTATTAATGATGCATTGTATTTATTTGCATGATTACAGATTGTTATTGAACTAGTTGCTAATTGAGAGAAAGGCAAACATATTTATTAATATTATATAGACTGCACATTTTTGTCTATAGATGTAACCTTATTATTAAGAGTTCGCTAGAAAAAGGTCTCTCTTATATTCTCACTTTGAAAAGGCATGGCCTGTGAGAACTATGATGTGGCTTATGTGTTAAAAACAGGATTTTTGATTGATCCTGAAAGGGACTGACAAAAAAAGCCTGACCAATACTATAAATTCAACAATGGTCCACAGAGCCCAGAACACAGACACATAAATAAAGAACAAATAGAATCAAAACTGAGAAAAGAAGCATTTTACAAGGCAGAATGGAGGAAGAGAAGACGTGACCGGGGTCTAGGATCAGTAAATCAGGTAATATCCAGCTGAGTTGGCCTAAATGGCCTCTTTTCTAATGTTCTCCTGTCCTTGACTTCATTGAAGATTCAAAAGATGATAAAAGGGATAAAGGCAATCCAGTATGACCACAATTATGTTGTGCAATATAGCCAACCTTGGGATAATGGGAAAAAGAATCTACTTCAAATGTACCAGTGTATTGTTACAAGATTTCATCGTACCACTGATTATCATCATGTTTGTTTCAGATCATTCTTTACTCGATATTGGAAGACAGCAAGGTCATTTTGGAATGCATCTTAAGACTCAAGGTATCCCATTGAATATCTATCTCAATCCATAATAAAATGAAAATCTAGCTTATTACTGCAATCCATGGTTTTGTATTATTGTATAAGGTATTTATTTATTTATTTTCCCTGCGGTTTGCAATTAGACCCAACCAGTCCTTCAAATGCATTTCAATGTGCTGTAGTGTCTTTAATTGTTCTCAATGTTAATTTCAAATTAGGTAGGAAAGTGGTCGGATGATAATGGAGTAAGAGCCTGAAATAAAGCATGTCAGCTATAACTGCAGCCTATAAATTCAAGCAGGTCTCAGACTCAAACTATCAGCAGCATCTGACGCCAAAAGAATTTTAATACAGCTTGAAAAGGGATTATCTTCCTTAGACAAAGTTCTCCTTCTCAGACAGCATCCTTAAGGTCTTTGCAGTAATTGATCAAATACATCAAAGATATACATTTTTTAATGTTTGTACTGTACCTCCATCTTCCTGTGTAGCTTTGATTTGATATGAGATGAAGAAGAATAAACTATTTAAATATCCATGATGACATTATGTTTTATCTCACTTGAAATCAATGTGAAGTATCAGCAGTCATTCCACATGCAAGACAACTTCTGTCATGATTTGTCTGAAGGAAGAAAAGCAAAGCTGATTAAAATTAAAACTTCAAACAAATTACTCAGAATCCAATGATAAATAAGACTGACAGTTCTGGAACCTTCAGCAAATCACAGAGATACAGAGAACACAGCATTCCATGTCAAGACACCCCCCCCTCACCACCACCACAAAGACACACACACACACACACACACACACACACACACACACACACACACACACACACTCAAACCTAATTTAATTCTGAAAATAAATGGATAAAATAACTTGTCCAACTTGGCTGACAGTACACAGCAGCAGATTGTTATGCAGAACAGAACATACTTCTCCATCTAGAATTTGGACAGATTGTCATTTATATTTAGATGCGCGACTTCAACCTTGTAATACTCCTGTGCTGGAAGTAAATCTGAAGGTTTTGAGGGCTTCTTCAATTGAATCATCAAGAAAAATCAAACAGCCCAGATGTGTTTCTCTCTCTCTCTCTCTCTCTCTCTCTCTCTCTCTCTCTCTCTCTCTCTCTTTCTCTCTCTCTCGCTCTCTCTCTCTCCCCTCTCTCCACACCCAGCTTCACAACAGGTTAGCACTAAAGATATCAATGTGATGAGGCTGTGCCACAGATCTCACATCTCTTTCTTTTTCTTGGGAGGTGCAGTTATTTTGTAAAAACATGCTATACTGATTTCAACATATTACACTCACTCCTGCACATGGACAATCTAATACCCATGTTTTAGTATTGTCTAACTGGACACATCTCATTACTCAAAGAGCTCAAAAGGGACTGGTGTCTGTCAGTTTTTTTTTTAATGAGAATAAATCAAATTAATTTACTCTTTGAAAACAGAGAGCTCTAGGTACAGAGGTTGGAGTACACACCCTCCACGACAGTATGTGACTTTCAGACTAATTTTCAGGTTGTTCATTATGAACTAATGTTCATTAGTGATTGGTTAGGTTTAATGAATATTGTTGGACTAGGTATTTATCAGTCAAATCTTTCCAGAGAGTGTTGAACCCTGATTCACCCACAGTTACAAAGGCAAAGGTTGAACCCTGTGTGTCATTTCACCTCATGCTTGGGGGTGAAAAGAAGGAGCGAAGGTATCCCTTCTTATGCTTTGGGTGGGGTGGGTCTTGAGATGATTGAGTAACTCTTTGGTAACTTTATGAAGCACCTGATTGGAGGAAACAAGGCAAGCCCCATCTTTATTTTAAGCCTATTTATTTCTAATATAAACTGCGGTTTCGGAGGCCCTGAGCTGAACTAGGGGGAGGCTGCTGCTCCTTTCATCTCATACAACCTTCCCCACCCTCTAATCATACTCTCAGTAGATTCATTCATTTGTTCATACATTGAAGCTAATAGGACAATGTTTGCAATCCTCTTCTCAGTTCTCACTGATGGTTATTTTGTATAGATATGAAACTTCAATAGTTGACTGAGATTCCCTCCAATCCCCAAACACACAAAAGTTAGATTTGGCTCCCATGGATGTGAAACACATGGGGAAACTCAGAAACACAGGCTGTAAGCAATTGGGTTTCATGAATATGCAGGTAGAATGTGCTGCCAATGGACTGGTTCCCAGTACTCTTTCTAATTACATGCCATGTAGTTGCTAATTCATGCATATTCATCTGCTTCTGGTTGAGAAGCTTGGGTTTATATCTTCATTTGACAGGCCTCCATTGACTACTGCAGAGTACTGCAGTGATTAAATGCATTAAGACAACTAACTAATCAGCTAACATGCCTGTTGCAATCATACTACTGTAACAATTGCCCCTCATTGACACTGAGGAGCCCCTAAAAAGTCACTATTTTCAACCACCACCCTCTCATCTGAGTTATTCTGTATGTTATTATTTCATGCACTATGTTTTTCTTCTCCTTCATGAATTAGCAGCTGCTCCAAAGCAGCCTGTAACCACCCACGAAACACAACATAGATTCTGCCTACTCAAAAAACAATTTACTCTCTGGTATTCAGAACTGTCGTCTGCATTTCCCATAATTCCAACCTTCTACACACCTCAATACACAATTCCAGATTGTTGGGAAACAGATAATTTAGCCCCTCTCTCAATTTTGGGAATTGCTAAAAAAAGAAACATTAACCTAAAGTATTGCATTTATTTTGTTTGTTTCATTTCTACTTTGTATTTTTTAAAACGTGAGGCTTTCCCCACAGCAGGCTCATAGGATTACCAGGGCCCCTCACCAACACAGGCATGTACAGAATTTCACACATGGCAGGGCGGGGGAAGTACATGACAGGTATTTCAAAATAAAAAAAATAAAAATAAATAAAACTCCTCTTTGAGTCTCACTAAACGCGGAAATACGTCCCTCTCTACACATGCTACTAAGAAAAAACACAAACACTACAAACCGTGACAAAGACAATCCAAATCCATAATTCGTTCTCATGGTCGAAAGTTCAAATCCATCCAAAGATTGTCACTGTAGTCAAGTCGTATTATTCATTTTCTCTTTTCTCTTGTTTTCTTTCACACCAGACTCCAAACACCCTCCCTGCTTTTCCAGTGAGGTGCTTTGCAACATACAAGCAGGGGAGCTGCCACTTTGTAGTTTGCTGGTGCTGTGGGCTGATTGGTGACAACTGTGTCATCCGCCCCACAGGCTGTCAACCAGGTGCATGTAGGTGCTGAGGTGCCAGAAGGAGTTTGCCCCACGGGCGGTCTAGCAATCTCTGGCATGGGATAGTCTGCCTACTGGATCTGCCAGGGTGTCCCAGCATGTCCACATATATCGCTCGGCATTGACCACTCCTCGTACCGCGTCACAATGCGTACATTAATTAGTAAACATCATTAATCATCTCCTGTGATACAGATCCCAGGAAATCTTCAACAACATGGCTGCTTAGTTAATATATTTATATGATATTTTTCACGAGATGTCGTTCCCTATACATTATTATATATCAATCTAAGAACATTTATATTTTTGTCACCCAATAAAGATAAAATTAAATGTAAAAACAATTATTTGGCATAATTTTCATGAATAAGATGTGAATACATTTTAAAATGTATATACTGTAACATGGCATTTTCAATGCCAGAACAAATTAATAGAAAATACATTGTTTATTGCATAACAAACAATCTGATGAATCATTAAGCTATATTTTCTATTATTATTTTTATGTTCATATTGAAGAGGTAATTTAACACATCACACTTCAGACAGATTGATTCTGGTAGCCTGTGTAGCTGAATGTTAATCAAACAAGTAGAGTACCACGAGTGGCCTCGCTCTCCTAGGTCTCTCTTGTAAGTTCTGGTACAGTAGTAGTGCAAGACATAGCCTGGGGCAAAACACACTGTCTGAAAGAAATTATTTACAAAGTACAACAAGCATTTGTCTGTCAATTCACTCTCTGTTTATTCCACCAAAAACAATGTCTTGGTGCTTGCAATGTTTTACCTATCCCTGAGGTACTAACTGATACAAACGTAATTAGATCTGAAGGAAATGTCTTTAAAAAGACAATAAAACAGAGCTTTACCACAAATTCAACTGTGTATGCATTCAAACTGATTGAAAATGGGCTAATAAAAGTGGTGAAATGCCCTGTCAGCATTCTCCAGTTTTATGGAGCTCTTTTGGTCCTTGCTTTCACAGTAAAACCTGCTCAAATGAAACGGGAGTGGGTGGTGGGATAATGAGGAATGTATAAAAGCCAAACTCTTATTTCATGTCATTTAGAGGTTACCCATGTTGGGAATGATGGTTCCCAGCATTCAGCAAGTAATCATTGATGCAGATGCCGATGCTTTAAAAATAAAGTTATTTATCGCACTGGAGGATGAAAGGGGGATAGGTGTACTATCACCAAAATGCAGGAGTTGTATGAACAAATTTAAGTGAGTGAAAACAAAGTGTTACCAATATCTGTATATCTAGATTTTAACTAGCTTAAAAGGTAAATCAACACTACATAAATACTTACATTATTCCACCTTGTACTGAATGCATTCGGTCAATGTACACTGTTCAAAAAAATTAAGGGAACACGTAATCATCACAGTATAACACCAAGTCAATTAAAGTTCAGGAATGTCAATCTGTCCAGTTAGGAAGCCTAAGCAATTGTGAATCAATGTCACCTGTTTTGGTGCAAATGAAAATGACAACAGGTGCACTGGAGAGGCAACAGCAAGAGAACCCCCAAAAAGGGAAGGGTTTTGCAGGTGGTGGCCACAGACAATTGCTCTCTCCTTATCCTTCCTGACTGATTCTTCTCTAGTTTTGCTAGTGTTCTTGTCACTACTGGTAGCATGAGGTGGTACCTGCAGCCCATTCAGGTTGCACACGTAGTTCAGCTGCTTCAGGATGGCACATCCATACGTGCCGTCGCAAGAAGGTTTGCTGTGTCTCCCAGTACAGTCTCAAGAGTGTAGAGGAGATACCAAGAGATGGGCCGTTACACGAGGAGAGCTGGACAGGGCTGTAGAAGGGCATCAACCCAGCAGCAGGACTGTTATCTGCTCCTTTGTGCGAGGAGGAACAGGAGGAGCACTGTCAGAGCCCTACAAAATGACCTCCAGCGGGCTACTGGTGTGCATGTTTCTGACCAAACTGTCAGAAATAGACTCCATGAGGGTGGCATGAGGTCCCCTAGTGGGACCTGTGCTCACAGCCCAGCACCATGCAGCTCGATTGGCATTCGCCAGAGAACACCAGAATTGGCAGGTCCGCCATTGGCGCCCCGTTCTCTTCACAGAGAAGTTTCACACTGAGCACATGTGACAGACGTGAAAGAGTCTGGAGACGCTGTGGGGAACGTTATGCTGCCTGCAACATAATCCAGCATGACCGGTTTGGCAGTGGGTCAGTGATAGTCTGCGGAGGCATATCCTTGGAGGGTCACACAGACCTCCACATGCTACCCAACAGTACCCTGACTGCTGTTAGCTACCGGGATGAAATCATCAGACCCATCGTCAGACCTTATGCTGATGCAGTGGGCACTGGGTTCCTCCTGGTGCAGGACAATGCCCGGGCTCATGTGGCCAGAGTGTGTAGGCAGTTCCTGGATGATGTTATCTATCGGTGCATCCAATGCCTCCAAGTAGCGCCATAGACTGTCCAGTAGCTCACTAATGCCCTGATCCAGGTCTGGGAGGAGATCCCCCAGGATACCATCTGCCGTCTCATAAGGAGCATGCCCAGACGTTGTCGGCAGTGCATACAGGCACGTGGGTGCCATACACACTACTAGTCACATTATGAGTTGCCGTGATGAAATTCACGCAAGTTGGAACAGCCTGTGATTTCAATTGTTTACTTTGATCTTCGGTGTGAGCTTGAATCCAGCCCTCAATTGGTTGGTGATTTTGGTTTCTGTTGAACGTTCTTACGTAATTTTGTTCTCAACAAATTACACAATGTACAGTAAAGATTTTGATCTTTAATATATTTTGTTCATTGAGATCTGATGTGTGATTTAAGTATTCCATTAATTTTTTTGAGCAGTATATAATGCATATGTATTGGATGCATATAGTCAGACTGCTAATTTCCCAAATCAGTCCTCTCAGTGAACTATCCTTAGCCAGGAAAGTTTACTTCCAGACATTTCACATGTTGCCTTTGCATGTACTAGCACATGCCTAGTGCAGTATCATGGACGCTAATGTAAAAACGAATATATCAATGTCACAGACATGATTCATTATTATTATCAAAGATTGTGAGGAAACAAAATGTCTTAATTGATTGGTAATTATATCAACTTTCCTCCCCTGGTGTAACTTACATAACAACGTTTGTCATAGAACCATCTGGGTGTTTATGTAGAGTTTGAACTTTAAAACAGTTTCTGATGCACCTGTCCAGGAAGTCTAGATGCTTAATTTACCACACATACAAAGAAAGCAATTTGCCACATTCTCATGCTCACTAATCAGTCTGCACCTCAGCATTGCCGTGCAGGGCCAGGGGGTTTCCATTAGGGCTCAGCTGCACCTCCGCCTGTGCCCGAACTAGATTCAGGAGGCACAGTTTCGCACATTGTACCGGCTGAGTCCCACAATGGTCTGGGTCAGAACTGTGACGTCCCTGACGCAGCGCGTCTGCATTCTGAAATTGTGACTACAGTAATGGCGGCCGCTCTCGATGCGTGAGATGCGGTAGACACTTTTCCAAAGAAGGAATACATGTGTTTACCTTGGGAAAATCATTAATCTGGAGCAGTTATTAATGCATGGTGAAAAAGTGCCACACATGAGTAATTGCTTGGAGCAGAAAGACATTTAAGAGTGTTTGAAAAGATCGTGAAAATCCTGCTGGAGAAAGGACTGCAGGACTGCATACAATGTGCCGTGACTAAATACATAGCTTTTTGTTATAAATACACGCAAACATTAAATATTCGTCCTGGATTTAAATGAAATGTCCTGATGTCTTGTAAATTCTCCGAATTTTTTTTAAATGTCACGGTTTTTATCTTCCCCCTGTTTACACTATCTTAAAACTATTAAAATGTTTAAAACAGAGGCTCATTTTTATGTGATCAATCGCATGAAGAATCGTATATTTAAATGATATCTGTAATCCCTCATTATCACTATAACTCTATGTTAATGGTAATCCAAATACAGATGCTTTACCGACTGCAGAAATACAAACCTTACAAAACTTAGCGATTAATATAACTGATCCATTCATTACAGTGTCAAAGGTGTTTTTTAAAGGAATCCCTTTCACAATAAAAGCTGATGCCGAGATGTTATTAATGTGTGACTCTTGTATTTTGCACATTGATAAAGCTGCAGGTATACAGAGAAAACACACTAACACTGAATTTGTGAAAGAACTGTTGGAGTAAGTTATGGATCCCAGAGTGTTGGAGCCGTATTTATATACACATGTATGAGTTTTGCTTAAGAAACTGTCTGTGACTGTCATACTGTATATTTCATGATACAGATATGTAGTGGCTACACGGGACAGATTTAAACCCAGGTGCACTGTATTTAATAATGCAGCGCAGTTAATTCTCCCACAGATAAATAATAAGAGAGAATATCTAGGATACTTACATTGAGCTATATTGTCAATGTTAATCAGATCATGATACAGGGAGAAGTAACACGGTTATTTACAATGCGCTGGTAAACAAAATAAACTAGATGAAACGGGAAAAGATACCTCAAATTAACACTTACAATTCTAACAAACTATCGTATTTTTAAGTGATGTCATTTGTTTTATATATTGTTTCAATGTGTCCCGGTTTCTACTTTTGAATATCTGGTATAACTTATACTATAAGACTGTGTTAGATATCATAAAAATGTTTCAGCCCAAAGTTTATTGCACTTTAATGTTATCGGTATTTCAGCCTCCAGTTTAAAACGCTAAATCCCAGAGTGCCAAGCGTCCCAGGATACGTTTTGTCCTTTCGTGTCTCACAGTCGCTTCCTAGGGCAGCTGGACTCACGACAATGAGTGGAGACGCTGCCGGCACAGTGTAGGTGTACAGTTACAGCACGGCCAGGTGGAGGTGCACCTGAACGTGGCTAGTGGAAATGGGGTATAAGTCTCCTGGACAGGTGCACCTGAAAGCCTTTCAAAGTATTTTTTTGTGGCAGCAGAAACCTCACTGACATCCAGTCCACTGTGAAAATGTTGTCAACTCTGATCCATGTGCCATACTAGCAGTAACTCCCTGTAAAAGGGTGCATTTTACCTTTACTTTAAATATATGAAGTTTATCACTCATAACCTCAGGCAAATCCATTACTGGCTTGTCTGGATACCACATGTAATGAAGGGAATTTAAGTTTACTGTTGTACTGCAGCAATAATGCATATTATAGTGATCATTAAAATAGATAAACACAAAATTCAAAAGCTGAAATCATGGAATGGATTTGCTTTGATACTCTCTGATGTGCACTGCTACAGCCGTTGGGGTATGTGATAAAACCAAGGCCTTTATTTACATTAAAAAAGATTCACTACTGGCACTCGTTTTCTCATTGCTCCTCAATGCTATTCATCTTAAGAATATGCTCAGAATGGATGTCAGCATATGTATTAAACACTGTACAAGACATGATAACAAGAATACATGATTAAAAAAATAAAAATAAACCTCAGTATTTATCATGAACACAGCTCAATTTGTATCAAATTTTATATAACAATCCCTTAATAATTTTAAAATCTCAGTAGACATTTGAAGCACAGGTCAAGATTATACACTAATGCAACTACAAAAAATATATTGGTAATTATGTGGAATATATAATACCACTTACATTTGCATATGTTATACTACTTTATACATTATCAACTGTATTACGTGTGAGTATAGAATAGCACTGAACAGGACACAAATGCATGGGAAGGCAGATACATATTTACTAATTAAAGAAATGAGGGAAATTATTTATAGGCCACTAACTCAAATATTCCAAATGACACTTAGAACAGGGGATGTGCCAACTGACTGGAAGACAGCAAATGTCATAGCAATCCACAAGAAAGGGGACAAAACTGAGCCAGGAAATTACAGACCAATCAGTCTCACCTGCATCACCTGTAAAATGTTGGAAAAAATTATTAGACAGAAAATAGAGGATCATCTTAATGAAAACCATATTCTTGGAGATAGTCAACATGGGTTTAGATGAGGCAGATCATGAGAAAGACCTAGGAGTCTATGTTGACTCCTCACTTTCTCCAGCCAAACAATGTGAAGAAGCAATAAAAAGGCAAACACAATGTTAGGGTACGTTGTCAAAAGTGTAGAATTGAGAACAAGGGCAGTGATGTTCAGACTGTACAATGCACACGTTAGACCTCATCTGAAATACTGTGTACAGTTCTGGGCTCCACACTTCAAGAAAGATATCGCTGCTCTAGAGGCAGTTCAGAGGAGAGCAACCAGACTTATTCCAGGTCTGAAGGGAATGTCCTACTGAGAGACTGAGGAACTGAACCTTTTCACCCTGGATAAGAGGAGACTACGTGAGGACTTGATTCAAGTCTTCAAAATCATGAAAGGCATCGACCACATCAAACCAGAGGAGCTTTTCCAGATCAGCAGGGATACACACCCAGGGACATAAATGGAAATTGTGAACATTTAAAAATAGACTTGATAGTATCCTTGGATCACTTAGTTATTAATGGACACCAAATGAGCACAATGGGTCGATTGGCCTTCTCTCGTTTGTAAACTTTCTTATGTTCTTATGTTCTTATTTAATGTGTGTATGTGTAATAACGTAGTTATATGCATGTAATATTAGGTTATATGAGCAGCTGACTTACAGTTGCACCTCAAGTCTTTCACGTCTTGCTTGTCTAGCTGGTAATAGCTTGATGCATATGATTATAGCATACTAGTATAAATTTGACCTTTCCTTATTATTTAAATCCATTTTGATTTACTTTCTTTCCTCTGATTGTACTGCATAAAGAGCAGATTTCTAGAAATAAATAAGAAAAAATATGATATGCGGATTTGCATGGGTAATTGCAAATCTGAAGAATGAATTCTCATACTCATTTCTGTGAACATTTTTAATCATCCAGAGGTTAATCCACAAGGAGCTCAGTGAGTATGTATGGGGGAGCATCCCTTAAGGGTGTAATGTGTGAGGTGGGTGTTTTTGTCTAGGTGGGTTACTGAAGCCAGTGAACTGTTCAAAGCAATTTGGCAAGTGGCAGACTCTTTGTGCCACTGTGCCAGAATGGGGATCAGCACATTTGTCAGTGGAGTGGGAAATGATTTGCCAGGTATGTGTGGGGACGCATGCGAACCAGCCAAGCTCTTCGTCCCTCCGGTAATCGAAAAAGACAAATTACAAAGTTTGTGCTTCTGCTTGGGCTCCCTGCCATTCACGAGCACTGCTTCAAATGCCGTGGGGTAGCAGCAACATTCAGGTACAAGGCAATCCATTGTGCCCCCCCCCCACACACCTGCTTATTTTACCTCTCTGGGATGATTCAAAATAAATAAATCAGTTGTACAGAAGCATTGCACTGCAATCATAACTGTCATTAATATCAAATTGTTAAGCAAGGGCCACAGAATAGGGCTGGAGGAGACTCTCAGACTTCAGAGTGAGATTGTCTGCAAAGAGACAGGTGAGATACGTTTCTTGGGAATAATGAGTTTTGCTCACAGTAATGAGCTGGCACTTTCACAGCTACAGCCATCTTTTGAAAGTGATAATGCCAGAGCCAGGAACGCTGCCGCAGCCTCAGCAGCCGTGAGGGGCTGACAAAAGCCCATGAGGATTTTTTTTCCCCTTTACATTACATCTGGTGGAACATGCATTAGAATAGAGGAAATGGATAAAGATAAGCTTTAAAGTCCTCATTTTGCACTCTGACAGAAACTATTTGCTTGTTTCACTAATGAGCAAAGCTGTTTACCAGTGCCGAGGAGAGACCAAAAAGCAGCAGACCTTCAGAGATCTCTCAGAGAGAAAACTGTGTTCTGCAAGGGAATGGGTGAAATAATTAAAGTGCAAATAAACTCGGGAATAACTTCAAGATCTTACCTGGCATGGTTCCAGTAATTTGGCACGCTCATAAAGAGTTTAGCAAGGACCATAGCATTTGGCAAACATATGCACCAATGCCAAAAAACATCACGAGGAAACAAAATAAATTATAAATCTTTATTTAAATGGTCATGTACTTCTGGAATGATTTGAACATGACGGTCTAACTTTCTCTTAAGGCAAATATACATTTTGATTGTTGGGGTGGTTGGTTGTTAAATTCTCATGTGAAATAAAAGCGGAGATAGAAAAACAACACCACTTATAATTTCCTTGATCGAAAGGTAAAGGTAAAAGCAATTATGAAGCTGCAGAGGCAGATAAAACCACTTATCAAAAAAACCTTTTACCTCAGGTGGTCTCAAAGATTTCCGCTTAGTAGATATTAGCTCCTCTTGAAAATATGCATAGGGTATATTTGAAATGAATTAAGAGTACATTCAAAGCTTTCTACTGAATGCATTATTTTGGGAAGTTTAATTTAGGATTTTCTATTTCATATGAAAATTTGGTTTATAATTATTTTCTATATTATATTCATAATACCATGAATCTAGAATAATTAATCTTTCCAATGTGATTTTATTTTTTTAAATTATGTAAGGCATTGGCATCTCTCTGTGTAGTCAGATTGTGGAAGTCAGTTTGCGCAAGTCTGCACATTACCTTCACTACTGAAATACTAAGAATAAGTAATTATCAGGAAAACTATTTTGACTTGCAATATTAGACTCTAGAGGTAGATAAATGCATTCGAACTCATGTTAAAAACCTTGTCTGACATGTCTGAAGTAGCACAATATTGGCTCTTTTTATGCTACAGGATTATTTCTCATCAACATCGGGTAATGCTCATTGTGGTGATAAATTGCTGTCTTTGCCTCCTTGGGGGGTGGGGTAGGGATTGAATGCTGAAAGTGAAGATGCTGTCTTTTAGAGTGAAACTGGAAGCCAAGGTCCTTTCTGCAATAGTGTGTTAAATGCTCAATGACATTTTTTTCCTGTGTAAGTCCAGGGATGCAGCATCAAGTGCCATGACTGAAAGCTACTAACATCAATATATATATCCTTCATGAACTCCACTAACTACCCTTACTGACTATCTAAATTTAACCATTGCATGGAAGTTATAATTCACAGGAAAGTGTTTTCATCTTAATTTGATCCAACATTATCATTATACAATGATATGAAGATGAAGATGAAGAAAAATAGCATTAGCTGTCTATTATAGAATTCAATATATGTGTTTATTTTATTTTCATGTATTTTTGTAATGTATTATTACTATTGCTTTTTTTGAATTACTTCTACACTTGTATTTATTGGATTGAGGCAAACTTCAGCAATGGCTTTTGTGCACAGCATTTGTGTACAACAGTGCTCTGTTTCTGCCAAGATTATCAGGAGTGATCTTCATTCTCTGACACACTGTAAACCTAACTTGGATCTCCACCTGACATCGAGAGAGATTGCCTCCTTACAATAGTAATCAGGGTGTGGAGTAAAAGTTCACATGTTGAATAAGCGATGAGCTGTTGAAGAAAATAAATGGTGGTTCATTTGAATTATAACTACTTAAAAGGACTGAATAATATGAACACTCACAGAGGTGAAGCAGCCAGGGCTGGTTATTACCGCTGTACGATCATCACAACAGTGTCACAGATCTGTCACCTACACTCTGCCCAAGATGAGAAGTCCAGTCTTTCTGGTGCTCCATTTTGTGCATTTGACCTCCGTCTGATCAGGTCTGGAGAAGCTGAGATAAACTAATTAATTTCCAGGCTCTACTGGCATTACACACAGTATATGTACAATATTTTGTTATTTGAAACACATGTAGTGTAAGGTACACTTATAAATTTCAATTAAAGAAGTGAATTTATAGTATCACCTTATCACGAATCCTGGAATCTTGCAGAACTCAATTTCTGTAATAATTGGACACAGACACCAATTCCAAAGATATACATTGTCAAATTTATTCAAAAACAAAGACTAAATGTAGCACTACACTAATTATACAAAAGGGGAAAACTAATTAAAATTCAACTAGATCAACAAATCAAAGACAAAGACTTCCGTGACCAAATCAAAGACCATGGGATCGCATATGATATCACACAAATCGTTAAACAAAAAAGGTTATAAACACATTGACTACAATACCAGTTAGTAAGACGAAGGTGAGTCTCTCATTAGTATTGTTAGTCGGACATTAAATAACTACGCAGGTTAGTATTTATGTCAGGTAACTTCTCGTTATATATATATCAGTCTCATTTACGTTTAGGTGCCGAGAAAGATCATATCATTACTTGTTACCACAATTTCTCTTAACTGATTATTATTCAATGATTAAGGATAGGCAGGGCCACCAATAATCTAATGTCTATTAACGTGTGTCAATTTCAGACTAAACAGTTAAACAGGAATCAGAAGATAGTTCTCAGCATTGACAGATTTTATTTCTAACAACAAAACAGTTTAATGCAACACACATTTATATTTAAGCAAAACTAAATGATATTACACATTCTAGAGTTATGAATCACAGATTAACATTTCTAATTGATTTCTCAAATGTCATGAATCACAAACTCCAAACTGTTAAACTTATCTGAACTTCGTCGCAGAGAGGCCTCTCTGTCTTCGGGCTCAGATAACAGCACACGGCACGAGGTCCATGTGGTTTGGAGCAAAGGCAGTCCGGTTCGGCTTTGTCCAATAACTTCCACTCAGTCGATGCACCTGGAAGTTGGGGTTTCACGAAACAGAGTCTTTTCCAAACAGATTTTCCACTGGTTTGAAGGCTCCAAGGTTGTGCACAAAATCTTCTTGGCAAGCAGGGTCTCTCACCGTACTTATTTGAATACAAAGTCTTTGAGGAAAGCAGGGCCCTGTTTGGTTTCAAGGGTCAAGTTTCTTAAGACTCAAATAGCTATTTAAATGACTGACACTTTCGTATTCAGTCGACTTAGTCAATTGTCCAGCTGTAAAACTCCACTGATCAGGTGGGCACAGGCGGGCAGCGCAGTCTGTAAAGTTCTTTATTTAATAAAGTCCCTTAAAAGAATTCTTCGTACGGCTCAATCTCCTTCTCCCAGTTTAACTCTTCTGTTGCCGGCAAAGACTTCCGGTTCGGGCAACAGAGCTACAGGTTGAGCTGTGGCAGCGGGTTCAGGTGAGAGAGAGAGAGACAGAGAGAGAGAGAGAGAGACGCTACCCTTTATACGCCTGTCAGATCAATAGATGATTGGTTCTTGAGTTTGTGAGATTGGATTTCGGTTTCAGCCCCCAGTGTCCTATTGGGGGGGGAGTTGATTTATGACTGATGTCAATCCATGCCATCTTTTGGAAATGCCGGTTGGCCTGGGTTCGTAGCTCTGTGTCGGGATTTCGGCTCTCGTCCATTTCAAAGAGTTTTTATTACCTACAGGCCCCCTTCCCCAGACATCTCACAGCAGGATTCCAAACTATTTGGCCTATTCTCGGTGCCATCCACCCAAGACTGTCACTTTGATGTAAACCAGTCCCACACTTTAAGGAAATCTGATAACTTTGGGGGGAGAGGTCTTCTTTAGATCAGTGCTTCAGCTCAGAGCTAAAATGCTCTTATCAAAATACACCCATCATAATGCTACACACACCTGTACTAAAAAACACATCTACATGTATTTGCTTATAGAAACTGATACTGTAATGGTGGTGCACATTTTACCTATTACCTGAGAGCGTGTAGGCTGAAATCAGGTTGTCTGAAGTAGCAGTTAGTCACCTGAATGAGGCAATGGAGAAGATACTCCTATTCATGGTCACATTGGTAAATTCTCCTATTAATGAGTGGGCAGGAAGGAGATGACATCTGAGGACAAAATTATCAGAAAGCAGGGAGAATGAGGAAGCAAAAGCAGATCTCATACAGCACCTGTTGAATATGCTGTAGCCGGACAGGTATTGGGAGCTGCAACACTGCTGGAGAGGGATCACCAAAGAAAGGATATTCAAATTCAAATTGTGTAGAACATAATAAATGCAAAACAAGACTGGCATCCTATTCATCATGCAAGAAAATTCCTCTGTAATATAGCAGAGGGAATTTTCATCTCTTCTATGGATCATTATACATCCAGATGGGAAAAGGCTCACAGCAGTTCTCCAAGTGATGAATGGGAAATATGTAAACATTTGAGAAACAGAGAAAAGATTCAAAATCCTTCCCTGGTGTCACTGTATAGCAATGAGTGGAGGTCTTGCCCTTCATTGTATCCAGAAATGAATATATCTCTACTGGAAAGCTAAATGGAAAGCTGTAATTTAAGCTTGTCTTTGACGTTTGAACAAATAGGCAATGGTTCTTCCCTGCATTGAATTACTATTGCAATGATGCCTCATTAAAGAAATTCAGGACACTGGAAATTATACTTTTGTTTTTCATTTGCAGCACCTTGGTAACTGTACCATAGATGGTTTGCACTTTTAGCATGTTTTTTCAGGAGTTTCTGTAGATTTGCAGGGGATTCCTATTTTCAACATGCCTTCATTGGACTTTACTGGACTGGACCATTAGTAAACTATGCTGCACTACAATAAGATTTGTTTTTCATGGTATTTCATGGTATTCCCATTACCCAGCTTAGTAAAGCACATTGAGAATATTTTAAACCCACGGGAATCCACTATACAATTATATTAAACCACAGTAATTCCATTTGAAAAAAGTGAAAAAATCCTATAACATATATGCCAAGGTCAACTTTCATAAGAGATGTGCCTTGCCTAAACTCCAGTATGTTCAGATCTCTGCGGTACAAGGTCTTACTCACACACAGCCGTGGGAACACATCGGTCCTGTACTGTATAACCTACACTGGCTTCCAGTAAAATACCACATTATCTTCAAGCTCTTACTGTTGACCTTTAATGGTTTAATGGTTTAGCTGCTACATATTTGTTGAACTGTATGTCCCATCTTGTCAGCTTAGGTCCATCACTGCTGGTCATCTTCTTTCTCCAAGGACAAGATTGCACACTATGGGGGACAGAGCTTTCATCAGTTCCAGCTCTCTTGTGAAATTCTCTCCCTAAGATTGTCATTGATTCCGAGTCAGTAAGCATTTTTGAAGTGTTGACTCAAAACACACCTTTTTAAACTGGTTTGTAATGAACTCAATTTACACTAATGACACACTGTATTGTTAAACTCTAATTTATGTACATTAATGTTGTAATTTGTACTCTGTCAATTGGTCTGTTATTTATCTGTTTCGTATTTGTGACGGTCCAGTGCTTTTCTGTTCTTGAAAACAGCTTTATAAATCAAATGTATGATTAATATTATTATTAAGAATTGCTTTATTTTAATAGAGCTGACAGTGAACAGACCTCTATGTTGCTTTTTCAGCTAAAGAAGGAAGCTTTCATCTGCCTTGGTTGCAACATATGCTCAGCTGCATTTAAGTGCTGGTGAACTCAGTATAGATACTGTTTAAAGGTTGTTAATGTGGTGTGTGTGGCCAGACCTCAATTGGATATGAGAGGCAGGATCTACCAGGCTATGGCTACTGCAAATTGGGAACATTGTTTTTGGATCCGCATGTTCTTAAATTTGATTAAGGCTTATGGCCTATTTCTGTTAATGGAGTCCATTAATCAGATTCTGTTAAGCAAGGCAGTTGCTGTAAGAGGCTGTAACTCAGTGTAACATAATGAATAATCTTTTATCATCGTTTTAGGTTGTTTTTGTGTGCCAAATTTAGACTCTAAAATCTAAAACTTACATTAAAAGAAAATAGTTTAATAAAATATTTATTTGTAAAAAAAGCAGAGTCTTTGCTGCAGTCACACCTAACAGTGCAGAAAGGCAAATTGTGTTTGAGTTGGACAGTAAAAACATAAGTTACTTAAATAAGGCATAAGGTTCGATTCTTTCAATTTTTTTAATGTTTAAATACATACTGCATGACATAATACCCATTATAATTAAGAAACAACAACTGTTTGAAATTTATTTTTCCATATTTGATACGTATACATTGAAGTGTTGTGTCAGTAAAGGCAAAAGAAAGAAAAGCATGGAAGGTTCTTGTTTCGACCTTATGCTCCTCTTGGAGCGAAGAAGATAAATAAGTAAGTACATTGAAGTGTCACTAACATTTTCCAGTATTTGGACAAGGAAAAAAATTAAATCAACAAGGCAGAGAGACATACTGTCTTTGACACAAACAGATATGTGTGCAGTGGGTTTATATATATATATACACTCACCTAAAGGATTATTAGGAACACCTGTTCAATTTCTCATGAATGCAATTATCTAACCAACCAATCACATGGCAGTTGCTTCAATGCATTTAGGGGTGTGGTCCTGGTCAAGACAATCTCCTGAACTCCAAACTGAATGTCTGAATGGGAAAGAAAGGTGATTTAAGCAATTTTGAGCGTGGCATGGTTGTTGGTGCCAGACGGGCCGGTCTGAGTATTTCACAATCTGCTCAGTTACTGGGATTTTCACGCACAACCATTTCTAGGGTTTACAAAGAATGGTGTGAAAAGGGAAAAACATCCAGTATGCGGCAGTCCTGTGGGCGAAAATGCCTTGTTGATGCTAGAGGTCAGAGGAGAATGGGCCGACTGATTCAAGCTGATAGAAGAGCAACTTTGACTGAAATAACCACTCGTTACAACCGAGGTATGCAGAAAAGCATTTGTGAAGCCACAACACGTACAACCTTGAGGCGGATGGGCTACAACAACAGAAGACCCCACCGGGTACCACTCATCTCCACTACAAATAGGAAAAAGAGGCTACAATTTGCACAAGCTCACCAAAATTGGACAGTTGAAGACTGGAAAAATGTTGCCTGGTCTGATGAGTCTCCATTTCTGTTGAGACATTCAGATGGTAGAGTCAGAATTTGGCGTAAACAGAATGAGAACATGGATCCATCATGCCTTGTTACCACTGTGCAGGCTGGTGGTGGTGGTGTAATGGTGTGGGGGATGTTTTCTTGGCACACTTTAGGCCCCTTAGTGCCAATTGGGCATCGTTTAAATGCCACGGCCTACCTGAGCATTGTTTCTGACCATGTCCATCCCTTTATGACCACCATGTACCCATCCTCTGATGGCTAATTCCAGCAGGATAATGCACCATGTCACAAAGGTCGAATCATTTCAAATTGGTTTCTTGAACATGACAATGAGTTCACTGTACTAAACTGGCCCCCACAGTCACCAGATCTCAACCCAATAGAGCATCTTTGGGATGTGGTGGAATGGGAGCTTCGTGCCCTGGATGTGCATCCCACAAATCTCCATCAACTGCAAGATGCTATCCTATCAATATGGGCCAACATTTCTAAAGAATGCTTTCAGCACCTTGTTGAATCAATGCCACGTAGAATTAAGGCAGTTCTGAAGGCGAAAGGGGGTCAAACACAGTATTAGTATGGTGTTCCTAATAATCCTTTAGGTGAGTGTATATATATATATATATATATATATATATATATATATATATATATATATATATATACTTTAAATTTCCTCTCATTCTTTCAGGGACAATGTTTTCTATGCACCATCACATGATATCACCATTCCCACCACAATAACTAATGTCTGTTTCAGTAGATGACACATAGGCCTCATTAATTTGTAGCTGAGGAATATGGTATCCCACTGACATCCATTTAATGCATTCTTTTCATATAATGCAGCTGTGTGGCTGAACTAAGTAAGACAAATGTACAGGAAAAAAGGTGAATAATCTTTTGTATGTGTAAAATAAATACCTTATCCACCAAAGAGATAAAAGCAGCTTGAAGCAATATTGCTGCTTATTGCATACCTAATCCATAACCCATAGACTATAATGAACAAAAAATCTGAAATTAGATCACTTCCCTAGACACATTAACTATTTCCTTGCAATTTGGCAATCTGTTCAATCCTTACCAATCCTTATCTTATCTGCCGTGGCAGTTTACACTTGCTTGGAAAATACTTGAAAGCACAGTAATGCAGTAGTACAGATTGGGCAGGGTGAGTATCTTTCTCCTTGGTTTACCTTGCAAGAGGCTTTCTCTGTAATGAGGCATGTTAAATGTGCATTGCAAGTCATTATAAGGTGACAAGAAGGACTTTCAGCATTACTACTGTATCAAGAACTTTGGCTCTGAAGGTAAATTTGTTAATCTGGGCTTGTGATTGGTTAGTGGTGAATACTCACTCAATGAGCCACAGCAGTTTGAAAAAGATCTACTGTGATCTAGAGTTGCCCTTTTAAAACCTCATTTCTGGGGTACTTAATTATGAAGGGAGATATGGGTGTAAGGAATGAAATGTCAAACTACACTCTGGATGTGTTTTCCCTAGTGACCTTCAACATTGGCTTAATGCTCTCCTCAGATCAATAAGGCACTAGCAGCCATAGATTCAAGGTGGCCTGAACATCTTCTGCTCTCTTACATTTCTCACATATTCCTGTTCTTGGGAATGCATTAATGCTGACATATAATCACACAAATAATTAAGTGGTTTAAAGAGCTGCCATAAAGTGCAAAATGCCTGCCTAAAGCAAGGACATTTTCACTGAATTTCAGGGCATTCGCACATGCATAGCTATTAAAGGCCAATGAAGAAGCCATTTGTGTGCATGACTCCACATTTAAAGGGCTCCTATAAACCGATGAATTAAATATGACATTCAGTTGCTTACTAGTTGGGATCTCCTAATGCTACAATTTGGTTTGCTTGTTTTCCAAAAATGCACATTTAAGTTATTGAACATGTCCCCTTCATTTTGGAGGCTACTGAAATGTGCTCTTTTTGCAGGTAGTGAAAGCTTCATAGAATGTTATCTGGTACCTTTTAGCACTGACACAGCAGTGCTTCGGATAAGAATATCTTTGTTCAAATTTCGTTTGAAATCATTATAACAATAACAGTACATTTATATTTCTTTAAAGGCTGTATAATTAGACTGGTTTGCTCTGTACTAAAGGTCACAACCCATTGTCCTTTCTGTACATCCAGGTTGTTAGATGGCTAAATTGTTAAAACAAAAACAACAAAAACATCATCTCAAGAATGTATATTTCTGGAAAACATACTATCATACTCAATCATTTGGGGACCCTGACAAGTAATACTATTGTACATATAATTTTATATGGAAGCTTTAATAGCTGTAATAGAAACAACTGATTGAAATGTTTACTCAGCTTTACACGAAAGCCATGAAGACTATAGCTGATTTGGTAAACCCATTCCATTGATGTTGATGTTTCCTTGTGGGGTCTGTTGGGTCCGTTTCAAAATATCTCATTTGTGTCGACACAAAACTGGATGGGTGCCGAGTGACAAAAAATTTAACCAGAAACTGAAAAGTCAAATGCAATGGAGATATAAATGAATGCACTGTATTTAATTACCAAGAGTTTTATATATTTTTATACTTTATGTGGTTTCTATTTACAAAAATGCAACATATAACAAAAGGAGTGATGTATAACCTTGATTTGTCCAGTTAAAAATTCAGCAGATTTATCAATAGTTCCTAGACTATCTGTACATCTCTGTAGGGAACCTCGGCATTAGTCCTAAGCCTAAGACTCAACTTAACCCTGACTTTATCCCTAACTCAAAGCCACGTCCTACAGTATTGTAATGTCAACTGGTGGAATGTACAGACTGTAGGTAAAACCGACACTCCAGGAGAGTTTTATTAAGTTAATCATATATGACACACAATACAGAGCAATGCTATGTAGTACAATATAATCCAAATGAACTTTGCATTTGTATTCCTCTTTTCATTGCAACTTAGAATTACAAAGTGTTTATAAATATTGTCCTTGATGGACCAGCACTGTTCTATGAGAAGAGTAAAGATCAGAACCATAGTGAATCTGAGCAGAAATTACTTCACCATTTTGACAGAGCATTTACAACAGGGGGCTTGAGCTCCATCCTCTCTCTAGCCCTTGCTTTTACCTGATAGACTTTCCCTTTCCCTGCTTGTCAATTCTCAGAGCTCTCTGCAGTGACACAGTGCTGCAGCATTTCACACACTGAATGTTAATATCCAGTGATCAACATCCCTTGGACAAGAATGGGGAAGCAAAACGATTGATGCCATGGTTGCTCCATTTCCCTTTTTGTGAAGAAAAAAATTGACTTGAAGTTCACAGACATATACCCTGAAAAAAATGCTGGGGGAACATCTATAACAGGGACTTTTTGTTCTGTTGCCATTGGTATCAATGTAAACAAAATACAGGTAGAAAGAAGTGTGTCTGTGTCCGTTATTAATTGAAAGGATAAAATTGCAGGGAATCTATGTTCTCCAGCTACAGAACTACATATTAATCACAATGCTGTCTCACTTAATGAGAGTTCTATGGCCCCAGATTAACTTTAATAAATACAAAAAATACATTGTGCAGTCAGGAGGCATTTGCGTAACAGTTATCTTTCAAGTCAAGAATACTACCCAAAAAAGGAAGGTTCCTATGTCGTTACCATGGGACCTTGGTGAATGCATTTTGTATAAAAGGCTGTCTATTGGCAACTGTGCATGTCAGTCAAGCCACCCTATTCTGCTTGTGTAAAGAACCTCACACACAGGGGAACAGCCTCTTTTTGCTGTTTGTCTTGCAGATCCTCTTCGACTCATGAGCCAAAAAGTCTTCTTAAGCTTTAAAACATTTCTTAGCTGTAATTAAAAACGTGGACATACTGTGTGTGAAACAGCATTATCAGAATGATTGTTGTTTAATTAGACAGCACATTATTATAAGCAATTGCTTGTGCTTCTATGCCCATAACATCGCTTCTGTTTGTCAGTATGCAATTGAGTATTTAGCATTTTGTTTTGGAGATTTTGTATCCATGGCCTTCAACAAATTCCAGTTGTATTTTTGTGTGAATTCTGTGCATTTCTCAAAATTTCGTCTACCTAATTATGACTTTTAACCATCAGTGATTTTAATAATGTAAACTGAAGCTGCTGCCCATTGGCTGAAATTGTTTTTTGACCATATAGGCAACATATCAATATCTTTACAGGTAATTGTGGTAATATTGGGCAGCAGTCTGGAGTAGTGGTTAGGGCTCTGGACTCTGTTGCGGAGGCTCATGGATTTGATGGTCGCACCTGATGGCGTTATAGAAAATTTAACATTTGTCATGATCTGGAATCTATGCAATAAGACTTGAACTATACAATAGGCTAATGACAGTAATCATAAATTGTGAAGACACTACAAAGACTGGTGGGGCATCTGCTTCCAGCTGCTCCCCATTGTCTACTAAGGAGATGCATTCTGTGAAGACTGCAGGACATCAGCTTGGGCACAGGTAGAGATCTCTGATGATGCTCTATCAGGCCTGGCATGAACACCTGTCACAAAATAGAGATGCAATGTGGCAAGCTGGAACCACTTATTTCTGCAAGATAATCTGTAGTGGTCACAGTGATCCAAAACAAATTTCCAGTGCTATACACACTGTTACAGCTGTCTCCAACTTGATTATTCTAAAGAGAGTTCAGCACAAGAGATGTAACAATTTTATAGATATTTTGTTGCAGATTGTTATTTTTGATACCTTGGTGAATTTAGACACTTTCTTTCTCAAGGGCTTTTTTGGAGCCTGAAAATGATACAGAAAATAAGAACACATGCTTGTGCTGTCAGTCTTCTCACTGCACTGTTTTTTCATGGTCTTTAGCTGTGAGGAGTTTTGGGTACAAATTATAAACACTCTTTAGCACATTGAAATTACACCAGTGCTGAAGAAAACCCACTGTAGATCATGACATTATCAGCCATTCCAGACCTGTTATCAATTTGCAGTATTTTTCCTATTTTCATAGAGTGAAATGGTCTCTTGGTGGCAGCATTACCTGTCTAAGCCTGTCAATCTGCATTTTCTCCTAAAGATATTTCAAGTTCTCAATGATTTATTGGTGGTTCTTAATGGTAGCTCAGAGAATATCCTTTTGTTACTAGATCTAAGTTGCTGTTTTAGATACAATCAATCTGAAGATTTTACCTCAAGCTTTACCAGGATTGCTCTGTAGTGGTGTGAGTCATAGCTTTTGAAAGAGGCAGTTTGTGTCAGTTGGTGGTTGTACTTCTGCCACTACAACTGTGTTAATTGCTGTGCCTCAGGGTTCTATTTTAGAACTTTGTTTATTAACCATTTAGAAGCCATTTCAGGGGAAAATGCTGAACAATTATGGCATTTTTCATCACTTTTAAGCTGCCAATCATGATATTATATTATCCTATGAAAGCTAGATGTTTCAGATTCTTTATCACTGACTAAAAGGACAACTTGCTTCTGAATCAACTAATGATGTCCACTTTAGCCATAAGAGGACAGTAATTGAAAAAAACACATCATAAATTGTTTAGGTTTTCATTTGTGTGCTGGATGCATGGAAAAGAAAGAAAACAATTACTGATGTATGTGATACTTATGGTAGCGTGGTGGTTAGCGCTGCTGCCTCACAGCACCAGGGGTCCTGAGTTCAAGTCTCGGCTCAGGGTGTCTGTCTGTGGTGAGTTTGCATGTTCTCCCTGTATCTGTGTGGGTTTCCTCTGGGTATTCTGGTTTCCTCCCACCATCCAAAGACATGCTGGTTAGGTTAATTGGCCATGCTAAATTGTCCTGTGTGTGTGCCCAGCAATGGACTGGTGTCCTGTCCTGGGTGTATTCCTACCTTGTGCCCTATGCTTGCTGGGAATAGGCTCTGGTGACCCATGTGGATAAAACGGTTATGAAAATGGATGGATGTGGTACTTCTACTGGTAATAGTACTGCAGAATATATGTGCACAAATATAATTGAAATCTGTTGCATTCCCTCCTGAGCTCTTATACTTGAATCTGAGATACTATTCCTTCACACAATACTCCTGATCACTGTCAAAATCAGAGGCTGTAAAGCTCAAATGAAGCTGAGATTTTCTGTACTCATGCTGAGGTCTACTGAAAGGGAAAACTTGGCATCTATAAAGTGTTTCATTACTATTTAACAGAGGAATGAGTTCTTGAACAGCTTATCTGAAAGGCTTGCATTGTTCCTCTTCAGTTAATTTACTTCAATTATAAATTATAAGCTATGTACTATGTTCTTCTGATTGTGATATGTTAGGTGAATATAGTTTGTGAGGACTGTATGTTGCTCTGGGTAAGGGTGTCTGCTAATAAATAGGAACATTAATTACTAACTCTCCATGCTGTATTTTAAGTTGACATTTAGGGCTGTGCCTGTTTTGACAGATCAAATGTTAATATCTGTGATAAGTGATAAGTGAACAAAGTGCGATATACAAGTTCTGAAAGTGTAATAATAAATACTGTGAAACAGATACCTATCACAGAAATGCAAGTAAACGGTTTAGATCAGTGGCAGCTGGTGACTCAATAAATTGGGGAGGACTGGAGGAAAACCAATCCATTGCGTCATGTTATTTTACACTAGTTGGCTACTTATCTCTACTTTCTTATGTTCAAGTTATGTTATCTTCTTATGTTCAATAATCCAACTAACAACCTAATGCAAACTTACTATACAACTAAGGTAAGGTAATGCACCTGGTAATCCCCATCTTCCATAAGGAACAAATATCATATTATCATATATTACAACACAAAGGATTAATATAAAAAGGGGCTAGGTGAACGAGAGGGAAAAACACATCTAGTCCCATCCATCTCTGGATGGGAATGAGCCTCGTGTGTGAATAATGTGTCACTAGAAGCCTACTAGCTAGCTACTTCTCCATAAAAACAAGGGAAACGTAAATCTTAAAAATCCAAAAGTGGTTCGCAATTTGCACTTATAATTTCTCTTTTCTAATATGGTACTGTATCTATCGCTATCTATCACTTCACCACCAGTTCATCACACTCACGTACTATACAGTGGTAGAGAATTGAAGATGAAATGTGGAAATTATCATTGGACGAACGCGATGTCAATATTGTATTCTGGTTGTTGATTGATTAGGGAGGACATCATTTTACATGTTTTGGACAATTACAGATTAGTATTAAAAAAATATTAAGTATATTAAATTGATATAAGGGATCCCGGCCTAAGGACAGCAGGTGCCTGTCCTCCTTTGTCCCCAACACCACTTCACACAGCTTGCCTTCCCCTCTGCTTGCAGGTGTCGCTGTTGAAGCATTTTAATCAGAATTTAAATAATGGATTTTTTCCAAAGAAGATAAAAAATATTTTATAAATGATACTGAGATTTGGTAATGGTTTATTTCAACCAATTACTCCCTCTTGCCTCTCAAAAATAGAGGAGGAGCAACCTCCTCTGCCTCCTTTGGTTTGGAGTTCGGTTCGGTTCCTATTCTGGAACTCACACAACACAATAATGACTTTCTTCAGATGTCCAGCAATAACCTAATTGAAAAATATCAATATTTTTGTAGTCGACCAATATCAGCAATCCTGATTATATGAAAAACAAATGAACCAAACATCACTATAATTTTGTGTTTCCTCAACCAGATTAAGGCATACAGTATTTTTATTGCATTCTGCTTAAATGCAATACTCAAGTGGGGCTGTTGTGCAACGTTCTTGCCTTATCTTTCCTCATATTAAGCAAGAAGAAAAAAACACATTACTACAGGTCACCTTGGAATTTTACCGTTCTGCAGTCTCGTCGTGTGTCAGTTGTTATGGCCCTAAGGCAAAGGCAAGTATCTGCCAATCACAATTTTCTAATCATTTTAAATAAATATCTACAAGTCAGAGACAAGGTAGAAGCTTGCTTTAGGGGTTCTGCTGCCATCAAAAACACCCAGAACAAGGCTACGAAATCAACAGGATAAATCCAGACGGAGGATGCTTTGAGCCAGGCTATGACTACAGTAGTAAGGCTTGAAGTGTGAAGAATACCTAACTAATTTATTTTATCTCAAAGTGGACAAGACTGTCCATTCTAAGCTGGCCTGCAGTTATCATCATTTTCTGAGGTGTGGATTTGTTGGAAGTTAAATGGAATTGACACTTCTACTTAAGCACCTTGCTTCGAAATGGCCTCTCACACACTTGACTCTGATAGACAAACAGAGGACACTTGTTAAAGCATTCAAGTTTTAGGTGTATTAAAATTTAAGCCCACTGACACTTACTGTGGCTGTCTGGAAACAGGCTTATCATGTAAGTCAAGGTGAATGTGTGCCAAAGTGTTGCTGATGCAGTAGTTTTATTTAATTACAACCATATAATGGAATTATAACAAAGGAGGACAAACAACAACAAAACAATCATATTTTACTTTTTTTTGGCACAACACCAATTTGTGCACACCCAGTATTCTATGCAGTCTTCATCCATTCGACAATATTGTTTGTTAAAATATTCTTATTGTAAAGATATAAAAAATGAAAAGATTGCATTGCACGACAGATGATTTCCTGCACTTAACTAAATACAGACATAGACACTAAAGAGCCCAGAAGAATGCTTCCATTGGCCGCTGCTAGATGGCAGTGTCTCATACAGTGGTGAAGACCAGTATAAAGTAAATGGTAAGAACAGACAAAGGATTCAGAGGATTACTGCACTTTTTCTTAAATAAATGTATGATATTCATTACATTTATGTGCAGTAAACACTTTTAATTATTATTATTATTATTGAGAGTACTGTTGCTAAATATATTTGTAAACATTTATCAGCAAATCCATAGAAAATGTATGAATTATTATTATTATTATTATTATTATTATTATTATTATTATTATTATTATAAGGAGTAGTACTATATGCTAATAGTAGTATTGCAGTAGAATGCATATAGTAAATTATTTTCTATTTTATGATAATGCAATTTCTATAGAGAAGGAAGTGGAAGTGGGTAATAAAAACATTTCTTGTACTTCTGTCTTACTGTTTATCAAAGCAATTCAAATACATTACATTCATATTAATCTCTATAGATGTTTGAATTATTAAGCATTTCAAATTATAGATGTTTTAATTTACTAAATTTGATAATGGAATCAGATTAAATCTCAGGGCTGATACAACAGTAGCCAGGCGAAGGAGCCATAATCAGAACATTGATCCAATACTAATCCAAATCCTTGGAGGGTTTACTTCTTTATTGGATTTGGATTATTTCTAAAAGCCAACACAAAAACAAATAACCAAAACAGTATTTTGCACCCAGTGTGTAGAATATTTCCCATTAAAAACAAGGCCCTTGTCTGCAATATATTGTAAATTTGTTAGGTTGTTAGAACAGCAGGCTTTCTATTGGCTACTGTGGCATATATTTACTTTCTTCACTTTGTTCACTGGATGCTTGCTGATTCTGTGTACCTTGTCATAGTTTTGCCATCTGGATTACACTCTGCAAACACTGTATCGGCAAGTGGCTTTGAAGTCCCCCTTTGCAGATCAAGCAGAGGCTGCTCCGGGAGGGGGATAAAGGGCCGTTTCCTGGCAGCTGTGAAGGCCAAATCAAAGAAGCACAGGCGCGTGTCAGAAGAGAAGTGGCATTACATGTAAATAGAATATCATTACAGCATTAAACCCAGGCTGCAGTCTTTTACATAATATTATGGCAGCTCAAACACCAGGAGAGAATCAGAAAGCACAGCGGCAGGCATGATATTGCAAGGGATCATTTTGGCCGTAAAATAAAACTCTGAATCTATAATTTTGGGTTTGCAGCAAACCCATGCTAAATAGACCTCAGTTGTTGCCTTTCATTGTGATTTTACTGTCACCAAAACCTTTTCAACTAGGCAGTGAATGTTTTGCAGTCACTGCTCGCTTGTGGCAGTCCTGCCCAGGTCACAAGTACGTGCAAGTGGTATAGCTTTGAAAACTTCTTCAGCATGTGACTCACGTTTACTTCAGCCATTCTTAAACATGCAAGACAAACGATGCTGTCTTGGAACACGTTAATGGTTAGCTGGAGCCGAGCTGGTTGCTTTCTAGAGCACGTTAATGAATCCGTTTTCTGCACCACTGGGCTGGACTGCTCCAGTTCTTGTCCCTTGGTAGGGGCCTACAGGCTGGAGAGAGGTAGCATTCTGAGCACAGCTGCCTTCCTCTGTCCAAATCACAAGAGAAGCTTGTAACTTTCATGGGCACCTATATGGCTGATCAAAGATTGCAGCTTACAGACAGTCTTTGAGTGAGACAACATTTTTGCTATTCCATGCAACCACTAGCACTTTGTTTTGCTTAGTGGAGAAGAGTTGAAGGGAAATCCTACATCCCAAATCCACAGCCAAAAAAAACTAATATGCATAATGCCATTTTCCTTGTTCTCCCCCCCTTCTCTCTCTCTCTCTCTCTCTCTGAATCTCTCTCTCTCTCTCTCTCTCTCTCTCTCTCTCTCTCTCTCCCTCCTACTTATGTAGTATTTACTCAGTCAGTATTTTTTTCCTTTCTGTCCTTGTTATCCAGTGGTACCAAAGACTCTGCAAAGACTGTGTTTCTAGTCATCATTTATTAATCATTAATGATGTCGATGGATCACTAATCTAAACAGATATTTACTGTGCATAACAAGCTTGAGCATTTCTCTCCAACATATTTGTTTTATTGTCCAGCCAGGAAACAGTGTTGATAATCACAGACAACATATATTATAAATGTATTATAAATGTCTGAAAACCTCAGTGGAGTAATAAACAAGTAAAACAAGTGTATATCTGTTACTGCTAGGGAGGGAAAAAGTTTTGATTTGATGGATATCCTAAATGGAAATGATTCAGCTCAGCCTCTACTTCGAGGTCAATACAGATTGGAGACCCAGAGGGCATATGTATAAATGGAGGTCAAGCAGATTCAGAGATCAGGATGAAATGTGCATTACAAATATAACCTCTGACGTAAGAGATGCATGAACAAGCCAAGACATATTTTCTGTTTGATAATAAAAGAAGTTCTCTGAAAGAATGGCTTCCAGCTGCTCTTGAATCAATACTCTGCAAATTAATTAAAGAACACAATGGCCAAACGTTCTCTGGTTTAGACCTTTCTTCTGTCTCAGGCTCCACAGCTGATAGATTGTGGTGGTCCACAGTCCTGTGCCAAGCCTCCCATAATAATCTGCAATGTGATTCACCTCTTCTACACATTTTCATAGCAATGCAAGTGGGAACTCCATCCATTATTCTTACTGCACCATCCTGGTGAGGTGTGTGGTTTGCACCTGGATAGAAGACAACTGTCAGTCTGCAAAAACAATGACATACAGAAGGGAGGAGGGTCCTGCAGGGCATGGGATCCCTTTCCATTTCAGACTAAAATGTATTGAAAATATATACTACATAGTTTAAATATAGAAAATGGGCAATTTTGGACTATTAATAATATAAGGATCATACAGTATACATATATTTTTGTTCCATATAGGCACATTCTTCTATTGAATGTTCTTTCCATTCCAAGTCTTGCTTGGGGGCATGTGCTACTTAAATTGCAGCACAGAAACATAATCAAGCATTTATTTCAAAGAGGTAAGATCAAATGTATTCAATGAATTAAGCATGGAACAACTCCATGGGTTGTGAATTATGAATTCCTTGCAGTATTAATAACTAATTCTTCAGCAAGAGGGGCTGAAGATATTAAAGGTTTCTACACATACTCTGTGCTGTACCAATTAGTGTCACAAATATTGTCACTGAAACAATCCTGCTGTAAAGATCATAAAATAAAATTGATGTTTTTTATTGTAAGTGTTAAGCACCTGCAGATTTGATGCTTTTCTCTAGACCTCTCCACAGCTGATCAACTGATACACATGAGTAAATCGCCACTGCTTGCCTTGCGTCTTTCCAGATGTGGCCCCTAAAAATAACAGCAGTAGGAAATGCATTAAATAAAAAAAGTACATATATTGGGATAAAACTGGCAACCACTGCTGAGAAATAACAGACGTTCAAATGACATTTATTTTTTCATCACTTTGCAGATTTTAAATTGCATGTCAGCAGATACCTATATAATAAAATCAATGATTCAGCACACAAGGCTGGTCAGTGTCCAGCAGTGTGCTGTGTCCAATGAACACACAGAACACCTGTTCCAGTTTTACATAAATGCATCATTGATAACTTAATATTAAATTAAATTAAATTAAATATAAAAAAGACTGGAGAACTTGAAGTCATTTCGAAGCTGAAAGCTGGAAACACAGAGCTGCGACTTGCTGTATATATTGTAACATGGTATCTTTTATCCTCAGGTTTATGAAGCACTAAATATTCAAGAGAAAAAGTCATTGATTTTCAACATAGTTTATAAGGTAGTAAATAAGATGGATCATTAAATAGCAGTGCCTTAACACTGCATTAATAAAAACTGGCAGATTAGTCCTTTGGGTCTGAATCGGTCTGTGTTTTTAACATTCAAGAGCTTAATTTTTTTATTTTTAACTCTTGGTTCTATTAATCACTGTATTCAGTTTAACAGCTTCCTGATCAAAATACTTTTTAGACTTTGCAATTTTCAAAAAGAAGATTATCTCAAATGAAATAACTAGGCATTGAGCATTGAATGGACCTGTAAGTTCCCACCTGCCTGCAAAATAACGTATTTTTCGGCATAGAAAGTCTAGAAATAAAATAAAATAAATAAAATAAAATAAATATCCAAACGACTGTAGGTCCTTGTATGGTTTTCTTTCTTTTTTGCTACTTTTGAAGCGAAGTAAAGGCATGAATAGAGTAAAGGAAAATGACTTGCTCTTTCAACTGACACAGAGCTCAATAAAGTACAGTGCTTTGACAAGGGACAACAAGCAGCAAATCTGACACATGAATACAATGTATATATTATGTGAAGTCACACATGAAAGCGTTTGCATTTGTTTACATGCAGATGACACAAAACCTCCTTTTCGTCTTAATATTTTCTGTCAGTGAATGCTATACCTTTTTGAATTTTTCTTCTTTCATTCACTGCACTTTTCCCTTGCAATCCTGATGAGCTGTCTGCCATTGCTGAATGTGAGACTATTTTATATAATAAAACTCTGCCTACTCTGCAATCATGGTAATATATCATGGCTCTATGAGGATGCTGCTGTTTTAATCACATTTCATTTTTCCCCTTCACACCAATAGCAAGTTTTCATAGATGAAAGACGTTTTGCCTATACCTACATAGCCTATACCTACACACACTTATTATAATTATGTTTTGCCTTTAATTTACTGATTAATTTTCTTGTAGCATACATATGTACACCCTTGGTCAAGCCAGGCTGAAAGATGTACATGAACCATAAACTACTGATCTATACATTATACTACCTGACTGCTGCCTCTCTGTCTGAGTGTTACCTTTTCAAACCTTGCTCCCAAGTGGAATGACCTTCCCACTGAAATCAGGACCGCAACAGTCCCTGACCACCTTCTGGCGATTACTGAAGACGCATCTGTTCAGACTGTAGCAGTACTATAGCAGCTTATTCTGCTGAGCTGTTCAGCATTCTTGTAATTTTGCACAGCGAATTACGTCACGAAATCCATGGTTGTCATGTGGTATCCCATTTTCTGTTGCCTTCTAACCTACACAACTAAATACTCTGCTCTCTTTTTAAGACATAGGATGAGATCATTCAAATGTAATCACGTGAAATGCAGGTTAACATGTGGAAACTGCTGTGGATTTTCTTGTGATCTTGTGACTGACCCTGTCCTTCTCTATGATCCTTTGTCTCCGAGTTTCTGAGCATCCCATAAATTCTTCTGAAATGAACCTGGATGTGGACTGCAATGTCATCTACAACCAAATAAGTGATATGTCCATAAGTAGAGGATAATGCACTATCTGTACTTTTAGAAGAAAGCCAGTAAAAAATCAGCCACTGCTGTTCAACCATGGGAGAATAATGTATTGTTTAATTTGGTCTGCATTAATTGCAAGCAATTACTGTCATGTATGACACATTCCTACAGCTTCACTCACAGAAAAGTGGTAAACTCATACTATGCAATATTAATAGCTCTATGCACCTTCAGGAAAAAAAAGCATACATAAATAAATAAACCTCACAAATGTGAACATACAGGATGCTTTTGAAAGCTTTTGCTCTGGAGCAAAGCTTTATGCATTTTCAGAATTCAGCTGTGAAATTGTAAATTCACAAATTTACAATAAACATAAATACATAAATAAATAAAATAAATGCATTGGATTATTGGAACTCTTGTTAATTATGACATTTTTATTTTACATTGTTTAATTTTAGTAAAGACCTGAGTATTGTTTAGCTTGTTTTGTATTTTACTATCTCATTTCTGTTGCTGGACAAGTGGAACATCGCTGATTTGTTTTTTCCAGTGAAGCAGATGAGGGGAGGAATGCACCTTTTGGAGACCCTAAAGGAATTCACCGAACACTGCTGACATGCTGGAAAACAGACGGGCTGTGGAACAGCAGGCTGGGGACCCATTGATTACTGGTGTTTTCTTTATGCCCGGTTAGGCTTCTCACTTGAGCAATGTTTAATTGAGTATACTGTGAGAACCTCTTTGGGGAGCTCCTATGAATGAAGGCTTACATTGTCTAAATACAATGATTTATTTATTTATTGACTGACTTATTTATGAAGTTCTGGTGCAAAAACAAAACAAAAATTCTGAGATCGCTGTGGTTGTGTTTTACATGCTGCTAAAAAGTCATGACACTACAGGCTGTGTCAGGACTTCATTTAAGGTGTTACAGTTGGATTCCAATTTCAGTGTTTTGGTTAACACCCATATAATGTAACAATTCCTACTATAGACCTTTATGTTATTATTGTTCTGACCAATGTTATAACTGTAACCAGACATAACCACTTTAAATAAGTCGTGACAATACCTCTGCTGTGATGACATATTCACCAGCATGTTAACACAGCCTATAAGAGAAAAGCATTAATTTCAACAATGGTTTTGAAGTATTGAAGGAAGATCCCACAAAGGCACACTTTCTGTACCTTTTTATTATAAATGCCCTAGATTTTTGTATAATGCAGCAGTGGAATATATTTTAATAACTCTGGATCAGTTGTGTATTTTTTTTTATCCATATGGAAGCACATGATAAAGTGCTTAATTTAAAACAAACTGTTTTATTGTGTTTTTGTAATGTCTTTCTCTTTTATATAGATACCAATACTGATTGTGTTTTTAATTTAATTGTATGTACTATTTGCAATCATGTTAGGTATTGCCATTTATCTTATAAATCTCTAAAAATAATTAGTCATATTGTATTTTAAATCTCTAGGTTCGTTCATCAGTTCTTCAAACATACATCAGTACAAAAAAAGAATACAAAAAATAAGCTGTGTTGGGATCTCAGTCCAAGTCAAAAGCTGGAGCCTTAATGGAGAGAAAACAGAATCGTAATCTAGGAATATGGGCTGTCAAGTGAACATTATCTCTGCTACAGTGGATAAGTTGCTAAGGAAGGTTCTTCTACCTGAGGAGATAAATGACTGTGAAATGTTGCAGCACTGTTCTGCTAAAATACTTTGACCTTGACAAGATAATGTGCACTCACTGCAGCCACATACACAAAGGCTTTGCATAACACTTACTAAACGCATTGATTTCTTGGAAAAAAACATTTGAAAAAAAAAAAAGAAAAAAAAACCTATCAAAATGGAAAATGAAATGGCATCCATCATCTATACTACTTTAAGAATGCCAGAAGGTTCCTTTACTAGTTACTTTTGTACAAATAATCCCAATAATCTATTTTGAGTCCAATTTTATGTTGTTTGGTTATCATTTAGTTCATTGAATGTAGTTCTCGACCAGGGAGTAGACATTTGGGTTGTCTTGTGAAAAGTATTTTTAATATACTTTATAATATACTCTAATATAATATAATATACTTAAAGCTAAGGTATGCAATCCTGAGAAGCCAGCAGTAGCAGCTTGTTTTGACAGCATAGAGCCGCCCTCGCTTCAGAGCGTCTCCAAAGCCACGCCCCCTCCATCACACATGCGCACACAGCGCAGAGTCTCAGCGCCAGGAGGAGAGACGTGCGGGTGGAATCGATGGCAACAGTTTCAGATTAGCGCATGTCTCATTCACCGGTTAGACATTACAATAATAATGAACGTAAACATCTTATTTACGGTTAATATGGTTTTTAAAAATAGTAGCTGCGGCTCGCCTTCCATTCTCGCGCTCGCTCTGCATAGCGTCAAGGTTCCCGCGCTGATGACGTGTGATCGTCTGCGCGAACAAGTTGCGCGGCGGTATGCAAATATAGATTGACAGACAGGAAGGACATCCTATCATTACATTCGGACCGAATGCAATGATTGGTCGATCCTTTTTCAGTTCTGTCCCTTCCACAGAAGATATATATATATATATATATATATATATATATATATATATATACAGTGAGGGAAAAAAGTATTTGATCCCCTGTTGATTTTGTACGTTTGCCCAACTTTCTGACAAAGAAATGATCAGTCTATAATTTTAATGGTTTGTGTATTTTAACAGTGAGAGACAGAATAATAACAAAAAAATCCAGAAAAACGCATTTCAAAAAAGTTATAAATTGATTTGCATGTTAATGAGGGAAATAAGTATTTGATCCCCTATCAAATCAGCAAGATTTCTGGCTCCCAGGTGTCTTTTATACAGGTAACGAGCTGAGATTAGGAGCACTCTCTTAAAGGGAGTGCTCCTAATCTCAGCTCGTTACCTGTATAAAAGACACCTGTCCACAGAAGCAATCAATCAATCAGATTCCAAACGCTCCACCATGGCCAAGACCAAAGAGCTGTCCAAGGATGTCAGGGACAAGATTGTAAACCTACACAAGGCTGGAATGGGCTACAAGACCATCGCCAAGCAGCTTGGTGAGAAGGTGACAACAGTTGGTGTGATTATTCTCAAATGGAAGAAACACAAAATAACTGTCAGTCTCCCTCTGGGGCTCCATGCAAGATCTCACCTCGTGGTGTTTCAATGATCATGAGAACAGTGAGGAATCAGCCCAGAACTACACGGGAGGATCTTGTTAATGATCTCAAGGCAGCTGGGACCATAGTCCCCAAGAAAACAATTGGTAACACACTACACCGTGAAGGACTGAAATCCTGCAGCGCCCGCAAGGCCCCCCTGCTCAAGAAAGCACATGTACAGGCCCGTCTGAAGTTTGCCAATAAACATCTGAATGATTCAGAGGAGAACTGGGTGAAAGTGTTGTGGTCAGATGAGACCAAAATTGAGCTGAAACCTAAAACCAGGCAGTACACAAGAACAAACCTTAAACTACTTCTATATATATACACCGTACATCAGAAGCGGCACGTCAACACAGTTTACATAAAAATGAAACAAAAGAAACCCTCGCAGTATGCAATAAACAATATCATATATGTTGAGGATTATAACCTACCCTGTTTTGATTTTGATAGAGCAAAGAATGCCAGCAGTGAGGCTCAAACTCAACTCGCCGTGTTTTGGAGGAGGAGGAATGACCCCAAGAACACCATCCCCACCGTCAAAAACATGGAGGTGGAAACATTATGCTTTGGGGGTGTTTTTCTGCTAAGGGGACAGGACAACTGCACCGCATCAAAGGGACGATGGACCGGGCCATGTACTGTCAAATCTTGGGTGAGAACCTCCTTCTGCAAATATCTGCAAAGAGGAGTGGAACAAAATCCCTCCTGAGATGTGTGCAAACCTGGTGGCCAACTACAAGAAACGTCTGTCTTCTGTGATTGCCAACAAGGGTTTTGCCACCAAGTACTAAGTCGAAGGGGTCAAATACTTATTTCCCTCATTAACATGCAAATCAATTTATAACTTTTTTGAAATGTGTTTTTCTGAATTTTGTTGTTGTTATTCTGTCTCTCACTGCTAAAATACACCTACCATTAAAATTATAGACTGATCATTTATTTGTCAGTGGGCAAACGTACAAAATCAGCAGGGGATCAAATACTTTTTTCCCCCACTGTATATATATATATATATATATATATATATATATATATATATATATATATATATATATACACACATTTAGACCACTTAAATTATTGATTGCTATCAGGATGTGAAGAGACTTTCAACCAGTATAACAAAAACATTTTCTGGAAAATATTGCATACCCTACCTTTAATATAGTTTATAATATATATTCAAAATATACTTTTATATATCAATTATTGCCGCTTTAGTATATTTCATTTTATACTGAAACATATTATAATTTTACCATATTATATTATATAAGAAAAATATATTTAAACTTCTATTGTTATATATTTTGAAATATATTGTCTAATAAATCTTAAATATAATATTAAGTATATTATAGTATATTCAGAAATTATGTAAACTTATATTTTTAATATATCTTTAATATACTATAATATATTTACACATATGAATTTTATACTAAATATATAAAAAATATATGCGTAAATATATGTCCACTTATAATAGCAATATACATTAAGTATACTGCTAAATATAGAATAATATATTTCATAGTGTATGTATAGTATACTGTGAATATATTTAATAGACTGCAAAAATATATCATGTTATATTCTAAATATACTGGTAAAATATATTTGGATAAACTTACAAACATTTATACTTTCAATGGAAGTGTAACAAAACATTGGGATGCTTAAGCTTCAATACATTAGTTCATCTAAGTGAAATCTATTAAATAAAATGCAATGTACAAACCTATGGCAAGCCAAATTATCATTTAGAGATATCTCTAAATGCATTTAAAGATATCTATACATGATTTAGAGATATCTGCAAATGATTTAGAGATATCTAATAAGGTGCTTTTTAAAGATATCTCTAAATGATTTGCAGATATCGCTACATACAAGAAGTCATTTGCAGATATCTGCAAATCATTTAGAGATATCTTTAAATATTTGAAGATATCTGGAATTATTTGCAGATATCTTTAAATGATTTAGAGATATCTCTAAATGATAATTTGGCTTGCCATACAAACCATGTTTTTTTTTTTAATTCATGTTTGACTTTAATGATCTAAAACAAACATCAGTTTAAGCAGAATACTGCCTCATTTTAAAGTTACACTAAGAACCAACCAGTGCAAAGAAACAACTCTGAAAATCGTGTAATAAAAGTCTTCTACACACTTTACGGAGATTTGTATGCTGATCATTTATTGTCCTTTTAACAGTTCTATACAAAAAATAGGTCCACAACTGTAATATCTATATTTCTTGAATGGACTTGAATGGTATTACAGATACAAATGTTCATTCAAAAGGGTCTCATTTTAAATTTGAGGAAACACTTTGTCGTTTACAAATAGCTGGGTTGCTCTGCGAAACTTGTATCACTAGTTCCAGGGAGCAATGTCTGGGTAGCAGCACAAAACCTCAACTTTGTGCTTATCCAAAGTCTCTCTCTTTTCAGCTCCCTTTTGTACTTTGTTTTCTCAAAGCACGACAGATTCAGGAAAAACAAGTTTTAACTTAATAATATTAATAATGTTATTTCCTGTGAATGCACCCTGTTTTGGTCAAATCTGTACTGAAGGAAAAAAACTGTATGTACAGAAACACTTTAAAATACTTACCATATCCATATAATCAGAACTTAATGTCTGAAACTCAAAGGCATGTCCAGATTTAACACTCGAAGCAAATGTCTGATCTGCTGTCAATTATTGACTCTGCCGATTTCATTGCTGCTGCATTTTTTTTGCTTTATTCATCACTTTCTGTAATTATAGAAATATCTATAATTAGCTGATATACTTGTAAAAGGTAAACTTGTAAAATGTGTTTTAATGCTCCTATATCATTATATTCTATCACTGTACATATTCTCTTTAATTTAAGGGAATGTTAAGTTTATACATATATTAATTGTAAAACATATCACTCTTATTGTAGACACAGTTAACACATTGTTTTAGTTAAGATTATATACAATACAGTGTGTAAAAGTTACCAAAGCAATACAATACACCAACTGAATATCTTGTCATAACTTGTACCTTTGATTCCTTGACTCGTTTCTGGATCCTCAGAGACATTTTCTTTGTGATTCTGTTCATATTGACGCTTCAATGCCATTCTTGCTCTTCTCAGGTGCCATTAGGACCCTTTCTTTATCTGCAATTAATAATACTAGATTGTACTTGTACTTGTACTTCTCTGTATTTTTGCACTTTGTTTGCACTTATGTTGTAAGTCGCCCTGGATAAGGGCGTCTGCCAAGAAATAAAAATAATAATAATCATTATTAGATTAGCTACTAAGAAAGTTCACAAAATGAGACCGCTCACCATTACTTCATCTAATTCATGTCTTATTAAAACAAATTACTAGTTGAAGCATAGAGTACTAGCATACAGAATACGACTTTACATTTTTAGAAATCATGTCGCTAAGTAAATTATATTATTTACTCACCTGAGACTTTACTCATCAGTCCATCCCTCTGGCGTGTTTTCTTCCCTGTCCGGACACTCAAGAAGTTTTCTTCCAATCTTTTGGGTCAGTTTTTCAGCAGAGATGTGCTCACTGTGGAGAAAGGGAGAAAACGATCTTAAAAACCACCATCTCTGGCTTCTCAAAAACAAATACTGTTTTAAAAGTAATGGTATGTTTTCGGAGTGGCTTCTGATTGGATGAAGACCCTTTCAGTTTTTAGATTTTAGACTTTCCAAAGCACAAACGAATGCGTACGCATGCGCAGGCTGTTGTCCAATCATTGCTGGTCCTGAAAAGTGTTAGTTACACTGTATTGCGTCAGGATACTTGGGCTGCATGCATCTGTGCTTTCTTGGTTGTGGCAGGCAAATACGCTCCCTATACGATAATATAAGTCTACAGAAAATGTTGAAAAATACAATTTTCCATCACTAGCCAAAGATGACCTCACAAACAACCACACCCTCGTTAAACCGTAATCGGTTTTTAATTATTTCAGCAGAAATGTGTCGTTATTGACTTGCCTATGCAAAAATATATCTTTGTGGTGTTGCCAGCAAATTCTCATATTCAAATACATATTATAACGTCCTGCAGCCTCATTGACGCCTCATTGGTGATGCAGTCATGCACCGTGGCACCAGAGACTGCGGCTCCAATCTCGCCATGGCCCCCCAGGATGATGTCATATATATTATCCCTGGTTGTGAAATGCAATTTTTTAAAGACTATGGGATTATATACAGCTCTGAAAAAGAATGAAGAGACCACTTAACATTGATTTCTGAACTTGGAGTGGTCTCTTAATTTTTTGAGCTGTATATATATATTTTTTTTTTTCACAATCAGAAATAGGCAAGAGTTATTTGCTGTCCAGGATTATTTGTTCAAGATCTTTGAAAAATATTCTCATGATATCATCTGCCTTTGTTATAATGCTTTCATTTACACGACAGACCTCTATCAGTTTCAAACAGATGTAATCTGAGAAAGAATGGATGTTGGTAACAGACTTTAACACTGATTAACTTTGTTATAACCATTAGTGAAATAGTTCTGAAACAACACGATTGAAATGTGAATTCATTATATTATCTGCTGAGCCACCCATTTTAGTATCATCTTCAAATTTGACAAGTTTGCTAACTATCCCAGAGTCCAGATCATTAATATAGATTAGAAAAAGCAAAGACCCTAATACTGACCCCTGTGGAACTCCACTAACAACCTCAGTCCAGTTAGAAGCAACTCCTCTAATCGACACCCTCTGTTTCCTATACATCAACCAGTTCATAATCCATCTACTTACATTACCCTGAATGCCTACAGCTTCCAATTTAAGGATCAGTCTTTGGTGTGGAATCTTATCAAAAGCTTTTTGAAAATCTAAGTATATCATATCATATGCTTTCACGTGATCTACAGCTGCAGTTGCATGTTCAAAAAATTATAATAAATTAGTAAGACATGATCTGCCTCATCTAAACCCATGTTGACTATCTCCAAGAATATGGTTTTCATTAAGATGCTCCTCTATTTTCTGTCTAATCATTTTCTCCAACATTTTACAGGTGATGCAGGTGAGACTGATTGGTCTATAATTTCCTGGCTCAGGTTTGTCCCCTTTCTTGTGGATTGGTATGACATTTGCTGTCTTCCAGTAAATTGGAACATCCCCTGTTCTAAGTGTCATTTGGAATATTTGAGTTAGCGGCCTATAAATAATTTCCCTAATTTCTTTAAGTACTGTTAGAAATCTACCATCTGGCCCAGGTGATTTGTTTGTATTTAATGCTGCTAGTCTCTTTAGTACCTCCTCCTCATTTATCCTGATCTCTCTTAGGGTTTGACTTGACTGATTGTTAACCTGTGGCATGTTATCCGTTTTGTCTTTTGTAAAAAAAAACTGTGAAATACTCAGTTAGAACATTTGCCACATCTTGTTCATTTTCCAAGATACTTCCATTGTTGCCCTTTATCTGTTTCACTTCCTCCTTTATTGACCTCTTACTGTTGTAATATTGAAAAAATGTCCAAAATCTTTTGAAGAAGCACAAAGAAACAGGTAACGTTGAGGACCATAGACGGAGTGGTCGGTCAAGGAAACTTACTGCAGGATTTGGTCAGAATGAATGGTCTCCTCAATTCTGAGAAGTACAGGCAGATAATTATCCATCATGCAATCCCAAAAATTAAATGTATGGCAATATATTTTAAAATGTGTTTTGACAATAAATATATTTCAAAATATACTGCCATACTTACCATATATGTAGCCTTCATAGCAAAATATATTGTAGAGTATGCCACAGATAAAATATATTTCTTGGTATATTATATAATATATTATAATACACACAATCTATACTGTAATATATTGTGCTTGCTGTTGCCCTAAGAGCAAATAATAGATAAACCATTCAAATCAGACAGTCATAAATTTGGGTTAATGTTACAATATTTACTTTGTTAATAATGTGTATTATTACAGTACAATTAAACATTTGTTAATTAATTTATATATATTAAGACATTATAGCTTACAGAAAACATTTTGCACCTGTACATACCAGTAAAATATTTTTTTAGCTTTACTAATCTAATTATATATATATATAATCTGTGCCACAGAAATAGAAACATTATTATTTTGCCATCTATAAAAAAATCAGTCAGTCACGTTTGACTTTTCATTTTAGAAATATATAAACAATATAAACCTATAGGATCACCCAAATAGTATATGATACACACAGTACAATCTTGGCAGCACAGGTTTTTCAAATGGACATAGATAATATTCAGTTGTGGGCTGACACCTGGCAAATGAAATTCAATGTGCAAGTGCAAGGTAACAAAAATGTCCACTATAGTTACACTATGGAGGAATAGAACTAGATGAAGTAATGCATGAGAAAGACCTAGGAGTCTATGTGGACTCCTCACTGTCTCCATTCAAACAATGTTGGGAAGAAATAAAAAAGGCAAACAGAATGCTAGGGTATATTTTCAAAAGTGTAGAATTTAAGACAAGGGCAGTAATGTTCAGACTGTACAATGCACTAGTTAGACCTCATCTGGATACTGTGTACAGTTCTGGGCTCCACACTTCAAGAAAGATATCGCTGCTCTAGAGGCAGTTCAGAGGAGAGCAACCAGACTTATTCCAGGTCTGAAGGGAAAGTCCTACTGAGAGACTGAGGAACTGAACCTTTTCACCCTGGAACAGAGGAGACTATGTGGGGACTTGATTCAAGTCTTCAAAATCATGAAAGGCATCGACCACATCAAACCAGAGGAGCTTTTCCAGATCAGCAGGGACACACAAACCCGGGGACACAAATGGAAATTGGGCTTCAAGGCATTCAAGACGGAAAACAGGAGACACTTCTTCACACAGAGAGTTGTCACAATCTGGAACAAACTCCCCAGCGATGTGGTTGAAGCAGAAAATTTGTGAACATTTAAAAACAGACTGGATAGGATCCTTGGATCACTCAGTTATTAATGGACACCAAACAAGCACGATGGGTTGAATGGCCTCCTCTTGTTTGTAAACTTTCTTATGTTTCTTACCTTGTGTCTTGTTGCTGTGCTCAGTCTTGCCATGGTGTATGACTTTTGACAGTAAACTGTCTTCAGCAAACTCACCTTGTTAGCTGAGTTTGGCTGTTCCTCACCCAGTTTTATTCCTCCTACACAGCGGTTTCTGTTTCAGTTAATGATTGTGTTTCAACCTACATATTGAACTGATGATCATTAGCACCTGTTTAGTATAATTGTTTAATCAGACACCTGACTATATGCCTACAAAATCCCTGACTTTGTGCAAGTGTACCTAGAAGAATTGATGCTGTTTTGAAGGCAAAGGGTGGTCACACCAATGGATTTGGTTTAGATTTTCCTTCTGTTCACTCACTTTGCATTTAGTTAATTGATAAATATAATCTATTAACATGTCTATTTTTGAAAGCATTCTTACTTTACAGCATTTTTTCACACCTGCCTAAAACTTTTGAACATTACTGTATATATATATATATATATATATATATATATATATATATATATATAATATATATAATTTTCAAATCAGGAATTCACACTAAAATATGGGGGAGATGGATTGGGAGAGTAAGTAAAAATAAATAAAGGACACAACTGAGGATACATACATACATAAATACACCTTCATAAATCATTTTTACAAGACCCATGTATTTTCCTCATTTACCCTGTTATCAGGAACATCTTCTGCTTGGCTTTTTCAATTTGAAAGAAACTGCTCTTGCACATTGCATGCTGTGACAAGACTTGAACCATAGAAATGGAAAACATCTGCCAGCGAGCTGAAGCTCATGCACAGACACAAACAGAGACAAAAGGTTCTGGAGAGCACAGCTTACAAGGCAAGGCATCTGTATCTGTCTTATCATAATTCTTTGAAATGCTTTATACTCAGCAAGACAGCAAAACTCCTATATCACTTTCTCATCCTATTTTTGAGAGCGAGAGCGTGTAATTAGTTTTCACTTAACGAGAACCCTGTCATCGAACTGTTATCTTTGCTTGAGAGGAAGAAGGAAAAAAAGGAGATTAAAAACTTTTAAAGGAATCAAGTGAACGCTTCATCAAAAACCACTGCCATGTACACAGTTATAAAAAAAATATCTCTGTTAACAAGTCATGAATATATAATTTATTCATACTGAAATGCAGATTTGTAAAAACCTCTGACTAGGGATTTTATAAAGAAATTAGAGTACATGGAGGTTATAATTTACTTTGTTTGAGGTTATGTGTCTCAGCAACCACTGTGTGAAATGTAATGAAATTTAGAAAGAACAATGAATAAACCGAGGCCAGGAGGTTGCTAGTACAGTATGACAGCATACAAGTTCTTCTTTCTCAGCAGTCTACAGGCTGTGATGGATGACGATTTAGGACACAGGGAGCAATTACTCCTACTGGGGTCAATAATATCTAGATCACATTCTGAGCTGCACTTGCTGAGATATCCTCCACCTCCTCAAACAAAGTAAGGTTAAGTGGATTACAAGCACCAGGTAGCCTGTGGAACCTTCATATCTGGAGTATGACTGCAACAAATGGCATAACAGGCCACACCACTGGCATTACTGTGTTTTCAATCAGCACAGGATGTGATGATGCACCAACACCTAGCCTTCGGGTGGGAAACAATGGAAACCAGGAACCTGAGGCTACCATCAACACACACATTCTCTCTCTCTCTCTCTCTCTCTCTCTCTCTCTCTCTCTCTCACACACACACACACGTTATAAAAACTAGACACTGCATTTCCTTGAATATTTAATAAACGTCTTTTGAATGGCAATACACTGCATATGTTGCAATTACTTTGCATGTTCACCATTTGGTAATACCGTCCTTTAAATAGTGTTTCCTGTTTGTTTGTTTTCGTCCTTAAATGACAGTATGTTGTTTTTCACATTCATTTTAGAAGAATAGCAACTGTAATTCTTTTTTCGATTGTTAATAATGACTGATGCAATTGCAAAGGGCAAGGGTTGTGGTTTGCTTGTAAGTTTGAATGACCTATACAACCATATGTCAACAGCATCTATGATAGATTAATGGCCAGATGTGATAGTGCTCAGAGGATGCAGTCAGGCACACTGCATAAACACATGTATTTTAACCAAGCAGAGAGTTTAAAAGGGTATACGGCTTCAAATAATATAAATATATATTCAAATAATGTGAACGAGTTTCCATTCACATATCCTCAATTGTTAAGTGTTATATCTTTAGCACTTTTGCAGGTTGTTGCTGCATATTTTCTATTTATTTAGTGTTAAATGTTTCTCATTATTTTATGTAGAGGAAATTTCACTTGGCACAAAATGCTGTTATTCAGCATAGTATATGTAAAGCATTACAATTGTTTCCAATTCCTATTTTTTATTGTATTAGTCTCCTCATAATTTGAGTGTATCAGAATATCAATGCAACATTAATTTATATATATATATATATATATATATATTGTGATGGACTGTACATTCCCAGAGCTGCAGTGGGAGGCTCTGGGACCCTGCGGGTAGAGGAAGGTGCACTCCATCTTGGGGAAGGAGGCTGAAGACAGGGTGACCATCTTGGCAGGGCCTTTTTAGGCTATGATTAGTTGTGGTCTTATTGGGGTAATTGGATAATTGAATGCACTTCAGGAGAAGTAAAACACAGTGTGGCTTGGTGGAGGAAACAAAAGTTTTTTTTTTTGTTACAGGGTAAACAGACATAGTTGTCCCTGGCCAGTTCTTTTCATTTGATGTTTATTTGAGAACCCAGAGACGGGTTAGGTTTCTCTTTGTTTTTGTAAATAAATACACGCCCTGGCATTTACAACTAAATCTGGTAGTGTGAGTTTTCAGATTTTTGACCATACAGGGAAGCTGATCCATCACAATATATATATATATACACTCACCTAAAGGATTATTAGGAACACCTGTTCAATTTCTCATTAATGCAATTATCTAACCAACCAATCACATGGCAGTTGCTTCAATGCATTTAGGGGTGTGGTCCTGGTCAAGACAATCTCCTGAACTCCAAACTGAATGTCTGAATGGGAAAGAAAGGTGATTTAAGCAATTTTGAGCGTGGCATGGTTGTTGGTGCCAGACGGGCCGGTCTGAGTATTTCACAATCTGCTCAGTTACTGGGATTTTCACGCACAACCATTTCTAGGGTTTACAAAGAATGGTGTGAAAAGGGAAAAACATCCAGTATGCGGCAGTCCTGTGGGCGAAAATGCCTCGTTGATGCTAGAGGTCAGAGGAGAATGGGCCGACTGATTCAAGCTGATAGAAGAGCAACTTTGACTGAAATAACCACTCGTTACAACCGAGGTATGCAGCAAAGCATTTGTGAAGCCACAACACGTACAACCTTGAGGCGGATGGGCTACAACAGCAGAAGACCCCACCGGGTACCACTCATCTCCACTACAAATAGGAAAAAGAGGCTACAATTTGCACAAGCTCACCAAAATTGGACAGTTGAAGACTGGAAAAATGTTGCCTGGTCTGATGAGTCCCGATTTCTGTTGAGACATTCAGATGGTAGAGTCAGAATTTGGCGTAAACAGAATGAGAACATGGATCCATCATGCCTTGTTACCACTGTGCAGGCTGGTGGTGGTGGTGTAATGGTGTGGGGGATGTTTTCTTGGCACACTTTAGGCCCCTTAGTGCCAATTGGGCATCGTTTAAATGCCACGGCCTACCTGAGCATTGTTTCTGACCATGTCCATCCCTTTATGACCACCATGTACCCATCCTCTGATGGCTACTTCCAGCAGGATAATGCACCATGTCACAAAGGTCGAATAATTTCAAATTGGTTTCTTGAACATGACAATGAGTTCACTGTACTAAACTGGCCCCCACAGTCACCAGATCTCAACCCAATAGAGCATCTTTGGGATGTGGTGGAACGGGAGCTTTGTGCCCTGGATGTGCATCCCACAAATCTCCATCAACTGCAAGATGCTATCCTATCAATATGGGCCAACATTTCTAAAGAATGCTTTCAGCACCTTGTTGAATCAATGCCACGTAGAATTAAGGCAGTTCTGAAGGCGAAAGGGGGTCAAACACAGTATTAGTATGGTGTTCCTAATAATCCTTTAGGTGAGTGTATATATATATATATATATATAATTTTAAGGTCATGTAAATGTAGTCTATAAAAGTCACTGGGTCATCGTACCTTCAGTGTTCAAATACTAAAACCAAATTGTGAGCAAATAACACAGACATATTCTTGAGTAAATACATTAAAAACCAAGGTAACTATTTGTAATAAATAAATAAAATATTAAACAAATGTATACTAAGCGCCAACAAATACGTAATCACAGGGGCATTGTTTCTGTCTTTGTGAGCTGGTTCAATCCTGAGAAGTTGTTAATTATTCATGAAGTCTGTGAGGAATCCATTCCCCCATTCAAAATTATTAGTCTCTTTAGACCGATAACACAAAACATGGTTAAGCTGGAGCCCAAACTTTCCCATTTATTTTAAGAAAGAACAAAAAACTAACAATACAACTCTGATATATATAGGGTTATTCAAAGGCATTTTTAAGTAACAACAGCCCTCAGCTGCAGCATTATGAAAAGTCATGCATGTCTGTGATGCCCGGTAAAAAAATAAAAAAATAAACACATAAATAAACAAAATTATATATTATATATATATATATATATATATATATATATATATATATATATATATATATATAATTATTATTTTGTTTATTTATGTATTTTTTTACCTGCCATCACAGACATGCATGACAATATATATATATATATATATATATATAAAGTTTGAGTAACACCTTGGCTAACACTATCTATAGAAGTGGATTCTCCTGCTAACAGTGAACCTGTACCGGATGAAGTAACTGGATGGAATGTACCATCCATTTCTTGATGATTGAGTAGACTGTGCTCACAGGACTATTCAGAGACTTCGAGATTTTCTTCTCCTGATCTGTAGTTTTCAATGATTTTATTCCAGACTTAGTTCGAAAGCCTGAAATTAACTACCTGATCAAGCAGTCTCAAAGAGACAGGTTTTTTATTATGAAATCATGAGAACCACTATTATTGCACACAGACGGAGGCCATTCAACTAATTGTGTGACTCGTTAAGGCCATTCTGTGCACCTGAATTAATTTAGGCTTGCCACACCAAAGGATTTGAATACTTATGCAATCATTACTTTTTCATTTTTAATATCATATTAATCATCTGTTTACTTATTTGTTTTTGTTTTTGCTTTGATTGTGCAGAGAATGTTGTTTATTTTTCACATATGCATTCATACTTGTGTCATGACTACATTATATGAAAACTGTGAGAGGATCTGAAAACTTTTACTGTATGTTATATAACATGTTTTTACCAAGTGTAATATATGTTTTTTTTACTATAATAATTCAAGTTATTTATTTCCATGGCCTTATCCTTGAGTCATCATTAAATATTTAGTATTGTTTCAAACTCATTCAGCTTCATTTTTTCTTTTCTTTTTACAGCAATAACTTGTGGCTGGATCGAGAGATTTGCTTTTCACACATACAGTTTTATGATTTCCCTTTCAGATTTTATGATTAAAAATTAACAACATGCTGAGCATATAGAAGGGGAACAGAACTGGGACATTAATAACTATTTATTTAGAATTGCAAAACCAATTGCATATTCATGGAATGAAAACATTTTATGATGTCTATTTTGTGTTCTTCATCTCTGCGTAGGCTCTAGATTTTTTTTTAATCTGAAGAACTATGATTTTCAAAAGTAAGGTTTCAAAAGGTTCAAAAAAGGTTCAAAAAAGGTTTAATGATCTAATATTATTGTTTGCAAATGACTGTATATTTAATTTTGTATATGCTGATTTAGAAAATGAACAGTGACAGTCATATTTCTTCCAATTCATCCACTTTGCTGTTTATGCATATTTGTCACACTCCCATAATTTTCTTGTTTCATTTCTCTGTCAAACACAGATCCTACTTCTTCAAAGCTCATGCCTAAATCCATTTCTGGTTGCTAAGCTTCGTTCCTCACTCAACTTTCATACTTTGGTGTATGTTTCGTTGTTCCTTTCTTGATTTCTATGTTCATTTTTATTAATTTCATTATTGACCCTCTGTCAATGTGCTTGGCAGATTTTTCTTTAATTGGCAGATGTCCCCTGCTCCTTTAGCCAAAATGTGCATGGTGCTTTTAGTTTGTGACATACTCCACTGCATTTAACTTGAATCTGCATTTTTTCTCCAATCTACATTCAGCATGTTCATACTTCTCTTGTGTTCCTTCTAGCCTCAAGCAACCCTTTCTGGAATCCTGTTTAATTACATCAATTTATTTCAAATGTTTGGTATTTAGAATGGTAGATGGTAAAAACAAATGACCTGATTTTCAGTTCAATGTGTGCAGCTGGTCATTGGAATATTACAGGCCTTTACCCTTAAGCATAAAGAACAAACAGCTCTGACATTGCAATGTTGCATGTACACCAAGGAGTCATATTCAATGGTCCTGCATAAAATGAAGTACCAGCCTGAGTTAAATCTCAATACTATGACCCTTCAGATAATAATACTATGGGGGTGGAAGGTGCATTTATATATATAGCAGTCAATATGCCATCCATATAATGTTAATAGATGATGAATAACAAACTATATCTGTTAATGTAGTTATGAGCTTTTTATAAATATATTGGTAACACTTGTATTAAGCTTACATCTATAGTAGTTAATAAGCTATTTATATATTATCAATGGATGATCAATAACATTAATAATGTTAATAATATATACTCAGCAAAAAAAGAATCATCCCTTTTTCAGGACACTGTATTTTAAAGATAATTTTGTAAAAATCCAAATAACTATACAGATCTTTATTGTAAAGGGTTTAAACAATGTTTTCCATACTTGTTCAATGAACCATAAACTATTAATGAACATGCACCTGTGGAATGGTCGTTAAGACACTAACAACTTACAGACGGTAGGCGATTAAGGTCACAGTTATTAAAACTTAGGACACTAAAGAGACCTTTCTACTGACTCTGAAAAACACCAAAAGAAAGATGCCCAGGGTCCCTGCTCATCTGCGTGAACGTGCCTTAGGCATGTTGCAAGGAAGCATAAGGACTGCAGATGTGGCCAGGGCAATAAATTGCAATGTCCGTACTGTGAGATGCCTACAGGGAGACAGGAAGGACAGCAGATCGTCCTCGCAGTGGAAAACCACGTGTAACAACACCTGCACAGGATCGGTACATCCGAATATCACACCTGCGGGACAGGTACAGGATGGCAACAACAACTGCCCGAATTACACCAGGAATGCACAATCCCTCCCTCAACGCTCAGACTGTCTGCAATAGGCTGAGAGAGGCTGGGCTGAGGGCTTGTAGGCCTGTTGTAAGCAAGAACTGGCAAATCTGGTGCAGTCCATGAGGAGGAGATGCACTGCAGTACTTAATGCAGCTGGTGGCCACACCAGATACTGACTGTTACTTTTGATTTTGACCCCCCCTTTGTTCAGGGACACATTATTCCATTTCTGTTAGTCACATGTCTGTGAAACTTGTTCAGTTTATGTCTTAGTTGTTGAATCTTTTTATGTTTATACAAATATTTACACATGTTAAATTTGCTGAAAATAAAAGCAGTTGAAAGTGAGAGGATGTTTCTTTTTTTGCTGAGTATATATTAAATATGAGAAAGATTTGATTGATAATGAAAAGGTGAGCTTTATTGACTATGAAGAAAATGATACAGGTTTATAACTAGATAAATAATACTTTTATATGTTCTTATGCATCATCTATTGATATTATATACATTATTTATTACATGCTATTGATGCAACCTTATTATAAATTGTTACCACCATGGTAACATTGTAACATGGCTATTTATGCCTTGCTATTATATAATTTAATATCCTAAATTGATTATTAACTGTAATAGATGTATTCCCATTATGAAGTGCTAATGATATGCTTTACGGCCAGTGGGACAAAGCATCAGTTGTGTTACTGAAACCAATTTAATGGTTGTTTGTATTTGTTTAAGACATGTATAGGTTTTACTTCAGCCTACCCATATCTTATCTCATAAAAAAACTACAAAAAAGTAGGTTTGCACACAATAAGATACACATGCTCACAGGAATGGCCTGGGTAAGGCTGTCTGAACAATTCCAAATAGAAATGTGTATGGATTGTTTTGCTTTGTAATGCTTTGAAAATGTTTATTGTGAAAACTGTATGTCATCCTGGGTAAGGGCATTTGCTAAGAAATAATTACTACTACTAGTCCTACTACTTCTAAAAATATCTTTAATGCTGAGGACATGAAACTGCCACCCAGTCTGTGTCACAGCAATATAGTGAGCAACTGTACTGGAGACCTTGTGTTCCACAGAACGTGGAAAATCCACCAGTGTATTGTGGTGTTTGTCAGGTAGGTGCCTAATTGACTGATGGATATGCAGGTAAATGTGTGGAATAGAGATTGTGACTAGGAAATGAATGATTCAGTTAAGGCTTGAGAACTGGCCACATACCTTAAATAAGGAGATTAATGGACAACTCTTCTCTGATGATCACATAAGCGTGCACCTTAGCACAGCAAGTAAGAGATGTTATTAGAGCAGAAATCAGTGCTGACACTGCACTCTGAATACCCTTTCCTTGTTTGTCTTTGGCGTTTGAAAATGTAATTCTTAGTCTGTGCCACATTTGAGGTCTATTAAAACCTGCTGAAACCTCCTGAGCGAAGAAATATATACTTTATTCTGTTGTATGTTTACAATTTACAAACACTTTACAATAAGGTACCATAATTTCTCATGAACTATTACATGAATACCATAGGATTTAAACATCAATTCATCATGACAATCATCTGAGTTCTGATGTTGAGCACATGAACCCTAACCCTGTTATATATGTGATTAACATCAGAACTCAGATCAAGTGCAAGACTTATCCTGTGGTATTTATATATTAATTAATGAGGAATTACGGTACCTTATTGTAAAGTGTGAAGATTTTGTTTAGTTTGATTTTTAAATGAAATGTTTTTAAATGAAATTTTGTTACTTTTCTTTTCTAGAAACATATCATATCTAATCCCTGCATGTCACATATGTTTTCTTGAAGACTCAGATGGAGAGCTATAATTTTTTGGGGAACACTTGCCCAAATGTCAAAAACTGATAAACTTGAGGGAACAAAACAGAACAGTTACCCATCAGAGATATTAGCAGGACCCTTAGCAGAAACCTAGAAATATACTTTTGAATAGCTTTCCATACTCTTGCAGCTAGGACTGTTTGCATTAGTCAAATAACCAGACATTAAATGCTCTGTGTGTTTCTCCATTTTTCATTTAGACATACATTATTGATTCAAAATATATGAATACCTCATAAAACATAAATAAAGTTTTTCTTTTTTTTTAACACCAGCTTAAAGTCTTACCCATCTGTCTTCAATTTCACTGAACAAATTTTAACTTATTAAAAATGAAATGCGTTGAGGGATTTGACATTCATTTCAATATGCACTGGCACTAAAGGGCTACCCAGACTATCAGTGTCTGTTTGATATTGCAGATGGGATTTGACTTCAGGGACTTTGAAAATAAAGTTTGTAGCTTGTTCCCCTGGGGGAATAGTGTGCAGAGGTAATGTGCAGAGCAACCAGTAGTGGGAATAATGATACAACGATTGTGGGTTGCCCTTCAGAGTGATTAGATTTGGATCTTGTGTGCAGAATTTGTAATTGTAATTCCTGTTTATATGCTCTAAAAAGCCACCTTAATAGATCCCTGAACTCAACCACTCCCCGGTGCATTCATTTCCATATGCAAAGCAGATTGATCATGGCCATTTCTTTTGCTCGACTTCAATCAATCTTGCAATGCATTAAAGACATGTTATTAGAGGTTAAAGAGCAAGGATGTGCATAAAGCTAAAAGGGAAATTGCTTTAAAACACCCACCAAAGACACAATCCAAGCCTTGTTATTAAAAACAGCGAATTTAGCAAACAACAGTCATTGCTTTCAATCCAGTTAGCACCTCTTTTGAGAAATGTATAAAACACAATTACGAATTCTCTTATGCAAATTAAATGCCACAATTATTCAAAGGACTACTGTACTTCACAGTTTATTCAGTTTCTGGATATCTGTTAATTAGTGTTGGAATGCCCCCAGGATGTGTTAAAACAAACACGCATTTACCACCCAGCTGTTAAGACCAGTCTCTGTATTACAAACCAACACAATCAGGCTGTAATATGTCACCTAAATCTGGATGCTAATTTAAGCATCCCTTTTCACATGTTAATATATATATATATATATATTTTTTTTTTTCGCATATAGAAATGCTAAATGTACGATGACAGAAAATGTGCGGTTACAAATGTATCCCTGGTTCCCAAGAATAAAAAAAGTGATATTATCATTCTTTCAGTTTACATAGTCAATAATACATGTAGGTTGTGTTCAGATGGGCAGAGATGACACCGTTTACAAATCTGTTAAGCTATTATGTAGTGTCTCTCTCGTTTCAATGGGTTTTGAGATGGTTTTATCAGTGGAAAATGGCTCTGTTTGTGTCTGGCTACAGAAGTACTGATTACTATTATTATCAATTGATTACTTTCCATCGGAAGCCAAGACTATTCTTTCCTATGAATGCTGCTGATGTGGAAATGGGATGGCTGACCTCAAATGGGCAGGAAATGAGAAATATGGCTTCTCTTGGAGACCTAACCTCAATTGGGGAATCAGTGTAATTTGATGGATCATTACTCATATAAACCTGTCTGTGCCCCTTTATACTAGTGAAGCTATGTTCACTGCACAAGAAACGTGTGATTTGTGAAGAAATCCTCAAAGGCGTTTTGTTATTGTCAATATTGTCATTATGATGTCTAACACTATTATTAATCAGACAAAAATGCTCCTGGTGCTGCATATTAATGGTGCTTTTAGTATCACGATTTGTAATAGGATGATTCATAAATCAGATATTGAAATTATCAATATTTTGAATATCCTGGTGGCAGTGTTGAATCTATTCTTTTTTTTTTATTTTACATTGAAGTGCTATGTAATATCACAATTTTGTAGCTAATAATACCAGATAGATTTAAAAAATACAACTGTTGACCTCTTTCCATTAAAAACTTGTAGGCAGATAATACTGATGTAATATTCAGAAATGATGAAGACGTTATCAGACAACATTTTTTGAAAATAAATCTATTTTTATGAGAATATATCGTATTATTATCGTATGGTATTAAGTGCTTCTGTAAACAATTGGGAATTTTAATTGAATACTCAGACTGAGTATCTGAAGAATGTACTGTATATCCTCATTGGCAACTCTGCTGGCTGACTTAATTGGACATTTTGTGATAAGGACTGGCAAGCCAAAGAGACATTATCCCAGTTGTAAAAGAAAGAAGCTACAATTTCTAACTGATAAATAAATGTAAATCATAAGTATACCGTAAATCATAAGTATACTGTAAATAAGCAGTAATGCCACGTTCTTTGATGGGCCTTTGGAAACCTGATTGCTTGCTTATCTCTGCCCAGTTGTTATTTGTTGAATGAGGTGGGAATGGCCACCACCTCAGGATGACATTGCAGACAGAACCCAGACAGGCTTCTATGGAGTCAAGTTCTTGTTTGTAAATTGGGTCAAGTCTGAATCATTACTAAGAGTAATCCAGTAGGGTAATGAGTTGTTTGTGTTGGGAATAACTGGCCCGGAATATAAAAATGTAAAGTGATAAATAATTAATAAAACAGTGCAGCTGGCAATCGGATCCTACTCGACAGCAGGCATCCTGGAAAACCTCTGACTGATTACACCAAAATAAGAGATTATAGTACAGATTTTAGTTTTATTTAAATTAAAACTGATTTCAAAGATTATATGAACTAATTCAACCTCATTAGTTGATATGTGTGTTTACATGCATACTTGAGCTTTGTAAATAATGAGCAGTATGATTTACTATTCACATAATCCATTTTAATTCAATATTGCTGGTTAAGTAGTGAAAAAAATATGTAGTACATTATTATTATTATTATTATTATTTTATTTCTTGGCAGACACCCTTATCCAGGGCGATTTACAACATAAGTGCAATACAAAGTGCAAGAATACAGTTCAGTACATAGATTAAACTGAAAAAAGTGATTTCCTACACTTGGTATTTTATATAATATATGGAAGTTTTGAATATTATATGCTAAGTGAACATTATGATGTTTATTCTGACTTCTAACTACTATATAATATTAAATATACAATACAACCAATTTTAGAAGACATTTGTTGATATTTTGTATGTTTTTGCATGTTTGAAGAATGCTGAATTGCTTTATTTTGTCTTAAGACAATACTACATTATATTAGCAGTAGTATGGCCATAGTATGGCAAGCCAAATTATCATTTAGAGATATCTCTAATTAATATAAAGATATCTTCAAATATTTAAAATATTTCAAAATGTCAAATGACAGTTTGGCAAATCTGGTAAGCCAAATTAACATTTAGAGATATCTGCAAATCATTTAGAGATATATTTAAAAAACACCTTATTAAGATATATCTAAATGGCTTGCAGATATCTCTAAATCATTTAAAGATATCTTTAAATGATTTAGAGATATCTCAAAATATTTGAAGATATTTTGAAATGCATTTAAAGATATCTCTAAATGATTATTTGACTTGCCATACAGTAGAGATAAATCAGAGAAAACAAGAAGATATCCAGGAAAATGGAAGCAAAAACTGCATCACTAGATACAAAGAGTGATGGACCAGAAAGTCAAAAATACAAGTAGTGACACATTTTACTCAATGTCGATCCACACATCTAAACATCTAAAGTGTGCAGTAGAAATTATAACCGACACTAGGTGATAACATTTGAGCTCATTCATTGAAGTCATTCTTACTTTTCTGTTCTCTTACACTCACTGATAGTACAGCCCGGTAAAGAAAAGAGGTTGAAAACACGTACAATCTGTTTTTTAGTTTTAAAGGATTTCTAAGCCTATCAAAGGAAGCCCTGGGCAATATTTCACATATAGCCTTTTCTGAACTTTACAAAGCTTTTTCATCCACATCCTCAGACATAAAATGATACATCCATTTCAAAGTGAAAAGCAGACAAAAAGCAGGAAAAATAATTCTTCCACGTATACAACAGAAGGGGACTAACATCCTTTAGTGTTTGAAGCCGAGCTAGCTTTAGCATCAAACAGGGCTGGCCAACTCCAGAGACCTAGAGAGCCACTATGTCTTTAGGGTTTTGTTATATCCAAACTAATTACCTAATTGAATCAATTATTGGGCTAAATTAATCAAAATTGCCATTGTGTTCAAGGCATTCACTGAATGATTGAGAGAACTGTAAAGGCTGAAGAACTGCGGGTCTTCGGGGATATAGAAACAGTAGAAGAAAAACATCTGTTAACAACCTAGCCTGAGAATCAGCTACAAGACTAGGATGGTCCTTGGCTTGTAATGGCCTGAGGACTGACATCTGTTGTTGATTGGTCTCACTGTACAGCTCTCTAAAGGTTTAGAAGCTCAGTGTTGTGAACCATCAACACTTCTGGGCTTAATATTGTGGCAACTCATCTTGACGGTGCTCTAGGTGTCAGCACTGTCACATAGAAATGCAGAGAGAGGGAGGGAAAGGAGGGGTAAGATGCATTCAATCCATCCCCATTTATCTGTCAAACAGGCTCATTGGAACCACTGATATGGTTTATTTGAGGAAAAAATAAGTATGGTAGGAATATAGGATTTGAAGGCTTTCTGGCTTGTGTTCAGAGAATTGCAGTATAGCGATGTCCATACAAAGCATATACAAAGAGTAATGGGGGCTAATGTATGACTGATTGGAAATGCTATCTGTCCTGAAACTCCTCTTATCTGGCACACATATTGTATCTCACAACAACTGCAATTATTCAAAACTGACAGTTTTATAATAAGAATTGTCTTAAGTTGTTCTGCATGGTTAAAATGGGTAGCCATCATTGTACATCACAAATGGGGACTAGCATCTCGGAAGAGTTCATTGTAAAGCAGATGCTAGTGATCATTTAAAAATGAGAAAGAATGAAGGATGGAAGTGAGGCAGGAAGAATAGAAATAAAGAAGGTGAATGAATATCATAGATGGTGTACTTCAAAGTAGATTAAGATAACAAATAATTTGTCCCTTTTTTCACTGAAAAACAAACCATTTCATGGATAGGAGAAAGCAAAAGGTCAAAAAAACATTTTGGTGAACAAAATTATATATATATATATATATATATATATATATATATATATATATATATATTTTTTTTTTTTTAATTAAGCTGCTCTGGAAAATCTATTTTATGAGGAATTAGCTTTCATTAAGTTCTTTACACTCCGTGGGAGATATACCGCATTTTAAACACTCTGACAATAATCACGGCTTGCACAAATTTCACAAATCTAAAGCCAATGCTCTTTTCAGCAACCCTGGATTAACAATACGGGGATCTCATTACATTCTCTACATAATTACAGTGCCATTCAACCTGCAGTCATGACCCCCAGTGATGAGTCTCTTGTCTCCTGCAGAATAAATGTGGTGCACACTGGGATGATTTCTTTCTGCCAAAATAATCTATTCATCAGATACTTTTGTTTACTTTGAGCTGGATGGACTGCAGATTGACTAAAGAAAGCTAATGATAAACTTACATGTATTTATTATTATTATTATTATTATTATTATTATTATTATTATTATTATTATTAATAATAATAATAATAATAATAATAATAATAATAATATCAGATCATGTTTAACCTTTTCAATTTTCATTCAATTTTATAATGCTTTATAAAATGACAATTCATTTTATTTTATTTTATTACAGTTCCAAGGTTATTGTGAGGACACTGGATACATTTGAACAAATTAAACATCAAATTACTTAAATAACCCCTGATTTACAGTTGTCACAACATACAGTTAGGTCCATAAAAATTGTGACAAATAGTGACACAATTGTCATCATTTTGGCTCTATACGCCACCACAACGGATTTGAAAGGAAACAATCAAGATGTGCTTTAAGTGTAGACTTTCATCTTTAATTTGAGGGTAGATACATCCAAATTGGTGAACAGTGTAGGAATTACACACATTTTTATATGTGGTCCCCCCAATTTTAGGGGCTAAAATGTATTTGGACAAATTAACGTAATCATTCATTAAACTGTTGAGTTTCAATACTTGGTTGCAAATCCTGGAACCCACAGACATCACCAGGGTTTCTTCCCTGGTGATGCTATGCTATGCTATGCTATGCTATGCTATGCCTGTACTGCAGCTGTCCTTAGTTCCTGCTTGTTCTTGGGACATCTTGCCTTCAGCAAGTAAAGTGCATGGTCAGTTGGATTCAGGTCAGGTGATTGACTTGGCCATTGCAGAATATTCCACTTCTTTGCCTTCAAGAAGTCTTGCGTTGCTTTCGCAGTGTGCTTCAGGTCATTGTCCATCTGAACCTTGAAGCGTTGTCCAATGAGTTTTGAAGCATTTGGCTGAATCTGAGCAGATAATACAGCCCTAAACACTTCAGAATTCATCCTGCTGCTTTTGTCAGCAGTCTCATCATCAATAAATACAAGGGACCAGAAGACCACGGAAAACAACTTTGGTGGATGACAGAAGAATGCTTTCCCTGGTGAAGAAAAACCCCTTCACAACAGTTGTCCAGATCAAGAACACCCTCCAGGAGGTAAACACATCTGTGTCAAAGTCAAGAATCAAGAGAAGACTTCACCAGAGTAAATACAGAGGGTTTACCACAAGATGTAAACCATTGGTAAGTATGGTGGCCCTGAATTGCAAAACGCAAGAAAAATATTTTGAGAGCACAAAAAATAATTTGAGAACACAAAAAATTAATTTCACAACACACACAACAATTCTCACAACGGAAATGACATCACTCATCAGAAGGCAGTCTGGAGCAGGAGGAGCGGAAGAGAAACGGCTGGAAATCGGTGAGGAGTTTGTTTTTAATCTGAAATGCGATTATTATTGTAACATGTTACTCGACACACGCTGTCCAGCAGGACCGGCAGCCTTTTACACACGGAGGGACAGCGAGTCTCATCACGGTGCTTCCCGGTGTGTATTTTATATGAATGAAGGCGGCTCCTCTCGCCGGGCTGCGGGCCGTGATCACCCCATGCGTACAGGGTGCCGAGCCCCGCTGTGCGGCTGCGCAGTGAGAGAAATGCGCTGATACAGCTTTTAGCTTTTCCAACAGCAGTGTAACGATACTGGATTAGTAGGACACGTGTATTAATTAAGTTGCATTACATTATTTGCATAACTGTATCAGAAGATCAAAAACAACATGAACGTAAATGGTCAACCGAAAATAAACATAAAAAGGATTTGAAATATACAGTTCAGGTATAGTTTTACTTTAAAACTCTGTCCTAAACGAAGTAATCGATGGAATTTCTGTTTGGAAAAGTGTGTGTGTATATATATATATATATATATATATATATATATATATATTTCTGTTTGCGAGGTGCATGTTTGTTAAACCTTTTATTAAATAAATAATGGAAAGAATGGGGATTCATGCATATCAGTAAGGTGTTTGTTTCTAAACGTCTCCATGGATTATTCACATTAGGGAACCAGTGAAGGCAATACATTTGTTCCACTTGCATTACAAATATTGGAATTCTAAATAGGAAAGTTTATGTAGTATTTACCATGTTGGTTGTTTAATCCAAAACAGTAGACTGTAGACACTTACTGTAGCAGTATGAAATCAGTAAATGTACCTGATTATTCAAATATCTACATAAAGTTTTCAATATACACTCACCTAAAAGATTATTAGGAACACCATACTAATACTGTGTTTTACCCCCTTTCGCCTTCAGAACTGCCTTAATTCTACGTGGCATTGATTCAACAAGGTGCTGAAAGCATTCTTTAGAAATGTTGGCCCATATTGATAGGATAGCATCTTGCAGTTGATCGAGATTTGTGGGATGCACATCCAGGGCACGAAGCTCCCGTTCCACCACATCCCAAAGATGCTCTATTGGGTTGAGATCTGGTGACTGTGGGGGCCAGTTTAGTACAGTGAACTCATTGTCATGTTCAAGAAACCAATTTGAAATGATTCGACCTTTGTGACATGGTGCATTATCCTGCTGGAAGTAGCCATCAGAGGATGGGTACATGGTGGTCATAAAGGGATGGACATGGTCAGAAACAATGCTCAGGTAGGCCGTGGCATTTAAACGATGCCCAATTGGCACTAAGGGGCCTAAAGTGTGCCAAGAAAACATCCCCCACACCATTACACCACCACCAGCAGCCTGCACAGTGGTAACAAGGCATGATGGATCCATGTTCTCATTCTGTTTACACCAAATTCTGACTCTACCATCTGAAGGTCTCAACAGAAATCGAGACTCATCAGACCAGGCAACATTTTTCCAGTCTTCAACTGTCCAATTTTGGTGAGCTTGTGCAAATTGTAGCCTCTTTTTCCTATTTGTAGTGGAGATGAGTGGTACCCGGTGGGGTCTTCTGCTGTTGTAGCCCATCCGCCTCAAGGTTGTACGTGTTGTGGCTTCACAAATGCCTTGCTGCATACCTCGGTTGTAACGAGTGGTTATTTCAGTCAAAGTTGCTCTTCTATCAGCTTGAATCAGTCGGCCCATTCTCCTCTGACCTGTAGCATCAACAAGGCATTTTCGCCCACAGGACTGCCGCATACTGGATGTTTTTCCCTTTTCACACCATTTTTTGTAAACCCTAGAAATGGTTGTGCGTGAAAATCCCAGTAACTGAGCAGATTGTGAAATACTCAGACCGGCCCGTCTGGCACCAACAACCATGCCACGCTCAAAATTGCTTAAATCACCTTTCTTTCCCATTCAGACATCCAGTTTGGAGTTCAGGAGATTGTCTTGACCAGGACCACACCCCTAAATGCATTGAAGCAACTGCCATGTGATTGGTTGGTTAGATAATTGCATTAATGAGAAATTGAACAGGTGTATCTAATAATCCTTTAGGTGAGTGTAGTTTAGTATATTTGTCTAAACATGCTATACTTTTTTAATGACTTGTTTTTACTGTTCATGGCTGTTTTGTAAAACATTTGTAGAGAATGTGAATTGGATTTAAATATATTTGTTGTCATTGTTTAATTTTGTAAAACCCATGATTTTGATAAGTTGTTGGTATATATATTTTTTGCCAGTATTTAAGATTTCTTTTGTATGTTTTCATGTTAATATTGGGATCATGACCGAGTGTGATGGCATTTTGAAAAAGGAGAGATGAAAAACCCTGCCTCTTTGTATATCTCCTGAAGCTTCTGAAGGAAAAAAAAAGATTCTGAAGGAATCACTTACAAGTTTTATTTGTTTAATTACAGTACAAAGTACAATAAAGGCATACTTATTATTGAAAGTAAACTAAAAGTTTAACAGTTTTCACTGGTCAATGGAATAGACATGTTCACATTAAAGACCAAATGGCAATACCATGTAAAAAGATTTATGCATCTCAGTTTTCCATCTTTGTTATTATACTGGATTTTGGCAGTGCGGTGGAAAAGGTAATTGATTCAAGGGAATCAGATAGAAAAGTATACAACACAGAAGAACAATACAATATACAGGAGGTAGTTGGACAGGTAAATTAAGCAGATGCAAATTATGTGCATGTCATACTTTACATTTAGTTACATTTCATTAATATTGTACTGCTAAGTTGTCACATTTACAGGTGAGTTTGATTGAATCAATGGCAATTGGTAGAAGTTTGATTAAGTCTCACCTTGATTAAGTTACAGACTTGGGCTGGGACCTAATCAAATCTCACGGCACCTGTCCATCACACTTTACAAAACAGAAAGTTATTGCCTTTTGTTTTTGTAAGCATCTAATTTATCCTACTTAAATGAACAAAAAGTGATAATATTGTTTTGTAAAGTGTGACTGGCATGTCCCATGAGATTTTAACACCGCCCTATCAAATGTTTAGAACAGTAATTAAATGCATTTGAAACAAAAATATTGTCCAATACATTTTACAAGTAGCTTTAACAAATGCAAACAGCGATTGCAAATGTCGATTACAGCATGTAAACTGCAAATGCTTGTAATTTGTAATTGAAATACAAGTTTGTTTGTTTTTTCTTTCAACCCTTGTCTGTTAGTATGGCCCTTACACTAATTCCTAGAAGCTATAGCTTCTATGTAATCTTTACACATTAGCTATTTCTTTCAATTTCAAATACAAGTCAAGGGCACATTCACATGTCAGTGGGGTTATGAAGTGTTTTTTTTCTCCTTTTACTGAGTTCAAATAGTTCAGAATGTTTTAATCTCCACAGAAGCAAATCTCTTCACAGTGAGCTGAAAGTTGCTGAAGCTGTTCGTCAGACACTCCACTGCTACAATCCCTCAATTGAAACCTAAACAAGATTTTACAATTACACCAATGATTCACTGTCCCCGTGCACAATTGCACTGCTACACAAGACTAATCTATTTCATGTTCAAATATAAGCTAAAACAAAATAAGTAACACAAGAAAATTTGGATGTTCTCATTAATATTTAAAAAACTACAACAGAACATTGGTATGGCAGTTTGTTTTCAGTTGGTTTGTTATAAGAAGCTAATATTAGAAATAGTTTCCCCACTTGTTTAGTCAAGTATTATAAAAAATGAACTGGACCTGTGTGGCAGGTTAAGTATCTCATTAGGAATTGCGGATGGACAAGCTGACATTCTCTAAGGTCTAGTTCTGTACTGGTTGCAGAACAGCTTGTATTCATTTATATCCTTTTGGAGGATGTTAACAAAAGCAAAGCACAGAAAACACTCCTGTTCATGGCTGCCATTAAAATAACTTGCATCCTTCAAGTCTAGGAGCTCCATCCAAAACTGGGTGCTGAAGATATGATGACATTTAGTTATTCATAACTCACTTGTATGACACATTGCTTTAAACATATAGTGTGAAAGGTATTTGAATTTTCATAAATTATATGCAAAGTTTATTTTAAAAGTACAAAAACAAGGAAGGACAATATACAGTACCAAAGTTCATATAAATGTATTTATGCATTTTAATAACAATCGTGTGCACGACTACTGCACAATGTAATCATATTTATCTCTTGAATATACAACAAAAAGGATACATGTATTGGCTATAACTTTACCGTTGTATTCTAAAATGTGACAACCAGGATTATATATTTAAACGTGACTTGAAAAGTGGTCAGTGTGCTTTGGATTGTGTGGGACAATCATAAAATCTTTCTCGAAAATCTATCCATGCATCCACTTACCCATAAGGTTTTAATTAGTCATTTCCATCTACGTGACAAACATAATGTGGCCCAATGATAGCTGATCTACAGAATCGACTCCTCTGCTGACAGATGTGCAGGATGTACTCATGTCAGATACAGCTTCATTACATCGCGTCTCCTCACACGCAACTGGTGTTTGTGCTGTAACACCTGAAACACCGTCCTGTATTATATTTGGACGTCCTTAATTATAATATAATAAAGATTATATTTGCTTTACTTCTCAGCGACTTCTCCACTTCATTAAAGAAAGGTTCTTCATCCTCCATGATGTGCTTTTAGAAAATCCAACATTACATCATAGCATCATAGCTGTGTCTTTTCCGAAATACTCCCTTATCATATCCAATTGAGTCAGGCCATCTCCGGTCATACCTAAAATCGTACAAATGAATAATTAACACATACGGTAATGATCACAATTGGTAGAAATGCTATTATCTAAGTTATATCCAAAATGTATTGGTCACATCCTAAATATGAGCTAGACAGTAAAGCCTGGCCTGCACTGCGGGACTCAGAGCCCAGAGATCCGCCCCAGCGGCACCATGTCTCAGGACATGCTAATGGAGGTCAAGCCGACCTGGACAGAACATGACCTGCGTTGAGAAACGTGACTTAATTTATGTCCTTGTTTCCAAATAAAAAAATAATGGCGCATTAATAAAACACTATTTTACACATAGTGTAAATTAATACACGTGTCCTACTACTCCAGTATCGTTACACTGCTGTTCAAAAGCGACCCTAAAGCTAGAGCTGTATCAGTGCATTTCTCTCACTGCGCAACCTCACAGCGGGGCTCGGCACCCTGTACGCATGGGGTGATCACGGCCTGCAGCCCGGCGAGAGAGGAGCCGACTTTCCTTTATATAATATTTCAATATTTCAAGATATCTCTAAATCATTTAAAGATATCTGCAAATCAATTAGAGATATCTTTAAATCATTTCAAGATATCTAATTTAAAAGTACATTTAGAGATATCTCTAAATGATTTGAAGATATCTATAAATTATTTGCAGATATCTCTAAATGAACAGGATGTTATTTGAAGATATCTCTAAATGATTTGCAGATATCTTTAAATGATTAGGAGATATCTTCAAATCATTTAGAGATATCTGCAAATCATTTGGAGATATCTTTAAAAAGCACCTTATTTAGATATCTCTAATTCGTTTGCAGATATCTCTAAATCATTTATAGATATCTTGAAATAATTTAGAGATATCTTTAAATATTTGAAGATATCTTTAAATGCATTTAGTGATATCTCTAAATGATAATCTGGCTTGCCATAGCTGGACAGCATGTGTCGAGTAACATATTACAATAATAAGCGCATTTCAGATTAAAAACAAACTCCTCACCGATTTCCAGCCGTTTCTCTTCCACTCCTCCTGCTCCAGACTGCCTTCTCATTAGTGATGTCATTTCCATTGTGAGAATTGTTGTGTGTGTTGTGAAATACATTTTTTGTGTTCTAAAATTTTTTTGTGTGCTCTCAAATTATTTTTTGTGTTCTCAAATAATTGTTTGTGTTCTCAAAATATTTTTCTTGTGTTTTGCACTTCAGGGCTACCGTATATTAAAGTTATTTACAAATGTAATTATTGGCTGATTTGAATGTTTTAGTTATGCATTCATGTAATTATTGGTAGTTCAAAAATTATTTTCTGAGCTGTTTTATCTTTGTGAAATGGTCCGAAATATGGGCTGCCATTTAAATTACTACATAGCATATATATATATATATACCGATCAGCCATAACATTATGACCACTGACAGCTGAAGTAAATAACACTGATAATCTCGTTATCATGGCACCTCTCAGTGGGTGGGATATATTCAGGTATGGGCAGTATTTATGATACATGTATTTAAAATACGTATTTCAAATAAAGAATAGGATTTTGTAATTTGTATTTGATAGGGTTGATGGAAATGGCTTAATATTTTGTATCAAAATACTTTAGTGTTTTGTATTTTGTAGTTTAAAAATACTGTAAAATACTTTGTGAGAAGTCTACATGATGACATCATAAAAATGCTGCCTCTGTTTAGTAGGATCATGATTTTGGGTGATCACAGGGATATGTGAATATTTGATCTGTTAACTGGTTGCATATGTCAGATTTATCGCACGACTCGTTAGGCAGAGGAAAGCTGTTGCTATCAAACATTGTCTACTTAATCAGCTGAGTCAGTTTACTGGTGAAGGGATAGAGCAAATAGGCTGATAGAAGGAAGGTTTGCAAAGTGATTTCATGCTCCCTTGTAAAAGTATTTTTAGTATTTTTAAAATACAAAAATACAGTAGTTTAATTTGATACATGGTGTGGCTGCTGTATTTTGTAGTTTATTTTGATACACTTAAAATTAAGGTATTTGGTATTTTATTTTAAAATACATTTTGATTTATCTTTGCCAAAACCCTGCCTACATTTGTCAATAAAATTAATTTCAGTGCATAATGTAGCTAAATTACTCACCATAATACTTAATGTAAACATCGGACCATTCCAACCTTAATCAGTTACTTATCAATAAATGAAACTATCAATTTATTTCTGATTTGGATATTCATTCATTAATTCTGTAAACTACTATTAATATTAAAATATTATATTTCATTTCATGTCATTGCAGAAAAGGGATTTGTGCCAGTAACCACAGGGTGGACAGTGACTTTGAGGATGTACAGAAAATAGTCAACTTATAAAAAGTGCAGCATTTAACATAAAAATACTATACATAAGATAACATTTAATGAAGACAATTTGAGAATTAAGAAATATTTTGAAACAGTTATAATTATATTCCTAATTATTCTCATTGATGTTGATTGAGCAGCACTTGGGACACTGCAAAAATGCCTCCCTCCACTGAAATAAAATTGTCTAAAATGTATCAAATTGACTTTGAAGTCTGTCACTATGCTTCTGTTATCATGAAGGCATACACACACAGGGATCCTTTTGAAATTTGAGCTAGTGCACATTTTACATACAATATTGATTGATTTACCATGAGGACAAAAAAGAACACTTTCAGTGATATTGACCCAGCTACCAGAACTGGGAAGGGCTGGTTCCCTATTGGAGGCGGATGTGAGGGTGTCTAGCTGGTCAGTTACGTCTTGGTCACATAGGAGTTTATTTGGTTTGATTATATGATTGCTTTATTGGTTGTATTTGCACAAGGTTTTTGTTTGAGCCCGGTCACTTAATGTAATACATCTACACTGATCTGGTCATTCCACCCATCGTGCTCGTTTGGTGTCCAAAACCCTTCAAACAAGATTTATTTCTAGACACAAGAAAAAAAAATGTGTGTGATTTTTCTTACACCTATCCCTTGTAGAAATAAGGCTCAAACTAATTTATGATGAAACTTCACGTTTTTAATGACTTTATCTCATGTCCATTGCAATGGACTTTGGGTTTCAATGGTCATAGAAATACATATATTTAATTAAGGATGAGACCGAATAGTCAAAAATATATATAAAATGGGTAAAATCATACAAAATGGAAAGAGGGTATTACTGTATCAGAGAGATTCCAATGTAAATGGCCAAATAAAATTGTGAAAAGTGAAATGCAAACAAGTATTAAAGTGTATTCATCCATGTTAAACATTAGGGCTTTCAAAAAAATGTTAATATAAATATGACCGTGTGAGACATGTGGGGGGGGGGAGCTGTGACTCAAATGGTTTTGGGGGGGCGCCACCCAGAAAGTTTGGGAACCACTGATCTATGCCATCATCTCAGCTGGCACATACTTGTAAAAGTACTCATATGGGTTTCAGGGGAGGAGTTTTTTCATATGATGGGATCTCAGTGTTGACTTTTGCAAATGTCGCCATTTGATTTAAGCCGGCCTGGAGCCAGAACTGAGACTCTGGAGCCACTCCGGAGCCGGAGCCAGCAAACCTGGAGCATTGCCTACCCTACGGCACAGGACAACATAATTAGTGCTACGTTAACTGAAATTTTTAATACAAAATGGAACCTTGCAACAAGTTACAAGAATCGGGGCAGGATGCGCTAGAAAGGCATAAAAAGTATATCCGAGATTTTTGTAAATACAGGCTCGTTCAGTTCCATCCCCACCCTCTCCCCCTACACATAAATAAAATACAAGGTGTGTAATGAACTGTAAAAAAATAAAAAATTCCCCTTTAAAAATCAGGTTGTGAACACATAGTTGGATGTATTTGTAATCAAGCCAGTTCAAGAAAATGGAATAACAAAGATGGAAAACAAGAACCACAATATATATATATATATACACTCACCTAAAGGATTATTAGGAACACCTGTTCAATTTCTCATTAATGCAATTATCTAACCAACCAATCACATGGCAGTTGCTTCAATGCATTTAGGGGTGTGGTCCTGGTCAAGACAATCTCCTGAACTCCAAACTGAATGTCTGAATGGGAAAGAAAGGTGATTTAAGCAATTTTGAGCGTGGCATGGTTGTTGGTGCCAGACGGGCCGGTCTGAGTATTTCACAATCTGCTCAGTTACTGGGATTTTCACGCACAACCATTTCTAGGGTTTACAAAGAATGGTGTGAAAAGGGAAAAACATCCAGTATGCGGCAGTCCTGTGGGCCAAAATGCCTTGTTGATGCTAGAGGTCAGAGGAGAATGGGCCGACTGATTCAAGCTGATAGAAGAGCAACTTTGACTGAAATAACCACTCGTTATAACCGAGGTATGCAGCAAAGCATTTATGAAGCCACAACACGTACAACCTTGAGGCAGATGGGCTACAACAGCAGAAGACCCCACCGGGTACCACTCATCTCCACTACAAATAGGAAAAAGAGGCTACAATTTGCACAAGCTCACCAAAATTGGACAGTTGAAGACTGGAAAAATGTTGCCTGGTCTGATGAGTCTCGATTTCTGTTGAGACATTCAGATGGTAGAGTCAGAATTTGGCGTAAACAGAATGAGAACATGGATCCATCATGCCTTGTTACCACTGTGCAGGCTGGTGGTGGTGGTGTAATGGTGTGGGGGATGTTTTCTTGGCACACTTTAGGCCCCTTAGTGCCAATTGGGCATCGTTTAAATGCCACGGCCTACCTGAGCATTGTTTCTGACCATGTCCATCCCTTTATGACCACCATGTACCCATCCTCTGATGGCTACTTCCAGCAGGATAATGCACCATGTCACAAAGGTCGAATCATTTCAAATTGGTTTCTTGAACGTGACAATGAGTTCACTGTACTAAACTGGCCCCCACAGTCACCAGATCTCAACCCAATAGAGCATCTTTGGGATGTGGTGGAACGGGAGCTTCGTGCCCTGGATGTGCATCCCACAAATCTCCATCAACTGCAAGATGCTATCCTATCAATATGGGCCAACATTTCTAAAGAATGCTTTCAGCACCTTGTTGAATCAATGCCACGTAGAATTAAGGCAGTTCTGAAGGCGAAAGGGGGTCAAACACAGTATTAGTATGGTGTTCCTAATAATCCTTTAGGTGAGTGTATATATATATATATATATATATATATATATATATATTACTCTTTTATTAGAGATTTGATTCTCCATTTGGTTTTTCTATATATTGCCCCAAACAGGCACTCCACTTCTGCTGCAGAAAGCCCCGCAGCATGGGCCCCATGCACACGTCCGGTGCCTGGATCCGGGAGGTGCAGCCCGCGGAATGTTGGCCAGCAGGGTGTTAGGCAGTGCAGAAGCCATCACCAGGAAGCCCTCGCTCCCTCTGTCACTCTTGGGGATCACGAATGACAGGGGAGAAGGGGATCCAAGCGCAGGTAGTGGGAATAAGTCAGAAAACTGACTGAGGGTCAGGAATCCGGTGTGTGGTACAATAGGGCTAGGCAAGAGGCGTAGTGGAGTCACAGTCGGCAGGTCAGGCGATCGAGCAAACAAGACAATCAAGGAAATCCAAAAGGCATCATCATAAGAGAAAGCAGGGGTCGAATACACTTGGACTTGGAAAAAGGCAGGAGGCTGCTGTCTGCCTGCACATTGAGGTCCAGATCTCCATCCCCTCCTCCTCCGTGAAGCCCTCCGGCTGAGCCTCCAGCAGCACAGCTTCAGTGACGGAGGAGAGAGACCAGCAGATGGGCCTGGCCTTGAAGAATAGGAGCATGAGCAGGAGGTTGCTGTCTGCCTCCACAGTGAGGTTGAGATCTTCATCTCCTGCTCCTCTGTGAAGCCCTCCGGCTGAGCCTCCAGCTGCACAGCCTTGGGGACGGAGGAGAGAGACCAGCAGATGGGCCTGGCCTTGAAGGATAGGAGCATGAACAGGAGGTTGCTGTCTGCCTCCACAGTGAGGTTGAGATCTTCATCTCTTCGTCCTCCGTGAAGCCCTCCGGCTGAGCCTCCAGCTGCACAGCCTTGGGGACGGAGGAGAGAGACCAGCAGATGGGCCTGGACTTGAAGGATAGGAGCATGAGCAGGAGGTTGCTGTCTGCCTCCACAGTGAGGTCGAGATCTTCTTCTCCTCCTCCTCCGTGAAGCCCTCTGGCTGAGCCTCCAGCAGCACAGCCTCGGGACGGAGGAGAGAAGCCAGCAGATGGGCCTGGCCTTGAAGAGAGGACCATTCGCCAATGAAACGGTGTCAGTATGGGCGCATTCTGTGGCTCCATCTTCTCCTGGACTTGTACTTGAGTGGAATAGCCAGGGGAGCCACAGTCAACATTTCCACATCTACAGGAATTTTTAAATCAATCTCCATGGGTTCTTCCTCCATTTCATCGATCTCCATGGGTACTTCTGTAGCCATGTGGGCCTGGCTTTTTTGGAATTGGCCAAAAAAGTCTTTAACTTTATGTGTTACAAAAACTCTACACATCTTGGCGCTCTCTTTAGGTTCTCTGTATGGTCTGGTTAACAATGAGAAGGCGTAGCTCTCTCTGTATTGACTGATTGACCATTAGAATACATGTGAAGCATTCTAAAGTTGTTGTCATGGATACCACATGTGTCACAATGCGCCATGTTACAGTAAGGCAGTGATGTCACTCTGTTTTGCTCTGGCCAATCATAATGCAGGATTTGGACCTTTCCTATCTTCATCTATATGGCATATTAAAACTAAACTGATTTTAACTGTTTGGGCAATATTCATCATTTTTAATGTTCCCTTTTTTATTGTGAATTTTTTCTTCAACATCCACATTTTCAGTTGATGCAGATACGGGAATGAATCAGCTTAAGTTCCAAGTCATGCTCAATCGTTAGCCTCCATTACAGTGCAGAGAGGAGAGACTATTCATTATAACCCACTGTATTACAACAACAGGGTACCGGCCTCATTTTAGGCCCAAATACCAGCTTGAACCCCAGCCCTAGCCAGTGCCAAAATGTCAAACTGAGCCCATATAAATCTACACCCAATTCAGTTAAACCAGCAGAAAAACAACCCTGACCTTAATGAAAGTCCAAGTTTAATGGGGACTCTAACCCTAACCCTCGCCTGGAAGAAAATGTAACCCTACAGTAGCAGCCCTCACAGTTAACGTTAGCATGCTACTTTCAGCCTATATTAAGTTTTCATTGGTTGTGCACGAAAAAAATAAAAGCGTTTCAGTGTTGTACAATATTACATTATAATGCCACGATATGGTGTAACTTGTTAAGTGCACACATGTGTGCCTTATTGTCATTAACAACGTTGTGCTGCAACGCCATTAAAGAGCAGATTGTCAACCCATCCACCACTCCTTGGCAAGCTCTGTTGCTACTTTTTGATTACGTTTCTGGCTACACTTAAAATCAAAACATATTGATCATTTAATAATTGATGACAAACTGCTAAAATGTTTTCAACCTCCAAATAGGTGTCCAATGATTGATAAATAAATAATTGAATGCTAAATGATTGTACCCTGTTTAGTAGGATCATGATTTTGCATACCATTGCATGAATGACTGCCTGACACACAATTTATTATATTTATGATTAACAATCAAATTATTCATTACTTAGAAACTAGTTGCTATGAATAAAGGTGCCATCAGTTGTCAAAGTGATTTCATGCTCCCTTGTAAAAGTATTTTTAGTATTTTTAAAATACAAAAATACAGTAGTTTATTTTGATACACTTAAAATTAAGGTATTTGGTATCTTATTTTAAAATACATTTTGATGTATCTTTGCCCATCCCTGGATATATTAGGCAGCAAGTGAACATTTTTTCCTCAAGTTGATGTGTTAGAAGCAGGAAAAATGTGCAAGCCTAAGGATCTGAGTGACTTTGACAAGGGCCAAATTGTGATGGCTAGACGACTGGGTCAGAGCATCTCCAAAACTGCAGCTCTTGTGGGGTGTTCCCAGTCTGCAGTGGTCAGTACCTATCAAAAGTGGTCCAAGGAAGGAAAAGTGATGAACCGGCGACAGGGTTATGGGCGGCCAAGGCTCATTTACGCATGTGGGGAGTGAAGGCTGGCCTGTGTGGTCCGATCCAATAGACAAGCTACTGTAGCTCAAATTGCTGAAAAAGTTCATGCTGGTTCTGATAGAAAGGTATCAGAACACACAGTGTATCACAGTTTGTTGTGTATGGGGCTGCATAGCTGCAGACCAGTCAGGGTGCCCATGCTAACCCCTGTCCACTGCCGAAAGCACCTACAATGGGCACGTCAGCATCAGAACTGGACCACGGAGCAATGGAGGAAGGTGGCTTGGTCTGATGAATCACGACTTGGCCTCCAAATTCCCTAGATCTCAATCCATTCGAGCATCTGTGGGATGTGCTGGACAAACAAGTCCGATCCATGGAGGCCCCACCTCGCAACAGGACTTAAGGATCTGCTGCTAACATCTTGGTGCCAGATACCACAGCACACCTTCAGAGGTCTAGTGGAGTCCATGCTTCGACGAGTCAGGGCTGTTTTGATGGCAAAAGGGGGACCTACACAATATTAGGCAGGTGGTCATAATTTTATGGCTGATTGGTGTATATATATATATATATATATATATATATATATATATATATATATATGCCCTCATTGCGATTGTGCCCCTTCCAGAGTCCGTTGTAAAGCTGCTGCTGATTCGTCCACACATCCCCCCACCCACACCCCTGTTGTGGAGAATTCACCCCACCCACACTCTGTGATATGTTCTCCCACCCCCCCACATCCTCAGCTTGACAACTGGGTTACACAAACAAACACCCTGGGACAATGATATGTAAAATATGCAAAGTAGGATATTTAACTACATAATAATAATAATAATAATAATAATAATAATAATAATAATAATAATAATAATCAGAATAATAATGTTTTTTCTTCAATTAACTAGCAATAGGGGTCATTATTTCCTTATTTATCTTTTAATAATCATTCAAATGCAAGACTATGCCATGTAGAACGATCAGCACATATGTTATTATTATTATTATGATAATGATGATGATGGTCATATTCATCTCTGTCTTGGAAGGTTCGAAGGTTCGTTTGGTCTCCAGACCTTCGGAGGTTTTGAAAGTTTGTCACGGCATACTACCCATACTACACGTACTACATACCAACATTTCAACATTACTGAAATGTTGGTATGTAGTACGTATAGTATGGGTAGTATGCGGTTTCAAATACAGCCATTGACTTCACTCGTAGTCTATCTACATTAAAACATTTGATTTGTATAATGCCCATTACTGAAATAAAAGTTGAGGAATATACCAAAGTTAAAAACCGTCACCAGGTATTGGACCAAATTAAATTTAAACAATGTATTTTGAAAATGTACGATTACACTGATAATTTAACTTTTTTTTCTTCTGAAAGAGTACTATCCCCCATCTATCAGCATGCTGTGTTATTCTGCATTATCGTTTCTTTATCTGCCATCGTACAAAGTGTTGTGCAATATAATGCAAACGTAAAAAAACTAAACAAATGTCTCGAAAAACATCTGCTGTTTGGGATTTTTGCTAAATGCACATAAGACACCCAAAAAGTTGAATGTAAGCTGTACAACTGAAAAGTGTATATCACAGAGGAAGTACCAATCTCCGGGATCATTTAATCAATGTAAATTTAAATTAGTATGCATAATTTAATAGGATTAATGGGTCAATTGCAACGAACTGAAAGCAGCGCACTAACTGGAGATGATCCCGTGGTTAGTAAGCAGCTCTGTACTAAGTTCATTGTAATTTACCCATTATTATTATTATTATTATTATTATTATTATTGTTATTATTATATACTGAAAAATATATAATGTTGACACAAACTGTAGAAGGGAGTCTTTTTCTTTAGTTAACCCAACTATTAAGGTTACTGTGTTCCAGTGTCTTTCGTATTTACTAATTTCAGTATAGTTGTCTTTTTACACCATTTTAATACCGATTCATTATTTCCAACACTATTTTCTCTATTGAATAAAATACAAATTAAAGATAACATGCATACGTCACCACACATAGTTTATTAAGAGTAAAGTGCTTTTACTGGAAGGTTAACATGTTTCATGAAAGTTAAATCAATAGCCTACCTATATATAAACTGTGTGCTTGTAAAAATGAATTAAAACACGATTACTGTTCGACATAACACATTTTAAACTACAAGGGGATGTTTTATTTTGTTGATATGGATTAATTGTTAAAAAAAATAAGGATTAAGGATTTCATTCAATTCTATACACTTACGCTAATGTGATGTAATTGACAAATTATGCAAATGTATTTAATGTATTTAAATTAATTTAAAAATGATTTTTTTTTATGGATTTTTTGGGTAGTGGGCCTCAAAGATTTATGATGTTGATCAAGTGGGCCTTGGAATGGAAAAGGTTGGGAAGCCCTGATGTACAGATTTGTAGTTTGCTATTAGCGTGTGGGTCAAAGTTTTGATTTAATCTGGCCCCAAGTTTATTGTGATTGTTCTGCACAATCCAAGACAGCCATTGAAATACTAAAATCATACAATATTACCTGTAAATGGATTTGCCTGTAAAATAAACTCACTACCTGAAAGCAGAAAGTAATTACCTTAATTTTGTAGTGTAAGGTACATGTAAAAGCCGGACTCAACAAGGGAGAGAGTCTCGGGTTCCGGTGGTGTCTGGGTTTTATTGGGGTTCACAGGGGACAAAACAAATGGGGGCAAGACAAGCAAAGCAAAACATCCACACTAAATATGGGCTCCAGGGCAGTTATGGTTACATATCTCTGTTCTCCTTCTTGCCGGTTAGCTGCCCCGTCGGGGAGGGAGAGGAATGAAATAGACAAGGCACAGCTGCCGCTGACGTCACAATCGCCTTGGTGCTCATTGCCCGCAGCCGTGAGTCCACCTGTTAGCGAGGGAGCGGACAACACAGCTGCGGCACATGAGCACCTCATCAGCAGACGTCAGCAGCAGCCGTGCCGTGACAGACAACGGCCTGTCACAGTACACTTATAAATTTCAGTTCAAAGAAGTGAATTTACAGTATCACCTTATCACAAATCCTAGAATCTTGTAGAACTCAATTTCTGCAATAATTGGATGCAGACACCAATTCCAAATATATAAATTCTCAAATTTATTAAAAACAAAGATAAAATGTAGCACTACACTAGTTATACAAAAAGGGAAAAACTAATTAAAATTCACTCAAGATCAGCAAATCAAAGACAAATCACTTCCGTGACCAAATCAAAGACCATGGAATGGCATATGATAACACACAAACGTTACACAAAATTACAAACACATTGACTACAATACTGGTTAGTAAGACGAAGGTGAGTCTCTCATTAGTATTGTTAGTCAGACATTAAATAACTAATGCAGGTTAGTATTTAAGTCAAATAAGTTCTCGTTATATATATCAGTCTCATTTACGTTTGGGTGCCGAGAAAGATCCTATCATTACTTATTACCACAATTCTCCCTAATTGATTACTGTTCAATGATTAAGGATAGGCAGGGCCACCTATAATCTGGTGTCTATTAACTTGTGTCAATTTCAGACTAAACAGTTAAACAGGAATGAGAAGATATTTCTCGGCGTTGACAGATTTTATTTCTACAATTGTCAAACAAAACAGTTTAATGCAACACTCATTTATATTTAAGAAAATACTAAATGATATTACACATTCTAAAGTTTATGACTCACAGAATAACATTTCTAATTGATTTCTCAAATGTCATGAATAATAAACTCCAAACTGTTAAACTTATCTGAACTTCGTCGCAGAGAGGCCTCTCTGGCTTCGGGCTCAGATAACAGCACACGGCACGAGCTCCGTGTGGTTGGAACAAAGGCAGTCCGGTTCAGCTTTGTCCAAGAACTTCCACTCAGTTGATGCACCTCGAAGTTGGGGTTTCGCGAAAGTAGAGTCTTTTCCAAACAGATTTTCCACTGGTTTGAAGGCTCCAAGGTTGTGCACAAAATCTTCTTTGCAAGCAGGGTTTCCACCGTAGTTACTTGAAGACAAAGTCTTTGAGGAAAGCAGGGCCCTGTTCGTTTCCCAGGGTCAAGTTTCTTAAGACTCAATAGCTATTTAAATGACTGAACACTTTCGTATAGCAGTCGACTTAGTCAATTGTCCAGCTGTAAAACTCCACTGATCAGGTGGGCACAGGCGGGCAGCGCAGTTTCTAAAGTTCTTTACTTAATAAAGTCCTTTAAAAGAATTTTTCGTACAGCTCAATCTCCTTCTCCCAGTTTAACTCTTCTGTTGCCGGCAAAGACTTAGTTGGTTTCTGGATCCGGTTCTGGCAACAGAGCTACAGGTTGAGCTGGTTCAGGTGAGAGAGAGTTAGATAGATGCCGTGCGCTACCCTTTATACGCCTGTCAGTTCAATAGATTATTGGTTCGTGAGTTTGTGAGATTGGATTTCGGTTTCAGCCCCCAGTGTCCTATTGGAGGGGGGGATGATTTATGACTGATGTCAATCCATGCCATCTTTTGGAAATGCCGGTTGGCCAGGGTTCGTAGCTCTGTGTCGGGATTTCGGCTCTCGTCCATTTCAAAGAGTTTTTATTACCTACAGGCCCGATTCCCCAGATATCTCACAGCAGGGATTCCAAGCCATTTGGCCCATTCTCGGTGCCATCCTCCCAAGACTGCCACTTTGATGTAGAACAGTTCACGCGCCGATGAGCTCAGGCAATCTGATAACTTTGGGGGAGAGGTCTTCTTTAGATCAGAGCTTCAGCTAAGGCTCTGAATGCTCTTATCAAAATACACCCCCATTTAACGCTACAATTTTAATGTAGAGTAGTGCAACAACATACTTTGGGTCATATGACTGCGAGATGTAAGGCTTAAACAAGGGCATATCAGCTTATCGGAGCTGGAGGATCAAAACATGCAGTGTGCGGCCCCTGGGAGCTGAGAGAAATAAGGCTGAAGCGAGTGTATTGCGGCTTCAGGAGGCAGTGCTTAGTTTCCATACAGAGTGCAATACAGGCTACATGAACCTGTCCTCATTCTATTACGTTGTCTTAAATACACTACATACAGAAATAAATACACAAATGTATACATAAAGGCTCCTTCAAGACATCACGTTTAAAATGTAGCCTATCAATTTGTATCTCCATGGGATCAAATGAAAGGCGACAAATGCAGCGCTGTATACGGAACTGAGAGAATAAGGCAAAAGCAAGTGAATAGCGGCTTCTGGAGCAGAGCAGGTGGGCTAAAGCATGCCGTGTGCAGCACCTGGAAGCTGTGAGGTGTAAGGCTGAAGCGAGTGAATGCCAGGTTCTGGGGGGCCGGGAAAGCATAGGATAAAGCAGCGGTTTTATGCCACTAGCGGGGACCTGCGGTAGTTGTTCCATAGACTACAATGGGGGGCTATATCGTGAAGGCTCATTGCATATACCTTTGTCTCCGGAAGCTTTAGGGGCAGCCCCCACTCGCCTCGATTGCATACAATTTTGTTCTACTAGGCGCTTCGATGCATGTAGAATCTTGAGGATCGGGTGTCACTGTCCAAATATTTATGGACCTAACTGTATACAGCATTGCACAAAACAATTCCATAAGACCAAGATCATATACAAATATAGCATGTTAGTCATTACTGATATGAAGTCCAATATGCAGTGCAGCTATTAAGGAGTCATTCAATTTACCAGTAAATTCTGTACTCAGTACAGTGGGGTCAAAGCAAGCCTAATTTCAAACAGAAGAGATGTAATCCAGATTAAGGTTATTTAAAGTATAATCTCTTTGTATCTTGTCTTAAACTCAGCTAATAGTTTAACAGGGGAACCCAATAATTGAAATTTCACTGCCATTTCAATGATGCTGTTCCAAGATGCTTCAGCCCCTTTTGCAAACTGTGAATCTGACAAAAAGTTCTGGCCAATCCTGCCATACATTACACCAACAGTGTTGGCATCTTAAAATCCCCTTCCCAACACCAATAGTTATGTTTGTAGACAACCTTTCCCTCTGTACTTATACAGTTCTTTCAGTTCAGTTTAGAATCACACATTTCCCCTTTCCATGTATTTATTATTTACCACTATATTTTGTTCTGTTTGTCTCATCTATGCATTGGGTAGGATAGCTATGATGGCAAGTATTTTGCAGTGTGTGCACTTATTTATAAAAGCACCTCTGAGGCCAGTCATTTGGAATACCATGGATACTACAGAAATATGGTTTATATAAATAGATATATAAAGTTTATGTAAAATATATAAATTATATATTAAAAACACAGTGGGAGAAACCTTAGGGCAAGCTATGTATGTAGAACCAATTCACTTCCTTTTTAACTGCTTTAATACAAAATAGGATAATATGGAGAGAAATGTTTATAAGCGTGTTTATCATTCCATAAATTCATCCAACACTTCAAAAAATTGATAAAACAGTTAAGCTGTTCACAAAGATAGATACACGCCCCTTCCTCAGAATTCAAACAGTGAAACAACCTCACTAGATTTGTAATATCCAACATGTGAGTATTTTGAAAGTATTCTATATCTCAATTAACATTAATTACTTGTCCCTTGTAGCTCATTCAAAATTTCAACGGAAAACAAATCAAGCATTTTTCTGTGCAGAACATATTAATATGAAAACTAATTTCCTAGTTCCAGCATCAATTCTGTTGTTTTATAATTTAGGACCAATAAAACAATTGCATATATCCAACAAAGAAGCAATGTCCTTTATAGATATCATGCTAATGCTTTCATATGAATAAAACAGCAATATTTATATGTATTTATTTTACACATTCAACACAGCGAATAGGGGAGTTCATACATAATTCAGATTTTTGCAAGATATGAGTCATATGTGTCTACTCTGGTAGGATCCAATATGCACTTTTGTATTTGTGCTGTAATGGTTGTGGTGCAAAATGCCATATTATATTTTTTCAGGCAGAAATAAGCTTTACCATTATTGCTTGAACCAGTGAGGTCTTACTGATTTAAATAGATGGTGTACTGCATTTGTAGCATCCATCAAGAAATTGCTGAGTAGAAGAGATACACATGACGTATGAATGATTTGTATAAACTACACAACTGGTATGCTAAATATCAGATCTAAAATACTCATCTGTGTTCCTGGTCTGCTGACCAAAGTTGTGCCGCTAACAATAATGCAAACTAGTACTGCAGTGACAATGTGTTTGTCTTCCTTGCAGAAAAGGTGAGTGCAGTGAGTTCAATTTCTGCTCTTTACTTTTAAATCTTTGGCTTATTATTTTTAAAAAGAAGCCTCATGTTATAATGTAGTCAGAAGCCTTCATTATAAGATTCAGGCTTCTTGGGCACATTTTTCTGCAGCTGTTTAATGATTTACTCTTGAGTAAGACAAGCAGCTTGAATTCAACTCATTACATGTTGCGGTTTTTCAAATGAATGTAATCGATGGCAACCATTTTGACTGAGAAAATTACCAGCACAGAGCCAGCAGAGCAAACTCTGAATATAGAGGAGTGTTCACCAATCTCTTTCCCATGCTTGCAGCAAACACAATCATCCATCCATCCATCCATCCATCCATTTTCAAAACCACCTATCCTGGTGAGGGTCACGGGGAAGCCAGAGCTGATCCCAGCAGGATGGGACACCAGGCCATTGCTGGGCAACACATACACACACATACTACTTTAGCATGGCATACCACCAATTGACCTAATCTGCATATCTTTGGACAGTGGGACCAGAGTGCCCAGAGGAAACCCACACAGACATGGGAAGAACATGCAAACTCCACAGAGAGAGGCACCCCAAGGTGAGACTCAAACCCAGGACCCCTAGAGCTATGAGGTAGCAGCGCTATCCACTGCACCACCCACAAAAACTCTCAATTGATGTTCATTTATGATCAATTTATGGAGGCCTAGGTACCAGAGGTCTTCTCCTGCCAGTCCCCTTTCCTATTGGGTTGACTTTTGATTGCCAGTTGAGAGCAGCTCTATGACTGAGATGTCTCAGTACACAACATACTAAAATGGGTTAATGCTGATTTTACATAGTCATTGCGATCATGATACATCCATGATACTAATCTGTGTCCACAATTAATTTTACTAATCTTCTTGAAGATCAATTGGATGATCTTTGTGGCAGTTCTGCTGATGAAAGCCAAAATAATTAGCAAACTGCTGTAGATGATCAGATATAAATAGTGACTTTTATTAGATTCCTCTTATTAGATTTTTTTTCTTCTTGCTGGTAGCTGTTAAAGTAACTTATTCAGGAGTATTAAGGTGAATACCATACATGGGACACATTACATGCATTCACTTGTGTACTACCTATGAACACTGACCTTAAAATTCCAAAGTTGTAATTGTTATTGAAAAGGTCAGTGGCGTTTTAGAGTAGGAGGTACAGGGATTAATCCATGCCATCAGATATCCGGCCCTGATCTGTTTTGGCATAGCTGCTTTGTTTCTTGGTGTGAGAAATGCCAAGGAAGCTTTCTAGTGCCAGTAACTGTCACACTAATGGAATGAATGTGCCTTGCTGTTGTGTGCATGTTATTCTTTTAGTCCCCCCCCCCCCACCAACCCATCATTCATTTTGAATGATTAGAGGAGGGATTAGGCTGGGCAGACAGAATGCAGCACGGAACAATCTGGCACTTTGAAGAAGGTTTATTACCGAGTCAGTCCTTGGGTGTGATTAATCTTTTGATGCAAACACTGCAACACTTCCCAGTTGTGTGTGTTTGTACAAGTTTACCTGCACAAGAGGTGTCTGTGTTCATGCAGATCTCAGGATAAATTTTAGAATGGAACATACATTTAATTAAATTTTGTATATTATTTGGCTCATGCAAAAGGACCCAAGATGTGGCAACGCCTCTAGTCGAGTGGGCCACCAGGTGAACTCATAGTCCATGGTAATGATGTCCACAATCCAATGCGAGAGGCGCTGCTTTGAAAACACCTGGCCCTGTGTCCGCGCTCCATAAGACACAAGCAGTTGGTCTGAGCGCCGAATGTCCTTAATGCGTTCCAAATAGCACCTGAGGGCCCGCACAGGGCAGAGTAGGTGAAGCCGACTCTCTTGCTCTGAAGTGAAGTGAGGAGGATGAAAAACCATCAACTCAGGCCTGTTGACATGGAATGGAGACAGCACTTTCGGGAGGAACGCAGGTTTAGGCCATAGCGTGACCCTGGAGCCATCTCCTGCAAAATGGACACATGATGGGTGTACGGACTGGGTGTGTAACTCGCTCACGCGTTTTGCAGAGGTGATTGCCAGCAAAAACACAGTCTTAAGTGACACCAGCTTCAGCTCAGCTGAGTTCAGGGGCTCAAATGGGGCTTGGGAAAGTGCGTCCAGCACTACATCAAGACGCCATGTGGGCAGTGAAGGGGTGTGAGGAAGCTGCAGCCGTCGAGCTCCCTTTAAAAACTGCACAGCCAGGAAATCAGACCCAGGGGGCTCACCATCAATCCGGACATGACATGCGGAGATGGCTGCCAGATACACTTTGAGTGTGGACAGGGACTTGCCCTGGTCCAGCAGCTCTTGTAAAAACTATAATATGACCCCAATGGGACAATGATTTGAGTCTTAATTGCAGGTGCTAAATGTCCGCCAGCGGTAGGAATACTACGACCTCGTAGACGGCCTGTGACATGGTTCGCAGGTTGAGCGTGCTGAAGCGCAACACCCTGAGGTGGCGCCACTTTCCATGGGAACTAGGAAGTCTGGGAAGTCTTCTCCAGGACAGCGGCAACTTGACGCAAAGTGCCACACACTGCAACGGGTCCCTCACTCACGGCCACACCACGCCTCAGAAAGGGGGTGGATGTGCCTGAAACTAGGGGGAGTAGCCAACTGTTATACTTTGCTGGGAGGTGGACGGGTGGGCCAGAGACTGCTGGAATATCACAGGGTCGAGGTTCAGGAGGGGGAGGGGGTGGAGGTCTGCCAGCCATCCTCCTGATGCATGTCATGCCGGACCACACCGCCACACCGTTGCCGGACAGTTCCAGGTGGTTCTCAGGTCATCCAGGAGGTCTGGCAGCAGCGGGAGGGCCTGTGTGGGCTGCTGCGGCCAGTGCTCCCTCTTGAACCTGGAGCGTGGGGGAGGCGGGGTCAGAGGGCCAGGGGATCTGCAAGCAGTCCACGGCCCTCTGGATCACCACCCAAACTCCCGGTCCTGACTTACAGGAACAGGGGAAGTGTTGTTGCTCAATGGAGTGGGGGGGGCGAGGCCGGTTCCCCCACCATGAGCTCCGCCTCTGACTTCAAACCCACGTGCGGGCTGAGTAATAGGCAGTCCTCCTCCCAGATTACCTGTATGCTGTCCTTGTCCCTAGACAGGCTAGAGAGGCTCCCCTCAGAGTCCTGTGGTACATGGGCTAGCAGTGGAGACTCGAGATGTGGGGGGGCCAGGGTTTGCGGTGCCTGTGCAGACAGGAGGGCGCAGATGTGGTCCATCCTGCTATTCAGGGCAAGGATGACCTCATCTCTGCCTCTGTCTGTGAAGCCGGTTCTCCTTCGCCGATGGTGTGGCGGGGAGGGGGCTAATGACGACTCAGAAGAGGGGAGGGAGCCCGGTGATGTCACTCTGCCGCTCTTCCCTGTTGTTCACATGCTTGCGTGGGGGTGCACGTGCGCGTGGCTGTAGTGGCACGTGCAGCAGGGGCGCTGGTCAGTGTTTGCACACAACCACTGAAACGCCGCCGCGACAAGTGAAGCGCCTAGCAGGCCATTCTCAATTAACTGAGAGAGCGAGATCTCCTACAGCCGCAGCTGCGGGCTGTAGTGCGGGCACAAGCCAGCGTAGGAGCACCTAACATGGGTGAGATCTCTTACGATTTTACAGCCGCTGCTAGCGCTGCTGCTGTGGAGGAAAAGGTCCTGTGGACAAAAAAACAACACAGCAAGCAGTCGGAATATATATAGCACTATATAAACATGACTATTATTGGGACTGAATCGGGATTAGCTGTCAATAATAACTAAACACACACAAGACAGAGACGATGTGTAGCGAAAACGGTGGTGAGCCAGCCAGCCAAAATATGCAGTTTGAATGTTTATTACAAACACAGACACAGAGAGCTTATGTTCCTGAGTCAAGCGAAGAGGCAAAAGAGGACGAACCTGTGCTGATGTCACGTTTTATAGAACAGGAAGTGGGAAGGGACCTGTTCTGAGTGACGAGTGCAGGGGCCAATGGCAGCTTTGATAATGTGACTTTCTGATTGGGTTCCTACGGAAGTGCGCAGAAACCCCTCCCCCTTGGGCAGTGCTTCTGACTTGAAAGATAACCCAAATCACAGCAATGCCTTCAGGATCAGTGCTGAGGTTTTTGGAAATGTCTAACTACATCTGTGTATTTAGTTAGTGTAACATTGTGTCACCTTCTTATACACAAATGCATACAGAAAGAAGAAAACATTTTTTTTCTCAAACAGAATATGCTCTGAAAGTGTTTGGAGTTCATTTTGTCTAATACTGTTTATTTTCCTGTGTGGGTTCTGCTCTGACTATTCTTTTTGGAAACTTAAGGTTTGTGATTTAAATCATGCTGCCTTTTCTCATTTGTTCTTAAGCTGCATTTAATGTAATTATCTTATCTAAAGTCTCCCTAACTTATTGATTGCTGTCTGCTGCTGCTTGAGCTGTCAAGATGAATAAGGAGCTGCAGAAACTTGTTTTTATTTCTTTGGCTTTTTTATTATCTCAACAAATTTAACGTATTTGAAACTCTCTTAACTGCAATAATAGGACACACTTTAAAATAGGGTTAGGAGAGATACACATCAATTCTAGTTCTGAAGGGATTTCAGGTATATATTCTTGTTCAGATCTTAATTACTTAATTTAAGTCATTATTGGATAAAAAGTCAAATCACTTACTAATACTATGTCTCTATAATACCTGCAGGAGTCTAAATTAAACTAATTCCATGAGCTTTCATATATACATACAGTACCTATAGAAAGTCTACACCCCCTTTCACAATTTTCACCTTTTGTTGTTTTATAGCCTGGAATTAAAATGCAGTTAATATATAAACTACCGGTTAAAAGTTTTAGAACACCTACATTTTCCCAGTTTTCATTGAAATGTACACAGTTTAATGTCTCAGTGTACTCTGAAATGAAAGCATAGAACAAATAAACAATTGGAGATAAAAAAGAAATCATGGAATCATTTTAACAACATTTAACCCCTTAAGCTGACAAACCCCTCTGGTACCCTTACAAGGGCACTATATCTGTGTGCTTCTATTTAATACCATCTGTACTCTTCACTGTTGTGCTGATTGCCAAGTGTTTGATATCCCATGAAAGCTGAGACTCTCAGCTTTCTAATGATGTGAAGCATTCTCTGATGTGAAAATTTGTTTTTTATACGCCCCCCCCAAATTCTGAAATAGGGAGGTGGGGGGATACTTGGTCTGAGTAGGAATAAAAAATCTCAGACAATATTGACAATTATGACATATTCTGGAACCAGACAGTCTACTGATCAAAACAAGACCATCCTCATTTTGGTAGAAGCAACACACACCCGTAGAGCAGTGGCGTAGCCACGGGTGTGCCAGGGTGTGCCTGTGCCACCCAAAGAGGCAGCTGGCACACCCAGAAATCAGATGCAGAATGCATTTATAGCATAATAGTATAATAGCATAATAGCCTTATGCTGGGGTCACAGTACACGATTTCTACAATTTCTACAATCCGACCCGATTTTGTGAACAGTGGGCAGCTCACACTTAACAAATATTTTGCACCGAATTTGTGTCATTGGCATCGTGAAGGAGCGCACACACCCGAGTGCTTCAATACAGGACACACACTTCACAACTGATCTGACATCCTTGTCGTGGATCTGCTTCACAGCCTCACACTCCCCACATCTCGCAGAAACACGCGTGATCCACACAGAGAAAAGGTCAACAAACATGGACGTGGACATTTACAGGTCACGTTCGTGAAGTGCAGATGTCCGCAGTTATGCACAGATCTGCGCTGCTCCACCAATGGCATCAGTGGATTTCTGCAGATCTGTTCAGAACTGCGGAAATCTGCACAAAAAGAACACGACCACAAACTGCTGTTGCTGTCCGTGTTCATGTGTCGGAGAAACACACAAAGTGGAGAGAAAAGAGGATGAGTGTGAAGACATGAAAGGCAGGCAGGCGTGGGCAATAGCCTGTCAACTCTGTGTGAGAACTGGAGGTGAGCAACAGACAGGCTCTATCCATCCCACACCATGATCAGCGCATTGTAGGGATTGATATTTAGCACAGACCTGGGTCAATTACAGATACTAATTGGTATCATATTATTTTCCCTGTATTAGAGTATTTTAAAATAACCTGCGCCGAAACAACCATTGGTATTTAAGTATTTTAATAAATCTTAATAAATCTTTAATCTTATTCTCCTGTCATGTTTATGCTTCCTGTTTCTTTTCTCTTCTTCACTCAGCTCAGCTCTCATTGGCTGCTGATCATGTTAGTCTCCACGATAGGCGCTGATCGAGTCGTAAATATTAAACGTTTAATAAAGTCGTAGCGGCTCCGACAAGGTTACCATTGGATCAGAGGGCAAGCGATCGCATCGCAGCCCGTCTCACACTACATGAGCATCGGCAGTGGGCATGTTGACGATCAGTGCCGATTTGTCGAGGGCCAAATCGGGCTTAAATTCGTGTAGTGTGACCCCATCATTAGACTATTATGGTCTAATTATAATAATACAATAATAAAAGCCTATGTAAAGAATGATTGCACTGTGATGTTTAAAATAACAATAACAATCAAAGAATGGACTAATGTGTTGTAGAGAAAATTCGATGTGGCACACCAAGTTTTTCAGATGCATACCAACAGTCTCTTTTCTGGTTACGCTACTGCCGTAGAGAGCTCAAAATGTCAAGATGGAAAACTCTATTTACAGTATACTAATATACAATGATTTTACATAATTGGATCTGTGTTTGATAGAACATCAAATAACAAAACAGGCCTATTTGCAGAGAAATCCCATTGAAACTGTGATGAGACTCCCCTCCCCCACCGGAGCAGACTGCGCGTTTATGCCCTGGGCTCTGAATGACGGCAGGCGACACGGAAACTGTAAATCCGATGTGTTTGAGAATAAAATGCGTTGGTAGCCAAGAGAACAAGCTTTCAAATGATGTGCACATTGTAGGAATACAGTGTAACTTCTATGCACAGGAGCTGTGCGTAATACTACAAAATAACACTTAAGAGGGTGTAGTAACACAGGATATAAACTCTGAAATGTACATTATGTTTCAGTTTCAGTTCAGTAACCTAAACTTTTTTTTTTAACCTCTGACAGTTTTCCTTTGTACCATTTCAGGTTATTCACTGGACTTAAACTGCTTAAATTTCAATAAAAACTGGAAAAATGGGGGTGTCCTAAAACTTTTGACCAGTAGTGTATATATGTATATGTGTATATACACTCACCTAAAGGATTATTAGGAACACCATACTAATACTGTGTTTGACCCCCTTTCGCCTTCAGAACTGCCTTAATTCTACGTGGCATTGATTCAACAAGGTGCTGAAAGCATTCTTTAGAAATGTTGGCCCATATTGATAGGATAGCATCTTGCAGTTGATGGAGATTTGTGGGATGCACATCCAGGGCACGAAGCTCCCATTCCACCACATCCCAAAGATGCTCTATTGGGTTGAGATCTGGTGACTGTGGGGGCCAGTTTAGTACAGTGAACTCATTGTCATGTTCAAGAAACCAATTTGAAATGATTCGACCTTTGTGACATGGTGCATTATCCTGCTGGAAGTAGCCATCAGAGGATGGGTACATGGTGGTCATAAAGGGATGGACATGGTCAGAAACAATGCTCAGGTAGGCCGTGGCATTTAAACGATGCCCAATTGGCGCTATGGGGCCTAAAGTGTGCCAAGAAAACATCCCCCACACCATTACACCACCACCACCAGCCTGCACAGTGGTAACAAGGCATGATGGATCCATGTTCTCATTCTTTTTACGCCAAATTCTGACTCTACCATCTGAATGTCTCAACAGAAATCGAGACTCATCAGACCAGGCAACATTTTTCCAGTCTTCAACTGTCCAATTTTGGTGAGCTTGTGCAAATTGTAGCCTCTTTTTCCTATTTGTAGTGGAGATGAGTGGTACCCGGTGGGGTCTTCTGCTGTTGTAGCCCATCCGCCTCAAGGTTGTACGTGTTGTGGCTTCACAAATGCTTTGCTGCATACCTCGGTTGTAACGAGTGGTTATTTCAGTCAAAGTTGCTCTTCTATCAGCTTGAATCAGTCGGCCCATTCTCCTCTGACCTGTAGCATCAACAAGGCATTTTCGCCCACAGGACTGCCGCATACTGGATGTTTTTCCCTTTTCACACCATTCTTTGTAAACCCCAGAAATGGTTGTGCGTGAAAATCCCAGTAACTGAGCAGATTGTGAAATACTCAGACCGGCCCGTCTGGCACCAACAACCATGCCACGCTCAAAATTGCTTAAATCACCTTTCTTTCCCATTCAGACATTCAGTTTGGAGTTCAGGAGATTGTCTTGACCAGGACCACACCCCTAAATGCATTGAAGCAACTGCCATGTGATTGGTTGGTTAGATAATTGCATTAATGAGAAATTGAACAGGTGTTCCTAATAATCCTTTAGGTGAGTGTATATATAGATATACATTTATATATACATCCTACCCCACAACTTCCAAGTTAAATAAATACAAGTGTCCACCCCCTTTGTAATAGCAATCCTAAATTAGCTCATGTGTAATCACCTTCGAAATCACACACAATGAAGTGGTGATAGGGAGAAATGTACCTCCTCAGTAGATAGGCATTATAGATTATTCAGCTATAACAAAGCACTTCAGAGACAGACAGTGGGGAAGACTCGTCCAAAGTTTTTATAAAGAACAGACTATCATATAGAAGATTACTCCCTTGGTTGCTTAGCATCTACATGATATCAATGAGGTTACTAAAGTACCCCAAACTTTATCACAGACGTTGTCTTCTGTTCTCTAGATGGCCTTGGATGAAAATGATTTTCTAAAAAACAGTTACACAGAACTACTGCACATGGCCTCTCCAGAGCGATACACAAAACTGAAATTCAGACACGGGTTACACAATCTTTAGAACAGAATATTTTTGGCATTATCAGTGGCCTCCACCTGTGTTAAATTGTAGCATTTCACATGATATCAAGATCCATATAAGTTCCTGTAGGTTCCCTCTGCTGGGTAGTTTCAAAGCAAAGACTCTGAGCGCCAAGGAGCTTTAAAAAGAACTCTGGGATAAAGTTGTTGAAAGGAACAGATCAGTGGATAGGTATAAAAACATATCAAAGGCTTTGAATATACCTAGGATCACAGTCAAGATGATTATTGAGAAAAGGAAAAGGTATATGGCAGCACCAAGACCCTGCCTAGATTAAGCGGCCCCTCCAAACTGGATGACCAAACAAGAAGAGAGGCTACCAAAAGGCCCATGCCAAGTATGCAAGAGGTACAGGCTTTTATGACCAAGAATGGACAATATTATCCCAAGCACTCCACAAATCTGGCCTGTATGGTAGGGTGGAGAAAGGAAGCCATTAATCAAGAAGCCTCCCAGAAACACTCAGGAGATTCTGTAGCAATGTGGCAAAATTGTTTATGGCCTGACACAAATAAAATGTATATTTTTGGCCTAAATGCAAAGCGTTGTGTTTGACACAACCCCAATGCAGTGAATTACTACTGTGAAGCAGGCTGGTGGCAGGATCAATTTATGGGGATGGTTCTCATCTACAGGTATTGTGGCACCTGTCAGGATAGAAGGGAAATTGAATGGAGCAAAGCACTGAAAAGTCCTTGAGGAAAATCTGGTGCTCTCTGCAATAAAACTGAAACTGAGATGGAAGTTTACCTTTCAGCATGGCAATGATCCAAAACACATGCCAAAGCAACACTTGAATGGCTAAAGAACAAGATGGTAAATGTCCTTGAGTGGCGCTTTCAGAACCCAAATCTTAATTACATGTACATGACTTGAAGATTGCTGTCCATCAACACTGTTCAAGGATCTTGACAGAGCTTGAATGCTTTGTAAAGAAAAATAGTCAAATATTGCTAAATATAGGTATGCAAAGTTGATAGAGACCTATCATAACAGACTTACAGCAGTAATTGATGCCATAGGTGCTTCACCAAAAATTAACTCTGGAGATTTATCCAATTATGATTGATAATTTATTAAAAATATTATAGAGTATATATTACAAACAAAATAGTGTTTTGGATGCTAAGATTTATTGAAAATATATAATCTGAATTATGAAAGCTTCCTAACTGTTTTATAAACTATTTATCAGTCATTTATTAATGATACTGTAATACAAAGTGTTACCACTGACTTGATGAGATGATTTTGCGGCGACTCAAATTATAGAGTACTGAGAGGAATTACAAGGAATAAGATGTATAATTCTGCATTACATCTTCACAGTTCAGACCACTCCTATACACAGGTTTTTACCTTTAGAATTAGTTCAAGTGAGACAGAAAAAAGGTTTTAAAAATAGTCAGGTGTCAAAGTGCCCATGAATGCTGAGTAAATATTTTTGTATTTTATTTATCACTTTTATAACAATTTCTGTTCATCTCATGGTTCTTAAAACTGTTCTTTTATGTAAGTGCCCACTTTCCTCTAAAAAGTGACTGAAAGAGCAGCAGTGCCACAAGATAAAAATGCTTAAAGAAGCAGAATGGGATCATACCTATTCTTATTGAATGTAAGATTTCCTCAGTTTTATTATAATAAACCTCTTAGCTCTGATGTTTTCTCTCTGAGTTATAATGACTTGTTCATAACCAATTCGACAAGTGTTTTTATATTTCTTACAGGCTAACTGTGAATTTGAAGGCACAGACCTACTGTGACTTCCTTTTAGAAAGCATTCACACTAAATTTGCACACTGTAAAATAATTGTATTTCTCAGGCAGTTGTCACAGACAAGTAAGTTGAGTAAGGACCTGACAGACCATTTTCACCAGTTTAGGATACAATACAGTTGAAAGAAGCAAATGACAAAACAATACACAACAACAACAACAACAACAACAACAACAACAACAACAACAACAACAACAACAATAATGACAATAATACAAAAGATATTTAACATTTAAGGTTGCATTTAACTCCACTAACTACTGTGAATGACAAAACTTACAGAGCTTCAGTTAATATTTTACTCTGAGTTGGCTTAAAACGTTCACATTAAGATTATGTCATTCTATTGGGGTGTGTAGTAAATTCAGAAGACTGTGCTTCTATTAGTTTGCTGTTTAAACACCCTGCTGTATCTTTTATGTGAAACCACTGAGTTTCAGATAAGTGCAATCATTATAAAGTATTGTGAAACTTATTTGTAATTGTTGTGCCTTGCATAAGTACAATACTGTGTCTATTTTTTAGCATGTGTAATCTAAAAGCTATTGAAAAAGCAGTAACAATTTACAATAATGGGCATTAATTCCTCATTTATTCCGATAGTACAACACAGGAAAAACACATGAATACATGATGTAATTCTTATGAACTCAGATGAAATTCATTTGTAATTCAAGTATGTGAATTCATAATGATTTTAAAGACTCTTATTCATATGTAATTCATTTTTAATAAATTAAGTTGATCATATGTATATATCATGTCTTTTCACAACCCCCTGGCGAGCAAGTAAGAGGGTATGAATTCGTTATGATTCATGGTTATTAAGGGTCTTCTTTTCTCCAGTATGTTCTTCGTGAATTCATGCATAATTCCTTTGCAACAAATGGTGTTAATCATGTGTACAAATCGGGACTGGCTATATGAAGAAAAGCAAACAAAATGTATGGATTCATCACAATTTTGAATTTTAAAATGTATTTTTTCTTGCAATAATCGTTTTGCCAAGTTACATTTTCTTGTAAAGAATCATGCTTATTTACAAGCTAATCACATGCACTTGATGTTTACAGCCAATTTTTTTGCCACGCTCAAAATTGCTTAAATCACCTTTCTTTCCCATTCAGACATTCAGTTTGGAGTTCAGGAGATTGTCTTGACCAGGACCACACCCCTAAATGCATTGAAGCAACTGCCATGTGATTGGTTGGTTAGATAATTGCATTCATGAGAAATTGAACAGGTGTTCCTAATAATCCTTTAGGTGAGTGTATATATATATATATATATATATATATATATATAATTTTGACATATTTGAAGAAAATAAGTCAAAGTTATGCAGAACTAGCATGATGTCTAAAGTATTTTTTGGCACATCAGTCTGATTTAACCTCAGGACATAAACTGTTTGACACGTATGCTGGATTAATTTGCAATGGGAATTGCTTTTGCTGTTACAATATTATTGCAGAGTATTGTGATCTCCATGCTTGATCACTGTTACACTGCACAGGACTGGCTTCTCTTTCATTATCTCCCAGCGGCTAAATCATACCACACGCATCCATTTGAACATTTGAAAACTTTAGTTTGTCTGCTTGTTATTCTTAATTGTATTTCTGTTCTTATTCTTAGTGTCAGGATCATTAAGCTTATGTCCTAAAATAGAAGAATTACCAGTAGATATGTGCACATAAACAAAAACTTGTACCAGGTACCATCTTTGTGCAGTCAAAAAGTGTGATAGAGCTGTGAAGATGTTAAGTTTTTCCATAATCTGTAGCATAAAACGTGGTTAAGTTATGATCTGAGAGGACTATGTAAAGTAGCTGGTGCTTTGCAAGACATTAAAACGTAGATCTGGCTTTGCTTATCTGACAGATATGTTCTGGATGGACTCCTATTCAAATCAAATTATTATAAACTGTCCTGTATACTATGAATCAGCAAACTTTCAAGCGGTAAAAAGATTATTAGAAAGCAAGCAGAAATGCGTTTTGGATTATGGATTAACCAAATAACACGCCCATATATTTTCATATTTGACCTTGTTTACTATTACGACATAAGAAGCATTATCCCACAACAGAGAACAAAGATAACAGCTTTCTGAAAGGAGAGCTTAGTGAGCTTAGTGGCAGGTTTAGGATGTCACTTCTACAACTATCCTAAATACCATGAGATGAAGTTGACGCATTTTCATGTTTATGAATCATTAAGAATTGAGCTTCAGAATGCGAGCAAGTAAACAAAAGACTGGGTTTAGAAAGTTTAAGTGACATGCAACTGAAACTTTACGAGGAATTTTCAATTTTCAATAATGTGACCCTTATTAATGCTAACTGTAGAATAACACAGTAATACCACAGTAAACAGAGGCACAGGAATTGCTGAACATATAGTAAACAATAATACAAACCACAAATAAACATGACATAGCAATATGAAACCAAGGCAAAAGAACAAGAAACTTTCATTGGGGCAGGGCAATACTGCAGAAGCATGTATTCTATCCCCCAGATGATGGCAGATGTTACATCCAGATGCAAAAATTGCAGCAGCTTACAGCCCTGGATGAAGCGACTCTCACCATGTGGATCAGGTGGGATTTTGATGCCAGTATATAAGCCCTAACTACCAAGAATTAGACAATTAATTTCCCTTGGGTCTATATGCTGATTGCAGACATAAAAAGGTAACCGGTCTGAATATTGCTCAAGCAGCAAATGGTGCTTTAAAGATCATCTGGAAAATTAATTCCTAAAAGGGGAAATACCAATAAGTATGCCCCCTGAGACGTGCTAAACAAATAATTAAGTTTCCAAATTAATAATTTAATACTGAGCACTCTCTGTTGACAGAGTGAAGCTGATTATTTTATTAATGGCTATATTTCCAAAGCACTCAACAAAACAGTTTAGATTAAAACAAATCTGATTTTATTTGTTTCTTTACTTTTCTTCCTGTCTTTCTTTCCCTAAAGTTTAGTTTTACATAGATCTTTAAATTGTGGATGACTTCATATCATTATATAAAACATTCATCTCAAGATAAATCTTCAACCAAACGTGTATCAAAGCAAACAGGGTTTCAGTGATGACATTTTATTGATACACCGGAAAACTGTTTAACCATATGTACAAATCAGCTGTTATATCTCCGGAAAATTAAAGTAAACCGGATAATCACACACTCTGAAAGAGGCAGCTGTCAACATTATTTGTGTGTGTGTGTGTGCTTATCATCTTCACAGAATAACAGGAAAGGAAATATTCTGTTTTTGCTGGCCCTGTCTCTTGTAGTGCTTTGAACCAGTTTCAGTGTGTACATATTTTATACATATATTTTTATCTCTGTTCAATGTATTATTTACTGTTTAAAGTATGGTCTAGACTAAATCAGGACTTTGACCCAATTGGTAATCACAAATGAAAATTACAATACTTAACAGTAACTTTGGTTTGACATGGTATTTTTCCTTTGACCTAATACAAACATATTATAAATCAAGTGTTTTTTTCATTTGTGATTAGTGGGTGGCTCAGTTTTTTTATTTGGTCTGGAACTATGCTGACTCAGTTCTCTCAAACGTTCTATGATGACTATGTTAAATTCAATACTTGAAAATGAATTGTCCTGTGTCTGTGAACTGCATAGTGGAAATTCGTATGTGAATTTTACAAGTGTACTTCAGCCTGAGAGAGAGAGAAACCAGAAGTTTGAAAATAATATTTATATTTGTAGTTCTATTAAAAAGGTGCATATATTTTTCAGAGACAATTTTAGTTTTGCCTTTTCCAGTAAACATTTGAATAAGCTCTGCTAATAAACAGATTTCGTAAATGCTGCCAAGTAGATAGCACAAGTGAGATGCTATGTTAGTTATGCCACAGCAAAGCATCAAAAACACATCTCACATATTCATGCCATTGATTTTGACATTATTGACCCAGAGGAGAGGAGATAAGTGCATTTACTTATTGTTATAATTATTTTAAAAGTGGCATTTACATTTTGAAGTGATCTAATTAATTTTTTCACACTAAATGAAAAATAAAACAATTAAATAAATAAATAACACTTTGTCATTAGGAAAATACCAAGACCATCTGTTAAACTAAACTTGCACACCAACTATTTTCGAGACCCATGGATTAATGTTTAACTTGTAATTCTTTATTATTCAATATCTCTGTAGTTTTCTTTTTCTTTTTCAAATTCTCTTGAAATCAATCAGATGCATTACTCTGGCTTTAATCAGACCTCGCAAACAATAAAGATGTCATTACATGTGTGCAATTGCTTAGAAAAACATGAAAAAGAACTTGTATGTGCTGAACCTCACTGTGTGAAAGTATATTTCACATTGGTCAGGGACATTAATTAGCTCTTTTATAAGAGATGAAAAACAAACATCCATTGGTACACAATAACTAAAATGAAGTATTTAATTTACATTTGTTTTCCTTAGTTAGATAAACAGGTTTCAACATGTTAGACATATGTCACAGTTTATGTGAGCACAATCTGTGACTTCAGATAAATATAAAATATTATTAATTTATTTATGTCCAGGATAAATAGCTCAAGTCTATCATTGTGTTTAATAGTTTTTTTCACCTTCCATTTTTTTTTCTTCTCATTCCAGATGTCTTTCAATGTACACCTCATTGTGCAATGTGGTTATGTGCAGTATGGTACAGTGAGGGAAAAAAGTATTTGATCCCCTGCTGATTTTGTACGTTTGCCCATTGACAAAGAAATGATCAGTCTATAATTTTAATGGTAGGTGTATTTTAACAGTGAGAGACAGAATAACAACAACAAAATCCAGAAAAACGCATTTCAAAAAAGTTATAAATTGATTTGCATGTTAATGAGGGAAATAAGTATTTGATCCCCTATCAATCAGCAAGATTTCTGGCTCCCAGGTGTCTTTTATACAGGTAACGAGCTGAGATTAGGAGCACTCTCTTAAAGGGAGTGCTCCTAATCTCAGCTCGTTACCTGTATAAAAGACACCTGTCCACAGAAGCAATCAATCAATCAGATTCCAAACGCTCCACCATGGCCAAGACCAAAGAGCTGTCCAAGGATGTCAGGGACAAGATTGTAGACCTACACAAGGCTGGAATGGGCTACAAGACCATCGCCAAGCAGCTTGGTGAGAAGGTGACAACAGTTGGTGCGATTATTCGCAAATGGAAGAAACACAAAATTACTGTCAGTCTCCCTTGGTCTGGGGCTCCATGCAAGATCTCACCTCGTGGAGTTTCAATGATCATGAGAACGGTGAGGAATCAGCCCAGAACTACATGGGAGGATCTTGTTAATGATCTCAAGGCAGCTGGGACCATAGTCACCAAGAAAACAATTGGTAACACACTACGCCGTGAAGGACTAAAATCCTGCAGCGCCAGCAAGGTCCCCCTGCTCAAGAAAGCACATATACAGGCCCGTCTGAAGTTTGCCAATGAACATCTGAATGATTCAGAGGAGAACTGGGTGAAAGTGTTGTGGTCAGATGAGACCAAAATCGAGCTCTTTGACTTGGAGACTTGGAGAGGATCTGCAAAGAGGAGTGGGACAAAATCCCTCCTGAGATGTGTGCAAACCTGGTGGCCAACTACAAGAAACGTCTGACCTCTGTGATTGCCAACAAGGGTTTTGCTACCAAGTACTAAGTTGAAGGGGTCAAATACTTATTTCCCTCATTAACATGCAAATCAATTTATAACTTTTTTGAAATGCGTTTTTCTGGATTTTTTTTTGTTATTCTGTCTCTCACTGTTAAAATACACCTACCATTAAAATTATAGACAGATCATTTCTTTGTCAGTGGGCAAACGTACAAAATCAGCAAGGGATCAAATATTTTTTTCCCTCACTGTATGTGCTCAGTGTGAATGAGGAAATGTAACTGTAAGGATAGAAGGTTATAGCAATGCATGTCCAGTGAGGTAAATGTACATTTACATACAATTACTTTAGATTGCATATTGTAATGAATATGATGTGCACAGCCGACACCTCTGTCAAAACTGCTGGTGCATATCAATTAATTCATATTAAGAATTTACTTCAGCTGATCTTTGATCCACTTAAATCAAGGAATCCAATCTAAGTCTTGCTCACTAAAGGGCTTTTTGAATATTAGCAATATAATTTGATGTTTTATGACATTTAAGTAATTTTACTCTTGGAAATTAGAATTAAATACTAATCAGACAAGGTAATTGGTTTAAATAATGTTTTACATTTGACTATGTAGTCACTAACAGGGTGATTAAAAGATTTTGTAATGCTGGAGGCTGTGGGAGTCGAACCTCCCTTGCCCCAATTGAACAAGCTACTGATTTGCCAAAAAATCCAGACCCATGCACTGGTAAGGCAGTAATTAACAGCTACATGCTTATTTTTCTTGTGCTTTCAAGAATTCCCTTTATAATGTGTTTCAACTCTCCTTTCTAAGTTGTATTTCAGTAGAATTCCCATGTGGCCCCATCATTTTGACCACGGGTGTATTAATTTATCAAATGCCTCATGTGCGGATTTGAACAACTTGGTTCTTCAACAGGAGTGGGTGACCGCTCACTGTTTCTAATCCGTAAATGACTGTGGGTAGATGGCGCCGTATCTTGCCAATGCAGTCATGCTTCGTATTGTGCTTTTTAGATGGACCATTATGTTATTCTAATACATAACCATCCCACATAATCTGTAAATCCTGTAACCAGTTACTGATATGTTTGTTTAGGTTTTTTTTGCTTGATTTCTTCTCCTCTAAGGTTATCTATCATGTACATTCTTTCTGGTTTGCCTTTGTTCAATTATTGTGTCTGTGCAGAACGAATGTGGTATGTTCGTCAGGTTTAAGACCTACAACCACTTTACTGAAGTGTGGGAACAGGGGAATCATCAATGAAGGCACAGAACATAACCCACATTGAACTGCATGGTTTGCATAGATAAGGAAATGTGACACTATTATGGCAGGAATGATGCCTTCGTCTTAATATGCATGCAATTGAATGTGTTTAGGATTGTTTATCAGCACAAGCCACTCAAAGTAAAGATTCACAGCTCGGTGTATTCTTTGACAGCTGCCTCTTCTTTGCTGCGTTGCATTCATTATATCTGTATATTGCCATGAGAAAATAGAAATAATGATGTGTCCCATTGGTTAGATGATGTAGGGAGACATGCAATTTTTATAATACTCTAACAGCCACTGGGCTCTATGCATACCAAGGTGAACTCATGTTTCAGGATTAAAATTATTCTCTTTTATCTTGAAGCTCTTCAGACTGCCTGAACCTCAAACCTCTGTCACACTCTCTTTGTATTTGCCAGTTCCTCTCAGTGAATCTCTATGTGCTGCCCACATTTACCCATAAAAAATATCTTGGCACCGTTACATAGTACCCGTAGCGTGTTTTGTACTGTTAAAGAGATTCGATCCAGGTGAAGTCTAAAATTCAGGAAATTCAGGACAGAGAACAAGAGACACTTTATCAACAAGAGAATGTGGGGTCTGGAACTAATTCCCCAGACGCACTGTTGAAGTAGATTCTTTGGAAAGCCTTTGCAAAATATGAGATCCTTGGATCATTAAGCCGCAGGACCAGCAACCATATAAGCAAGAAGGGCTTCCTATAGCTTGTTTCACTGCTGATGTTATGTTCTTATATAAGCAAATCATATTACCTTGGGTTGGTCCAGCTGTGTTGCTTGGGCACCACTGTACTGCAGCCATCACAATGACTTGCCCTTAGCTAGGCCTTTCAGACACTCAAAAAACTTCAGAGATTCAATATATAAAGCGATGTTATCCTACAGCATATTTTGAACTTAAAAATAAGTCTCCTGAATCCAATGCCATTTACCAAAGGTTTCCTAGAGACAAAAGTGAGATTGGTATTTTTTTTTCCAAGTCTTTAGAAACCTTTGAATTCACATCTGAATGCAAACCTGCTAACATAATAATATTGAAAAAAAATATGAATGGATTCTGGACTGTTCAATATAATATCTGTTACGTGCACCATCATTGAATGAGTGATTATAAAGAGAAGAAATCCAGATATACCTACAAACTCGCATCACAGATGTGAAGGTACAATATTGAGTTTTCATTCATCTATCAGTATAACAGAATCGTCTTTTCAGGTTTTAAGAAAACATAATCAATTAGCTTCTAATGATCCCTAAATAGGATGAATAGCTGACCATATTGAAGTGAAAGAGATACAATTGAAATATATTCATATAGTGTACATGATACATTTAACTTTAATACAGAGACACTGACACTACAGCTACAATGGAATTTATTTGTATGTGCTTTTTAAACCTCAAAATCACATTTCACATGTGCTCTACAAACTTGAATCGGAATGCAGAAAGTTTTAAATTCTGGAATTAAAATGTACTTTGAAATCCATTACGCACCTTGTGTAACCTCACACTGACTTGCATCTGTCTATATCGACATATTGTGACACAGGGGGCCGGATTAAATCAAAACTTTGACCCACCCGCTAATAGAAAACCTGTACATCATAGCGGTTACATTTATAATTAGAAGAAAGTGGCATCTTACGAGAAATGAAGATGCAACTGAATACAGTTCTGTAGTTTTCTATTAGCGGCTGGGTCAAAGTTTTGATTTAATCCCAGCCAGGGTCTAGTTATGAATGGCAGGTATGTATGGAAGGAGTGGATCCCCCTGCTGGAATCCTTACACTCCACTGCTATGGAAAATTAGCCTCTCAGTCCAAGAAACCTGCCGATCATTGGACTTTGAGAAGTGCAATGTATTTTACCTCAGGGGAAGTGCAGGTGGATGTCAGATGAGCTTCCGAGCGAAGTACAGAACAATATGATTGTTTGATTCACTGGTTTTGACCCCACTTTTTTCTGGAGATACTGATCAGGAAAACCGACTGGACACCAACTTCGAAACCCTTCTACGACCCCCACTACAGATTGTGACCATGACCCTGCCTGCTGGACTGGCCCCATTGCTGATCGCTTTTATCGGGAGACTGACTAATGACCCGAGGGTAGAACGTGAAGAACATAATAGTCAGTGCCCTCACATGGACTAGACCCTATTTTTACAACAGCAATGAGAAAAGCTGCCCTCCTGTCCTTTTTGCCTGGCAACCTGCCAAACCTGGGTGAACTGTCAACTGCTTCCAACCCAGATCCCTGGCCAGCCACAGTCCGAATGCCACGACATGTCACAATATGTATGTAAATTCCTTTTGAATGGAGTAAACAAATACACCATAATGGCAACAGTTGCTTTAGCTATCCGAGGAAAAATTAGGTAAAACATGCTGCTAAGCTGGCTGTAATTTTCTCTAGCTGTGCCCCTTTACTAATATACTGCAACAGAATCGACACAGGTGTTTCAGTCCTCTTATCTGCCATGTTCAAAAAGAAGAGGTTAAAATTAGAAGATCGGTGAGGTGTTTGACATGTGTTTAACCTTCAAAGCATTCATAACATTACATTTAACAATAATAAAGATAATAATAATAATCATATAAATCCAGATTTTCGTTAAGTCTCTGAAATGTGAGCGTGGCTCTCTTGTGAAAAAATACAATTAAAAACAGTTGGGAAATGCGATCAGTCTGTCTTGGAAATTGCCCAACAACTGTCGAAACATATGCCTGTTTCACCTTTCCGTGATAATGTGTGATCGTCATGCTTTGATAATGGGATTGCTAAATTAAATGAACCATGTAATGCATGTTTGTAAATAAAAAGAAATGCAAATGTTTGAGGATACTGTCAAGAGGCATGTTTCCCCAGGTGTTAACGAGGCCCTGAAGAGTCCTGCAGACAGTTTGGCAGGCTGCTCTGGAAGGGGTCTGGGTTGCCACTGGAGATTTAGCATGCGATCTGTGTTAGCGTCACCTTCTACAGTATATCATCACTGTCATGCTAATCAGTGAATAAGCTTTAGCCTTTTTATTTATTTAAATGTCTTATTATTTATCTATCTAGCAAATAAATACATTAATGAATAAAAACAAATAAGATAACAACCAGTAAGATAACAACCAGGTTGTGCACCCCTCCCATCTTTCAATCCCTCCTTAATACATTTCAACCAAACCTAGCTCTCTGTCTGACCCGTCCACCTATCAGGGAGCCGAATATTGACTCAATTTGGTCAGCGTGTATTGGCTCCCTGATAGGTGAGTTTAAAGGATGGGAGGTGTGCAACCTGGAAGCCTGTGCTCAGAGCACACATGGAGTAGGAGGTGAATGCTCTGTGTGATTGCTGGTTTGTTCTGCCATGCGATTATTATGACTGGTTGCTGCAGAGAGACAGCTGTAATTAGAGCTCGCTCCTGCTGTGCGTTGCTTGCTTAGTTATTGTTTGCGGTTTGCAGTCATCTAATGAAGATTAGGCTGCAGTGCTGTTTATCTCCTGAATATTTTGTGTTATCCCTAGCACCTGCAAACACTGCAACATGAGGCTTGTTCTTGCAATTATGGCACGATTCTCAAACACGATTCAAGATTCATTGACAACCGGCCAAGTCTGCTGTAATTCACAACTGTCAGTCTATGTGGTTCCCACTTTATTTATGATCATTGTAACTTTCAGCGATGATCTGGACACTACTTCCTGCACAGAGGCCGTGGCACATGTGGAGGTGCGAATGGTGTTGACTAAGTAATAAATGTTTGATATTTGCAGTATATCACTTCCATTATGGCTAGGTATTCTGTCACCTACCTGCAGGTCCTCGGCACTTTAATTAGCATTGTTTTTTAAGATCATGACCTGCCTTTTTTAAAAGTTTGATTACAAGTATTATTCCAGAATATATATTAGTTTATTCAAGAGTAAAAGTATTGAAAAATGCAAAGGGTACATACCAGTTCAAGTGCAAACCTGATTTTGTGCAATCTACAAAACCAAGTTTTGATGCTTCCCACCCAGCGCATAGCAGCTGCACAGCTCGGGGCATACTCTCGGGGCAGGGTCACCCTGCTACTGTTGTAGCTAGTCAGCTTGATATGAAAGGAGGGTGAAACAATGACAATGACATGCCCTGCAATGTCTCTCCTCTCAAGTACCAGAGCGTCTTCAAGCCACTAAGGCCATCCAGCCTTTCACAATTGCAATAAAACCCTGGCACAGATTTTCTTGCAATCTGTGTTCTGCTTGCTCTTATGTACAAACTTCCCAGCTGTTCAGACACTTTAAGTACACTTCAAAACAGTGGGACCCATCAAGCAGAAGCTAGGATTGTATTCTTAACAAACATACACATTAGTTTACGGCACTTGAAGGAAAATATCTGAAATTAGCCCAATAATTTCAGTCTGCCTTTTACAGATACTTTTCGCCTCCTTCCATCCCATGCCAGCTGCAGGCAGACTAAGTGAATTATTTGGTGCATATGCAGATCTCCTGAAACATGAAGTTTCATTGATCAAGCCTCACATTTTAAAGAGACGACTATACTATTTCCAGAGTTTCATTGCTGTCTATTTTCCATTTGGTCAAATTACACAGGTTCAGTCTCATGAGTTTGGTTACATTGATTCTTAAATTACATTTTTGTTTTAATTTGATCACCTGCCCTAACTGCAGATGAACATAAAAGGACCTTGATAAGTGAACCTATCCATATCTCCCAGTAATATATCCATACCTCTCGGAGTATCCTTGCTCAACCGCATGAGAGTTGTTATCCATATGTGTAATGCTGCTTTCCCCTAATGTTAATACGATCCTTTCCCCGCTTTAATTAGTGTTTGTACACCCAGAGAGAGATCTGTAAGAAATACAAGCTCTGAGAGCCAAGCTCTATTGTACCAAATTGCAGGTCCTCAGTCCCCAAACATCTGCTTATCTCCTTCATGCAGCCAGAGTCTTGTCTCAATCTAATTAAAACATCTTGACTAACACAGCTTAATGATACACAAGCAGGTGCTGAGTACCTTGGGGTTTAATACAGCCAGGTAACAAATTGTGATCATATTAATTTATCTAGTAAGTGGGCAATTATTTACCCCATTAAAAAGTTATTTAGTCAGGGCAGAATGTTAACTAGATTTTTCTTCTTGATAGTGGGACATGTTGGCCTAGTTTTCCCTGCTACTCTGTCATAAGGAGCCTCTGGGCTGGAGTGTAGGGGTGTGCAGTTTCAATGACTGATTTGAATTACTATAATTGTTTACTTTTCTTCAGTAAATCCTCAGTTAACTAGGCAGCAAAAAAGGATCGCTGTTTATTGCAACACAACGTCCAATCAAATTAGCATCTCCTGGGAGTTATAAAACAAAGGCTCACTATTATAAAAAAAATTCTATTAAAACGTCCTAACTTAAGAGCATTTGGAATAATGTCACAGTCACCACATGTGTGGTAAGTGAAACATATTGGACCCATCATCCTTCATTCTATCTCAGCTTGGAATACTTACCTGCCAACTGCACAGCTATTGGTAGCAGACTACAGCATTACAACCACTTGGCTCTATAGATTTTTCAATTAAGTCTATGGCATTTACATTGGTTTAAAACAAAAACACATCAATCATAAGCCACTGAATCAATGAAGTACGATTAGAGGATCTCATTCTGCCAACTTCCCTGTAAACAAATTTTATTGGGGTGTTTTTCCTTTTTTGTTTTAATTGCCTATATTATTGCCCACTGTTCTGCAGCTGCTCTTTTAATTGACAGCCTCTCCTTACTATCAATTCTCCGTAAGGATTTCAGGGGGAGTTCAGAGGGGTGGGGGTTAACAGGAAATCTGCCTAACTGCTTTTGATGTATGAATTTCTAGGCAGTGTTTATATGCATAGGAATCTGCAGTCATGTGTTGGAATTTAGCATAAAACATACAAGAGATAGAGATGTATGTGTAATATATGTGTCTACGTGTGTGGGGAGGGGGGCTTGGAGTGACCTCAGGGGGATCTGTCATGAATGGTTTGTTAATGAGGCTTTCACTCCTTCTGCAGGTGGGAGACTTGGACTGATATATCCTGGGAAACAGAAATATCAAAATTGTATGAATGGTACATATAGCAAAGACCAAATCAAAACCTTGACCTCCCTGTGATTTGCAAAGTACAAATCTGTGTAGACTATTTATAAATCAAAACTAAATGGGATACAACTTCATAATTTGTGATTTGTGGGAGAGTCAAAGTTTTATTAGCCCTGTTGAGCACTGAGCACCAGATTTGTGTCTAAATCGGCACATATTTAGTATCTAGATCAACTAAAACAAGAAAAAAGTTAGATTTAGTTTGTTGGTTCAATGTCAGCAATACTAAATGTGAATGTTTTACAAAATAAAATAAGAATAGCAATATGTTTTAAAATGTTATGCTATTCTAGCCATTCAGTTTTACAAATAATTGTATTCAATAAATAAATAGATAATCTACAAAGAAAACAGAAAACTTACCACAAATATTATTATGGATACATAGCATAGATGAACAAGAGAAAGTAAAACAACAAGCCCAATGCTTTTTCATTTAAAAATGAAAAAAATGAGTGAAACGTTTCGGATCTATTATTTAAATAGGTAAAAGGAAAGGAACTAGTAACCTGACAAAAAGCTGCAGAAGAACTGATTGATGAAACCACTGTAACTCCCTTTGTTAGCTTTTCTCCATTTTCCAAAACATGCCTGTGAAACTAGAATGCCTGGCTTCTCCCTTGCCTGTCAACATGTAACTTTAATTTGTTTTATTACAAGACAATTCACTCTTATCCCTCACATTTCAGGCAATGAAATTGAATATGGTTTATACTAAAATGCAACATAAACAATCAGAATCTCCCCATTTTAATCTCCTTTTCAAATCAGGTAATCCCTTGACAATCAAGCAACCAATGTGTCTGATTAGGACCTGACATTGAGCAAATGTCAAATCCAGGGGCCTCACCTGGCAAAGCTGTAGGAAAAACTGCTTTCCTAAGTGTAGCCCATTAATGACTGATGTAGCGTAAGGTACACTTACACTTAAATTTCAATTAAAGAAGTGAATTTATAGTATCACCTTATCACGAATCCTGGAATCTTGTAGAACTCAATTTCTGTAATAATTGGACGCAGACACCAATTCCAAAGATTCCAAAGGGAAAAACTAATTAAAATTCTAGATCAACAAATCAAAGACAAATCACTTCCGTGACCAAATCAAAGACCATGGGATCGCATATGATAACACACAAATCGTTAAACAAACAAGGTTATGAACACATTGACTACAATACTGGTTAGTAAGACGAAGGTGAGTCTCTCATTAGTATTGTTAGTCGTTATATATATATCAGTCTCATTTACGTTTAGGTGCCGAGAAAGATCCTATCATTACTTGTTACCACAATTTCCCTTAACTGATTATTATTCAATGATTAAGGATAGGCAGGGCCACCAATAATCTGGTGTCTATTAACTTGTGTCAATTTCAGACTAAACAGTTAAACAGGAATGAGAAGATATTTCTCGGCGTTGACAGATTTTATTTCTAAATTTATCAACAAAACGGTTTAATGCAACACACATTTATATTTAAGAAAACTAAATGATATTACACATTCTAGAGTTATGAATCACAGATTAACATTTCTAGTTGATTTCTCAAATGTCATGAATCATGAACTCCAAACTGTTAAACTTATCTGAACTTCGTCGCAGAGAGGCCTCTCTGTCTTCGGGCTCAGATAACAGCACACGGCACGAGGTCCGTGTGGTTTGGAACAAAGGCAGTCCGGTTCGGCTTTGTCCAAGAACTTCCACTCAGTCCATGCACCTGGAAGTTGGGGTTTCGCGAAACAGAGTCTTTTCCAAACAGATTTTCCACTGGTTTGAAGGCTCCAAGGTTGTGCACAAAATCTTCTTGGCAAACAGGGTCTCTCACCGTACTTATTTGAAGACAAAGTCTTTGAGGAAAGCAGGGCCCTGTTTGGTTCCAAGGGTCAAGTTTCTTAAGACTCAAATAGCTATTTAAATGACTTACACTTTCGTATTCAGTCGACTTAGTCAATTGTCCAGCTGTAAAACTCCACTGATCAGGTGGGCACAGGCGGGCATGCACAGTCTTTATTAATAAAGTCCTTTAAAAGAATTCTTCGTACGGCTCAATCTCCTTCTCCCAGTTTAACTCTTCTGTTGTCGGCAAAGACTTGGTTGGTTTCTGGTTCCGATTCGGGCAACAGAGCTACAGGTTGAGCTGTGGCTGCGAGTTTCTGGTTCAGGTGAGAGAGAGAGAGAGAGAGAGAGAGAGAGAGGCCATGCGCTGTTCTTTATACGCCTGTCAGATCAATAGGTGATTGGTTCTTGAGTTTTTGAGATTGGATTTCGGTTTCAGCCCCCAGTGTCCTATTGGAGGGGGGCTTGATTTATGACTGATGTCAATCCATGCCATCTTTTGGAAATGCCGGTTGGCCCGGGTTCGTAGCTCTGTGTCGGGATTTCGGCTCTCGTCCATTTCAAAGAGTTTTTATTTCCTACAAGCCCCCTTCCCCAGACATCTCACAGCAGGATTCCAAACTATTTGGCCTATTCTCGGTGCCATCCACCCAAGACTGTCACTTTGATGTAAACCAGTCCCACACTTTAAGGAAATCTGATAACTTTGGGGGGAGAGGTCTTCTTTAGATCAGTGCTTCAGCTCAGAGCTAAAATGCTCTTATCAAAATACACCTAACATAATGCTACACTGATTACTGATCAGCCCTGAATTACGTCGAGGCTATTAAGAGTGTGTTCCCATAAACTGTTCTTCTTTATATTTATTTATGTAAATTTGGACTTGAGTTTTTTTTTTTTATTCATACCTTCCTAATTCGGAATTGTCAATTACCAATCAATGCAAGCCATTACCACAACTGGCATATAAAGGATAAAAATTACAAAAAAAAACCCACAAAAAAACAAGGTCCTTGGCACATGCCCACAGTGCACACAGCAAGAGCAGAGCATTGGCTCATGCAAATCACAGTGATCGACAGCCTGTGCTCGATCTTAAAAGGCTTTATTTACCCAGATTATATGTAAATGATTAAATGATTATAGGGGGGGAATAACAGTTTGCTCCAACATTTATAAGAAAATATGGTAACTCTTTATTTTAACGTGTCTGTTAATGCTTAACAAACTATTAGTGAATACATTAATAAACATTAGTTACTAGACTGCTAAATATTAAAAAAAATATTTGAAACTTGTATTAGTAAACTCTAGATATGTTAATTATCAGTTAATAAATAATTTGTTCATTGTGTTTATAAGCATTAGTAACTAGTCTATTAACAGTTTTCTTAGGTAATATACTGTTTGTTACTTGATGTGTTATAACTTATAGAGAAAATGTTGTGGTATGACCCATTAATACATCAGCAATAACTATTAACAAACTAGTAGAAACATTCATAAACACCAGTTACTAGCCTGTTAACTCCAGTTTTAGCAGATCAGCATGTAGTATTTTGGTTGGAGTTCCATTGCCAACATTGCTCTGTGGTGCTGGCTGAAGAAATCTCAGAAAAAGACAATTAATTGAAAAGGGAATTGCTGTGTATGCAAAAAAATAATTATGGAAATAGATTAAATGGAAACATGAATAGTCATACAACTCCAACCTCTTTTAAATCTTCTTTAGGTGTTCTCGTTGAGACACAGTAGGCTGAGGTTGCAGCTTTAAAGACAGCCACACGGCATCTTGAACAGACCGATGTTGAGGTCCACAATAAGAGAAACCATGGGATGCAATGAGGGGGCCCAGGCAGCGAGTGTAGAGAGAGAACAGAATCACAGATTTAACATCAGTCATCACAGATCTGGACATTTTTGACACTTTTATAAAGTTGTTATGTGGTAGCAAAGATGCAGAATCACTGAAGTGGTTGTACAGAAATATACAGCACAATCCTATTTATGTCTAAAGAATCAGAGAATTACAGGCCAAATAAAGTGTGTAAAGCAAATACGGCATTCTAATCAAATTCCTTAGAGGAGTCATAACACGATAAAGACAAACATTATTATTTTTTTGTGATCAAATTTGTATTTATTTTTTGGGAGACAAACAAACAAAAAAAAAAAATCAAAGTACAGAACATCAGTCCCATTCTCCCCACCTACCACCCACCCAACGTCGACCTAACTCCATCCCGCCAAAGAGAGACAAACATTATTAATTACATTAATTACATAGAGACAACCCATTACACAGTATTACATTAAACAGTATGTTTTGCCTACCACAGGATACACATCCTAAACATCATATCTGTGTTTGTTGTAATTACAGTACAGCCACCAAATCATTTAAAACAGTATTTTCAATAGAAGGGTACACATTTATATGAGTGGGGTGTGCACATAATATGTGCTCACTTTAGTTTGACAACTTTGTTAGCAGCCCACGCTTGGGAGGTGACTCAATATGGGTAAGTGACCTCTTCTCTCATCACCTGGTCAACTCTTGAGTGCACCTCCTGAATCTAATCAGTACATTATGCTGAACTATGAATGGTCTGTGAACTCCCTGTGGCTCTGTGTGTTCAGGAGTGGATTGTGTGACAGAAACACATCAAAACAACTGTATATGAAATGTTAAGCTAATAGTGCACAATAGTTTAAAAACTAGCTTTGAAAGGCAATGCTTAAGACTGCATAGCTAGCATGGCATATGGTGCTGTGAAGCTTAGCATATTCTGGAAAAGTAGATACTTCTTTAACTTTGCTATTTTCAACTAAAGCATATATATTTTGAGCAGAGGATTAGGACAGGAACAAAATTCATCCCAATGAAGGGACTGCTTCACTTCTAACTCACTTAATGGATCATAATAATATCATATTTTATGTATTTACTCATAATACTTTTGCTTTGCCCCCAAACTATATCTCCACTAGCAACATGAGTTAAAAGAATTTTCAAAAATACATAAAAAGATTAAAAATTATAATAAAAAATATATATATTATAATAATAATAGTTGTCTGAATATAAAATCTGACTCCCATACCATGCACAGAATGGATGAGTTTTTTTTTTTTTTTTTTTTTTTTTTGTTGCTACAACCAATTGTAAAAGCCAAGTGTTTAATTGGATCAGGTCACAAAACAGTCATAAGCAGTACATTTAGAACATTGGCAAAGAGCAGCAGCCTATTAAATGCTGAAAACCAGATTACAAAAAGACAGGCTGGGTCAACTTTAGGATGTTATAACCTCCTTCTTTTCAATTCTCAACCTAGATTAATTTGTCAGATTACCGTTGCAAGCCGCTTTTGAACTGTTATCTTTCAGAGTTTAGCAGATATTAGCAGGGCACGAAATCCTGTAAGTGGGAGAACTGACGAGTAAAACATAGACATTAAGAAGGCAACATCTCTCACCGAAACTTTAAACTCTAAAAAAATTGTGTTTGAGATTTACGAAAGCTGGGATTGAAAGATGGCATGGCGTAAAGAAGAGAATCCATGTGTCTCTGGTTCACATTAATCTAGTACAGACAACTTACAGACGCTGCTTTGGGTCTATAGTCCATGGGTCGGGAACCTTTTCACTTAGAAGAGGCAAATAACAATTGAGGAGGAAAAAAACAAAAGAGCCACAGCAATGTTTACACACTATATAAGAAATATTACATAGAAATGCACAAATAACAACAGTAGTATTGCACTTTTAGTTGTTCTGGTAGTATAGTATGGCTACATAAAAATATATTTTGTTCACCGACGTAGTGCTGACACCACAAAAGTTGAGAAAGGGGCATCATAACCAGTGATTAACAACAAGTGTATGGCACCCCAACTTACATTAATGAGATTTCTGTTGCTGCATCGTTTTGCTGAGTGCAGTGTAGTTAGGGTCATAACTGGTAAGAGTAAGCTTCATGCAGGTTGGTTTTGATGTTGTTTATATGTGAGAAGGACTGTTCGCACGTGTATGTTGAGTTAAACATTGTCAGCACGGTGACACTGACACGATGCATTGTGCTGAAAGTGGCTGGAAGTTCGTTCCCAGTTTTCAGGATTAAATTCTCATATTCTCATATCTGCAATGGTACGTCTCAAAGAGTCAGAGTTTCTTAACATTTTACTTTTTAAGTGACGCAATATGACCATTACAAATGAGACACACTGCAGGCCCTGACTTCTCCTCAAAGGTAAATTGATCCATCCATTTGGGCTGAAATGAACAGTAATCATCATCTTTTTTCTTAACAAGGCTGGAGCCCAAGTGGCCCGCCTCTGCAACACGGTGCTCATTTACACGACTACACAGGGCTTGTCTTGTTAGGCTGAACTTGTGTATAGTCAGTGCTCTTTCAGCTGAGGCCATCCAGGCTGGCCCTGTGTAGTCCGCTACATATGTTGTCAGGGGTTTGCGTGTTTGTTATTCTGCTACCCCGCTGTATATAGTTCACTGAGCCTTGTATTAAGTGGAGGGCATGGAGCTGGTCTCCCCTTGCCCCGCTTTGTGTATGCTTCTTGGCCACAACACAGTAGAGCTTGCCGTCGCTCCACTCCTTGCTGCGCTGTTCAGGCCGGAGGGGGTTGCTCCTGTGGTAAGCGAGGGCGCATGAGCTGGTCTCCTGTTGCCCCGCTTCTTTATTTAGCCTTGCTGTCACAGTAGAGCTTGCTGTCACTCCTCTCCTAGCTGTGCTACTTGAGCAGAAGGTGACTACTCCTGTGGTGGGTGAGGGCACAAGAACCAGTCTCTTCCTGTTCCACCTTGTATATTGGCTTCTTCTTTTCACACAGTAGAGCTTGTCGTCACCTTGCTCCTAGCTGTGCTAGTCGAGCAGGAAGTGACTGCTCCTGTGTTGCACGGGAGGTGCATGAGCTGGTTCCTGTACCCCGCAGTGTTTGTAGTTAGACAGCAGGTCTGTGGCCCCGTCCTAGCTGTGGTAGTGGAAGAGGGGGCCATTTCCGCTGTCCCCATCACATGGTACTCAAGCTGAATCCCACTGCTTCGCTGTGTGGGTAGTTTATTAGACAGCAGGGCTGTGACCCTGCTCTAGCTGTGAGCTAGTAGAGCAGTGGAATTGTGCTGCTGTCCTCAGCGGAGGGCACTCGAGCTACTTGTGCCCTGCTGTATACAGAATATCTGTCCCAACTTGGAAGAGCTGTTGTTGCCCTTGTAGCATTATGATGGGTGTATTTTGATAAGAGCATTTTAGCGCTGAGCTGAAGCACTGATCTAAGGAAGACCTCTCCCCCCAAAGTTATCAGATTTCCTTAAAGTGTGGAACTGGTTTACATAAAAAGTGACAGTCTTGGGTGGATGGCACCGAGAATAGGCCAAATAGTTTGGAATCCTGCTGTGAGATGTCTGGGGAAGGGGGCCTGTAGGTAATAAAAACTCTTTGAAATGGACAAGAGCCGAAATCCCGACACAGAGCTACGAACCCGGGCCAACCGGCATTTCCAAAAGATGGCATGGATTGACATCAGTCATAAATCAAGCCCCCCTCCAATAGGACACTGGGGGCTGAAACCAAAATCCAATCTCAAAAACTCAAGAACCAATCACCTATTGATCTGACAGGCGTATAAAGAACAGCGCATGGCCTCTCTCTCTCTCTCTCTTTCTCTCACCTGAAACAGAAACTCGCTGCCACAGCTCAACCTGTAGCTCTGTTGCCCGAACCGGAACCAGAAACCAACCAAGTCTTTGCCGACAACAGAAGAGTTAAACTGGGAGAAGGAGATTGAGCCGTACGAAGAATTCTTTTAAAGGACTTTATTAGATAAAGAACTTTACAGACTGCGCTGCCCGCCTGTACCCACCTGATCAGTGGAGTTTTACAGCTGGACAATTGACTAAGTCGACTGAATACGAAAGTGTCAGTCATTTAAATAGCTATTTGAGTCTTAAGAAACTTGACCCTTGGAACCAAACAGGGCCCTGCTTTCCTCAAAGACTTTGTCTTCAAATAAGTACGGTGAGAGACCCTGCTTGCCAAGAATATTTTGTGCACAACCTTGGAGCCTTCAAACCAGTGGAAAATCTGTTTGGAAAAGACTCTGTTTCGCGAAACCCCAACTTCCAGGTGCATCGACTGAGTGGAAGTTCTTGGACAAAGCCGAACCGGACTGCCTTTGTTCCAAACCACACGGACCTCGTGCCGTGTGCTGTTATCTGAGCCCGAAGACAGAGAGGCCTCTCTGCGACAACGTTCAGATAAGTTTAACAGTTTGGAGTTTGTGATTCATGACATTTGAGAAATCAATTAGAAATGTTAATCTGTGATTCATAACTCTAGAATGTGTAATATCATTTAGTTTTCTTAAATATAAATGTGTGTTGCATTAAACTGTTTTGTTGATAATTTTAGAAATAAAATCTGTCAACGCCGAGAAATATCTTCTCACTCCTGTTTAACTGTTTAGTCTGAAATTGACACAAGTTAATAGACATTAGATTATTGGTGGCCCTGCCTATCCTTAATCATTGAATAATAATCAGTTAAGGGGAATTGTGGTAACAAGTAATGATAGGATCTTTCTCGGCACCTAAACGTAAATGAGACTGATATATATATATAACAAGAAGTTACCTGACATAAATACTAACCTGCGTAGTTATTTAATGTCTGACTAACAATACTAATGAGAGACTCACCTTCGTCTTACTAACCGGTATTGTAGTCAATGTGTTTATAACCTTGTTTGTTTAACGATTTGTGTGTTATCATATGCGATCCCATGGTCTTTGATTTGGTCACGGAAGTGATTTGTCTTTGATTTGTTGATCTAGAGTTGAATTTTAATTAGTTTTTACCTTTTGTATAATTAGTGTAGTGCTACATTTAGTCTTTGTTTTTGAATAAATTTGACAATTTATATCTTTGGAATTGGTGTCTGCGTCCAATTATTACAGAAATTGAGTTCTACAAGATTCCAGGATTCGTGATAAGGTGATACTATAAATTCACTTCTTTAATTGAAATTTACACCCTTCAACCTGTGCTAAACAGCAGGTGTCAACTGCTCCTGTGCCCTGCGGTGTACATTGGTTTGTCACGATATGGTCGAGCTTGGTGTGGCCTCGCTCCTAGCTGTGATAGTGGAGCAAGCGGCCGCCGCTCCCACATTGTCCGGAGGGTGCATGAGCTGGCAGTGAATATATATTTTTGTAATGGTAGAGCCTGCTGTTGTCCTGTATCTAGGTGACAACTGCTCCCATGTTACGCGGAGGGTTTTTGATCTGACAGCAAAGTTGAGCTGGGCTCTCTGTACTGTTCAGTTGAGCAAGATTGTTCCTGTGCTGCGGTCCTCGCTCCTGGGAAGCCTAAGTCTGTTCAAGTCTCCCGGCAAAAGAGGAAGTTCCTGTGCAGACATCACGTCTTATACAAACAGGAAGTAGGAAGGATCCTGTTTTGAGTGACGTACACAGGGGCTAATGGCAGCTTTGATATAGAGATGTTTCGATTGGGTTCCAACGGAAGTGCGCTGAAACCCCTCCCCCGGTAGAGCTTCCTTTTTCAGATAACCGGGGTTGCATTCGCAACTTATCATTATTACATGCATCTGTTTCAGCAACTCAAACTGCTAATACTCAAACACGTTTAAGTTGTATGCAATCTTTTCTCATCAATTATACACAGGTAATTAATCATAGGCAACAATAATAAATCAAGTAAATTGTTCTAATTATTCAAAATTGCTTTTCATCTGTTCAATAATTAAAATATTGTAGCACACCACTTAGGATTATGAACAGTTATCTTAATTAGTTATAGTTTCAATTTGACGTTCATTCAGATGTAATCAACGGAATGCTTCTATCCCCAAAACATAAGGGTCAACAGCAATTTTTGTTTAGTACTGAAATAGTTTTTTACACAAACTCTGAGGACACAAAACATACTTAAAAACTGGAATACTAATTAGTAGTGTCCAAACCAAAATACAAAACCAAACAAAGACTTAATTGAGTCTACCGACACATATAAACAGATCCCTCTCTATATAATTAATAATAATAAACACTCCCAGGAACCAAGTTTAGTCTACAATCCTAAATCCATCGTTATAAGCCAATTCCTAGTTCATTAGCGTGGTTTTCAATAATCCTGTTTGTTCGTTTGTTCGCTTTCTCTCTCTCTCTCTTTCATGCTCCCCAAGGCTCTCAGCTGGTCCTTCCCTCCTCTGGGGTCTGGGGGAAGTGCAGGGCAGTTCACCGTCAGCTCTCTGCATTTCTATGCTATCACTCAGTTCTTGAACCTCTGCAATCCGGCTTCCACACAGCACACTCCATCTCATCCAGATCTCTGCGGCTCGTCTGGTATTCTCTCTGCCCCGATTTGCACACGCTACTCCACTGCTCCTCTCCCTCCACTGGCTCCTGATACCGGCATGCATTCAGTTCAAGACATTGACCTTCACCTATTGCTGTCTCGACCACACTGCACCGAGTTACCTGCAGACCCTCGTCTCTCCATACATCCCCCCCAGGCCTTCTGGTGCCAAAAGACTAAGTCTTCAGGCGATTACGCAAGACACATCTACCTGACAGTACCTGTAATTTAGTCATTTACTCTCCTGTATGACAGCACTTATACAACGTTTTGTCATACTACTTGCCTTGCTTTACTAGTACTCATATTGTTTATTTTGATTTCCCCAATGCTGCCTTTCCCCTGGCCCTTGACTACGACCTAATGTCATGTCTGGACTTATCAGCTTTTTCATTCTAGGATGTAAGACCTGATATATTGTTTATTGTATATCTATATTGTGAATTTGTAAAATGTATTATGCCTTGAATTTCTCTGTATTATTGCACTTTGTATTGCTCTTACATTGTGTAAATCGCCCTGGACAAGGGCATCTGTTAATAAATAAATTATAATAATAAAATAATAATACCCCATGAGATATGCCTGCCGTGAGTCCCTCTCGCCTGGCGAACAACCGCCACCGCCGCCCCTTGTAGAGCTGGACTTTCCCCTGGCCTGAGAGAGTGCAGATACCAAAAGCGGAGACTGACAGTGACGGGAAGAGAATGAACGTGAGGTGAGCAGTGCAGCAGGGAAGGCAGCAAGAGTGCATCAGTGTTCATCATTACAGACTTTGACAGTAAACTGGGAATTCTGGAGGTGCTGAAGCTGAGACGGCAAGCCAAAGTGTGTTAGAGGCAGCCGGAGGAGCCCGAGTCGACTCAGGACTGAGAGAGAGCAAAAGTATTTGTTCCCCACTGTCATTGTTGGAATTGTGTTCACTCCCTTCCACTTGAAAAGAGACACCAGAACAATTAGGTTATTATCAAAATATATAGAAGTAATGACTGCACGTACCTGCAGCTCCCATCTTCGCTGAGAAGAGGAGCAAGTGGGGACTGATCATTTTAGCCTTTACGTAAAGGCATTTTAGATATCTTCCTTTATTTTCTGAATTGATCATGACTTAATGCCCATTTTGTACTCGCCTTTGCGAGTACAAATAATGTTGTGCGAATGTGAAATACAATTTGGGCACACAGTGCAAATACAATATTTGAACTCTATAAGGATGTACTACATTGACATGATTATGATAATAACTAAACGTTATTACGGTAGCAAATGTGGGAAATGTAGTTTCGTTGTGGATTGTCGCAATTAACCGAGAAGGCAAAACAAACTACAAGTCCTGTGAATTACATTTATGACCAAGTGTTGCAGCGGTTCATTAATCGTCAATTAGTTGGGTCTACCTGGGACGCAACTACTAAAAAAAAAACTTGAGAGATGGCGGAGGCAGCAGCTACACCCATGGAAAGTATAGGAGCTCTTCACATTGAATTTACACTGAAGACAGTTTGCTGCAACATGTGCAAAGCTGAACTCACATGGCGATCATGACAATGACACAGAGCACTGGAGAGAGGCGCACTGGAGCCACGATGGCAGGATGGAGACGCTCAGCTGGTGCTGGCTGCTGCCTCTGGATCTGAAAACATGTCCATCAAGGACGGCACATTGGACCCGTTTAAACCACACAAAGTACACAGCCTTGAGCTAAGCCTGTTTCTTTACCTCCTCAACTACATTATTAACATTTTATTTATTATACCCACACGCTACACTCAAGCAACAGTCAAAACAGCCATAGTACACAAATGCAACACAGCAGTGCTACACACAGACACAGAACAATAAGCAAGAAAACAAGCAGCTTGATTAGCCAATAAAGGAAAGCAAGCAATTCAAAGTCTGAAAAGATTATTTTAAAACTTGCAACTAACAGAGATCCTTAAAAACTTTTTTCCAAAAAGTGATTTTTTAAGGCATTTCTTGAAATGTGTAGTGCGCGCGCGCCTCAGAGCCTCTGGAAGTGCATTGCACAGCCGTGGTGCATTATACAATATCAAACTTGTGCCATACATACTGAATTCAAAATATAAATACATATCATAAACGAAAAAACAAATGGAAAACGTTTGAGTTTCGTTTTGAGTTTGCAACGGCACTGCTGTGTATGTATGTATTTACACATTAGTACTATTTTCTTTCCCCTGCACTTTTTTCCACCGAAATGCCTATATGACTGCCCCTCAACACCACCACCCCCTCCCCCAGACCGCACTTCACTAGAATTGACCCTTTTTGGTTTGAGCATCTGCCCCCCAATGTACAGCACTGTATTTAAATGCCTTGCACATTGTTGCATTTGTTTTTAATTTTAGCATTAAATATGAACCATTTATGATGATGTGCCACTATTTTTTTTTTTTTTTTTTTGAGTGTGCCCCTAAATTTTGGACTGTGCCCCTATTTTTTTTTTCAATTTAGGGGCACAGCAAATTAGTAAGGGTAGAGCCCTGATAAGACAACAAAGAAGACCAACCAGCCTCTATATGATAACTGGTTATTTATGTTTTATAATTGTATACATCTGCTAAGAAGCTCAAAAAGTCTTCATCTGTTCCAGTTGTTGTAGTAGTTCAAAAACCCATTACAAAACTAGGGGGAAAAATTAATCCTAAACAGATGACATTATGCTTTATTTATTTTCCAGTAAGTACATATTTAAAAAAAGGAAACAGGTCAATGTTTAATAAACTGTTACCTAGAGCTGTTATGTAGGCAGTGTTTATACCAATTTGTCTTCTCTCAATACTATATTGAGTCACAGGGGAGCAAATCCATAAATCTAAAAGCTCAATATTTTCCGAAGCATTTTCCAATATATTCAAACTATTTATTTTTCAGTTGCAATCAGATTTTGAATAATTCATGCAGCGTTCATTTCAAGGAAGAGTTCTCTTCATGAACATTTCACTATGAATATAAGCGCTGTAACAACCAACGTCCATTTTATCAGCACTGAATAAAGAACCAATTGGTTACCCAATATATTTCAAGGCTACATTAAGCTTCTGCAAATCATAAATGATTTATTTCAATAAGAAGATTAAGTGTCAGACCTCTGTATTAAACAGGATCTCAGTTCATTGGGAAGTGAAGTTTAGCCCCTGGTTTGCTCTATTAGACAGGATCTCTGTGAATTTATATGGTGTGTATCCTATCAAACATTCAAATTAAATGTTTGAAAGTGCTCTGAAGAAAGTTAAGTCACTGTATGTTATATTAAATAGGCCCCCAGTGCATTGGAAATATTTTTGCTATCATATTCCAGTAAGAAACAGTTTCTTAATCTATTTCAATTTGAAGCACAGTGTGACTTGGACTGACATAGCTCTGGTTTCAGTCATGTTACAGCAGAACAAGTGGTAGACACAAACCCAACCTTAACATATTCTCAGGCAGTTTAAAATGGACTTTATGTATCAAGGAAGTGATGGAAGCTATGCTCCTAATTTGTATTTTTGTATTTTTTATTCGTGTTTATTTAGCAGGGACAATGCACAGAAAAAACATGAATCTCAGAGTATTGAGAAATGATACATTGCACCAGATTTAGCTAATAGCAAATTTCTATAGTTCCATCAATAAAATGAAATAATTACCAAAACCTATACACACAGTTATTATTCAGTGGGTGCATGTCTGATTGGATTTAATCATTTTTTTTTACCTCCATATAAAAAGTTAGAAAACTATTGCATGTTTTCAAAACATCAGGGAGAGCATTCCACTTCTTGGATGATTTGAATAGAAAAGCCGTTTGAGCAAAGGCAGTGGACCATCTAGGGATACAACAATCCCCCCTAGTAGAGGTTCTTGTCACCCTGTTATTTTGTTCAGAACAGAGGTTTACAATGACCTTAAGAAGAGGCGGGACTAAATTGTGAGCTATCTTGTAAACTAAGCAAATATCTGAAAACAGAATAAAATTGTTGAAACTGAGCAGTTTGACCTTAGTGAGTATATTACAGTGGTGACACTGTGGCGTTTTGTCCAGAATTTTAAGACTTTGCTTGTAGAGGGATTTCAATGGTTTCTGTGATGTCTCGCATGCTTGGGACCAGCTGGTTATACAGTAGGAGAGATGAGAGAAGACCATTGCATGCAGAAACATCTTTGTGGCCTCAATGGACAGAGAGTTTCTGATAAACCGGAAGTTGGCTAAACTGTATTTAATTGAGTTGGTAATTTTTTGTATGTGCTTTTTAAAATTAAGATTAGAATCAAGGACCATGCCAAGATATTTAACATCTTTGACCATTTTAATCTTTTGGTCATATGTGAGGATATCAGGGTAACCCTGCAGCTTTTGTTTTCTATTAATCATTAGTTTTGCTCCTCTACTCAACAGACCTCCACAGAGGCTTCATAGCTCTGATTCTCTCACATCAACCACATTTCCAAATGTTTTATAATTAAACATTAAAGGTCACTTACTGATCTCTCTAAGAACATTAACTAATATCGCTGTGCATTAAGCAATGTCTTTGTGCTGTACTGCTGCTCTTAATCTCTTCTAAATGGACAGCAATTTGTTTTAAGTGATCACTTTTTGAAAACCTTACTATCATGACCCAAGGGCAAATGAAAATAACCCTTAATATTTAATATTTTATTAGATGCTGCTTAAACCCCTTTGCTCATTGCTAAGCTGTAATAAATTGGCCCTAGGTAAAGAGTCACATTAAAGTATAGTTTCACAATTTAAAATTCCATGAACTAGGAATATAATTGTTTAATGGTTGCAAAAGAACCTCATAAGAACCTCAGGTTAGTTCATAGCATGCCATCTCACCTATGAAATAAGTCTAGCTGCTAAAAGCATTTGTCACGGGGGGATAGAAGCACACCGTGAAGTATGACTACGCCACCCCAAATCTTTATTGAGATTGGAGAACTTCACAGCCACCAATCTCTGTGGAGTTTCAGTCAGGATCAATGAACATATACCAAAGGCTCAGGTCAGGGAAACATTTTTTTTCTTACTTTTGCACAATGTACATTAGAAAAGTGTTGACAATCATGCAATACAATAACCTCCAGGGATCAAGGGGAAGAAATCCTGAAGCTGAAAGTCTGCCAAAATCACCATTAATAAAACTGAGTGAATAAAACTGCCTAAAACCCTAACCTAATGAGAGAAAATAAAATAAAAAATAACAGTAGCAATTCTATGCAATAGACTTTTGGTCTCTTGTTTTTTTTTTAAGGTCAATCCAGGACAAAACCAGAGTTTCCACAAGAACAACAGGTAAGTATCTGATTCCAGTGGGTGTCAGGGCTCCTCTTGGTGGCGCTCCTCAGCCGTTCTGCTTTCCTTTCTCCAGGACCCCCGACAGCTCCTCCAGGTGAAAACACACGGCAAACTCAAGGGGAAAAGAACAGATGCTCTCAAGAGCCAGTAGGGTAAGTTTCTGTGTCTCCACTACAACAATTCTGTATCCTCGTTCTCTCTGTGGCAGCCACCACAGGATATCTCCCTTTCTTACTGCAATGCTCTGCTTTTTCTCTCCCCATCTTTGCTGGAGCCGGACCTGAACCTGGAACACATAGAGCACCGCCATTCCCAGAGGAGTTCACCACGTTGGATCTGCAGGAAAGTGCAATTACTAATTTATACTCTATTGTGTTCAATATCTGCACTTGTGTCTTATGTTCTTTAACAGGAATCAGCACTCAGGAGTCAGAGCCCTTCAAGAGGCGGGGGGCCTCAATTAAATTAAACAAACCTTTTTCCTTAAATGTCACATTCTTTACTTCTTATTTTCTCAGTCAGTACAATTACATAGACCGCTATACAGCTGTTACTAGCTCTCTGTTGTACTGTATCTCTGGCCCTGTTTAAGTCTCATTGTTCGCTTTCATCCTTCTCTGTGCTACTAATTTCTAGAACCTAGTTAGACTCTGAACCTCTTTCAAGGCTGTGGTGGTAAGTTGAGAAACATAATACACTCTTAAGTGAATACTCTTTACATTTTCATACATTATAGCCAGAAAACACATCCTCAAATTAGGACAATAAACCTTGACCTTTAAAATGAGCCGTTATTGATTGGTAGATATACCCCTTCTAATAATGTTTGAGTGAGTTAATTTGCATGTATTATCCCTTCTCCTTACTGTGTTTATACCAAATGAATACTTTCAGATAAAGAAAGGCAAAGTTATCCATTAATACCTTACTAAATACAAAAAATGAAATGTTAATCCATACAATTAATACAGTATCCATACTTAGGGAAATCAGCATGGATATTATACATTTCTTGTAAAATTTTAATTTAAGAAATGTCTGCTCATCCTCGTAGCCAACTCAAAACAGCTAGTTACTTTATTCCCCTTCAGGACATTGCATGTCAAAGTTATGATGACTGTTTCCTTCATTACAAAAATGTGCATTCCTTTAAGTCTGACAGTGGCCTTTTGCTCACTGCAGACCATACATATTAATTGAAGGTACTGACAGAAAATAATGTCTTCAGTGCTGCAATTAAGAAATTAAAATCTACCACAAGGTGAATTCTGAAAATTATAAAATAAAATTAGGTAGTAGCAGTTCAATAAATTATATTTTAAAGGGATATGGATTCTGCAAAAACAGGTTTCAAAATCATTTCATTTGTATTTATTTCAATATAGGGAATATTTGTATGATTCTAGTAATTTATGTTTTCCTGGAAGACCACATGGGTTGTTAATTTGTTTCTAGTGGTCACATTTCAGTAACAGACAAAGCTTTAATTTTAAAACAATATACTAAATATCCAGTGAGAAAAACAAATAAATACATTAATATTTCCAAAGACAAAAAAAAGGTCTTGTCAAGGAAAACAATCTTAGTAACCTTGTAGAGAATCATATAAATTACTGGTATGACAATGGTACAGATCTAGCAAAACATAGTATGGCCATAAAATACAAGACAAATATATGTCCAACAAATGCCTGGACCAATTATTTGCTCAATTTTACTCTTTCACAAATTAAATCTAAAAACTGCAGAACCAGGGTTGCAGAGTACTGTTCAACACATTGACAGTGGATCACCTGAGAAACAATTACTAACTGACTGGCTAAAGAAACAAAACCATAGTCACGATTCCCTCTGGGGTGCACCACCACTGGAACATTCAAATACATTAGACACACAGACAGCACAAGCCCTTTCAACTTCTTTATTCAGTCCTCACAGAGAATGCAGACAATCATGCTGTGATGCAGGTTTCACTGGCTGGCATCTTGTGTATTGACTTGAACACTGCTGGGATTTGCAAGTGCTAAGACCACAGTGGAGAGAAAAAAGAAAGAAAACACACACATAAAAAACACCAGGGCGATCAATAAAATATCTTTCCATTTCTATGAAAGCAGTGGCAGGTTCAAATGCAGCAGTTGTATTGGAACACCTGGAGGGTAAGAGAAGTATTAGTAGGCTTCAGCACAATGGCATTGAAGAGGAGTTGTATAGGGATTGGAGTGATACCATTGCATACCACCTTGGGCTTCTGCTCTTTGACCATGGGACAGAAATCCAATGACATTTGAGAGTGTATTATCACAGGTACAGTATCTACATTTGGTACAGAACAATTACAGCTTTCTGTGGAGAATTAAATTACAAAGACGATTAGGTAGTGAATGAGAGAGTTTCTCTCTTATGGTATTAGACTCCACAATGCATGTCTTTCCAGGATACTGATGTACAGAATGATGGAATGGAATTCTAAGCATTACAATTGTTGTAGTTTACTAGGTTTTTGTCTGATCTTGTATCTCCAAAGATCTAATTGTTTAATGTTACAGGTAGAGTTAATTAACCCATTTTGGGAATATGTCAGGTCTCACATCTCCTCTCCTGAAGCATTATATGTATAGTAAAAGTAAATCCACACAAACATGCATACAAATGAGAAAAGTACTGGAATATAGGGCCATGCCAAATGTCAGAGGATTTTTTTAAAGCTTGATTGTCCTTAAACAGTTGAACTGAAAACTCATAGACCAACGTATACCTCAATAAGATTATTTTTTAGAGGGAAGATGTGGTCAAGTCACAGGTGTGCAATATTAATGTATGTGTGACTGAATTAATGTAAAACTAATATATTTTGATTCTATTTCTAAAGCCAGTAATATTAAGTTACAGGAAAGAAACAGCTGGTACCCGATTTCTCTCACTGCTCCTCACAGAGAGCAGTTGTATTCAGTCTGGTCAGCATCGGGCAGCCTAGTGTCTTTCTCTCTCTCTCTCTCTCTCTCTCTCTCTCTCTCTCTCTCTCTGTCTCTCTCTCTCTCTTCTTCCTCCTGTCCTCCTTCTCCTGGGTCATCTTCTGTTGTTGTTATTCTGTGCTCCTTTGTTCAGTTTGCAAGTTTATAATGTTCCTCTCAACTAATCGTAGTGGAACACCTCTATACCATGAGCTCAATCCGTGATGAGACTATGCTTTACATGGGCCCCTCTCCTCTGTCCACACTTAAGGTCAAAAAAGATTTGAACTCAGAATCTTTCAGTTTCAGAGTAATTTCTTTTCTAAAGTTAGACAGACTGAAAATGCCATGGAGGAGCTGCAATTTAAAATTAATGTTGTTGTTACTCAGTAAAATGTACAAAATGTGCTCCAAAAGGATTTTTCTGAAGTTTGGGCCACCACAACAGCCTTCAATAAGGGCATACAGACATCCAATGCAGTCCAATCAGTTAGTGACTGAAAGCATTATGACCTTCATACACCAAATTCTTGTGGTTAAGAAACCAATGTGTCATCCTCACTGCACCATCCCACTGTTTGCCACCAGAGGTCATCATCTCCATTGCATTGGCTCTTCACCTCACATCCCTGTTCCATGCTTCACTCTGCGCTCTATTTAAACCCCTTTGACCCTGCATTCAATGCTAAGTCTTGTTCTTCCTTGTGTTGACATTCTAAGCATTATTCCCAGTATTTTCCTGCGCCTTTTTTTTTTTTTACGACCTTTGCTTTCCTGCCCTGACTGCTGCCTCTTGGATTTCCTCTTCTGTCTTGTTTGTACCATCGTCCGACCTCCTGCCTGACCTCTTGACGACTCTTCTGCCTGTTCCGTCGGATCCTGCCTGCCAGCTTTTGACCCTCGCCTGTTTTCACTCTTCTCTGCCTCTCTGCACCTGGGTTCTCCCATTCTGTGCCTAGTCCTCCGTAACAACCAACATGTTTATATTCAGCTGTTCCTAATTTTTCACTTGGTTAAAAAACACAACCTAAAATATGCTGTCTTCTCTTAGAAAGTTGCACCCTACAAGAAAGAATGTCTCAAATGAGATATGTTTGGATGAACAACAAAATAAATATTTGGCTTATTTTCATTAAATGAAAAAATAGAACTGCATCAGGGACCAAAATGTGGATTAATAAATACAGGATATGTTCAAGATGTGTATGGATTTTTATTTAATGATAACACTGTAGGTATCCATTATAAAGGATTATAAACAATCTATTAATGTTATACATTGTTATAAATGGTTATATTACATTAGAAAGGTTAAAACATTATAAAATATGTTTTGCTATAACACATAATAGTATAGTCAATAACATACTTTATAACAGACATAACATTTACATCAGTCTAGTATCTCATATAAAACATTGTATAATGAAATTTAAATTACATATACTATAAGAACACTACTTATATACATCGATCAGCCATAACATTATGAGCACTGACAGGTGAAGTGAATAACACTGATAATCTCGTTATCATGGCCCTGTCAGTGGGTGGGATATATTAGGCAGCAAGTGAACATTTTGTCCTCAAAGTTGATGTGTTAGAAGCAGGAAAAATGGGCAAGCGTAAGGATCTGAGTGACTTTGACAAGGGCCAAATTGTGATGGCTAGATGACTGGGTCAGAGCATCTCCAAAACTGCAGCTCTTGTGGGGTGTTCCTGGTCTGCAGTGGTCAGTACCTATCAAAAGTGGTCCAAGGAAGGAAAAGCCGTGAACCGGCGACAGGGTCATGGGTGGCCAAGGTTCATTGATGCACGTTGCCACAGGGAGACTGACAGGGAAGAGGAACCCAAGTGCGGATGTAAGCAAAACCTGGAAACAGGCAGGGGTCAAAGCCGGCAAACAGGAGTGTCCAAGGAAATCTGAGAGTTGTAGGCGATAAGGCAGGCAAAGGGTCCATGATCAGGCAAACAACACAGAGAAGGCATTCCAGGAGGCGATGGTTGATGAAGCAGGCAAGGGTCGTAAAATGGTAACACAAGTAAACAGGCAATAAGGATAAAAAGGAATTGCTATAGAAGATTGACAAGACTGAGCATTGAATGGAAGTCACAGGGGGGTTATATAGTGAGGGAAAAAATTATTTGATCTGTCACTGTCAGTCTCCCTTGGTCTGGGGCTCCATGCAAAATCCCACCTCATGGAGTTTCAATGATCATGAGAACGGTGAGGAATTAGCCCAGAACTACACAGGAGGATCTTGTTAATGATCTCAAGGCAGCTGGGACCATAGTCACCAAGAAAATAATTGGTAACATACTATGCTGTGAAGGACTGAAATCCTGCAGCGCCCGCAAGGTCCCCCTGCTCAAGAAAGCACATGTACAGGCCCATCTGAAGTTTGCCAATGAACATCTGAATGATTTAGAGGAGAACTGGGTGAGAGTGTTGTGGTCAGATGAGACCAAAATCGAGCTCTTTGGCATCAACGCAACTCGCCATGTTTGGAGGAGGAGGAATGACCCCAAGAGCACCATCCCCACCGTAAAACATGGAGGTGGAAACATTATGGTTAGGGGGGGGGGGGTTTCTGCTAAGGGGACAGGACAACTGCACCACATCAAAGGGACGATGGACGGGGCCATGTACCGTCAAATCTTGGGTGAGAACCTCCTTCCCTCAGCCAGGGCATTGAAAATGGGTCGTGGATGGGTATTCCAGCATGACAATGACCCAAAACACACAGCCAAGGCAACAAAGTAGTGGCTCAAGAAGAAGCACATTAAGGTCCTGGAGTGGCCTAGTCAGTCTCCAGACCTTAATCCCATAGAAAATCTGTGGAGGGAGCTGAAGGTTCAAGTTGCCAAACGTCAGCCTCGAAACCTTAATGACTTGGAGAGGATCTGCAAAGAGGAGTGGGACAAAATCCCTCCTGAGATGTGCGCAAACCTGGTGGCCAACAACAAGAAACGTCTGACCTCTGTGATTGCCAACAAGGGTTTTGCCCCTACTAAGTCGAAGGGGTAAAATACTTATTTCCCTCATTAACATGCAAATCAATTTATAAATTTTTGGAAATGTGTTTTTCTGGATTTTTTTTTTGTTATTCTGTCTCTCACTGTTAAAATACACCTACCATTAAAATTATAGACTGATCATTTCTTTGTCAGTGGGAAAATGTACAAAATCAGCAGGGGATCAAATACTTTTTTCCCTCACTGTATGCAGTGGAGAGGGAAGCAGGATACCAGTGGTGGGGTGCTGAACGAATGGGAAAGAGGACAGGAGAAACAAGTGCACATGGTGTTGTGGAATGTTAATTGAATAATAGGACAAGAAGCTGAGGAAGGATGAAAGCAATTAGAATTCAGGGGATGCAGATCTTTGGTAGCTGACTGAGGAAGTGTGGGACATAGATGTGACACACGTGGGGAGCGAAGGCTGGCCCATGTGGTCCGATCCAACAGACGAGCTACTGCAGCTCAAGCGCCTACAATGGGCACGTGAGCATCAGAACTGGACCACAGAGCAATGGAGGAAGGTGGCGTGGTCTGATGAATCTCAAGTTCAAGGTGTTGACTTTGCCTCCAAATTCCCAAGATCTCAGTCCAGTTGAGCATCTGTGGGATGTGCTGGACAAACAAGTCGGATCCATGGAGGCCCCACCTCGCAACTTACAGGACTTAAAGGATGTGAATGGCAAAACGCACCAAGAACAAGCAGGAACTAAAGACAGCTGCAGTAAAGGCCTGGCAGAGCATCACCAGGGAAGAAACCCAACATCTGGTGATGTCCCGAGAATGTTTTAAATTAGGGACCAGGGGGGCAGGTAGCTCTGACAATGGGAGATGTTCCACTAAGGAAAGAAAACCAAGGGAAACTACTAGTAGAAAAGTCCTGAAATGTTTGTACCTCAATGCCAGGAGTATATGAACAAGATGTTAGACCTAGGAGCCACAGTGTGCGTATGACTATGATGTTGTAGGAGTGACAGAAACATGGCTTACAGAAAATTATGGGGATGAATACAAATTGAAAGGAGAGACCAGAATAATCGAAGAGGTGGTGGGGCAGCATTATTTGTCAGAAATTACATTGAGGCAGAAAAACTCAAATTATATCATAGTAACAAAACAGAATCTTTGTGTGTTAAACTTTTGAATAATAGATCCGGAGAATTAATGGTAGGAGTGTGTTACAGACCACCAACTCAGATATTCAGAAAGATGCTGCATTGTACAATGCAATCAGGACTGGATGTAGCAAGGAAGTGGCTGTTATAATGGGGGATTTCAATTTCCCAAACATAGACTGGGAAAGCCCAGTCGGGACTACAGAAGCAGAAATAGAAATGGTTGAGATGGTAAATAACTGCTTTCTAACTCAGTTTGTCAGGGAACCAACAAGGGAGTGCATGCATTGACTTGATCTTTTCAAATGGCCGAGATAGAGTCAGAGGGACAACAGTTATAGAACCAATGGCAAACTGTGATCACAATATGGTTAGCTTTGAGGCATACTTTCAAAAAACAAGGACCAAGTCTAAAACAATGATGTACAATTTTAGAAAAGCAAACCTTGAAGGTATGAGGCAGCACTTAGAAGAGTTAGACTGGAGCACATTGGACACAGATTCAGTTGAAAATGGTTGGTTATATTTTAAGAATATACTACTTGAGGCTCAGGAGAAATTTGTACCAAAACTTAGCAAATTGAAAATAGAAAGATAGATAGAAATAGATATGAAATAGAAAGAAACATAGCTCTTGGAGCTAAAACTAATGCAAAGAGCTTTTTTCAATACTACAACAGCAAGAGGTCAATAAAGGAGAAAGTGAAACAGATAAAGGGCAAAAATTGATGTATCTTGGAAAACAAACAAGATGTGGCTAGATGTTCTAAATGAGTATTTCACAGAGGTTTTTACAATTGAAAAAACAGATAACATGCCACAGGTTAACAACCAGTCCAGGCAAATCCTAAGAGAGATCAGGATAAATGAGGAGGAGGTACTAAAGGGACTAGCAGAATTAAAAACAAACAAATCACCTGGGCCAGATGGGATATTTCCAACAGTACTTAAAGAAATGAAGGAAATATTGTATAGGCCGCTAACTCAAATATTCCAAATCACACTTAGAACAGGGGATGTGCCAACTGACTAGAAGACAGCAAATGTCATACCAATCCACAAGAAAGGGGACAAAAGTGAGCCAGGAAATTATAGACCAATCAGTCTCACCTGCATCACTTGTTGAGACAGAAAATCAAGGAGCATCTTAATGAAAACCATATTCTTGGAGATAGTCAGCATGGGTTTAGACGAGGCAGATCATGTCTTACTAATCTATTAGAGATTTTTGAACACACAACTGCAGCTGTAGATCATGTGAAAGCATATGATATGATATACTTAGATTTTCCACACCAAAGACTGATTCTCAAATTGGAAGCTGTAGGCATTCAGGGTAATGTAAGTAGATGGATTATGAACTGGTTGATGTATAGGAAACAGAGGGTGTCGATTAGAGGAGTTGCTTCTAACTGGAGTGAGGTTGTTAGTGGAGTTCCACAGGGATCAGTATTAGGGCCTTTGCTTTTTCAAATCTATATTAATGATCTGGACTCTGGGATAGTTAGCAAACTTGTCAAATTTGCAGATGATACTAAAATAGGTGGCTCAGCAGTTACAATCTTGGCAGCACAGGCTATTCAAAGGGACTTAGATAATATTCAGTTGTGGGCCGACACCTGGCAGATGAAATTCAATGTGGACAAGTGCAAGGTATTACACGAAGGTAACAAAAATGTCCACTATAATTACACTATGGGAGGAACAGAACTAGATTAAGTAACACATGAGAAAGATATAGGAGTCTACGTAGACTCCTCACTTTCTCCATCCAAACAATGTGGGGAAGCAATAAAAAAGGCAAACAGAATGCTAGGGTATATTGTCAAAAGTGTAGAATTTAAAACAATGGTAGTAATGTTAAGACTGTACAATGCACTAGTTAGAGCTCATCTGGAATACTGTGTACCATTCTGGGCTCCACACTTCAAGAAGGATATCGCTGCTCTAGAGGCAGTTCAGAGGAGAGCAACCAGACTTATTCCAGGTCTGAAGGGAATGTTCTAATGAGAGACTGAGGGAACTGAACCTTTTCACCCTGGAACAGAGGAGACTACGTGGGGACTTGATTCAAGTCTTCAAAATCATGAAAGGCATCGACCACATCAATCCAGAAGAGCTTTTCCAGATCAGCAGGGACACATGCACCCGGGGACACAAATGGAAATTGGGCTTCAAGGCATTTAAGATGGAAACCAGGAGACACTTCTTCACACAGAGAGTAGTCACAATCTGGAACAAACTCTCCAGCGATGTGGTTGAAGCGTCAATTTGGGAAGATTTAAAATCAGACTGGATAAGATCCTTGGATCACTTAGTTATTAATGGACACCAAACGAGCATGATGGGTCGAATGTCCTCGTTTGTAAACTTTCTTATGTTCTTATGTCTATGGGTTCCAGACTTCAGGCAGTCATTGACTGCAAAAGATTTGCAACCAAGTATTGAAACTCACAATTTCATTAATGGTTATGCTAGTTTCTCCAATTACTTTTACGCCCCTAAAACTGGGGGCTACACTTCTACACTTCAATTACATCTTGATATGTTCCTTTCAAATCCATTGTGGTGGTGTACACAGCCAAAATGATGACAGTTGTGTCACTGTCCAAATATTTATGGACCTAACTGTATGTATTGCAGCTCAGGTTGTGTATTGCAAATAACACTGAATAAAACTTTTTAAAACTATAACCGTTTTAAGAAATGGTAAAATCAATATTCTATATTACATAATTAAAGCAGAGTTGCGTGAATTTGCTCTAAGACAGTACAATCTAAATTAATTTCATCCATGAGTTATTATGTGCAGGAGACTATCATACATTTCACTGTCACAGGATTCTTGATTGTTACATTCAGATATTGATTGACACCTGAAGGCCACATAAACAAATTAATCCATTAAGTAAATGTAGGAGACACCTACCCTTGGACTGGCATGTGAATTATAAAAGGCCATGCAATATGCCAGGCAGATGAGGTTCTTGTGTCTGAGTTAAAGAAATACAAATAATACTGCTAATGAACAGGTTCCCTTGACTATATTTATCTATACAGACATATAGTTGATTGAATGTCCAAGTTATATTTTTGCTATAAGCAAAAAGCAGGTTTGCTGAAATGGCAATTCTGGCTACTACATCTGCCAGCAATTAATAATGATATATTGATTAGATATGCTACTACTTTATGGCTAATGATCCAGACTTGGGTTATTTATATTTTTGTATATATGATCTATGTCAATAATAATAATAATAATAATAATAATAATAATAATAATAATAATAATAATAATAATAATATGACAGAAAACATAACAAGCACAAAAGAGTTAAGACCTGAAAATAGTGCATTGTATGATGGTTGATAATTGATTAATATTTCTTCAACAAACCCAAGCTAGACAGCCAGCTTTTCAGATGCACCACTTTTCAAAGTCTGCATTGTGAAAACAACAACAATCTTTCCAAGAAAGCTCTGAAGGCAAGAAAAAACTAAGACTTATACAGAAGTGCTCAAATTTGTTGGTACCCTACCACAGAAAATGAAGAATGTACAATTTCCTCTGAAATAACTTGAAACTGAGAAGTAATTGGCATCCACCATTGTTTATTCCATATATAATAGAAATCAGACTTTGCTTTTGATTTTGTTTTTCAACATAATATTGTAAATAAAACAAATGAAAATGGCAAGATGGGACCCTCAACCTAATATTTTTTTGAACAACCTTTAGAGGCAATCACTGCAATCAAACATTTTCTGTAGCTCTCAATGAGACTTCTGCACCTGTTAACAAGTAGTTTGGCCCACTCTTCCTGAGCAAACTGCTCCAGCTGTCTCTGGTTTGATGGGTGCCTTCTCCAGACTGCATGTTTCAGCTCTTTCCATAGATGTTCGATAGGATTCAGATCAGGACTCATAGAAGGCCACTTCAGAACAGTCCAATGTTTTGTTCTTATCCATTCTTGGGTGCTTTTAGCTGTGTGTTTTGGGTCATGAGCTTTCTAACACTGGGCAGTACGTTTCACTCCGGAATGCCTTGATAGTCTTGAGATTTCATTGTGCCCTGCACAGATTCAAGGCACCCTCTACCAGGCGCAGCAAAGCAGCCCCAAAACATAACCAAGCCTCTGCCATGTTTCACTACAGGTATGGTGTTCTTTTCTTTGAAGGCTTCATTTTTTCGTCTGCGAACATAGAGCTGATGTGACTTGCCAAAAACCTCCAGTTTTGACTCATCTGTCCAAAGGACATTCTCCCAGAAGGATTGTGGCTTGTCAATATCCAGTCTGGATTTTTTATGTTTTTCTTTCAAAAGTGAAGTCCTCCTAGGTTTTCTTTCATGGAGGCCACTCCCTCAAAAAGCAACGGGATCAGGACCTTGAACTTGAACTTCTTAATAATATTAGCAACTGTTGTCACAGGAACATCAAGCTGCTTGGAGATGATCTTGTAGCCTTTACCTTTACCATCCTTGTCTATTATTTTCATTCTGATCTCCTCAGACAACCCTCTCCTTTGCTTTCTCTGGTCCATGTTCAGTGTGGTGCACACAATGATACCAAATGGCACAGTGACTACTTTCCTCCATTTAAATAAGCTGAATGACTGATTACAAGATTGGATACGTGTGATACTACTTAAAGAAACTAATTAGTTAGGAATATCACTATAATCCAATTATTTATTATCTTTTCTAAGGGATACTATTCTGTCCCCAATGTGCATTATGCTACACAAATCAACAGATAGCGAACATGGCTTCAAAGAAGATCAGAGGCAGGAATGAGGAGGTTATTTACTCAATCTTCCATGAATTTAACTGTAAAACTGCAGAAAAAGACAAACAATGAATGCACATAGAATGTATACATATATCAAGCAGCTAACAACTAACAAAGGAGTGCTATACAAAATGCAAACCTGGATATATAGCATCAACAAAGACTACAAAGGGGAACCAGGACTACCAGGGGAGAACGTTCTACTGCCCATACGGGACGATACAAAAACACTTCTGTGTGTTAATACAAACTCGTCAGCTAACACAGCTGCTTGTGCCAGTGATGTTACCTTTTGTTCATTTAGATAAGTAAGCAAACATTCAGGTAAACTGTTTTTAAATTCCTCCAGTAACACTAACTCTTGGAGAGAAACAACATCAATGGCCTTATTGGCAGTGCACCATCTGTCAAACAGGGTTTCTTTTTCCCTAGAAAACTCCACAAAAGTCTGGTTAGGAGACTTTTTGAGGTCCCTAAACTTTTGTCTGTAAGCCTCAGGCACTCATGCTCATAGGCATAGAGCACTGTAGCCTTAACAGTATCATAACACAAGCTGTCCTTTTGTTTAATTACATCAAAGGTGTCAGAGGTATGAGCTGGTGGAGAAGACGCATGAGAGGCTACCGAGGAAAGTGCATGCCCCACAGTACCAGATGCGAGGGACATTGCCTCCAGTTCAAGCTTCCGCAGCTTTACCTCTTTCTCTGCCTCCATTTCCATCCTGCGAATCTCCAACTGCAGATTATGTTCAGCCTGCCGTTCCCTGTCCTGGGCCTGTAGATGAAGACATGCCAGACAGATCTTCAGTCTACTGCTCGCCGCGGACCCAGAAAACCCAGGGGAGAGGGGTTCAAAGCATGGAATTGTCACCGGAACCTTAGCCTCTATGGCAACATTTGCCTCCGAATCCGCACCCGCAGAGCCAGCCTCCACGCGCCTCACACTCTCCTTCAGATGGCACGGGCTGCATGGCCGGAGTCGTCATACACATAACCAGGGTGACCGGGGCAGAGGCAGGATCATGGACACGGACAGGGTCAGGCAACACCGTAGACACAACGAGCACTTGCCCCTCCACCAACTTATCCATGACTATCTGTCTAAGCTGAGCTTTAACAATGTTCCTCAGAACTGTAAAACAGAAGTGATCCACTATTGCATATAAATCAGCCTCGCGACACACATCAAGCTGATCCAAAGACGGAACACTCAGAAAATTACGTAAATCAAAACTAGCCATAATTGCAACAAAATACACAGCAAAAACAAAAACAAAAATAAACGTACCACCTGTATAGAACAACACCCACACAACCAATACAACTATTTGCGTTCAACTACGGGAAAGAATATAACTCCTGGACGAGCCTCCAATTATGTTATCCCCTGATGTAAGGGGATAAGGGGAATGTAACATAGAACACACAAATGCAGTAGTGGGAGAGTGAGGTGAGTGCAAAAACCAACACCAACAAAGTCAACTATATATATGAAGGGTTTATTTACAAAGGGGAGGGCAGTATATACAAGTATGTACAGTATTCCAAAACAGATGTGATGATAATGATAATAATAATAATAATAATAATAATAATAATAATAATAATAATAATAATAATAATAATAATAATAAACATACACACAGAGGAAAACACCCTGGGCGGTATCGGCTAATACTAAAACAAAACAAAACCTATCTAAGCTAGTCTAGAAGGGAATCCACTACCTGACTTGTATTTGTAGAATGACCCTAACTATCTACACTAACTAAACTATCTAACCCTGACAAGTAATACAAAGGGGTGATCACCACTCCTACCTAAATACCTAATGCACTAGACAACATATATCCCTACATGTAAATGTTTAAACCCATGGGTATCTCACCTATCTACCCATTTTGCCCTGAACAAAAAGCAGTAACAGATTACAATTTGACAAGAACAAAAACAGAGAAGAAAACACAATCACAAAGGTAGTTTTTAACACAAAACAAACAGAGTAGCAACACAAAATGGCATTTTGATCTGTCGGCTCTCTCGAAATGGAGAAATGATGGGGTATTTAAACTGTTGTCGGAGACATCGGATTGGACAGGAACACGGGACAGCGGAGTTGAGTCATGGGGATGAAAACCAATCACAGCTGGACACCTGTGTACAATAGGGATAGGGAGAACAGCAGAACTCAGAACACCCTGCCAGTACACGTACATACACAAGGCACGCAACAATAGCGTAGCATTTCTATTTCTGGCTTAAGCCAACTAACTACACTTAACACTTAACAGGGAACACTTAAATCACACATCAGATCCCAATTAACAAAATATATTAAAGATCAAAATCTTTACTTTACATTGTGTAATTCATTGAGAACAAAATTATGTAACAACAGTCAACGGAAATAAAAATCACCAATCGATTGAGGGCTGGATCAAAGTAAACAATTGAAATCACAGGTTGTTCCAACTTGCGTGAATTTCATCACGGCAACTCATAATGTGACTCAGTAGTATGTATGGCCCCCAAGTGCCTGTATGCACTCCCAACAACGTCTGGGCATGCTCCTGATGAGACGGTGGATGGTGTCCTGGGGGATCTCCTCCCAGACCTGGATCAGGGCATCAGTGAGCTCCTGGACAGTCTGTGGTGCTACTTGGCAGTGTCGGATGCACCGATACATAACGTCCCAAAGGTTCTCAATTGGATTCAGGTCTGGGGAACGTGAGGGCCAGTCAATGGCATCAATGCCTTCGACATCCAGGAACTGCCTACACACTCTGGCCACATGAGGCCGGGCATTGTCCTGCACCAGGAGGAACCCAGTGCCCACTGCACCAGCGTAAGGTCTGATGATGGGTCTGAGGGTTTCATCTCGGTACCTAACAGCAGGCAAGGTACTACTATTGGCTAGCACGTAGAGGTCTGTGCGACCCTCCAAGTATATGCCTCCCAAGACCATCACTGACCCACCGCTAAACCGGTCATGCTGGATGATGTTGCAGGCAGCATTACGTTCCCCACGGCGTCTCCAGACTCTTTCACGTCTGTCACATGTGCTCAGTGTGAACCTGCTCTCGTCTGTGAAGAGAACAGGGTGCCAATGGCGGACCTTCCAATTCTGGTGTTCTCTGGCGATTGCCAATTGAGCTGCAAGGTGCTGGGCTGTGAGCACAGGTACCACTAGAGGATGTCAGGCCATCATGCCAGCCTCATGGAGTCTGTTTCTGACAGTTTGGTCAGAAACATGTGTAACCCAGGTCTCTAAAGGGTTAAAATAGAATCTTGGAGAAAAAAAAAAAGTTTTATATGTAGGGAAAAAAAAAGTTAATACTACTAATAAGAGAAATTAATACGAAAATTATTTATTTTATGGAAGTGGAAACTAATCAGAGTAACCTGATAAGATCGCTGATTGGATGAAGCTAGAGGTTAGTCCCGCCCCTAGAAATCGTTTGAGATGAAAGTTGTTGCGAGAAGTTAAGCAAGTGCGTTTGCTGCACAGAAGATCTGATAAGAGATTAAAAAAACCTATATATTGAGTGTGGAACTTTAGAAAGTGGATTGTATTGAACACAAGATTTGAGTGTGGATACTTTGAGTAGAAAAAAAAGGGAAAGATTTGCGTGAAGAGAAGCAGAATCAACGTTTGTTTAACAGTTACTTAATTTTTTTCCTTTTCTTGTTGGATTATATTCTCCTTGGTGAGTAGCATTTTCTTTATAAGATATGTTTGAGTTTTGAAGGTGAGAATGTGAATCTGAATAATGTATATGTACATATGGAAATGGTGATGTATTTGCCATTTTAAAAGAGACCTGTGCACTTCTGTAAAGTGATGTAAAGTATAAGGGAAAAAAATGAATGTGTAAATAGTGTTTAATGTTGAAGGAGAAATGTATACATTTTTGTGAAGTGATTACCACGAGATGTTAGCTTTGCTAACCCTGTACATAGATTTCTAGTGTATCAGCTGTATGTAAGTTGATTAGCATGTGTGTTCTCCGTGTATGAGGAGAGTAAAATTGATCAGACAGTTTTTGAATTTAAAGCAGTTTATTCGAAATTGAAATGAGATATAGTGACAGTGATCCTGAGCTCCAGCGGTTGAGATTGTTGTCAAAGATCTGTCCTTGCCTGTTGCTGTGTGCGCGTTGCTTGGACTGGCGAGCCATTCCCATCTGATTCGTACCTGGTGACATCATTCCAAGAGTGTGAAAATACTGATTGGTAGGACAAACCATTTTTTTTCCTCTTCTTACTGGACCAAACTGTTTAATTTAATATTTTTTGTTTTGTTTGGAGTCGCTGGATTGAGAAACTGATTTTCCATGGACTAAGGAAACTATTCAGTATTTGTTTTCTTTCTTCTTTCATGTGACCCCTCTTCATTTTTTTTTCTTGAATGCGAACTGAGACACTGATTTTGAATTGAGAAATTGTTTTTATTTCTCATTTGATATTTCAGTTGAATGAGACATGTGCTGTTGTTTATATTGTTTCTGTTTTTTTTTCCTAATATTTCATTTCAAGAGTTACTATGGAAAAAATCTAAAAGAAATACTAAAAAAATAAAATATATATATAAATATACATACATTTCTCATGGTTAATACTTACCATTGATGACTTAATGGTTATTTCCCTTCCTGCTCTTGCTGTGTGTGTGTTTTTTTCCTCCAGAGAGTCATACTTAGTCTTCTGACACTGGTCCAAAATTTATTTTAAATTGTGGTTTATAGCTAACAAGCTACAAGTGTGTGAGCCACAAACATTATTACCTTCTGTGTACTGTGTTAAGGGTTACACATGCACACCAGTAGCCCACTGGAGGTCATTTTGTAGGGCTCTGGCAGTGCTCCTCCTGTTCCTCCTCACATAAAGGAGCAGATACCGATCCTGCTGCTGGGTTGATGCCCTTCTACAGCCCTGTCCAGCTCTCCTCGTGTAACGGCCCATCTCTTGGTATCTCCTCCACACTCTTGAGACTGTACTGGGAGACACAGCAAACCTTCTTGCGACGGCACGTATGGATGTGCCATCCTGGAGGAGCTGGACTACCTGTGCAACCTGAATGGGCCGCAGGTACCGCCTCATGCTACCAGTAGTGACAAGGACACTAGCAAAACTAGAGCAGAATCAGTCAGGAAGGATAAGAAGAGAGCAATTGTCTGTGGCCATCACCTGCAAAACCATTCCCTTTTTGGGGGTTGTCTTGCTGTTGCCTCTTCAGTGCACCTTTTGTCACTTTAATTTTTACCAAAACAGGTGACATTGATTCACAATTGCTTAGGCTTCCTTACTGGACAGATTGATATCCCTGAACTTGAATTGACTTGGTGTCATACTGTGATGATTACGTGTTCCCTTCATTTTTTTGAGCAGTGTATTTCAAATATACCAGTCGTGAAGAATATAAGAAATGTCACAATACATTTGCACTCTTGCACCTTATACATAAAGAATGGCAAAACTTACAATCAAAGCTCTCCAAGGCACACAGTGGTTGCAAGAAGGAAAAAGCTTGCTGAATCACCCTTAAGACCAACCACCATTTTGAATGATATATGAAGTCACATGACCTATAGGAAAAGTCACATGACCTGTAACGCTTCGGCACGGCATTATTACAGAATGGGTATTGCATTTGCACTCCCACATTAAGTATTCAGTATGATGTTCTGCACTGTTAAAAATGTGAACAATTATGATTAACTTAAATTCTTCATAATCTGCATCAACTGCTTTAAGCTGTGTCTGCAAGCCCCATTGTTCTATTGAGATAAATGTTATTGTTGTTTCTTTGTTGTTGTTCGTTTCTAATGTAGCGATTTTAATTTATCACCTACAGTTCTGCTGATGGTTTTGTATCTGCAAGCATTTTCTAGTAACGTCATTATTTTAGTCTACATCAAGTTCTTTTGCATAACTGTTTCCCAAGCAAGGCTGAGTACTTTTAAGGAACTGGCAATATTCCAGCGTTCAGCAATATACCATCCATTTTCAGTTTTGAAGACGGTGAATCCTAAAAAAAAATTTCCTCTTATACTTTTTAATGTGTGCTTCATGATAGAAGCAGCTTTTTGGCTTGTATACTGACATTTCTTTTATTGGTTTGAGTAGCAATTACCAAAGAGACATTAAATTCATTAGGAAGCAATAATAAATGCTGTCATTATAGGCATTAGATAAACCTGCAATTGATAATACTGCACTTACAATCTCCAAAGTTAATTAGCTGATGTTATATCATTGTGGTAATACATAATAGTATTAGAGTTTTGAGTATTATTTAATCAGCCCTCCAGTATAGTGAGTTGTTGGGCTTGTAGAGCCAGTACAATACTCTCAAACTAAATAATCAATTTTTAGAGCACTCTTGCCTCTTAAATCACAATTTTATTATTATTATTTTTTTTTTTACTTTTCTAATTTAGTTACTCTAATGCTGTGTTTTGAAGATCATGGTGAATTTAATTAATTTCCTATTCCTTCAGTAATCCTATCTAAAATGTTTATCTTTTCACTCAGTCATCGGTCAGGTGTTATCATATACTGCGGTGAATATATACAAGAAAAAAAGGGGTGTACTGACTAATTTTGGAAACTGGAACTAATTCAAATTATCACTCATTTTTTATCTTAATTCCAAGTAATCTCTATAAATGCACTTCAGAAATGAAAATATTGCTTTGGGTGCTATTGAGTGTGGTAGGTAAATATTGAATTATTTCTGGAATCATTGCAGGTAGGAATTAATTCTGTCCTCTGCACAGTTTACAGCTTTATGTCCCTTCTTTTTTGTTTTACAATTTAACAAGGATTAGAATTCCATTCTGCACTAAAGCAGTGGGGTCTGTTCAGTGTCAGTCAATCAAAAGCTGCTTTACCTGGCATGAGTTCGGCATCTCAATAAAGGGACGTTTCAGAATAAAAGCATGTTGATTTAGGGAGGCTCCACAGTGCCTGTTAAAATTGATAATTTGGATTTTTTTTCATGTTCTTATTTGTTAAGCAGGTAAAAACATTCGGTTTGTATCTTACAGACTAAACTGGGACAAGAATCAGAAGATACAGGGGTTACTCCAGGACCCAGAGTGAGAACCATTGGAGGAAAGTGTGGTTATATATGAAATTGCATCAGGTGCTGTGGTTTATCAGAGAGGATATTGTTATATGGGTCGACATTACTTTGTTTATCCCGTAGTATCACAAAATGCCATTTGATCATGTTTCATGGATGGCCTTATCAAAAACTTACAACAGGTATCTAAATATGATCTTGAGAATATCAAATACTGCCTGCCATACAGATTGTGGTTTGCAGAGCACCATAGTCTGATGCCGAAATGAAGGCATTTGATGAGTGAAAATCATGTTCAAGCATTATAATAATACTATTATATTCAAACCCAGTGTGCTTTGTATTGATAAGAACAGTAACCAAATTATGTTATTTGTGTTTTTAAGGCATTAAACAATGCATAATACCCAATTGGGTAACACTTTATAATAAGGTGCTGCTTATTAATGTGCTATTCATTATTTATTATTATTTAATATGTGTTTATTACATATGTATATGACATAAACAATGTATTACAAGATTGTTATAAACCAGTAATAGCAACATGTGGAATGGCCATTCCACATATTGCTATACCTGAGTTCTAACTAATTTATAATGCATATATTAAACATTTATAAATAATCAATAACACATTAATAAGCAGCACCTTGTTATGAAGTGTTACCATTTGGTTGGGAAATCACAAAAATAAATATTTATTTTTGGTTTTAATTAACACATTTGTTTAATTGTAGTATGGTATGAAGTGCAAATATGAGTAAGCTATGCATTTGTTTGGTGCAAGTCAAGTGAATGACAGACTGCACTTGGACGTAAAAAAGGTGAATGCCCTAAATATGTTGAAAGCTGCATGAAAATAAAAACCAAAACAACAAAAACACAAACAAACAAAAACAAACAAACACTGGTCTTCAGATATCAGTACCTTGAAAATAAAAGTATAAAAAATATCACTGGATGCCTGGGAGGTAGGTTGGTAGGTGTTTATTATATATTATATACCCTTTCAAAACAAGTAAGCTGTTTTTGCATGGAACATTCAGACAAATGCTAATCCCCAGGCACATCGTTTTCAGCCACAAAACAATTATATATTTCTATAGATAGATACAACATGTAAAGGCCATAGGCACATAAACACTGTCCTTCACACAGTGCCTCAAGGTTGTTGCTACGTACATTTCACAAGTTGAAGCATCTCTTTGACAGAACACCAACACGTAAGCCTGTGTGCTTCCATTGGCTGGGATTCAACGGGGTAATATTTAAAAAGCAACCGAGGGGTTCAAATCTAAGTGTGATATATGAAGCTTCTAATTGTTGCACCCCATGCACTTAAATGTCTCCTGGCATCTGATTATCTTATCATATACAGGGGCAAGTTAGACCTCACTAACATCTCCAAGTGTGATTTTTTGCATATCAGTGTTTTTGCATATCTAGAATGAACAGCAGTAAAGTGGAAAGTTATACCTGCTTCAACTCAGCCTTAGTGAGGAATAAATTATATAAAACAGAGACAGCAGCATCCAACTTTAAAGACACTGCTAAGTTAAACCTCGACAGGTGGCAATCTTAGCAGTTGTGCACTGTCAGGACTTATAAAAAAATTAATCTGTAGATAAAAATAATAGTTTTGCAAGAGCTGTAGCTTGAATTTGGAGGAAGTGACTCTCATTCTTCGTTCTGTGTGCATTGCGTGTAATTTAGCATGTTAATAATTCTCATCTGCAATTTACATATTCATATCAATTAAAAAGTGGGGCAGCCTACTGACAGAAGGTGAATGTAAGATTTGTGAGAAAAAACAAATCAATCAATTGCTCTTATTTTTTTACCACTGCGATAAGTGAACCATGCTCATTTCAGGTCATATGGCTAACCATGAAAGACAACATACAAAGACAACATTATGACCACTGACAGGTGAAGTGAATAACACTGATAATCTCGTTATCATGGCACCTGTCAGTGGGTGGGATATATTAGGCAGCAAGTGAACATTTTGTCCTCAAAGTTGATGTGTTAGAAGCAGGAAAAATGGGCAGCGTAAGGATCTGAGCGACTTTGACAAGGGCCAAATTGTTATGCCTAGACGACTGGGTCAGAGCATCTCCAAAACTGCAGCTCTTGTGGGGTGTTCCCGGTCTGCAGTGGTCAGTACCTATCAAAAGTGGTCCAAGGAAGGAAAAGCAGTGAACCGCCGACAGGGTCATGGGCGGCCAAGGTTCATTGATGCCCGTGGGGAGCGAAGGCTGGCCCATGTGGTCCGATCCAACAGACGAGCTACTGTAGCTCAAATTGCTGAAAAAGAATGTTGGTTCTGATAGAAAGGTGTCAGAACACACAGTGCATCGCAGTTTGTTGCGTATGGGGCTGCGTAGCTGCAGACCAGTCAGGGTGCCCATGCTGACCCCTGTCCACTGCCAAAAGCGCCTACAATGGGCATGTGAGCATCAGAACTGGAGCATGGAGCAATGGAAGAAGCTGGCCTGGTCTGATGAATCATGAGTTCAAGGTGTTGACTTGGCCTCCAAATTCCCCAGATCTCAGTCCAATTGAGCATCTGTGGGATGTGCTGGACAAACAAGTCCGATCCATGGAGGCCCCACCTCGCAACTTACAGGACTTAAAGGATCTGCTGCTAATGTCTTGGTGCCAGATACCACAGCACACCTTCAGAGGTCTAGTGGAGTCCATTCCTCGACGGGTCAGGGCTATTTTGGCTGTTAAAGGGGGACCTATATTAGGCAGGTGGTCATAATGTTATGGCTTATCGGTACATATTATAATATATATATATACATATTATAAGTAAATATAATTACATACATTATATTTTTCCTATTGAATTCCAGATACTATATTATTTATTCAGCTTTGTATGTAGGCTGCTGGATCTCTATTTATAGCTGTTGTTATGTATTGGAAAAATGCAATTGTCTACAACACCTTCTCTGGCTGTCCAAAAAGCAGACTTAGACATTCAGACTCTTCTACTAAAGAATTATCAGGAATTATACCCCCCATCCCGCAACTTAATTTGCAGAAAGTGTAGAACTCCCCAGATGCAATTGTCTGTGTAGACCTCTATGTGTAACCCCGGGAAGTGTGTTAGGGACAGGGTCTGTATAGCCACTAGTGCTCTTATGACAGTTTTTGTTGTGGTTCATATATACAGTACTTTGCAAAAGTTTTAGGCTGGTGTGAAAAAATGCTGTAAAGTAAGAATGCTTTCAAAAATAGACATGTTCATAGATTATATTTATCAATTTACCATCACTTCCAGGACTCCTTGTTCTTCTTTACGCTGAAAATAGTTCTTAATGACTGTCGCTGTATGTTTGGGGTCGTTTCATGCTGCAGAATAAATTTGGGGCCGATCAGATGCCTCCCTGATGGTATTGCATGATGGATAAGTATCTGCCTGTACTTCTCAGCATTGAGGAGACCATTAATTCTGACCAAATCCCCAACTCCATTTGCAGAAATGCAGCCCCAAACTTGCAAGGAACCTCCACCACGCTTCACTGTTGCCTGCAGACACTCATTCGTGTACTGCTCTCCAGCCATTCGGCAAACAAACTGCCTTCTGCTACAGCCAAATATTTAGAATTTTGACTCATCAGTCAGTACTTGTGATTTCATGCATAGTTGAATCGCTTGGCCTTGTTTCCACGTCGGAGGTATGACTTTTTGGCTGCAAGTCTTCCATGACTTCTCTGGACAGTAGATGGGTGTACCAGGGTCCCACTGTTTTCTGCCAATTCTCAGCTGATGGCACTGCTGGACATCTTCCGATTGCGAAGGGAAGTAAGCATGATGTGCCTTTCATCTGCTGCAGTAAGTTTCCTTGGCTGACTACTGCATCTACGGTCCTCAACGTTGTCCATTTTTTTTGTGCTTCTTCAAAAGCGCTTGGACAGCACATCTGGAAACCCCTGTCTGCCTTGAAATTCCTGCCTGGGAGAGACCTTGCTGATGCAGTATGACTACCTTGTATCTTGTTGCTGTGCTCAGTCTTGCCATGGTGTATGACTTTTGACAGTAAACTGTCTTCAGCAACCTCACCTTGTTAGCTGAGTTTGGCTGTTCCTCACCCAGTTTTATTTCTCCTACACAGCTGTTTCTGTTTCAGTTAATGATTGTGTTTCAACCTACATATTGAACTGATGATCATTATCACCTGTTTGGTATAATTGTTTAATCATATACCTGACTATATGCCTACAAAATCCCTGACTTTGTGCAAGTGTACCTAGAAGAATTGATGCTGTTTTGAAGGCAAAGGGTGGTTACACCAAATATGGATTTGATGTCGATTTTTCTTCTCATTTTGCATTTAGTTAATTGATAAATATAATCTATTAACATGTCTAGTTTTAAAAGCTGTCTATTTTTAAAAGCATTCTTACAGCATTTTTTCACACCTGCCTAAAATGTTTGCACAGTACTGTATATCTTTGCTGCCTACATACTAGCATATTACTTTGTAATGTGTCAGGGGTTTGAACTGTAAATATAGTGGAACCATTTGTTCATTTGTGTAGTTCTTGTTCCAGGATGGGAGTTTTTTTATGTCTTCTGGCTTGCTGTGTGCATGTGAAGTGTGCGAGGGTGCAATGAAGCTATTCCGGGTCCCTCTTCCAATTTGTGTACTTGGCTCGAATGTGAGATATCCAGCTGCACAGAGTTTGGCGCTGGATAAAAGAGCAAATGGGTTGGGGGCTTGTTTGACTGAAAATAGATAGCACACTGCAAAGATGTGAGAAGAAAAGCTGTTTGCCTTGCCATGCATTGCTTGTGAAAGTGTTGGGTCAACATGTGCTTTGTTGCAGTCTTTTAATAAAGTCTGGGCAGCAATTCCACTTATTTCCACTCCAGCACACAGCACACATACCTTTTTATTATACACAGAACCCCAAAACACTACAGTATTGTATTTAATACAGGATAAATAATAAAGGCATAATTGAGGTCCCCAAAGTCACAGTCTCCAGCTCGTTATTTATGATAAGACTAATGATCAAAATATGTTAACAAGTAGATTATATATTTCCATATGCTGGTTTTTAAGGTACATTAGAGCCTCATATAGTCCAGAGACACATTAAATCATGCAAACTGACTTAGGATTGTAAGCATTCTCTCTTCGTATCTATTTGAGAAAGAGAATAATAGAATATCTTCCAAAAGCAGATGGGAAAACATTCCCTACTGACTGTACTCTCACATCACATGTTAACAATAGAGTGCTTTTAATGTGTTGAGTGAGAACATTGAAGTTTAGTGGTCTGTCACAGCTGACCTGCTAGTGTTTGATACAAGTCAACAGAAAGCAGCCCAGCAGTCCCCGAGTGATGGAGGAAAATGATGCACATGTACCCACCATCTATCCTGAAAATGCTACTGTGAGATAATGCATTCAGGTTAGGCACAGTAGTGTTTTGAAATATTAATAACTGCATTTTGTAATACTGATGATTGCTACTTCTTAAATGGTAACCTACACTGGAGCTTATAGTGGAAAGCTGCTGAGAGCTGTTGTTTTGCTTTATGATGTAAGCCTAATTATGATACATTGTAGAGGTGATAACATTGCAAAAGGTGAAACAATATGAGAATACACAATCATTGCCATATAACCGAATAATTATTCATGCCTCCTCCGCAGGGATAATAAATGTGTACATTGATTCAGTCCTGGATATAGTCATTTCTGCACTTGCATTAAGTGGAAGCATACCATCTGTATAGAGCACTGAAGCAATCCTGAACCTGTTTGTTCTCAGCTTGACAGAAAACAGTACATTTCTGACATAATACGGATAGCAAGAATCACAATATAGAATACATTTAATCACACATTGCAATGATAAACAACAAATAAAATGGCAAAACGTTTTATGACAGGAGCACAGTAAATGCACACATAAGGGAGGTAAGCAAAACAGAATAGTGAACAGCATAGACCCTGAAGAGTAAACTTGAGAGGCAGAATGAGAGAATCGCATGTAGATGAGAACAACATACACAAGATAGCATACATGCATAGCAGTAGAATTTAACATCAAGTATGTTTTACAAATCAAAACACCTCTAGCAAACAATATCATTAGCAATACAGTTATGTTACAACTGTGCATGCAAGGCACAATTATACCTCATAAGGTAGACTTTAATATATAAAATACTTAGCAATGCTCAAAGTAATTTTATAAAAAGCAGATAAAGATCATATCTGCAGTAGTAGCATTCAAAAAGGGTCAAGTGATACTGGTGGTCCTACAGTGCCTTGCGAAAGTATTCACCCCCTTTGGCATTTTTCCTATTTTGTTGCCTTACAACCTGGAATTAAAATAGATTTTTGGGGGGTTTGTATCATTTGATTTACACAACATGCCTACCACTTTGAAGATGCAAAATGTTTTATTATGAAACAAACAAGAAATAAGACAAAAAAAACGGAAAACTTGAGTGTGCATAACTATTCACTACCCCAAAAGTCAATACTTTGTAGAGTCACCTTTTGCAGCAATTACAGCTGCAAGTCTCTTGGGGTACATCTCTATAAGCTTGGCACATCTAGCTACTGGAATTTGTGCCCATTCTTCAAGGCAAAACTGCTCCAGCTCCTTCAAGTTGGATGGGTTCCGCTGGTGTACAGCAATCTTTAAGTCATACCACAGATTCTCAATTGGATTAAGGTCTGGGCTTTGACTAGGTCATTCCAAGACATTAAAATGTTTCACCTTAAACCACTTGAGTGTTGGTTTAGTAGTATGCTTAGGGTCCTTGTCCTGCTGGAAAGTGAACCTCTGTCCTAGTCTCAAATCTCTGGAAGACTGAAACAGGCTTCCCTTAAGAATTTCCCTGTATTTAGCGCATCATTCCTTCAATTCTGACCAGTTTCCCAGACCCTGCCGATGATAAACATCCTCACAGCATGATGCTGCCACCACCATGCTTCACTGTGGGGATGGTGTTCTCGGGGTGATGAGAGGTGTTGGGTTTGCGCCAGACATAGCGTTGTCCTTGATGGCCAAAAAGCTCAATTTTAGTCTTATCTGACCAGAGTACCTTCTTCCATATGTTTGGGGAGTCTCCCACATTGCCTTTTGGCAAACAGCAAACATGTTTGCTTATTTTTTCTTTAAGCAATGGCTTTTTTCTGGCCACTCTTCCATAAAGCCCAGCTCTATGGAGTGTACGGCTTAAAGTGGTCCTATGGACAGATACTCCAATCTCCACTGTGGAGCTTTGCAGTTCTTTCAGGGTTATCTTTGGTCTCTTTTTTGCCTCTCTGATTTGCCCTCCTTGCCTGGTCCGTGAGTTGTGGTGGGCGGCCCTCTCTTGGCAGGTTTGTTGCGGTGCTGTATTCTTTCCATTTTTTAATAATGGATTTAATGGTGCTCCGTGGGATGTTCAAAGTTTTGGATATTTTTGTATAACCCAACCCTGATCTGTACTTCTCCACAACTTTCTATATGACCTGTTTGGAGATTTCCTTGGTCTTCATGGTGCTGCTTGCTTGGTGGTGCCCCTTGCTCAGTGGTGTTGCAGACTCTGGGGCCTTTTGGAACAGGTGTACATATAGTGAGATCATGTGACAGATCATGTGACACTTAGAATGCACACAGGTGGACTTTATTTAACAAATTATGTGACTGAAGGTAATTGGTTGCACCAGATCTTATTTAGGGGCTTCAAAGCAAAGGGGGTGAATACATATGCACGCACCACTTTTCTGTTTTTTTAATTTTAATATTATTTTTTAAAACAAGTTATTTTTTCATTTCACTTCACCAATTTGGACTATTTTGTGTAGGTCCATTATATGAAATCCAAATAAAAATCCATTTAAATTACAGGTTGTAATGCAACAAAATAGGAAAAATGACAAGGGGGATGAATACTTTTGCAAGGCACTGTATACTTTTACAAAGCTTTTCTGAGATTTGGCACCAAATTCAGCATCCACAGTATATCATCCTCACTGCAGTATCATGGGAGTTACAGCAGTCAAAGGCTAGAATTAAAGCATTCATTACATGTAATTACAAACAAACCATGAGATTAAAAGACTAAAATATACTATCAACCTAATTACATTAAATAAACTGCATTTTGCTACCATTATAATTATTTTTATTATTAATAGTATTTATTTCTTAGCAGATGCCAAGTCTCTCACTGATAAAGCTTCATTTTCTTCAGTGTCACCTCTCTCAGACTCTGAACTTTCCTCCTAGGTCACAAACCCACAACATATGCCCTGGACCATCTTCCCACTCGCCTCCTCCGAGCGACTGCTCCTGATCTACTCCCCTTCATCTCCTCCCTCCTCAACTCTTCCCTCCTCTCTGGCTGTTTCCCCTCTGCATTTAAACAAGCTGCTGTCATCCCACTCCTCAAGAAACCAACCCTTTACCCACCTCTCCTCAGAACTACCGCCCTGTCTCCCTACTCCCCTTCCTCTCAAAGACCCTCGAGCGTGCTGTCCAACATCAGCTATCTGCACTTCTATGCTATCACTCAGTTCTTGATCCTCTGCAATCCGGCTTCTGCACAGCTCACTCCACTGAGACGGCTCTCCTGGCAGTCACTGACTCCCTAAGCTGTGCTTGGGCGGCCCCCCTCTCCTCACTCCTCACCCTCCTTGATCTCTCTGCAGCATTTGACACTCCATCGATCACGCCATCCTCCTCTCCTTCCTCACTGACCTTGGAATCTCTGGGACTGCTCTCACCTGGTTCTTCTCCTACCTCAGCGACCGGACCTACCAAGTAACATGGCGAGGTTCCTCATCCACCCCCCAACCTCCCCTTACAGGCGTTCCCCAAGGCTCCATCCTGGGCCCCTTCCTGTTCTCTCTCTACACTCGCTCCCTGGGCCCCCTCATCACATCCCATGGTTTCTCTTACCAATTTTACGCAGATGATCCCCAGATTTTCCTGTCTTTTCCCTCTTCTGACCCTCTCATCCCCTCTCGCATCTCTTCCTGTTTGTCTCCTATCTCTGCCTGGATGCACTCTCACCACCTCAAGCTCAGCCTCTCCAAATCTGATCTCCTCTTTTTTTCCCCCTCTTCCTCACATTCTGCTGACCTCTCCATCTCAATCCCCTTGGAATCTTCAGCACTCTCTCCCTCTTCTTCCATTAAGAATCTAGGAGTCACCCTCAATCCTGCACTCTCCTACACTCAGCACATCACTACACTGACATCTGCCGATTCTTCCTGAGCAACATACGCCGAATCCGACCCTTCCTGACCAACTACTCAACTGCTCATCCAGTCCCTGGTCCTCTCCCACCTGGACTACAGCAACTCCATCCTGTCCGGCCTGCCTGCAACTACTAACCACCCGCTCCAGCTCATCCAGAACTCTGCGGCTCGTCTGGTATTTTCTCTGCCCCGATTCACACACACTACTCCACTGCTCTGCTACCTCCAATGGCTCCCGATACCAGCACGCATTCAGTTCAAGACATTGACCCTCACCTACCGCTGTCTCGACTGCACTGCACCGAGTTACCTGCAGAGCCTCATCTCTCCATACATCCCCTCTAGAACACTGCACTCTTCTGGTGCCAGAAGACTAACTCTGCCTCCTCTCCACTCTCCTTCCTCCAGAGCCGCTCCTTTTCATTCCTGGCCCCTAAGTGGTGGAACGACCTTCCCAATGAAGTCAAAACAGCAGAGTCCCTGACCTCCTTCTGGAGATTACTCAAGACACATAATTTCAGACAGTACTTGTAATTTACTAATTTACTCTCCTGTAAGATTGCACTTATACAACATTTTGTCATACTTCTTGCTTTGCCTTACTAGTGCTCGTATTGTTTATTTTGATTTCCAATATGCTCCCTTTCCCTTGGCCCTTGACTGTGACTTAACATCTTGGCTGCACTTATCAGCTTTTACAATGATGTAAAACCTTATTTATTGTTTACTGTATATCTTGTATACACTTCTGTAAATTGGAATTTGTAAAATGTATTATGCCTTGAACTGCAGTTTGTATTGCTCTTATATTTTATTAGTCGCCATGGACAAGGGCATCTGCTAATGAATAAATAATAATAATAATAATAATAGATGTGTCTTGAATAATCGCCAGAAGGTGGTCAGGGTCCTGAGTAGGAAGGTCATTCCACCAGTTAGGGGCCAGGCATGAAAAGGAGAGGGCTCTGGAGGAAGGTGAGTGGAGAGGAGGCAAGTTAATCTTCTGGCGCAGGAAGACCGATGCGGTCTGGAGGGTATGTACAGAGAGATCAGGGTCTGAAGGGAGCTCGGTGCAGTCTGGTCGAGACAATGGTAGGTGAGGGTCAATATCTTGAACTGGATCGTGGAGCTAGTTGAGGGTGTGAAGCAGTGGAGTAGATTGTACAAATCAGGGCAGAGAGAATACCAGACGAGCTGCAGAGTTCTGGATGAACTGGAGCAGGTGGGTAGTAGTTGCAGTAGTCCAAGTGGGAGCACCTGATCCTCGCGATTCTACATGCATCAATGCACCTAGTAGAATACATTTTTATGCAATTGAGGCAAATGGTGGCCGCTCCTGTAGCTCCTGGAAACAAAGGCATATGCATTGGGCCTTCACGATATAGCCCCCCATTGCAGTCTATGGAACAACTACCACAAATCCCCACTAGTAGCATAAAAACACTGCTTTATTCTATGCTTTCCCGGCCCCCTAGAAGCTGGCATTCATTTGCTTCAGCCTTACATCTCGTAGCTTCTAAGTGTGCAAACGGCATTGTTACGTGCCTTACATATCTGAGTACGTGTACTGGCATGTGCTCTGTGTTCTGTTGTTCTTCCTATCCCTATTGTAAGCAGGTGTCCGGCTGTGATTGGTTCACATCCCCGTCATTCAAACACTGCCGTTCCGACTACTGTTTAAATGCCCATCATTTCTCCATTTCGAGAGAGCCAACAGATCGCAACGCCTGTGCCTTTGTTTAGAATTGTGACAGAATGCAAATTAAATAAAAATCTAAACAAAATGTGTTAAATCCCCACCCGAGCACTCAGGTATTCCACTTCACACAATTTTAAATAAAAGTGTTTGCACACTAGATTGTAAGAAATCCAACTTGTAAGAAAACCACTGGACCACATGGAATCAATAAGATGTGTATTACATAATGACTATAAAATAATATAGAGAAACAGGTGATGGAGATAGAGAGGATCCCCGGACTCAGCGAAGTTTGAGCTCCTAAAAAAAGTAATTTATTGGTTGAGACCTCAAAACCAAACAAAGAAAAAATCTATATATGTGAATAATTGAAAGAGTCAATGAATATTAATTCAATGCTGATTAATATGAAAGTCTAACTGATTATATTGGCTGCTGAAAAATCAACAATATAGCTAACGAGTACATATTTCATACCCTATGGTACAATTCCACCTCAACAATTCTGTAACCTTGTGCATGACTCTCAGAAACAGTAGGAAGATTTGTTATCAATGTAACCATGTTACCTCATCCCCTGGAAGTTTCAAGCCAAGATAAATAAAATGTTTAGAGAATGAAAGGCGGATACATACAGGGCCTGCATAAGCCAAATTGAATTAATTTGGATAAGTTCAATATAGTTGCTGATCAATACAAGAAATTCTCACACCATCCTACTGTGAAATAAATACAAGAAGGTACAACTAAAAAGTCAAACTATAAAGAGAAGACAGAAAGGGAGAACAACCAATCATTTCAGCAGTGGAAGAGATGTATCTGAGATAAAACTTGTAAAAAAAATCATTATGAAATACTGTTATAAATTAAGAACATGTATATGGTAATATATGCAAGCTAAGCAGAAACCATAATATGTGCCTCTGGAAACACCTAATCCTTCCACAAATAGAAGGATTTGCATAACAGAAGCTTATAAAAGACTGAATCAGTCCACTTTTAATTAAGGCCACTTATTATTGTACAATTTTCACATGGACCTTGGAATACAACAGTAACTGATTGAGGTAAAACAACTTGATGAATATACATCAGTAAAAAGAGAATGTTTTTAAAGCAATAACAAAATATATAAAAGACTGCAAGTTTACAGTCCAATAAGTGGTGGAGTTGTACCTTCATCAGAAGTTTATATATATATATATATATATATATATATATATATATATATATACACCGATCAGCCATAACATTATGACCACCTGCCTAATATTGTGTAGGTCCCCCTTTTGCCACCAAAACAGCCCTGACCTGTCGAGGCATGGACTCCACTAGACCTCTGAAGGTGTGCTGTGGTATCTGGCACCAAGACATTAGCAGCAGATCCTTTAAGTTGCGAGGTGGGGCCTCCATGGATCAGACTTCATTGTCCAGCACATCCCATAGATGCTCAATTGGATTGAGATCTGGGGAATTTGTAGGCCAAGTCAACACCTTGGACTCGTGATTCATCAGACCAGGCCACCTTCTTCCATTGCTCCGTGCTCCAGTTCTGATGCTCACATGCCCATTGTAGGCGCTTTCGGCAGTGGAGAGGGGTCAGCATGGGCACCCTGACCGGTTTGCAGCTACGCAGCCCCATACGCAACAAACTGTAATGCACTGTGTGTTTGGACACCTTTCTATCAGAACCAGCATTCACTTTTTCAGGAATTTGAGCTACAGTAGCTTGTCTGTTGGATTGGACCAAACGGGCCAGCCTTCGCTCCCCACGTGCATCAATGAGCCTTGGCCGCCCATGACCCTGTTCACCGCTTTTCCTTTCTTGGACCACTTTTGATAGGTACTGACCACTGCAGACTGGGAACACCCGACAAGAGCTGCAGTTTTGGAGATGCTCTAACCCAGTCATCTAACCATCACAATTTGGTATATTGGTATATGCATAAAGCATAGGATGAACAAATTATATATATATATATATATATATATATATATATATATATAAAGGAATGGTGGTATAGCAGTTGTACAGGTTTTCCTTGGTTTAGATACCATTCCTGTTGTGCTGCACTGCGATTAACGTATTTATGGTATGGTGTATTACCTTTCTGTGACATGAGACCTACAACACATGCATTGCTTTAGAAATATAACTGGAATGATAACATATTTATATAATCCTACATAGTTTATATAATACTGACCGGGCACTCTCCCTTATTTTAAGAACATTAGAAAGTTTACAATCGAGAGGAAGCCATTTGACCCATCGTGCTCGTTTGGTGTCCATTTATAACTAAGTGATCCAAGGATCCTATCTAGTCTGTTTTTAAATGTTTAAATGGAAGAAAATGTTGTATAGCGCATACAAAAGGGATGGTGATGAAACAAAATACATAGAATATGTTGAGCTGCAAAGAGGTCTTAAAAAAGGGATCAGGAAAGCAAAGAGGGAAATAGAAAGAAACATAGCTCTTGGAGCTAAAACCAATGCAAAGAGCTTTTTTCAATATTACAACAGGAATAAAGGAGGAGGTGAAACAGATAAAGGGCAAAAATTGAGGTATCTTGGAAAGATGTGGCAAATATTCTAAATGAGTATTTCACAGAGGTTTTTACAAAATAAAAAACAGGTAACATGCCACAGGTTGACAATCAGTCCAGTCAAACTCTAAGAGAGATCAGGATAAATGAGGAGGAGGTACTAAAGGGACTAGCAGAATTAAAAACAAACAAATCACCTGGGCCAGATGGGATATTTCCAACAGTACTTAAAGAAATGAGGCAAATTATTTATAGGCCGCTAACTCGATTATTCCAAATGACACTTAGAACAGGGGATGTGCCAACTGACTGGAAGACAGCAAATGTCATACATACATACATGTCATAATGTGGGGAAGCAATAAAAAAGGCAAACAGGATGTTAGGATATATTGTCAATAGTGTAGAATTTAAATCAAGGGCAGTAATGTTCAGACTGTACAATGCACTAGTTAGAGCTCATCTGGATACTGTGTACAGTTCTGGGCTCCACACTTCAAGAAAGATATCGCTGCTCTAGAGGCAGTTCAGAGGAGAGCAACCAGACTTATTCCAGGTCTGAAGGGAATGTCCTACTGAGAGACTGAGGGACCTGAACCTTTTCACCCTGGAACAGAGGAGACTACGTGGGGACTTGATTCAAGTCTTCAATATCAAAAAATACATCGAACACATTAAACCAGAGGAGCTTTTCCAGATCAGCAGGGACACATGCACCCGGGGACACAAATGGAAATTGGGCTTCAAGGCATTCAAGACAGAAATCAGGAGACACTTCTTCACACAGAGTTGTCACAATCTGGAACAAACTCCCCAGTGATGTGGTTGAAGCTGAAAAATTGGGAACATTTAGAACATAAGAACATAAGAACATAAGAAAGTTTACAAACGAGAGGGGGTCATTCGACCCATCGTGCTCGTTTGGTGTTTATTAATATCTAAGTGATCCAAGGATCCTATCCAGACTATTTTTAAATGTTCCCAAACTTTCAGCTTCAACCACATCGTTGGGTAGTTTATTCCAGATTGTGACTACTCTCTGTGTAAAGAAGTGTGAAAAAGCAAAGGCTCTAGTACTGATCCCTGTGGAACTCCACTAACAACCTCACTCCAGTTAGAAGTGACTCCTCTGATCGACACCCTCTGTTTCCTATACATCAACCAGTTCATAATCCATCTACTTACATTACCCTGAATGCCTACAGCTTCCAATTTGAGGATCAGTCTTTGGTGTGAAACCTTATCAAAAGCTTTTTGTAAATCTAAGTATATCATATCATATGCTTTCACATGATCTACAGCTGCAGTTGCATGTTCAAAAAATTCAAATAAATTAGTAAGACATGATCTGTCTCATCTAAACCCATGTTGACTATCTCCAAGAATATGGTTTTCATTAAGATGCTCCTCGATTGTCTGTTTAATATTTTTTTCCAACATTTTACAGGTGATGCAGGTGAGACTGATTGGTCTGTAATTTCCTGGCTCAGTTTTGTCCCCTTTCTTGTGGATTGGTATGACATTTGCCATCTTCCAGTCAGTTGACACATCCCCTGTTCTAAGTGTCTTTTGGAATATTTTAGTTAGTGGCCTATAAATAATTTGCCTCATTTCTTTAAGTACTTTTGGAAATATATCATCTGGCACAGGTGATTTGTTTGTTTTTAATTCTGCTAGTCCCTTTAGTACCTCCTCCTCATTTATCTTGATCTCTCTTAGGGTTTGACTGGACTGATTGTTAACCTGTGGCATGTTACAGTGAGGGAAAAAAGTATTTGATCCCCTGCTGATTTTGTACATTTGCCCACTGAAAAAGAAATGATCAGTCTATAATTTTAATGGTAGGTGTATTTTAATAGTGAGAGACAGAATAACAGCAAAAAAATCCAGAAAAACGCATTTCACAAAAGTTATAAATTGATTTGCATGTTAATGAGGGAAATAAGTATTTGATCCCCTATCAATCAACAAGATTTCTGGCTCCCAGGTGTCTTTTATACAGGTAACGAGCTGAGATTAGGAGCACTCTCTTAAAGGGAGTGCTCCTAATCTCAGCTCGTTACCTGTATAAAAGACACTTGTCCACAGAAGCAATCAATCAATCAGATTCCAAACTCTCCACCATGGCCAAGACCAAAGAGCTGTCCAAGGATGTCAGGGACAAGATTGTAGACCTACACAAGGCTGGAATGGGCTACAAGACCATCGCCAAGCAGCTTGGTGAGAAGGTGACAACAGTTGGTGCGATTATTCGCAAATGGAAGAAACACAAAATAACTGTCAGTCTCCCTCAGTCTGGGGCTCCATGCAAGATTTCACCTTGTGGAGTTTCAATGATCATGAGAACGGTGAGGAATCAGCCCAGAACTACACGGGAGGATCTTGTTAATGATCTCAAGGCAGCTGGGACCATAGTCACCAAGAAAACAATTGGTAACACACTACGCCGTGAAGGACTGAAATCCTGCAGCGCCCGCAAGGTCCCCCTGCTCAAGAAAGCACATGTACAGGCCCGTCTGAAGTTTGCCAACATCTGAATGATTCAGAGGAGAACTGGGTGAAAGTGTTGTGGTCAGATGAGACCAAAATTGAGCTCTTTGGCATCAACTCAACTCGCCGTGTTTGGAGGAGGAGGAATGACCCCAAGAACATCATCCCCCCCGTCAACATGGAGGTGGAAACATTATGCTTTGGGGGTGTTTTTCTGCTAAGGGGACAGGACAACTCCACCGCATCAAAGGGACAATGGATGGGGCCGTGTACCATCAAATCTTGGGTGAGAACCTCCTTCCCTCAGCCAGTGCATTGAAAATGGGTCGTGGATGGGTATTCCAGCATGACAATGACCCAAAACACACAGCCAAGGCAACAAAGGAGTGGCTCAAGAAGAAGCACATTAAGGTCCTGGAGTGGCCTAGCCAGTCTCCAGACCTTAATCCCATTGAAAATCTGTTGAGGAAGCTGAAGGTTCAAGTTGCCAAACGTCAGCCTCGAAACCTTAATGACTTGGAGAGGATCTGCAAAGAGGAGTGGGACAAAATCCCTCCTGAGATGTGTGCAAACCTAATGGCCAACTACAAGAAACGTCTGACCTCTGTGATTGCCAGCAAGGGTTTTGCCACCAAGTACTAAGTCGAAGGGGTCAAATACTTATTTCCCTCATTAACATGCAAATCAATGTATAACTTTTTTGAAATGCGTTTTTCTGGATTTTTTTGTTGTTATTCTGTCTCTCACTGTTTAAAATACACCTACCATTAAAATTATAGACTGATCATTTCTTTGTCAGTGGGCAAACGTACAAAATCAGCAGGGAATCAAATACTTTTTTCTTCACTGTATCTGTTTTGTCTTTTGTAAAAACCTCTGTGAAATACTCATTTAGAACATTTGCCACATCGTGTTAATTTTCGAGGACACTCCAATGTTTTGCCCTTTATCTGTTTCACTTCCTCCTTTATTGACTTGCTGTTGTAGTATTGAAAAAATCTCTTTGCATTAGTTTTAGGTCCAAGAGCTATGTTTATTTCTATTTCCCTCTTTGTCTTCCTGATCCCTTTCTTAACATCTCTTTGCAGTTCAACACATTCTTTGTATTTTGTTTTGTCTCTATCCCTTTTGTATGTGCTATACAACATTTTATTTCTCTTGATATTTTTTGCATACTTCTATTAAACCATTTAGCCAATTGTTTTTTAGATCTCAATTTGCTAAGTTTTGGTATAAATTTCTCCTGAGCCTCAAGTAGTATATTCTTAAAATATAACCATCAATTTTCAACTGAATCTGTATCCAGTGTGTTCCAGTTTATCTCTTCTAAGTGCCGCCTCATACCTTCAGGGTTTGGTTTTCTAAAATTATAGCCAATGTTTTAGACTCGGTCCTTGTTTTTTGAAAGAATGTCACAAAGCTAACCATATTGTGATCACAGTTTGCCATTGGTTCTCTAACTAGTGTCCCTCTGACTCTATCTTGTTCATTTGAAAAGATCAAGTCAATGCATGCGCTCTCCCTGGTTAGATCCCTGACAGATTGAGTTAGAAAGCAGTCATTTACCATCTCAACCATTTCTATTTTTGTTTCTGTATCCCAACTGGGCTTTCTCAGTCTATGTTTGGGAAACTGAAATCCCCCATTGTAACAGCCACATCCTTTCTACATGCAGTCCTGATTACATTGTATAATGTAACATCTTTCTAAATATCTGAGTTGGGTGGTCTGTAACACACTCATACCACTAATCCTCCGGATCTTTTTTTCAAAATTTTAACCCACAAAGATTCTATTTTGTTACTAGAATCTAATTTGAGTTCTTCTGCTTCAATTTCACTTCTGACACAATGCTACCCCACCACCTCTTTGATTTTGCCTGTCCCTCCTAAACTGTGTGTATCCTTCCAACTTGTATTCATCCCCATCATTTTCTGTAAGCCATGTTTCTGTCACTCCTACAAAATCATAGTCACATGCCAGCACTGTGGCTTCTAGGTCTAACATCTTGTTTCTTGTACTCTTGGCATTGAGGTACAAACATTTCAGGACTTTCTTACTAGCAGTTTCCCTTAGTTTTCTTTCCTTAGTGGAACATCTCCCATTGTCAGAACTCCCTGCCCCCTTGTTCCCTAGTTTAAAAGATTCTGAATTACTCTGCACATACGCTCTCCCAATGCATTAGCCCCCTTTCTGTTTAGATGTAGACTGTCTGGTTTATACAAGTCCCATTTATCCCAGTAGAAAGACCATTGCTCCATAAATCTAAAACCCCCTTCCCTACACCAAGATTTCAACCATATGTTAAACTTTCTAATGTCTGCCTGTCTCCCTGGCCATGCACATGGTACCGGAAGTATTTCGGAGAGAACTACCATGGAGGTTCTGCTCTTTAGTTTCTTTCCTAACTCTTTAAATTTGTCTTGCAAAACCTCTGCCCTGCCTTTTCCTATGTCATTGGTTCCAATGTGGACCATGACCAGTGGATTCCCCCTGGCTTTGACCAGTAGCCCGTCTACTAGGGAGATCTGCAGCCTGAGCACCAGGCAGACAAGATATCATGTGGGTCTCCTTATCACTAGAACACACTGTGTGACCTACGCCTCTAAGAATTGAGTCTCCTACTATAACTACCATGGTGCTCTAGTGCTCAACTGCCTTCCCATCACCCTCTGAGCTGTCACAGTCCCACTTGGTGTCCAGAAGTTGGAACCTGTTGGGCATTTCAAGCTCTAGGGATGTCTCTAAGGGTTGTGTGTGCCCTTTTCTGTGGTTATGACCTACTGTAACCCAGCAGTTCTCTACGCTGTCCTGCTCTAAGGTCTCAACTCTCCTAGGTTTTGGCATGCACACCATCTCTCTCATGGGCTGATTGACCAACTATTCTATATCACTAATACAGCACAGATCTCTAAGATTTCAACATGCTGACAACATTCACAAATGAAATCTTCTTGGATGAATTAATCCAGGAAGGCAATCATTCTGCAAACCTGACACTGTAGTGCCCACATGATTCTAAATGTTACAGTTTTTTCAATCTCTTGGTTCCTGTTTCGTAATCAACTGCTTAACTTTGTCACCGAGAAACAGCTGCTTTAAGTAGCGTTTGTCTACCTAATTGGCCCCACCTGGCTCCTCCTGGAACAGAATTCCTGCTAGTCCTTGACTAAATCACCTTTCTACAACCTATTTACTTTCACCAACTCAGCAGCTGAACTGAATTGACTTCAATTAAGGCTAACTACAGACAAGATTAACTTCAATTAAGGCAAAGTTAAAACAAAATGATGAATGCTAAGACTGGTCTGAAACTAGGAAAACAACAAGATGGCTGCCTCTCACCTGTACTCTCCTGTGTCTGTCTGTGGCAACTTGTAAATACTTGTGTTACTTCCTCGCACAGCATTATACAATGTCATTACATTTTGCAAACTGACCATTAACACTGGACATGCATTAGTAGTGCTTGGATCTCTCACTTCCTGAACCAACTCCCTTCCCTTCTGTCTTCCTGTTAATCACCATCAGTGCAATTTTGTTTTGGAAAGAGTGCTATACATCTCAAAAGTAACTTATGTACAGTGCAGCCCCCGCGGTTTGCTTGATCCACTATGCATGGATTTGTTATAGCACAATGCAATAACCAATTTCACAGGAAAATGTCAAACCTCGGAAAGCAAATGGTAATTTATATCAATCTACATCACACATCAGGACACATGGTTTTCTATTTGTAGAGCACTAATTGAATTGAGCCCTTGAGTAAGAGGAAATGTACCAATTTGTAACAAAGGACTATATTCGTTTTTTGCTAAATAATTTCCTTAAGAATGATACCCAGTATGTTTTATTTATTTATTTATTTATTTATTTATTTAATGAGGAGCTTTATCCCGCTCTGAATTGCTGAGCTCTCTGTTGTGCTGTGTGCCGATGTTCATTTTCTCCCCACGCTTTCATTTAATTCTTGATATACTACACCAACACAGGGTCACAGGACCTGCAGCATGACAGATTATAACAGATTTCAAACTGATGGAGGGTGGGTGAAATGTGAACCACTGCTGGGACCTGATTTCCTATACAGTACTTATGCTGCAGGATTCATTTTCTGTGGAAACCTGGTCCTCACACAGCATTATACAATGTCATTACACAGTAAATGCACATGTAATTAAATGCAAATAGAATGTTTAAGACAGTACAAGCATCATACACCAATAATACTAAACATCCTCTACAAACCCAAAGACAGGGTGTTATTTGTATGACACTGGCAGACATTTTTATCTAAAATGACATGCAAGGTTTACAAGAGTACACAACAATCAATTAACACATGTTAAGAATGTTAATTATCTATTAGCATTAAATAGTTTATTTTTAAAAAATGCTGATTGTGAGCTTCGTGTGTGACTATTTGTGCTTCGTGTGTGAGCAATTTGGTGACTATCCGTAGTACTGAAGTAATAAAGTCAAGTAGTTTAGCATTGTATTCGATTAATGATGAATTTTAATATTATTGTTGAATTCAATCAATCTACATTGGAAGTCCTGCTGAACAGTCTATTTGAAACTTTCAATATGAAGTGTGTAGGGAAGGAAAATGAGTACTACAAAATTATTATTAGGCCCATTTGTAAAACCAACATGGACATAAACACATTTATTACTGACAGTACTTGAATTAAACTCCTGTTTTGTTTGCAGTGGTTTGACAGGAATTCACATTGGCAATCTTAAACATATCTATCTTAAATCACAGGCTATATGGATATGTAATACATAGAGACAATCATACAAAACCTCGGACTTGGCGCCAGCTGGCTTTGACTGTCTGTCATCTACTTAATTTGTTGTTAAATTGGTAACTCATTTGCAAAAATGTAGGACATTATATGCTGTAGAAGAGAACCTGGGAGCTCAGCTCACATTGTTGTTGCCAAATCTGTTGCTTTTTGGCAACTGAAGTGTTACTTTTTTCCTTGGTTTGGAATTGGCTAGCCCTCTCCTCGGCCTGCTACACCAATTAGTTAAAATGCTGGAAGTCAACCATAGTAAATGTGCATGAACATTTGGCAGTTTCCTCATGTTTATGCCATTCATATATAGTTCATTGCTTTGCTTTGTTTGTGTATGGTTTGTATCATGGTTTACCACTCCTGTCCAAGCTTTACCAGGATTTCACTGTGCTTTCCTATAGGCAGAGTTGTTTCAAAGGTAGAGGGTGGGGTTAAATGCACCCTTAGTGTGATGTAACACAAGGAGTGTTCAAGAACTTTGTGATAGCAAAGTGTATAGTGCAGGTGAAACATATATATCAGATTGTGAGAACGCTAATTCATAAATTAAGAACAGCATATAATCTTAATACTAATATATTATACTATAATATATACCATACATATATATTTTTTCTCAATTACTTTTAATTTGACATATAAACCTGCTTTAAAGTCTCTTTGCTGTCGAACTAAAATAGCTTACAGTATGGTTGGTAATGTTCAGTAGATGAAATTCAGTCAAACTCACCTAGTAATGGATAGAAGTTTCTGCTCAATCTGAACATTCATTTATGTGGTGGCAAGAAATACAAAATCAAATTATATTCAAAATGCGTAAAGAGCAATCTACTTGTTCTCTATTGCTACCATGATCTAATTTGCCTGGATGTCACACCTGTGCTGTAATTGGTCTACTTCACATAGGAGTACAAAATGCAAATAACTGATGTGAATTCTATGACCTCCTATAGCATGTCATTGCTATACATAACAAACAGCTACTGAAGGAACAAGCAAATTTAGTAGTTAAAAAAATTGATAGCACTTGATATTAAGTGGCCATTTTATTGTATGTAAGTACTAAGTAATTGATTCAAACCATACAGTGTATTTACAGTCTAGTTACAATGAAGGTGATATGTAATGATGTTTGTTTTGCAATTATACACACATTAATAATTTAATGGCATAAGGAGTTAAGCATTACCTACATTATGACTATGTGTAACTACACTGCAAGTTGCTATTTTCTCACTAATGACACCCAAAAATGCTCACTGCATGTAATGCATTATTATTATTATTATTATTATTATTATTATTATTATTATTATTATTATTATTTCATTTTTGATTATTCTAGGAATTAGCTGGCTAATTAAAAAGAAAAAATGAAAACAAAACAAACAAACAAACAAACAAAAAAATATATATATATATACACTCACCTAAAGGATTATTAGGAACACCTGTTCAATTTCTCATTAATGCAATTATCTAACCAACCAATCACATGGCAGTTGCTTCAATGCATTTAGGGGTGTGGTCCTGGTCAAGACAATCTCCTGAACTCCAAACTGAATGTCTGAATGGGAAAGAAAGGTGATTTAAGCAATTTTGAGCGTGGCATGGTTGTTGGTGCCAGATGGGCCGGTCTGAGTATTTCACAATCTGCTCAGTTACTGGGATTTTCGTGCACAACCATTTCTAGGGTTTACAAAGAATGGTGTGAAAAGGGAAAAACATCCAGTATGCGGCAGTCCTGTGGGGGTCGAAAATGCCTTGTTGATGCTAGAGGTCAGAGGAGAATGGGCCGACTGATTCAAGCTGATAGAAGAGCAACTTTGACTGAAATAACCACTCATTACAACCGAGGTATGCAGCAAAGCATTTGTGAAGCCACAACACGTACAACCTTGAGGCGGATGGGCTACAACAGCAGAAGACCCCACCGGGTACCACTCATCTCCACTACAAATAGGAAAATGAGGCTACAATTTGCACAAGCTCACCAACATTGGACAGTTGAAGACTGGAAAAATGTTGCCTGGTCTGATGAGTCTCGATTTCTGTTGAGACATTCAGATGGTAGAGTCAGAATTTGGCGTAAACAGAATGAGAACATGGATCCATCATGCCTTGTTACCACTGTGCAGGCTGGTGGTGGTGGTGTAATGGTGTGGGGGATGTTTTCTTGGCACACTTTAGGCCCCTTAGTGCCAATTGGGCATTGTTTAAATGCCACGGCCTACCTGAGCATTGTTTCTGACCATGTCCATCCCATTATGACCACCATGTACCCATTCTCTGATGGCTACTTCCAGCAGGATAATGCACCATGTCACAAAGGTCGAATAATTTCAAATTGGTTTCTTGAACATGACAATGAGTTCACTGTACTAAACTGGCCCCCACAGTCACCAGATCTCAACCCAATAGAGCATCTTTGGGATGTGGTGGAATGGGAGCTTCGTGCCCTGGATGTGCATCCCACAAATCTCCATCAACTGCAAGATGCTATCCTATCAATATGGGCCAACATTTCTAAAGAATGCTTTCAGCACCTTGTTGAATCAATGCCACGTAGAATTAAGGCAGTTCTGAAGGCGAAAGGGTGTCAAACACAGTATTAGTATGGTGTTCCTAATAATCCTTTAGGTGAGTGTATATACACACAGGTGACAAATTAAATCTGCATCCTGAGACTAACCCACTTAGCACATACTACGGATATCTGCTCTCTCAGGTGCTTATCAAAATATCACTTTTTATTTAATCTTTCCTGTCTTCCTCCTGATTCAAGGTTCCCCTCCACCCAGGGCCCATTATTTATTTGCAGAACACACTGGAAATGGTGCCTTTTTAGAGCACCAGCTAAGCATGAAGAAAGTGGTGAGAAAATAATTTCCTCATAAAACTTTAATGTACTGTAATGTGCACTAAAAGTGTAATGCAGCTCAACAGCGGCACAATTTATAACAGCGAAGTAGACGGTGGCAAAATTACAGAAAGGTACGCTAAGTTCAGTAAAAACTTCATAAGATTCAGGCAGTGAACAGTATAAGCCTTTTTAAAGTCATATGTGGTGAGACCCTGATTTGAACTAAAGCCCCAGGCACAGCTTCAAGCACCATAGCTGCACAGCCTAAACAAGCATAACAACCGATGGAGCCAACTTGGTCGCCTTTTGAAAATATTTGGAAACACAGGGGATTAACATCAGCAGTATGGTCACATATATCTTTGTGGCACATGAAGATTTGTAACCTAAGAAATCAGACATCAAATCTAAACCACTGTCTCAGACACAGCTCTTAAGTGTCCAAGCCACACATATCACCCAGTGGCATCCTCCACAGGTCATCTTCCCCTCTGACCACGGTATAAAAGCTGGGCCCTGGACACAGGGATTAGTACACTCTAGACAAATTGAGTATGTGATAAGCCCAGTTACACACACTATACATTTTACTCAAATTAGTTCCATTGGCATTTGGGCTTTGTTCCCACCATCATATTAATGAAGAAAATAAACAAAACCAAACAGAATAAAAACTGGTGTAAGCTAAATTAATTTGACAGATTTTATGTCAAAGTATCTGAGGCACTGTGGGTAAAAAAAACCCCAAAAAAACAGAAAATGGATCCAACACCTGCTTCTTATGCTTAGTTTAAAATTAGGGAGTTAATTATGCCTTAGAAAGCAATCCCTGACTTGGCTGCCCTAAATTTGAAAGGACAAAATTATAAAGTCTAATTGGTATAGTTTCTGTGCTTTTTGTCTTACTTCCAACTTACCATTTTCCTCTCCTCCTTCGCCTTCAGCTTCATACTGTCAAAATAAGTGAACTTCCTTTTTTTAAACCATACATTTTGGGTTTAAATAACATTTTGTTAATAGACAAAGTAAAGGAAAACTGTAGAAGGACAGTCCAATTTAATGCTGACTGTAACAATAATATCAGCAGTTTCTTGGTGTACATTCACACTTGACCCTTGATGATTATTTTACTAATGAGCTAATTCACTGTAAATAACCATTAACCCACTTTTTCGCAGCAACTGTAAAGTGGCGCCTTTCCCACACAGGTGAGAGAAAGCACTGCTCTTAATTTAAAGTTGCCACTTGTAGCCCCATGCCCCAGGTCACAATTTGTGCACTTAAAGTTGTAACAATAATGCCTGTGTTCAGTAGTTTGTTGTTTTGAACACCTTAGCCTTGCTCTCCCCTGTGATACTGGATGAAAACAAATCAAGAAACAAGAAAATGGGAATAGACAGATTAAGTTTTTGTAACAGCAACATATCATCAGCGTCAAGTGTTAGCTGCTCTTACTGAACATTTAGCAGGGGTAATAGCAGGGTCTTTCTGGTGTTGTCAAAAAGTTTCTGCTGCTATCTGGCGATGCTGAAAGGATTTGATAATAGGTAATGCTGATAGAGCAATGTGTGAAGGCATTATTGGTGTTATCTTGCTTTGTTTGACTTCCAATCCAACCATAATAATAATAATAATAATAATAATAATAATAATAATAATAATAATAATAATAATAGTAATAAAACAAAACAACTATGAAGGTTTAAAGGGTTTTATCATTTACCTGAAATCTATTGATATCCGGGAGAAAACTGAGGATTCTGTGTTGATTCCACATCACCACTTTGTACAGTGTAAAGAAGAAAGAGATCCAAAGAAATTAGACACACACCGATTATATGAGGTAATTCAAGAGAGCACTGCATGCTCGTTAATTTTCACAATTTGCTGTAGTCCTTTCAGGTTAAATTAAACTAACTGTTCATTTCCAAAGCATATTTCTACTAATTTAAAAGTACATTGTAGAGAAGTGAGTATTGAAGAGGACACAAGAGAGAAAGAATGCAGATGTAACAACTTTGTACAGCCCAAAGGCATGTGTGATAAGTTTGTAATGAAACCAGTTTGTTTACTTTGAGAAAGCCACATGTGTGCAGTTGTCAGAACTTTAAAAAGGGTGAAACATGTCTTGGATTTTTATTTTTATTTTTTATTAGTTTTCATTGTGTTCATTCACTCGGTTGTCACATTTATTTAAATTTGTGAGATTAAAGTGAGATTTTTTACAAATCATGCCTTCTTTCAGGGGATGTCCCATAGAAGCCAATTATACAGAAAACAAAACATAAATACATAAATAAACCTGGTTCTACAAGATCATTCCTCTACTGACTGATTTGTTCCAATATTAGTTTACAGTGTTTAATTTCCTAGTTTGTAATCTTTCTTTTTCTTAAGAAAAGAGCCGTCCTGTTCAGCAATGGTAGGTCACCTTCAGCGAGAGAGAATGAAAGCAACGTCTTAGATGGAGAATTAGATTTACAGATTCACTCGTTCTCGCCTAGAAAAAATACAAAACCTTCCAGTTTTTAGGTTATAATAATAATAATAATAATAATAATAATAATAATAATAATAATAATAATAATCAGAACAAAACTAATTTCCAAACCTTTATCTGTTCCTCCAGTATTTTCTTATACACAACCACTGTATTAACATTTAGATTTTGGACAAAAATACTATGGAGATAAACTGAAGTTTGGCGGTTTATTTCCTGGTAGAAATGTAGGGAATAATAACCTCCAACTGAATTTACTGTAGTAACTAACTACCTACCAGCTAGCTACTTTGCCTATTTGTTTATGTATTTTAGATAAAAGGCAGCTACATACACAAATACACCATTCATGCTACCATTTATATTCATATAAAAAAAAAAGAAATATATGTGTTTTTATCACTGAAATTAACTATTTGTGCACACATGTCTACAGTATTTCCCTCCTTAGGGAACTGCACTAACAAATATTCTGACATAGCATTTACTTTCTCTTGTGTCAAGAAACACATTTCACTCCTTAAGGCTCTCAGATATTCTGTCTGTGTAGCCACTGTTGACCCAGGGCTCCTCGATTATAATTTTCTCCATACACCTCGAGAGGCCTGCAGGTTTATGGGAATAGGATTATGTTTAATCATATATGACTGTAGGCTAATAGGTATGCCATTTCTTGGAATGTGTCTTATATTGTTATTGTTCTAGAATGGAGGTCAGTGGATGAAAGCCGATGAAAAGGAAAAGTGAATGCTGGGGGACCAGCCTGACAGGAAGTACCGGACTGCAGGGGAAGTGCCTGGAGAGTCCAAGGATTAAGCAGGGATCAGTGAGCAGATAGGCACCAAGGAGCAGAGCAGCCACGCAGAATGTGTGTAGGCTTGACTAAAGCTGGAAAGCTCCGGTATTTGAACATTAGCTTGATAGAAGGAAATTATATTTTTCTAAAAGAAATGCTGCCAGTATAAACAATACATTTGGGAAAGATCTGAGATCAACCAGGTTAAATTTCCATTATTGGTTTAATCCAGGTGATATTGCTAGCCAGGTGTGGTCAGGAGCTCTCAGAGGACTCTACACAGTTGAGAAAACAGTGGCAAAGTTCAGTGAGGTAGGGGTTGATCTCAATACACATTTTGTAAAGTTGGTACATCAAGACTTTGCTGACACACACTGCTGAAGAAATAATTCAAGCCATTTGATATCAACTTATTCATTTTAGTTCCCTAAAGACCTTACTGAATGTCAGCATTGAGGACTTCTTTCTGAATAAAGGAAGCTGTCATCAGCTGGGAGCTCACCCATCACCAGATGTGAGCATGTTGTGTGCTGCACGAAACTGCAGTCAAAGGACAGGATCAATAGAGATCTGAATCAGCTCTCTGACTTGCATGAGTTTATTTAATTGTGTAGACACACATCAGCATCAATATCAAGAACTACACCCATCAATGTTTTCTTGTATGGAAATAATAAAGTTAGAAACATACTATTGAATGGGATTACAAAATGCTATTAAATTAAACTAAACAAAATAGGGAAGCACCTTACAGAAATAACACAAATTAACATTGGTGGCTTGGTTCCTATGTCCTGTTAAAATTATAACATTTTAATTTGCTGAACTTTTAAACTGTGCTATCTTCAAAAAGTGGCAGCAATTCAGCAAAATGTCATTCAAGGGGACAACATCTCTTTCATTTCGTAGGAGTATATGGGCAGAAAACTGAGGGAACCTTTTTCACTTTGACATTTGATCCATATACTAAACTAGATCCATATATGTATGTAAGAATGCGTGTGTGTATGTATACATGCTTCAATATGTATGGTTTTAACAGAATTAATCAATATTTTCCTTTTAGCTACATATTTTGTGTTTGTTATTATACACAATGTTTAGCCTTTCTATTTACCTTACATGCAATATGGCATATATGAGAAGAGATACATTGTTATTTTCCTGCTTGCACCACTTGTGTATATCATCTCAGTAAAATATGTTTACAACTGCATTGCCTTAAATAATATATACATTCCAGTTGAATTGTAATAACAATGGATTCATGTCAACTCAAACTGAAAAATACCTGCCACATTCTTAGATTTTTTTATTTCTTTTTGTTTTTGATATTCAGAGTTTAAAAGCTCAGCTGGTTATAACACAGAATCAGAATGTGATGGATCTGATAGAGCAGGGAAATATGAAACTTTACATTTGTTAGTACAATGTAAGGTTTCTAAAGTAATGAACACATGCCAAGCTCTGACACAGAAAAAGGATTCAGACTCTCCAAAAAGTTTAGTAAGGGTTGTAGTATATATATATATATATATATATATATATATAACTACAACCCTCATGAAAAAATAAACTTTTCCAGATAGCTTACAAATTCTCTAATCAACAAAGATTTTCAACCATGGGAGGATACTGATTAATGCTAAAGAAACATAAGAAGAAAAAAAACATGTACTGATAGAAATGTAAAGTGTAAATAAATATCAGCAACAACCAAAGGAGCCAAACCAAAACTTTTAACAACCGGTGGATCGACTTGTTAGAAGGAAAAATCCTGTCAGGCAAAGTAAGCAAATGAGTACATAGATAGAACATTTTTGCATTTTTTGAAATGCTTTTTAATATATTTGCAGCATCCACAAAAAATCTACCATTTAAAAACCATTTCTATAATGAAATACTTTAAAAAGTCAGAAGTATTATCATCATGTTGCAATGAATGGTCATGTATAGTGTGCACAAAATATTAAAACCTTATAAAACCACAATGGTATCCAGTTTTGTGGGTATTGAACTGCCACCCTGTGAAATCAGTCCTCCAACTATGTTTGCTCTGTTGTGTTGTAGCTCCAGGCTGTGTGTGAGCAGCAGGTAAACATGTATCTTGAATGTCAAAGCCCACATCCACCTACTGGGGAGAGTTTGTACCCACGTTCCCACTTAAGCACAGCTTGGCTCTGAGTACAAACACACCTGCAGGCCCACAAAGCCAGGGCTGGGGGCTGAACAGAGCCTCCCTGTCACCACGGCAACCTGGCCACCGCACAGGGCGAATTCTGAGAGAGCAACACTCTGGATGCCAGCCTTTGTTTCTCAGGTAGTGATGCACACAACCAATCTAAAACACAGGCAACAACACAATTAACTTTAATTATGAATGTATATTGTATATTATTATTATCATCATCATCAGACAAATTTTGTATTCATATGAACTAATTGGTAGGTGATTTACTAATATCAGGAACAAAATAATGAAATAGCTGATTTTGGCCAAACATCATTCAAGTAGTTGAATCATATCTTATATAGGTTTATTGATAATTTCTAAATTGAATTATTAATGGGTCTTCAATGTTTTACAAACTATTTACCAATCATTTATTGATGATACCTTTATCTAAAGTGTTACCTAGATTTGAATTAAATAATGTTATACAAATCACGAAGCTCTGCTAATTTAAATATCAGTTCGTGACAGAGTACATTTGTAATTAAAATCCACTCCGATAAGACTCAGTCAAAAATGTGTCATGCACAATTTTGTAAGTTCCTAAAATTATATTTATATTGATTATTTCTGTCTGTGCAGTTGCAGAATCTCAATATGGACAAAACAGTAACTGGTATGTGAAAATAAATAGCAGGAACAACCTGTAGAATATACAGTATACATAAATATACAAATATCCTCACATCCACACAGTGTGTGTGAATTAGAAAACTGAAAATGGTATTTAATCCAAAACATGGAAGCTATCAATAAGAAATTCTATTTTGTTTATTGATCTTTTTTTTAAATTATGGATTGAATAGAAAGCACATGACAAACCTATGGTAAAACTGATGTTAAGAGATTCATTTAATTCTAAATAATTACATTTAAGTCTAAGTGTGACACTGTTTTTTTGTAAGCTATACTGAATTAGAACACACACACACACACACACACACATATCTGTATCTATCTATCTATCTATCTATCTATCTATCTATCTATCTATCTATCTATCTATCTATCTATATCTCTATATATGTCAAAGAAAATAACAATACAAAATATAATTTGTCAAAGTTTGTCAAATCACATTGATAAAATCACATTGATAAAAAATCCTCACATACAACAACAAGTTTTGTGTAACATAATAGAATAATGAATGCCTCTGGATGCACATTGCTATGACCTTTCTTTAAAACTAAAATATATTAACTATAGCTTCTCACAAAAACAAACAAACAAAAAAACAATCAAAAAAACCAAATACAAGCACTGAGAGCACAGCTGTCTAAACAAAGAGAAAACTGCTTTTCAGCTACTGGCTCATATTTTAATAGCTGCACTTTATCTTTCAAATGTTGTTTCCCCTTGACTCACTTGACTTGGATAATGGATAATGGATAGCAATAGACCAGCATGACTGCCATGGTCTATCCTGGGCTAAATTATTTCAACAAGGTAGAGGAGGCGGGCTGGTTCCCAGATAGACCTGGAAATCTCTGCCTTTATACAAGTTCACTATGGTGTCCAATAGTGAAAGGAAAGCAGACAATAGGAAAACATTGAAACCATGGTAAAGTTGTTAGAGAATGGTAGAAACTGTGAGAAACCATGTGAAACCAAAGAAAAAATAAATAAAATGTAGTGCAACTTTATTGTTGTAAACTTTCATAAGGGCAATGAAAAACGCTGAATATACAAATAGAGGTTTGTACAGTATATTAATAACTGATATCATACTGAAATGATGAGATCTAATCAGGATTTTCAAACAATGCTTACTTACAATATTTTTCTGCTGGAATTTGATAAGTGCTGCTGGATGTAAGCAATATCAAACATTGTGGCAACATTCCACCATAATGAACAGAATATGGTGAGGTCATGGCAGTACAGGTTTATAGACACCAGGAGATTTTGTTGAAACATTATAAAATAATAATAATATACATTACCGTTTATGAAACGAAATCCCCTTAGAGAAAAAAATACTAACAAAATTCAGTATATTAAATTAAAAGTTTATTCAAGATCAAATAAAATAAGGTGTACGAGGTATATGCATGCACTAAATAAACAAATAAACAATGAGAAACTTGAGATGTGAATACAATGTTACTGTGTGATATTCAGAGAACATCCAGGGAATGATTTCAACATGTGGTCAGAATAATACATTTCTGCAGTTGTCTATGAAAAAAACTGAGAAAACTGAAGTGGAAAGGAGGCATCAGTGGCCAGTTGCATGATGTTTCGCTCTAGTTTTCATTTTACTTGTTCCTTGAGTTTAAATGTACTGGACAAAGTACCTTAACTTATTGAAGCCAATACACTAACTTCTGCATATAATATGTAGGAAATTCAATCCCTATGCGTTTTCAATGCAACTGGCACCAGGCCCGAGTGAGAGAAAGTGAGTGAATAATTCCATACCCATCCACTCTGTGACCTCTCATCAATCGTTTGCTCCCAAAGGTACCAAATTCATGTGCCGGTTCTGTAGTGTTTAGTGTGTTGAAAACCGAAAGCATTTATCTTGCAGTCTGCATGCAATAAGCCTGATTTGAAGGTAGTGTTGCACAGTTGAAGGGCTTGAAAGGTTAATGAACCAATCTACCATGCCTCCTAGCTCCGTTAAGTTATTTAGTTTACCTTTGAATTAATTTCCCCCTTTTGTACTGTACTAGACCAATTACACATAAATCAGAAACACTCTTCTTGCAGTGGCAAATCTGAATCTGACCATGTGCAAATATCAGATTCTGCTGGTGGTAAGTAATTAGTCATTGCATAAGAATTACATTTAAATCGAGAAACACCACAGTATTAAAGCCCAGAGGCTTTATACTTTACCATTACTCTTGGGATTTTGTGTCAGTTAGTCAGAAACTGACATTTTTTTGAAGGCATTTAGTCTTCATTATACCCTGCTAAGTCTGTTTTCTCTTCTTTCTGTTAGGGGGACTGGTGCCATTTAGCAAGGTGGCACCTGGTCATCATTTGCACAGGCAGAAAATTAAGATGAGGAAGGCAGCACAAGGTCTCTCCCTTGACACCTTCACAAGCATGGAGATGAAGCGATGTCTCTGTGTATTTTAATGTACTTGTCAGAGGCAACCTGATTAACTTGTCATACTGATAAAGCTGCCGGGGACTGAATCTGAGAATCAGAGAATTACTCCAAGATAGAGAGGCAGATGTGGGGGAGTGGGTCCAGAAGGGGAGGGCCTGTATTTGATGGGGGAACAGACAAAGTAGACACAAGGATTTTATAAATCAAATGGCCAGTGCCTATCCACGTCTACTGCACTTAACTTCATGGCTGAAATAATGCACCAGTCTTTCAAACCTAAGCTTTCATTTCATTCATCTTGGATGCTGCATGTAATAAATCAGCCTTTCTCTGAAGAAGACTTTAAAGAGCTTTATTTGCATATTGTAGGTCCAGAATACCTTTAAAACTCAACATCTCCTCAATATGGCTGTTCACATTGTAGCATCAAACTGCCATCTGCTCATTCAACTAAAATACATCTCTGGAAAAAAATAAGAGACCACTACAATTTTTTCTTAAATCAGCATCTCTACATGTATGGCAGCCATTCAATTCCAGTGTCTGTTGAATTCCAACACAGGCACACCTGATTAGATGATCACCTGAAGCAAATCTTATTTAACGAGGAAAAGTATAAAAACCACTGCTGTGGTCATCACTATCCTCTTGCAATAGGACCAGCTGGATGGCAAAAACAGTGCAAGTAGTACCTCAAAAGTAATTGGAATCAAAAAATAACTATTGACCATGCCAAAAGAGTTGAAAAGGAAAGTTTTGCAAAGCTAGAAAAAAGCCCTTCATCAATGAGAAGCAAAGAAAAGCCAGGCTGAGGTTTGCAAAAGACCATAAGAATTGGACCGTAGAGGACTGGAGTAAGGTCATCTTCTCTGATGAATCTGATTAATTTTCAGCTTTACCCAACACCTGGTCATCTAATGGTTTGACAGAGACAGAGTCCCACAAGCCACAGTGTCTCACACCCACTGTGAAATTTGGTGTAGGATCGGTGATGATCTGGGCATGCTTCAGCAAGTCTGGCATCAGGCAGATTTGTCCTTGTGAAGGATGCATGAATCAAGCCACATACAAGGTTGTCCTGGAAGAAAACTTGCTTCTTTCTGCTTTGACAATGTTCCCCAACTATGAGGATTGTTTTTTTCCAGCAGGACAATGCTCCATGCCACACAGCCAGGTCAATCAAGGTGTGGATGGAGGACCACCAGATCAAGACCCTGTCATGGCCAGCCCAATCTCCAGACCTGAACCCCATTGAAAACCTCTGGAATGTGATCAAGAGAAAAGAAGGATGGTCACAAGCCATCAAACAAAGCCAAGCTGCTTGAATTTGTGTGCCAGGAGTGGCATAAAGTCACCCAACAGCGATGTGAAAGACTGAGAGAGCATGCCAAGATGCATGAATGCTGTAATTGAAAATCAGGGTTATTCCACCAAATATTGATTTCTGAACTCTTCCTAAGTTAAAACATTAGCATTGTGTTGTTTAAAAATGAATATGAACGTATTTTCTTTGATTATTCGAGGTCTGACAACAATCCATCCTCTTTGTTATTTTGACCAGTTGTCATTTTCTGCAAATAAATGCTCTAAATGACACTATTTTTATTTGGAATTTGGGAGAAATATTGTCAGTAGTTTATACAATAAAACAAAATCGTCAATCTCCAAACACATACCTATTGTCATACCCACGAGTGCCATCCCCACGTCCATCCCTAGATGTCACCCCAGTCCCAGTTTTCCCTTCTGTTTCTCTTGCCTTTGTCTCCATTATTGAATAATTACTTTCACCTGCCTTGTTTCCCTGCCCATCAACTCTATTTAAACCTCTTCCAGCCACTCCATTATCACAAAGTCTTGTCTGCAGTTTGCAACATTTCTGAGCCTATTTCTTGTTTAGTGTTTGACCTTTTGTGTTTATTGACCTTTGCCTGTTTTTTGAGACCAAGCTTTCTGGATTCCCTTTGCTATACTGTCTGCCTGATCGATCGACCCTACCCCTGCTATTTCGACCACGCTCTCCAGTTTTGCCTACATTGCCCAGTTCACCAGTATCCGACCCTCGCCTGTTTTTAACCTGCCTTTTCCCGCACCTGAGTCCTCCAGTCCCTCCTGTGGCCCCTGTGAGTGGAGTGCTTACACCTATAAATAGTAAAACCAGAGAAACTGATCATTTTGCAGTGGTCTCTTAATTTTTTCAAGAGCTGTATGTGGACTGTTAAAGTGTCTTTAATATTATAAAGTGAAATTAGAAATAAATGTTTTATTCATTACATTCAGTGAGGTATTTTTTTAATCTAAGTAAGTAAGTTAAGAGTAAAGTGTAATTAACTTTCCTGTCTGTCTCATTAACTAGATCCTAACATCAGAGGGAACCTTTGATCCTTCTCCACATTTTCAAAACTTTCGGTACTGTGCAATTTGCTTTTGTAGTTCTGCAGCTTCACAGTCAAGTGAAGCAGGTCATATTATCTCTATATTAATAATTTTATTAGTGCTGAATATGTTTTAAAAAGTGAGCCATTAGCAAATCTGCTTCATTTTACCAGGGTAATATTTGGGTAAGGACTTTCTTTAATTTAAACAGTTGGTTATGGAAATTCGGCTCATTCTACATGAGGACACATCCAAATTACAAACACATTGATATGTTGTTCTTCATAGTTAATTAATCCTGTAAATCTCAACCATACTCATTGAATGTTCTGCATTCAGCTAAATACGATGAACACGACACTTGGCTTGGTCAGAAAGACTGATCTAATTCTGTAACTACTGAAAATGGACAACCCCTTGCAAAATTATCCATTGCCTATGCAGACAGGTGTATGTCTTGTCTGCCAACCACTGATTGTCATCAAGTATGATATACTCATCTGCACCTGTTAGAAATGGTGTAGTGATTAGATGGATAAGGGATAATTTTATACCCCCAATCCTTATAATGTGTGAAAAGCTGAAGATATTGCCAGCATTTCGTTCTAACCAGAGCTGGGTTCTTAAATTAGTATAAATAGACAGAAGCTTGTTTGCATGCGCAGCACGCCTTAAAAACCCAGTGTCTTGGAGATCTGCCACATTTTCTTCAGTCTACGCATTGATAAAAGAAGACTGGCTTTTGGATTGAAACAGAGACAATTTAAAAATGTACTCAAGGAAGTAATTTTGACCCATATCTGCCCTTCAGATGTTCACAAAGCCTGTATTTAATGTCATTTTTAATGCTATCTGACCCCTTTGTGTCTGTACCTAACCCCTGCCTTAAAGGATTATCATGGCTATTTTAATATTTATTTTATGAATAAGAAGACTGTTTATGTATCTGAACTGCTGATCTCTTTTTTTAGTGCTCATATCACAGGAGACAGAGGATTTTCATTTAAAATATGCCATTATATTTTACTTTCTGTAATGTTACATATTCACAACAAACATCGATGTATTAAGAAACAAACAGACAAAATGTGCCACAGTAGAAAAAACTGCTTTCATCCATGGTTAAAGTGAAAGACATAGAATTATATAAAATAAAATAAAATGTGTACCATGTGAATCACATTGTGGTCACATTGAATCACAATATGATATATAAATGTTACATTTACATTCAAACAGTCAGGTAAACCTGACACAGGGAAATTAGATTATAGGAATATATCAGCTTAGCCAAGGAAGTAGTACACTTCATTTTCCAGGTAGGTTTAACAGATATGTAATTACCTGAGGAAGGAAATTAATCCAGTTTCACTAATACTGAAAAAATTAACAGAAAATGTACCCAGTTTGAGAAGTGATAATCCCCCCTCCAAATAAAACATAAGAAATGTCAGCCACAAACTTTTAAGTAAAATATCTGCTGATTTATAACATGCTTATATGCTTAAACCAAGAGTTTTGACTGCATTAAGTGTTGCAATTTAATTCTGTGTACCTGCTGTTCAGTACCGGTGTGCAGTATTTCCATCCGTGAATCAAACTTTTTGGCAGAACAAGTGAGCAATGCCTGTCCTGCGGCATAAAGCCACCATCCCACTCATCCTTGAACATCAAACGCAGCCCCCACTCCAGCTAATATGCAAAGCAGGTAAATCCTGTTCCCAGCTGACAGATACTATTACATCAAAACCTGACACATAATGTTATATATATGGTTGACAAACATAACATGTTGAAGTGGTCTTCCAATCAACTTGTGTCTACCCATGACAGGACTGAAAGTGTCTCAATGTTACGGTGTCCATTTTAGGACATCCTCGCGCATCAGTCATCCTCGAGTCAAGTATTAAGCATCACCCACTCATGTCTCCGGTATCAGGATCGTTACTCACCCCTCCCTCAGTCAATCGTCATTGCTCCTCCTCACGCCTCCTCCTCCTCAGCCTCAGTGCTCCGACATTAAGTCTCCTGCTCAGGTATCAGGTATCAGGTATCAGATATCAGGCATCACACGTCAGGTGTCAGGTATCACGTATCAGGCATCAGGCGTCACGTATCAGGTGTCAGTTATCATGCATCACGTGTCGGGTGTCAGGCGTCAGGCGAAATTACAGACCAATCAGTCTCACTGTATCCTAAAGACAACCCTATAAATATAAGTATATTGAAAGTAAATAACATGTGTTGGTGTTATTGTGTAAAGAAAAATAAAATGCAAATGCAGCCAAGCAGTGAAAAGGGGTGGGGGGGATACGCACGTACAGTGGGGGAAAAAAGTATTTGATCCCCTGCTGATTTTGTATGTTTGCCCACTGACAAAGAAATGATCCATCTATAATTTTAATGGTAGGTGTATTTTAACAGTGAGAGACAAAATAACAGCAAAAAAATCCAGAAAAACGCATTTCAAAAAAGTTATACATTGATTTGCATGTTAATGAGAGAAATAAGTATTTGATCCCCTATCAATCAGCAAGATTTCTGGCTCCCAGGTGTCTTTTATACAGGTAACGAGCGGAGATTAGGAGCACTCTCTTAAAGGGAGTGCTCCTAATCTCAGCTCGTTACCTGTATAAAAGACACCTGTCCACAGAAGCAATCAATCAATCAGATTCCAAACTCTCCACCATGGCCAAGACCAAAGAGCTGTCCAAGGATGTCAGGGACAAGATTGTAGACCTACACAAGGCTGGAATGGGCTACAAGACCATCGCCAAGCAGCTTGGTGAGAAGGTGACAATAGTTGGTGCGATTATTCGCAAATGGAAGAAACACAAAATTACTGTCAGTCTCCCTCGGTCTGGGGCTCCATGCAAGATCTCACCTCGTGGAGTTTCAATGATCATGAGAACGGTGAGGAATCAGCCCAGAACTACACGGGAGGATCTTGTTAATGATCTCAAGGCAGCTGGGACCATAGTCACCAAGAAAACAATTGGTAACACACTATGCCGTGAAGGACTGAAATCCTGCAGCGCCCACAAGGCCCCCCTGTTCAAGAAAGCACATGTACAAGCCCGTCTGAAGTTTGCCAAAATCTGAATGATTCAGAGGAGAACTAGGTGAAAGTGTTGTGGTCAGATGAGACCAAAATCGAGCTCTTTGGCATCAACTCAACTCGCCGTGTTTGGAGGAGGAGGAATGACCCCAAGAACACCATCCCCACCGTCCAACATGGAGGTGGAAACATTATGCTTTGGGGGTGTTTTTCTGCTAAGGGGACAGGACAACTGCACCGCATCAAAGGGACGATGGACGGGGCCATGTACTGTCAAATCTGGGTCGTGGATGGTATTCCAGCATGACAATGACCCAAAACACACAGCCAAGGCAACAAAGGAGTGGCTCAAGAAGAAGCACATTAAGGTCCTGGATTGGCCTAGCCAGTCTCCAGACCTTAATCCCATAGAAAATCTGTGGAGGGAGCTGAAGGTTCGAGTTGCCAAACGTTGGCCTCGAAACCTTAATGACTTGGAGAGGATCTGCAAAGAGGAGTGGGGCAAAATCCCTCCTGAGATGTGTGCAAACCTGGTGGCCAACTACAAGAAACGTCTGACCTCTGTGATTGCCAACAAGGGTTTTGCCACCAAGTACTAAGTCGAAGGGGTCAAATACTTATTTCCCTCATTAACATGCAAATCAATGTATAACTTTTTTGAAATGCGTTTTTCTGGATTTTTTTGCTGTTATTTTGTCTCTCACTGTTAAAATACACCTACCATTAAAATTATAGACTGATCATTTCTTTGTCAGTGGGCAAACATACAAAAGCAGCAGGGGATCAAATACTTTTTTCCCTCACTGTATACAGTTATTTCTGTTAAATGAGCAATTACTATTTGTCTTTAAAGGATACAGTCTTGGATTTATATATATATATATATATATATATATATATATATATATATATATATATAATATACAAAGTCAGTTAAACACACACACACACACACACACACACACACACACATATATATATATATATATATATATATATATATATATATATATATATATACATATACAGTACTGTGCAACAGTTTTAGGCAGGTGTGTAAAAATGCTGTAAAGTAAGAATGCTTTCAAACATAGACATGCTAATAGATTATATTTATCAGTTAACTAAATGCAAAGTGAGTGAACAGAAGAAAAATCTAAATCAAATCCATATTTTCTGTGATCACCCTTTGCATTCAAAACTGCATCAATTCTTCTAGGTACACTTGTACAAAGTCAGGGATTTTGTAGGCATATAGTCAGGTGTCTGATTAAACAATTATACCAAACAGGTGCTAATGATCATCAATTCAATATGTAGGTTGAAACACAATCATTAACTGAAACAGAAACAGCTGTGTAGGAGAAATAAAACTGGGTGAGGAACAGCCAAACTCAGCTAACAAGGTGAGGTTGCTGAAGACAGTTTACTGTCAAAAGTCATACACCATGGCAAGACTGAGCACAGCAACAAGATACAAGGTAGTCATACTGCATCAGCAAGGTCTCTCCCAGGCAGACATTTCAAGGTAGACAGGGTTTCCAGATGTGCTGTCCAAGCTCTTTTGAAGAAACACAAAGAAACGGGCAACGTTGAGGACCATAGACGCAGTGGTCGGCCAAGCTTAAACTTACTGCAGCATATGAAAGACACATCATGCTTACTTCCCTTTGAAATCGGAAGATGTCTAGCAGTGCCATCAGCTCAGAATTTGCAGAAAACAGTGGGACCCTGGTACACCCATCTACTGTCGGGTCAGAAGTGGCCTTCATGGAAGACTTGAGGCCAAAAAGCCATACATCCAACGTGGCAACAAGGCCAAGCGACTCAACTATGCATGAAAACACAGGAACTGGGGTGCAGAAAAATGGCAGCAGGTGCTCTGGACTGATGAGTTAAAATTTGAAATATCTGGCTATAGCAGATGGCAGATTGTTTGCCGAAGGGCTGGAGAACGGTACACGAATGAGTGTCTGCAGGCAACAGTGAAGCATGGTGGAGGTTCCTTGCAAGTTTGGGGCTGCATTTCTGCAAATGGAGTTGGGGATTAATTAATGGTCTCCTCAATGCTGAGAAGTACAAGCAGATACTTATCCATCATGCAATATAATCAGGGAGGCATCTGATTGGCCCCAAATTTATTCTGCAGCATGACAATGACCCCAAACATACAGCGAACGTCATTAAGAACTAGCTTCACTGTAAAGAAGAACAAGGAGTCCTGGAAGTGATGGTATGGCCCCCACAGAGCCATGATCTCAACATCATCAAGTCTGTCTGGGATTACATGAAGAGAGAGAAGCAACTGAGGCTGCCTAAATCCACAGAAGAACTGTGGTTAGTTCTCCAAGATGTTTGGGCCAACCTACCTGATGAGTTCCTTCAAAAACTGTGTGCAAGTGTACCTAGAAGAATGTAGATTTTTCTTCTGTTTTCTCACTTTACAGTTAGTTAATTGATAAATATAATGTATTAACATGTATATTTTTGAAAGCATTCTTACTTTACAGCTTTTAGTCACACCTGCCTAAAACTTTTGCACAGTACTGTAAAAGATGCAGATCAGAGATGGGTTTCTCTATTAATCACCAACACTTAACAGCTGGTTGAATTTGACAGTGAAGAGCTGAAGTTGAATGAAAAATATATATAATACATTTCAGCTGCATGCAGTACTCTCACGAGTAGAGATTGTCCTTTCATTGTAATAATCCTTAAGCAGAGGTGGGCAACCCTTGTCCTGGAGGGCCACAGGCCTGCCTGGTTTGTAAGTCTCTTTAAATCCCAAACTGCTAAAAGCCTGAAAACAATAATCACTTTGTTAAATTCAGTAATTACTTGGTCTCATTGAGGGAACAAAATAATAAAATGCTCTGTGGCTCTCTGGGACCAGGACTGCCAAGCAAGGCTCTAAAACAGAACTTCTAAGAAAGTAGAACAACAACAGGTGTTGTCCACTGATTCACTCATCTCAACATTAAACTTATCAAAATGCTATGGTAAGTAATTTTTATATTTATAAATTATGAATTGTTGTCACATCTCCTCTCACATCTCCTCACATCCCCTCTCACTTCTCCTCCCTCCCATTCCCCAGCTCACCACCGGAGGTCAACATCCCCAGAATACTGAACTCAGCTTCTGACCTTCCTTAATTAACATCCAAGTCACCATGTGCACTTCCTCCATCACTCTCTTCTACCATTAGTTCCCACTCCCTACCTCTGTTACCTGCTTCCCTCTGCCCCTATCCCTCGGTTTCCTTAACTTATTGTGATTTTTATCTCATCTTTGATAGTCATCTCTGAGCCTTATTATACTACAACAGCAAGAAGTCAATAAAGGAGGAAGTGAAACAGATAAAGGGCAAAAATGGAAAATCTTAGAAAACAAACAAGATGTGGCAAATGTTCTAACTGAGTATTTCACAGAGGTTTTTACAAATGGAAAAAAGGATAACATGCCACGGGTTAACAACCAGTCCAGGCAAATCCTAAGAGAGATCAGGATAAATGAGGAGGAGGTACTAAAGGGACTAGCAGAATTAAAAACAAACAGATCACCTGGGCCAGATGGTATATTTCCAACAGTACTTAAAGAAATGAGGGAAATTATTTATAGGGCGCTAACTCAAATATTCCAAATGACACTTAGAACAGGGGATGTGCCAACTGACTGGAAGACAGCAAATGTCATACCAATCCACAAGAAAGGGGACAAAACTGAGCCAGGAAATTACAGACCAATCAGTCTCACTTGCATCACCTGTAAAATGTTGGAAAAAAATATTAGACAGAAAATAGAGGAGCATCTTAATGAAAACCATATTCTTGGAGATAGTCAACATGGTTTAGATGAGCAGATCATGTCTTGCGAATTTATTAGAATTTGTTGAACATGCAGCTGTAGATCATGTGAAAGCAGATGATATGATATACTTAGATTTTCAAAAAGCTTTTGATAAGGTTCCACACCAAAGACTGATCCTCAAATTGGAATCTGTAGGCATTCAGGGTAATTTAAGTAGATGGATTATGAACTGGTTGATGTATAGGAAACAGAGGGTGTGGATTAGAGGAGTTGCTTCTAACTGGAGTGAGGTTGTTAGTGGAGTTCCACAGGGATCAGTACTAGGGCCTTTGTTTTTTCTAATCTATATTAATGATCTGCACTCTGAGAATGTCAAACTTGTCAAACACCTGGCAGATGAAATTCAATGTGGACAAGTGCAAGGTATTACACGCAGGTAACAAAAATGTCCACTATAATTACACTATGCGAGGAATAGAACTAGATTAAGTAACACATGAGAAAGACCTAGGAGTCTATGTTGACTCCTCACTTTCTCCACCCAAACAATGTGTGGAAGCAATAAAAAAGGCAAACAGAATGTTAGGGTATATTGTCAAAAGTGTAGAGTTGAGAACAAGGGAAGTAATGTACAGACTGTACAATGCGCTAGTTAGACCTCATCTGGATACTGTGTACAGTTCTGGGCTCCACACTTCAAGAAGGATATCACTGCTCTAGAGGCAGTTCAGAGGAGAGCAACCAGACCTTTTCCAGGTTTGAAGGGAATGTCCTACTGAGAGACTGAGGGAACTGAACCTTTTCACCCTGGAATAGAGGAGACTACGTGGGGACTTGATTCAAGTCTTCAAAATCATGAAAGCCATCGACCACATCAATCCAGAAGAGCTTTTCCAGATCAGCAGAGACACACGCACCCGGGGACACAAATGAAAATTGGGCTTCAAGGCATTCAAGACGGAAAACAGGAGACACTTCTTCACACAGAGAGATGTCACAATCTGGAACAAACTCAGTGGTAGAAGCTGAACATTTGGGAACATTTAAAATCAGACTGGATAGGATCCTTGGATCACTTAGTTATTAATGGACACCAAACGAGCACGATGGGTCGAATGGCATCCTCTCGATTGTAAACTTTACGGCCTTCTGTGCCTTGACTCTTGTATTCCGTTTCTTTGACTACTCTTCTGGATTTCCTGGTTTTATCTGTTGACTCCTTTGATTGACCACTGGACTGTTTACTAACTCTGCCTTCTGGTTTTGCCCCTTTGGAATGTTTGCCTGGTTTCACCACCGTGATTGAGTCTGCACTTGGGTTCCCCTTGCCCTGTCCAGGTAACCGCGACAATTGTATTATTTGATTGCATTGTATTTACAGTGTACAGGGATCTCACTCGCTCTCTGATAATCATGCATCAGATAGGTTGGAAAGACATAATATTTTGCCATTTATCCAAGCCGCAGGCATTTTTCCTGCCCTGTAATGAAGATTTTATGCTTGGAATCATGAGTTAAATTTGGAAGGATTTGAAAAGGAATGATCTGGCCTCATTTAAATGCTACTTCATGCAGGCAATCATTTTATGCAAACATAACAAACTGTTTATTTGTTCTTCATGACCTAATTCTCCACATTCCAATGAATGTAACATGGGCTACCTAGTGCCTTATCCAGTTACTGTATGTGAATACAAACATGTTGGTAATCAGTTTTTTTATGTCTGTTAAAATTGTGGTTTGTACAGGTCAACAGTCTAAAGCATTCGGAGTATTCAACTGAGACCCTAAAACATGTTCTGGTGAAAGAAACAAACAGGTTGTGATTCTTAATCGTGATATTATTATCTTTATTTTTGAGCCACCAGCAGAGCAAACTATTTAGTAAAGTACCTGCGAGATTATTATTATTTATTAGTATTATTATTTATTAGCAGACACCCTTGTCCAGGGCGATCATAGAGGATGAAAACATATCTCCATGTGTCACAATCTGGTTAGTCCAAGAAAAAGGGTAGGGCAGGGCTATAGCATACACACTGTGCCTTGAAAAAACATTCAGACCATTCCTATAGTGTCCCATTTTGTGAAAGAACAAAATCATGCATGCATGTTTTTTTCAAAACTTGAATGCTCAAACTGAAGATTTGTAAGGGTAAGATAAGTTACAGTAAATAAAGATGCAGCAATTACAGCTGTGTATCTTTTTGGGTAAGTCTCTACCACACTGACTTGGTACAATTCTTGCCCAATCTTGTTGGTACATTTGCACAAGCTCTCTCAAGTTGTTGTTTTCAAGTTCTTCCACAGTTTCTCCATAGGATTCAAGACAGGACTCAAGAACATTTACTTTCTTATTCGTTGACCTGCTCAGTGTAGCTTTGGCTTTGTGTTTTGGATCATTGTCCTGCTGAAAGGTGAATGTTTGCACTGTATTATTATTATTATAGATTGTTCATGTTAAGGTTAATCTACAGTCAATTAAATCCCATACTTCTGATACTACATTATGTTTTCTATGGGCTTTCAGATTGTAAACCATTGTCTTGCCTTTACTGTCACTGAGGTGTAATTGTTAGACTTCAAATATCTCCAAGGAAATAAGCTGAAAATAGTGCAAAAACTGAAACAGACTTAACTCACTTTCCTATTCTATTCACAATTCTAGTAACTGTTTTTACCCTCAGGCCTGCACTCTTGATAGGAAACAAAATAGATATCTTCTCTACTCAAGAACATTTCCCAAACACACTGTTCCGTGTTATTAGTTTTACAGTCTTCAAAAACAATATACACAAAAGTTAAATAAATAATTCATCTCGACATCAGCACCTCACCCTGTAGCATTTTAGCTTTGATGACTTCAGTGCTCCAGTATTGTATGAACTGCAGTAAATAACACTCTTTATGTACTGACTTGCTTAATATATATCACCACACACAGTTAACAAATCACTAGTGAACAGTACTGTATTCTAGGCAGAATGTGTCCTTTTAGCCAATATGATTAAATGCATCACTCTAATAGGGCGGGAGACCTGATGTACAGAAGAAACCAAGGCTTAGCAAAAGTAGCATTACTAATAAAAATGTCCAACCATATAATTTCACATGTTTTTACAGCAACAGACAGACAATACAGCAATTTCTATTAGTGTAGGCTGTGTAGTCAACATACTGCCTCTTATTGTCTTAAAATAAATAAATAGAAGATAGTAAGTGATATACTAACTGAAAATTACTTTAAGTGTGGTCCTGTTTCTTTTATGAATTTATATTTCTGGTACTTAACACTTTGATGTTTAAGGAATTTGTAGCAGGGACCAGTACTTTCGACACAGGAAAGCAATACAATCTTACCTTATCAATCATTAGTTACAGCACCATGGATGTTGATCATACAGCAGAACTATACACTCATATCATATATTAAATTCAGTGTAAGGGATGTTCAAAATACTGTTGAATGCACAGGCACAGTGAATTGTGCATCAACAAAGGAAATGAATAAATTAATTGGTGGTTGTGCGAGATATTATGTTCATGACATCAATATCCCTGAAATGACATTGCCTTTCTGTTAACTATATTCTTGGATGAAATTTGACTTTAAAGTGATCGGGACAAATCGCTCCTGGTATTTTTTTACATAATATCATATTCAATGGCCTGAAGCCCACCTTATTAAACACCAGTTTAACAGTCTATTCATCCACCAGCTATCAGCAATGCAGGTTAAGTAATATTGAATCATATAAAAGGTAGGCTATGACATTCATGGATATGCCAAAATGCTAAATTATCAGGTATTGTAACTTTCAACAAAGCCCGTCCTTCGATCAGAATAAGGACATTAAGTATGTATAATTCATTCTGATACCTCAACTTGTCTACCCATACTCACAATTAGGGAATGAGCCTTTGGAAGACATCAGAATGTAGGAAACACCTTAAAAAAAAAAAAATGTGCGCACACACACACACACACGCACAAACAATACTTGTGTGGTCATGCTTGCCCTACTTTTGACAGACAGATCCTCATTACTAGAGAGGTGGGAATGCCATTCCTCAGCAGTCACCTTTACTGCACCAAATATAAAGTTGGTGTGCATAACCCCAAACCTTGACTACTGTTTAATCTATCCACAGAATAGGAACATTCAATCTCTTATTTTTATGTTTATTTTTCAGAGAAAACCAGACGCAGGCAGCTCACATTGAACAGTAGTCCTGGTGATGCTGTACGCCATTCTTTTTCTTGCCAAGTTCCACTAAAATTCTTTGAATGGAGACAGATATTCTTGCTTCCTCTTTATTATAGGTTTGAGACCATTCTACAAGCAATGGATTTCATCACGATGGATGCTATGGTTCAAACTTGTATGTTAGTTTTCTTATGAATTGGTTTATAGCTGCCACCAGACATACAGAGGTTGATCAATCAACTTTTAGTAATAATCTATGAACAGTGACTATATATATGAAACTATATAGCAGATACTTTGGTACTGTAAGTAAAGGAAAGATAATGTACCCTTTCAGTTAGTAGTACTGTAGCCTTCTGATTAGAAATAGAAAAGTGAAATCAATCTTCTCAGTGCTGTAATTCAGTTCTACTCTAAGAATTGAACATAAAGATAAAACTTCCTTCAGTGTTTTCACTGAGTGTGATTTGACATTGTAGTTTTCATATAATCATCACTGAAGAAGACTGAGATAAGAGGGAGGCTGGGGGGTGTTGAGTGTGTGTGTGTGTGGGTGGGGGGCAGGGGTGGAGGAAGTGTACATCAAATAAGGCAGGAAATGTGAATCCACATGCATGTGAAACCCAAAGGAAATCAAAAACTGCAGACAAATAATATGGCCAGACAGAACCAAAAGAGATACAATGACTCTGTATGTATACAACAGGAAATATACAAATTGGTATTGCAAAACGTATGACTTTCCAAAAGAATACACATAATGACATACATCATACATTAAAACTACAATAGAAAATACATTCTGTTTCTCCAGTTGACGATAACATCTTCTGTATTGCATGTAAATAATTTGTTTTGGTTAAATGCTTAAACAGTAAAAAAAAAAAAGTATTGTACACAATAGATACGTATAAAATACTAAATATATTGTATTTACCTTTATTTATACAAGGGAATCAAACTCAGACCTAGGTCTCTTTTTAGTTTAAGGCTAGTTGTAACTAGTTTAAATAAGACTCACTCATTATTAAGTAATAATATACTGAATTTAACATTTTTTTTAATACTATTAATAACACTCATACTAATAACATAGATTATTTACACACATTTGTATCTGAAAAACTATGTCTAAAGTGTTATGTGTGTTTTTGGTCATTTTATTTTTCCTGATGAGGAACTACTTTTATCCAAAGTCTTGTGATCTACCTACAGGCTCTAATCATGTGTGTGTGTGTATCTATCTATCTATCTATCATGAGTATGTATATATATATATATATATATATATATATATATATATATATATATATATATATGAAAGTGAAACTTGCCCTCAATGAGAGGTATGCATGCCATCAGTCAGTTTTTTTAAGTTTGGTGTGTAGGCCTACTTGGTGAGAGCATGCACTATTGCAAATAGCAGACATCATTCCTCTCCATTTTTTTTAAACAGTCAAACAGCTAACCACGGCTTTCAGGAATGTTTCTTTATAAAACTTGGCACGAATTACTGGTGCGAAATGAAGTAATTGTTGCTGCCCTGGATTTGTTGGTTATTGGTGAACATTGACTGCTGAGCTTAAGCATGATTTGGATTGCTGACCTTTTTTTGGTTTTAATTGGATATTTGTAGTCATTTTTATTCATCGTTCCAAAATGTCTTTCCACATTTCCCTTTTTTGCCCAAGCCAAGTGTGCATTGTAAATTAAATGAATTAAAAATACTTCTCCTCCTACTCAATAGAAAAATGATAGGTTTTTGAAGTAAAAGGCCTTTCACTCATTGTGGTTATTAATAAAGTAATGAAATAATGAATAAGAACATTGAAAGTAAATGTTGGCATGGGTTGAAAATTGTTATTCATCTTCCAGATAGTTTGAAAAGAACACATTCCTAGAGAAATGTTTTGACTCGACATTGAATCCTCACTACTCAGCCTTTTGAATATTTCCACTATGTCTTGCCTTAACTGACGAGTGCTTTCAAATCTTAAAAGTTTGTCTTTTTGTAGAACAGATTTCTGCAGCTCTACACTCACCTGCACACTTCCCCTAATAGCTTTGCATTATATTAACTCCACATATCAAAACGTTTGTTTTAAAATATATATATTTTTAAATGTTTCAAGATCTACTCCTTAAGATTTTGAGATGAACCGGTAGTTTGCAATCGACTGGTTTAACTCACCCTGAACAGTTCTTGTTTGTAATATAGTGCAATTTATATATTAAACTTAAATTAATTATATAAATTTAATTAATAAAATACAAAGATAAATGAACTACATCTTTAACAGAAACGTGGTAATCAAAGGATATTAGAGTTTAGTCTCCCTTCTTGGTCTGTGGAAGTCATACAAAAAAACTCAGTGGATCAGTGGACCTGAGCTGATACTGCCAACCAGTGATACCACTCATTGGGAAACTACCATCACCCTTTCCATCCCTCTTTCTGAATCATTGCCCACAAACCCTCAAGAGACATGCTTCATTTCATCTGAATTTCAAGTGCAGTAGCATGGAGCTCTTTAATGCTGCTTCTTCAGACCTATTATTTTATTAAAATCATCTCTCGAACTCTGAATACAGATAAATTAGATTTCTTTCCGGCGAGTGAATGCTCTTTTGTTACTTGGAGTAAAATTAACTGACTGAAGAGACTAATTAAATCCTAAGTGGTGGTATTCAGATACAATTTTGATTGCGGGAGAGAAATGAAGTGTTTGATGTTTCTGCCGACTTCACAACCTCTTGTGTTTGTGTTTTTTTATTTTTTATTCTTTTAGCCCCCTTGGATTTTACTTACCCTTTAAGTAAGGTAAATCCAAAATATCCCCCCAAATGTCATATCTACACTTCAGCAATGCAAAAGAGTAAGTGGATTGACATGAATTGTATATGAATGCTTATACCAAGATGTGTGCATAAACATACACAATCCTTAGACTTTTTGAAGACAGGTTAGAAGAAGCCAAAAGTCTTCTGTGAGAGAAGAGAGGACATCTGTATCTTCAAACTTGGTTTAAAATAGAGAAACTAAATAAGGTATATTACTACATGTCACTATAGTGATCATCTTCACTTTCACGATCATTGAAGATGTCCTCTTGATTGACATGGCCAATGCTTTTCATTATAATGAAAAGCAGAATCAAGTCCCCACCTCATCTTCTGTGTTCCAGACTAAAAATATACAAATTCCTTAATCTGTCCAGCTATGGCATTCCCTTCAGATACAGAATTAGCCTATGAACTACCTCTGAAGCAAGCTATATTTCTAATAGTGTCGTGACTATTGAATAAAATGCATACCTCATCTACATTCATGCTGACTATCTCCAGGAAGACAGCTCTCATTTTCCATTTAACAGTTTCTAATGCATTCTAAATTAATGATTTGTCTCATATACCGATCTGGCCCATGTGATTTGTTTTTAGTTCTCCTAGTCCCTTTAAAAACCCGTTTATGTTGAGATCACTTAGAATCTGTTAGGATTGCTTGCTAACCAGGGGCACATAATTCGTTTCTTGATTTTGTAAACACATGTAAATAATACTGTATCACTTGCTCATCTTCAGTTAATATTTTTCTGTATTTTAGCTGCTTTATTTCCTCTCTTATTGACCTCTTGTTATTAAACAATTGGAAAAAAAGGCTTTTTAGCATTCTGTTCTACCCCTCTCTTTGCTCATTCTTGACTTGTCTTAGTAGTTATGTACACTCATGTATGTATTTGTTAATTTATTTATGAGTCTAAATAATATTTTAAAAAGTAGATTCAATACAATCAGCAGAATTATAGTTCTTAAATGATTGTGGCAAAAATATTCTACAGATGAAGGGTTGTAATGCTCGATACAATCCGCAACATTGCAGGATATCTTATTGACAAAGACAACCCTTTCTCCCTAAATCTATTAGATGTATTATTATAATCTATTAGGCTGTTTCTTCATCTTCTGGATCTTTTCCTTTTATATTATTTTGGGGGAAATAACCTTCAGATACCATATCAGCTTCAGACTATAACATGGATTGTACAGGTTTAAATATTAACCTTGTCTCTTTGTGGAAAAATATAAATATTTAGCAGTACAGGATTATTTTGTAAGACTAATACTAATGAAAGGAATATCATCAATATATTATTACACATCAATAAAGTATTAAAAGGTAAATAAGGAATATAAAAATAAACAGCGAAGAGTGAGACCAGAGGGGGTTTGTGTAATGTTTAAAGCATGCCATTTTAAACTACTGATAATTCAAAGCTTCGACTCATTTGTGACTTCCCTGATGCAGTAAAAATGCCATATACTTCATTTTATGTCTGCTGTATATATCTGTCTCTGTCTAACTACTACTGGTACAGCATGGACTACAGCTACACTGATAAATGCTTTGTGTGGAAGGAGGTTCATCGAGTTTAGTATTCAGGTTAGTTAATTCCAGGCACGGAACGTTTCTTTACTTCAAAGAGCAGACCCACTGTTTTTATTTTGAGCGCGACATCATCTGTTGGTTTGAAGGAATTGCCTCAAAATCAAACAAAGCACAGTGCTAAAATACAATTAGCACTCAGTCATGGATCCTCATTGTTTATGGGGGGAGTGCTGGGCTCAGAAGTATACAGTGAAAGTTTCAAACAAAGGACAACTGCTTAAGCATTTACCATGGATCGGCTTGTGATCTAAGAGGGGAACAAATGAGTGAGACAGACTACGGAAACACAATCAAAATCGATTTCAAAGCTTGTTGAGCATTTCTCCATCTCATGGATTACATTGTGTTTTCATTGATGCATTAGTAGCTCTGTTTAGAATGTAAATGTAGTTTTCTAATGGCTTGCTACATAGGTGTACTTCTTTAAAATCCATTTATAATTCACTCATACTCTTCTTTATGTATGCTTACTTTTCTTGATAGCCACACAAAAAAACAGCTTTGAATAATATGGATACACATTCCACAGTAAAAGAGAACCATTTAAAAGCATGCCAAACATCAGTATAGTGAAATGCACTTTTTTATTTCAAACCACAAAAGCAATTACTAAACACTATGTAAAATATTGTACACACTGGCTATATATCATGTCAGTGGCAGTAACAATTTTGCAACTATTGTATTAGTTGTGTTTTGTCATGAGAGATATGAATGTATTTACAAAAGTGTTCATTTACAGTAATTTACCTATTGATTATATTTATGTGTTAAAACTATTAATAATAGTTGAAGTTAAAATAAAATAAATATTTTAGTAAAAACATTGTCTGGGTTGTGAAATAAAACATAAATAATACAACATTGGCAATGGCATGTAGTTAATAATCTAACTATATACTAAGCCAAAACTTTCCCTGAATAATTTTGAGAATATCTGAACAGTGACTTTGGGCGCTTGTCACGGGAAGCAGAAACCCTGTTACTCAATCCAATCGAGCTTCTTTGAAAGGAAGCTTAACCAGGCCCTCATTATCATGCACTTCTGCTTACTCTGCACTTGTCGAATGAAATATTAATCAAAGAATAGATAATATCACCCGAGACAATACATTCTAGGGATATAAAACACACTTTTTGCAAAGCAGAGATTCTGACAAATGTGAACTTTTATATTGAGTATAAAGTAGGCACTAATCATAGGAGCAGGGAAATGTGCATTAAGTGTTTCCAATGAAGCTAATACAGAGATGCAAGCTTTGCTCTACAAGTATTAGCACTTATTCAACACTCATTATATCATTTATTTTCCAATATACATTTGGGCTTACCTATTAGAACAACCTTTTCTGTTTTTCCACAGGTGCTGTGGCTTCACTTGACACCTGTATTAAAAAAATAATGATTCTTGCCATTAATACTTAATGCTTCTTGTCAGTAATTACTTTTTCTAAAGACAAGGGGTTAACACAAATGGATTTAGGTGGAATTCAACTTTCATGTTTGAATAGCCTTGTAGAAATTAATAATGTATTTATATTAGATATTCAAATGTGGTAATTCAAAACATTTGGACTGTTTATATGTTCCATTGTGAATCTTTTTATCACATTTCCAGAAACATAACTTAAACATGAGGAAAGAGTGAAAGGTTAATCTCCTTAAACCACGCATAAATTAGGATGAAAAACCAACCGGATGCAGTGCTGCATGGCAGAGTAGAATATATTGTTAAATAATGGCATGTCATATTTTGGCCCATTAATGCTGCATCTGTGACTTTCTACGAATGTTTCACATTACCTTTGAGAGGTTTTGTTTTCATAAATGTCCTTTTTAACCTCATAAAGGGAACTATTCAATATTATATTTAATTGTCCTCCATTTCTAAAGATGCTGACATTGCCGTGTCCTCTAAATGTAACTAACCTAGCCAATAAACGAACGCCAGTCACCTCAGCTTGTCTCCCACATACTAGAATCCTGAATCCTAGAAGTTGCTTTTGAACCTTTTAGTCTTTTTTTGATTCTGTAGCAGCAAGACATTGTCTTTGGGACCAGGATACATCTGCTTCTCCAATCCCTTGACATGGTTGTTATACCTGTGTTACAATGTGCTCTGTTCTGCAAGTGCCCTTCCTTACATCATCACACAGCTATTGCTTTGGTGTCCTGTTGCCAGTATGTGACCAGCCTTTGTGTTCCTGAAGAATTGCAAAGCTCCAGAGCTTCATTATTTAATTAAGATTGTGATTTGGCATTTCAGGTATAGCATGGCGCTGACGTTACATGAAAAAGGTGGTCAGGTTCTTGTCTGTGTGTTGCTGATTATAATTGCCAGTTGTGTTATGGATAGGGTTAACTGCACTTTAATTCAACCTCCTTTCGAATTATGGCCAATATGGTTCTCTTTGCTGACTCCACAAGCCGCATCCATAATTTGCTGCATATCATTTAGTATATGAACTACAAGTGTACAATCATCATTAGTCATTCAGATCTCCTCGCACTAGGCAAACTTGCATCTTAGAACAAGCAGTCAGAACACAACCCTGACTCACTTGCTGTGAAATCGGAAAAGATCGGAGGGGGCATCACTCACAATGAAGCATTCCACCGTGAAACAGTCTCACTGTGATTCTGAACAGCCAAACATGAATCCAGATAGTCTGACTGTGAAGCATGCCTTAGTAAGCTTAATGAAAAATATTCACAAAACAAATGATTGTTTTCTACTAACAGACAATACACAGCAAAATAAATAATACATTTTTGTTTTTCCAGATACGTGTCACTCCCCCCACATTGCTATTATGCTGAAATCAGGATATCTGCTTATTAGAAGATGGCTTAACATATAATCTATTTTTTTCTTAAGAACCCTGTGATTAAGACATATCTCATGCACGGAAATTGATTTAGTTTATTTCCATTAATTCCCTGTAATCCAATTACTATATATATATATATATATATATATATATATATATATATATTATGTTTATAACACTTCCTTTAATATACATCTGTTTTCAAAAGTAATCTATGAGTAATGAACTTTCACTTCCAATGTGTATTTTAAATGTTTCATAGCTGGAAGCAATTTACCTTTTTTTTCTTCCTCTACATGAGCTGTGTACCCAAACCTTAATCAAAACTAAAATATGAAAAGTATATATATATATATATATATATATATATATATAAATGCCTCAATTGAACGCCCCTTGATATTATAATTTTTCTCTTATTCTGCCACTGTTAGTGTTTGATAGCAATATATTTCTTTTGTGTGGTTTTATTGTTGTTTTTTATATATATAAATTCAAGGAGTTCTACCTTTTGGCTTCAGCATGCTGAAGGGATCATCAGAGTTAACTGAGAGAAGTGACATTTCCTGTCTTGCTGAAGGAAAGAACCCAGTGAATGAAATGGGCTGCCAAATCAAAATATCCTTTTTTTATCTTTCAAGTAGAGCTATGTTGAAAATAAAATGAAAGGCTTGAGAAATGGAGGTCAATTAAGTATTACACAACCTCTTCTGCTAACCATCATCTAGCAACACATTCCAGTTTCCTTCGGCCCCCCATGAGTAAATGTATTCTCAGTATTATCCCAGATGCCCACCTTTTACTCTATGGAGTATAAGCTAGGTGTTTTCTATTCAGCCCTGTATCACAGACCAATATGTTATATCTGCATTTTCTTCAGGTGATTAGTTAGTGATGAATGGGGGAATTAATGTATGTAGATGTTTCATGATGTGTTCAGCCATCCAAAGATAACAGTAATAAACACCCTTGTATTCCTCCCAGGCATCTACTGTGTCAGACGCAATATCTGGACATGAATTTACCTCTGAATCACTGCACCATTCATGTCTAATAAATTAATAATCTAATTACATTTAGTTTCCAGTAAAAAATCACAGGCTTTTTATGTATTTTAAGTTCTAAGATCAGCAGCAATTTAGAAATCTCAGAGCAACTCAGTTTGAAATTCTAAGGATCCAGAGGATGGGAAAGTAAAACAATGTTTAAACAAAACAATGGTATTCTGTAGAAATGTCAGTTGATTCTTGTCTGTTCATAGGGCTAACAGCGCAGATGTTGTTGTAGGATGTTTATGGAATTCTACATTATAGATATGACATAATACAGGGAAATTATATGGGTATAGCTGGATAATCATGCTAATCAATGATCAATACAGGGCAATTGTCGTCTCAGAAGAACATTTGAGAGAGAATGTTTTGCAAGCATAATTCAACCTATATAACCACCTGCAACCCCCCCCACACACACACTTTTTTCAAATCTAAAAATAGATCCCGTGTCTAACATCCATTCTGTCCTCCAGTTTTTTCTCAATCTCAGAATACAAACCTTGGGTTTCTGTAGCAGCAACCTCTCTTGATAACACCTCTTGTTAAATCTATTGGCAACTCTGTGTGCTGCCAACATCTTAAACAGAGCCCTTAATACCCTGCAGCCCTGTGTACAACATCATAATATCCTCAATATTTCTGTTCCCAATCATTCAATGACCCCAATTTGTTGAATGTACCACAACATTATTTTTTTTTTTTTCCTGAACAGACCCATTTAGCCTGATACAACTACTTCTGTTTTGCAGACATGTTGCACACAGCATGAAACATTTGAACAGGAAATATACAGTGAGGGAAAAAAGTATTTGATCCCCTGTTGATTTTGTGCGTTTGCCCACTGACAAAGAAATGATCAGTCTATAATGTTAATGGTAGGTGTATTTTAACAGTGAGAGACAGAATAAAAACAAAAAAATCCAGAAAAACGCATTTCAAAAAAGTTATAAATTGATTTGCATGTTAATGAGGGAAATAAGTATTTGACCCCTTCGACTTAGTACTTGGTGGCAAAACCCTTGTTGGCAATCACAGAGGTCAGACGTTTCTTGTAGTTGGCCACCAGGTTTGCACACATCTCAGGAGGGATTTTGTCCCACTCCTCTTTGCAGATCCTCTCCAAGTCATTAAGGTTTCGAGGCTGACGTTTGGCAACTCGAACCTTCAGCTCCCTCCACAGATTTTCTATGGGATTAAGGTCTGGAGACTGGCTAGGCCACTCCAGGACCTTAATGTGCTTCTTCTTGAGCCACTCCTTTGTTGCCTTGGCTGTGTGTTTTGGGTCATTGTCATGCTGGAATCCCCATCCACGACCCATTTTCAATGCCCTGGCTGAGGGAAGGAGGTTCTCACCCAAGATTTGACAGTACATGGCCCCGTCCATCGTCCCTTTGATGCAGTGCAGTTGTCCTGTCCCCTTAGCAGAAAAACACCCCCAAAGCATAATGTTTCCACCTCCATGTTTGACGGTGGGGATGGTGTTCTTGGGGTCTATCCTCCTCCTCCAAACAAGGCGAGTTGAGATCAAAATCAAGCTCTTTGGCAACAACTCATCTGACCACAACACTTTCACCCAGTTCTCCTCTGAATCATTCAGATGTTCATTGGCAAACTTCAGACGGGCCTGTACATGTGCTTTCTTGAGCAGGGGGACCTTGCGGGCACTGCAGGATTTAACTCCTCCACGGCATAGTGTGTTACCAATTGTTTTCTTGGTGACTATGGTCCCAGCTGCCTTGAGATCATTAACAAGATCCTCCCGTGTAGTTCTGGGCTGATTCCTCACCGTTCTCATGATCATTGAATCTCCACGAGGTGAGATTTTGCATGGGCCACAGACTGAGGGAGACTGACAGTTATTTTGTGTTTCTTCCATTTGCGAATAATCGCACCAACTGTTGCCACCTTCTCACCAAGCTGCTTGGCGATGGTCTTGTAGCCCATTCCAGCCTTGTGTAGGTTTACAATCTTGTCACTGACATCCTTGGACAGCTCTTTGGTCTTGGCCATGGTGGAGAGTTTGGAATCTGATTGATTGATTGCTTCTCTGGACAGGTGTCTTTCATACAGGTAACAAGCTGAGATTAGGAGCACTCCCTTTAAGAGAGTGCTCCTAATCTCAGCTCGTTACCTGTATAAAAGACACCTGGGAGCCAGAAATCTTGCTGATTGATAGGGGATCAAATACTTAATTCCCTCATTAACATGCAAATCAATGTATAACTTTTTTAAATGCGTTTTTCTGGATTTTTTTGTTGTAATTCTGTCTCTCACTGTTAAAATACATCTACCATTAAAACTATAGACTGATCATTTCTTTGTCAGTGGGCAAACGTACAAAATCAACAGGGGATCAAATACTCTTAAAATGTTTCACACATACATAATGCATCAGGTACAGACATAGTCTGGCTTACTCACAGCCTATGCACTTATGATTCAATATATGTACAGTGTCTGACTTAATAAAATAAATCTGATTTGTTTTTGCCAGTCTCCTAAGTTATTTTAAGTGTATTACTGGTATCTGAAATTCTATTCTATACAATCATTCTGAATGAAAAATATTCTGAGGCACAGCGCACTGGGTGACCAATGCAGCTTAAAAAGCTGTGAGGACCTAGCAAGACTTAACACATTCCTGCTACACATCATATCACTGTAAGTCAGAGCAGTAAACACTGGTGATACCCTCATTGACACTTCTGCTCCCAAAACCACTTGACCTGTCTAGCACAGAGATTAAACCATATGCTCCATGGACTAGTGCATGTTTTCATGTCACAATAATGTGGGTAGTTATTCTTACTGCTTTTCACCAGTGACACATACTGTCAAGTTTTCAAGAATATGCCAGTTTATAGGTCAACATGATTATAAAGCAATCAGTTCATCCAAGGAACAACTAAAATACATTTTGCAAGTAATAAGAAATATCTATTTGACACTGGATTTTGGGGATTGTTGATTAACCTTATGCATGTATATAAGCAAGCTATTAACAATGCTTCTGTAAATTAATACTAGTTTCAGGCAAACTAGGTTTCATAAATATCCTATGTAAGCTACTACCAGGCTTTGAAAACAAATTACAGGTTATAAATAAAGCATTTAATGTGTTTTTACAAATATTTCCTAAAGTGCACTGTCTTTTTAAAACAATATTTTAAAAGAAACAAACAAACAAACAAACTATTAAAAAAAACAAAAAAAGTTAATGGGACTTATGAGATAACTGGTCATAGATAAACCTTGATGCGTCTTTCAAATAATTTCAGTGTGCAGCTTTAATATTACTATGCTTTTAGCAATTAGAAACTTTTCCTGTCAATTGTTTCTCAGTCTCACACTTCACAATATTTGCCTTTGGTTTTTGCTGCATCAGTCATGCACGCATAATTCTTACCCATTGTTATACATTTGCAAAATATTGTGCTTTGAAATGCAGACACTTGTATAAATGTTTACTGTAGTGTGACATGGTAAAACCACTGTAAACTATAGGAAAACAAAGTTAAATAACGGTAAAGCATTGAGACATATTAGATAACCATAATGTAAACCAAGGAAAACAAATGCAAAGCAAATGCATTCATGATATAACCATTGGAATACCAGAGTAAACCTGCCAAGGTACTATGCATATTTTATGAACTTTCATGAGGGTAACTCCTGGTTGGTTCACTTGCACTGGTATCTCTCTGCCTACATAACTACTACTCTGCACTCTTGATTAAACCTTTAAATGCAATGCCAAGTTGCTTGCCATAAAAGACTGATCTTCCCCAGATACATTGTAAGTGATCTTACTGCCCTCATAATGATGAGAGCGCTGGGTGCCAAAGGCAGTCCTACTTGTGTTCTCCCTGTAGAAAAGGAGATACAGCAGTAGCACACTATGTTAGTGACTGGATAGCCATATGGTTTGTGAGGCTTGTGTGGATCACATACTATCACTTTGTCAAGGTCAAATAATTATTTTATTTATATGTGTCTGATCATCTGTCACCAGAAGGCAGCTGTTTCACATTTGAGAATTGTTACAAATAATATGGTACCTCTAATTTGGTGTGAAATGTGAATTGTCCAAGAACAGGACTCAACGCAGTTCTCAACGCAGTTCTCAGTTCATTAAAATTATATATATATATATATATATATATATATATATATATATAAAAACATAGTTGTTCATTAGCCATAATAGAGTATCATTGATTGCATTAATAAGACTATACATATTTAATTGCATGGTGATGCAAATGAAGAGATATGCTTTTTAAAAACAAAAATTCTCCAAAGCTCTGTGCCAAGAATAGTCAATGTTAAAAATTAAATCTTAATCTTAATTACAAATACTCAAAAATAGTTATACATTACCTTTTTAAAGTACATAGGCATACTTTCACAGTACCCAAAAGTCAAAAAGTCAATGCCTTCTTTATATATAAAATACAAATACTTCACAGATTTATTTTGACATATATCCTTGTATGCCACCTCATTATTTACACATTCATGTAAATTGAAAGAATAACGATAGGTTGTGTATGCAACCCCGGTTATCTGAAAATAAAACGTGATGTCAGCGCAGGTTCGACCTCTTTTGCTGGGAGCCATTACTACCGCGAGACCTTGAAACCCTTGGGCAGTGCTTCCTTTTTCAACCTATCATTATCTTTCAAGTCATAAACACTGCCCAAGGGGGAGGGGTTACTGTATAACCAAGCCGTCGCAAGGGAGAAGGCAGCGAGCTGATAAGGGAGCCTGCCCCAAGGTGTACCGCTAGGGGCCTCGGCAACACAACTCCAGACAGTAACCTCAGGGGCCCCGTAGGGCCGCACCTGAGCCGCCCAGGAGCGAGGACCGTAGTCATGCTCTTACCGGGAACTGTCTAGAATCAGCATTTACAAGGCGGGGCTACAGAGGTCAACTCTTATGCCCTCCGCTCACAATAGCAAGGCCGGCTGGTCTACTAGTGCAGCTATAAGCGAGGCTGAATCTACTTGCACAATATCCGGCGTGGGCAATCAAGCAACTTGTGCGGCCTCCACACAATATCATGGCAGTGGACCCCTGATCCCATAGGAGCGGGGCCACAGACCCAAAGAAAAACAACAGAATACATAGGTGGCTAGTCAACAGAGTAGCCGAGCTGAACAAGAATATACAATATATACATATCGCATGACAGCAAGACCTTCAAGCTTGTCAGCACGCAGCACAGGAGCATCCAACTCAGCTGAATAGTACAGAGTGGAAGAGCTCTATTGTGCTACAAATTAGATTTCGTACAAATGAAGTACATACACCACGGGGTGCAGGAGCCTGCTCATGCGCCACACGTGGGATGTCATAGCAGTGGCCGCTTGCCCCACCAGCACAGCTGGAAGCAAGGCCACACCAGCTTGACCATGTCGTGACAAACGAACTATATACATCACGGGGCGCAGGAGCCAGCTTAGGCATCACACGTGGAACACAGGAGCAGTTGACACCTGCCGAATAGCGCAGCTAGCGCAGGGCAACCACAGCTCTTACTGTGTGAATAAATGAACTATGTACACAGTGGGGCACTGGAGAACTCAAGTGCCCTCCGCTGGAGGACAACAGCAGCGGTCCTCTGCTCTATGGTGTAATACAGCCAGAGCAGGCCACAGACCTGCTGACCAATATACAGAGCGGGATACAGGCCAAACGCATGCACCACCGCAACACAATTATAATGAATGAACTATATACAGGGCGGCCTCGTAAGGCAACATGCCTGTAGGCCGCATGACAAGCCCTGGGAACACATCGACAGGGCTGTCTGTACATCCAGGAGCAGATCGCGTGCCTGCTCGACATAGGAAGACATAGTCCGGTGGAAGGGAAAACACAGTTCACTAGCTACCTCAGGATGCACTTAACAGGTGCAGACTGGGAGAGGAAAAAGGCAGGAGCCAGAGCCAGTAGGCTATTGGGGCTCGACTGCAGCCAACACCGGGTTCCCAATGGAAGGGACCGGTCCCGTCACGTCCAACCTGTAGAATGTAAGCGCTGAGGCCCAAGCTGCAGCCGCACAAAATATCTGCCAAGGAGGCGCCTTGAAAAAGGACCCAAGATGTGGCAACGCCTCAAGTCAAGTGGCCACCAGGTGTTCAGGCACCGGGGTCCCAGTGGACTTGTAGGCCATGGTAATGGTGTCCACAATCCAATGCAAGAGGCACTGCTTTGAAAGCGCCTGGCCCTGTGTCCGCGCCCCATAAGACACAAACAGCTAGTCTGAGTACCGAATGCCCTTACTGCGTTCCAAATAGCACGGCCTGCACAGGGCAGAGCAGGTGAATCTGACTCTCTTGCTCTGAAGCGAAGGGAGGAGGATGAAAAGCCATCATCTCAATTGGCCTGTTGACATGGAATGGAGACAGCACTTTCGGGAGGAACGCAGGGTTAGGCCGTAGCGTGACCCTGGAGCCATCTTCTGCAAATTGGACTCACGATGGGTGTACGGACAGGGCGTGTAACTCACTGACGCGTTTTGCAGAGGTGATTGCCAGCAAAAACGCAGTCTTAAGTGACACCAGCTTAAGCTCAGCTGAGTTCAGTGGCTCAAATGGGGCTTGGGAAAGTGCACTACATCAAGACGCCATGTGAGCAGTGAAGGGGTGCGAGGAGGCCGCAGCTGTCGAGCTCCCTTTAGAAACTGCACAGCCAAGAAATGAGACCCAGGGGGCTCGACCATCGTCATCTGGACATGACATGTGTTGATGGCCGCCAGATACACTTTGAGCGTGGATGGGGACTTGCCCTGGTCCAACAGCTCTTGTAGAAATTGCAATATGACACCGATGGGTCACCAGGTGTTAAATGTCCACCAGCGGTGGGAATACTACAACCTCGTAGAGGGAGCTGTCGCCGACTAAATAGTGGCTACTACCGCTTCTGACAGACCCCAGGCAATCAGTTGCTCCCACTCAGGGGCCAGGCCCAGAGCTGGAGGAGGCCTGTATTGGGGTGCCAAAGTGTGCCCAGCACCTGGGACAACAAGTCCGCTCTCACTGGGAGCTGCCAAGGCTCTCCGTGGAGGAGGGCGATCAGGTCTGCGAACCAGAATCTGAGAGGCAACCGAGGGGCTATCAGCAGAACTGTTGCTCATTCTCTCCTGACCTTCACCAGGACCACCGGGAGAAGGGGAAACGGTGGGAACACGTAAAGGAGACAGCGCAGCCATGTGTGGGTGTGAGTGGTCTCGGACGGAGAACCATAGTGGGCAGTGTGTGGACTCTGCCGAGGCAAAGAGATCCACGTCCGCCCAGCCGAACCGGCGCTACAGCTGCTGTATCACAGACGGGTGGAGGCGCCATTCCGAGACCGGGGGCCTCCCCAAGAGAGGAGGTCCGCCACTGTGTTGGCCAGGCCTGGGAGGTGAACTGCTCTGATGGAGTGGAACCATGGCTGCGCCCACAGAAGTAGATGGCGCGATAGACAGTACAGTCTGCGCAACCGGAGACCTCCTTGCCTGTTGATATAGGCGACGACCGCTGTGTTGTCCGTCTGAACCAGCACATGTCTGTCCTGCAGGACCGGCAGGAAATGAGACAGTCCAAGGAGTACGGCTTGTAACTCCAGTACGTTGATATGGAGGGCCTGTGCTGGCTCCGTCCACCAGCCTCGGACTCCAAGTCTGTCGCAGACTGCTTCCCAAACCTGCTAGGAGGTGTATGTCATCATAACTGCTTGGAGGTAGACTGGCCCCGGGGGCACACCAAGGGTTACATTTGGAGGGCTCCGCCATCAACGGAGCGCCTTCCAGCACGCCAGGGTGACTGTGACTCAGCGTGCACGATCGTGGCGAGGATGCATCCTGAGAGACCTGAACCACCACTGCAACGGCCTCAATTGGAGGAGGCCGAGGGGAAGGGTCTGTGATGCAGCCACTAGGAGGCCCAGCAGCCTCTGGCAAAGGGATACCCTGACACGTTGGCGTCAGGCGGCTCTTCTCTCGATTGACTCGAAAGCCCAATGCGGAGAGGTGGCCTAAAATCAGGTTTGTGTGTTTGTGAACCTGCTCCCTCGAGTGAGAATAAACCAGCCAGTCATCTAGATAGTTAACACAAGGGGCTAACATCACGTCCATGCACTTGGAAAAAGTGTGTGGGGCTAGCGACAGGCCGAAGGGGAGAACAGCAAACTCAAACGCTCTGCCCTCAAAGGTGAAGTGGAGAAACTTCCTGTGCGCCCAAGCAATGGGGATGTGAAAGTAAGCATCTTTCAGATCCACCATGGTGAACCATTCGCCGGGCTTGATGGCCTGGGACATGGTGCGCAGGTTGAGCAACACCTTGAGGTGGCGGTTCAGGCACCTCAGATCCAAGATGGGGTGGAAACCACCATCTTTCTTGGGCACAAGGAAGTATGGGGAATAGAATCCCTTGTGCTGCCCCGGCGGGGGCACTTCGCGGATTGCTCGCTTCTCCAGGAGAGCGGTGATTTCGACGCGAAGCGCTGCACACTGCAACGGGTCCCTCACTCGCGTCCACACCACGCCCTGGAAGGGAGGGTGACTTGTCTGAAATTGTAGGGAGTAGCCAACTGATATAATTTGGAGCACCGAAGAGTCTTGGGTGCAGAGTTGCCAATTTGAGAGTTGCTGGGGGGTGTAAGGGTGGGCCAGAGGCTGCTGGAATGCCTCAGGGGCGGGGCTCGGGTGGTGGAGGGGGTGGGGTCAGGCCGGGTCCCCTCCTACCACGAGCAGCTGTGGGCCGCTGGGGGCCAGGGCGACGAGCCTGGGGGGGTGCCTGCCTGCCAGTGAGACGCTGGCGGAGATCAGCAGCTTGGAGGGGCTGTGACCTGGGCTGTGGTCCAGCCTGTGGCCTGGGCTGTAGACGGCCTGCGTTGCTGGACCTGAGGTGCAATGGGGTACACCCTGGCCAGCTGCAGGGACTGCTCCCTCTCCTGGAGGGTGCGTGTGAAGCCCGGTGAAATAGGGGCATCCATGAGGCGAGTCCTGTCTGCCTCAGGGACCGCCATGCCTGGGACAGCCAAAGCTGGCGGCCTGCCGCCACAATGGCTGCCAGAGATCACCCTGTCGCTCTTGCCTGAAGTGCACCAGAGCCCCGGAGCGCGGACTGAACAGAGTCGGGTTAGCTATCAATAGTAATAACTACACAAGACAAATAGACACAGAAGTAAACGGTGGTGACAGCACAGTCGTGAAGCAAACCAACTGAAAAGCAATAGTAATTATTGTGAAAACAATAATAAAGTCTAAGTGGCAAAAGAGGATGAACCTGCGCTGACGTCACGTTTTATAGAACAGGAAGTGGGAAGGGACCTCTTGTGATGAGCACAGGGGCCAATGGCAGCTTTGATAGTGTGACGTTTCAATCAGGTTCCTACGGCAGTGCACAGAAACCCCTCCCCCTTGGGCAGTGCTTCCGACTTACGTGTGGTTTGACCCAAACGTAATGTCTTTTCAAACAGAACTGCTAATATGACACACATACAAAAATACAGTTACCATTAAACAACGTCTTCTATTTCAAATTACAGAAAACCACAGATCTGCAGGGACACACAGACCTGGGGACACAAATGAAAATTAATTACATAAAACAAGAGACACTTCTTCACACAGAGAGTTGTCACAATCTGGAACAAACTCCCCAGCGATGTGGTTGAAGCTGAATATTTGGGAACATTTAAAAAAAGACTGGATAGGAACCTTGGATCACTTAGTAATAACGGACACCAAACGAGCACGATGGGTAGAATGGCCTCCTCTCATTTGTAAACTTTCTTATGTTCTTATATTTCTTATAAGTATTATAATCATTAAAGGTATAGATTCTGAGGTATATGTTCTTGTTTGTATTCTCCATTAAATGTTCTGCAATTTGTGTCTTTTATGATTTGGCAGTAGCATCATATGTACCAACAGATATTAAAGCATGCATTTATTGCAGAGATTACTCTGGAGAGAAAACAAAATCAAGTAAATTAAACCTAAACATCAAATATAAGGTGTTCAAAATATATTTGATTTGAAAAAATAAATTAAAAAACACCACACTGGATTTACTTTTGATTCTATAGATTGCAAAAGGATTGCCTTGAAACCTCAGTCATATGGGCAGTTTTCCAATTTACAGTTTTTGTTAATAATAATAATAATAATAATAATAATAATAATAATAATATTATTATTATTATTATTATTATTATTGTCAAACTATTTCATTTACCTGAGGTTTTCATTGCACTGAACACTCAATTAAAGATACTGCCATTTGTACAAAATGAGCATGACTTCACTGTCACTCTTGACACTTTGAGCTGTGAACTGAAATAAATTAATGTGAAAATTAGGTGTTACAGCTTTGCAGAGATTATTATTGGTGCTTAATTACAGTCTATAGCAAACAGGCACACTGATCAGCTGTGCACTATTCCTTCTGCCAATCAGATTGAAGAGCTGATCAGCATCACAATTTGACAGGGAGATAATGTGCACATTAGTTTTCATATTTTAAGATATTATAATTAATTAATTATCAGAGGATACATACAGAGTAACTAACTACAAACATGAATAAATAAATACAATAAATGCAAATGATATACGTATCTTATTACCCTTTATTAATTATATGTATTTTGTGGTGCAGGGCAAGTAAGCAAAAACAAAATTATTATAGATTTTCAGTTTATTAAAGGTCTAATTCTTATATCTAATAAGTTAGTGGTTACCCTGAATCCTGGTTACCCCACTGGTTTAAAATTAAATCTTTTTACAACCTTAGTATTGATAATTAATTTGAAAATGCTGTGTGCTCATACCTTTTGGTTTAATAGATCAGTGGATGAACATTGGGAATCAATAAGTTGAAAGATTCAACTTAATTTGATTAATCAAACCCCATGGCTATGTCTTAGGCTGCCAAATATAGAAGATGCAGCCAGTCAACCGGGTTTAGAAGATTGAGTACACAAGCATCACTTGCATGTCAAAAATAAAAGCTGTTTATCTAAAAGCTTTTATGTAAAATATTGAATACAAATACAACTAGTGAGCAGTGTACATCTGAACACAGACTGGAATATTAATTTGATTTTAATTTCAATACATTAAATATTGTACCAAAAAAAAGCATACACACTCCACAATTAAGGTGCAAGATACATTTGTTTGTTTGTTTTTTCAGGTCAAATCAAAAACTTGTTTTGGTTTCAAAATAACAACAACAGTGGGGTTTGGCCACTAGATGTCATAAATAATCCTGCAGCTTTATGGGAATATAACATTATTATTATTATTATTATTATTATTGGTATTACTATTTTGCTGTTTCCAATACATTAAAATGCTGTAGGTTGTAGGGAACTACATAGCTGACGATCATCCTACATATTTATGTACCATCCAGGCTGTAGAATGTGAAAAACTACACAAGAACATAGGTCTGAAATCCTCATAGATGTTAGTGGTGGTTTTCAAATTTTAGTGAAAAAAAAAAAAAAAATATATATATATATATATATACTGTATATATATAAAAGATTGGAAGGTAAAATAATAAACTTTGCAGGCATAACATGGAAAAGAAAAGCTGTAAATAGAAGCAAGTGGAAACACCTTGGGGAGGCCTTCATCCAGCAGTGGATCGATCTGGTCTGATAGTGATGATGTGTGAATATATTTATATGCATTTTAAAGCATACAGTACATGGCTCCACTGATACTTTAATCCTTTGACAGACTAGAACTCAGGAAACTATGGTGCCTTGTTGAGGACATGAAAAAAAAAAAAAGAAATAGCCCCTCTGGTTATCTCGTGATCACGACATAACAATGTTTTTACTGTTATTATTATTCCGTACAATACAGGGGTTGGAATAAGTCTATTAACCATTGAGTATAGTTATGCCTGCTTGAAATTATATATTTTAAGCCTTCATCTGTGCACAATTGCTGAGGTCCGGACCTCATTGACGAGTTGTCTGAGTGGTCTGAATCACTGCACAGTGGTCCCTTTTGATATGCATTAAATTGCTTGTGTATGGTTTGATACAGTTTTAACTGTTACATATGTAGCGGTCTCAGTCCACTGTACATTTTTCACTTTGATTACTTTGATTAACTACACCTATATCATATTTGCATGTTTAAATTTGTGTTCTCCCTCTCCAATCCACATGCAATGTTTAATTGAATAATTGAATAGAGTGTTTAAAGCCCCTGTGTTGCCAGTTAAGGGGTGGCCACTCCTTTGACGTGTAGCACTTCAATTATTGAAAGTCATAAAACAATTTCTGTCTGCAATAGCCTTGTTGAAAATAAAACCGAATGTGTTGACATAGCACTGCCCCAGTCTCAGCATTTTCTCAACGCTTCCTGTTTTCTCTAATAGCGATAAATAATGTTATGTTGTGATCACAAGTTGACAGGTAATTTATGTTGTGATCACGACATAACTTGTTATGTCGTGATCACGAGATAACCAGAAGGGCTATATATTTTTTTGTTTTGTTTCATGTCCTCAATGAGCCACCGTAGGAAACAGCTTTCTTTAACCATGATGATTCCTATTTACATTTTTTCAGTCAAAAGGCTACACAGAAGGTTTCAAATGCCCTTCAGTGAGGGGCAGGGGGTCTTTTTTTAATAAAAAGTACAAAACACTCTTTACATAATATGAGTCATACCATTTTCATTTTTCTCAAGGCCTATTCTTTCTGTTGAGCTTTGTTTGATGGAATAAAATTAAATAAATAATAATAGTGCACTGTAAAAGCTGAGTTTGAAATTGAATTAACTTGAAATTCCTTGGAGTAGCCTGTAAACAAATAGAAGGGTAATCACATGAATAGCAATGTTATCATAAAATATACAATTGCATTTTAATGAAAATGTTATTGTTATTTTTTATGTTTAGCAAACAAAAGGATATTCATGACTTTCAACAAAATATTTGCATGGAACTTAATCAATTGATATTAACTGCAGAACTAAAAATTACATGATATGGAAGCTTAACAGCAGGGAAGGTCTATAGTATTATAACAAGTCCAACTTATTGGGGTTAGTTCTGACACTACATACATACACTACATGGCTAAAAGTATGTGGACACCCCCTCTAATTAGTGGATTCGGTTATTTCAGCCACACCCATTGCTGACCATTGTATAAGATCATCATGCGCAATTTCAGTCGTTGGCTGCAGTGGGGTAAAGCTCGCTGCCATTGGACTCTGGAGCAGTGAAATCACGTTCTCTGGAGAGATGATTCATGCTTTATCTGGCAGTCTGTTGGTGAATCTGGGTTTGGCAGATGCCAGGAGAACGCTACCTGCCCGAATGCAAAGTACCAACTGTAAAGTTTGGTGGAGGAGGAATAATGGTCTGGGTCTGTTTTTCATGCTTCGGGCCCCTTGGTTTTACTGAAGGGGAAATCTTAACGCTACAGCATACAATGACATTATAGATGATTCCATACTGGAATGGCAAAGACTGCTTCAATTTGAATTTCAATTGTATTACCCCAAACCTGACCAATCAGAAGTTTGGAAGGAAAGAGATTAGAATCTCTTTGTCTAAAATGTGTAAAAACAGAAAGCTAAAACTAGCAATTCGGAGTGGCACAATTTGGAATGGAGTGGAACAACCTGGGAGAAGAAACCAAGGAGACGAAATCCAGGAAGACTGAATGGAACCAGAACTAGAACTTCTCCACCAAAAACCTGAAAGCTTTGCAACCATCCCCAAGTGGACGCAGTCTGCCAGCCAACCCCGCTATCGAACATCTGCATAACTGAATCTCAGTAAACACACAGGTAGTATATTTTGTGTACTAGTCAAGAATGAGGTAAATTACATAAAACCTAGTTGTGTATCAGATCTAAATTTTAGGAACGGCTAGCATAATCATAATACTTGTTTGTTATTGTACATGTTTTGTGCTCGAGTATTGGATAGATCTCCTCTCACTCTCACATTTAATATTGTCCACCCTGCTTGTCTCTATCCTATCTTTGCAAATACATGTTGTCTATTTACATTTTTTAATAAACCTATATCTTGTATAAAATGAAACAGCCTCAAGGTGAATTCATATGCAGATCTACCTCACCGCTAATCTGAATTCGTATTAGTAAAGTATTGTGGTAACTTGTGTATCAACCCAGTCTCGTATTCAGAAAACTTGACCATTGTGGGTTGTATGTGTGGGGGTCACTAGATAACAGGACTTTATTCAGCAATTATTATTTCTTCTGATATTTGATACCAGATAAAAATGAAAACTCCAGTTTAAAGTTCTAGGCCAATCAAAAGTACTTACTAATAAAACAATAACTGTAATGATCAATTAGAACAATTTGTCCATTGCAACATTTTGGCTGTATCTTATCAGATCAGCATCCTTTCATTTCAGTCAACTATTTACATCATCAATACAACAGGAATACTATCATTCAAATACAGAGGCTCGTAAAATGTATTATATATTTACAAGCTATAGTATACATTTTTTAAAGAAATAAAAATCAGATACAAAGTGGTTGCACAATTAAACACTTTTAAAAGACTACTGACTACTGAGTATATACTGAGTATACATGTCTGCCAATAGGCAAGAAGAATGCACTTAAAGGCTCTGTTTGGGGTTAAAACTAAGGGGAAGAATAGAAAGCTAAATGGATGGAAATGATGGAAACAGCAGGGTGACCCTATCTGCTACCATTTGCCATTGTGCAAGGATCTTTTTCTGTCTGTTTGTTTGTTTGTTTGTTCAACTGTCCCATTTGGTATCACATGCTGTTCAGCTATGTTTTGTGAATCAGCTCAGTATTCAAAAGATCCAAAGATTTTTTTATGCAAAACAGACCACATGTTAACTTGAGTGTTTTTGTTTTTGCCAACATGGCAAAATAAACAATATTCTGATATGCTCATTTCTCAAAAAGCTAAATTCATTAATACATTATTGTTACTATAATTAGTATTTGATCTAATAAAGCAAACTACTCTATTCATATTTTTTACTACAATTCTAGATCCACAGACCACAGGAACACATTGACATTCTCTTCCTCAGTCTTAGAGTTTTTGCTAAGCTAGTGACCCTATCATCACCTTCATGTGTTTAGCTTTGCAATTCCCTCTCCTCTGGGCTGTTACACAACTAAATGGCAGGTAGAAACTCACTGTGAATGATGCCAAAACCATCAGTGCCTGGTGTGCAAAAACCATACAAAGAAGCCTGTGTACTTCCGTGGTGCCTTAAGCAATAGCTTTACTAAAAGTAGGTATTTGACATTAAAAGAGATTTAACAGTGGTTTTCAGAGTTCAGGTCAAAAATAGTGATGTTTTAGATCCTTTCTGTTTCTGAAAGGATTTCTGTTTCTGTTTTACAAAAGCTTGAGTGAGATGAACTAAAAAATGATGAAACATAAGTAGTTTTAATAGTTCTGGATTTATAATTTTAACTTTTTAATGCATTTTTAAAAATATAAATAACCACCTGTGAATTTCCAGTACTAGTAAGCAATCATAACTCTCAGAAAGAATGCATCTTAACCCTTAACCATGGTTTCTGAGCACCACCAGCCACAATTAACAATTGTACATATATGTACATCCATGTCCACTCAGAACAAGATGGGATCTCCAAATGAATTCTTCTTGTAAATCTAAATTGATAATGTCATCGTAGTCCATCATTGTTTGCACTGCATCATTGTCTACACACCAACTTATGATCTATAGCTGCATTCTTCTTCTTTATAGCCATTACTCCTCATTGTTATGCTGTGCCAATAAAGAGCATGGGACGCTGGAGATTATCTCTGCTTCACCTTCCATTACTCTTGTCTGTTTAGAAATGTCTGCTTTAAAAAGATGGATGGGGCCAACTGCTCCGATGCTTGTTCTCAGCATGGAACAGTTTTCTGAATCCATTTAGTTATCTCTTCCAGACAAGTACATGTAACAGTGTGTGAATGATAATACTCCTTTCTGATGACATGGCTTTTGTAATGCATATTTAATAATGATGCATACACTTCTAATTCTTAAGTGAAATAATGAAAAAAAATTATATATGTATGTGGTAAAGCATCTCCCTCATATGCTTATGACGCCACACTCTTGAGTGGGGATAACATAGTCAATCAGATGTAGTAACTATTATTTCCCAGGCCAAGGCTTTGTGTCAAAAGCCAGTCCAATGTTTGTTATAAAAAATCAGATACTCCTCCAAACAATATCTAAAGCACCAGAGGTCAAGTCAACCTAAATGAGTGCATGCACAGAAACTTGTAACTGCATCCCAAACCCAACTTCTCCTCTACAACCATAACCTTTTTAAGGAGGGGAGAGAATCTTATATATTATATATAAAAACACACAGTCAGCAATACATAAGAAAGTTTCAGTTCTCTCAGTCTCTCAGTAGGACATTCCCTTCAGACCTGGAATAAGTCTGGTTGCTTTCCTCTGAACTGCCTCTAGAGCAGCGATATCTTTCTTGAAGTGTGGAGCCCAGAACTGTACACAGTATCCAGATGAGCTCTAACTAGTGCATTGTACAGTCTTAACATCACTGCTCTTGTTCTCAACTCTACACTATTGACAATATACCCTAACATTCTGTTTGTCTTTTTATTGCTCCCCCACATTGTTTGGATGGAGAAAGTGAGGAGTGGATTGGGTTGAACGGAGAACGAAAGCAATCCAAGTCTGAGGAGGGGAGGGATGGACAGGACGAGACGTGAGAGGACACAGAGAATCAAGGGAGGAGGTGAGGGAGGAGAACAAAGAGGAGGTAGCGCAGTTAACAGACAGATGGGAAGAACAGTCAATGGAAGGTAAGAGTGAGAGCAGTGGAGGCAAGGGTGGAGGGGTAGACAGAGCGGAGATTACGGTGGAAGGGAGTTGGTGGGGTGGGAAGGGAGGGGAAAGAAAGGGAGAAGTAGAAGAAGTGGTGGTCTGAGATGTCCAGGGGTGTCACAGAGAGCATCGAAGGGGAGCAGCCTCTAGAGAAGATGAAATCTAGTTGGTGGCCTGACCTGTGAGTCCAGGGAGACGGGGAGAGAGCGAAGTTAAAAGAGTGGAGGAGGGGAAGTGGGAGGGATTGGAGAGGTGGATGTTGAAGTCCCCCAGGAAGATTGTAGGTGAGGACAGTGAGGAGAGGGAGGAGAGAAGAAAGTCAAGTACATCCAGGAAGGAGGCGAGTGGACCAGGAGGACGGTAGAGACCTAGAAGGAAGAGGTGAGAGGGACAGGTGAGTTCCACTGCGTGTGAAAGGGGGGACAGAAAAGAGGAGAGAAAGGGAGAGCAGGAGCCCTGTTCCTCCTACCCACCCATAAGATGAGGGGAGTGGGACAGGACAAACAGAGAGGATCAGGCAGCAGGGGTGGTTGAATTCTCAATATCCATATTGGGTATCCATGTCTCGGTGAGAAATAGGAAATCCAGAGAGTGGTGGGAGGCAAAGGCGGAGATGAAGTCGGAAGCTGAGTGGCAGTTCCACAGACCTCCAGAAAGTGGAACAGAGGGGAGGGAGGAGAAGGGGAGAGGCAGAGAGATGAGATTAGCAGGATTAGGGAGGCAATGATGTGCAGGTGCATGCCGAGAGGAAGGAGATGGCAGAACAGGAATCAGAGTGATAGTCATGACTGCCTGGTGATGATGAGCAGCGTCTCCTCGCTGGAGGCCCACAGCTAGAGACTGCTGTCGCGGAGGTCCTGGGGGGCTGTTATATAGCCCACCTATAACTAATTATGAGAGAGCACACCTGAATTGCGTTGGATTACACTACTCTGTCCAGATCACGCAAGTCATGCCCTAATAAAGCGTTGGCCAAACTAAGTGCTTGGAGTGTCTGGAATGCTAAACTCTACTTAACTGCCTGTTCAGATTGCAGAAAAGGCAAAGCTAAGCACACAACAACACTGTACAATCTCTCTCTACAATAGTATATGCGATGCAGCCGTTTCTGCTTACAGAAACTGTGTCAATATATAGTCCAAACTGCACTAAGTAAGACAGTAACTAACAAACAGTAGCTGCCCTTACAAATATAGGTGCAGTAAATATACAGTTAAATAAAGTAAACAACCGGTACTTGGCAGAGCTCGGTTGTTATGTCCACGGGTCCGTGTACCCCTGCTGGGGGAGAATGCTGGGGAGAATGAGTGCAAAACAAGGAGAGCAGGCGCTCAATTTAAACGAGACAATTAAAACACTGCTTTGTCCAGAGCCCACAAGTGACACCCTAGTTCAGCGTCGGACGAACTAAGTGCTTGGAATGTCTGGAATGCTCTACGTAACTGCCTGTTCTGATTCCTCATTAATTAATGTATGAATACCACAGGAATAAAACATCAATACCTCATGATCATCATCTGAGTTCTGATGTTGAGCACATGAACCCTAACCCTAACTGTATCCCTGTTATTCATATGATTAACATCAGAACTCAGTGCCATGTGTTTATCCTGTGGTATTCATATATTAATTTATGAGGAATCACTGCACCTTATTATAAAGTGTGACCGTGAGTTATGTTCGTCTAATGAACACAGGAGCCTTTGTTTAAGACTTGTGTCCAGTGTCCAGTGTCCAGTGTTCAACTTTTATCTGTGTTACACATTACTTTGTCATTTAATGAAATGCATTCCCCTAAGGAGATGGCATGAAACCTGGGTGTCATCTGTGATCATAATCTATCATAAAATGGAGTAGATAGGTTGGAGGCGAAAAACAAAAAATCAGTAGCTCTAACTTTAACTCCCTGAATGTTTAAGGGTATCCTGTAACTGCACTGTAATCAAGTAGAGCAAGACAAATAAAGGTTGGATGATTAATAATCTGTGATGTGAAATTGAGCAGAGGTTAGCTTAATGCTCCTCCTGGATTTGCAGTAATGACTGTCAACTCAGTGGAGCAGTAATTTCCAAACAACATCTGTGGCAATGCTCTCTCTACACACAGAGGTACACAAAGTCCACGCCTAAGAAAATGCAGCGTTTAGGCATTATATATATATATATATATATATATATATATATATATATATATATATATATATATATATGAATACACTGTGTATGTACTGGGAATGATGGTAGTAATTGAAAAAAATAATTAATTAATTAATGTAATACAGAAGTAGGTATGGAACAAAAAACAAACACAAATGTTTTGCAGCCTTCAGGGGCCGGCATTTTATTTTTTCTTCTCAGTGGACTTGAACCAGGCAGGTTACCAAGGACATAATTCTTATATAGCTATCTTCAATTCATCCTCATAACCTATTTACTTGCTCAAAAACTGTATACCTTGCCTAAGAGTACCAATGTTCCTCATTAATCTTTCATGAGAAAGGTATGTAGGTGAACTGAGCTAGAACGTTTACAGTGTGCTGTTTAAAAATATAGATATAAAAATACTGTAGGATTAAAACTGCTGCTTTCCTGTTTCCAATAGTTTGTATTCCAGTTTTACCAAACAACATGCTTGAGGTTATAAATTGTCAAATATCAATACACAGACCTTCAAATTACTATATTTAATTATTCCTAGTAACACACACACACACACACACACACACACACACACACACACATTATATATATATATATATATATATCACTTTTTATTTTTTACTTTCCTCTCCATGGTGTTAATGACATTTTAGAGTCAAGAGATGATCAAATTCCCTCCGTGATGTTTTTTTGACTCTGACTACAAAGATGAGGTCATTCCCTCTGAGACTGAGATGACTGACTGTAACCTTATACAGAAAAGGTTCAGACCGACTGTTACAGTTTAAACTTTAATGAGAGCCCTGGGAGGTGACCCTGAGTTATTTGCCACCAAAACATGAACTTGCTGCATTTACAGCATTTTCCTCTAAATCTCTTACTATATAATTTTTGGAGTTTCACCTGGTACTTCCTGATCAATAGTATCTGGTTTGACTTTCAGAGAATATACACACACTGGGGTACACAGTATCTATATCATATAGATTGTGACGCCATGTGGTGATGTACATGGTGTCCGGGGCTTGTAAGGTAGGGCTTAGGAAACATGGAAGCAGGATACTGTGCAAAGACGTGCATTTGTTTATGTACAGTGTGCCGTGATAGACAAAACAAAGATATATACACAAAATTAAACAAAAACCTAGCTCCTCTTCCAGCCTATTCTAAAACACATAAACAGGCCACTGTCTACACAAATACTAACAAGAACAAACAAAACAAACACTTAATCAATCCATAAATCTTATGTATTGTTCAGAGGAAACAATGACCAGGGACAGTGAAAGGTCTTGTGAGTGAATATATAAGAAAAAATCTAAAATAAAATTACAAACCTAATAAACTAAGACTTAAACTGGAGAATATAACATATGCTAATTAAAAAGAAACAAAACAAAACTAATGCAATTGGAATCCAAATGCAATCCGTATTCAAAGTAAAGTTCGTTACCGTGATCAAGACTAAGTGTATTGATTTTGTGCGCACATGCCTTGTACACCCTGCAGCAATTAATATAACTTCCAAAGTTCCTATGAATTTTGAGAAATTTACCAGGAATTACCAGATAAATCTAAGCTGCTTTGGCAATTTCTGGGTTAACAATGCTAGGCAGCCTTGCTCTGGTACCCCTTTCCTCTGTCTACTCAGTTGTGTCAGCGTTCTTTTCTGAAGATCAGCCTTGATTTGGTCTCTGGTGTCTGCTTGACTGTGGTGTAGAATACAGATTGCAAGTCAGCATATCTTTTCGCTAACAATGACTGATAATTTCTTTCATTTTAACACAAAGTGACATATGTTCAGTGTTTCCAAGAACATTTGTGAATCCAAGCAATGAAGAGGGGGGGTGACAGCTAGCTGTTCAGAGCTGTCCCTTAATTTTTTGTATAGTTTACTATGTGAGGACATTGCATTTCCATCTTTAAGCAAAAGGTTTAAAATGTTATACATTATTATTAGAAAAATGTTCTATTTTGTGGGCTCCTCAATTTCTGAGACTACACCTGAGTTACGTAGCAATCATCGACTGAGTAGGCCTATAGAGAAAGAATAGTGTGAGTGTTTAAAATACATGCTGTATTTGTTGCTTAGTTTTAAGTGCATGTTTTATGATAATATAACACAGTAACTATGAAGAAATTAAACTTGGATATACAGTATGTGTTATGTTTTAGTGCTGTTTGTATGCAACAGATACTGCAGCTTTAAATCTGAAAGTTTCTGGTGTGAAATATTTTTCATTTAATATAGTTGACATAGATACTTCAAACTCAGTATCACACTTGTAGACATCCTTTCTAGTCTAATAATTTAAATAGATTTTAATTGATTTGAGTCCTGAGTGTTGGACTGCATGCTCTACTCTACTCTGAATACAATCTATCCAGCATCATTAAAAAAATGACAACAACATAAAAATCAAACACACAAACAAACAAAAAGACAGTGGTGGGTGTTTAAGACATTCCCTAGCGGATACAAATCAATTCTCCTCCTTCATTTAGACAAATAAGTTCATGGTTATGGAATAATCAGACTGTAAGACTGCTACTAAGGTGTGTTATTCAAAATGGTGCAACACAGGCTTTTAAGACACACATGGAAACTAATATTTTACTACAAATATTTCCATAGGGATGTCTGATTTCACAGATATACAGAGAACCAACATACGCTACTATGAAACCATATGACATTTACCTAGAAAGTGCCTTTGAGGCAGATTACTTCCTTATTGATATAATAGTATTTAATTGTATTCCTGAGACAATTTTTTTTTTTTTTTTTATAATTTTTTAACCCGCTTAAGGAGTGGGGAGATAATGACAACATTTACATAGAATTGAAGGAATCTGTGAAGGAAGGCTGAAGTGATGATTTCAGGCATATTTCACTCTTTCCTCTTCAAAGCTGTCACTCTTGATCGTGATAAGGCCATTGAGTTTTTATTTCTTTTCATCTTGATTGACAAGAAGGGCGATGAGGTTTTCTACAGATCTTATGAGGCGTTTTATCCCTTAGATCAAAAGAGTCTTTCATTCATGCTTCACATCATCCAGTAGTGTAAAGATGCTGGGCAGAAGGTTGTCATTTAAGAATTATAAAGCAAAGGCCTCGCCATCTCGGACAATACAGCTGAGTGGGAACCCAGAGTTCCAGAGCACTAATCCATCAATATAATCTCGTTATCAGACACAGAGTGTCTGAAAACTCAACAGGATCTCACAATTAACAAAATGAACACACCAAAGTGAATTATATATCTGAGAAACAAAAAACATTTAAATACACCATTTGCTTTGTAATCGTTGTCAGGTTCATCATTTCTCATCCAAACAGTATTCATTTTGTACAAATATCTTTCGAAGCACTGCCCAAAGGGGAGAGGTTTAGCTTGTTACCATAGGAACCTCATCGAAACATTTTCTCTATCAAAGCTGCCTATAGGCCCCTATGTGAGTCACTCAATCAGTCCCTTCCTGTTTCTTGTGTGTATACATGATGACGCTCACAGAGGATTTTTGGATCCTCCATTAGCCCAGAAATAAATTGTATTTTTATCAAAACCACAAAACATACAGAAGTACAGCATTACACAATCATCCATTTCTCAGAGTGTACAGGATTAATTTGCATATACTCACCGTTTAGTTTTTTAACTTGGTCAGATGATTAAACTTTTATAATATGAATAGCCAAACATTTTTATTTTATTTGATATAAGATAAATGCATATGGCACAAACTATCAAGGAGCTACACACAAAAAAATAATCAGGAAAAATACTTATTTTATAACTAAACAGTCCTGTGTTGTCCGTGCCTCTGTACTCAGGCTGTGCCTCTGTTCGGTTTCAGTTTTGGTTTAATACATAGATATATATATTATTCTAGTCACTGTTATAAATATTTATTGTTATACTAGTTGCTGGTGGTTCTGTGGCATTAAATCGCACTGCTGCTGGTGGCCAGTTACCCTCAGAGCCCTTCAATACCTCCCGCGTCATGTGCTTTGGTACAGCCCAGCTCTCCGGTACAGTAGCTTTCGCCTTGGACCTCAACAGACATGCGAGTGAGAGCATCTTTCTTATTCTTAGATTACATATTGCTGTTAGTTAACTTAAATATTGTCTAACTGTTTTGGAAAACAGTATTGATAGTGGCGACTGTACTGACTGTGAAACTGTGCGGTTTTGCTTTCACTTCAGAAAATGTATGTATTCATTTTCCAAAAAAAAGAAACAGCAGAACTAAGTCCACAGCCCTGGTTGTGTCTCCGACCTGCCCTACACATCCTGCCATGTGAGGGGCTCCTCTGATGGCTTGAGGAATCACTACAGCACATGGTCTACCTCCGGTAGGATCGGGCACAGCTGATTTTTTCTACCTCAGAGCAGCCTGAGTCCTTGAGCATTGGGTCCCCTGCGCATTCAGCGGCACCAAGCCCATGGCCCCCCCGCTGGCTTAAGTGATCGGTGCACTCTCCTAGTTCCACCTATGATTGAGTGCAGTTGCTTTATTAGTTCAGCAGAGCTGTTGTGTGTAAGGTGTTGTAGTGCTTACAGCAGTGACATGTCCTGCTAGCCACACCAACCCCTTGCGTACGTGTCTCAAAACTGAGGTGGTGACTGCTCCTAAATTAACTGGAGGGTGCCAGAACGGGCCTTCTATTGCACCACTTTGCATAGAGTGTGCCGTTATAGCACAGTAGAGCTTGCTGTTGCCCCACTCCTAGCAGGAGGTGACTGCTCCTGTGCTATACAGAAGGTACGCGAGTATACTCCTGTTGCCCACACTGTATAGCAAGTACCCCTCGGGGCAGGCTCCCATACCTGCTCGCTGCTTCCTGCCTGCTGATGGTTTGGTTATACAGTAACCTCTTCTCCTTGGACAGTGCTTCCAACTTGAAAGATAATGATAGGTTGTGAATGCAACCCCGGTTATGTGAGAAAGGAAGCACTGCCCAAGGGTTGCAAGGTCGTGCGGGCGTTCAGTCTCCCAGCAAAGAGGAAGTTCCTGTGTGCGCGTCACCAAATATACAAACAGTAACCAGGAAGGGATGAGGTTTCAGTGAGGTTCCTATGGTAACGAGCTAACCCCCTCCCCATTGGGCAGTGCTTCCTTAAGATCACCAGGGTGGCATTCACAACCTATCAATTACATTCTTCACTTTTTTGGGCATCCTTGCAATTATGTTATCATAATAAACAAGTAAAAGCCATTCCTTCTACTTGTGGTTACAATGCCATAACATTTGCATGAATTTCTAAAAACTTGTTATAGGAATGAACAAGTTTTCATTGTGAATAGAGATTGGGTAATTACTATGTGTATTATATGGGAAACAGGATAATGTTAGCAAAACATGTTTTGTTCTTATTACTGAGACAAAGTGATGAAAGGCAAAGAAAATATGAGGAAGTAATACAGCAGCTCTAACTACCAAAAGATTGCTTCTGTTTGTTGAAATAAATACTTTTCTTCCCAAAATGTTTTCATTAAAAAGTATTTATCCAGTCAGTAAACTATATACATAAACTATTTACTACCTTTATAATAGTTTTTAAAAGTATGATTACGGTCATATAATGAATACAGTAGTTTCTTTCTAAATAAAGCTTTGCCGATAATTGCAGCAGACACATTATTAATGGCTCATGTATTCATGTATCCAATGGAGCATTAGGTGATATTTGGATTATCTGAGCAATCAGAACTATTATTTTCTAATTAGTTAAAATACAGCACCTTATTAAGAATATTATGTGACCTTGAACTTTGGAAAAGTACTGACCTGTGTCCTTCCCTGGAAAATAATAGGAAAAGCAAACACAATGATTACCTCTTTTTAATTGCCATATTAGCAGGATAAACAGTACATGTTTATTTCTGGACTCCTTTTCATGTGCACAAGAGTGTTGCAATGGAATTATTGTTAGTACTACAGCAGGGACACAGTGGATACAAAAGTGCATTATAAAAGTTGACTCATGCTGACCACTTTTGATAATCTCCATCATGTTATAACTGGTATTGAAGACACATATCCTGACACACTGTTACATTATATAAATATTGCATTTGATTGAAAAGCTGCTATTTTTAATTTCTTGTTTTGGCCAGGAAATAACAAGCCTGTGGAAACTGGCAATGCAACAAATACTGATTCGGGAGATAGTCAGGCAAGGAGACAGATGAGAATGAAAATGAAGGTAGTGCAAAATAGGAGGGTCAGCTACAGATTTTGTAGATAATGACCTTGCTGTTCTTTACTTATTGAAGACAAAACCTCTTCAGCTAGTGCTATGTTCACACAGCTCTGAGAAACCCTACCAAGAACAATTGCACTTGTGATGTTGGCTGGCTTATGTAAACTTTGTCTTTTGTGATGTCAATCAGCTGGGAATTACACCTATAATTCCCAATTGTAGTGCAGCTGGGCACAATCCTTATTTACATTGGAAGATATGAGGAACTTTCTACTCGTATTGTGGTTTTACCATAGTTTTACAGTGGTTTCCTGTGGGTTCAGCATGCCTTCACTGTATTAATTACAATGGGCCATGATTAAAATAAGGTCTGCTATAGGTAACATGTTTTAGTAGCATTACTTATTTATTTATGTTTGAATTTATTGGCAGGGGCCATTACCCATATTTATAATGCATATTATGGTATTTTCACATAGCCAAGTGTAGTAAAGCACAGTATAAACACAATGAAGCCATTGGGGATCACTGTAAAACTATTATAAATCCACAGTAAAATTGTGGTAGAAGTCCACAAAGAAAGTACATTTAACATTTGGAAACATATTTAACTTGCAGGAATGCTTGTGTTTCACATTGTGCTTGCACAACACAGAAAGCCTCTACTGAGAAGGTCACTCATTGCATATGACTGACCTGCCCTATAAAACAGAACTCAGGGTCACAGGTCATCTGGAGGGAGAGCAGTCTGTACTCACACCTGCAGCTGCATGGACTCTGACCTAGATGACCAATGGCACTTTCAGCAGTGCCAATATGGCAAGTTTAAATAAAAAAAAAAGACATGTGTACTCTAATATAATAAGTAAAAAACTAAAAAAAAAATTATGTGTAATTCAATAAACTGTAACAATTTGATTAATCAAAGGTATCACATCAAAAGACTAAATCTTAAAATATACCAATTTTAGTTTAGAAGAATACATAATATTTTTAAATGTATAGACAATTATATTCACCATTTGGAATAAGCTATTCATTATACAGTTCAGCCTTCAGCTACAACCCACATAGTAACCTTCAACAGACACACCTGAATTCACATAGACACACACACACACACACACAAACACATAATCTAAGACTTGCATCAACACACTGTGCATTTCTTATTATAGTGTACAGCCAAAGTGTACAGACACATTTCTGTGTGCCTGATCTCAGTTAGCCTGGACAGAAAGGCAGACGCATGTTTGGTTGCACTTCTCAAACTGTACAGCAGACAATACAACAGATGCTGCTGTCATAGTGGTTTTGAAACTCCAACGGTTTCTGTTCTGCTTTGTGATTTCGAAAAGAGGCAACCCTCCTGCCAGCTCCAAAGACACTCAGTGTGAATCGTTGGTTCCCTCTGTGTTCAGGAATACACCAAGAACACAAACTGCAGGGGATTTGGTGTCAGGGGAGAGGACATACACAACCTCAACTGATTACATCTGGACGCACAGCCACCTGGCCACAGAACCTGAGAATGATGCACAGTTTATCCACCCAACCCAAACCTTGCACAGCTAGGTCACATATCTAATGCTGACTGGGAACATCCAAAACATACACACATACAAGTGTTTGTTATTATTATTATTATAATTATTATTATTATTATTATTGTTATTGAGTCATTTGAATTTTACCCCCTAACATTCAAAGTTAGTTTTGTTTAGTGTAACTTTTTCATTTTCCTATGCAGATTCAAGGTTTGCTTTCTGTCATTGTTAAGATTATACATTTTAAATAATCCAGCTGAGAAGGATGAAGCAATTTGCACATTCAAGTGATCTAGACAAAATGTCCGTTATTAGGGAAATATAACTGGCAGACTTAAAAAAAATAATTAAATTAATTTGCAATTTGTTTCAAATGATTGTATTATGTGTCCAGGATTTAATATTGAGATCTGTAGTTCATTAACTTGACTAGCAGTTCTCCCTTAATGAAAAATTAGACATTGAAAGTTAATTTGCAGATGATGTATTTAACCAGTTCTCCAAGTAACTAAACAGGTTATGATTGATTTTAAAATAGTATTATTTTTAATCATTAAACTTTGTTTACTGGCTTTACATGGCACTTGCAGTATGGAGAGGAATTCGGATTAAATACACCTACTAGAATATTACATCTCATGCTGAAACCATGGCTAGTGAAGGGATTAATTATCACGTGTTATCTCTCCAAGTATAGCTTTCTGGCTGCAGTGACAGTAGTTTAACTCTTCATATCAACTAGATACAAGCCATTGAACATTGCATTATTGGTTATTGTTGCTTAGGTTAATATCCTGCAAGTGGTGCATGCAGGGGATAATAAAAGTGCAAAAAATCGACACAGAACAATGTGTTCTGATAGCTAAATGCAGGAGTGAGCCCGGGTTTGTTTCGCAGCCCAGACACCCATGACTCAATTTAATTAAAATGGAAAGATATATTAGACTGTTAATGCTCTTTTCATTGCCATTTCATGTTATGTGAAAATCAATAGGGCTGCTTAGTCAGTTATGCAGTTAGCATCTTTCCTCCATTTCATATCTTAGGTGTGGCTCTGCCTTGTATGTCTTATCTCCTGAGTTTAACTCTGCCACAGAGTTTAAAAGGTGCAGAACAATGGACAAGTGGGTGAAACATTAGACCATGGGCAAATGTATTCAGATGTTTTCAGCGCTATTTATTTATTGAATTTCAAGTAGCTTTATAATTGGGTTCTTTGATGTACAGTGCCTTGATAAACCACAAATGCCAAACCGTTTTTGTTCTTTTCAAGCCATAGTCTTGTACATTCTCAAAATGAGTCAATTTTGTAGAAGTGTAATAAGGAGTTTGGATAAGCTGCTCAGATACAATTAGGAGTGCTATTAAAATTGATTTGTTTTCCTTCTTGCTTTGAAACATTACATTGTTATGCCTCTTGAAAGCAGAGGCTGATCAATTGCTATGGGGAAAAGAAAACATTGCCAGTGTAAACCAAGCTACTCGAGTAATTATTTATACAGTATATATAATGTGATTCAGGATGTACTTTATTATGCCCAGATTATTTGGAAAGCAAGACTTTTAAAGTATTTACAGATAACACATTACTACTTCCATTGCTTCTCAGTGGAAACGTATACTGCAACATGGAAGCTTCAGGTAACCATCGGCGTCGTCAGACCCGGGCTTCCGGGGCTTATGCCCCGGATCTTTTGACCCCCCCCCCGGCTCGTACTGGAGAAATGACCATTAGCACACCCCCCCTCCCCTGCTCGTAGAACCCGGAGAAACCACTGTCAGCCCCTGGTGAGCTGAAGTCTAGCGACACCCCTGGTGGTTACTACGCTACTCGACCACGCCACCTCCTTTGTTGAATGAGAGAGGAACTCGTTTACCCACAACTGTCCTGTTCTCTCCCTGGGCAGGCTCGACTCCCACAGGCACAGGTACAAGGAATAACAGTGTTTATTTAATAAAACTACAGACAGGGCATGAAGACTGTGCTGGATAACACAAGTTGTACAGAATATATCACTTAGTATATAAAACCTAGCTAAAACTGCCTTTAATCCCGGGCTGTAAAACACTAAAAAACCAACAGTTAAAACAAAGAAAAAGAAAAAGGAATTACTAATAAAAATGTTATAAAAACCACTACTTCCATACAACTATAAAAGGGAACACAGAAAGACACCAATGACTCTTCTTCTGCAGGTGCGCTCAACACTTGAGTCACACAGGTAGGTGGAATTAACTTCTTGTGTTTTCTCTTCCTCCCAGCCCGACAGCGCTCTGTTGGCCAAACGGACACCAGCAGGCTAAAGGCAACAAAACCTCTGGTGAGACGAGAGCAATCAAAGTTCACTGATGGTTTCTCGCCACACTCTAAAGTGTAATCCACAATTATATTTTCATTTTCTCCAGATGCGGCTTAACTTGGAGACTACCAAGGGAAAGGAGTACACACAAATATCTAGGCTTCCTTACAGCAACCCAAACCCAGTTCTGAATAAAGCCAGTTTCAATAGTACAAATGCTTGTGGCTCTTAATTGCTGTATTCCAAAGTTTCTTCACTTAGCTGCTCGAAGCTTTCGCCGTCACTGCTCTGCTGCCAAGTCCTTGGTATCTATCGTCGGCATCTCAAGGTTCAGGGTCTCCGTTGCAGTATTTGTAATCCACCGGAAAGTAAGGAGCTCATCAGTCCCGCAATAGTTTCCACCCCTCCCCTCTCCAGCACCGGCTTTGCTTCTCCTTCCTCGCTGCTGCTGCTGCTGCTGCTGCTGCTGCTGCTGCTGCTGCTGCTGCTGCTGCTGCTGCTGCTGCTGCTGCTGCTGCTGCTGCTGCTCACCACCTAGTGAGGCATCTCCTTCTGTTGTCCTCCCCTACTAAAGGATCTCTCCCAGCTTAAATACTGAGACAGAGAACTGGGGTGCAGGTGAAGGTGATTAGCAGAGTGCATACAGGTAAGTCCAGGTGAGAATGTGGTTGGTAGACAAACAATAAACCAATAAAAACCAATAACCAAAAAAAACGTACTTCGTAAGCAAAAAGAACAACCGTGATCAACAAATAAGTGCATGCAACAATATAATTTAAGTGAAAGAGATAATCCAATAATTAACCAATTACGTGATCAATTGCCCATCACGCACCACCCGTGACAGTAGTCAAAAATTAAATTAATAACTTCCGAGGTGTATTGGTTGTAGCAACATTCAATTTATTTGCCACCCCAGGTATTACTACATAAATATTAAGGTATTATTATATACATATTGTGACCAAGTTACTTTCTGACCCAGGTGGTCGTGGAAAAGATTGTATTTTTATTGGGGATCCTTTACCAGAAAGATCAAGGTTTTACATAAGATTTGTCCATTCAATTCATTGGATAATTTCCCCTTACCTCACTTAAAAACAAAAATAAAAGCCAATCAACTCAGACATTTGGTAAGGGCCAGATTATTGTTTACTAAAAACCTTTGCAGCCTGATTCCAGGTCTTCCAGGCCCTCCTCAAAACTCAAAACAGGGATAGTTCAAACATTTAGACTGTAAACAACTTTCTTGTAATGAACATTTGTTAAAATTGAGAATCTGAGGCACACAGGTCAAACAAGGGACAAAACGTTTGTTCAGAATAAAGACATGTCCCCAAGTTTATGAAATGTACACAACTAAGACATGCTAATGCACACAATGAGCTCAAAGTTACACTCTCTGCTCCAAGATTACATATCAACCTCGAGGATGGACTGACAGAGATCTTAGTCAATATCTTGCAGCAAAAACGTATATACCTGTGATAACCCAACCCTTTCAGCCCAAGAAAAATAAACAAACCATTGCAATCTACAACAGTCCCTTATTACTGGGGCACCACAGGAGAACTGTCACTCTATCAGATCAGAGTATAGTATGAATATTATATCAACTTCTACCTACTGAAACAAATGTCTAAAAACAGTACATTATTTCCCATTTTGATATGATTTATAATCTGTTGCACAGGTGTCATCTACTTATATGTCTGCTAATTTGTATCTGTTTGTAAGCAATGTCCCTTTAAAAAGCCCACCCTGCTGTCCTTTAGGCTCTAGGTGCCACAAAACTTTAACATCTAATAAACTTTTCAATATCATTTCATTTTTCTCCGATGGCATTTGTCATGGGAAGACTAATGCCCCATGGTACAGCCCAAAGAATGTCTCCAGGGATCATCCGTCTTTGACACTTGCTCTGTCAACGTCTACTTCAATTTATCTGTGGGGTTATGGAGGACAGACATTGTGCTTCTGCTTGTGAAGGTTATTCTATTTTTATTGAGAGAGTTGCTCACAGTCTCTGTGATTCAGCAAAAAAAAATAAAAAATAAAAAACTATAACGTATGGCCATTCTGCTTCTCAGGGACTTTCTTTGCTGCTATGATATTAAAGGTTAGTTTTAATCACACTGTATTGTGTTGTCTTCCTGATGACATTGTGTATAATGCTTTCTGTGATTTAGGGCCAATGTCTTTGTTTTCTCTGAGAGAAGCTAAGAGAAGGAACTGTTAAGTGGGACAGAGGTGGAGCAAACACAATAGTGAGACTATGCTGTGCTACCCATCAGTGATACCCAGCCAACCCCCCCTGTGACCTCTCAATTGCCAATACTGTCATAAGTCATCTCTGAACACTAGTGTTGTTTTTCACCTGAAGCAGACATGTACATTAAAGTTGTAAGAGTTCCGATTATTCATCACTCCAGCAATCCCAGTCTACACTTCACTGCAGTTTCCCCTAGTTTATGCAATAAATACATTCCTTCAAATATATAATACCATATTGATATCCTATTTGGTATAGTATCCCAGGAGCAAAAAAACAAAACAAAATAAAACACTGAATCTGTTAAAATGAAATTATGATATATTTCAGACTTATTGTTTGATTTAATAAATGTAATGCATTTTAGCAAACAATTCAACTGAATTAATTAATACAGATTAATGGGATAAAATCTATGTGATGTGTACTGTATGTGTATGTAATATGATAAGTATTTGTTTGTTTACGTATCACTAGCGTCCTACGTATTGAGCTTCCTATGCATGATTAAAATGTTGTTTCTCAATCAATCCTTTAACTTCATTTAAATTATAATTTGATTCAATGTAATTTCATTTCAAACTGATGATGTGTACAATTCCAGATGGAAAGTACAGGAAATATTCTAGTTCTTATCCATTCTCCAGGCAGCATTAGCAGTATTATGCCATATGGCATCCCAAGTGATTTCACAGTGCATCTTTCGAAAATCAGAAACCCAAAATCAACTGGCCTGAGATGCCAATGATGTTTCATGTGACATACAAGAAATCTAAAGAGATGACTCATGTCATTGTGTCAGATGTGTGGTGAAGAAATCTCCCAGCTGACTATATCACAATCTGATAGCAAAAAAAGACCAATATGACATAGCAACAGAAATGTGTACATTTATTGGGGAAGTTATTCAATTACATTATATAATTAAATGTATATCTGCATTCCAGAACAAAAAGAAAACATTAATAAATACAATCATAGATAAATAAATTTAAAAAAAGAATATATATATATATATATATATATATATATATATATATATATATATACACTCACCTAAAGGATTATTAGGAACACCTGTTCAATTTCTCATTAATGCAATTATCTAACCAACCAATCACATGACAGTTCCTTCAATGCATTTAGGGGTGTGGTCCTGGTCAAGACAATCTCCTGAACTCCAAACTGAATGTCTGAATGGGAAAGAAAGGTGATTTAAGCAATTTTGAGCGTGGCATGGTTGTTGGTGCCAGACAGGCCGGTCTGAGTATTTCACAATCTGCTCAGTTACTGGGAATTTCACGCACAACCATTTCTAGGGTTTACAAAGAATGGTGTGAAAAGGGAAAAACATCCAGTATGCGGCAGTCCTGTGGGTGAAAATGCCTTGTTGATGCTACAGGTCAGAGGAGAATGGGCCGACTGATTCAAGCTGATAGAAGAGCAACTTTGACTGAAATAACCACTCGTTACAACCGAGGTATGCAGCAAAGCATTTGTGAAGCCACAACACGTACAACCTTGAGGCGGATGGGCTACAACAGCAGAAGACCCCACCGGGTACCACTCATCTCCACTACAAATAGGAAAAAGAGGCTACAATTTGCACAAGCTCACCAAAATTGGACAGTTGAAGACTGGAAACATGTTGCCTGGTCTGATGAGTCTCGATTTCTGTTGAGACATTCAGATGGTAGAGTCAGAATTTGGCGTAAACAGAATGAGAACATGGATCCATCATGCCTTGTTAGCACTGTGCAGGCTGGTGGTGGTGGTGTAATGGTGTGGGGGATGTTTTCTTGGCACACTTTAGGCCCCTTAGTGCCAATTGGGCATCGTTTAAATGCCACGGCCTACCTGAGCATTGTTTCTGACCATGTCCATCCCTTTATGACCACCATGTACCCATCCTCTGATGGCTACTTCCAGCAGGATAATGCACCATGTCACAAAGGTCGAATCATTTCAAATTGGTTTCTTGAACATGACAATGAGTTCACTGTACTAAACTGGCCCCCACAGTCACCAGATCTCAACCCAATAGAGCATCTTTGGGATGTGGTGGAACGGGAGCTTCGTGCCCTGGATGTGCATCCCACAAATCTCCATCAACTGCAAGATGCTATCCTATCAATATGGGCCAACATTTCTAAAGAATGCTTTCAGCACCTTGTTGAATCAATGCCACGTAGAATTAAGGCAGTTCTGAAGGCGAAAGGGGGTCAAACACAGTATTAGTATGGTGTTCCTAATAATCCTTTAGGTGAGTGTATATATATATATATATATATATATATATATATATATATATATATATATGCTATATACTTGCTGGGCTGCCCCCTCATAGGACGGAGAGAGCTTCTCTGTCCTCTAGGGAAGCCAATAAGGATACTTTGTTGGACAGTTTAAGATACAGTATAGAACAGAAGAAGAGCCTGCCAGGCAGAAATACATGCTCCTCCTGCAAGCTGTCCAGGCTGAGCCATTCCTATATATTTATTCTTATTTGTATTTATGTTGCCCCTTCTTCTCTGTCTTCTTTCTGTTTCATCTGGGAATTTCAGCAAAAATAACTAGACAAGAGCCAATTTGTAGAGATTTGTATTTCTTGGTAGTGTCAAGACCCGAGGAGGTTCAAATATAAGAACATCAGAAAAACTGAGTTATACACTTCCAATTAATTATTTTCTGATCTTAAAACTGTGCTGTCAGTACAGACATGTTATACATAGTTAAAGACAAAGTTTTTAAAGTATGAAGCATAAGGAATATATATACTGTGTAGTCAGACTGTATACATTGATCGATTGAAATATGATGTTACATTATTATCTGTCAGGAGGTGAAAAACATTGTATATAAAAAAGAAATATATTTGTTTTGCTTTTATCTTTTATATATGTGTTTTCTATTTTTATGTCAAGCTGTATTCAAATTAACTCTTCCCTTCCACATATAAGCACATACAGTTAGGTCCATAAATATTTGGACAGTGCCACAATTGTCATCATTTTGGCTGTACGCAGCCACAATGGATTTGAAAGGAAACAATCAAGATGTGCTTTAAGTGTAGACTTTCATCTTTAATTTGAAGGTAGTTACATCCAAAACGCACAAAGAACAAGCAGGAATTAAAGACAGCTGCCGTACAGGCCTGGCAGAGCATCACCAGGGAAGAAACCCAGCATCTGGTGATGTCTATGGGATCCAGACTTCAGGCAGTCATTGACTGCAAAGGATTTGCAACCAAGTATTGAAACTCACAATTTAATTCTTGATTATGTTAATTTGTTCAAATGAGCCCCTAAAACTGGGGGGACCACATATAAAAATGTGTGTAATACACCGTTCACCCAATTTGGATGTAACTATCCTCAAATTAAAGATGGAAGTCTACACTTAAAGGACATAGTGATTGTTAAAGGCGGCACAGAACACTTTTCCAGTGTCAGTGGATAATTGTTTAGTAAAACACAAAGCAACAGTGTATTTATCATCTTCCAGTCCCCATTGGATATCTAGATTTTGCTTTGCAACAGCTGTGCAATATTTAATTGCATTCAAGATCAGTTTCCTTAGTAACTGATATGATAATAAGATCTTGCATAAGTTAGATCACATAATATATATATATATATATATAATGTTAATAAAGTAAGAAGGAAATAGTTAGAGTAAATATGTAATAAAAAACACTTCTTGAAACTCTTCAAACAAGTCTTACTTTTAAACTTCACTTAAGTTCTTAAATATTATATTCACAATGTGCTAATGTAATTTTGAAATGCAAAGCCTTGCTAAGGGGTAAATCAGTATGTGTTGGTAGGGAACATTACTGAAGCATCTTCATGATTGAAGTCACGAGCCCTAGAGTTCTCTATTTTTAAAAGATCTAAAGCATTATACACGGATGGCAAAAAAAAAGAACAAAAAACCAACCAAACAAAAAACAATCCACATGTATCACTGTACACTGCATTTGGCCTTTTTGTAATTTATTCTCCAAAAGATAATTAGATCGGATTAGTTTCCTTAGAAAATGTTTTTGGAAAGACTGATCCTGCCTGGAGGAGAATAACATTAAGTGTTAAAAGATGCCATTTCAGATCTCTGAATAACAGGAGCTGATGTGCTCCTCTGGCTCGTCTGAGTATTAAGATAGCAAGCCTATGGAGGAGTTTTTTTGAAGTATTAACAGTAATTAAAAATGTTGACATTTAAAGTTAGTTTTTTTGGGAGATTCCATCAGGCAAGAATTTAATCCTTCAAGTGTCAGATTATATTGCTCCCCAGACAGTAGTGTTTATTGACATATCAGAAAGGCTTATTATTCACGTGAGTGTCTGCAAGGATTCGACCAAAATAGCTCACATCTACTACGGGTGTGCTTTGTGACAGTATTTGGGAATGCATCTAATAATAATAATAAAAAAGAATCCTGTGACAGTGAAGAAGTATTTTAAAAATGTATGCAAGTTTAAGTAAAGTATGTCATTAGCAGTTTGTGGTGTTTGTGTGTGTATATATATATATATATATAGATGGGTGACAGATTAAAGGAATAAACAACATAAAGTGTCTCAGTAAGGTGTTGGGCATCACAAGCTGCCAGAACAGCTTCAGTGTGTCTTGGCACAGATTCTACGAGTCTCTGGACTCTACTGGAGGGATGAACACCATTCTTCCAAAAGATATTTCCTCATTTGGTGTTTTGATGATGGTGGTGGAGAGCGCTGTCTAACATGTCGGTCCAAAATCTCTGATAGGTGTTCAATTGGGTTGAGATCTGGTGACTGCGAAGGCCATAGCATATGATTCACATAATTTTCATACTCATCAAACCATTCAGTGAGCCCTCATGCCCTGTGGAATAACATTGTAATGATTTGCAGTGACCATTCCTTCTATGGGGATAAGTGGACCCAAACCATGCCAGGAAAATGCCCCCCACAGCATAACAGAGCCTCCGGACCCTCTCACTGTAGGGGTCAAACAGTCAGGCCTATCCACTAGGATATAAAAATTAGGTAACACATTTGTGAAATCAATTTGTTTTCCATCACCAGGCAATGAACTCACAAATGAAAAGTGACTAATGGTTGTTGACCTTCATAAATCAGACAATATGGCAAGCCAAATTATAATTTGAAGATATATTCAAATATTACAAGATATCTCTCAATCATTTGAAGATATCTTTAAATCATTTAGAGATATCTGCAAACCATTTAGAGATAACTCTAAATGTACTTTTTAATTAGATATCTTTAAATGATTTGCAGCTATTTAATTGATGTGAAGATGTCTGGAATTATTCAAAGATATCTCAAAATATTCAGATATATATTTAAATGATTTAGAGATGAAGACTCTGTATAGGAAAGTTGAAGAAAGTGTTTTGTGATAATTATATAATGTTTTATATTAATACTAGCATTAGAAGTAGCTTGTATACAGACTGAGCAGATTAGCTTTAGCAGGCTAAGCAAAAGGTCAACAAGGTTCATTTGTTAGAAACTCCTGTCAGTAATAAAAGATCACACAGCATCGAAATAGCCTACAGCTGTTTGTTTAAAATCTGTTTATGGACTTAATCGTTTCTCCAGATAGGCAGGAACTGTTTCTGTTAATGAGCGATTGACACTAGGTATGACCGTGGGATCGCATCTTCCTAGTGCACATCAAAGACAGACATCTGCTTTTTGGATCCATCACCTCTTCACGGGAAGACAGATCGTAAACAGACTCGGACTTGTACCTTCTGATTGGAAGATTTCATGTCACTTTCCTATAAAGCTGCACTCATGTTTGTAAACATTAAGTCCTCACTGAAGGAATTTTCCTGACGTGGGGCTTCCAAGCTGGCTTGATTAAAGTTTGCTTTATCTCGATGACTTCTCCACTTATTTACGAGACGGGTTCTACAACTTGGCGTCACGAACGAGGATCTGAACTTGCCTCCACTCCCAGGACCAAAACAAGGGTGAGTATCTTTAAAAAAATTACCATTCTGTATATTTAGATTTGATCTCGGGATTGTTTGAGGCTATCAGATTGTAATTTAAAGAGAACCTGTGGAGAGGTTGAGGTAAAACAAATAGAAAGGTTGACTGTACAGCGGAGGTTCACAGTAGGGTGAACTCCAAGTAAGACAGATCTGCGGGGAGAGATGCCAAAGGAAACTAAAGGTACGACGAGGCCTACTGAGCTCCAAGTTAAGCAAGGAAATCCTTGTACACAAGAGCCAGAGTTCGTGGCAGTCAAAGCCAGACGGAACCTGAGGTACATAAAGTCCAGCAATATAGCCCTATCGTTGGTAAAGATAGGATTGGCATTACAAAACGTGTCTGTATGTGAATTCCTATAAGAGAAGTTTAAAAATGTTAAACTTAAAATGGTAAGAGAAGTTTAAAAATGTTAAACTTAAAATGGTAAGAGAAGTTTAAAAATGTTAAACTTAAAATGGTAAAGGTAAAAACAAGATAAAAACCGACAAAGTTCCTATAATTCTTTGTCTGAATAATAAGAATTTAGAGAAGAAATTGATCATAATAGATCAAGAAAACACCAAAGTAGTGAAATAATTGAAAGAGATTATTTTACATCTTATTTGTAATAATAACAATATAATAATAGACACTGCAGGGTCAACAAAACACGAAACTAATCTAATATATGAATTATCTTTTGGATATCAATGTGTATGTGCTTTGTGTGTTTATGTATATATACAGTCTGAAGGTTATGTAAGGTCTGTTTTGTATGCATTGTATTTTTAATATTGTGCATAGTCCAGAATAAGACTGAGAAGGGAAGTAACCAATAACCAGTAACAACAATAAAGAATCATATTTACAATTACGCAGTTATTGATGTTTTAACAACAGATTATTGAGGATTTAGACATTTAACTGTACACAGAGTGCATAAAGCATGATAAATAAGAAATGAATAATATATTCTATTATAAGAATAATGTTAAAGTAATACAAAATATACACTAAATAAATAGATTAATAATAAATAGTAAATAAATAGTCATGGTGTCCTCTAAGACTCAGAAGGACAAGAATTTGTTTGTTAAAAAATCATATTATGGACAAATTCTGTAAAGTCAAATTAAAGGAAAACTAAAGGCTGGAATCCACAGGAGCAGCACTCTGAGTGATAGCCTGATGTAAAATCCATAGCAGGAGAATGTAAACAGTATAGTGACATATTATAGTCTTATTTTTAGAAAATATTTGATTATTGGTACATAGAATAAAATACCTGAAATAAAAGTTAAGATTAGACCTTGGATTTAAGATGAGTGAATTAGTCAAAGGGTAAGAATTTTGAGGATACTATAGAAATATAAAATTACAAGCATTGAATAAGTCAGCTAAATTAATATTGAATAATTTGAAGGAGAAAATAAAACATAAAAATACTATTAGAATGAGTTTTACAAACCAGAAATAAAAAAATTAAATGTTGAAAATTGAATTAGAGCTAATTTTTGAAATGGGATTCTGAGGAAACTGAAATTTGGTGAAGATATGAATACATAGATAACCAGATACTCCAAGAAATTAAAGGTGTGGTCATTTGGTAGCTGTGAGTTCCACAATGAAGAGTTTTTGAAATCCCCAGATATAAGATCCCTAAATACAAGGTGTAGGTAAGAAATGAACTATTGATCAGTTCAATCTGGCTTTGGGAACAGTTCTTCTGAACCTGTACCGTTGTAGATTGGACTTCAATAGGAGGAAGTGACACAATAAAGACATAAATGAGCCACACAGGCGGACAGTCTTAGTGCCCACGTAGGCTCTTCATTGGGGAAATCATTGACTGAACACATTTTTTGAAAATTTGTTTTCCTGAGGTATCTGGAAATCATTTTTGAAATCAATAAAAAGGCATATTTTCTAAAATATATTTTATTAGGTAAATATCTTTAAAATATGTGTATAAATAGTAATAATACAAATTGATCAAATATAACTTGAATTGTCTAGTAAGAAATTAGGAAAAGGAGAAAGAACAGCTGTTAGGATACAGAGTGATGTTTTAAGAGGGTCTGAGCAATGTTGATGAAGGTTTGAGGACGTTGACGAGAGGTTTAAGTGTTAATAAGGCTTGGGAAGCTGGAAAAAGGGAGTTTGATATGTGTGAAAGAAATGTGCTGCCACTTTCAGCACAAGAGTTTTGATGGTGATTGAATGGAATTTGAGGGAAAATAAGGAAGTTACTGAAGGTATAACAATGTAAAATTAATAAATAATTGAATGAGATATAGTTTAAAATCTAAGTCATTAAACTATATGGAAATAGTCCTTTCACAAACAAAAATACCCTATCAATCAGGAAGGGATTCACTCCCCCCCCCAAAAAAAAAAGGGGGGCGGGGGAGGCAGTGAAAGTGTCTGTGAGATCAGCTACCCACTGAGAGAGATAAAAGAGCTGCCTTGTAACTAAATACAAGTGTACTACTACAAACCAAGCAACATTGTCAACAGACAGTAATGTCCTGGGAAATCGAGAATAGCTACATTACTAATGCTAATAATACTGATGTTGATACAGATGAATAGAAGAATAACTACTATTATCTGTCTTCACAGGAACCAGCAACAATGAATTTCCCTCACATTTAGTCCACAGGTCCTCTACCCACATGCCATGACACAGCAAAGTGCATAGTCTCCCCTCTCACACTGGCCTCTGCTCTTAGTGCTGCGGCCCATAATCTGTCCTCATGGCCACTGATGCCAGTGTGTGTGGACGGACAGGGGGGAGGGGGATGGTGAAAGCATACGATGCTTACCATACTCTGGTAAAAGTAATAAACTAACTAACTCTGCTGATTCCAATTGACAACAGGAGGGTGGCGATGTCCAGGAATAGACGGACAGATTATTAACAATTCATTTCTGATTGATTTCAGGTGCTGAAAATAACAATTTTATCTTTCAGGAAAAGTTGGAGAAAGGCCTGAAGAAACAATATGGAAATAGATTGAAAACTCCAACCTCTTTTAAATCTAAGCGCAATTGAAGGATACAGAGTCTGGTGGGACTATGGGCATTTCATTAACTATCCTTTCCATAGTTTAATAGAGTGATTACAGGATTGAGAGAACTGTGCTGTTTGGCTGTGTGACTGAAATGTGAAATGATATGTGATGTTTCAATGTGATGTAAGTGTGTACACGCTGAATAATACTACTATGGTATATTGTATTATAGTATATGGGAAATTAGTAAAAATTGTATATGATAACAAAGCCAATGCTTTGTAATGAATGAATAATACATATTTGCTCTAATTAAAAAAAGGTTTTATAGCATAATAATAAGTCTATTGGGCAATAGAATTGGCTTTAGAGCAGTGGCAATTCGGTTCTAACTTTTGGGAAATATAATGATAATGTTTATGTAAGGATGTGTACAGCATTCATTACAAGGTTTAGTAGAATAAGGATGGAATTATATAATCTATTATTAAAGATGAAGGTTTATTCAAAGTAAATTTATATATTGAGACAATGAATGTCCATTAATGGGTAAAATACAAATCAAGACACTGGCAATGTTGGAAGGAAATATTAGAGAAATAAATAATAATAATGAAAATAGGAATAATAGGAGTTGTTCCTAATGAAACTATGGAAACAATTTCAAATGATGGTTTATTTGTAAAGAATGAATTGAGAAACAAAGATTAATAACTGCCATCATTTACCTAACAACTATTAACTATGTTGTTGAAGGAACTGCTGTAATAATGATTAAAATGGTCTCAGATATTTAAGTTAGATAGAAGGAAAGAGATAAGCACATTGTTTTGAAAGTTTGACAGCTCCACACAAAAGAGTATTTACACTAGGAAGTAAAGTTGATTCAGTAGCACAGGAGATATGATGCTGCTGACGTCAGCTGAGTGCTGTACTGAAATAATCTGTGATAAATTGGAACTAAGATTATTATTATTTTGAATTGTCCCTATACTGGAAACCTTATAGATTGTGTGAATGTCAACTACTGTACATGTGATAGAGATGCCTTTTATAAGGAGGATCTCTGATGTTGTGCGAACCACACATTGTGTCTTCAGATGACTGATTTATTCCACATGGCAAAGGTGCATATGGAGAAGATGCTGGTGTTCTCGTTGAGACACAGTAGGCTGAGGGCATGGCTTTAAAGACAGCCACACGGCATCTTGAACAGACCGATGTTGAGGTCCACATCGCTGAAGTGATGGTTGACTTAATGGAGAAATAAGTTAAAATACTGAAATTAAAGGTTTTCCAGATTATAAGAATCTGCAATACATTGTGAAACAGCTCAATTGATGTCCGCAGTAGCATATATTCTTGTATTGATAGTTAATTTATAATGTACTTTTGGTGGAGATTTACTCCACTGATTGACTTATTCTTCCATATCACTAACATGCCGACAACATTCACAAATGAAATCTTCTTGGATGAGTTCATCCAGGAAGGCAATAATTCTGCAAACCTGACACTGTAGTGTAGTTTCATAGCCCATGAGAGAGATGGTGTGCCTGCCAAAACCTAGGAGAGTTAAGACCTTAGAGCAGGACAGTGTAGAGAACTGCTGGGTTACAGTAGGTCATAACCGCAGAAAAGGGCGCGCACAACCCTTAGAGACATCCCTAGAGCTTGAAATGCCCAACAGATTCCAACTGCTGGACACCAAGTTGGACTGTGACAGCTCAGAGGGTGATGGGAAGGCAGTTGAGCACTAGAGCACCATGGTGCCCACTCCCCCTCAGAAGAGTGAGGTAGTTATAGTAGGAGACTCAATTCTTAGAGGCGTAGATCACACAGTGTGTTCTAGTGATAAGGAGACCCGCATGATATCTTGCCTGCCTGGTGCTCAGGTTGCAGATCTCCCTAAACTAGTAGACGGGCTACTGGCCAAAGCCAGGGGAAATCCACTGGTCATGGTCCACATTGGAACCAATGACATAGGAAAAGGCAGGGCAGAGGTTCTGCAAGACAAATTTAAAGAGTTAGGAAAGAAACTAAAGAGCAGAACCTCCATGGTAGTTTCCTCCTAAATACTTCCGGTACCACGTGCATGGCCAGGGAGACAGGCAGAGATTAGAAAGTTTAACACATGGTTGAAATGTTGGTGTAGGGAAGAGGGTTTTAAATTTATGGAGCATTGGTCTTTCTTCTGGGATAAATGGGACTTGTACAAACCAGACGGTCTACATCTAAACAGAAAGGGGGCTAATGCATTGGGAGAGCGTATGTGCAGAGTAATTGAGAATCTTTTAAACTAGGGACCTGGGGGGCAGGGAGTTCTGACAATGGGAGATGTTCCACTAAGGAAAGAAAACCAAGGGAAGCTGATAGTAGGAAAGTCCTGAATTGTTTGTACCTCAATGCCAGGAGTACAAGGAACAAGATGTTAGACCTAGAAGCCACAGTGCTGGCATGTGACTGTAGGAGTGACAGAAACATGACTTACAGAAAATGATGGGGATTAATACAAGTTGAAAGGATACAAAAATTCTCAAATTAGATTCTAGTAACAAAATAGAAAGTTTGTGGGCTAAAATTTTGAAGAAAAGATCCAGAGGATTAGTGGTAGGAGTGTGTTACAGACCACCCAACTCAGATATTCAGAAAGATGTTACATTATACAATGTAATCAGGACTGCATGTACCAAGGATGTGGCTGTTATAATGGGGGATTTCAATTTCCCAAACATAGACTGGGAAAGCCCAGTTGGGACTACAGAAGCAGAACTAGAAATGGTTGAGATGGTAAATGACTGCTTTCTAACTCAATTTGTCAGGGAACCAACCAGGGAGAGCACATGCATTGACTTGATCTTTTCAAATGACCAAGATAGAGTCAGAGGGACACTAGTTAGAGAACCAATGGCAAACTGTGATCACAATATGGTTATCTTTGAGGCATTCTTTAAAAAAACAAGGACCAAGTCTAAAACAATGATCTACAATTTTAGAAAAGCAAATCTTGAAGGTATGAGGCAGCACTTAGAAGAGGTAGACTGGAGCACAGTGGATACAGATTCAGTTGAAAATGGATGGATATGTTTTAAGAATATACTACTTGAGGCTCAGGAGAAATTTGTACCAAAATGTAGCAAACTGAGGACCAAAAAACATTGGCCAAAATGGTTTAATAGAAGTATGCAAAAAAAAAAAAAAAAAAATGTTGTATAGCACATACAAAAGCGATAGGGACGAAACGAAATACAAAGAATATGTTGAACTGCATTGAGTGAAAGGGATCAGGAAAGCAAAGAGGGAAATGGAAAGAAACATAGCTCTTGGACCTAAAACTAATGCAAAAGGTCAATAAAGGAGGAAATGAAACAGCTAAAGGGCAAAAATTGAAGTATCTTGGAAAATGAACAAGATGTGGCAAATGTTCTAAATGAGTATTTCATAGAGGTTCTTAAAAAAGAAAAAAACAGATACCATGCCACAGGTTAACAATCAGTCCAGTCAAATCCTAAGAGAGATCAGGATAAATGAGGAGGAGGTACTAAAGGGACTAGCAGAATTAAAATCAAACAAATCACCTGGGCCAGATGGTATATTTCCAACAGTACTTTAAAATAAATTATTATATTATATTATATTATATTATATTATATTATATTATATTATATTATATTATATAGTAAATTATGTATAGGCCGCTAACTCGATTATTCCAAATGACACTTAGAACAGGGGATGTGCCAACTGACTGGAAGACAGCAAATACCATACCAGTCCACAAGAAAGGGGACAAAACTGATTCAGGAAATTACAGACCAATCAGTCTCACCTGCATCACCTGTAAAATGTTGGAAAAAATTATTAGACAGAAAATAGAGGAGCATCTTCATGAAAACCATATTCTTGGAGATAGTCAACATGGGTTTAGACGAGGCAGATCATATCTTACTAATTTATTAGAATTTGTTGAACATGCAACTGCAGCTGTAGATCATGTGAAAGCATATGATCTGATATACTTAGATTTTCAAAAAGCTTTTAATAAGGTTCCACACCAAAGACTGATCCTCAAATTGGAAGCTGTAGGCATTCAGTTTAATGTAAGTAGATGGATTATGAACTGGTTGATGTATAGGAAACAGAGGGTGTCGATTAGAGGAGTTGCTTCTAACTGGAGTGAGGTTGTTAGTGGAGTTCCACAGGGATCAGTACTAGGGCCTTTGCTTTTTCTAATTTATATTAATGATCTGGACTCTGGGATAGTTAGCAAACTTATCAAATTTGCAGATGATACTAAAATAGGTGGCTTAGCAGATACAATCTCGGCAGCACAGGTTATTCAAAGGGACTTAGATAATATTCAGTTGTGTGCCGACACTTGGCAGATGAAATTCAATGTGGACAAGTGCAAGGTATTATATGCAGGTAACAAAAATGTCCACTATAATTACACTATGGGAGGAATAGAACTAGATGAAGTAACGCATGAGAAAGACCTAGGAGTCTATGTGGACTCCTCACTTTCTCCATCCAAACAATGTGTGGAAGCAATAAAAAAGGCTAACAGAATGTTAGGGTATATTGTCAATAGTGTAGAATTGAGAACAAGGGCAGTGATGTTCAGACTGTACAATGCACTAGTTAGAGCTCATCTGGATACTGTGTACAGTTCTGGGCTCCACACTTCAAGAAAGATATCGCTGCTCTAGAGGCAGTTCAGAGGAGAGCAACCAGACTTATTCCAGGTCTGAAGGGAATGTCCTACTGAGAGACTGAGGAACTGAACCTTTTCACCCTGGAACAGAGGAGACTTCGTGGGGACTTGATTCAAGTCTTCAAAATCATGAAAGGCATCTATCACATCAAACCAGAGGAGCTTATCCAGATCAGCAGGGACACACGCACCCTGGGACACAAATGGAAATTGGGCTTCAAGGCATTCAAAACAGAAAACAGGAGACACTCTTCACACAGAGAGTTGTCACAATCTGGAACAAACTCCCCAGCGATGTGGTAGAAGTTGAAAATTTGGGAACATTTAAAATCAGACTGGATAGGATCCTTGGATCACTCAGTTATTAATGGACACCAAACGAGCATGATGAGTCAAATGGCCTCCTCTCATTTGTAAACTTTCTTATGTTCTTATGTTATAATGTGGATAAACTAATTGCTATAAACCTACAAATACCTCTTTCCACTATTAGGACAATAATTACGAAGTTCAAAACGGTGGTAAACCTGCCTGGTAGAGTACACAAGTGCATCTTGCCCCCATGCATGGTGAGGAAGATGATTTAGGAGGCAAAGAAGAATCCATGGGCCACAGCTGGAGAATGACAGAACTTGGCTGCATAATGGGTTCAACAAGTCTCCAAATCTACAATTAGATACCATCCTCTTCCAAGGATCTGGAAAGGTTCTGTGTGGAGGAATGATTTATGATCCTTTCCAATATGTTCTCCATTCTTATAAAAATATACATATAGAAAGACTGAGTGTCATTATCTTTGCAAAGGAAGGGTGTACAAAGTACTGAAAACAAGGGGGGCAATAATTGTGACACTTAATTTTGGGGGAAATACATTTATAATTTGAGAAATGTGGTATATTGTTTACTTGCCTTTAATCATCAATGAAGTACAATGTATTCAACATTTTGGGAAATAACAATACATCTCATTGTCTGTGTTGTTTATTTTATACAGCCTTTTTGGCTCATCTTTAGCATAGGTGCCAATAATTGTGGAGATGATTGTGTGTGTGTGTTTGTCTCCATACAGAACCTCTCCAGCTCCTTTTGGTTGTGTGGCTTGCCTTTGTGGACTGCATTCTACAGTTCATATCATTAATTTCCTATTGAATTGAATTATGTTGAGAAGAATGTCATTCCCACTGTGAAGATATGTCATTGATAAATACAATATTGCTAGTAATCTAACTCTTTACTATTTTATTTGTTTATATACAATGCAATTCTGAATGTACACCTGCATTTTTCTTGTATACATTATGTCTACTTGTAATATATATATATATAAACAGCATTGACTTTTAATTTGTTTTAAATTATATTGTAAGTGGCCAATGAAGGCAGCCATTCTGAAAAGAGGTAATTACAAGACTCCAGCAGTGCTACCGAGAACAAACTGCTGCAATGGGATGACAGCTGTCAGGAAGCTTTTAGTGACCTTGCCACTTCTCTCCAGATGGCAGAAGGATGTTTCTGGATGGCACCCTGCTTTCTTTTTGTCAACTTTAATTGCCCATCAAGTAATAGTTATAGCTTTCCAATTTGTTTGATTTTAGATTGGTTGGATGGCATGTATCACAGCGACATTCAGCAAGGAGGGTGAGTGAGGGTACAGTCTAAGCATTAAACAGAACCAAATATTTCCTTGTGGTTCACTGTATTGTGACATAGTACTGGAGATGAATAACAGTTTGTGCATAACTCTTGTAAAAAAAATAAAACAAAGATGAATCCAAAAATAAAAATAAAACTATATGTTGTACCTGTTACTATTATTATTATTATTATTATTATTATTATTATTATTATTATTATTATTATTATTATTATTATTATTAATAATAATGATGATGATGATAATACAAATATTATAGACTTTTCTGATTACATATTGGTATATGTGAATAATTTGATAAAAATGTGCATTGTATATGCAGTCACACTTTTTCCTAATATGTAGACTAGTAAATTCAGTTTCTACAACTGTCACATTCAAATGCATGATAACATAAAATAAAGGGCAAAACAGGACTCCATAAAACAAATCAAAAAACAATTCTAGAAAACAATTCTAAATTAATTTCTGAATAAAAAGAAACAAACACAGACACAAAACAAACAACTACGAACCTTGAAAACATAATCCTATTAAAATACTTATTACAAGACATTTTATTTTGTATTGCAATCTGTTTCAAATAAGGCAGAGCAATTCACACATCAAAGCCCACTGCAGTGTTGTATAATGTTGTAATCCCTGTGATAATTCCCACAAAAGAAACAAACACAGGGGAAATGTTCATGCCCCTCTGGTTTCATATTCCCAACAAACAGCACTTAATTGATTAAATTATGAACTTAATAGAAATATATTAAACATGGTATCATTAGACACTGGCAGTGGTTTTGTGTGCACTGCTGATAATGTGCCAAGGAGGGCAGCTATTACATCTAGTCGGTGGTACAGCCTGTGTGCATTTCATTTCAATGGCTTTCAACTCTGCACATCTATTACATCTGTGTCAGGCTTTGTCTTGTGTTGTCCAACTGGCTCTGAAGGTATCATGCTTATTGGAATCACAAGTTCCCAGGGGCAGCTCTTTATTCCTCCCTTTCACACAGCAACCCAGAGCCAGTAAACAAACATAAAGGCCAGTAAAGGCCTTTTAGTCCACCCATACTTGACTTCAGTGCAAAGCAATTTCATAGATTTTTCTTGCAATTTGTCAAATTTTCATAAAAAAGAAAAAAGTAATAGGCTGAGCATTTTGGATTTTCTATTTAGTATTTTGTTTGTTTCACCACAAATTGAACAGTAGCCATTTTCCCATTCATTAAGGATAATCTATGTCAGCAATATATTGTCAAAATACTTTAAAGAAGACAATGAAGAAGAAGAAGCAGAAGAAGACAAATACATTTTCTTAATTGGCTTTTTCTATGATAACCTGGACTGAATCAAATCTTTAACCGTTCACCATAAATTAAAAACGCAAATACAATTTGCATTCCAATAACCTTTGATTTATAACCAGATTGTAAATGAACCAATTTGTGTCCAGTTTGCTCCTTGACCATCATAACAGAAATAACTTCTGGTGCCTTTCTCTCCTGCACCACACAGTCTAACAGCTCTGGAGTCTGTGACGTTATGTTGAAAAGGACAGAACAAATCTGCAAGTAAATCAATTTTTTTTAAATAACCAGACTCTGCTTAAGAAGACATTAACCTAAATTTCTTGTTTGTATGTTATAGTATATTTGTTCAAATGTACTGACTAGACACTTGGGACACTTTGGTTGTGAATTGGGTGTTAACCATTTAAATGTATTTGAACTAAAAATGATTAAAAATATCATATTTAACTAAAAAGTACATTTGAACTTTTCTAAAATGAATTTAAAACAAATCAGCACCCAGTATATTTACATTTTGCTGAAACTGCAATATTTTTGAACAATCAAGACTAAGAGTGCCTTAAAAGGCTAAGGATCAGGGGGCTGGATCTCCGACTCAGGGGAAATATTGGTGTGGAATCGATTCATAGCTTTCTGTTTGAACTCTGTAAGGGGAAGGATGATGTGGAGCACACTGAAGAATTGAAAACTTAAATCTTGTAGGGAATGAAAAGAAACTTCCTGTCCTAGCCTATCCCTCTAACCCATGTTAACTGGGAACAGCAGACATGTCGACACTCGTTTTATTTTTTCTATTGAAGCACTTTACACAGACTAAGAAAGATGAAAAGCTTGGGGAAATATGAGGAAAGGCAGCTGTACAGAGCTGCTCAGCCAACTTCATTATTTTTATTATCTGGCTGCCTTCTCCATAAATACATAAATAACCATAATCTATATTCATTAGAGAGCATAGCTGGCTGGCTGACAAACAAGCATGTATCTCTCTTTTTTCATCCTTTTGGCTTGATTTAATTTCCATTAATATGGATAACTTCAGCTAATTACATTTCTGTGCATAGAAGTAATAATTGGATGAAAAGCACACAGCATCAATGACAAATGGAGCACATTTGTCCTGCCTAATACAGTTTAGCTGGGTATTTTAAGAAAGAAAGAAAGAAAAAAAAAAAAATTAAAAATACATCACAAAACCTTAGGAGACGTTTATGAAACAATATTTTCGGTATTTCCTCTGAAACACTGTACAGTACAAATAGTTATCGCAAATCTTATTCCTTCTGGGTTTTGCTTAAATAACCTGTGTCTCTTTGTTTAGTATCTTTTTCATTTTTTTTACCATAATAAATGTAGAAATTATTTTCTCTCTCCCTCTGGTATATTAAACATAAATTTTGTTTTAGAACAACATAAAGATACAAGCCATTTTAACAACATGAAGATGGTGAGCACAGCACATTGTTTAAGTGGTTCAACTCGTGATGGAACCCAGCTTTCATTGCACACAGAATGCGAGGACAGAGGAAAGAAAGAGGTCTCTTAAGATCTTTTTGTATATATTTATACATTTTTATATGCTTTTTATTGTCTTGTTCACAAAACCTCCTCAGATGGTTTGACACAGCATGAGTGTTTACCGTGTTGCTTGCATACACACTACTCTCTGTGAATCTATTTCAGCGTGCTACGTAGGCATGCCACTGTCTTTCACTGGAGTCTAAATTACCATAGAGCAAAAGCTAAAGTTGTTTATTTCTATTCTCCCCAATGTCTTTCAAGGAAAGTTGAAAAAGGCACAGCATACCATTTCTGATGGAGCATGTCCTAGCATTATTCTTAATATAGTAACCTTATGTAAGAAATGTAATTTTTTATGTTTGCATGTAAAATAAATGATAGAAAATGACATTATTTTCTGAATTAACCTTTGTTATAATTCCTAAACATTATTCTGGGCCATTGCAGTTCATATCTTATTTATTTATTTATTTATTTATTGCTACGCAGCCCCATACGCAACAAACTGTGATGCACTGTGTGTTCTGACACCTTTCTATCAGAACCAGCATTCACTTTTTCAGCAATTTGAGCTACAGTAGCTCGTCTGTTGGATCGGACCACACGGGCCAGCCTTCGCTCCCCACATGCATCAATGAGCCTTGGCCGCCCATGACCCTGTCGCCGGTTCACCGCTTTTCCTTCCTTGGACCACTTTTGATAGGTACTGACCACTGCAGACCGGGAACACCCCACAAGAGCTGCAGTTTTGGAGATGCTCTGACCCAGTCGTCTAGCCATCACAATTTGGCCCTTGTCAAAGTCGCTCAGATCCTTACGCTTGCCCATTTTTCCTGCTTCTAACACATCAACTTTGAGGACAAAATGTTCACTTGCTGCCTAATATATCCCACCCACTGACAGGTGCCATGATAACGAGATTATCAGTGTTATTCACTTCACCTGTCAGTGGTCATAATGTTATGGCTGATTGGTGTATATATATATATATATATATATATATATATTACAAAATTACATTATAATAACAGTTCCAAGTAGGTAATGTTTAATTATGCTTGTTTTTGTGTAATTACTGACTACATACAATGAATAATTGCATACTCTATGTATTATGTAAGATGCATAACCTTTAGTGTTCAAAATATATTCAGTTTAGCACCATCTATATGTATTAGTACTGGCACCATCCATTTATTTATTTACTTGTTCAAATTTAATTCAACCATAAATAAAACTGTGTATCTCTTTGGGTTGCAGGTGTGTTACTGTTATGTTAAAGTGTCGGTTCAACTGAATACCCATAGTCCCTGTCATTTTAAACACCTGAACACTGGAACTGATGCAATTGACTTTGATTCCAGGTTTAACACCAATATCTGGTTAAGCAATTACAGGGTTGGTGTGAGAAGCATCTTACAGGATGAGCAATAACATAGCATATCTGAATCACATTAAGATGATCAATGAATGGCATTGCAACATAATAAAAAAGAATTACAAAACATTTCAGTCCTGAAATCGCTGTAACATATTTACTGTAATCTCTAAATTCACTATACTACTGTAACACAACTGCTAAAAACAGGAACAGATAAAATAAGGAATAAAGAGGAATGGAAATTATGTACATGTTTGTTACAAATGTTAAAAGAAGAAAAAAGTGGTTCCATGATAAATTCTTTTCAGGGTGCATTCTATAAGCCTCCACAAATGTGGTGTAAATCCTCACAGCAAAAACATGTTCAAAGACAATTGCCAACATGCACAAATCACAGGGATCCTATTGTCTAAAACTAAAACCAGAAGCTTCAAACTCTCAATTTTCTGCCCTGGCTTACAGAGGAGGTGGGTGTTACTATAACTTGAATTGTACAGAAACTCTCATAAAGTAAACTATATATATATATATATATATATATATATATATATATATATATATAAACTATAATAATAATGTCATAACACAATTTGCAAACAAATTCATACAGAAAATGAAATGAAAAAAAAGAACAAAATAAAACCAGCAATGTCATCTTTCTTGAAAATCATACTAGGAAATGTCATTTCACACATGCTAGATTAGCTTGAAATCTTATCCAACCTTGTCCTGGACCCCTTTTTTTCCTTTCCGAGGGCTGGTGGGTTGAATGTACCTACACTAAAGCTTTCAGTTCTACAGTTATGCATTTTGATGGTGGTGAAAAAGTCTACTTAACTTCCTCAACAAAATGCTGATATGAAATAAAATCCCACTGAGGCAGCTCTTTCAGCACAGTGGTGCTAAAAATGCTTTTCTGGATTTAATTTTCTGTTCCTAAGTAGCACAACGTTTTTAGCAAAGTGAAGTATTTTAATACATAGAATTTTTCACATAAGACATATTGCTAGATTGAGAGGTATCCTTTCTAAACAGGATGCCGAGAGATTGATACACACTTCTATCCCTCAGGACAGATTTACTCTAATGTTTTTTTAAAGGTATCAGTAGGAAAGTTACATCTTGCATACAGTCTGTACAAAATGCTACTGTAATAGGATTGTGATGGATCTACAGTGAGGGAAAAAAGTATTTGATCCCCTGCTGATTTTGTATGTTTTTATATTCTGTCTCTCACTGTTAAAATACACCTACCATTAAAATTATAGACTGATAATTTCTTTGTCAGTGGGCAAACGTACAAAATCAGCAGGGGATCAAATACTTTTTTCCCTCACTGTATGCCCAGGAGGAGCCCAAAGATAAGAAATCAATAAATTAATGCACTTGATTTGGCATCATTGGTCAAGGATATAATTTGATCTAAGTAGGTAGGGGCAGACTGTGACTTAAGAAACAGCACTGGAATTTGACCCAGATGCACACACACCAGTTCCTAATCCTCCAACAAGCTAAATACAGCTATTGCTGTAATGTACACTGAAGCTGAGGGGACACCCATTTGCTAAACTTTGCTAGAAAATGTAGAATGAAACATGTTGCTTCTGCACTGTTGCTTCTAGTTTCCGTCGACACCATTTTACATTTTGTAGAGAATGAAGATGGAATGTTTTTGGGTAGAACATTATATTATTAACAATTCAATATTTCATATGTATCTTTAGTACATTTTCATTATTTATTATTAGGCGATAATTAGTATAATAATTGTTACTATGAGCAAATAAATGTGTTAAAGAACCTAACTGTAACTGTAATCTAACTTTAAATGCGTTTATTCCATGTTTTCTACAGTATCATCATTAAAAAAAGGCAATGAATACGTTACTGTTGCACACCATATATTCTCCTAGATATACAACAACTTAAAAAACAGGCAAAATCAACACTTCATCATAGAAACTAAACATACATTTGATAGTATATCAAAACTATAGTCTACTTTCCATAGATATAAAATGCAATAGAAATGTGTGCTGTTTCTGTTTAAAGTGAACATATCAATACAAATCACAACTTCAGTTCATTAATACATAAAACATACTATTTGTCCAATCAGTGTCAGTTCAAAATAATAATTAAAATATTCTCAAAGAATATCAGCAACAGTATTAAATTGGGTCATTCAAGGAAATTAAGTTAGTCAAACAAATTCAGCAACACTTCACTTTAAATTACAAGACCTTTTAATACTTATGGACTGGCCTCTACTAATTTCAAATACAAATATATAATATCATATATCCACAAGAGAGTTTCCCTGACAGTGTCCCACACAGGTTTCAGCTTATTTTTTCTTCCATTTGTATTAATATTTTCTTGCAACGAAGCATGTAGTCACTTGACTTTTATCAAAACTTTGATGGTTAAATAATTCTATAACATGAATTTCCTTCTAAAGAATTCTCCTGGTGCTCTAGATGGCCAGTCCACTACTAGTAGTTAGCAACTGACAGTTTGGAGGTGCATAACCCTAATGAGCATTTGAGAATCTCTCTCTAATCATCCCAGTGTATGGTGTGTAAACACAATCTGTTGATCTACATGGTACTAAACCCTTTTTTCATAAATATATACAGACGGGTGACAAATTAAAGGAAAAACCAACATAAAATGTCTCAGTAAGGTGTTGGGCCACAACGAGCCCCCAGAACAGCTTCAATGCTCTTGGCACAGATTCTACGAGTCTCTGAACTCTACTGGAGGGATGAACACCATTCTTCCAAAAGATATTCCCTCATCTGGTGTTTTGATGATGGTGGTGGAGAGCGCTGTCTAACACGTCGGTCCAAAATCTCCCATAGGTGCTCAATTGGGTTGAGATCTGGTGACTGTGAAGGCCATAGCATATGATTCACATCATTTTCATACTCATCACTCAGAATAACTTTGTAATGATTTGCAATGACCATTCCCTCTAAGGGGACAAGTGGACCCAACCATACCATACTCTACTCCACCTTCTCCTCCCCCCTTGCCCCCCCTCCCTCTCCTCCTCCCTTATCTCTCACTGCTGATGATTTTGCCTCCTTCTTCTCCTCCAAGATTGCAGACATCCGCAAGCTCTTCGACAGTCCCCCCTCCTCTCCCATTACACCCAAACCTCCCACCAACCAAGCTTCTATTTTTTCATTCTCACCTCTCTCAGACTCTGAAGTTTCCTCTCTCCTCCTACGTCACAAACCTACAATGTGCGCCCTGGACCCTCTCCTGGACCCTCTCCCTTCTCGCTTCCTCCAAGCGACCACTCTTGATCTACTTCAATGTCCCAATACTCACTCATTGATCCTCTGCAATCCAGTTTCCACATATTCACTCCACTGAGACTGCTCTCCTGGTAGTCACTGACTCCCAAGCTGTGCTCGGGCGGCCTCCCTCTCCTCAGCCCTCATCCTCCTTGATCTCTCTGCAGCATTTGACACTCCATCGATCACTCCATCCTCCTCTCCTGCCTCGCTGACCTTGGAATCTCTGGGACTGCTCTCACCTGGTTCTTCTCCTACCTCAGTGACTGGACCTACCAAGTGACATGGTGAGGTTCCTCATCCACCCCCAAACCTCTCCTCACAGGCATATCCCAAGGCTCTGTCCTGGGCCCCCTCCTGTTCTCTCTCTACACTCGCTCCCTGGGCCCCCTCATCGCATTCCATGGTTTCTCCTAACACTTCTATGCTGATGATGCCCAGATCTTCCTGTCTTTTCCCTCTTCTGACCCTCTCATCCCCTCTTGCATCTCTTCCTGTTTGTCTGCTATCTCCACCTGGATGCACTCGCACCACCTGAAGCTCAACCTTTCCAAATCGGATTTCCTGTTTTTCCCCAACTTTTCCTCACCTTCTTCTGATCACTCCATCTCGATCCCGTTGGAATCCACCATACTCTCTCCTTCTTCCGCTAAAAATCTAGGAGTCACCAAGCTGACACGGACCTGCAGATTCTTCCTGAGCAACATACCCCGAATCCGTCCCTTCCTCACCAACTACTCAACTGGTCCTCTCCCGCCTGGACTACTGCAACTCCCTCCTGGCCGGCCTGCCTGCAACTACTACCCACCCACTCCAGCTCATCTAGAACTCTGCGGCTCGTCTGGTATTCTCTCTGCCCCGATTCGCACACACTGTTCCACTGCTCCGCTCCCTCCACTGGCTCCCGATACCGGCACGCATTCAGTTCAAGACATTGACCCTCACCTACCACTGTCTTGACCACACTGCACCAAGCTACTTTCAGTCCCTCGTCTCCCCAAACATCCCCTCCAGACCACTGCGGTCTTCCGGTGCCAGAAGACTAACTCTGCCTCCTCTCCACTCCCCTTCCTCCAGAGCCGCTCCTTCTCATCCCTGGCCCCTAAATGGTGTAATGACCTTCCCACCAAAGTCATAACAGCAGAGTCCCTGACCTCCTTCCGGCACTTACTCAAGACACATCTTTTCAGACAGTACTTGTAATATTAGTGCTTTTAATGCCCATAAGTAAGCACTTCACAACATTTTACCATGCTTCTTGTGTTACTAATACTTGTATTATTGATTGATTTCCCCCGTGCTCCCTTTCCCGTAGCCCTTGACTGTGACCTAACATCTTGACAGCACATAGCTTTTCTAGGATGTATGACCTCACTTACTGTACTTACCTGTGTAAATTGGAAGGTGTAAAATGTATTATACTTTGAATTGCTTTGTATAATGTAAATCTGAATTTGTAATGTTTAATAATAATAATAATAATAATAATAATAATAATAATAATAATAATGCCAGGAAAATGTCCCCCACAGCATAACAGAGCCTCCGGACCCCCTCACTGTAGGGGTCCAGCAGTCAGGCCTGTACCGTTCTCTTGGTGTCACACATGCACTCGCCCACATGTCGAGAATATGGTGAAGGATGACTCATCTGACCATATTTCTTTTTTCCACATCTCTGTAGAACAGTGCCTATGGGTTTTGCACCACTGAACTCTCAAATGTGCATTTGTCTTTGTAATGAAGGGTTTATGCACTGCAGCCCTACTATAATATCCCTCTCTGTGTAGTTCTCAACGGACTGTTCTTGCTGACAGTCTGATTACATCCTGCATTGACATTCTCACTCACCTGGGAAAGAGTTGCTCTTCTGTTTTTTGAATGTGCACTTTCGACCACAATTTCCAACCCTATTGACGGATGTCTTTCCCATAGATCTAAATGCAGATGTAACTTTAGTCACTGTTCCTATTGAAACACTAGCCAGTTGAACGTCTTTGTGACTGAAGCTCCTGCCATTCGTGCCCCAATAATGACCCCTCTTTGAAAGTCACTTAGATCCTTTTCTCTTGCCATCTTGATCTTGAGGTCAACTGGGCCTGCTCAGCATTTTTATACATGCCACAGAGCATGATAGGATGTTAATTGCTTAATTTTATCATGCAGTACACCTCTTTGGAGGCATCTACATTCATTATGTTCCTCCACTCATATATATATACACTCACCTAAAGGATTATTAGGAACACCATACTAATACTGTGTTTGACCCCCTTTCGCCTTCAGAACTGCCTTAATTCTACGTGGCATTGATTCAACAAGGTGCTGAAAGCATTCTTTAGAAATGTTGGCCCATATTGATAGGATAGCATCTTGCAGTTGATGGAGATTTGTGGGATGCACATCCAGGGCACGAAGCTCCCGTTCCACCACATCCCAAAGATGCTCCATTGGGTTGAGATCTGGTGACTGTGGGGGCCAGTTTAGTACAGTGAACTCATTGTCATGTTCAAGAAACCAATTTGAAATGATTGGACCTTTGTGACATGGTGCATTATCCTGCTGGAAGTAGCCATCAGAGGATGGGTACATGGTGGTCATAAAGGGATGGACATGGTCAGAAACAATGCTCAGGTAGGCCGTGGCATTTAAACGATGCCCAATTGGCACTAAGGGGCCTAAAGTGTGCCAAGAAAACATCCCCCACACCATTACACCACCACCACCAGCCTGCACAGTGGTAACAAGGCATGATGGATCCATGTTCTCATTCTGTTTACGCCAAATTCTGACTCTACCATCTGAATGTCTCAACAGAAATCGAGACTCATCAGACCAGGCAACATTTTTCCAGTCTTCAACTGTCCAATTTTGGTGAGCTTGTGCAAATTGTAGCCTCTTTTTCCTATTTGTAGTGGAGATGAGTGGTACCCGGTGGGGTCTTCTGCTGTTGTAGCCCATCCGCCTCAAGGTTTTACGTGTTGTGGCTTCACAAATGCTTTGCTGCATACCTCGGTTGTAACGAGTGGTTATTTCAGTCAAAGTTGCTCTTCTATCAGCTTGAATCAGTCGGCCCATTCTCCTCTGACCTGTAGCATCAACAAGGCATTTTCGCCCACAGGACTGCCGCATACTGGATGTTTTTCCCTTTTCACACCATTCTTTGTAAACCCTAGAAATGGTTGTGCGTGAAAATCCCAGTAACTGAGCAGATTGTGAAAAACTCAGATCGGCCCGTCTGGCACCAACAACCATGCCACGCTCAAAATTGCTTAAATCACCTTTCTTTCCCATTCAGACATTCAGTTTGGAGTTCAGGAGATTGTCTTGACCAGGACCACACCCCTAAATGTATTGAAGCAACTGCCATGTCATTGGTTGGTTAGATAATTGCATTAATGAGAAATTGAACAGGTGTTCTTAATAATCCTTTAGGTGAGTGTATATATATATATATATATATATATATATATATATATATATATATATATATATATTTTATTATTATTATTTTTTTTTTAAATGAAGGATGTGTCAAATATATAAATACTGAACCCATAAAATGCTTTCTTCAATATTTATTTTTACACAGCATTGCTTTCAATTAGAATAACAGAATGGGAGAAAAAGGGTCAGCATTTCTACCCTTTTTATATTAACTGGATCAAAACTATTTTAAATCAGATTAATTTGAGATAGGAGTAAAATTATCTTTCAGATTTATCAGGCTTGAAACACACCATTCCTTGTTTAATCTCTTATTTTCCATTGTGCATTATTTAAAAAAAAAAATACCATCACCTTGAATGTAAGAAAACACTATGAGTAATAAAGGACACATAAAACCCACAGTGCAGATCATTTAGAACTTGTTAATGAAGGAAGAGAAAAGTATTTTTCTTGAAATGGGATTGCCCTTTGTTTGAGAATCTGCTGTTTAATAACATTATGATTTTGAAGGTTCAACTAGTCCATTTGCTTGGGTTTAATATCTGGTATAAATGTCTGCTTGGCATCTCCCTCAAAATACTGTATCCATGGAAACATTCTCTGAAAAATGTAATTTCCATAAAGATTGAAAAGGAGAAGCAAACAACGAATGAAAACAGGTGAGTATTTGACAGGAAAGAGACCATAAATATGTTTGCCCGTAATCTCTAGCATAAGGGCAGGGCATGTATTAGACCAATAGATTAAGGTGACTAAAAAACAATTATTGGAGTTGATAGATAGCGCTAGAGCAGTGTTTTTCATTTGAAGGAAGTCACTTATACATGCGACCCCAAAAATAACAATTTCATAAACTCTCAAAAAAATAAAAATGCAGGCTTACACAAAACAACATCACATAGCTACCGTTGGACAATGGCAACCTATAAATGATCTTTAATACAGAAGAAAGTCAATCATTTTTCATTTACTTAATGGGATGGATGGGATGGTTCGTTCTCATGATCTCGCTCCAATATAGATCACAGAACGAAAAGGTTACCCACATGTCAGGTCCGCTGTGCAGGCCTTTTTCTTTTGTTTGTAACCTTGTCAAAGTTGAAAATCCCACTGTACACATGTGGGTTGTTGTGAACAGCAGAAACAACATTTATTTATTTAACTCAGTTCTGGATATTCCTTTAGGATGCTGATTCAAAACAATGACAATTTACTCATGTGTGCCGTGTTTTTAATATGTTATAACAGCTAAAGTGCAAGAGATGATTTCTTTTTGTCCTTGTCCTTCTTACACAGGAGTCAAATTTAGTTCCATTATTGACTTTTTGAAAGAAAAAGGATCTGTCACCCAACACTTTTCTTTTAAAATATCAAACCCTTCTGCATTGAAGTAGCGACATAAATTGTCATACAGACCAGCAAGATGTAACTGTATGACAGTGGTCATTTAATTTAATTTGTCTTCACTCATGTTGTTCCCTCAATGTGCTGTAACTGGCTTGGGAACATATAGTAGCTGTGACCATTACATTTCAAGTGTGCTTGCCAAAGTGTCAATGACTTTTCAAATCCTTGTATTTGCTCATGATGCTGAAATTTATCTTTTGCCTCTTCCTTGAAATTTCTGAATTTGAGAAAATGTCTGCTAGGTATAACAGCTTTGTTAACCAATTTAATCATCAAACAAACTTCCACGTTTGACAGTACATACACTTCAGTTTGAAAAACAGTGCGCTAGAGGACCTTACTGACTGACAGTGTATGGCAGCCATGCAGAACAAAGCATCCAAAAACAAGCAATGAGTACAGTAGTTCAAAATATGTTTGTTAAGAATCATAATAATGGAACGTATAGGATTCACAGACCTTAGCAACATTAAGGCCAACACCAGACTTATTGTATTTGATAAAATGATTAGGTTTTTATGTATATACATATATTGTAATATAAATAGAGAATACAAATAAGGTTTAAGAAGTTTTTCTGTTTTCTAATGCCATTGACTTTGCTGATAATAGCAAAGTCAATGGCATTAGAAAACAGATAGAACTGGAAACGTACAAATACTATAGCCGATGCATGCAGTCCTTTGCAGTACCTGCCTACATTGGACTCGTTTTAATGCAGTAAATCACCAGGAATTAAGGTGCGCCACTGTCATTATTTTACTAGACTTAAGTGCGGCTTTTGACCACCAAATCTTGATACAAGATTCGAAAACTTTGTTGGCCTGTCTCACAATGTTCTATCCTGGTTTAAATCATATCTGTCAAACAGACTCCAATATGTACAGATTAATGAGAACCACTCAAATGTAACTGAGGTTAAGTTTGGAGTATGGATGTCTCAGTCCTCAGACCTATACTTTTTTCACTGTACATGCTCCCTTTAGGTGATATTATTCAACGCCATAATATTAACTATCACAGTTACGCAGACAACACACTATTTTATTTGTCAGTAAATCCTAACAATACCATAGACACAGCAACACTAATCTGCTGTCTGTCCACGATGGATGACAAGTAATTTTCTTATGCTTAATTCTGAAAAAACAGAAGTCCTAATTTTTGGGGACAAAAATCTAACTGTTCATCATGCACTGACAAATCTAAATACTGATACTTTAATTCCTCCCCTAAGGAGATGGCATGAAACCTGGGTGTTATCCGTGACCTTAATCTATCCTTTGACTCACACGTTCAGAATGTGTCGAGATCTTCCTCCAGCTTTGAAACATTGCTAGACTGAGACAATTCCTGAGACAATTACATGACACTGAGAAATTGATAGACACATTTCTTACATCTAGATTGGATTACTGTAATGCCATTCTGTCGGGCTGCACAAACAGAGCTATTTCTGCACTTCAGTTAGTTCAAAATGGTGCTGCAAGAATCCTACCTAAAACACAAAAACATGAACATATCCCTCCAGTATTGGCTTCTCTTCAACTGGCTCCCTGTGCGCTACAGGATAGATTTCAAAGTTCTCTTATTAGCATTTAAAGCTCTAAAGGGACTGGCACCTCCCTACTTAAAAGATCTCCTTATCAAATACACTCCAGGTCGGCCATTGAGATCCCAGGAAGCCGGTTACTTAGTGGTTCCTAAAATACACAAGAAAACCACAGGTGGTAAAGCATTTCGCTATAGGGCCCCGACAGTGTGGAACCGCTGTCTTAGCCTTTAAATCATGGCTGAAGACTCATCTGTTCAGTCTCTGTTTTTATAGCCCATAGTGCCGCTGGTGTGCCATGGACATGCAATGCACAATTGTTTTTGGAGATGTCCTGCATTGCATGACCAGTATCTGAGCACAACTGTCTTTTTGTCTTCCAGCAACAGCCCCTTCTGAGGGTCTGATGAGGCACCTCGTCCCACACCATGGAAGCTGTACAAGGCACAACCCACCTCAGAGGCACCCCACCACATAGGGCTAACAGTGCACCCCAAGGTCTCGCCACCCAAGGGCTGTTGATGTTCCAACCCCCCCACCCCAGAGGGCCAGCAAGAGGCCTATTCCAGAGGGAAGACCACAGCCAGCAGCACCGATTAAGAAACTTTCTGATCTCCTTGCTGCTGTAACAACTATACTGCCTGGAGGGGAGCCAACCATTAGGCCTGGGCCCTAAGCCGTGGCCCCCCAGAGATTCATTTTCTGCTACATGCCATCTATATGAGTTTTTTGTTTTTCTCTCCTCTGTGCCTCAATTGTTTATTTATTGAAATGTTCATTTACTTTATTTTAGATCACTTAACCTATTAAAGGTCTATTTTTATTTACTTTATTGTATTATTTGTGTATTCTTTTATTTTGCTGTACATTTGCTGTATGTTTATCACTCTGTAAAGTGCTCTGTGGTTACCCTGCGAAGGGCGTTATACAAATACAAATTGATTGATTGATTGATTGATTGAAATACAAATCAAAAGCCTAGGTTTTAGTGTAGTAAAAAAATCTCAAACAGAATGTGAAACACTTAAATATTTATATTTATATAAACACTTAATATTTTTAGTTTTGAGAAATTCAGAATCAGATCTTTGCATTTCTCGTTTTGAGTGTGTGTGTGTTCTTGTGCTTGTTTGTGTGCATGCATGTGTTTGTGCACTTGAGACTGAGCGTGAGACTGACAGCTTACTTATGCCTGAGAACTGTTACTTACACAGCAATTATACATGGATTGACGTCAGAACCATACATTACAGCTTTTACACCTAAAGATAACAGTTTCACATAACCTGTTCCCCCATGCTAAATGAGTTTTTGCCAATTATTGCTACTGACTACAATCACTATGAGGACTGATTCAATATCTGTACATAACAATGTGGCACTTTACAGTAAAGAAAGTGAATATGCAGTATGTAAGATATTATTTGTTAGAATGTATTTTTCTATAGGAAATTCTATACCATCTGGTTTGGTAGAGGAAACAGACTTCCTCCCTTTTATCTGGTAGCCACTGGTAGCCTGGTAGCCCCTGGTAACCTTATCTGTATGTCCAGAAGACCAAAAGGGACCTGTCCTCTTATTGGCTCCTAGCCAAATTCGAAATGACCCCCACTTCTAAATTACTTTAGCATAAGGCACCCAAGTCATGGTGGTGGCAAAATGCTATTGGTTGGAAGGAAACCTTATAAAAGGGAAAACAAAGAGAATTTGAGTTCTCTTAACTTCTTCATTCTGCAACGAGACACAAGAGAGAGCTGGAGGGAGACAGAGAGAGACACACCGCTTCCTGCCTGACCAGACTGACCTATAAGCTGTACTGTGAGGAGAAAAAACAAAATGGGTATTATATGTTTCTTACTGTAATCCAGCAGAAGCTTAATATTACTTATTTTCAGTAATATAACTGAATGATATTAGTTTCCTATTTTTGTCAAAATAAATGATTATTGCACATCTGTGACTTGACCGCATCTTCCCTCTAAAAAGAATCTTAAAAGAGAAACCAATTGACCTATGAGTTTTCAGTTCAACTATTTATTTAGATTGACTGAAAAACCAAAGCATTCAAAATTCTCTTACAAGTAGTAAACCACCAGATTCTGAAGGGTAGGGAAACACATTCCATGAATACTTTATATTATATTTAAAACCAGGTGGTTGATGTAAAAATAGGATAAATACGAGTCACTATACATAAGAAGCACAAAAGCTTACATAAAATGTGCAAAAGAGGCCAAAGTACTGCATGTTTGACAAACAACCCACACTGATCCTGAAACCGTCTAGGAATTTACAGAACATGGAGAGATTTTTTAATGTATTTTTAATCACACTAGATCATTAAAAAAACATTAAGACTGTACATCGATATATACCTAATGGTGGGACACAGTTTTTGCTTGTCTTCATTAAAGAACACTTAATCGGTCATATCCATTTTATGTTACTTAAGGCGAGTCAATTATACCACACTAGCTGTACAGTAAATGTACTTTGCTTTTTAAAATTTGCCACACATCTGTTTTTTCCATGTCATTGCTTAGGGATGCAAACCCCATGTTGTTTCCCACTTGGGCTTCCTATATAAAAGGCTTATAAATATGTGGAATTGAAGGCTACAGTACATCAATGGTTATTTTATCCATGTGGAGAAAAACAATGACTGGCAGTGATTTCAAAGATGATAAGTTGATTGTGAACAAGTTGGACAGGTGAATGTGAAGTTATGTGTATCTTTTTTAATCCAAGCAGATTTTAGTACTAGTTTCTGAGGACATAGTAAGCACATAAGACATTTTCAAATTAGAGGTGATTTTAAATTATCAAGCTAATTTGTTAGTAACATATCTATTTAGTAACATTTTAAGATTTACATGTCACTTTGGATAAAAGCAAATGCACCATCTGATTATCCATACCTAGATTATAGTCTTCTCTCAGTGGAGTGTAATGTTGTGTTGGATTTCCTGCATTTCCTTCTGACACTACTCTGTCTGTGTTTGGCATTGTTTCAGTGTAACTCTTTATTATGAGGCAAGACTAATTACCAGTACATCCTCAGTGATGTGTTTGAATTACCTCTTTCGGTTTTGCAACAGGCATGACTGTCCATGTTCCATTGGATTCAGGCCAGGTTACTGGGCCGGCAATCCTATTCCTCCAGGTCTAGTTTGAGAAGAAAACACTTTGCAGCTGTAGCAGAATAATATCCTTAACAACAGAGCTCAGTTCATACTACATACGACCCTTTCTCTGCCTCAGTACATTTTCTGTAGTAATCTATGAAACAAAGGCATAGCTGGAATATAAAATATGCATTTTAAAATATATTTTTGTTATCCTTAAATTGATAGTTGGCTTTGTACATGCAGTACAATGTTGTACCATCTGAGCTGAAAATTTTCACTTTTATGTCTTAAATTAAAAAAGTAAATAAAGTAAATTAAATATTATGGCTAAATGTTGCAAACCCCAATAGTATCCTTTGTTTTAGAATAGTCACAGCACAGACACACATACCTTTAGGATTTTGGTTTTCTGCTGCAAGGCAGTATTATACACTCACCTAAAGGATTATTAGGAACACCTGTTCAATTTCTCATTAATGCAATTATCTAACCAACCAATCACCTGGCAGTTGCTTCAATACATTTAGGGGTGTGGTCCTGGTCAAGACAATCTCCTGAACTCCAAACTGAATGTCTGAATGGGAAAGAAAGGTGATTTAAGCAATTTTGAGCGTGGCATGGTTGTTGGTGCCAGACGGGCCGGTCTGAGTATTTCACAATCTGCTCAGTTACTGGGATTTTCACGCACAACCATTTCTAGGGTTTACAAAGAATGGTGTGAAAAGGGAAAAACATCCAGTATGCGGCAGTCCTGTGGGCCAAAATGCCTTGTTGATGCTACAGGTCAGAGGAGAATGGGCCGACTGATTCAAGCTGATAGAAGAGCAACTTTGACTGAAATAACCACTCGTTACAACCGAGGTATGCAGCAAAGCATTTGTGAAGCCACAACACGTACAACCTTGAGGCGGATGGGCTACAACAGCAGAAGACCCCACCGGGTACCACTCATCTCCACTACAAATAGGAAAAAGAGGCTACAATTTGCACAAGCTCACCAAAATTGGACAGTTGAAGACTGGAAACATGTTGCCTGGTCTGATGAGTCTCGATTTCTGTTGAGACATTCAGATGGTAGAGTCAGAATTTGGCGTAAACAGAATGAGAACATGGATCCATCATGCCTTGTTACCACTGTGCAGGCTGGTGGTGGTGGTGTAATGGTGTGGGGGATGTTTTCTTGGCACACTTTAGGCCCCTTAGTGCCAATTGGGCATCGTTTAAATGCCACGGCCTACCTGAGCATTGTTTCTGACCATGTCCATCCCTTTATGACCACCATGTACCCATCCTCTGATGGCTACTTCCAGCAGGATAATGCACCATGTCACAAAGGTCGAATCATTTCAAATTGGTTTCTTGAACATGACAATGAGTTCACTGTACTAAACTGGCCACCACAGTCACCAGATCTCAACCCAATGGAGCATCTTTGGGATGTGGTGGAACGGGAGCTTCGTGCCCTGGATGTGCATCCCACAAATCTCCATCAACTGCAAGATGCTATCCTATCAATATGGGCCAACATTTCTAAAGAATGCTTTCAGCACCTTGTTGAATCAATGCCACGTAGAATTAAGGCAGTTCTGAAGGCGAAAGGGGGTCAAACACAGTATTAGTATGGTGTTCCTAATAATCCTTTAGGTGAGTGTATATACACTTAGAAGTGTATTATTCAGCATAAAAACCTCTGTAGTCATCATCAAACTTTTTCATCCAATTCTGCATTTACAGAGAACATACAGAGAATAAATGTTTTATGAATGTTTAGCAATCTCTTCCCAAAGCAGATGCAGTTGATATGGTTGTTCTTCATGCAACCGACAATGTGATTTTCAAAAAGGGTAAGAAAGTGGGTCACAATGTGATTTATGATGCTAAATTAATATTTTTGAAAGGGCAGAGAGTAAAGATGATCAAGATTTTGTTAACTCCTTGAAAGGAACTCATTAAGTTACCCTTATGAGGTTATAGAAATTCATTTGCCAACAACTTTTCATTTTGCCCCCCCCCCAAAAAAAAAGTGAGAGTAAGTCAGCTGTTTTCTTATGAAGGACAAGAATAAACACACAAGAAAGATAAGAGATGTAAGGTATCTATATATGAACACATGTCCTGAGGTTCTTAGCTGTAACAGAATCAGATTACATTTGTGTACATTATTTCCCTTTCTAAAATAGCTTACAGACTTATTGTCTATATATAATTATATGATGACACGGGTTTAGTTGTATCTCATATTAAAGTTAGCTGTAAGAACACACACAGGAAATTAATTTCAATATGCAGCAGTATTTCAAAGTCTGTTCTACCAAATTTTTTGGGAGCCAAGAGATACCTAGGGACAATTATTAACCCCACCAGCAGTAATAGCAATAATAGCTGACAAATCACATTAGGAATCTATTAACAATTAAAAAAGAAACCAGTGAAGGAAGCACTCTGTTGCATAGGGAAATCATATTGAACAGCGATATGCAAAGTGGATAATTATATCTTTGTACAGTCTTCTGAATGAAAAATTAAATATTGATCGCTCAAGGTGATACTGGCCCTTTGTGTTTTAGATGCTAAACAATGTCTAGTTTAATCCAATAGTGTTAGAATTATTTTATCAATGGCATGATACTTGAGCCTTCAAGACAAATACCACAGCACCTGCAAAAAATATATTACTTCAATTCTGAAGAGGGAGAACTGCCCTCTGTGTGTCTCAGCTCCCTGTTATAAACATACTTGTGATATCTGGAACCAAATAGAGTCTGATGTCCTTTATTATGAATACTTCTACAGGTTGCTCTTAGGCTCAGTGTCTGTCTGACTTTTAAAGGCCTTTTGAAGAGGCATACATACACCATTCTACTGCCAAAGCCACTCACAAATATAATAGTTCAGAAATCAAACAGTTCAGATTTCATTCACACTTTAGTTTTGTTTTCAGAAAGGAAGTGATAGTGAACATGTATTTTTGTTATTCAGTTTTTCTAACAGATTCATGCTTTGAAAAAGAAAACAGTCACTATGATATCCTTCATTTTGACAGCCCACTGTGCACTAGAGAGTTAAGTTATTTAATCCAGATTTTGGTTTACATGAAACAGGGTCCCAGCAGTGAGAGTGTGAAGCTCCTTCAGAATTAATCGAAATATGTTTAGATAGCACATTTGCACTGTATTTGCTGAGACCTGCCCGGTATGTTTTTAATGTTTTTTTAAATGTACACATTAGGTTTGTTCCATCATGCAGTTTGTTAGAAACAGTGTTACAACATCAGGCAGTCCCAATAACCTGGCTTGACTGACAGCACCGAAAGAAGTGGTGTTTGCACACTTTTTAAATTTAATTGCCACACACACACACATACGTATCATGGGTATACGATTAATAACAGTATATAATACACTGAGAATTACACTTTCTAATAGACTCAAAAAATAACTCAAAAAACTTCGCATATCACCTCTCCTTAAAACCTGTCAGTTTGTGTAACTTTAACAGTGAATAGATTAATTCTCCTGAAAACTGAGTCTGACCTGAATATTGGTTAAAACAGGACAGAAACAGTGTGACTATTTTCACATTTGTTACATAAGAACATAAGAACATAAGAAAGTTTACAAACGAGAGGAGGCCATTCGACCCATCGTGCTCATTTGGTGTCCATTAGAAACTAAATGATCCAAGGATCCTATCCAGAATATTTTTAAATGTTCCCAAATTTTCAGCTTCAACTACATCGCTGGGGAGTTTGTTCCAGATTGTGACACCTCTCTGTGTAAAGAAGCGTCTCCTGTTTTCTGTCTTGAATGCCTTGAAGCCCAATTTCCATTTGTGTCCCTGGGTCTGTGTGTCCCTGCTGATCTGGAAAATTTTGATGTGGTCGATGCCTTTCATGATTTTGAAGACTTGAATCAAGTCCCCACGTAGTCTCCTCTATTTCAGGGTGTTAAGAGAAGTTCAGATGTATTTCCAAAATCAAATGCGTAGTTACAGAAATAAAAGGTGTGTTTCATTAGTACATATTACAGTGGCACATATTTAGTAATTTATTTTGATAAGTGTTTATGCAATATTAAGTCAGTTTTCTAGTAGTACATGTCATAGAAGTGAACATTTAGTCCTAGTTTTTAATAAGCTTATGTGTGTATTGTTTCAGTTTTAACCATGCCATTTTGTAGCAATGAGAGATCCACAGTTACGTAATATTTAATATCCATCTTTATGAGCCTTTTCACTCACATTTAGACAATGATAGTAGATCTATATTCCCAAAGTAACCTTCGTATAAAGTTATCTTTACAATTTAAAAAACCTTGTATATACTGACCTGACTATTGGTTATAATAACAGACAGAATCAGTGAAGGTCTGAATCAGACAAGTAACCAGTACCATGCAGGACTATATAGCTTTCTTGTGAGTGGTGCCACCAACAGACTGTGCTACAAACAACAGGATTTTTAGTTAAAAGAACAATATCCAGTTTGCATAAACGGTAGGTTAAAAATGTGACCAAGGTTATTGGAGAAAGAGAATGCTACCCAGAAGGGGAACGAATATCCTTTTGCGTAGTATTCTCGACTCGAAAGATAACTGTTGTTCCTGCCTATAATCTTAAGGGTGCTACACATACAAATGCAAATATAGAATTCATTTTTCTATTAAATGACTGTTTCCATTCCATTGCTCCCAATTTTCATAGTAATAGACAGCAGGGTGTGCATTTCATATTTCAAGGAGTCTGTGTGTAATATGCCTTCTGTTTGATTTGCTGATTATCATGCATCTGAATTCTGATTTAATGTGACACCATCTTTGACAGCAAAAAAAAAAAAAAAAAACTATCTAAAGGTTTTTTTTTAAGTATGTTTGTTTTGATTGTATTTATTGTTTGTTTTGGTTTCACTGAAGGAACAGATTGGTTTGTTTTGTTTTGTTTTGTTTTGAAAAACATGATTCTTTTCTATCAGATCTCTTTATGCCCTTTCATCTATATATATTACCTTAAAGCCACAAAACATTTAAAGGGAACATTTAATTATCTACCAAGTCTAATGTAATGTGCATTTGTAGTGATGTCACAAGAAAGATGTGTTTATTTTGAATATGAAAAAGTAAAACGTGTATTGTAAGTAAAACCCTATCTGCTAAAAAGTTAAAACATGTCTTAAACACATTTCAATGTCAGATATATTAAATCCGCTATACAATCACATGTAATGATATGTGGGTGATGCATGGAAGGCAATGTCAAAAGGCAGCCAACTGATAAAGACTATTGACTGGGTGTAACATTCCCTTCCTTCCAAGTCCTTTATAAAGTGGGAGTTCTGCAGAATTCTGCATCACAATGCCTGGACCCAAAGCTGTTCTCATGCGAATACTGCAGTCACTCATGAATATATAAGTAACACAAAAACACAGGGAGCAAAAAGTAAAAAGACAACTTAAAAATCCCCTGGGAATAACTAAAACTAAAATTAATAACTACTTAAGCCATGTGTAATATACCCCTCACACACTTACACTGTAAAAGAGAAAATGACAGAGGAAAGTTAGCCTCTGAAGATCTTTAAAAGCAGTCAGAAAGCTTTTACAGAATCCTTTAGAAGATATACTTTCCTTTACTTACCTAAATGCTCTGTGAAGAGTTACACAACTCCCTTGAGGCCAGGTCTTAGTATTCCATGGTGTCTCTCTCCAGCCAGTCCTTTTCTACGTCTAGATATACAGAGATCTGGTGGTTGGACTAATGTACTGGTTGGATCCAGTACAGTCCTATAATAACACAGAAAGGTTGCTTGAAACCCCTGCTCTAGACCATTTCTATTTCTTAAATCCAGTATATACATTGACTGCTTGCATTTTTGTATTATGCGTGGGGCATAATTGTCTGATTCTGAGAATGAACTAGAATGCAAAATGAAGATGACAGATTATGGGCAGAATCAATACAAGAGTCAGATTAAAAGGATGCCAGAGTGCTATAGATGTAGACCTATCTGTTCATTTTACTAGACTTGCTCTAAACACACTTGGACTTTAAGCAAAACTTACTGGAGATGATGTACAGAGAACAGAACCTGCACTTTCATCTGAAATACATTCACCCTCTCCAGTATACTGTCAGCGGATCCATTTTTAACCTATTCAACCAATTCACTCCCTGACAACAAATCATACTCAGACTCAGAGAGAAAACAAATGCATGCAGTTCATGCACAGAGGGGTGTTTCTTCACACATTTTGATTTGACACAATTTTGATCTGAAAACTCCAAGTCAACAGAAGGAGAAGACAGGAAACGAGTATACCCAGAACAGAGAAAGTGCTTTTGACCATAAGTATTCCCAGGTCTGACAGATAACGAGACAAAATACAGCCATAGTGAATATCATCTGCAATTGTTAATCACTTCATTTCTTATTTATTGCAAAACCCTATTTCTTATATATTTACTGTGATTCTCCCTTATTTTCTTTCCAGGCTTTTCAAAGTGGATTCTGCAGAAGTTTTCAGAAGCTATTTTTACTCGAATCCTTAGTAATCCTGTCAAACACCCTTCTATGGAGAAAGAAAATATACTCTATTCAAAATATACTCTCAATAAAATATAGGTATTATTATAGGTATAGCTCTATCAGGAAATACAGTAAGTAATAACCAATAACTACTGATTGAATCCTAAATATAGACTGCTATTATACATTTATGAATTTTAATTGACACCTGTTCTAAAGCTTAATTATTTTTAGGCAGTAAAATATAAACAATATACAGGTAGTGGACAAAAACATGACATGGAAATACTAATTAAAAATCACATAGGGCATTGGTCCATCAAATATGACCAGTATGTCCTTAATTCACCTTAGCAAATCTACAGGAGAGGTGAGGCACCATTCTTCCATGAGCCATGAGTTGAAGTCAATCAACTGACACCTGGCTGATGGAGGTGGAAAACGCTGTCTCAGGCGTAGTTACAGAATATCGTTTAAAGGCTTGATTGGGATCAGATTTGGTGACTGAGAAGGCCATGACATATGGATGGCATCAGTGTCATGCTCATCAAACCATTGGGAGACCAAATGTGCTCTGTGGATGGGGGCATTGTCATCCTGGAAGACACCGCTGCAACACGGGGTGAAAATAATCACTCAGTACCATTAAGTAGTGATTACCATTGACCTTGCCCTCTAAGGGAATGAGTTCACCCAAACCATTCTGTGAGGTTCTCTGCTTGCCTGTTTTGCCTTCTACTTTGAATTAATACACGGATATCATGATTCTGGAGTATACTGCTTCCTCACAGCTTTGCTGATGATGTCTTTTCCTCAGAGATCCAATGCCGACATCCCCTTAGACAGCGTTTCTCGTGGGATATCAGCAAGCCATAATTACAGGCAGCCAGGCCCGTCTAACATTTTTATACATGACCCTAAGCGTGCTGAGATGCTTAATAAACACGTATAGAAGCCATTGCTTCCAATTTTTGTTTCACAGTGTGTACATTTTCACAAGTTTAAAGAACTACTGTACATTAAATAGCAATTATTAAAACTTAACTCCTGCTTCTGTAGACATACCATGACTTTTGACCACAGCTGTTATTAAGAATGACAAAAGGCTTCTCTCAAAAGAGAAGACATTCACACATGGTGTCTTATTGCTCTATTTTTACTTGTTTTGATGTAAAGACTAAATATTTACTTCATCATTGCATTATCATTTGCATTAAAAACTTAATTTCTGTGAAGTGCCCCGAGTAGTGTATTCACAACTACAGGAAGGTGGTGAAACATTTTGAAGCCTGTTGATTTATTTACTTTTTATTTTTATTTTTGTAAGGACTGAGTGTGAGAGGTGTATGGCTTCCATAACCTGCTCACATTAAATTACCTGCCAACCAGGTTTCTCTCTACACTCCCTGTCACTCCTTTTATTCTTCTATTCAGTAAACAACAGAGGAGGTTGGACTACTGAAGGAATATTACTTTATTTTTGCTATGGAAAATTCTTAAACTACACTTGGGGAACAAATACATAAAAATAAAGACATTAAAAAAATAATGTATATTAATTGAGCTATTCTTATTGCATGAATATGAAATATGTTCTGAGCTATGTTCTAGATAAATGTATTACTCAAATCAGAGAATAATTTTGAGAAACTAAATAAATATATATAAGCGCCCAGGGTTCTATTCCCACCTAACACCCCAGAAATGGAAACTAGAGGATCGACTGTACTATGGTTGTAACCTAGCAGTAAAATTGTATGATGATTTGACAGTTTCCCATTGGTTGTCCTATGTTTTTACGATGCATGTATTTTGCTTTGTTATGGTTGTCAATGGTTTGTGTCATCGGCTACTTTACCTCCCATTGCTTTTCTACATTGTACAGTGGTTTAACCATGGTGTACTAAATTATGCTTTTGTAAAGGAATAACCCACCAAGTGGAAGTACCTACAAGATCATACACATATTTGATAAGTGTACTGTTTATCATGTAACATCAGTAAGATTTCTCCCATGTGGTTGCAGGTTCTTTTAAGAAATAGGGCAAAATCAAAGCTACATCATAACAGATGCTGTAAACAGTCAGAGGGCTTACCTGGAAACTAGGCCTTAAAAAATATATTGTATTAGTAATAAACCTGCAGTTATTTATTTGTCTTTTCCTTCATTTTAATAAGGCAGAAAGGAATTTAGAAAATGAGAAGAGATGCTGCTGAGGCCAGCAATAAAAAAGATTGGTGATGTTGTTCTGGGTCAGAATTAGGTCAGACCTACAGAATCTCTCATTTGCAGCTTGAAATGATATGAATTGCACATGTTTGCAACTAAGAGAAGTAAAAACTGTAAATCAGAATTCAAATCCATCAATGGTCAGAGTTAATACACAGTATTTGTACATGTTTTTAAAATAATCATTAAACAAAACCTGTCCCACAATATGTTCACATGCAGAATTACAGAGCACTATGTTAAATTTAATTCCATCCCTTTATGAACAGTTTTACATGCCATTGCAATTTCCTTGTTAATCCTGATAGAGTGATTATCCACACAATGACATTATGAATGTCTGTGACTTACATAACACTATCTCTTCTATTATTTAGATTGAGTAACATATTGTACTAGTTAGGTAGATTTGGGACAGTACTTAGAAATAGAAATTAGAAATAGCCATTAACAGTATCAAAAATAGCAATAATATTATGGCTTGGAATAGAGTTAGGCTACTAACGATAAGTTATGCACATGAAGGAAATAAACAACACTTAATTCAGTTCCCTGTTCTGTTGTTTTTGAATCCCTGGGAGAGCACCTTGCAAAGATGTCCTTTAAATCCAAGCTCCCTCCAGGGTTTTGAGGTACGGTACCTTGAATTCAGCTTTTCAACTTTCACTACAGGAAGACAATTACAGTCCTGGGGGATTTATAGCAATCTGGAAACCTCACAATAAAAAGTGTCTCTATAAGAAGACTTTTAAAAACCACATGTATGCAAAACAACATTAGCTTTTCCCTGAGGGATTACTGCCTAAGGCTCCAAAGCCACCCTCTATGCCCCCCCCAACCCTCCAGATTTATTATCAGTCTACATCAGCCAGGTTTTGTTGTGTTTAATTTTTTAGTATTTGAGGCAGAAGAAAAACTGACACTCTTAACATTTGTGTGCCCTAAGAAATGTAGTCTGAAAGGTACTTGGTTATTCCTTATGTCCACTAAAGTAAGCTTTTAGGAACAGCAGATTCTTCTTGACAAACACTTTGCTTCAAGTTTAACATTCACTGACACACTCTGATGGACAGGGTCCGGGTGCACTGTGGAAGCAAGATAGTCTTCTGTATTGAGTATAAAAGTGCTTACAGATCCCATTACTAGCAGCCTTTTGGTAATTTCCTTCTCCTTTCACTGTGTATTGCTGTGAGACCCAGAGCAGTTATGTCCCATACAAATAGTAGCGTTAGTCAAGTAGAAAAAATACACAAAAAATACACAAACATTGTTGATACACCCATCGCGAAGGGCTACATTTGTGGGTGGAAATTAAACAACACCAAAAAAGAACAAAAAATGCAAACTGGGATGGAGTTGTGCATTGCTGTTTTAATGGAGTCTAGCAGAGATTAATAGGGATTCTTTGTAAAACTTTAGTTCTGCAAAATAAAGACAACCCTCACAACCAAAACAAAGGAAAACAAGGATTAGAGTTTCAGATTAGTGTGATGCAAATCTTTCCTTTATGTGTGGTTTTGATTAATACACACAGAATACAATATCAATATTATTAAAAAAATACTGCACAATGGCTTAAGTGTCCTAATCAAAGAGCATGAGCAATTGTCTATATTTGAGTGTTGATACACATCAGGTAGTGAGACTGATTGGGTTTTTGTCAGCATCAGTACCACCTGGCCTGACCTGCCTGGAGTATTGGAGGATTTTGAAATTACTGAAATGTATCTGTTTAATCTAGACTCTGTGTTTACATTTCGATGACAGTTGACAGCAGAGGTATCTTGAAGCTGGCACAGAGGTCAAGGCTGAATATTGTCTTCCAATGCTGGGATCAACCCAAGAAAGGTAATTGAACATCCAGGAGAAATCATGGGGGTATAGATGTTCTGTTGTGTTGAAAATGATGAACTAGTTTTTCCTATTGTGTAAAGTACAGATTAGAAGTGCCTTCCCAGTAGGTGGGAGGGGTGTTGATTGACAGGTGATGGTAATGTTTATGTAAAAAGTGGTGGGAAAGTTTTTTTTTTCTTTAGGAGGGAATAATGTAATTCTTATTGATGCATTTGTATTGTTTTTTTATAATGTGTTACTTAAATTGTATGATTTTGATACATTTGTCTATCAATTCAAACTTAAGTTCATTTAAGGCTTGATATAAATATACAATCCTAATTTACCCATGGCAAGCCAAATTATATCTATATATATGCAAACCATTTATAGATATCTAATTAAGGTGCTTTTTAAAGATATCTCTCAGTGATTTACAGATATATTTAAATGGTTTAGAGATATCTTTATCTGCAAATAACTCCCTGTTTATTTAGAGATATCTCTGAAAAATGTGGCTTGCCATATCACATTGGGTTCTTCAGATACAGTCTCCAAGTCTGTCCTAAATAAGTAGGTCGTTGCAAATACCAAAGAAATGTAGATATACCATACAGTTATGAAACGTAAATGAACATGTACAGACAATGTAAGAGTGTCTTCAATATATAACAAAATAGATATTGAAAAGAGCAAAGCTTGTATACTTTTGTTTTACTGCTTGCACAGTGTCGTGTTTAGCATTATTTCCATTGTAATAATGTAATTTCACAGGGACTGAGTTGTGCAGCCACATCAGATTCAAGGCTTATTTTCAGATCATACCAACTCAGAAACTGAACTCATTAGATCTCAGAAGCTAACCAAGTGTGATAGCCAAAGGCTGTGAGCAAATCCGCATTCAGAATGCAAGGCAGCCCATGCTGTTGCACCGTTGCTTCAGCACAAGAGCTCTAGGCAGTGAGGGGGGGGAAACTTGTGACCCACTTCATAGCAATGGATTGCACAGGCCAAAGTTGGCAGCAGTCAGATGTTCTTGAAGGAGTTACTAGCCACCACCTTTTGTTACCGATAGAAAGAAGGTATAATTTCAAACAGCAGAGCTTCACATAAACACACACAGAAGCACAAACTGGCTTCTGTTCTGTACTGTACTTTCGAGGATTGCGGTCAGCCCATTGCTTATTCTGTTTACACAGTATGGTGTCTGAAAATCTGAGGATCCCCAAACTAGCAACATGTCCTTTAGCCCGAGCAATAGTCAAGAATACTGCACCATTGGATTCTCTAAGAAGTAGCTTGGATTTCAGCTAGCAAAATGTAGGACTCTGTATCCAAATAAAGCCCTGTGGGAGTTTTTATGAGATTAGTTCAATAATTGTGTGTTTGTATGCGATTATAACATCTGTAGCATACCTGTCAGCACTGAGAGATTAAAAAAAACCAGACTCTTGTGGGGTGTGCTGGACAAAAAGGTAAGTATCTAGCCAACCAAATCTATGCTGTTTACTTTCATTAGTGGATGCTTTACTTGTACATTCCCCTGTGTTTTAAATGAGTATCGAGGTCTCATGCAAATAAATACATAATATCAAATAAAACATGGATTATGACTCCAAAGCTTAGTCTTTTGTAGCGTATATTTTTTTTATGAAGATATTAGAAAAGGTATTTTAAGACAGCTCTGCAGTGAAAAACTGGAATTGTTCTGCAAAATGAAAATGTACAATATGAGGCAACTGGAGGAAAATAAAACCATTTTGAGGGGGTAAGTATCACATTACCAAGTGTAATATATACAGGAGAATATCTACAAAATCAAATAACACATACCTTATTAAATTTAGTTTTTTATTCATATTATAATGTATTAAGCCGAGTAGGATTTTTTGTGTTATATATTATTGAAATAGGTCCCATAGAATTATAGACTAACTTTCCATTGCTATAGCCAAACTAACTATATACAACAATACTATTTATTTATGTTGCAAGATAACTTACAAATACACAAGCCTGCAATATTATCAATGAATAATGCTGTATTTATAAAAATATAACATGATCATGTCAAGATAGAGTAATACAATTATTCTGGAAAAAGAAACAGGCTCAAAAGTGCAATTTTCCAATTTATTGAAAATACAAAATTGGTATACAATACATGCAGGATTCTCTATATCTTAGGGTTCCAACATACAGTACTTCCACACATAAAACACAATGCACAAAGACAAACGTATAAAGACAAGGTGTAACTTGTTTTCAAACAGAGTCAATTATCTGCTTAACAGTCAGCTCAGCGTTGTAGCAACATGTGTTGGGAGATACTCAAATTACTGTTAGAAAACCAACATTTCACATATTATTTCCTTTGTAATCTAACCACGTTATCTTCAGTTTCCACCAATCATCACTAACCTATCTTTATATATGAGTCTGTTTAGTTTTTTCTTTCTCTAGACATTTTTATGATCTTTACACCAGCCCTCAAAAATCAATTGCTACATCTTTTAATACCTCATCAGACTTCTTTATTTTTAAGATTTTTTCAAAGATAAATATACAGAGAATTTCTTACAAACAATTTGAAACACAAAACAAATTATATTGAATTATTAATTACCTGTACAATAACAATGCATTAAGTGAAATCAAAAACAAATTATTTAATACAAAAGTGAAAGTTTTAACGGGATGTCTAATTTGACAAAAAGAATAAACTTGTATTAGAGGAACCTGCTTGCTGAGTAACTGTTAAGTTAAACTGTTTTCCTGCATCTAAAATTATCCCTTGGAAACATAGTACAGACCTGAATTTGGCTGATGTTTGAAAGTAGCCTGTAATGGATGACACAAACATCAAACACCAGGCATCAAAGCTAACACACCATCATCAATGATCAACACATAAACATCTCAACACAGAGCATAAAAAGATGACATTTAAATTGCACAGCATTGACTTTTACTGGTACTGCAGATGGCAGAGTGAACCATCTTTTCAAAGCATCAAAGGAAAAAAAGACCTTTAAACCTAATTAGTCTGTCCTTTATGTTGGGATTATGTTCATTGGTTATTACATATCTAATACTCCACTTTGTTGGATTAAATTAATGTAATCTTTTTCTGAAAGTGTGTTTGCAAAATGGGGTTACGTTGAGGTGCTTCAAATTGAATACTGAAATATTAGTGATCCTTCTTATTGACTTTATGAAGTACTCTAGCATCGGCCACAGTATATACGTATGTGATCTACAGCAGTGGTTCTCAACCATGATAACACAGTCCTAATGATTTTTATTCCAACAAGGTCACAGTCACCTAATTGATCTCTTAATTAAACACATTACTTGCCTAATCAAAGTTTTAGGAGCCAAAGTTGGAATGAAAAACAAGAACAGTAGGCCCCAAGACAAGGCTTGAGAACCACTGGTCTACTATATGCTTTATCGCTTTCCTATATTTTGAAATGCAATCTGATCTTTCACCACCTTGCCAAATAAATAAAAAAACTAACAAACAACTTAACAGAAAACAGGCAATTAGATAAAACAATACCTATAAATCACATAACTTCATTATTATTGTCTTTTTATATTGTTAACATTTTACTGCAGCATTTTTCTAAAAAGGTCTCATAGCATTTATACATAAGAACATAAGAAAGTCTACAAACTTGGACATTCGACCCATCGTGCTCGTTTGGTGTCCATTAATAACTAAGTGATCCAAGGATCCTATCCAGTCTATTTTAAAATGTTCCCATATTGTCACTTCAAACATATCGCTGGGGAATTTGTTCCAGATTGTGACGACTCTCTGTGTGAAGAAGTGTCTCCTGTTGTCTGTCTTGAATGCCTTGAAGCCCAATTTCCATTTGTGTCCCCGGGTGCGTGTGTCCCTGCTTATCTGGAAAAGCTCCTCTGGTTTGATGTGGTTGATGCCCTTCATGATTTTGAAGACTTGGATCAAGTCCCCATGTAGTCTCCTCTGTTCCAGGGTGAAAAGGTTCAGTTCCTCAGTCTCTCAGTAGGACTTTCCCTTCAGACCTGGAATAAGTCTGGTTGCTCTCCTCTGAACTGCCTCTAGAGCAGCGATATCTTTCTTGAAGTGTGGAGCCCAGAACTGTACACAGTATCCAGATGAGCTCTAACTAGTGCATTGTACAGTCTGAACATTACTGCTCTTGTTCTCAATTCTACACTTTTGACAATATACCCTAGCATTCTGTTTGCCTTTTTTATTGCTTCCACACATTGTTTGGATGGAGAAAGTGAGGAGTCCACATAGACTCCTAGGTCTTTCTCATGCGTTACTTCATCTAGTTCTATTACTCCCATAGTGTAATTATAGTGGACATTTTTGTTACCTGCATGTATTACCTTGCACTTGTCAACATTGAATTTGATCTAACAGGTGCCTACCCATTACTGAATATTATCTAAGTCCCTCTGAAAAGGCTGTGCTGCCGAGATTGTATCTGCTGAGCCACCTATTTTAGTATCATCTGCAAATTTGACAAGTTTACTAACTATACCAGAGCCCAGATCATTAATATAGATTAGAAAAAGCAAAGTTAACATTGTCTGCTGAGTTGGTGAAAGTAAATATGTTGTAGAAAGGTGATTTAGTCAAGGACTAGCAGGAATTCTGTTCCAGGTGGAGCAGGAAAGCATTTTTCTATCTACTCTCTTAATTAGTTAAATGAACTAATTATTCAAATCAGTAAACCCCAATCCCAGTTTTAATGCAGGTAGTTATTTAAAGAGATATAATAACATACTGGATAGCAGGATTTAAGAACACCTTAAAGTCTTTGTAAAAATGTAATTTGGTACTCCTTGATAAGTCTGTTCATAACCCTACTGTGACTTTGCCACACCAGACATCAATGATTCATCTCTGACACTTAACTCATCTTTATTTTCACTGCCTAAACAAGCTTAATTGATTTCCATCTACAGGTTTACAATGGACACAATAAGGAAGAGAAATGGTTGGCTGGTCTGAAAAATCAGAGATTGTTTCACATCAAATTGTTTTGGGGACTTTTAACTTTTAAACACCTTGTTTGATGTGTTATATATATATATATATATATATATATATATATATATATATATATATATATATATATATTATTTATTATTATTATTTTTTTTTTTTCAGCAATCAACAAGGATTGACAAAGATTGAACCGACAGCTATGAAAGGCCAGACAGGCAACATATTGGACCAATTTATTCCTTTTCTGTTGTTGTGAATCCGACAAAACTGATGTCTCGAGACGGACTCCTGCTGGCTTCACCTAAAGGATTGAAACAGACAAAGAAGGAGGTAACCACTTAAATCTTCAAATCCAGGATGTAGCACTATTAGCAGTGTAGCGCTACATTCTGTGACACAGTGTTACCAGATGTCAAATGCTAACCAGAAGCTTTATGTTTTTCACAGGGGTGTGAAAGTATTATATTGATTTCACAATTTTCTATGAAACAATTATGAATCAAGCACCTTTTGTAAACTTTCAGATTCATACCAAAGGTCACAATAATTGGGACAATGACCAACGGAAGACTGCATTGGTCATTGCAGGATTGCTGCTGATACAAAGAGCCAGACTTGTATGCAGAAGCAATTACAGCTGCAGTAATTACATATCTGAAACTATCTCTAGGTTCAGCTGCAACAATATATAGGGTAACAAAAACAGCAGCAACATACAACAGCAAATAATACTTTCCTGGTCTGGTTAAACTCACTTTTTTCAGCTAAATTAAATCATGTTAGAGGTGCTCTGGCATTGGGATAATGGGAGGCTAGAATTATTCCTGCTGATAAAACCAGAACCTTTACCCACTGCTTTAATCTGAAAAGAAATAAAAGATGAACATTAATGTGAATGATAGCATGTGTAAATAAATGGAATGCTTCTAGTAAATACAGCCTCATAGAGAAATCAATAGAATGACTCTACAGAAGAAAAACATTTGAAACATGTTATAATGACATTAATATATTCAAGGATCTGTAAATAAATTCAATGTTTATACTGTTTTGGGGGAATACTCTAGACACAGCTCAGACTGTTCCATCTCATTGCCTTGTCACTGTCTTTGCAATGCAACTGTCTGATTATTCTGCTAATGATTGACTACCCCCTCCCATTCAGATGTGAATCAATGTAATAATATGAACACAAAATGTACAAGAGACCTCAGCCTTATGAATCTAAAAATACTGTATATGTTTCTGTAGAAAACGGAAAGGAGCAGATATTGTAAATGTTTCCACCATATGAATATATATGAACATATGATTCCTCCCCAACTGTGAAAGGAAGAATCATAATAATGCATTGATTTGAGTGAAACTATTTTAACTTCCTCAAAGTAGAAGGCAACAGAGTCAGTCAGTTTTTGCTGGCATTTTACTGAAAATGTTTCTCATTCATATTTCATACAATAACATTTATATTGGGTAAAGGTCAGGCCACTGGGGAGTCAAATTAATCAATTTCAGCACATGTTGCTCTTTATACTTTCTTTTTAAAATTTAAATGTAGTCTAACATTGTTTTTAGGTTTATCATCATCTTTCACTTCATCTCACCATTGTCTCCCACAGGGGATTACTCAGACTATGAAGAGCTAAATCATAATGTGCCCTAATGCAAATATCCTGTCTGAGCACTACCAAAATAATAAACGTCTTAGTTTTAATGAAAGCACTGTAACACATTTCAGTCTTTCACCTGTTTCCTCTAGGAGCTAAATTATTCAAACTATTCTAAACAAGTAGCTAAACGAAAAATTACCAAATATGGGGGGAAAATAAATAAGATTTTGTCAAATATTTATAATAATACAAATATAATAGCATCAAATGGAGGCTCAGTAGGGCTTCCAATAATTAGCAGATTGTTTATTATTATTATTATTTCATTGTTTTATAGCACATTTTAAGTTGTAACATATTTACTTGTTTTCAGTGTGTACATTTCTTATTAGCTACCAGCTGCTCAACATTTTTTAAAATACCCTCTGTGACCCTCAAGCCATACAGATCCAGCTTATCTAGCACAGTTGCAGGGAAGAATTGCACAAAAGCAAATAACGGTTTTATTATCTTGTTTATCTGTCCATGTGTCTTTTTGATGGCTGTTGATTTCTGTGGATGACTATGGCTGGGGGAGATTTTCTTTGAGCCCCAAGGGGATTTAGGCTTTCACTTTTGAACCACAGTGCAATGAGGAGTGGAAGTATAACAGGATAATAGTATTTAAAATTAGCCTATTGACAGGGACGTCATTCCCTCTAGACTTGTTGCCATTCCCTCTAGACGGTAGCAAAGTTTTACTTTGTTTTCAAGGGGGGAAAGTATAAGAGACGTTCATATCATTAAAGGTACTGATTCCAACAAAACCATCGTAGTGGTGCCACAGGGCGTGAGATTCTTCTGTGGTCATCTCCTCCCCCCAGGCCTCCTAAAGCTACACCACTGCCTCTAGACCTGATGCTATAATACTTTGGAGAAGATCTTTAAACTATATGGTACTACGAAGGAACCCACTCTGCAAAACATATCCTCATGGAGTTCCATTTCAATCCCCGCCCCCTCCAAAAACAAAACAAATTATCAGGACCAAGTTGCTTCCTCTTGTATGTTACATTTCTGATGTCCTCAATGAGAAGACTTCACTTATAGAGGAAACAGGAGCAGCACAGACTTGATATTTATGAAGGAGGAAATAAAAATGGTCAGGAGAAACATGTGGAACTTGTACTCGTAATAAACACGTACTCGGTGAGCAATCTATCACACCAGTTTGCACTTTTCACACTCCAGATTTAGGGGTCATAATGAAAAACTAAAGATTCCAGTTTTCATTACAGAATCTTAGCGGTGTTCTTCTTGCCTTCATGTTTTTAATTGCTCGCTGCTGCACTGATCACAGCTTGTTTGAACAATCAGCCACATGGCTCCGTGCCAGGCCTGCAGATAATGATATGCCCAATTGGTGTAGGCTGCATCAAATCCCCTGCTCCCTCGTGGACACAGCTGGAGAGCGGGAAGGTGTCACAGCACCTTGGTGGAGATATTACGAAAGTTAGAGAGCAGGCTTGAATCAAATTTGTTTGGATAAAAGAGAATAATAAGAGGAAAGTAGAAGCTGATTAAAGTTGGCCTGGACACCCTCTCCCCATCCTGTGAATACAAACCAAGTGTGTATAGCAAAGGGCCTTTTGTCCCTCGGGTATAATCTAATGGTGGATCTCACTAAACCACAGCTACTGTGGAGTCTTCAGCTGCTGCAGAAATATTTCCAGACAGGCAAGCCATGACAGAAAAGAAGACTGGCTCTAGTGATGTGGTGCAATGCCCAGTTTGACATCACGTTTTGGTGAAAACTGTGGATCAGTGTTGTACCATTACTCAGATTCATCAAATGATGTGTCGGCTTCATTGGGTCATGGTGATCACTGCTAATCATGTTAGGTTAACTGTTGTGATTGTTTATCTGTGTTTAATTAATGCCAAATGTCATTATATTTGTACACGAGGGAGATTTTGTTTCTAACAGACTGTTCTGTCAGTTGTTTAAAAAGAACACTAATTCCCTCCAGGAAATGTACAATGCTGCTAATGCTTGTCAGTATATAAATATTACAAAATGAATACTGCAAGGTAAAATGAACTACGGTTAGGCTGTTAGGCATGGCAAGTAAGATATGACAGTGCAGAGAAGAATAGCATAAATATGTCATGAGGGCAAACAAATACTGAGCATCATAAAAAAAGGCCTGAAATAGTAAGATCAAAATTGTATGGGCATAAATTACTTTATATTAAAAAAGGGTGCAATGTATTGGTTTTGACCCTACATTTCGACGCAAAATAGGCTTATTGGAGGTGCATTATAATTCTGCAGTAACATTATAACAGTAACAGTCCTCTCCTGGGTCCTCAGGCCAAGGGACTTGCAGGTCGTCTACAGTCCACTGGATGATGGCCAGGAAGTCTCAGGGTGGCTGTGGGAGGGTTGGCACCGGGGCTGCACCTGAGTCAGCTAAACATGCGGTCATGAGTTCCTAAGGTAACATTAATATCCCATCCCCCTTTAGGTAGTATTCTCGATTTGAAAGATAACTTTTGCTAGCTTGCAAAGTAATAACTCAAAAAGACTCCAAAAGTGTCAATAGGACTGAAATGGTGACCCTGTCCTGCAGAGAAGTAGAAAAGGTGAAGTCTTCACCAAGGGTTGTGCTACACAAATTACCAACATTACCTGGGTAAATGCTACAGGTTTTTACAAGTGAAATTATATGGGAAGAAAAACACTTCCTGAGTACCATGTGGTTATAGAACCATAAGTGCAAGGCAGGAAAGGGAAAATCATAATTCATATTTGAAAAGAGAAAAATAACATTTTTTAAACGTTTTCCAGGAAGTTATGAAAATTCATTTTTGTGGATGCAAGCAGTGGACATTTTGCAATGGAAATAAATTGACTCTCCTGGCTTTGAATAAAGTAAGGAATGACCTTCATATCTGTGGACCTAAGCTAATATGTGAAACATCTTCAAAATCAATTCGAATTCGATGGCAGTCAAAATATTACACACTTTACTTTACTCAATTGGCTGGCATCTTTAAAGTTTTCTCTATGTAGAATCGTGTTAAACTCTTAAGATATTCAGAGTATAATTTGTAAGTGTAGTTGGAATAAGTATAGTTTATTTATTTGTTTATTTATTTTTTGGCAGATGCCCTCATCCAGGGCAACAGTTTAATGAACACTGTTTATACAGCTAAATCAATCACCAAATAACATTATTTCAAATGAAGGGGGTGAATATGTGTGAATATAACTATAAATATGAACAATGGGTTGCAAATGCTGAGATCCAACCATCTGAACCAGTACGTCTGTCCCGTAGCACTGGCAGAAAATGACAGTCCGAGAAGCACTGCATGAAACTCCAGGAGATTCATGTGGAGGGCCCATGTCCATCGCAACCTATCATTATCTTTCAAGTTGGAAGCACTGCCCAAGGGGGAGGGGTTACTGTATAACAAAACCGTCACAAGGAAGGAGGCAGTGAGCTGATAAGGGAGCCTGCCCTGAGGTGCACCGCTAGGGGGCCTCGGCAACACAACTCCAGACAGTAACCTCAAGGGTCCCATAGAGCCGCACCTGAGACTTCCAGGAGCGAGGACCGTAGTCATGCTCTACCGGGAACTGTCTGCAATCAGCATATACAAAGCGGGGCTACAGAGGTTAACTCTTACGCCCTCCACTTACAAGAGCAAGGCCAACTGTTCTACTAGTGCAGCTAGGATCGAGGCCGTAATCTACTTGCACAATGTCTGGCGCTGGCAATCAAGCACTTGTGCGGACTCCATGCAATATCATGGCAGTGGACCCCTGATCCAATAGGAGCGGGGCCACGGACCCACGGGGTCCCGGTAGACTCGTAGGCCATGGTAATGGTGTCCATAATCCAATGCAAGAGGCGCTACTTTGAAAGCGCCTGGCCCTGTGGACATGATATGCGGAGATGGCCGCCAGATGCACTTTGAGCGTAGATGGGGACTTGCCCTGGTCTTGTAGAAATTGCAATATGATCCCCATGGGGCAATTAATTGGGTCTTGACCACCGTCTTGACACCAGGTGCTAAACGTCCGCCAGCGGTAGGAATACTGTGACCTCGTAGAGGGAGCTCTTGCCGACTGAATAGTGGCAACTACCGCGTCCGACAGACCCCAGGCAATCAATCGCTCCCGCTCAGGGGCCAGGCCCAGAGCTGGGGGAGGCCCGGATTGGGGTGCCAAAGTGTGCCCTGCACCTGGGACAACAAGTCCGCTCTCACTGGGAGCTGCCAAGGCTCTCTGTGGAGGAGGACGATCAGGTCTGCGAACCAAAATCTGCGAGGCCACCGTGGGGCTATCAGCAGAACTGTCACTCGATCTCTCCTGACCTTTTCCAGGACCACCATAAAGGAGACAGCGCGGCCACGTGTGGGCTAGCATGTCAATCCCTAGGGTTCCTGAGCGGTCATGGACAGGGAACCATATTGGGCAGTGTGTGGATCCACATCCGCCCTGCAGGACCAGCTCCACAGTTGTTGTACCACGCTGGAGTGACTGTGACTCGTGGCGAGGGTGCATCCTGAGAGACATAAACCACCACTGCAATGGCCTCAACTGGAGGAGGCCGAGGTGGAGGGTCTGTGATGCAGCTGCTAGGAGGCCCAGCAGCCTCTGGCAAAGGGACACCCTGACACGAGCTCTCAGTCGGAAGAGGGAGAGACACATGTGTATTGAGGCAACTCTCTCTGGCGCCAGCGTGGCGAGCATGGCAACGGAATCGAGGTGCAGTCCGAGGACCTGTGCCTGCTGAGTTGGCATCAGACGACTCTTCTCTTGATTGACCCTGCAACGGGTCCCTCACTTGTGTCCACACCATGCCCTGGAAGGGGGGTGGACGTGTCTGAAATTACAGGGAGTAGCCAACTGATATAATTTGAGCACCCCAGAGTCTTGGGTGCAAAGTTGCCAATTGGAGAGTTGCTGGGGGGTGTAAGGGTGGGCCAGAGGCTGCTGGAACGCGTCAGGGGCGGGGCTCAGGTGGTGGGGAGGTGGTGTCGGGCCGGGTCCCCTCCTACCATGAGCTGTCGTGGGTCGCCAGGGGCCAGGGCGGTGAGCCTGGGGGGCGCCTGCCTGCCAGTGAGACGCTGGCGGAGATCGGCAGGTGGGCGGGGCTGTGACCTAGGCTGTGGTCTGGCCTGTGACCTGGGCTGTGGCCTGGGTGCCACGGTCGGGGGGGCTCACTGCCAAAGACGGCCTGCGTTGCTGGACCTAAGATGCCACTGGGTACACTTGAGCCAGCTGCAGGGACTGCTCCCTCTCCTGAAGAGTGTGCAATAGCATCTCCTCCACAGAGGGGCCAAAAGTCAAGCCCAGCGAGATAGGGGCATCCATGAGGCGAGTCCTGTCTGCCTCAGGAACCCGCCATGTGTGCTTCCACAATGGCTGCCAAGGATCGCCCTGTCGCCCTTGCCCCATGACCAGCTGATCTGCCGCCGCTATCTCCGAGATAGGGGGCGGGGTGGGTGATGCGCCATGTTGCTCCGAGGGCTCCGCCAGCTGAGCCAAGTACAAGGCCAGCAGGTTCCCGCTTGGGCTCCTGCCTCATACGTCCTCCGGAGCAGCATCTCCGTGACGCGACACTGCCTGTTGGGGTAGGGAGACGAGCGCGGCTATGGTGGAATTTACGCTGGGAAAATCCACCAAGCCCGCTTCTGCCACGCCCTGGGTCCTGGCATAAGTCTCCCCTCTCCTGGCTAGGGCAGGGACTGTTGCCAGATGGTCCCAGGTAGCCCTCCGTTCATCGAGGAGGTCAGGCAGCAGCGGGAGGGCCCATTTGGGCCGCTGCGTGCGCTGATCCCTCTCGAACCTGGAGCGCGGCGGGGCAGTATCAGAGGGCAAGTGGAGCTGAAGAGACTCCACAGCCCTCTGGATTACTGCCCAGAACTCCCTGTCCTGTCCTGTGGGAGCAGGAGGGGCGTCCACGCTCAACGGAGGAGGAGGGGTGGGAGCGACCAGCTCCTCCTCCTTGAGCTCTGCCTCGAGCTCTGAGTCCTCGTGAGGACCCAGAGACAGGCGGTCCTCCTCCCAGGTGGCCCGTCAGCTGCCCTCCCCCTGGGATGGGGCAGACAGACTCCCCTCATTCTCCACCGCCGCGGTGTGACCCAGCGGCGGAGCGCCATGGTGTGGGGGGGGCGACACCTGTTGCGCTGCTTGCACTGCCTGCGCTCCACTGCTCTTCCTTGTCGCTCACGTGCACACACGTGCACCACGGGCACTGCAGGCAGAAGGTGCAGTAGCGGCAGCCTGCGCAGCAGCGGGAGCAGGAGGGCACGTCTGTCTCCATCCCTGCAGCCCTGGAGGAGGAGACACTCGCTGGAGTGGGGGATCTCTGGATGCGGCGGCGATTGCGACAGTGCCCGGTGAAACGGCGGAACTCCGAGCACACTGTAGCGGACCCAGAAGTCGTGGCCAAACTGCTCCTGCTGTCGGTGCCCAGACAGACGGGGCATAGGACCTCCCCACTCCAGGCAGGCAAGGTGATGGGGGGCGAGAGGAGCTCATCGCCGAGCGCTGAGCGCACATGTGCGTGCACAGGGAAACGTGCAGCAGAGGCGCTGGTCAGTGTTTGCACCGGGGGCACACAACAACTGGAACGCCTCTGCAACAAGTGGAGCGCCTAGCGGGGCTGCAGCTGTAAGTGCATCTCCACCCGGCAACGTTTATGTACACGGGACCCTGCGAAACCAACCACACGCAACCTTGCTGTTGCCGGTATAAACACTGTGTATACCAAGCACCAGGTGCTGGATACAAGCACCGCATAGGCCGGAAGGCTTAACCACACCGTGTGTGCCAGGGTTTCTGGGGACAATGGGTGACGCGGAGTCTGGGGTCCAGGGCGCTGCTCAGCTGCAGGCTGTAGTGTGGGTGCAAGCCGGCGGAGGAGCACCTCATGCCGGCGAGATCTCTTACGACACACGGATTTTACTGCTGCTGCTAGTGCTCCTGCTGTGGAGGAAAAAGCCCTGTGGACAAAAAACCAACACAGCAAGCAGTCGGAATATATATAGCACTATATAAACACGGCTATTATTTTTAAAATAATGAACGAAACTGAAACCAAAATCGCAGCTGGTTCTCCAGTGTGCGGACGGGACAGAATCGGGATTGGGAATCGGGATCAATAATAACTAAACACACACTAGAGAGAGACGATGTGTAGTGAAAACGGTGGTGAACAACACTATGAAGTGAGCCAGCCAGCCGAAATACGCAGTTTGAATGTTTATACAAACAGACACAGAGAGCTTATGTTCCTGAGTCCAGCGAAGAGGCAAAAGAGGACGAACCTGCGCTGATGTCACATTTTATAGAACAGGAAGTGGGAAGGGACCTGTTCTGAGTGACGAGCGCAGGGGCCAATGGCAGCTTTGATAGAGTGACGTTTCGATTGGGTTCCTACGGAAGTGCACAGAAACCCTCTCCCTTGGGCAGTGCTTCTGACTTGAAAGATAACTAGCCAACCAAATGTTAAGCAGCAATGACAGGATGAATGACCTGCTGACTGGTTCTCAATGCTGCTGCAGTGGGATAATTTGCATTACATTTTTATTCTCTATATTATTGTGGGTCTGTTGTGCACTGTTCATGTACACTGTGTTTTAATCCTAACTTTATCAAACATGTCTATTCACAACTACAGCTCCATCAGTGACATGAACAACCACTCGGTAAGATCATTAAAACAAAGTATTACAACAAGGCGTAATGCATAAGACACTCCTTTGCCCTTTGCATTGCTACGGGTAAGCAACAGATCCTCTCTAGTGCAATAAACTAAGAGCGTGTAAACCCAAGAGGGAGAGAGAGGGGCATTTCATCTGTGACTGAGCACCGTGTCTCCAGTGAGGTCACAACACTAAAGTTCATGTACATATGATGGATATAAGTGTATATTGCTGAGGAGTTTATGAAGAGAATGTCACCAGAACTGTTTTGTTTATTCAAAGTAGTGGGACTATAAAATGCCATAACTTTGTGAGCAATTAACTATTCTATATAAAGCAATAATCCAGCTCAAGCAGATTAAGTAATAATCTAATTTTTGAAAATGTTGGTGATGTGATCACTTATATATAGATAATGATTAGTAGTTAACGACTACAGTGGTTTGCCAGTTGTCAGCTAATGATTTTTTATAGTGTTGTATTTTTTTAAATACATTTTGTTTTTTAATTTGTAATACAGTATTTTCAGTACTGAGTACTTATGGCGTGGGTGTTTTTTTACCTAAACTCTTTATTAGTTATTGCTGTTATTTCAATGTCCAAAGTGTAATATTTAAATGTTTATTTATTACTAAATCTATTTCATTGTATGTAAAAATGCAATACATGTTCTGTGATGTGCACTATTGTAATGTTTGTGTCTCTCTTAGTTTTACCTAAACATTTTCTTTCCGGCAATGGGCACCTCTAAAATGTTTTGCAGTGAGGTGGGGGCCCCCACAATCAACTCTATGGCCCCCAAAAGGCTAGGGCCGGCTATGAGAGTAACTAAGCTAATTTAATGACTGCTTTAGTATTAAAATAAATATATAATATGCTTATCTACATTTTGATTCTAATTCAATTTGAAATTCCTTAATTATATTGGATTTATTAGATAAGCTACATAATTGCAAATAAAGGTTATGGAGTATTTCTCTATATTTTACATATAAATTGTCTTTATTGTTCTGCTGTTAGGTACCTGAACTGTAGGTAAAGATGGATTAGTGGAATTATATTAATCTGAGGTTGAAGGTTGCCTACAAATAATTTGTATTATCACCAGGATGTAATAAATGGGTATAAGTAATATAGAACACAAAGGCTGCAAGTGTCATAAAGCTCAAAGTAGTCTGATATTTTAACACTGGGCAACAGACTCCTGAACCACTTTAAACCCCGATAACATAGTTAATTATTGTATCCTCATTAAAGAAGCACACACCATATTTTGAAGAGGTAATGTCATTGTTTAAAGAAAAATAAAGTTAAGAAATCTTTTGCATGGAGAGCCTAAGAAATAGCTATATAACATCTATGCATGTATTAATTTATCTTTGAATCAAAGATGAAAATAGCTGGAACACATGGATACAATAATATTTTTTAACAATTGGATATTAACTCCACAATCAATGGACATAGGAAATGCAACATAATTTCAGTTAATTTTAAAGATCAAAGCTAAACTCTCTACAATGACAAACTTCAATCAGACAGACTTTTCAATATCCTCACTCACATATAAGGAGCAGCATTAAGGTGACTTCTGAAAGCACTTTTCAAAGAGGGATACAGTAAATACATTAAAGGAAAAGGAAATAATTACAATGTCTTAATAGTCATACATTCACAAAGACCTGGATATCTAAAATGTGTTGATTTATTCTTAATCAAGGACAATTGGCAAACATTTCCAATCTGAAAATATAAAAGAGAGAACATTTAATTACTGTAACAAGCATATTCTTAATGACACAGATAGATGAAAAAAAAGAAAAGAAAAATAATCCTGCTGATTTGTTTGTACATTTCTTTGCACATTGTTTTGGTGAATCATGGAACCATAGTTCAGTGAATTACATAAAATAACTTTTTAGAATATGCTTGGTACTTTTTTTGCTGCAGTGTACATGCTCTTCATACCAATTGTCTTAATGTCTGATGAGGCACTCTTTCCTCTAATCATGAGCATAAGAGTTGAAAAAAAATAATATAAGTGTTTAATATATATATGTTTATTAATGTGTGAATAATTATGTATAAATATTTAATAGATGATAAATATACATTATAAATGCATTGTAAAGTAGGTATAACTACTATAGCAATACATGGAATTATCACAAAGTCGTATCAGGTAGCTAAAGAGTTTCCCTCTTTCAAATAATGTATGAACAGGTTATTAAACAAACTTCACTACTGCTTTGAAACATTCCTAATCATTTTTTTTACACATTTTGATTATAAATGATTTATAATATGATCTATGGTATAGATCTTTTAATGAAAACCTGGTATTCAGTGTTGTCCTTTTAATTTGCTATTTGGCAAGATATTCAAAGTCTGGACTCAGGTATTGGACAAAATGTTTTGGACATCATTTATAGCAAATAAGTGTTTTCAGCTGAAGACATTAAAAATGTCAGTCTATTTCTCCCCAAGGACTGTTAAAGCAATCATTAACTACAAGGTGATATTGCCAACAAGCTTTATCTGAGAATAATGGAGGTGTCAGCTTTTTTCTTAAGCAGCAGTTTTAACATGTCCTTTAATAGAACAGAAGTTGAATTACTTTGTTGCGCATTAATACCTTTTTTGCAGAGCTGTTTGAAAAAGGAAGTGAAATATTTTAATGGGGACTAAAATACTGCTTGTCTGAACATTTGTAATGGGATGAGTGATAAAAAACCATGGACAAATATGCCAAAACTGCACATGCATGTAAACAGCACTAAAGCATCACCTCTATTTACACTTGCATTTATTAACTCTGATTTGCAAATCACATCCTTGCACAATCACTTATAAAACTTTATTTTATAAAACCATGTAAATCCAAAATGATACTATAGTTCAAAAATAGACCAGCAATTGTGCAAACACTTTTGTTTTCTGTTCACATTGTTGTTGGTATTTCTGATACTAATTATTATTTGTATTATTATCTGTTGGTGGTTATGGTCACCATTTAGAAGAATATAAGAACATGAGAAAGTTTACAAACAAGAGGAGGCCATTCGACCCATCGTGCTCGTTTGTGTCCATTAATAAGTGATCCAAGGATCCTATCCAGTGCATTTTTAAATGTTCCCAAATTGTCACTTCAACCACATCGCTGGGGAGTTTGTTCCAGATTATGACAACACTGTGTGAAGAAATGTCTCCTGTTTTCCGTCGTTCCTTGAAGCCCAATTTCCATTTGTGTCCCCGGGTGCGTGTGTCCCTGCTGATCTGGAAAAGCTCCTCTGGTTTGAGGTGGTCGATGCCTTTCATGATTTTGAAGACTTGAATCGGGTCCCCACGTAGTCTCCTCTGTTCCAGGGTGAAAAAGGTTCAGTTCCCTGAGTAGTGAGTGCAGTCCGAGTAGTGCATATGATGCATGAAAAATAAAGTAATGTGAATTAAAAGTGTTCTCTGATTCAAAAAACGTTCTGGATGATATTATATTAACTGATGATTTTCAGGCAAATTAATAAGCCGCCCAAGCTTCCAGAGTGCAGCTTTTTTTAATTCATTATAAAAAGGTGTCCGGAGGGGATGTTTTATCTGGATTTATATTAGTGTGGGAATTCTCATTAATTCACCCATAATTTTGATTGAATAATACATTCATTAACTTATGGAAGATATTAATATGCATGCCAGTGGTTTCACGATGAAGAATGAGGTCTTATTCACTCCATACAAACTTTTAAAGGGTGATGGATATTTCCTTCTTTCCCCTAATTCAGGCTCAAAAAGTCTTATCAATTATAAATAAGCAATCAGCACATTCTAAGTTTGTTTTGTTTTTTTATATATTCTCAGAGTTAGCACCAACATGTCTTCTTCTACTTTTCTACAAGAAAGCACATTAATTTTTGTTTTGATTCTAGAAGGTTAGCATAACCCATTTATAACCAAAACTGTGTCCTGTTTAACTATGCCTCTTGTTTAAATCATTGTTTAAATGCTGTCACCTTGATTACCAACAATCCTAACCACACAGCTGCTAACAGAGCCTTGCATCCTGTATATCTGTAGTATGAAGTAACCCCTCAAACAAATGAGGAAACTGAGACCTAAGTGACAATATTCACACTGTTTATTAGGTGGTGCATGGAAAGCTGCACATACAATAAGCCTGGGTTAAAACTCAACTCTGTCAGACAAGCAATATAAAATGTGATGTATTATTCACCTATTCACTTCTCTCTGTTCAGATCTCTTTATAATTGCATTAATGTCATCAAAAAATATAACCATTGGTAGTCAGCAGATAGGCAGGTTCTTGGGCCAGGCCACACCTTAGACCTGATGATCAATACATTTCATATGAGGAACACTAACTTTCTTTCAGAAAGACAAAAAAAAGTAAAGAGACTGCAATCTCTGTTGTGTAAACAAGTAATTGAGATTTAAATGCATTACGTTCGCTGGAGGATATAATCAAAACTGACAGCTTATTCCAGGGAAGTGGATGTCTCAATTTAATTAACATCGTTGCTGAGTCAAAAGAACTTCAGAATTTACAAAGAATGAAAAGTGAGTGGCATATCTAAGAACATAATTTGTTCAACATTATTTTTGGAAGAAAGCATCTTGATATAACTTACATAGAAATAAAGAATATTGATCATTATAAAGTAATTGTTTGGATTGCTTGCTCTTGTGGAAAAAGTAAATGCAACACACTCTGATGATGGACTCAGGAAGTTGGTACTGAGACCAAATGGATTCATTGTACTAGTGAATGTACTCGGGATGGGTAACCTTAGACAGTAGACTCCAACTGTGGACTTTCACTCTATCCATTACATTATGGTTTATCTACTGTATACATTGACATGTACATCATATATAGGCTGAATGTATGGAGTAAATGCCTTTGTGAAGGGTGCTATGTCAAATAAAGATGATTTGATTTATCAATACATTTTTGTTCTGTGTGTTTTTAACAGCAATTAAAAATTTAAAGGACTATTCTGTTGCATCTGAATGTCCTTTTATGTTATTCCTCGGCTCAGTCACACTCAACGTCTTCCTTTGGTCTTGCTTAGGTTGTTGTTTGTCACATGGACTACCTGCTCTGAGATAAACTGTTTCTTATGAGTACCCAATGTTTGATAATAAAGCAACACTATGGACTGGGAAGTACACATGCTATTTAAATATGTGACCTTTTACTACATTTGTACACATTCATTTTCTTTTTTAATACGTATATATGCATTTCATTTGTAATGTTATTAAAGTCTGTGTAATTGTATGTGGACAATGATATTGTTTGATACAATCATTTGATTTTCTCACTAGCCTTAGTGTCTACCCATTTCTTTCTATGCAAAGCAGTGTGTAAGACTTGGCACTTCTTACTTAACTTTAATGCATTTTCTAACTTGTATTTATTTACTACCCATCTTGATGGTCATACTATTGCTTATTATATGCACTTATTCTTGCACTTGAAATTGCTTTAAATGCAACTGCTTCTCTAATATTAGTAATTATGGCAGCTTACAGCACTTATGTAACTATTATCACATCTCTGTTTTTACTTCACCTAACCCTGGACAGAAACGTGCTTTGTATTATGTGCTAGACCTTGGTGTAATTTATTTCAATAGGGACTTAGATTGTATGTTGTATTTGTAATTTTATTGTGTTTCATAATCATTGTTGGTCTTTAAAAGCCCTGCTTATTATTTTAAACAGGAATGCTTTATGCTTAAGCTTTATTTAAAGGTTACATGATCAAATGCTTTTAATATTCAGCTCATTAAATAATTACATTTAATAATCAGTAAAGCTGTGCTGGGACCCCAGACAGATCTTCTCTCTTATTTATTAATTTATCAAATTTAAAACCACACATTGTTTCCCAGTTAACATTTTCAGTTGCTATTTGCTGATTTATCTATTTGACCGTCACTTACACGTAGTGACATGGGAAATTAACCTCATTAAGCAAGCTGTGTTTTCTTCTTCTTTTTATAGCACTTTGAATAGCAGGGCCACAGAATCAGCCAGAGGCCAAGCAAAACATGTGCTTGTGTTGCAAGTGCACACTCCATTTTTTATTTCTAAATCAGTTTATTCTCACAGGCATTTCACCTTTAAGACAGATCTATCTTCAAGGATGTTCCATTTCCAGGCTGGTAAGATGAAGAAAAACTCTCCAACTTGGGAGCAATTCACCCCAGAATCAGTTCTGATTTACATTACTGCTTTGTATTCATTCTTAATTCTGCAGTCACTGAGGGGCACTGCTTGGGGGAGAGATAAGGATCCCCATATTGTCTTTAGACACCCTAATGGTGGTGGTGCTTTAATAATTTTATTACTTTGTATCACACGGTGACTTTGGGCTCATCTTCAGAGGTTTGTACTGGATTAGTTACCTGGAGCTCATATAAGGCATCAAAAGTTTCCTGCATTTAACCTGCACCTACACGCTGAGCACAAAAGGTGAAAAGTCAATGTTTTTGAGAAACGTAGGTGTAAAGAATTGAAAAAAGAAACATACGTGAACAGTTTTCAAGGAACATAATTCATCTAATACTGTAAATCACAAAAGTGCAGGACTTCATACAAAATGTAAGTGCTTAAAATCACTGGCACTTGTTCAAGTAATTTCCAGAATGATGACTGATAAATTGCAGCTGAAATAAAGAAAACCATATCAAGCTTTTAGTGTATCATAGGTTTCAAAGAATATTTTTGTTGTTTTTAATTGCTACAATCAAAGACAGTTGTTCAATACTATGCATTTATGTTTTCTTGTAGTTCCCCTCTGGGATTGACTTTCCAAGTAATATCTCAGTCAATAGTTTAAGATATTTCTCTCTTCATCTCATTGTTTTCCATCTCAATTTCTCAACAGACTTTTTTGTTTAGCCAGGCTCTGCTTTGCTACAATACTGAGAAAAGTTGTAATTCAATATATAGCTCTGGAAAAAAATGAGACCAGTTCAGAAATCAATGTTAAGTGATCTCTTAATTTTTTCCCAGAGCTGTACATCTTGAAATCCTAAAATGTGATGAGTTCATTCTTTGTTTGACATGAAAGGCTCTTCCACAGGATTTGTTTTAACTTTGGATGCAAGGATTAGAAAGTGTGTTATCTGTTTCCTATTATCACCTGCGATTTATTTAATAGTGTGCTTCAATATAACACAATTTTACATTTCTTTTTTTTTTCTTTTTCTTTAAGAGGTGCACTGAAGAAAATATGAATGCACTCCTTCAGGCGAACATTATTAGTTACAATCATGAAACACTTTCTGGTCAATCAAAGTCTTCCAGGAACCTGGAAACTGATTACCTAGGAGATGTGTCTGAATTTAGCATCAATCACCGCCCTACCTATGTGCATTGCTAGTGGAGTGTAATCTGTTACACATCTCTTCCTAATCTTGCCATGCCTTAGTAGGACACTTCACATGCTGAGAAGACAGAGTGCAGGACGATGATTGACAGGCCAGCTTCAAAGGATTTCCAGCTACACGCAAGAAGCAACTGACATTTCGTCAAAGAAATATAATTCTGTGGGAGTGCAATAATCCAAGGTCAACTCACCTCAAGTCATGCAAAGGGGAATATGCTGGCGGTGTCATATTTATTATTTTGTAGTTAAATCAGCCATTTCTGAAAATCCTGTAGCACTGATAACACTGTCAAATTTGTAATTTAGCAGCAACGTTTACAGTAACTTTGAAAGCTGGTAAAACCCAGTAGTGGGGAGGGGTTTCTGTGCACTTCCATAGGAACCCGATCAAAACACTCTATCAAAGCTGCCATTGGCCCCTGCGCATGTCACTCAAAACAGGTCCCTTCCCACTTCCTGTTCTGTAAAACGTGATGCCAGCGCAGGTTCGTCCTCTTTTGCCATTTCGCCTGGACCCGAGAACATGAGCTCTGTGTCTTGTCTGTGCATTAGACCCTTATTGTTGTTTAACAATTATTATTCTGTTGGTTGGCTTCACAGCTGTGCTGTTCACCACCGTTTATTACTCTGTGTCTATTTTTATTATTAGTTATTATTGATAGCTAATCCGACTCTGTTCTGTCTGCGCTCCGGGGCTTGCTGTGTTGTTGTTTTTTTGTCCACAGGGCTTTTTCCTCCACAGCAGGAGCACTAGCAGCAGCAGTAAAATCCGAGGCCCAGATGCCCGGCCTGAGCCTCGGTGTGTCGTAAGAGATCTCGCCCATGTGAGGTGCTCCTCCGCTGGCTTGCGCCCGCACTACAACCCGTGACTGTGGCTGCAGGAGATCTCACTCTCTCAGTTTGCTGAGAACGAGCACTGCTAGCCCTCCCTGACTGTGTGTGTAGGCCTCAGTTTTAGATCCTGCTACAGCTGGTGGTCTACTACCCTCGGCCCCCTCGGACCCCGGACTCCGCGTCACCTGGTGTCCCTGGAAAACCCAGCACAAACGGTGTGGTTAAGCCTATGGGCCTATGCGGCGCTTGTATCCAGCAGCTGGTGCTGGGCATACACATTGCACAGTCTGGCAACAGCAAGGTTGCGTGTGCTTGGTATCGCAGTGCCCCCGTGTACATAAACGTTGCCAGGTGGAGACGCACTTACAGCGGCGAGCCCACTAGGCGCTCCACTTCTTGCAGAGCCATTTCAGTTGTTGTGTGCCCTCGGTGCAGACACTGACTGGCGCCTCTGTGGCATGTTTTCCTGTGCACACGCTCCTCTTGCCCCCGCCACTGTACCGCTTGCGGCCAACACACCTTGCCCCCCTGGGCAGAAACATACGTGAACATACGTCTGGGCACCGACAGCGGGCGCAATTTGGTTGCGACTTCCGGGTCCGCTACGGCAATCGCCGCCATGCCCGAAGGTCTCCCACTCCAGTGAGTGATGGGGGGGTCTCGGGGGCGCTGGATCCCTGTCTCTCCCCGTGCCCCTCCGGCTCCTCCTCCAGGGAGCCGCTACGGCTGCGCGCACCAGCCCCACTCCAGCGTGTGTACGTGACCGACAGGGAAGAGCTGCGGAGCGACGTCCATTAGCTCCCTCCCCCTCTTCTGCTTCGTCCCTTTGCCTCTGCTGCACAGTCGGCGATGGAGGTCAGGCTCCGCGTACAGGGAGCACAATAAGGCAATCCTTGCCTTAAAGAGCAGGATGGACCAAATCTGCGCTCTCCTAGCCACGCAGGCAGTGCAGGCAGCGCAGGCAGCGCAACAGGTGCCACCCCCCCCCACACCATGATGCTCCACCGCCGGCTCACACCATGCCATTGGAGACTAAGGGGAGTCTGTCTTGGCCCAGCTGGCAGAGCCCTTGGAGCACCATGGCACATCACCAACCCCGCCCCCTATCTCTGAGATAGCAGCGGCAGCTGACCAGCTCATCACAGTGATGCGCCAGGGGGCAAGGGCGACAGGGCAATCCCTGGCAGCCATTGTGGCGGCGCCTCGCACATGGAACACAGTTTGTATGAAATCTAATTGTCAGCACAATAGAGCTCTTCCACTCTGTACTATTCAGCTGAGTTAGATGCTCTGGTGCTGCACACTGACAGCATGAAGGTCTTGCTGTCACATGATATGTACATATTGTATATTGTTGTTCAGCTCGTCTACTCTGTTGCCTCGCTCCTAGGTGCACTAGTAAAGCAACCGGCCTTGCTATTGTAAGCGGAGTGCGTAAAAGTTAACCTCTGTAGCCTGGCCTTGTATATGCTGATTCTAGACAGTTCCCAGTAAGAGCATGACTACGATTCCCACGGTACACCTCAGGGCAGGCTCCCTTATCAGCTTGCTGCCACCTCCCTTGCGATGGTTTTGTTATACAGTAACTCCTCCCCCTTGGGCAGAGCTACTGACTTGAAAGATAACGGTAGGTTGCAAATGCAACCCTGGTTATCTGAAAAAGGAAGCACTGCCCAAGAGTTGCAAGGTCACGCGGGAGTCCTAACTCCTGGCAAAAGAGGACAAACCTGCTCTGACATCAAGTTTTATAGAACTGGAAGTGGAAAGGACCTGTTCTGAGTGACGAGCGCAGGAGCCAATGGCAGCTTTGATAGAGAGACGTTTCAATCAGGTTCCTACGGCAGTGAGCAGAAACCCCTTCCCCTTGGGCAGTGCTTCCTTTTTCAAATAACCGGGGTTGTATTCGCAACCTTTCTTTATATGACATTTTGCTATAACATACTTTTTAACAGGTATTATAACATACAGTGAGGGAAAAAAGTATTTGATCCCCTGCTGATTTTGTACATATGCCCACTGACAAAGAAATGATCAGTCTATAATTTTAATGGTAGGTGTATTTTAACGCATTTCCAAAAAGTTATAAATTGATTTGCATGTTAATGAGGGAAATAAGTATTTGATCCCCTATCAATCACCAAGATTTCTGGCTCCCAGGTGTCTTTTATACAGGTAACGAGCTGAGATTAGGAGCACTCTCTTAAAGGGAGTGCTCCTAATCTCAGCTCGTTACCTGTATAAAAGACACCTGTCCACAGAAGCAATCAATCAATCAGATTCCAAACTCTCCACCATGGCCAAGACCAAAGAGCTGTCCAAGGATGTCAGGGACAAGATTGTAGACCTACACAAGGCTGGAATGGGCTACAAGACCATCGCCAAGCAGCTTGGTGAGAAGGTGACAACAGTTGGTGCGATTATTCGCAAATGGAAGAAACAAAATAACTGTCAGTCTCCCTTGGTCTGGGGCTCCATGCAAGTTCTCACCTCGTGGAGTTTCAATGATCATGAGAATGGTGAGGAATCAGCCCAGAACTACACGGGAGGATCTTGTTAATGATCTCAAGGCAGCTGGGACCATAGTCACCAAGAGAACTATGCCGTGAAGGACTGAAATCCTGTAGCACCCGCAAGGTCCCCCTGCTCAAGAAAGCACATGTACAGGCCCGTCTGAAGTTTGCCAATGAACATCTGAATGATTCAGAGGAGAACTGGGTGAAAATGTTGTGGTCAGATGAGACCAAAATCGAGCTCTTTGCCATCAACTCAACTCGCCGTGTTTGGAGGAGGAGGAATGACCCCAAGAACACCATCCCCACCGTCAAACATGGAGGTGGAAACATTATGTTTTGGGGGTATTATTCTGCTAAGGGGACAGGACAACTGCACCGCATCAAAGGGACGATGGACGGGGCCATGTACCGACAAATCTTGGGTGAGAACCTCCTTCCCTCAGCCAGGGCATTGAAAATGGGTCATGGATGGGTATTCCAGCATGACAATGACCCAAAACACACAGCCAAGGCAACAAAGGAGTGGCTCAAGAAGAAGCACATTAAGGTCCTGGAGTGGCCTAGCCAGTCTCCAGACCTTATTCCCATAGAAAATCTGTGGAGGGAGCTTAAGGTTTGAGTTGCCAAACGTCAACCTCGAAACCTTAATGACTTGAAGAGGATCTGCAAAGAGGAGTGGGACAAAATCCCTCCTGAGATGTGTGCAAACCTGGTGGCCGACTACAAGAAACGTCTGACCTCTGTGATTGACAACAAGGGTTTTGCCACCAAGTACTAAGTCGAAGGGGTCAAATACTTATTTCCCTCTTTAACATGCAAATCAATGTATAACTTTTTTGAAATGCGTTTTTCTGGATTTTTTTTGTTGTTATTCTGTCTCTCACTGTTAAAATACATCTACCATTAAAATTATAGACTGATAATTTCTTTGTCAGTGGGCAAACGTACAAAATCAGCAGGGGATCAAATACTTTTTTCCCTCACTGTATATGTTCAAACTAGACACTATCCTGGTGATCAGGGTAGAATGCTGGATTGAGGAACATGTTATACACAGAGTTTGTACACGGATAAGCAAATTCATTTTGGGCACCATATTTTAAGAAAAAAATATACAGGTGCCGATTGACTTACTTCCAACTGTGGACCGCGGTCTGGGGCCTCAAGGTACATTTCTCATTGGTGGATCTCGAATGGGATAGATACATCACCTGCTGATTGGTTGTTCATCATGTCCCTGACAGGGGATTTACAACCTCGTGTCGTCGTTGATGGTGACATGTGCTGGGTACGATTGACATCTTCCAGAACAAAATCGTACACTTAGTTTGTGTTAGATAGTGTCCAAGCTGGCTGAATTCCCTGATTGACAGCTTTATATCAAGATGTCCGTTTCCCCCTAAATGGTGAACTTAGAGACAATACAGCACACCTTTGATGCATTTTATAAACAGCTACAACTGACCAGATTTGAAGGGTCAGAGATCTGTAGAGGGAGAAGAGTTAAAGATTAACCACTTTTCTTAGTAGTAGCAATTCTTAGTAGTAAAACAACACAATATGCTGGTCACTACACTCTGAAATACTTACTTCCAGCTGTGGGCTGTTGTCAGGGCATTCATGGTACATTCCTCATTAGCGGGTTCCACGTGGGGTAGAAGACACAACTAGCAATTGGGTGCTCACCAGTTTGCTGTCAGTGAATTTAAATAATCATTTCACCTTTGATTGTGGAATGCAATGGGGGTGGTTGACATCAAACACTGGGGTTATATTAACAGAAAACATACAGTTTGTGTCAGGTTTTCTGCCACCAGAAATGAATACAATTATATTCATAAGGCACTGCTTTGCAATCTGCAGTTTGACATTTAAAAAATCCTCAGCAACATTAGGTTACTATCATAAGACAAGGCTTTTGAGCTGAAAGTCCACATCTCTCCCAGGAATATTGTTAATGTTGCATTTCTCACCAGCTAAGCTTAGAGGGATTTAATGAGAGTATATACACATGATGTTTTGTTGGAGGTCTTTTAGTCTCCCCCCTCTCAAGTAATATAACTATGCATTGGTGTCTAGACACATTTGTATACACAGGTAAAGTTTTTTCAGTTTTACAGAATATTACATTTTGACATCATATATTTAGCATTGCTCAGCATTTTATTGCTTTTGTGTGTGTATTTAAATACAAAGCAAGAGAATGGAGATAATAATCAGAGAAAACAGCATCAAAGAAAAGTTTACAACAGATGACTATCTCACTTCCTGTACTTCACCTTCATGAGTCTTTGTTAAACCTCCTTACCACTGAAGTAACCTTCTACTAATCCCTCCTGAGCCTCAGTCGATGATGAATTATAAAGTGGAGCCAAGCATGTGATGCTCTTGAGCACCTGTATCAGGTGAAACAGAGTCGTTCATCATCATGGGCACTTTTGCTAACACACTCTTCTGTTCAGTCCCTAATCTTTGCAATTAAAGAAGAAAAGTAGCACAAAAACAATCTAACTGCTTAAAATTCTTTCACTCAGATTATGACTTTATTGCATGTTTGTTTTTGTCAACAGTATATTAGATCTCAAAACTGTCCAGTGGTGTCATGAGAGAATAAATAATCTGATATCTGGAGTCCCCAGTGGTGCAATATGTTAAAACAAGAAATGGTGTGGAAAAAAAAAGGTTCAAAGATTTTTATTTTGAAAAAGAAAAAGCAGCAGGATAGTGGAGAGCCATTCTAAAACAAAACAAAAAAACCTATCCTCATTCTAATGATCAATATTGAAGAAGGTCATGACTTATGGCATTTTTTTAAATTGGAGATGAGCACAATTATTTTTAAACCAACCCTTTGTTCTTTCACACAACAACGTCATGATTCTGCCATGCTGCCATGTTGGCCTGTTGGTCACTGTCGAGAACACTCCTGGGCTGTGATGCACAGTTCTAGGTCTCTTGGTTTTCATTCCACCTGAGCTCTCAACTCCATCAGTGAACTAATTACTAGCTCAATTGGCCCGAATTAACATTTTTCCCAGGTCTTAAACTGTTGTTGATTTAAAGGGACCTTTAAAAGCTACTAGATTACTCCACTACACCAGGAGAATATAATTGTCCGTTACGCTTGCAGAACCTTGTGGAGGGCAAGCAGGCTGGTGTTGATTCACTTTGTTGCTGAGCAGGTGCCTGGTGATGCCTGGGGAAAACTGGACTGAGCTCAGTGCTGCATAACTCTGTGGTATTGACAACACTGAATCATAACATTTTATGGACAAGAAAAGTTACCTGATTAGATTCTGGAAACTTGTTGGAAAATAATTTGATTCCATTTATAATTGTGCTTTTTTTAAGACTTTCTTCATTGGAATAAATATTAGCTAGGGAAATGTATGAGGTTAAAATAATATAATAATTAAAAAAAAAAAAATTATAAATAATAATTAAGACATTCACAGAGCAGCTATATTTCCTCTTCTTCTCTGAGTACACTTCAGCTGCCTTTTCTGTGGATTTTTGGCCCATTGAATTTATTTATTTTTTCATTCTTTTGGATACTATGTGATATTCCTATTAAAGGAATCCCGAGTGAATTATAATACCAATAATTAACAGTTTCTCCTGTTACCGTTATACGTCATAATATTACAGCCTTATATGAGGGGTGTATATAACAGGGTGTGATTAATGATTGATCCCCCCATCTGTATGTTATCAGTCAGTATTGGAATTTCCTTCTTTACATTTAGCCATTAGCCGCCCCAGACATTATCCAAAAGATAATTCAACCAGGGACATTGGAGATATTAGAGGTTAAACTCAAAACACGCAACAGGTAATGTTCTGCAGTTGCAAATTGGATTGCAAAAGCCAGGAAAGACGCAATGTAAACAAACTGTACATATTTCATCTACGCAGCAAAAAAAAACACATGTCTCTATCACAAATAATTTCCCCATGAATTAATGCACTGCTCAAAACAATTAAGGGAACATGTAATCATCACAGTATAACACCAAGTCAATTAAAGTTCAGGGATATCAATCTGTCCAGTTAGGAAGCCTAAGCGATTGTGAGTCAATGTCACCTGTTTTGGTGCAAATTAAAGTGACAACAGGTGCACTGGAGAGGCAACAGCAAGACAACCCCCAAAAAGGGAATGGTTTTGCAGGTAATGGCCTGCATTTTGCAGGTGGTACCTGCAGCCCATTCAGGTTGCACAGGTAGTTCAGCTCCTCCAGGATGGCACATCCATACGTGCCGTCGCAGGATTGTTTGCTGTGTCTCCCATGTGTCTCAAGAGCATGGAGGAGAGACCAGGAGATGGGCTGTTACACAAGCAGAGCTGGACAGGGCTGTAGAAGGTCATCAACCCAGCAGCAGGACCGGTGTCGGCTCCTTTGAGTGAGGAGGAACAGGAGGAGCACTGCCAGAGCCCCGCTGGAGGTCATTTTGTAGACCAAACTGTCAGAAACAGACTCCATGAGGGTGGCATGAGCGCCTGACATCCTCTAGTGGGACCTGTGCTCACAGCCCAGCACCGTGCAGCTCGATTGGCATTTGCCAGAAAACGCCAGATTTGGCAGGTCCACCATTGGCGCCCCGTTCTCTTCACAGATGAGAGCAGGTTCACACTGAGCACATGTGACAGACATGAAAGAGTCTGGAGATGCTGTGGTGAATGTTATGCTGCCTGCAACATTATCCAGCATGACCGGTTTGGCGGTTGGTCAGTGATGGTCTGAGGAGGCATATCCTTGGAGGGTTGCACAGACCTCCACGTGCTTGCCAACGGTACCCTGACTGCTGTTAGGTACCGGGATGAAATCCTCAGATCCATCGTCAGACCTTACACTGGTGCAGTGGGCACTGGGTTCCTCCTGGTGCAGGACAATACCTGGCCTCATGTGGCCAGAGTGTGTAGGCAGTTCCTGGATGACGAAGGCATTGATGCCATTGACTGGCCCTCACGTTCCCCAGACCTGAATCCAATTGAGAACCTTTGGGACGTTATGTATCGGTGCATCCGACACTGCCAAGTAGCACCACAGACTGTCCAGGAGCTCACTGATGCCCTGATCCAGGTCTGGGAGGAGATCCCCCAGGACACCATCTGCCGTCTCAACAGGAGCATGCCCAGACGTTGTCAGGAGTGCATACAGGCACGTGGGGGCAATACGGTGTGAGTTTGAATCCAGCCCTCAATCAGTTGGTGATTTTGGTTTCCATTGACCATTGTTACGTCATTTTGTTCTCAACAAATTACACAATGTACAGTAAAGATTTTGATCTTTAATATGTTTCGTTCATCAAAATCCGATGTGTGATTTAAGTGATCCCTTAATTATTTTTGAGCAGTGTATATATATACAAAGCAGGGTACAGGCCAGACGCATGCATCACCGCAACACAATGCATAATGAACGAACTATATAAAGGGTAGCCTCGTAAGGCAACGTGCCTGTAGGCCGCATGACAGACCCTGGGAACATATGGACTGAGCTGTCAGCAAGTGCAGGAGCAGCTCGCGTGCGTGCTCGACTGGAAGGCATAGTCCGGTGGAAGGGAAGACACGGTTCAATAGCTCCTTCAGGATACACTTAACAGGGGCAGACTGGGAGAGGAAAGGCAGGAGCCAGAGCCTGTAGGCTACTGGGGCTCGACTGCTGCCAACACCATGTTCCCAATGGAAGGGACTTGTCCCGTCACGTCCAACCTGTAGAAACGGGCAAATGTAAGTGACGAGGCCCAAGCTGCAGCCACACAAATGTCTGCCAAGAGGGCGACTTGAAAAAGGTCCCACGATGTGGCAACGCCTCGAGTCGAGTGGGCCACCAGGTGATCAGGCACTGGGGTCCCAGTGGACTCGTAGGCCATGGTAATGGTTTCCACAATCCAATGTGAGAGTCGCTGCTTTGAAAGTGCCTGCCCCTGTATCCGTGCTCCATAAGACACAAATAATTGGTCTAAGTGCCGAATGTCCTTACTGCATTCCAAATAGCACCTGAGGGCCCGCACAGGGCAGGGCAGGTGAAGCCAACTCTCTTGCTCTGAAGCGAATGGAGGAGGATGAAAAACCATCAACTCAATAGGCCTGTTCATATGGAATGGAGACAGCACTTTCGGGAGGAACACAGGGTTAGGCCATAGCGTTAGTTCAGTGGTTCAAATGGGGTTTGGGGAAATGCGTCCAGCACTACATCAAGATGCCATGCAGGCAGTGAAGGGGTGCGTGGAGGCCGCAGCCGTCCAGCTCCCTTTAAAAACTGCACAGCCAGGAAATGAAACCCAGGAGGCTCGCCATCAATCCGGACATGACATGTGAAGATGGCCGCCAGATGCACTTTGAGAGTGGATGGGAACTTGCCCATGTCCAACAGCTCCTGTAGAAATTGCAATATGACCCCGATGGGGCAATGAATTGGGTCTTGACCTCTGTCTTGGCACCAGGTGCTAAACGTCCGCCAGCGGTAGGAATACTGCGACCTCGTAGAGGAAGCTTTCGCCGACTGTATAGTGGCTACTACTGCGTCTGAAAGACCCCAGGCAATCAGTCGCAGAGCTGGAGGAGGCCCGGATTGGGGTGCCAAAGCTTGCCCTGCACCTGGGACAACAAGTTCGCTCTCACTGGGAGCTGCCAAGGCTCTCCGTGGAGGAGGGCGATCAGGTCTGCGAACCAGAATCTGTGAGGCCACGGAGGGGCTATCAGCAGAACTGTTGCTCGTTCTCTCCTGACCTTCTCCAGGATGACCGGTAGAAGGGGAAACGGTAGTAACGCGTAAAGGAGACAGCGCGGCCACGTGTGGGCTAGCACATCGATCCCTAGGGTTCCTGAGTGGTCTTGGACGGAGAACCATAGTGGGCAGTGTGTGGACTCTGCCGAGGCAAAGAGATCCACGTCCGCCCAACTGAACCAGCTCCACAGTTGCTGTATCACAGACAGGTGGAGGCGCCATCTTGAGACCGGGGGGCCTCCCCGAGAGAGGAAGTCTGCTGTCATGTTGAACTGCTCTGATGGAGCGGAACTGTGGTTGCGCCCACAGAAGAAGATGATGCACTAGACAGTACAGTCTGCGCGACCGGAGACCTCCTTGTCTGTTGATATACAGTGGGGGAAAAAAGTATTTGATCCCCTGCTTATTTTGTGCATTTGCCCACTGACAAAGAAATGATCAGTCTATAATTTTAATGGTAGGTGTATTTTAACAGTGAGAGACAGAATAACAACAAAAAAATCCAGAAAAACGCATTTCAAAAAAGTTATACATTGATTTGCATGTTAAAGAGGGAAATAAGTATTTGACCCCTTCGACTTAGTACTTGGTGGCAAAACCCTTGTTAGCAATCACAGAGGTCAGACGTTTCTTGTAGTTGGCCACCAGGTTTGAACACATCTCAGGAGGGATTTTGTCCCACTCCTCTTTGCAGATCCTCTCCAAGTCATTAAGGTTTCGAGGCTGACATTTGGCAACTCGAACCTTCAGCTCCATCCACAGATTTTCTATGGGATTAAGGTCTGGAGGCTGGCTAGGCCACTCCAGGACTTTAATGTGCTTCTTCTTGAGCCACTCCTTTGCTTCCTTGGCTGTGTGTTTTGGGTCATTGTCATGCTGGAATACCATCCACGACCCATTTTCAATGCCCTGGCTGAGGGAAGGAGGTTCTCACCCAAGATTTGACGGTACATGGCCCCGTCCATTGTCCCTTTGAAGCGGTGCAGTTGTCCTGTCCCCTTAGCAGAAAAACACCCCCAAAGCATAATGTTTCCACCTCCATGTTTGACGGTGGGGATGGTGTTCTTGGGGTCATTCCTCCTCCTCCAAACACGGTGAGTTGAGTTGATGCCAAAGAGCTTGATTTTGGTCTCATCTGACCACAACACTTTCACCCAGTTCTCCTCTGAATCATTCAGATGTTCATTGGCAAACTTCAGACAGGCCTGTACATGTGTTTTCTTGAACAGGGGGGCCTTGCGGGCACTGCAGGATTTCAGTCCTTCATGGCGTAGTGTGTTACCAATTGTTTTCTTGGTGACTATGGTACCAGCTGCCTTGAGATCATTAACAATATCCTCCTGTGTAGTTCTGGGCTGATTCCTCACCGTTCTCATGATCATTGAAACTCCACGAGGTGAGATCTTGCATGGAAACCCAGACCGAGGGAGACTGACAGTTATTTTGTGTTTCTTCCATTTGCGAATAATCGCACCAACTGTTGTCACCTTCTCACCAAGCTGCTTGGCGATGGTCTTGTTGCTCATTCCAGCCTTGTGTAGGTCTACAATCTTGTCCCTGACATCCTTGGACAGCTCTTTGGTCTTGGCCATGGTGGAGAGTTTGGAATCTGATTGATTGATTGCTTCTGTGGACAGGTGTCTTTTATACAGGTAACGAGCTGAGATTAGGAGCACTCCCTTTAAGAGAGTGCTCCTAATCTCAGCTCGTTACCTGTATAAAAGACACCTGGGAGCCAGAAATCTTGCTGATTGATAGGGGATCAAATACTTATTTCCCTCATTAACATGCAAATCAATTTATAACTTTCATGAATTGTGTTTTTTCTGAATTTTTTGTTGTTATTCTGTCTCTCACTGTTAACATTTAAATTATAGACTGATCATTTCTTTGTCAGTGGGCAGACGTACAAAATCAGCAGGGGATCAAATACTTTTTTCCCTCACTGTAGGCAATCACCGCTGTGTTGTCCGTCCAGACCAGCAGGAAATGAAACAGTCCAGTACTGCTTGTAAATCCAGGACATTGATATGGAGGGCATGTGCTGGCTCCATCCACCTGCCTCGGACTCCACGTCCGTCGCAGACTGCTCCCCAACCCTGCTTGGAGGCGTCTGTCGTCATAACTGCTCGGTGGTCATACCGAGGGTCAAATTGTGGGGGCTCCGCCACCAAAGGAGCACCTTCCAGCACACCAGAGTGCTCGATGAGGCCTGAACCACCACTGCAGCAGCCTCAACTGGAGGAGGCCAAGGTGGAGGGTCTGTGCTAGGAGGCCCAGCCTTACACGAGCTCTCAGTCTCAGACATGTGCATATGGAGGCAGCATGGCAAGCATGGCATCTGAATCGAGGCACAGTCCAAGGAACTGTGTCTGCTGAGTTGGCATCAGGCAGCTCTTCTCTTGATTGAGGTGGCCGACAGGAGCACTTCATGGATTGCTCACTTCTCCAGGAGCGCGGCAATTTCAACGCTCAACATAGGAGGAGGGGTGGGAGCAACCAACTCTTCCACCATTACATTACATTATTTGTCATTTCACAGACACTCTTATCCAGGGCGACTTAAATTTGTACAGCTAGAGCAATCTAAGTGAAGTACCTTGCTCAAGGGCACAACAGCACTGCCCCACCCAGATTTTGAACCCACAACCATGAGTCCAGAGCCCTAACCACTACTCCACAGTGCTGCATGAGCTCTGCCTCAAGCTCTGAGTCCTCGTGGGGACCAAGAGACAGGTGGTCCTCCTCCCAGGTGGCCCTTCCACTGCCCTCGTCCTTGGATGGGGCAGACAGACTCCCCTCATTCTCCACTGGAGCGTCATGGTGTGGCGGAGGCGGCACCTGTTGCGCTGCCTGCACTGCTTGTGCTGCCTGCGCGGTCAGGAGAGCGCAGATCTGGTCCATCCTGCTATTTAAAGCAAGGATTGCCTTATTGCTCTCCCTGTCTGCAGAACCTGACCTCCGTTGCCGATGGCACGGCAGGGAGGAGGTGAGGGACGGGCAAGGTGCGCTGGTCACAAGCGGCACAGTGGCGGGGGCAAGAGGAGCTCATCGCAAGGAAACTCCACCATGCTTCACTATTGCCTGTAGACACTCATTCGTGTACCACTCTCCAGCCCTTCGGCGAACAATCTGCCTTCTGCTACAGCCAAATATTCAATTCAAATTTTGACTCATCACTCCAGAGCACCTGCTGCCATTTTTCTGCACCCCAGTTCCTGTGTTTTCATGAATAGTTGAGTCGCCTTGTTGCCACGTCGGAGGTATGGCTTTTTGGTCTTCCATGAAGGCCACTTCTGACCAGACTTCTCCAGACAGTAGATGGGTGTACCAGGGTCCCACTGTTTTCTGCCAATTCTGAGCTGATTGCACTGCTTGACATCTTCTGATTGCGAAGGGAAGTAAGCATGATGTGTCTTTCATCTGCTGCAGTAAGTTTCCTTGGCCGACCACTGCGTCTACGGTCCTTAACGTTGCCCGTTTCTTTGTGCTTCTTCAAAATAGCTTGGACAGCACATCTGGAAACCCCTGTCTGCATGGAAATTTCTGCCTGGGAGAGACCTGGCTGATGCAGTATGACTACCTTATGTCTTGTTGCTGTGCTCAGTCTTGACTTTTGACAGTAAACTGTCTTCACCTTGTTAGCTGAGTTTGGCTGTTCCTCACCCAGTTTTATTCCTCCTACACAGCTGTTTCTGTTTCAGTTAATGATTGTGTTTCAACCTACATATTGAATTGATGATCATTAGCACCTGTTTGGTATAATTGTTTAATCAGACACCTGACTATATGCCTACAAAATCTTTGTGCAAGTGTAGCTAGAAGCATTCTTACTTTACAGCATTTTTTCACACCTGCCTAAAACATTTGCACTGTATTTTATATATTTTATATATGTTTTAATCTTAACCCATTCCATATGTGATGTTGACTCATTTAACTATTTTGTAGTGCTGGCAATGAACATATATTCATTCATTTATGATCTGACACCTAAAGATAGATTTTTGATACCTTCTTGTAAATCTGTGAATAGACAGCAGAAATGCAAAAGTAATGGGAACAAATGCCAACATATTATTGTTGCAGCCTGTGTGACATTATTCTTTATTCTTCCTTGCTGTTGTTCTGATGGGTTTGTAGAGTTTATCTGGATTCTTCACCTGCGCTCTCAGTTACACTGGGATTAACTTGCATTTGAAAAGAGATGTTATTTTTCTTGTTTTGATATACCATGTTTCCATCCTTATTTAGGTTATACTTGTATCCCACAGATTAAATGTATCATGGACATGTTTTGTGTCTATATGTGTATATTCAAAAATGCATTTGAACATTTCTAGTTTAAACATAAGTTGTTCATGATTTAAGAGGGATGTGTGCTATTTATACTTGGTTAGGATGATGGTTTCCAATAGTGTGCGCCATTTAACAGTCTGTAATAAAGCCCTGAAAAATAAATGTATCATGGAACAACTGCAGTCTTTAGTATTAAAACGTGCAAGTTATCTACCCTTTTTAAATGATAAAATGTGACAGTAAATATGCTCCCATAGTGCAAGCAGCTTTATAATATTTTGTGGTTGGGACACACTAATTAAATCCATTGAGCTTCTTTGCAGCAGTCACACAGGAAGCCTCTGCTGAGCAGCATGGCTCTGTAGAAATGCATAATATTCCATCTGGCACTGCAATATTATAAATATTTCTAAGACTCCTGTAATGTATCAAACACTTCTGACACTACAATAAAGCATGTCTGCTGCTGATTCAGTTCACAATTACAACTGTTAAATATTTACAGAAGCAGCCAGAGAAGATCCAATTCCTTTGCTCTCAAAAGACTGGAGTAATTACATGAGCAAGGGGAATGTCAATACATTATGCTTTTACAAACTGCATGTGAATATGTATTTGCTAATCTCTTTCCCCTTTGCACAGAAAGGGTAGGAATTTTAATGTACCTTTTCAAAACAGGCTAAAACAGGATCTAGAAAGTCTATTTTCCTTTATGTTTAGATGCAGAACTTTCAAATGTAATGTCACAGAAATCATTAATATCTAATATAAATTATCTTTATACAGTCTACATATATTTCTATGGACTGATAGTCAAAAGTTAACCCACCCCCTGTCTCTCAGGGCTCCTGATGATACAACTGTTCAAATATGAACCACTCAATTTCCTTGGTACTATTAAGAGCCTTTTGCAATATTGCACTATGCAATATGTTGCAATATTATTCTTATTATTTCACTTCAATTTTTTCATTTGCAATCTTGGTAAATGGTATTTATAAGTAGGGAGGAAAGGGGCTCCAGATTGGCTCAACTGATAAAACCCTTCAACTGGACTGCAGGTTGAGCCTGATAGTTCAGATATTGTTGGCTCAATTTAGGATGATGTGAGAGCTGATGATGACTGGGATTCCACACAGGGAAACATGCATCCCATAGGAGACCACTTTAGGAGGTCAAGCATGATTCAATCATATCTCCTAGACCTCACAGGGATATAATATGTGGAGTGTATAAACTCATCAAGCTCCACATAGGCAGCATGGCTGCGTCCTGAACCAGGTGAGTGTAAAGGTGCTAAATGACTGACCCCGACTGAGTCTTGGCCCAGAACAATACTTTCTAGTGACCTTTGACTCCTGGGTGCGGATTTAAAGATAATTTCTTGAAGTTTAGCTCCATAATGAACAATACATTCATCCCAGTCTCAGAATAAGTCTGTAGCATTACGTTGGGTGTATTTTGATAAGAGCATTGTAGCTCTGAGCTGAAGCACTGATCTAAAAAGACCTCTCCCCCCAAAGTTATCAGATTTCCTTAAAGTGTGGAACTGGTTTACATCAAAGTGACAGTTTTGGGAGGATGGCACCGAGAATAGGCCAAATAGTTTGGAATCCTGCTGTGAAATGTCTGGGGAAGGGGGCCTGTAGGTAATAAAAACTCTTTGAAATGGGCCAACCGGCCAACGGGCCAACCGGCATTTCCAAAAGATGGCATGGATTGACATCAGTCATAAATCAAGCCCCCCTCCAATAGGACACTGGGAGCTGAAACCGAAATCCAATCTCACAAACTCAAGAACCAATCACCTATTGATCTATAAAGAACAGCGCACGCTCTGTCTCTCTCTCTCTCTCTCTCACCTGAACCAGCAACTCGCTGCCACAGCTCAACCTGTAGCTTTATTAATAAAGAACTTTACAGACTGCACTGCCCGCCTGTGCCCACCTGATCAGTGGAGTTTTACAGTCGACTGTATACGAAAGTGTCAGTCATTTAAATAGCTATTTGAGTCTTAAGAAACTTGACCCTTGGAACCAAACAGGGCCCTGCTTTCCTCAAAGACTTTGTCTTCAAATAAGTACGGTGAGAGACCCTGCTTGCCAAGAAGATTTTGTGCACAACCTTGGAGCCTTCAAACCAGTGGAAAATCTGTTTGGAAAAGACTCTGTTTCGCGAAACCCCAACTTCCAGGTGCATCGACTGAGTGGATGTTATTGGACAAAGCCGAACCGGACTGCCTTTGTTCCAACCACACGGACCTCGTGCCGTGTGCTGTTATCTGAGCCTGAAGACAGAGAGGCCTCTCTGCGACGAAGTTCAGATAAGTTTAACAGTTTGGAGTTCATCATTCATGACATTTGAGAAATCAATTAGAAATGTTAATCTGTGATTCATAACTCTAGAATGTGTAATATCATTTAGTTATCTTAAATATAAATGTGTGTTGCATTAAACTGTTTTGTTGATAATTTTAGAAATAAAATATGTCAACGCCGAGAAATATCTTCTCATTCCTGTTTAACTGTTTAGTCTGAAATTGACACAAGTTAATAGACACCAGATTATAGGTGGCCCTGCCTATCCTTAATCATTGAATAATAAATCAGTTAAGGGAAATTGTGGTAACAAGTAATGATAGGATCTATCTCGGCACCTAAACGTAAATGAGACTGATATATATATAACGAGAAGTTACCTGACATAAATACTAACCTGCGTAGTTATTTAATGTCCGACTAACAATACTAATGAGAGACTCACCTTCGTCTTACTAACCGGTATTGTAGTCAATGTGTTTATAACCTTTTTTGTTTAACGATTTGTGTGTTATCATATGCGATCCCATGGTCTTTGATTTGGTCACGGAAGTGATTTGTCTTTGATTTGTTGATCTACAGTTGAATTTTAATTAGTTTTTCCCTTTTGTATAATTAGTGTAGTGCTACATTTAGTCTTTGTTTTTGAATAAATTTGACAATTTATATCTTTGGAATTGGTGTCTGCATCCAATTATTACAGATATTGAGTTCTACAAGATTCCAGGATTCGTGATAAGGTGATACTATAAATTCACTTATTTAATTGAAATTTATAAGTGTACCTTATGCTACAAGTCTAAAGGAAAAATAAACCATGCCATGTCTTTAATCAAAACAACAAAATTACCAGCAGTGTGGAGTAGTGATTTGGGCTCTGGGCTCCTGACCAGAGGGTTGTGTGTTCAATCCCATATGTCACTGGACACTGCTGTTGATCTCTTGAGCAAAGCACTTTACCTAGTTTGCTCCAGTAAAAACACAGCTGTATGAATGGGTAAATGTATTTAAAAATAATGTGGTATATTGTAAATATCATTGCTAAATGATGTATCTGATGAGTCAGTTATAGGTTTTAGACACAGAGGAGAGAAAAACAAAACCCATTGGGAGAATCTATTGGGATCCAAGGCTGCCTCCCCTCCAGGCATACTGTCTTTGATATTAGTGTTATGCAATACGTGCTTAGGTTAATATTTCACATTTCTCAATCAAGTCCATTATGTTAGAGAAGCCTGCAACATCTTTTAATGAAGGAAAATAGACTTTGGATGTTTGGGAATGGTTATGGGGGAGGGAAGTGTCAGTGATGTCCACTCGTGAATAATGAAGACAGTTGGTTTTTGCCCAGCAGGTTGAGTAGGCTGGCGCCAGTTGTGGGATGTGGATCACAGAGAGGCTTTCAATGCAGAAGGAAAACACTTGGCTCTGTCAGTACCTCATGGTGTGAAGGGATTTGGCATGAAAGAAATAATGACAGAGGAGGTATTAATTAATTAAATTTCTGAAGATGGGTGACATTACTTAACCCTACAGTTAAAGAGTATATCATACAACTTAAACTATGGATTCTCTGATTTTAAATAACTTCAAGTATGTTGCATTGTAATGTAGAGATAAAAAGTGCAGAAATAGTATTGCTACAGTCACTATAGCGAGCTTTATTGGTGTATATTGAGGATGAAATCGTTTTAATGTCTGCAAACCAAACTTCTGTAGGGAAAGAGATAACAGTATAATAGATGCAATGTTTAAAATGAGAAAATAGTTTTAATTAGTCATTTTATGACTTGGTTCTTGAAATTGAACTGCAGGCCTGCAGCCCAAGAGGCTGATATAGGTCCTCATAAGCCACCTATTGAACGATCATTAACAATCATCCTTTACTCATCTCAATTAGTCATTATTTTACTACAGTATTCACTTTAGCACATTAGTAATGGCTATATGCCCAGTAAAGCCAGCATTACTTGAGTCCACTCCCCCCAAAAGAGAGAGAAGAGTCACCTCAAAACAAGCAAATACAAAAGGAGTGAGATGCAATATATCCTACCATTTAAAAATGCAAAAACAGGCAGAATAAGTGCTGCCTGATGTGCTGGGAGTAGGATAGAGTAGGGGTGACTCCAAAATTCTTATCAGAACAAGAGGTGGAGAGTGAGGTAGATTCCAGTGGAATTGAGATGAATAGAAGGTGACAGTAGAAGGTGAAGAGGAGGAGGGAAAGAAGAGGAGATACATTTGGTAAAGTTTGAGATGATGCAAGTAAACACAGGAGGAGAGAGCAGAGATACAGGAAGAGAAACAAGAGGGAATAAGATGATCAGAAGAGGAAGAAGAAAGGAAGATTTGCGTAGAAGTGGTAGGATATCCCATGGGATGTGATTAATTGATGCAACGGGATTGCAGAGGGTCAAGGAGTGGTGAGATAGAATTGCAAAGAGTTGATGGTGAGCAGCCCACTTAAGGGTTTTAGAGAGGAAGGGAAGAAGGGAGATGGGACACTATTTCTGAATGGAGGCAGGATTGAGAGCAAGTTTTATGAGGTGTGCAATCATAGAAGCTTGTTTGAAAGCAGAGTGGAAACAATCAGATAGGAGTGAGACTTTGTGGAGGGAGCGGATGAAGGGAGGTAAATCAGAAGCAGGTTCAGGGGGTCACCAGCAGCTCCAAGTCAGAGAGAGGTGTGAAGGAAGAGAAATAAGGCAGGTAAGTAGGAGACCAAGAGTAAGCAGATGCTTTAGTTGGGAAATGTGGAGGAGAAGGTGGAGTGTTGAAGAGTTTAGAGTATCATCCACAGAGATAAATATGGGAGGAGTAAAGGGTGGGGGGCAACAATGCTAAAAGCACTATACCTTCTATAAATATATTTTAATGAAACTTTTAAAAACTGATTTTCCATACAATTTATGAAAAATATAATACATCTTTACACAAGGCAATACTTACATATGCCTCAGTGAAATATGACAGTCAGCATATACATTTTAGACAGTGCCTGAATTAAATATAGCAAGTATACTTCACGAGATGACAAACTGTCTGTCTGATGGTCTGAGTTGACAATTTCAGTAATTTATGCCAGATTCTGTCTCCTCAAACTGCTGGATTTTAGATAAAAGCAATATCTAATTGTTATTAGCAGTCATGACGTAAAGTTAATAGCTCACACCATATCCCCATGATGGAGAACTGATAAGTTCTACTCAGCAAGCTTAAGGAAATCAGTTTTTCTCTCACATCTCAAAAATGAACTGACAAATTGAGAACACTTCTAGAATTTATATTGATTCAATACCTGTGAAAGGCATTATCCAGTTAGAGTGAATTTAAGATAAATATAGTTCCCAGGTACATTTTGAGATAATGACCTTGGCTATACTGATAGACCAGTGACAGTTAAATTATTTTAAAGTACTTGAAATTACATGTACAGAATGCACACACACACACACACACACGCACATGCACGCACACGCACACACACACACACACACACATATATTAAGATATTCTATAGTAGTATTCTATAGTATATAGTATATTCTATAGTAGTATTGTCTGTAAAATGAACCACACATTATACCATTGTTTCTCACCCAGGTGATCACAAAGTTATTGGCACAATCAATCAATCATCCAGTCTCTCAAACCTTGTAGATTACCTTCCAAAACTATGCACAATCAGAAAGTGCTTTGCAAAGAATCATGTAGATAATAGTACAAGAAACATGCGATTGAAGAATTATGTAGCACAAACAAGTAATCATGTGGTCAGAGAAGGAGCCATTCTAATATTCCCAGGTCCCCGGTTACCCCGGGAAAGAACAAGAGGGAGAGACCAGAAACTGTGGAGAAGTTAACGATAAAGATAGGTGGCCACCAAAGTGGAGAGTGGAGAGAAAGATCTGTGGTATAAGGTTGGACAAGGTGTTAGAGATTAGAAGGGATGGAGAGAACAGTAGGCAAGCATCTTAAATTGTGTACAAGTAGTGAGTGAATAGTCTGAAGAAGAGGGTTGCATGGGAGGAGCAAAGAAGTGAGAACATACTAGCAGAGTGATGCAGGAGCTGGCGAGACAAATCAAGAAGAGACCTGCAGTATCCCAATCTAGAATAAAGTAGAGTTTGAACGCGGAGATTAAAAACACTTTCAAGATAAGGGAAAGCACGCTTGTGTTATTTGGAAAAAATGTCAGGAGCATGCCCAGAAAGGTATGTGGTAAAAGAAAGAGTGGGAGGGATTGAGGATAACACCAAAGTTCTTATGCATTGGAGGAGGTATAAAGGCAAATAAAGAAAGACATTTTAGAAGAGGGGAGGCAGGATGTAGTGGTAGATCAGATCTGGAAAGGTTGAGTCTGAGGCGGAGGTGATTGGATGACTGTAAGATATTTGTGAAGAAATGTCAGAGTTCTAAGACAAGATCTCTGCATCTTCCATGCAGACGTGTTAGGAGAAGCTGTGGGAGGAAAACCAAGACCCGATGTGGTGGTGCTACAAAATATCTAAAATTGTGCTGCACCACTTTTACATTCTCCAAGAAGAAACCTGAGAGGGCAGATTATGTATTCCCTTCTCAGTCTCCGGAGTGTTTATTAATTGTTTGTGGTTATCGCTGGACTATCACACAAATCGGGAAATGACTGCAAGCTCAAAATTTACTGATAGCTTGAATTGATTGTATTGTGTTCATTTTATTATTGTCCTCGAGTATTTTCTATTTCACCTGCACATATTTATTATTCCCTTGTTTGTATTATGACTTTGTTTTTCATTTGTAACCCATGTTTTTCATTTAGTTTTTTTTTCATTATATGATTCACACATTTCTTTCACATTGATATAATGCTGCCAAATGTACACACCTGTAGCTGAGTAAGAACTCCACAGAATCCCTTACACACCTGAACCCTCACCCAGTTAATGACCAGTTTAAAAAGGGATTGACTGATAGACACAGACAGACAGCCATGGCCGGCACAGGAGACAGTCACATGCAATGCAGCATACTGCTAGATTCTATGGGGCTCAAAAAGAGAAAAAGAAAATATCTTCTTTAAGTGTTTTAAGCTGTCTTGCATCTGTAACATTCATTGTTTTATTTCATGACCAGGTCACACATCTGAGGTCAAAGTGGCACATTGCTGGTATGGTTACAGCTGGCTTAACATCTGTTTGCAGAAGGCAGACTTCTTTTCTCTCCCCTGACACATGTCCTACCAAGCTTCCACAGAGAGACTGGAACACACTTCTGGCCTGGCCAGATGTCTTGTTACAAATTTACACAGAACCTCTCTAAGGGGCATGTTACTGCCAATGGACAGTCTTTAATGCCATTTGTGAACAAACAGCAAACATTTAGAATGTCTTAAGAGACAGGTGTGATCAAATGTACAACCATATTATGTATATCTGATTATAACACACTGATTCCTTTAGATTACATGCTAATTTAATTTTGCATTCATTCAAGCCATGAGATGATAAGTTATGACTACTGAATTGGTTGTTCTTGCTCTGTTATTATTACAGGTATATATTATAATAACATGCCTTTGGATTTAAGCATTTAAATTTGAGTTTTATTTAGGGAGTGATACAGAACTTAAAATATACTTCTTTATAAAGCAAAATATATAGCATACTCAATTTCTGGTGTTTTAATGTCACTGTATGGCATGTTAGAATGGAAATAACATGCCCTGGTGGGTCTTGTATTTATTTTCATTCACTACAGCTTGTTTTTGACTTTGTTTTTAGGCAGCTTTCTTCATTTATCTAAATGTATATCTTTGTATAGCGATCTCTGTCCATTGAAAGAGGTCAGCCTCAGTCTTTTTATAACATGGCTTTGATCAGAGCAATCGATTACAGTGGAATATTAAGAAAGGCTAGTTTGACTGAACTTTTTTTTAGGTTCACTGCTGCTGAATGGTGCCCCCAGAGGGGGAATAAAACAAGATTGATTCAGAATTCACCTTAGACCTAGCCTATTTTACAATTCCTCTGAAGAAAAGCTTTAAAAATGCATGTGATACCTAAACCAAGCACACAGCTCAACTACAATAATCAATAGCACTTATTTCAGAGAAGAATGATCATGCAATATTACTGGAGGCTTCCATATTAAGTCAAAATGCGCTGTAATTTTATAGATCTATCTTTAGACTAAAAACATCCTTAACTTTAATGCACTCTGTAGTGCTTACCTTGTCAGAAAACAAGATTACATAAGGACACAAGCAGTCTAGAAGTGTGCACAGTCAGTCAAGAAGGTCTTAAAATAACCAGTATCAATTAACTAATTAGTTGAACTGCTAAGAGTGCAATCACAATGGAAAACTGATTAAACAATTGTCCTCCTTGACCAGAGGAGTTTATTCATTAGAACAAACCATTGGACCCATCATAACTTACTTACACCCTATTATCTACACTACAGTACATCTCAACAGAATTTCTAACTAACTCTTCAAATATCTTTATTATTTTTTTGATGCTGTTCCAAGATATTCCTCAGAACTGCAAGGGTTTAGTACCCTCTGTGTAAAAATAGCATGTCCTTGCAATTGTAAGTATCTATTTATATCCACTTGAAGTCTGAAGTTACTGGTAGAAGGTGCCAGTTGCTTTCTGTATTCTAAAAAGCCCTATTATTTAACAACACTTGAACACATTTAATGCTATGGTCTTATAGCTATGATAAGAGTACTACATGGGTATTTTCCATCACTGGGGTATTTAACATTCATAGTATCTCAAAATAAAGAGCAGTTAACAATGAGGTACCGTAATTCCTCATGAATTAATATATGAATAGCATAGGATTTAAACATCAATACATCATGACCATCATCTGAATTCTGACGTTGAGCACATGAACCCTAACCCTACACCTGTTATACATGTGATTAACATAAGAACTCAGATGAAGTGCATGATATATCTGTGTGTTTATCCGGTTGTATCCATATATTAATTAATGAGGAATCACGATACCGTATTGTAAAGTGTGACCATAAAATATTAGTATATGTAGCTTCCTTATGTATTTCACACAGCCATAGAAGAAACCAAAAGAGCACGTGAAGTGCTTTTAGAACATGAGATAAAATTATGGAGTACTCTATGTCCATATTATTTAATTCATTTTGCATTACAATTGTTTTGCATGTTTCCTGATTTTCACATATGTGGCTTCTTTCAGGAGGTATGGGTGTTTCTTTTTCTACAATGTTTTGCAGCACTTGTGCACATCTCAGTACTCTATAAATATATAGATTTCCATACGCTATTATTGTGCTGAGAGTGGTTGATTAAATAAGAGGAAATTAAAATGGGTTCTACAATCAGATTAAAAAAAAAGATGTGACCTCATATATCATTTGATTTTCTATTTAATTAATCCAGTACTTTAGAATAGATATGCTTTTTCCCATCATGTAGAGCCACATTACATTATGTGCTATTTTTGGACTTCTTCTTTAAACTTAAAGTAATTATTTACTTAACTCATGTTTTCTTTTCCTCAGATTTTTAGCATCTAAACCAAAATTTGGAATTCTCCATACAGTGATTATTTTCATACAGACACATTTATTGAATAAACCCTGTACATGTCTCTTTAGTTTTTGTCCAAAATATTGTGAAAGTACATACAGTGAGGGAAAAAAGTATTTGATCCCCTGCTGATTTTGTACGTTTGCCCACTGACAAAGAAATGATCAGTCTATAATTTTAATGTTAACAGTGAGAGACAGAATAACAACAAAAAAATCCAGAAAAAACGCATTTCATAAAAGTTATAAATTGATTTGCATGTTAATGAGGGAAATAAGAATTTGATCCCCTATCAATCAGCAAGATTTCTGGCTCCCAGGTGTCTTTTATACAGGTAACGAGCTGAGATTAGGAGCACTCTCTTAAAGGGAGTGCTCCTAATCTCAGCTCGTTACCTGTATAAAAGACACCTGTCCACAGAAGCAATCAATCAATCAGATTTCAAACTCTCCACCATGGCCAAGACCAAAGAGCTGTCCAAGGATGTCAGGGACAAGATTGTAGACCTACACAATGCTGGAATGGGCTATAAGACCATCGCCAAGCAGCTTGGTGAGGAGGTGACAATAGTTGGTGAGATTATTCGCAAATGGAAGAAACACAGAATAACTGTCAGTCTCCCTCGGTCTGGGGCTCCATGCAAGATCTCACCTCGTGGAGTTTCAATGATCATGAGAACGGTGAGGAATCAGCCCAGAACTACACGGGAGGATCTTGTTAATGATCTCAAGGCAGCTGGGACCATAGTCACCAAGACAACAATTGGTAACACACTACGCCGTGAAGGACTGAAATCCTGCAGCACTCGCAAGGTCCCCCTGCTCAAGAAAACACATGTACAGGCCTGTCTGAAGTTTGCCAATGAACATCTGAATGATTCAGAGGAGAACTGGGTGAAAGTGTTGTGGTCAGATGAGACCAAAATCAAGCTCTTTGGCATCAACTCAACTCGCCGTGTTTGGAGGAGGAGGAATGACCCCAAGAACACCATCCCCACCGTCAAACATGGAGGTGGAAACATTTTGCTTTGGGGGTGTTTTTCTGCTAAGGGGACAGGACAACTGCACTGCATCAAAGGGACGATGGACGGGGCCATGTACCATCAAATCTTGGGTGAGAACCTCCTTCCCTCAGCCAGGGCATTGAAAATTGGTCATGGATGGGTATTCCAGCATGACAATGACCCAAAACACACAGCCAAGGCAACAAAGGAGTGGCTCAAGAAGAAGCACATTAAGGTCCTGGAGTGGCCTAGCCAGTCTCCAGACCTTAATCCCATAGAAAATCTGTGGAGGGAGCTGAAGGTTCGAGTTGAAAAACGTCAGCCTCGAAACCTTAATGACTTGGAGAGGATCTGCAAAGAGGAGTGGGACAAAATCCCTCCTGAGATGTGTGCAAACCTGGTGGCCAACTACAAAAAACGTCTGACCTCTGTGATTGCCAACAAGGGTTTTGCCACCAAGTACCAAGTCGAAGGGGTCAAATACTTATTTCCCTCATTAACATGCAAATCAATGTATAACTTTTTTGAAATGCGTTTTTCTGGATTTTTTTGTTGTTATTCTGTCTCTCACTGTTAAAATACACCTACCATTAAAATTATAGACTGATCATTTCTTTGTCAGTGGGCAAACGTACAAAATCAGCAGGGGATCAAATACTTTTTTCCCTCACTATGAGGGGGAAAAAAAGAATCATTAAGATAAATTAAATCTGTTCAGCACAGGCTATTAGAAATGAAGGGCTGCAGTCCTGAAGAATAAAGAGTAAGCTATTTCCACCTGAAGTCCCAATGATTAACTCACATTTGAAATGTATTCAAGTATGTTCTGTAGATTTCATTTTTTTGATGTATTGCACATTGAAGTTATAAGCAATAATGGAGAGAGCAGTGTTATTACTGTTGCAAAAATAACAGCTATTTCTGCTTATGCTTATGTGTTTTATTCTTATTTATGTGTTATATTTCTGTAAAGCAGTGTAGCCCCATTTGAATGTACAATGCTCTTGGACTGGCTTTCCAACCTTGTTTCATGAATAAAACAGAACTGAGACAGACACAATTTTAAATATATTTTTCAGTCACTTTTTCATCTGCCATGCGGTTGAATCACTAATCCGGCTACTGACAGATCTGTGGGTTAATTGATTGTTTATTTGAATGTAACACACCACAGAAAAATTACCAAAATAAAATTTAAGAAAATGAGAAATATATTTTTTACATTTTTAATGTTATGTTATAAAAAAGTTTATGTAATTTGTATTATATCTGTTTGTGTCAATTTTACTGCTATTAACTACTATACCTGATTAAAACAGAATGTCCCCTGTCCTCTTTGGCAATCTATATACACTACATGGCCAAAAGTATGTGGACACCTGCTTGTTGAACATCTCATTCCAAAATCTTGGGCATTAATATGGAGTTGGTCCCCACTTTGCTGCTATAACAGCCTCCACTTTTCTGGGAAGGCTTTCCACTATATGTTGGAACATTGCTGCGTGGATTTGCATATGTTCAGCAATATATATATTTGCATATGCTAGAGCACTAGTGAGGTCGGGCACTGATGTTGGGCAATTAGGCCTGGATCATAGTCAGCATTCCAATTCATCCCAAAGGTGTTCGATGGGTTTGAGGTCAGGCTCTGTGCAGGCCAGTCAAGTTCTTCCACACTAACCTCGACAAACCATTTATGTATGGAACTCGCTTTGTCCCCATTTCATGAAGCTCCTGATGAACTGTTCTTGTGCTGATGTTGCTTCCAGAGGCAGTTTGGTACTCGTTCGTGATTGTTGCAATTGAGGACAGATTATTTTTATGCAGTCCATGCTTCAGCACTCTGTGGTCACGTTCTGTGAGCTTGTGTGGCCGACCACTTTGCGGCTGAGCTGTTGTTGCTCCTAAATGTTTTCACTTCACAACGTCAGCCCTTACAGTTGACCAGGGCAGCTCTAGCAGGGCAGAAATTTTACAAACTATACATGGAAAGGTGGCATCCTATGATGGTGAAGTCAATACGGCCCATTCTACTGCTAATGTTTGCCTATGGAGATCGCATGACTGTGTGCTTGATTTTATACAACTGTCAGCAATGGGTGTGACTGAAATAGTCAAATCTGCTAATTAGAAGGGGTGTATTTTTGCACTTTATATATAACATATCCATACAGACTTCAAATTCATATCATCTGTTTGTAAGTAATGAAAACAACAACAAACATATATTCTTTAATTTACAAAATCTCTAACCCTTTCTTCTTAAATACATAATTTTATCAATTTGTAATACGTCACCTGACTGCGGTCTCTGTAAGAAGTTATTGATTCTTATTGTATATGAGTGTCCTGTGCAATATTGTGCAGCATTTTGATAAGTGAAAAATCATATAATACTGGACAAGTGCAAGGTATTACATGCAGGTAACAAAAATGTCCACTATAATTACACTATGGGAGGAATAGAACTAGATGAAGTAACGCATGAGAAAGACCTATGAGTCTATGTGGACTCCTCACTTTCTCCATCCAAACAATGTGTGGAAGCAATAAAAAAGGCAAACAGGATGTTAGGGTATTTTGTCAAAAGTGTAGAATTTAAAACAAGGGCAGTAATGTTCAGACTGTACAATGCACTAGTTAGAGCTCATCTGGATACTGTGTACAGTTCTGGGCTCCACACTTCATGAAAGATATCGCTGCTCTAGAGGCAGTTCAGAGTAGAGCAACCAGCCTTATTCCAGGTCTGAAGGGAATGTCCTACTGAGAGACTGAGGAACTGAACCTTTTCACCCTGGAACAGAGACTACGTGGGGACTTGACACAATCAGGAACAAACTCGTCAGCAATGTGGTAGATGATGAAAATGTGTGAACATTTAAAAATATACTGCATACGATCCTTGGATCACTTAGTTATTAATGGACACCAAACGAGCACGATGGGTCGAATGGCCTCCTCTCGTTTCTAAACTTTCTTATGTTCTTATGTTCTTATATCATATAAGAGCTGGCTTCACAGACTCAGATAAGCTTTAGCCTTGGACTACCCAATGTTATTTTAGGTAGAGTAGTCCAAGCCAGGTGCTAATCAAGATCATATAACTGTAAGTGTTTTATGTAATTAAAGCAGTTTAGTACAGTGCAGTATTAATTAAGTAATACATACAGTACATAAGCACCTTGTATTGCAATCTTGTTACTTTTAAATGAACCACTTCACAGCTGTTTTTCAGTACTTAGTCAGATTTGCCATGTCCTCCCATTCCTTTGACAGTTAATATAGTTAGAAGCAACTTCAGGAAGGGAACACCCTTGATGCTTTCAGGTCATCATTGTCTTTCACCTCCCTGTAGTTTTTAGTAAAGCATTCCATAATTTATTACTAATTTCCATATGCATAGAGTTTAGAGACAGTCAGTCAGATACAAAGGATTAGTGAAGCTATTAATGACCTCATGGGTCAAACAAAATACCAGACAATGTCTGTATATTACATTAGCAACTAGTGTTAAGTGACAACACACCATCACTTTGACAGTAATTCTAAGGTGGTAAAATGACACTTTTGTAGCCCCACATTAATTGCACCAGACAGGTTGTCAGCTTGACCACGTCATCGGTTCGCAATACACTTCCCAATTAGTTTGGGACATTTCCACATTAACACAGCAAGGTAACTGCTACTGATGTTAATGCTAAATTGCAGGGGAGGTTAATGTGTAGCCAGTGCCATATTTCTCTTTCAGGGATAAGCCATTTAAGGGAAATATTACTATGGCATGCATAAAACCTTGGTCAGCCTGTGCTTTTAATGCCAATCTGAAAATGATTTTAATGTCCTGTAGTAAATAATGGAGTGTGTCTATGTGGGGGGATGAGCGTAGGATCAGAGGAATGCTGAACAATGAAAAAGCAGAGGTCTCATAGCATTGTGGGGGAAAAGGCTTCACCACTTGGAAACTGTCTGTTCCACTGATTCGGCAGCAACAGTGTGGCAGGTTCTATTCCGAGGTTCCTGTTGCTCAAGTTCCAGATGTGTTGTATTAGGTCAATGTCTTTGGATTTACATTTCCCCCAGAGGAGATGTTAGTTGTATTCGGGTGATTGAGCAAGCCAGAAAAGACATCTGCTGATTGTTGGACATATATACAGCTATACAACATTTTAGATACTAATACATTCTGTAGAAGTGGAAAGCATTACATTGTGTCCATTTATTTATTTTTCAGATACGTGTATAATGTGTCTAGTTATCTAGTTGTATTTTATTGGAGCAATACAAATCTCAGCTCCTCTACTGCCTAACCTAGCGGCCAGAGCTCCATGTGTGGCAGGCTCCTGCTGATTCTGTAAATAACACCCAACACATGCTGCATCACAAAGAAGCAGATTCCCCTTAATGGATTGCTGTTTACTTTCTAGACTTATAGTTCTAACCAGTATAACACACACAAGTGACATGAGGGAGTATTGCCCTCCAAATTAAATATTGAACAGCTATGTAACATCACATAATAGCATTCATATATTGTGTCTATAATACTTAATTTACATAACATTGTGTACTCCTATGGTGTCTATCTATTCAAATTAAAATACAGGAGCTTTCGGTTTATTCCACTGCAGGAAGTTGGCACAACAGCTTTCTTTGTTATTGACTAATAATTAATTTGGTTATATATTCAAGGAGATGGTTTAAAAGGAATCTAGTGAAAAGTTGGTATTTGACAACCCCTGGTATAGGACCATCAATCAGATGAGCAGCAAAATGTGGTGACCAATCCTGGACCTTGAGATCCAAAATCCAGGTAATGTTATAGCTTCCTTCAATCAACCAATTTTAAGCTAATGCTAGTTATGCATTTATTAAGCAAGAGAATTGTTCAATTTAGGAAAAGCTACTATTCATGTGTTTGATTTCTAAGTTAAATTGTCTTTATAAACTGATTTAGGGTGACCAAAAGACCTGCTGGATTGGGGTTCTGCAGGACTAGTATTGGACAGCTTTGATTTACCACCGTCACAGGGGGAATTTTTGCTCAGACTCCTGGACTGAGAACTGCAATCTCCAAACTGCTACACTTCTGCCCTTCAGTGACCTCCAGTTAATACGTTTTGTAGCGCCTCAATTAAAATGTACAGATGAGTATTTTGAGTATTTTTATATTTCCCATGAGTAAATGTTTTGACTTGAATTCCCTTATATTCAAGAATTATTTATTTCTACCACCCTGACCCCTGTGACATAATTTACTTAGTTAACAGTGATTAAAATAAATTAAAATCTTTGAATTTCCAACAGAGAAATAATGGGAGATGTTATTTATATATCTATGTTTTTTTGTTTTGTTGTTTTCCCCAAAGACAAGTTTTACAATACAATTAAATCTAGCAGGATTTGGAACATATTCAAAACATTTAAAAAGGGAAATTAAATAAACACAGAGAATTAAGGTCTCCCAAGTATTAGAAGAAGTTGTATCACAAACAGTTATGCTGCCAATTTCTTTTTAAATGCAGATTATTAATTGTCCTCTCTCAATGTTAATAGCACTATAAAATGTAATGTAATTTAATGTAATGCAATCCTGCCGTCTTATTTTAGGTCTCAACAATTTGTACATTTGTCATTGGACTCAGGAATTGATCCTCCACAGTAAGAAACCTGGTAATTTTATTTCATTCACAATAGGGCATAGAACAGCAATTGGAGGCCTATTGCATTACTCCCAATTACATAGAAGATTATTATGTAAAAGTTTACTAGAACGTAGTGATTTTCCTCTCTAGTTATCTGATTACACGTCTAAAGTATGTATGTAGAATATGTATGTAATTACACAGGTTATTACATGTATTACATGTATTCACTTTCTTAATTATACTCAGAAAAGGCTGTAACTTAGATCACCATCACCATCAGCCTATATCGATCCACTGCTGGATGAAGGCCTCCTCAACATGTATCCACTTGCTTCGATTTACACCTTCTCTTTTCCCATGTCACGCCTGCAAAGTTTATGGTTTCATCTTCCCATCTTTTATGCCGTTGTCTTCTTGATATCCATTCAATAGTTTATTTTGTCCATCTTTGATCTGTTCTTTTTACAATATGACCAACCCAGTGCCATTTTAACATTTTCACTCTTTCACATCTTTTGGTTTGTTCTGGGATCCATTCATTTATCTTTTTATCTCTTCTTGTTATTCCAAGCATACATCTCTCCATGCTCCTTTGTGTCATCCGCAGTGTCTGTATCATTTTTGAATTAAATGACCAAGTTTCACAGCTATAAGTGAGCACTGGTAGTATGCATTGATCAAATGCTTTTCTCTTCCGGCGAAATGAAAACCCTACTAAGGTCATCTAAATAATCAAATCTTTAAACCAACTCTCAGTCCATTATATACATCTTCTGATGGTATGTAATACAAATCTGTTATTAAGGACTGTGTATTTATGTTGTCATTGAAAGGGTCAAATATTTGATGTGAACAGTCCCTTCATAAAACATAAATAAAAATGATAGGTTGCGAATGCAACCCCAGTTATCTGAAAAAGGAAGCACTGCCCAAGGGGCCCTACTTTAGTAGGGACCAGTTCGAAAACATCACATTGCCCCCTGCTCACGTCACTCAGAACAGGTCCCTTCTCACTTCCTGTTCGATAAAACGTGACATCAGCGCAGGTTCGTCCTCTTTTGCTGGGAGCCAGGACTCTCGTGTGACCTTGCAACCCTTGGGCAGTGTTTGCTTTTTCAGATAACCGGGGTTGCATACGCAACCTATTGTTATCTTTCAAGTCGGAAGCACTGCCCAAGGGGGAGGGGTTACTGTATAACAAAACCGGTCTCAAGGGAGGTGGCAGCGAGCTGATAAGGGAGCCTTATGATTAAGGCTTAAGGGAGCAACACAACTCCAGACAGTAATCCCAGGGGCCCCATAGGGCCACACCTGGGCCGCCCAGGAGCAAGGACTGCAGTCACGCTCTTACCGGGAACTGTCTAGAATCAGTATATACAAAGAGGGGCTACAGAGGTTAACTCTTACGCTGTTCACTTACAATAGCAAGGCCGGCTGCTCTACTAGTACTTGCACAATATCTGGTGCGGGCAATCAACCAACTTGTGCTGCCTCCGTGTCCATTATCATGGCAGTGGACCTCTGACACAACATAATACACAGCAGGCAAGTCAACAGAGTAGCTGAGCTGAAAACCAACAATATGTATAGCGTGGCGGCAGGAACATTCATGGAGCATCCTACTCAACTGAACAGTACAGAGCGGAGAGCTCTACTTTGCTGACAACCTACAATGTCATGCAAATGAACTATATACACCGGAATAAAGTTCCGGTGTACACAGGAACTAACTCATGTGCCACCCGCAGAACACATTTGACGCCTGCTGATTAGACCAGCTAGCGCAGGACAACATTAGTTCTACTGTGCCACCACCCTGGGTCCTGGCATAAGCCTCCCCTCTCATGCCTACGGTGGGGGCTATTGCCAGATGGTCCCACGTGGCCCTCAGTTTGTCGAGGAGGTCAGGAAGCGGCGGGAGGGCCTGTGTGGGCTGCTGTGAGCGCTGACCTCTCTCGAACCTGGAGCGCGGTGGGGCAGGATCAGAGGGCCAGGGGAGTTGGAGACACTCCACGGCCCTCTGGATCACCGCCCAGAATCCCCGGATCCTGAACCGCAGGAGCAGGAGGGATGTCCTCGCTCAACAGAGGAGGAGGGGTGGGCGAGACCAGCTCCTCCTCCATGAGCTCTACCTCAAGCTCAGAGTCTGTGTGCGGACCCAGAGACAGGCAGTTCTCCTCCCAGGCAGATAGACTCCCCTCAGACTCCAGCGGCGCGGTGTGGTCCGGCGGTGGAGCCTCATGGTGCTTTGCTGTTCAAAGCATGGATGGCCTCATTGTGCTCTCTGTCCGTGGAGCCGGACCTCCGTCGCTGACAGCGTGGCGGGGAGGGGGCTAATGACAACTTAGAAGAGGGGGAGGGAGCCCGTGGGCGTCACTCCGCCACTCTTACCTGTTGTTCACGTGCACGGCCTTAGCGACGTGCACCGCGGGCACGTCAGGTAGGGGAGTTGCGGCTGCCGCAGGAGGGAGCAGCTGCCATGGCAAGTGCGGTCGCGGCAGCAGGTGCAGCAGCAGATGCAGGCAGTTTAAAAGACAATTTAAAAGCAGACGCAGGCAGAGAAACAGGCGAGGGAGGCGCGGCTGTCTCTGAAGCTGCGTGTCTGGAGGAGAAGACAGAGAGACAGAGGTCCAGAGCCACCGAGCCTCTACCGTCAATCGCCAGAGTGGGAGATTGCCAGTGCCCAGACAGACGGGGCAGAGGACCTCACCACTCCAGGCGGGCAAGGTGCGTCAGCCGCAAGCAGCGCAATGTCAGGGGCCGGAGCAGCTCATCGCTGAGCACACATGCGCGTGATCCAGGAAAATGTGCAGCGGGGCCACTGGTCAGTGTTTGCACCAGGGGCCACACATCACTGAAAAACAGTGAATAACTACAAGCAATAATAATAAAGTCTAGTGCACAGACAAGACACAGGGATCTCATGTTCTCGGGTCCAGTGAAATGACAAAAGAGGACGAACCTGTGCTGACGTCATGTTTTATAGAACAGGAAGTGGGAAGGGACCTGTTCTGAGTGACGAGTGCAGGGGCCAATGGCAGCTTTGATAGAGTTATGATTTTGGATCAAGATGGCAAGAGGAAAGGATCTAAGTGACTTTGAAAGAGGGGTAATTATTGGGGTACCATAGGCACTGGTCTATAGAGAAAAAAGTGATATGGGCTGGAATTAAATCAAAACTTTGACCCACCCGCTAATAGAAAACTAAAGAACTGTACTCAATTGCGGCTTCATTTTTAGTAAGAATCCACTTTCTTCTAATCATAAATGTAACCGCTATGATGTACAGGTTTGTAGTTTGCTATTAGCGGGTGGGTCAAAATTTTGATTTAATCTGGCCCATGGTCTGATGAGTCATCCTTCACCATATTCTCGACAAGTGGGTGCATGTGTGGCGAAACCAAGAGAACGGTACAGGTCTGACTGCTTGACCCCTAAATGAGGGGGTCTGGAGGCTCTGTTATGCTGTGGGGGGCATTTTGTTTGGGTTTGGGTTACCTTTGTCCCCAGGGAAGGGTCACTGCAAATCATTACAAAGTTATTCTGAGTGGTCATCTTTATCCTATGGTGAAACATTTCTATCCTGATGGGAGTGGTCTCTTCCAGGATGACAATGCCCCCATCCACAGGGCACGAGGGCTCACTGAATGGTTTGATGAGTATGACAATGATGTGAATCATATGCTATGGCCTTCACAGTCACCAGATCTCAACCCAATTGGACAACTATGTGAGATTTTGGACCGACGTGTTAGACAGTGCTTTCCAGTACCATCATCAAAACACCAAATGACGGAATATCTTTTGGAAGAATGGTGTTCATCCCCAGTAGAGTTCAGAGACTCGTAGAATCTGTGCCAAGAACATTGAAGCTGTTCTGGTGGCTCGTGGTGCCCAACACCTTACTGAGACACTTTATGTTGGTTTTTCCTTTAATTTGTCACCCGTCTGTACATAGTATCATTTTAACTGCTTTCCATATCTGAGGTGCTTCAGTTCAGATCACTATTTATTGTGTTACATATTTAATCAAACATAAATTTTGAAAAGACTTCCTAAGATTAATTTCCTCAGTGTGTGTTTAATGCATAGAGCATAATGCATCTATTCATGTGCATTCGTGTCAAGCACTGATATTAAGGCATTTCCTTTCATTCCAATTAGAGAAGACCATTCAGAAACAATTCTTACAAGAAGATGTACTGAGCAGAGCAAATATGAATGCAAGTAAATATTACAACAGTGACTGTTTTTTTTTTTTCACATCAAATATTTGATCCATTTGAATGACAACATAAATACACAGTCCTTAATGTCAGATTTGCATTAGATAACATCAGAGGATGCAATGGCAATTTGGAATGAGTGTTTGTTCAACGTTTTGATATTTTAGAGCACTATCAGGGTTTACATTTCCTATTTCCCAGGAAGACAATTTAAAAAATCCTTGCTAGCCCTGTTTCAACCCTTCCATCCCAAATCTGGTTACTTGCCAAGGTAAAGGAGGGCCATCTGGATTACTGTGGTTTTAAAATGACAAAGGACAGTGTTATTTCTTGAAAGACAGTTCTGTACTGTTCTGGGTCATTTTAATCACACATCAGTAATTAATTATCATGAACTCAATGTCTTTAAATTGTGGCTCATTGAATTATATCACTGGGTGTTCAATTGTCAGGTCCCAGTACAATTCTAGTGCCTTGATGCAAATGTGATCTTATTTTCAGTTGCAGAAGACTTTTCCACTTTTCATTCCCCTTATAAATGTTGAAATGATTGTGGAAAAAACACTGTACATTTTAAGTAAGAAAAGTTATATAATGGTAAAACACAGAAAAAAATATATTGTAAACCATGATGCAAGACATTGGAGTTCAAGTGCATGCATCGTAAAACTGTTATTTGAGACTTTCAAAGTCATCCAATATATACAGTGAGGGAAAAAAGTATTTGATCCCCTGCCGATTTTGTACGTTTGCCCACTGACAAAGAAATGATCAGTCTATAATTTTAATGGTAGGTGTATTTTAACAGTGAGAGACAGAATAACAACAAAAAAATCCAGAAAAATGCATTTCAAAAAAGTTATAAATTGATTTGCATGTTAATGAGGGAAATAAGTATTTGACCCCTTTGACTTAGTACTTGGTGGCAAAACCCTTGTTGGCAATCATAGAGGTCAGACGTTTCTTTTAGTTGGCCACCAGGTTTGCACACATCTCAGGAGGGATTTTGTCCCACTCCTTTTTGCAGATCCTCTCCAAGTCATTAAGGTTTCGAGGCTGACATTTGGCAACTCGAACCTTCAGCTCCCTCCACAAATATTCTATGGGATTAAGGTCTGGAGACTGGCTAGGCCACTCCAGGACCTTAATGTGCTTCTTCTTGAGCCACTCCTGTGTTGCCTTGGCTGTGTGTTTTGGGTCATTGTCATGCTGGAATACCCATCCATGACCCATTTTCAATGCCCTGGCTGAGGGAAGGAGGTTCTCACCCAAGATTTGATGGTACATGGCCCCGTCCATCGTCCCTTTGATGCGGTGCAGTTGTCCTCTCCCCTTAGCAGAAAATCACCCCCAAAGCATAATGTTTCCACCTCCATGTTTGACGGTGGGGATGGTGTTCTTGGGGTCATTCCTCCTTCTCCAATCACGGCAGGTAGAGTTGATGCCAAAAAGCTCGATTTTGGTCTCATCTGACCACAACACTTTCACCCAGTTCTCTGAATCATTCAGATGTTCATTGGCAAACTTCAGACAGGCCTGTACATGTGCTTTCTTGAGCTGGGGGGCCTTGCAGGCGCTGCAGGATTTCAGTCCTTCACGGCGTAGTGTGTTATCAATTGTTTTCTTGGTGACTATGGTTCCAGCTGCCTTGAGATCATTAACAAGATCCTCCCGTGTAGTTCTGGGCTGATTCCTCACCGTTCTCATGATCATTGAAACTCCACGAGGTGAGATCTTGCATGGAGGGAGACTGACAGTTATTTTGTGTTTCTTCCATTTGCGAATAATCGCACCAACTGTTGTCACCTTCTCACCAAGCTGCTTGGCGATGGTCTTGTAGCCCATTCCAGCCTTGTGTAGGTCTACAATCTTGTCCCTGACATCCTTGGACAGCTCTTTGGTCTTGGCCATGGTGGAGAGTTTGGAATCTGATTGATTGATTGCTTCTGTGGACAGGTGTCACAGAGTAGCTGAGCATTGTGCTCCTAATCTCAGCTTGTTACCTGTATAAAAGACACCTGGGAGCCAGAAATCTTGCTGATTGATAGGGGATCAAATACTTATTTCCCTCATTAACATGCAAATCAATTTATAACTTTTTTGAAATGCATTTTTCTGGATTTTTTTGTTGTTATTCTGTCTCTCACTGTTAAAATATACCTACCATTAAAATTATAGACTGATCATTTCTTTGTCAGTGGGCAAACGTACAAAATCAGCAGGGGATCAAATACTTTTTTCCCTCACTATATATATATATATATATATATATATATATTTTTTTTTTTTTTTTTTTTTCTTTTTTCTTACAGATACAAACAGGTGACATATATGTAAATTCATCAATTCACAGAACAGGAAAAATATCCATAGTTGAAGGAGTTAACAGATTAATTTAACAAACAGGAAAGCTTTCTGTCTTGTCCCATTGACTGCTAGAAACTGTTGAAAAATATGGATTTTTTTCCAAGAAACAGCCTCTTGAAGATTCAGTAGAAGCATTCCCTGCCCTCGATTGAATGCTATTTGCATACATACATATTCATTGATATCTATCTTCAGTCATGATATCAAATAAATCTTCTTTTAGACAGTGAAAAAGAGCCTTCATATTCACCCTGTCCATTTCAACAGCAAAAGGACAGCAATCACAATACCCTGGTCACAGTCATTATTTCCAGGAGCCTCTCTCTGAGACAAGGGGACATGTAGAAACACATTACAGAAATACAATGATTTATTGTATATTTTTGCACTGAGGAATAGGACAAGTGATATTTCATAAATAGTACTTAGATTATTATAAAATGGAATCTAATGAGTATTTTTCCTTTGTGTAAATTCATCCATAATCCTTATTTATATGTAAATGATTGGATTGCAAACTGTAATCTGTTTGCTCAAAATAATGTCTGCATCCTCCCTTCCATCCTTTTTTCTTATTCTAATCTTTCTATTTATTGATGACTTTCATGGTGAACACAAGCACCGTTGGTGACAGTTTGTATTCAAACATAAATAAGTAATGTAAGTCATGGTTGGACCTAATTTATTTCAATAGTCTCTGGAAATATGTAAAAGGTTAAATAATGTCCTCTACAGCACACCAATTGTGAATTCAGCAGCAGAATCCTGTTAATTAATGTGGAAAAAATATTACTAGACTGTAAGTTGTTCTGATTTTATGCTGTTGGTGAGGGCCGGCCCGGAATACAGGCGGACTAGGAGGTAGCCTAGGGCCCCAGAATATCAAAAGGCCTCTAAAATATGGCATAAATAATATTTTTTTACAAAAAAAAGTTTTGACCAAGGGCATTTGTGCTGCACACAATATGCTGACTAGTATAGCGCCTAAGAACTTGCTCTAGTGGGGGAGGGGGCAGGTCACAGTGGTGCTGCTGCTGTGAGAGCGTTATGAGGTGGAGGGAGAGATGGCATCTAATAAAAGAGCATACCCATCGTGTGCAAGAGGAAGAGGAGAAAAGAGGACGGGGACAAGAAGGCCCAAGGTAGAGGTATGTAACAGACATTATTCAATATTTATTTCACCTCACCTGACAAGTGATGCTTGTGTGTGACATCAATCCATGCAACATGGTAGCTAGCTATTAGTGAACTAATCTGAATCAATAGTTAGCTTTTTTATTTATTATGCAATACATGTTCTGTGATGTGAACTATTTAAATCTTTGAGGATTCAGAGACCGAGCGACAATGTCTGGAAGAGGCAAGGGTATTCAAACAGTACTTAAAGAAAAGAGGGAAATTATTTATAGGCCGCTAACTCATATATTCCAAATGACACTTAGAAAAGGGGATGTGCCAATTTACTGGAAGACAGCAAATGTCATACCAATCCACAAGAAAGAGGACAAAACTGAGACAGGAAATTACAGACCGATCAGTCTCACCTGCATTACTTGATTAGATGATTGATAAATTATTAGACAGAAAATAGAGGAGCATCTAAATGAAAACCATATTCTTGGAGATAGTCAACATGGGTTTAGACGAGGCAGATCATGTCTTACTAATTTATTATAATTTTTTGAACATGCAACTGCAGCTGTAGATCATGTGAAGGCATATGATATGATATACTTGATAAGGTTCCACACCAAAGACTGATCCTCAAATTGGAAGCTGTAGGCATTCAGGGTAATGTAAGTAGATGGATTATGAACTGGTTGATGTATAGGAAACAGAGGGTGTTGATTAGAGGAGTTGCTTCTAACTGGACTGAGGTTGTTAGTGGAGTTCCACAGGGATCAGTACTAGGGCCTTTGCTTTTTCTAATCTATATTAATGATCTGGACTCTGGGATAGTTAGCAAACTTGTCAAATTTGAAGATGATACTAAAATAGGTGGCTCAGCAGACACAATCTCGGCAGCACAGGTTATTCAAATGGACTTAGATAATATTCAATATACACAAATGGAAATTGGGCTTCAAGGCATTCAAGATGGAAAACAGGAGACACTTCTTCACACAGAGAGTCATCACAATCTGGAACAAACTCCCCAGCGATGTGGTTGAAGCTGAAAATTTGTGAACATTTAAAAACAGACTGGATAGGATACTTGGATTACTCAGATATTAATGGACACCAAACGAGCCTGATGGGTCGAATGGCCTTCTCTCGTTTGTAAACTTTCTTATGTTCTTATATCATATAAGACCTACTGAGGAAGCGCCTCCCTTTTCTCCCATTCGGCATGAAAAAAACACGACGGATAAAAACTACAGGAACTACCCTTTCGAATAATGACTACAAGAATGCATACCGGACTGGAACATCTGCTAAGAGTTTTAATCAGGAAACCTAATAGTGGGCCGAATACAGAAGACAGGAAATGCAGTCAGCATCCTAAACCTGGGACAGGATTTTATATTTTGTGTGGCACAGCCTTTGTCAATGCTTAATTCTCAACCTCTATTACATACCACTCAACATTGGTTGCATATATTTTTTTACAAAAATCAGACAGGAATTTTGAAATGCATTAAATGCTCCTCTCAAATCAGCAATTTGATGCTGCAAATAATATCTAGTATCTAATGGTATCACATGCAAACAAAACACTTCACAGTTGAAAAAATAATAAATACAACCTGCTGTGAGTACAACATGTATTTAAAAAAAAAACATATCAACAATAAAAAGTTATTACAGATTATACAACATGTTGTGTGTTAATTGCCATGTTGATAATTGGGAAATTCTTCAATTCTGGCCCTTATACTAGATTATACAGGGAAGGTTCTTGAAGCATAACAGGAACAAACAATATGGAAATCAGGATAGCAACTGCATTGTGGTGTCTCTGATTAGCACATAATTAATTGTGTAAAAATGCAATCTAAGGTTTAATAAAAAAATAAAACAAATACAAATATTCAGTTGTTAATACTTAATTGCCTGATAATAACATCCATAAATAGATGTAAAATGTTACATTAGCAGTGTTGCAAACTAATTTACCTTAGTCTTTTTAATTACAATGGAGAAAATTTGTAATTTAAAATTATCACTGTCTGTGGCGGCTGCAGGAGTTCTTGTTGCCCAATTGTTTAAAGGCAATAATGGATTTATTTCCATTATTTTAGATCAGTGGTTATCTGAAATGCTTCAAAGATGAATGTTTTTTTCCCTAAGGAGCCACAATCTGTAGGAAACTATATACATGCACACATACAATGAGATTGTTTCTGTTATCAGTCGAACTGTACATTTTTGAATTGAGACTATATATAGGCATCCTCCTTGCTGAATGAAATTGTGTGCAGTAACGATTGGACTTAACTTTGTTTATTCCTTTCAAGTTGTTGAAAACCTCAATCGAATAACCCTTTATCTGTTGCCTCCAGAGTTTCATTTGTTGTGTTGCTTTGTTTACAATATTTCATCATAACAAACTTCTTTCAGCTCAGGAGAAAGTGTGCTTGCCCTTTTCTGAACCTTCTCTTAGGCAACGATGTCATTGTATTGATGTGAAGCCTGATGATGTAACTAGGGATTTTTTGCCATCTCTGGGGTTGAATTTTCAATGTACACACAAGCCTTTCCTTAGTTGCTTCTCTGAAATACTGAGATGAGGACACCGATGAATCCACTACAAAGCTCACTTTTCCCTACAGATAGCAAATAATTTCTGTTTCAGACTGTGATCATATCACTGATGTGATGAAGCAAAACCTTTAATACATTAGTAGTAAATTACATTTAGAATGCATCTGTCTTGTTTCTTGGATTTTTATAACTGTGCCAAGTGTTCACAGTTACACCTAATGACACATCAATTTTTTAATACTTAAAAATGTACTGCTACATAAATGAGGAAACTCTGATGGACCTGACCTAGAACCCACTGGCACACCACTTCTGTAGAACCCGTCTCGGAAATAAGTGGAGAAGTCGTCGAAATAAAGCAAACAGAACTTTAATCAAGCGGCTCGGAAGCCCCACGTCAGGAAAATTCCTACAGTGAGGACTTAATGTTTACAAACATGAGTGAAGCTTTACAGAAAAATGATGTAGAATCTTGTGGCCGTTCATCCAATCAAAGGCATCAAAAGATGCAAGCCCTGGAAAGTTTGTAGGCTGCCCTTCCCAAGGGAGGAGGCCATCATAGATGCAGATGTCTGGTCCTGTTACAGCATACAAATGGTATGATCTTGTGGTTTTCTTAACAACGAGGTAACATCTTTGGCTTTGAGAGGAGAAACAGGAAATCCACACACAGACAAACCCATGGGTGATATATTCTGACCATTTCCCTTATCATAGATTAAACAAAAGTGGAAGCAGAGAGAATAATTTAAATAGGATGTATCTTTAACAACCACCTTGTTGGTTTTGCTAGGCTAGATAAAGCTAATTAGCTGAGTCTGTATACAAACAATTTCTAATGCTAACATCAATATAAAACATATACAGAGTCTTCAACTTCTAACACATCTTCAGAAAAACTCCAGTTGTCTGTACTATTCCTGTTCCAAATCTTTTGATATCTTATAAGCAATATTTTAATTCAAATTGAATTACAAACAATAGAATGAGGACTACAAACGCCTTCTACAACAGATTTGGTAAAATGACTTATTCATAGTCCATTAAAGACACAGCTGAATAAGACACCCTACTTTCTAGCATTCATTCACAAAAATCTCTATCCAACAATTATTCCTTCATGCTCAGAGAAGTCACATAGCCCTCTGGCCAATGTCAAGTTAGTTTTTCATTTCCTGCCTTGTAAGGAGCAGTGTTATGGAAGAAAAAGCTAGCATCCCAGGGGACACAGTGGCAACTCTAACACACCGTACACTTAATCTGTCCTTAAAGAGAGTGTTTAAAAATATATTGTTCAAAAGAGGGAACTCGATTAGAAGTTTCGGTGCATTAGATATCCTGACGAGCTTCACTGCAGAACACAGGTAGAAAAAACACATCTCTTTTGTAACAAATAATCAAAAAAGATCAGCAAGGACATGGACTTAATCAAAATATATCATTTGGAAGTTAATTTGTTAAAAGTTAAATGTTTAAATGAAATTTACAATGAATTCTGAAAATGTAGATGTAGTGAGTTGAGAGTTAAAAATCAACAAACCATAATCAGTTAACTTTTATGTACACATAAAGCTTTCTCAATATATTGCTTCAGAGCTTTGGTGTTTGATTAATATTTATGTATGTATTCATTATTACTATTATTATTATTATTATTATTATTATTAGTAGTAGTAGTAGTAGTAGTAGTAGTAGTAGTAGTAGTAGTAGTTGTAATTACTCGGGTCACAGGAGCCGAGGAGGGGACTGGAGGACTCAGGTGCGGGCAAAAGGCAGGTTGAAAACAGGCGTGGGTCAGATTCTGGTGAACAGGGCAATGTAGGCAAAACAAGAGAGTGTGATCGAAGTATTAGGCGTAAGGTTGATTGATCGGGCAGACACAATAACAAAGAGAATCTGGAAAGCATGGTCTCAAAAAGAAGCAAGGGTCAATAAACACTATAGGTAAACACTAGACAGTAAACTGGCTTCGAAATGTTTCAGACTGCAGCCAAGACTTCGCGATAAGGGTGTGGCAGGTTAGGGTTAAAACAGACAGAGTTGATGAGCAGGGAAACAGGAGACAGGTGAAAGTAATTATTCAATAATGGGAACAAAGGCAAGGAGAACAGAAGAGGAAACTGCAGCGGCATCTAGCGGTGGATGTGGGGATGATACTTGTGGACATGACAGTAGTAGTAGTAGTATATTCTGTTTGGTTATATTTTTCTTTCAGAACAGCTCTTTTCCAGTCTAGGAATCACAAAGTTTGCATTTGACAGATCTCAAACTGTGTGTATTAATTGTCCATTTTGTAAGAATGGAGAAATAATGTGACAGTCATCCTGTTACCCATTTGTAAAGCAGAGCAAACCAATAATATTCATGACCTAATTCAAGAACCATAACATTTACAGGGTGAACAGAGATACATTCTTTGCACACAATTTAACACATATCTGCAAATGCAATTGTAGAATATAGTGTCTGAAGATTGTGCTAGTTAAATAGAGTGTAACTTAATTTTTAAATCAATAAACAACAATAGTTAGTGTCTACACAGCCATTATATATATTTTTTTTTCAGCTCAGCCCTGAAATCGTCTATCACCAGAAAATCAATTAACTTTTTATTGATCTATATAGTATGGAACATATAAATAGTCTGTTTTCTGTTTAACAAACTATTTTAAAAGCAACCCAGAATTGAAAATGGTGTATAATTGAAATAATTCATAAAAATACAGTAGATTGTCAAAGTAACCTCTGCAAAGTTTCCACATTTTGTTGCCGTCTGAGTTTACACTCATAAAACACTTAAAAAAAATGATATTATGTAAATACTTTAGATTTTAAAGAAAATTTGAAGATTCTCAATTTCATCCATATTCAATCTCTTTGCTACAGCAACCCTAATTCAGTTCAGGTGCAACAGATTAGGTTGCAAGGATACAAAATTAGTGTTATGGTCTCTGTCTCTGCATAATCAAAGTGGTTTAACTTGATTTCAGAGTAATTTAATCTGTTTCTGTAAGTTACATCAGTTGAATATTGAATTTGAAGCCACAACTTACATAATGATATGAGAAACCCATCATGAAGACCAAGTGTTACATACAGTGATGGCTTATTTACTATACTTATGTTGTTTTTGATATCTTTTTATTATTCACTGCTTTATTCTAAATGTATGCTTTTTTGCACGTATGTATTTTTTTTAAATACCTTATTCACGTTCACTATTGAGTTTTTCACTAGTTGATAATTGCTTTATTTTTGTATTACTTCATTACTTTCACATGTTTTGTTCACTCACAACAAGCTAATCCTGTCAGCCCTTGGGACAACCTGCACACTTAATCCCACTCTCTTCAACAGCGCCCCGACCCACGCAGGGAGATAAAAACAGGGTCCCCCCGTTGCAAAAGAGACCTGTTTGGAGAGGAGGCAGCGAGAGACTGAGCTAGAGCCACAACAGTATGGGAGGTGAAGGCGATGGCTCTCCCTGGGCAGGAGAGGGGCCGGGGGGGAATACTTGGCTTGGCGTAGGAGGGGGAGAGTTACTGGCCTTCCTCCCTGGGGGCCGGATGAGCAGGTGAGGAGAAGATGGGTGCATGTCCTGACCGCTGCGTGTGCCTGTGGCAGCATGGTGGAAGATGGGCAGCCCCACGGGTTCAAGTTTCCCTGACCGCTCACTCAAGGGGGGGGGGGGCCCGTGGATGGGAGTGAAGGGCCTTGTACCCGGGAGCTACATGCCCCTGTCCTCTGTACCCTGGTACCCCAGCAGAGAGAGCGCACCAGTGGACAGAGAGAGAGAGCACCAGCCGACAGATGTAGGCGGAGAGAGCTCCAGACCCCTGCCGCACACAGCAAGGTGGAAGAGTCAGACTAGTCACACACAGCACATCAGGGACTAAACTGATCTTTTAGAGCTGAACTTCGAAGTGATTTATTTGTGCTATGTGTTTATTTTGCAGACATTCCAGTGATGCTCCTTCACACTGCTATAAGGGAAATGCTTATCTAGTTTTAGTTTGGGATATTCGTTTTTATAGTTAGTCTTAATAAAGATATTTTTAAATAGGTTTTAGCATAGTTATTTAAACATTGCATTCCCTTTTATAAGAATGATGTGTTGCCCGTAACTTTGTTTCTTATTGATTATAATAAATCATTGTTGCATTTATCTTTACCTGGTGTCCTGTTGGTGTGCCGAGATCCAAATGTCCTGTGCTGGGTGTGATGTCCACAAGGACCAAAGGAAAGGATCCAAGTGCAGGCTAGAAGTAGAAGCAGATAATCCGATAATTGCAAAACGAGAGAGAGTAAACAGGAACAGTCCAAGGTCATTCGATCAGATGAACAGACTAGTAGGGAGATCCAAAAGGGTTAAACGAGAGAGGGTAGCAAGAGGTCAAATAACACGGAAAAGCAAACACGAAACAAGGCTCAGAAATGATTCAGGAAAGAATGCAAGACTTCGCAATGAATCTATGAAACAGAGGGGTTTAAGTAGTTTGAACGAGGTGAATGAAAGATTGACCAATGATAGGAGAGGAGGACAGAACAGGTGCACCTGGCAGGAAAGAATGTGGAAAGACTGGTTTGACTGGACAAAGGAAAGGAGAAGCACTAGACTAGTATTCGGGAGAGGGAGACCTCTGGTGGTGAACTAAGGTGGAAACAGGGGAGACCGTGACACTGGGGATGGTGTAGATTTGATTTCTCTGACTCAGGGTTAAAATCAGAGGCATAGTCTTTATTAGGGTGTTCCTCAGCCAGTACACCCGTGGCATGGGACATGTGCACCTTATTTAAAAAGTCAGGGAAAAAAGGTGACAGAGAAGCACAGATCAGGTGATGTTCTTTGTCTAGGATGGGAGTCAGGGTGCATACATCAACAATATCCCAATTCTTACACAAAGCTGGCCTGTATGGGTGAGAGGCAAGGAAGCAGTAATGACTAAATTCATAGCATTACATCTTGTACAATCCCAAGACATCACATCACCCAGTAAACACTACCCCAGCTGTAAAGCATGGTGGTGGCAGCATCATGTTATGGGGATGTTTCTCATCAGAGGGGACTGGGTAGCTTGTCAGGATTGAGGTGAACATGGATGGTGCAAAATCAATACTGGGTTGAAAAAAATCACATTTCAGCAGGACAATAATCTGAAGAACAAGACCACAGCCACAATTGAATGGTTTAAAATTAAGAGAGTGAATGTCCTTGAGTGGCCCAGAAAAATTCCAAACTTGACTGAAATTAATTTATGGCGAGACTTGAAGATTGCAGTTCATCAACAATCCCCAAAAAACTTATCAGAACTAGAGCAATTTTGCCAGAAAGAATGAGCAAACATTACACCATCCCACTGTGTACAGCTGGTAGAAAGCTATCCAAAAAGACTCAGAGCAATAATTGCTGCCAAAGGTGATTCTAACAAGTACTGACTTTGGGGGCTGAATGCTTAAAATTCAATTTATATATTTTCTTTGCAGGTTCTGGTGACATAAAACATCCTTAACATATATTAAAGTTTGACCATTAGAGTTTTATTAAAAATGGTTTACATTTACATTTGTAATTCATCAAAATGTGAAATGTGTGATAAGGAGCGAATACACTATAATGTAGACACTATAAATATCTACATATGTTCACATTACTTTAATATTTACAACTTATTTACTAGGCACTAATAATACCCTTTTTCTACAACCTTTCAGATTAGATCATTTTCAATTATGTGTTTCAGCAAATACTTTTGATCCAGAATCAGTTGCAAAGTAATCTCTTAAACCTCATTTGGGTCATTCAATTGACTATAAATAACATGTTGATATAAAGTGTGTAAATTAAAAAACTGTTCTGTTGCTCTTAAAAATCATTTTGCAATACGTTTCTTATCTTGCTGCTGTTGAAAACCACACTGCTATTGTCAGATAACACTCTACGATTAAATAAATGAGGAATGTTGGTGTAGACACATATCGCTGACACATGGCCTGTGTCCAATCCACTCTTTTTTCCATTGCAGAATAATAGATACAGATACCTGTCTTGCACTTGAATGAAAGGTAGAATGAATAACAGATGTCTCTATTTGTGTTTTGAAAACATGCAGCATAATAGTAATACAATGAAGTCTAATCTTTTCCCCAAAAGAGATTTTGACTGTTTAGTCATGCACTATTTTTAGACTCAAGAAAGATTAGTCTTTCCCCTTAAGTCTATACAATCCCACATATCAATTTATTCACCAGAACACCTATCTTTATTTTTCAGTAGTGACTGTGGATTTTTCACCTGCTTCACCTTCATTTTCCCATTAAAACTTTCTCAGGTTCGGCAGTTATTTCTTCCTTCATGTATCTATTTGCAGACCAGTCATTGAAAATACATTAATTAAATGTATGAATTTCAACCACAGTATCTGACGTCAATGTTTAGGGGCATTTTTTCCCCCTTTTCATATATTAGAAATAAAATATAAATGTTCTGCCTTTTTCTGATATCCCCTGAGTCTATAAGCCTATATTAATGAACTGAAGAGAATCATAACCATCTTCTACTGGTAACAAATACAAATAAATACATTTTAAAATCCCTCAAAGTAGTTACAATTTTGGGCCAGTTTGATCCCAGCTCATGTCATTTGCCAATTGTGACCTGGAGTGCTCAGTGGTGGCGTACAATTGGACAGCACCGCCCGCACAATTTTAAGATTTTTCACCTACCTGAAACTCCCATTCAGCTTACAGAACAGGTAGATTTTCTAACACTGGTACATTAGCCTTCTGGGTGTGCCATTGTTTTAATGAACAGGAGTTTTTGTTGTTGTTGTTGGTATTCTTTTTAATTTTATTTGTATTATGCCTACACAGAACTGCATTAGTGTCATACTGTTTTTTCCATTGGAAATACTTAAATATACATGTATTTTTAAATCACCTATTATGAATTCCCTGAAAATATTACTCAACTTTGGAATCAAAAGAAGTTATATATCAAAAGCATAATCAAGGAAAATGATTAAGGGCTAGACCAAATCAAAATTTGGGCCCACCCACAAATCACCAATTACTAATTTGTACCCTATCATGCTTTGATGTATAAATAGTAAAATGTGGCTTCTAACAATACATTAAACCATGATAGGGTACAGATTTGCACTTTGCGATATTCAGACAGGTCAAAGTCTAGCCCTAAGAAAGAATAGTAACTCTGATGGAAAACACAGCAAGTCATTTAGCATGACAAAGGGAAACCAAAAGATGCACTTGCAAATGTGGCCTTCTGCTTTTGCTGCTTAACTTTTAGTGTCATCTGCATGCCTCAAGCCTAAGAAGGACTTTTCTGCTCATGTGTTTTGTTCTGACAGCACTACTCTCGGAGTGCACTACAGTTGTGCTGAGGGTGATCCACATTTACTACTCTCATTGAAACCACTTCTGCCAAGGTTAAGGCTTCTCGAAAGGTTTAAGGATGAAAGCATGTCACTCTCATTGGCATTTCAAAACACTGTCAGTACGTTCTGACGAAGAGGAGGGATTCAGAGTATAAGCAGTAAGCTGCTGTGAGAGTTTTACACAGCTAGATGCATTGCAGTCAGCTTTTGAGGAAAAATCACCTGCACATCTTATGATGGGAGAGGCAAGGTAATCTTACAGAATCTTATACAATTGTTTGAACTTGAAAGTTAGGATTTGGGTCCTAGAAAGCTTCCTACATAAAATATTAAGATAACAACTTGTCACTCCCAGGAGAAGGTAAAACAAAGTGTTAGTTAGAGTGACTCAGATTTGCAAGATGTCTAATTTATTCAAATAGAACTGAAAATAAAGGAAAAAGACAGATTGCTTGACTGAAACGTGCCTCATGCCGTATTTGAAATCCCAGTGTGAAGGTGTTAGGATTTGAAATGACTTAGCTGATGTTAATAGGTCTTTAGTCAAGCTGCTCATGCTGACCCTAGGGAATATGTTCAACAAGATAAAATATGTAACACAATTCGTTATTTTGTGAATACATTAATAAATAAATAATAGCCCACATATCAAGAGTGCATTTCTTCCACTTTATTACATCCTTATTATTTTATTTTCTTCTAAAACAGGTTATGGAAAATTAGTAAGAGAACTTGATTTATTTGTATTAACATTTAGACACATTGCATGTGGGTTTTGGAGCAATCTATGGTTCACATCGTACACCTGTTCATGATCCTAATTACATGTTCAATTATGAGTAAGAACTATTCTCTATCTCCTTGACTTTGATCATTATGCTTCATAGACTCCATTTAGGAAAGCCCAGCACAGGTTTATAGTTCTGGAACACATAAGTAGACAGAGAGACATTTTGCTCTCATATGGTGATACAGGGAAAAGTCGTACCATTGTAATTGCTATGGATTCAAAGGCACTTCAGCGTCAAAGAGATTACTCCATTGTATAAAGTTCAGTTAATTTAGCTTTATTTTATCGTCACCTGGAGACACAAGATACTGAATTGTATGGAAAGAGTTCTGTGATTAGCTCTTATAAAGTTTAATTGCATTCCATAAAACTTGTCTTTTTAGTTTTAATCAGTCCAGTGACCTTATTTCTTACACTTTTTTAATGCAGACATAATGTACTGGAAGTACTTTTTATTGTATTTAATAAGGTTACTGCTTGAATGACACTTTAAAATAAGCGCAAGAGGATCGTAAAGCTTCAGTAATCTTTTGGATTCCTTTTGAATGTATGAATTGCTGCTGTTAAATAAGAAATAGTAAAACATCAATGTTGTTTTTTTTTATGTGGAATTGCAAATCTGATAAAGAAAATCTACGAACATTAGACAATAATTACATTTTATTATTTCCATATATTCACAGATCTTTACCAGTAGCTCATAAATGCATCTCATAAACCATACCTTAAATACATTTAAAATAGAATACAAAATAACATATAATCCTTTTTTGTTCCTTGAGTGTCTATTCTGTATTGCCAGTGTGGAGCAATGGGTGTTTGCCTACAGTGTGTTTGTGTTCCAGAGTGCTCTTGGATCCCAGCTTCATGAGGCCATAAAAGCAGGAGTAGAGCAGCTGGTGCACTTCATATCATGTGGCTATGATTACATGTAGGAATGGATTGAGAGTAACCAGCGTTACTCTATAAATGTTGGATAAATGATAAGGAACATGATAGCTGTGAAATAGGATACATTCATTCCGACATTTCATTAAATATTTTACATACATAGTAGTATAAAGACACATATTAGTGTAAGATATTGGTATGATACCTTAACGTTGGTTTCTATTAGGTCTTGAATTAACATTTGAATAGCTAATAATGCATTTGTTGTGCAAATGCAAAACTCATTTATATTTTTAAAACAACTATTTCACACATTTATCAAGAGCCTATCCAGGTTTACAATCATGTGATTCACAATTAGAGTTAGGTGTGACTATGACTATGATTGAGTTACCTGTACAGTTTTAACACAAAGATATTGCTCTAGGCTGTGTCAACCAGGAAGGCTAACATGCTATCAAAGATCTTTCAGGTGACTATTAGTTTGCCCTAAAAAAATGATTTGACATGTTCTCTTGTCATTCCACTACACCCCAGTTCAGGTTTATGAGAATCACGTTTGGATTACAAGGATTCTTAACTGACTCGCTTAGTGATCTGAGTTCCCCTGATATACCCTTATGCAAGTGAGTCCAATACATGAAAACACAATACATTCAGAACAAGAATAGGAATGAATGAAATAATTGATCAATCGATCAGTTAATCAATTCATCATTATTTTGTTTAATTTAGGCAGCACTTTTTTTAATGAATGCATTAATTATTTTTATCCATTCATTCAATAACAATATGGCAAAGACTTTCTGTTGAAAATGAATCCATGTTATAGTTTAAATCAAATGTATCTCAATTTAAGACTAACACCTATCTACACTTTCTCTGTAGCTGAGAGACAGGTCTAGTCCCCATTTATAGGTCATTTTAAAAGTAGAACTGCTTTGGTTGAGCAGCAGAACTACACGTCACATAAAACAAATCAGGACCTCAGGGCTTTCTTGAAAACTGTATTTATTTGTTAAAATGAAGCAGATTTTCAATAGAGAGCATTCAGACATTCCACACTACTATATATATATATATATATATATATATATATATATATATACTTAAAGGTTAGGTTTATTTCCATATATACTGTCAGAAAGCTACCAAAATTAAAGATTCAGTCTGAAAGAACATCCAGACTGTTGGGCCACATAACCAGTTACAGTTGCTCACATAACAAATTGTTCATTAGGGAATGGGCTTAGCCAAAAGTTCTGGACAATACTGGAAGTGCCTTGAAAAATATATTCCTTTAAGCAGTAGACAGCAAGAGAGGTGTGTCTGGGGAAAGTCTTGATTGAATATGTTTTGGCTATAGCATGAAGGTGCAGAATTTTTTGTTGCAGAAATATGGCTTTATCATTTGAATTTGATCCATTGTTTTGTATATGTAATTATTCTATTATAGTTATAAGTATCATTACAAATACGTATTGCTTTATACTTTAGAGTTTAGTAATGGAGGAACATTACTGATTACTAGGGTATAGTGGTGAGCAATGTTCTGGAATGATGCTTGATCTGTATGTGACTTTTTATGTTCTCCTTTCCTGAGGTGGCTGGTTGTTATATCACAGTCTGGAGGACATATTTTTTTAGATGTTTTCTTAAACTTTTCAGTGCTGGTTCTATACCTAAAGTATTGCTGTAGCAGTAAGTAAAATTAACATCCAAAATGTGGGTGGGTTTACTAAAGTGACATTTACAGCAGTTTATAAACAGTCTACACAGTATTAATACATGATTAATAACACGTAGTTACTCAACGTTATTACTTTAACCTTAATATAGTATGCCTGTAAGGAAGAAAACCTCAGCTTTGTTGTCTGATGACTGTAACATTCTAGTGGATTAAAAATATTTAAGAAGTTTACTTTTGAGTGCTTTCACTTTTTGCTTTTCCAGAATATAATTAATTTATGACGCTTTTACAATTATAATTTGGGCAAAAAAAGGGTAAGTAATTGATGATTTCATATTTAACATGTTTAACATGTTTTTCAGGAGTGTAGAACAATGCAGTTGTTTCTCTCAAGTTTCCAGACTTAAGTTGCCAGTTTATCATTTTCAGATTAATGTATAACATTTTCCTTATAATTTACAATTCTTGTAAATTTGATTTTGTATAAGGTAGTTTTATGGGCCACTCAGAATGCATTACTTGCAGTATGCTTTTAACTTGGTGTCTTATGGTGTAAAAAACACATATAAACTGTAAATGCTTGTTGGCATAGGAAGGCTATGCATGGATCAATAGAGACAAGCACATTACATGTCTTGAACTCATGAAGACTCTTGCAGAACCATCCATTTTTTGTTTTGTTTCATTTCACCTGAGAAACATCATCTCAACACCATGCTAGGAAGCTGACACAATCCACTTTTATTTTTTCATTTGAGAAGGCTAAGATAGAAATTCAGTCAGCCTTGCAGATACTGCACCATACTCTAAACTGTACTGTCATTTATTTCTGATGACTGTCATTCCTGTCAGTTGTCATCCACTGGACACAACATCCAGTGGTCTGGAAAAAGGCCCTTGCCGGGTGTTTTCCATAAATACCTGCAGGACATTGCAACTGTGCGAGAAGGAGTTTATTCCAATTGTCATTCATTTCTTGTTTTCCACAATAGAACAGCTATACACAGAGACATATGCAAGCAATGACAATGAGGCTCCTGTTTCTGTTTCAGTTTCAACACCTGCCACTTCTGAACAACCTGAGGCATTGAGGAGTCAAGCATTGGATTTGATTGTGATCTTATATGTTTGCTGCTTCCTCCTTCAGAAGCAGGTTTCTGAACTTAGAGTGATTGTAGCTCCCATGTAGCCTCTTTCAATTATAGATCAGCTCTCTCCAGGTCATGATTCCCAGAGAGTGGAAAAAGGGGTCTGAGCTTTTGACACTGTTAATATGTTTGTTTGTTTTCTTGAAACTACTAGGGTTGATGTCTGTATTGCTACATCTCAATCTGCACTGGTACTGGAAGAATAGCAATGCATATTTAACATATCAATATCCCAAGTAATGGTTTTGTTGTATGATGGCTTAGTATTTAAGTGATCACACTAATAGTGTAATAACACTAATAGCTCCGTCCCCCCCAATCATGTATCATCTTATCTTAACTTTTGTAATACAGAGATACATACTGCAATTGTGCAAAATTCCTCTGTGCAGTGATTCACAGTCCTGTCCTGTGGTTTGAATGACAAGACCCTCTTCACAAACCCTGCTGTGAGTGAGTTGTAAAGACATCCGCTATTGCAGCGCATCAGTGCAGCTTCCAGTGAATCGTAACTGTAACACACACAGTAGACTCTTCTGGATGGAGTTTTGCAATCTGTGATCTGTAACCGATCAGCCATGCAACCTCATATTCATATTCAACACACTATTTTCAAACCCTGAACCTATACATACAAAAAATAATTAATAATATAAGCATGTGTTTCTGGACCAAGCAGAATACAAAGCAGTAGAGCATGATCAACACAATCTATAGACATTTGCATAAAATTTTATATAGTTCCAGTTTTTTTCACATTTACTTCTTATTTTAAGGTCCTAGCACCATGGGAAAGGGCAGTGCATTTTAAGATGGAGGTTTAACCTTTTAGGTCTACATTTTGTCAAAGCGGACTCTGTGGGGGTATCAGCATTCTGCCTGTGGGACTGAGCGGACTCAAAGTAAATCTTAATTGAAAGGTTAACTGTCTTTCCCAGCTGCATTCACTGTGTATGAAAACGGAGTTTGCTCAAATGCATTTTAGTGATACCAGGAGGGCTGTCATCAGATTATGTGAGAGTGACAAAGTTAAGAACCAAAGTCTATTAGCAAAATTAATTGAAATGATTCAGGGGATAGGGAGCATGTTTGTGCTCCAGTGCCCTCTGACTAATCTGCATTCCCGGGCAGAGCAGTGGAGTGTGCTGGCGAAGATTCCCAACCAGCTCATGATTTCGACAGCCATGTTTTGCAATGTCAATTGTACAGGCAATATGTTTCAAAGGAATGTTAGATGCGTAGATTTATTTGTTTGTGTATTTTGGCTTTTATTGACATGCACAATAGCAATAAATAATGTTTTATTTTTATCTAATCTGAAAACAGGATTAACATGCATTTATTCATTTTATGAATACATACATAATTGTTTCACCAGTTAAAATAAGTGGGACAACAACATTAAAACAACAAGAGCAATACTAATGATGATGATGATAATAATAATAATAATAATAATAATAATAATAATAACCTACATTAAATAATAATTACTTTTATTAGCCATGGAGGCAGGCTTGCCCCTTTATTTAAGGCACATACAAGGAGGTGAAAATGGTTTGTCTGCTGCTGTGTTTTACATTTGTTAATGATGTCAAAAGCAATACAAGGAAATGTATATAATAAACCCCTGGAAAATCTCAGTAACAATCTCACATCCTCTTAAATAAAAATAACCCGCAAAAGTAAAGAAATCCAGCACAAATGTGTCATGTAATAACAAAGGCTAATAAAGTATGCTGAACAGATATCTCCATGCGCTGCTCAACAGACCATGAGGAAAATATGCGATCTGGAAGATAATAAGATTCACTGCCATGCACCCTGGACTGATGAAAGAGCTACAAAGCAAATAAACTCATTGTCAGAAGCTTTCTCTAAGGACGCCATCTAGAGTATAACCATTACTTTGATTTAAGTAATACTTAATAAATTACAAATACCATTTATATATTATACTATATTATTTACAATTTTCAAATATATGTACCTTGAAGCATATTTAATGTGTTTGTAATTTTAAATACACCCTCATTACATTTTACAAGACAAATTATTTCCTAAACAATAGTTTGATGTGAATAACAGTGAAATATTTGCCCATATCATGTTTGTAGAAACAAGTGGAAAACTTCAAATTAATATATGTTTTGATTCTGTGTACAACTGGGTGCTTCTGTTTTTTTTTTTTTGAGCATCCCCCCAAAATATGTAAGACACTGATATTTTTTTTTCTTCCAGATAATCTCAATCTGTTGGGTTTTTGATGGGTATGCAATTCAGACATTCATTTTGGTCATAATGTTCAGAGAATCATTACTCAATATTTCAACTACTTCTCAGTTGCTTGTTGAAACAAAGGATAACAGTTTTTCTACATGGCACCTTAATTCTTACTATTGCAAGTCATCCATTTAGATTAGAAAAAAAGCATTAAGTTTGTATTTTTGTATGTGTGCATGCATGAACGTAGGTAGTTATTTGTACCACACATACTTATTTGTTGTTTGTACAACTATTTCTCTGTATTTCAGTGCATTCAAAGAAATCAGGGATCTACATTTTGAAATAAAATGGGTCAGTAGTCAATTGGATAATGAATAATTTCAAAGGATTTAAAACCATTAAATACAATCAAATGTGATTTTCTTGGAATACATTAGCATTCATTTTTATATCTCTTGAGTAAAGAAACAATTGCACTTCTAAGTAGTGAATATTGTTTAACAGACCCAGAAAAATCAGACTTTACCCTCTCAATAAGTGTTATTGAAATATATATATATATATATATATATATATATATATATATATATACTTTTAAAATGATTATTGCACATACAATGTCCTTGTCTTCTTAATATTACTAGACGTAACAGCATATCAAGCCCTTTATTTCTGCTAATGTATTATGTTTTAAGAATATTTAAGCAGACTGAATTTTGCATTAAGTACAACCTTTACAAATAAAATGTTCTGATGACATTCTGTGACCTACCTGAAGGTCATGAGTATTTTACACATACTTTCTCTGCTGCTCAGTTGTTGCAGGACTCATTAGTAACCAGCAAAAATGTATATATATATATTCAGAGAGAGGAGGAGAGACAAAGACGGAGAAACATAGAGAGAGCCAGACAGATTTTATATATGTAAATCGAATGGTGAATGTAATGTAAAGTAATTTAAATATTTTTAATGTTCAAAAATTTGCCACCATCCAATCATCAGTTCACATGCCTTAGCTAAAAGATCAAAGATCATTTTCATCCCTATTCTTCCTTTGAGTTGAATGCATAGGGCAATTCTTGCAAATGCCAGGAGGGCCGGTCCATTGTTTAGTTTGGTGTGCTGGTCGATTCCTATGTGGGCCGGTCGCTCTGTGTAGAATAGGGGACCGCACATTGCCATCCAACCTCCCCCGGACCGCACTTCATCGGCAACCAGAACCGCACATCACCCCCCCCACTCCTGAACCGAACTTCAACGGTAACCAAAAACGCACATCGCCAGCACCCCAGTACGCCCCTGGTTGAATTTATATTCATGGGTACAGCTGTACATGGGTAGAACTCATCTGTATAAATGAGGGACATCGCAATCTGAAATGTTTTTTTTTTATAATTCTTTTTATTGAGTTCATGCAATAGTTCCAAGCAAAGATACATGAATATAATACACAATGCAGAAACATCACAAACTTGCCAAGCACAGTGTGCTTTTTAAGACAAAATATCAATTATGGGATGTATATACATAATATCCCCTCCCACCCACCCAACCACCCACCCAACAATCTTAAAAAAATATATATATATTATTTATTTGTATTATTATTTTTATTTCTTGGCAGATGCCCTTATCCAGGGCGACTTACAACATAACTGCAAAACAAAGTGCAAAATACAGTTAAGTAAAGGCATCAAACATTACAAATTCAATTTACATAAAACATAGCAATTCAAAATATAATACATTTTACAACTTCCAATTTACAATTTACAGGCAAGTACAGTAAGTGAGGTCATACATCCTGGACGGTGAAAGCTAAGTGCTGTCAAGATGTAGGGTCACAGTCAAGGGCTACGGGAAAGGGAGCAAGGAGGAAAATAACCAAAAAACGCAAGAAGCATAATAAAACTCTATGAAGTGCTATCTAACAGGAATTAAAAGGACTAATATTACAAGTATGTGTCTTGGTCGTTCCACCATTTAGGGGCCAGGGATGAGAAGGAGCGGCTCTGGAGGAAGGAGAGTGGAGAGGAGACAGAGTTAGTCTTCTGGTACTAACTAATAATAATCATAATTATATATATGTAGACATATATATATAATACAAAATATTAATAATATTAATAATAATAATAGTAATAATAATATTAACTGGAAAAAAGAAAGGTGAAAGATAACTATCATGCGCAGCCAACAATAAGTAGAATGAAAGGTAACCAAAAAGGGATTTGGGTAGTTCAACCTCCAGCTAAGGTAGGGAAGGGAGGCTCAATTTATCAAAGACAGACAAAATTAGATGTCAAATTGAATAAAACATCTCAGTGGACCCTTGGAGTCTGTATTTGATTTTTTGTTAATTGCAGATTACTGAAAAAACAGCACGTGGACAGTAACTCAGCCTATGATTGGCTGTTAAAACCTTACCTCGCGCCAATGACATTCACAATGGCCGATGGGAATTGTAGTTTTCACACGCAATTTCCGAATTCACAAGCTGTCGTGGGCCTAATTACTTTATGATACACCACCTTTACAGGGGCCGGATTAAAACCATTGGGGGGCTGTATTCGGCCCACGGGCCTTGAGTTTGACACCCCTGATCTACTGCAACAGAAGATGTTATTAGTATTTGTGAATGGAAATCATTCACTAAACACCATTCCTCCTCATCACATCTGGATTATAGCACTGTTGCAACTGTAAAAATGGAGAACCAGCAGAGAAATCGAGAACGGTGTTATAAACATTTTTAATAAAAAAAACCTGAATGTGAGTCTTTATATGCAGATTTCATAATGGAGTACTAGAATTAATTAAAAATTGTAATTCCACAATATCAGTGCACCATATGAAGTGGAGGAACATTCTGAACATTGGAATTTAAATAAAACTGCTGCTGCAATTCATATTTCATTGCTTGTTTTGTGTTTGTTTCATGATGCCTTTCATTACTGTTTGACTGAGTAAGAAAAATATTATAGCCCTTAAAATTCAGGAGCATATCAAAACACAATAAAAACCTGGGCTCAAATCCAAATCTGAGCATTTTTTATCTGGCCTCAATCCAATGGTTTGTAAAGTATTGACAAATCAAAGGCTGTTCAATAATTTTTTAGGTAATTCTCCTGATATTCTCAGATGATGAATGGCTTCATAGCAGATCCCTCTTGAGACTGTTAATTGATTGATTGACCAAATGGATATTTTCAAATAAATATGTAAGTATTAATAAAGTGACAAAAATAATTTACAACAATTGATTATGTAACCATTTTCTTTTTATTGCAGTTGGAAAAAAACAATTATTAATATAATCTCAAACAGTTGTTGTGCTTCAATATGCTTTAAATAAGTAAGGGCCTTTCTTATATAAATATTCTCTAATTGAGATGTATTTTAAGTTGTAACATTGGTTAAATTATCAGTAAATGCACTACCAGTTACAGACTCACGATTACATTGAAAAGACCCCATGAGTTCTTAAAGAAGATGTGTATCAATCTGAAGGAGGAGGGATTAATAAATATTCAGATTTGATTGCTGAAGTCCACACACACACACAAAAGCAAAAGCTAAATCTAGATGATTTTTTATTTTATTTTATACAAATAATTGTCAACAGACATACATTAAAGCAAATATCTCAGAGACCAGAGATCTTGTCTTGATCTTGGACGGACATTTCATGAGACAGATCCATGCCTGTGGAGAGGTTTGATTCTGGACACAGGTGACAGAGTTGCTGACTGAGGTATCACTAGCACGTTCATGTCTGGGTTTAGCTCTTCATTCATAATGACTTGGGTTATAGAGAGACAGGAGCTTGTCTGGAGCTCACAGAGTTCCTGTATCACCAGACATGACATTTCAAAAGGTGCATTTGAGCTCTCAGTCCTATAATAATAACTAAAATTACCTCAGTATATTTGACTTCTGTACCACTGAGGCCTATTTGTTGATAACTATGTTTTCAAGAAGTACTGTGCAGTTGACTTGCTCAACAATGGCCTGTTCTACGCACAGAGTTTACAAGAAAAGTTCAGTCGAATTAGTATGACTGAATTAATACACTTTAAAGCTAAACCTTTAAATCAAGTGTTTTCATTTTTTTTAATAGATTGTCTTCCTTAGCTTTCCAGGACTGAATGTAATCTAGTTGTATATTCTTGTCTTTGTAGATCTGCAGTTTTGTTCACCTATCACTGCAGGCAGTAGTTGTGTTTTCAGATTACAGAAGAAATATTACATGTAAGAAAATGGAAAGTGTTGAATGCTGCACTTTGTTCTTTCATAAAATAGATAATAATTGTTAACATTTTAACCTAGTTACATTCTTAAATGAGTGAGGAAGCTATGTAATTGGTTTCTTTACTTCAGCTTACCATTTCCATGTAAACACTTGAGATTCTGTCCCATCATAGAAGCACTTATATTCTATTAATACCACACTAAAATGTGCCAGTGTCAATGAATTCCCATGCCTGTGAGGGTGTTTTATGTATGTGTTTTAATGTATTTCCATTTTAGAATTGAGCTGCTTTACATTCACTGTCAGCTGCTAAACTAAAAGCGCTGATTGGCTCTGTGAAAAATAAAAAAAGGTGATAGAGTAAAGGCAATTGAGATGACAGGTTGTGGAAATCAACTTGAAAACAGCATGGATGGAATGCTGGGAAGACACGGCAAAGCTTTCACCATGCATCTTGAATTAATTAGCTTGACAGGGAGACTCCAAGGAATGAGTCAAAAGGGTACCCCATTGTGTCACTAACTTTGCTGCTAGTTTGATGCATTGCTGGCACAGATAATGTACATAATAATCTCCTTAGATAGCATACATTTACAGTATATTACTAACATATTGATAAGATGGACTGTCACAGCAACATGAGCAAACCAGGAGTATGGGACAAGCCCCCCCCCCCCGCCCCTCCATTGAACTATACAACTGCTGCCTTTCTTATAGATACATAAAGGAGGGTCAAAATCTATTTTAGGCTTTGGGACTGATGTGGGACCGTGCCCTGTCTAGATGCAATAAAATATATTATATTTGCACCATTGTTGCAGCAAGATTGTATAACCCATGTCTGAATTTCAGCTTTGTGTATCGCTCAGGTGCAGTAGTTCTGTGTAGCTGATTTTCAGAAAAGCATTTTCATCCAAGGCCAAACAGAAGACAAAGGAGACATGTGTGATGAGGTTTGGGGTACCTCACTGACATCATCTAGTTGCCCGGCAACCAAAGGGAGTAATCTTCTATCTGATAGTATGTCTTTTAGAAAAAACTTTAGACTTGTCTTCCCAACTGGCCATCTCTACAGCAATTCGTTATAGATTAATAAACTTTGGTATTATTCTAATTAAATTGAGCCCTGAGTGTGTTCCTTGTCCGCCTATCTATTGAAGGAGTAAATTCCTCCCTATCATGATGGTGATATGGATGAAGGTGGGATATATGCACATGCACACACTCACAAACTTGTGGTCAAAATTAAAAAATGAATCACTCTAAAATAAATGCATTTTGCTATTATTGTTTAAACCTGGTTGAACTTAGCAGGGCTACATTTTTCACAAGCTGCAAAAAAAAGTAATAATCTGCATTTTTCTTCTTGTTTCCTACTTCCAGTTCACGCTATACACACACTAGACAGGGTATTACTTTACAGTCTCATATTGGGTACTGCGTTTCCCCCAGGCACTTACATTTCAGACATTGTTGAGAAGATTGGAGAGCTAATCAACCCCAAGACATATACAATTATTATTCCACCTGACACACACATTATACTGTCAGAAGATTGCCAGTGAAATCAATCTGTATTTATTCAGTTACTTTACACATTCTTACTGGAAGCACTGTAAATTAGACTGAAATAGTAGAATGATAAACTATGAGACACCATATTAAATACTAAAACACAATGAGCAAATACAGATTGTATGACTTTAAAATTGGCTGCACACAATATCAGAAACACTATGGCCAAAAGGAGATAACCTGGAGTACACATACTTACTGAAGTATCTAGGTTTAATTTTGATTTTTCAAATCAGTCAGTTCCAATGATTCTGAGAATTGTAGCCTAGTTTGCTTCAAAATAAAACTGGATTTACAAAGAAGAAACATCATTCCTGTGTTCTGACACTCCTGTGATATAAGTACAGATCAGAATTCAGCATGACCTGTTGGTCAACTATGGTTTACATTGTGATGATAGCTTGACCTTTCAGAAACTACTTTGGAAATGTTACAGTCCAAACCAAATATTTTTTTTATCCAGATATATTAAATTTCTAGATGTATTTTGATCAGACATTTTCTTTTTCATGTTGTTTTTCTTCTAGGATAAAGGTACATGTTAGTGCCATTTGGTTAGTTCAAATCCTTGCACATAAACTGACTTATTATTCCTCAATATGACTAACACTTTAAGATAATTAAAACTGCATATTTTCCAGAGAAGTGTGGGGTTGAGATTGGGCTGAAAGTGGTGTATATATACACTTACCTAAAGGATTATTAGGAACACCTGTTCAATTTCTCATTAATGCAATTATCTAACCAACCAATCACATGGCAGTTGCTTCAATGCATTTAGGGGTGTGGTCCTGGTCAAGACAATCTCCTGAACTCCAAACTGAATGTCTGAATGGGAAAGAAAGGTGATTTAAGCAATTTTGAGCGTGGCATGGTTGTTGGTGCCAGACGGGCCGGTCTGAGTATTTCACAATCTGCTCAGTTACTGGGATTTTCACGCACAACCATTTCTAGGGTTTACAAAGAATGGTGTGAAAAGGGAAAAACATCCAGTATGTGGCAGTCCTGTGGGCGAAAATGCCTTGTTGATGCTAGAGGTCAGAGGAGAATTGGCCGACTGATTCAAGCTGATAGAAGAGCAACTTTGACTGAATTAACCACTCGTTACAACCGAGGTATGCAGCAAAGCATTTGTGAAGCCACAACACGTACAACCTTGAGGCGGATGGGCTACAACAGCAGAAGACCCCACCGGGTACCACTCATCTCCACTACAAATAGGAAAAAGAGGCTACAATTTGCACAAGCTCACCAAAACTGGACAGTTGAAGACTGGAAAAATGTTGCCTGGTCTGATGAGTCTCGATTTCTGTTGAGACATTCAGATGGTAGAGTCAGAATTTGGCGTAAACAGAATGAGAACATGGATCCATCATGCCTTGTTACCACTGTGCAGGCTGGTGGTGGTGGTGTAATGGTGTGGGGGATGTTTTCTTGGCACACTTTAGGCCCCTTAGTGCCAATTGGGCATCGTTTAAATGCCACGGCCTACCTGAGCATTGTTTCTGACCATGTCCATCCCTTTATGACCACCATGTACCCATCCTCTGATGGCTACTTCCAGCAGGATAATGCACCATGTCACAAAGGTCGAATCATTTCAAATTGGTTTCTTGAACATGACAATGAGTTCACTGTACTAAACTGGCCCCCACAGTCACCAGATCTCAACCCAATAGAGCATCTTTGGGATGTGGTGGAACGGGAGCTTCGTGCCCTGGATGTGCATCCCACAAATCTCCATCAACTGCAAGATGCTATCCTATCAATATGGGCCAACATTTCTAAAGAATGCTTTCAGCACCTTGTTGAATCAATGCCACGTAGAATTAAGGCAGTTCTGAAGGTGAAAGGGGGTCAAACACAGTATTAGTATGGTGTTCCTAATAATCCTTTAGGTGAGTGTACATATACTTCTATTAAATCAACATTAAAAGGAACATGTCTTATATAGAAAAGCTTTGACAACCCAAACCTTTCAGAGAGCAACAATAAAACAGAATTTATCAACGCAAATGCAAAGACATAAGACTTAAAAAATATTAGTCTGAGTGAGAGCACTTTTTTAAACAGTGTCAGCTTGTATGAATCACCAGAATCAAAAGGCAGATAGGGAATTTGAACAGGGTTTATGTTTCACAGGGATTAGGAAAGATTGATGGCAGCATCCCCTGTGGCTACAACGGAGACAGATATAGTTTTTGTGAAGGTCAAGACTTAGTGGGTAAGTTCCAGGAATCTGTTAAATTCATTTCTGTGGCCGCATTGAGCACAGTTGCTGTCACAAGCACCTCAATAAATAATGCGTCTAAATAAATATTTAACTTTGGTCGAAAGCAGTCATTGGCTTCCATTCAAGGTTTACTGTAAGAGAAACCTCGTGGCCACTGTTTAAATGAGGTGAAGATTTACTCTGAAAAGCTCTGTAAATCTACATTAAATGGTATCATTATTAAATGAACTTGTACGTAATGGTTCAATCCTCTGCTTGCCACTTTGTCATCAGGCAGGAAGACCACTTCTTTGGGGAAAACACCAATTACACATGACAAATTCATTAATTTAATAATTTGATTTGGAGGAGAATAGGTCAGTTAAGAAACAGAGGTTAAATATCTGGTGGTCTAAATCTATATATCTCCAGTTATGATGAAAAACATTGTTTTTTGATGTACAATAAAGCACAATGTATGAAACCAGGAGTGAATAAGTAACAATTATACAAATGTAGCAACAGATCATTGTGATTTTGATCCAAAATAACAATGTGTGATTTATTTGTTGTAAACCCTGTCAAGTGCTGTAATGCATTGTGCCTAGCCTTATTTATATGTTTCTGAGTAATTTTCGATTTTATTTGCATTCTGTTACTTAATTAACAATAGTTTACCATATTTTGTAAAGAAAAGAAAAGTAGAGAGAAAACAATATATGTCTCAACTGTCAGCCAAAAACCAGCTGGTTGTGTGGAAAAAAGAAAAAGTCTACAATCTATCTTTAATATTTATTCATCACTAGTTTTCAATTTGTTATTATTATTTTCTGTCAGAGTGGTAGACAATAGTGTCTCTTTCGGCTGAAATTGTTTCTAATAGTCAAAGATAAATGTATTTGTTTCAGGATGGAGAGGGTGAGAAATAACCAGACATGCTTTTGTTTATTTATTGTTTCATAATTATTTATTGATAAATAATAATGAAGTGTAAATATATTTAAATTCAAAATATTGTAATGAAAGATCATGAAGAAGGACTACAAAACATTAAATGAATAATAACTTCTAAATGCATTGTTATGAAGCAACAATCTGCCTACAAGTCTGTCTGGCTATTTTGGATCTGGCCTTTCTGGGTTCTGCATCAATGCAATTGTTATCTACGACTTCTTTGTGAAGTTATATCATGCCTGCTTCAGAAAGTACTTTGTTAAATTTTGTGAGATATCAGTGTTTCTAAGAAGCTAAGTCCAGCCTGGAGAAATAGTATGTGATTTTACACCAAAAGCACTTGACTAACACAAAAAAGCATTTTGTGGCAACCAAATATATTCTTTTTCAAAGAGGTTTATTTTTTGTGTCTTTATTTTTTATTTTTTCATCAATCAGTAAGCATGCTTTGCTACATTGGTGTTAGTGTGAGATTTCTGCTTGCCCTTGAGCAGACAGAACAAAGTATTGGAGTTGAAAGGCAGAAGTCAGTCAAGGAATAGATAACTTTTGGCCATGAAGCTAAAAGCAATGACAGGATCATAAACTGGGAGGTGTTCCAAAACTGATGCCCATATTGGCAGAGCTGTATATTTTCGATAAGGTAGGGTGAGTGGATCATCTTCTGAGAGAAAGCTCAAGTTTCTAAAATGTACCTGACTGAAGACAGAAGGGAAATAGACCATGTTTGTAGATGTTCTGGGGAAAAGCTCTGGAACAACCCTGAGAGAACATGTCACTAGAGGGCTAAAGACATTGAATCAACCACATTGACATTGTGGTTTGTAGAACCACAAGAAGCCTTGAAGTGAGAACATGAGGTGTCAAGATCACTTAGTTAAAAATGTCAATGTTAAAGAAGGTGGATGATACCCAGTTAAGCAATGGGACAAAAATTACAACTATGATTTTAATTAACATTAGTCATTTATCTTCAAGGGTTTTCCTTTTTTATGGGGTGGGGGGTACTATCATAGGTCATCTACATTGTAGCTCCAGTGCAGCAGTCCTCACAGCTGTGATCCCTAATCAGTTGCAGTGGGAGATACGCACACAACAGAGTATCATCAGCTTTGGTTGTATAGGTCTCCTTCAGTCGTCCCTCAGGGTCATGGTGAAATTAACCTTCCAGAATACCTGCCCACATCCATGAAGATATTTTATGATCCCTCAAAATCTTGCACCCTTTCTATAAAATATCCTATAGCATTTTCTTTAACCAGGCTACCTATCTCATGAAACACAAAGGCAGTTGCAGACATTTTTTCTACACAGCACTTTGAGTGCAGCATAAATCGTGTTGTTACAGACCCATTCATCTCTTTTGCCAGACAAACCCTTCGTTTTTTTTCCAAACACATTTGATTCCTCTCCGTTAATCTCTGTCTGACCTCACAGCATTTCCCAGAAGGCACAACATAGCACGTTTTAAGATCTGTAACCCCACGTGGTTATGCATTTTTGTAGTTTTTTTTTTTCAGTTGTAACATAAGTAAGAGGTTATTTTTGTTCATCTTATAAAAGCATGTCTTCAGTAAAAGTGTATCTTGTGAAACCAACAACTGTGTTTTTCAGCAGCAAGGGCAAAGGTATGGAGCATATTCATTCATTATTTCAGTCATTCCACTTCAATTGATTGCAATAAGACACACAGAAGTGCATCTAATTTATTCTTCAATCTCTACGCGGTTGCAATTAAAAGTCAGGAATTATCTCTTTACCTCAACCTTTATCCTTACATAACACTGCATACAAATAAGACCCCTTCCATTTGCAAATACATCTGTCTTGACACTTCTTGTGAAATAAGGTTTTGAAAAACAATGAGTTGCTGAAGAACCAAAGTTTCACATTCAAAACCAAGTTCCTCTGTTATACATGTACTATATATTTGTTGATCTCTCTTTGTGATGTTACTAGTCAGAGTAAACAGTTTACAGCACAAATGCACACTAAACTACACCTGAATGACTATGAGTTTATAAATAAGATCAATGTAAACATATATAAACTGTATAGAATAGACAAACCATAACATATATACCATAAATAGGCCTATAGGGATTGTGTGCTAGAGTTAAATTACTATGTATCTCTTACTTAAAAATCTAAAGAAATTCAGTTCATTAAGAAACAAAATGCTATTTTATTTGTTTGTTTTCTTAATTCCGAAGAAAATATAAATCTTATTTCAACTTTTTTTTTCTTTTGCTGTCTGCTTCAAGGGGTTGTTAATAATGAAAGAAAAGCTTTGTGCACAGTATGACCTCTTTTCCCAGTTGCATTATTTTTTCTTAGGGTGTTAGGCACTAGAGTGGAGGTTGAACAATGGCCTTTAATTTACAGTCCTTTTGCACTCTGTTGTACAGTTTAGTAATACAAAACTGTTGTTGTGTTGAAGCTCTGGGGGGATGAGGCACAAAGAGAAAAATAGAGAAGTATGCTTTCTTTTCATGCTGAACATAGTGTATGATAGGTTTAAAACTAGCTGCCTGTATTTCACTTTCAGGGAAAAATACCTTGACAAAGCTGTAAATGCAACTCCAAATACAAAGTAAATGCTATAGTTTGTAATGTTGCCTGCCCACTGCCCCAAGAATTGGTGAACTTGTAGATTGGAAATCATAATGTTAAGAAGGAAGCCCTTGACATTACCAAGTATAATTTCTCCTACCATCTCATCCTCATAGGTCATCAGTTACAGCATTCTTTTCACCTTTACTTTAATGTGTATGACATCAGTTTGTAAGTTAATTAATTGCCAGACTTTGTTTTTTAAAAATAAAGTCTGAAACAAATATATATATAATTATACTGGTTTGACTATAGAGCTCATTTGCATATGCTACCTCCTTTGCTCATTAAATTCTTGACATGCCACTGACTTGTTGTAGCCCACTCCTCCTACACTTACACAACAGTTAGCCAGTGTAGATTACTGTGTTACTCTGTACGCATGGGATCAATCATTGGTGAAAAACTGGCACCGATCATAAGAAAAATGAATGTGACACACTGAACCTTGAAACTTTCAGCAATGAACATTCTTCACTGACAAAAACATCAGTTCATTCACAGAGAATTGTAACTATCGGAGAGACATTACAGATTGAATGGCATGCTGTCATTTATAAAGTTCAATGCTATATATTTCCTGTTATTATTATTATTATTATTATTATTATTATTATTATTATTATTATTATTATTATTATTTTATTAAACATCTAGGTACAGTTACACATATTGTGTTTCATACTGGATATTCTGACAGCATACCAGTTTATCTTGTGATTTCCTGCAGTGTAGTTTATAACATGCTTAAAATGTATTTACAGATTCAAGTCATATGGACACAACATGCACATACAGTTAGGTCCATAAATATTTGGACAGTGACAATTGGCATCATTTTGGCTCTGTATGCCACCACAATGGATTTGAAAGGAAACAATGTAGACTTTCATCTTTAATTTGAGGGTAGTTAAATCCAAATTGGGTGAACGGTGTAGGAATTACACGTTCCCTATTGGCAGCTGGCTAATCCAATGTGATAGTTTCAGACTAGTTATGTTTTTGTTGTGGTTTATCCTGACCTTGGTTCTCTGGGGATGCTACACTTGTGTCTCCTCACACTTACGCAAGGAAAAAAATAATATGTAGCTTTGCCATGTTATCAGCCATTGCTAATTTCCACAGTAAGTGAAATAGTTTTAATTGCAGTGGTAAATCTCTCAGGATGTGAAACTATCACTTATCGTATTGTGTGGGCAGTCAACAAAATTAAAACGTCTTTGTTCAATGTTTATTTGATAAAATAAAATGTCCAGTTTAATGACAGTTTCAGATTCAGTGCACAGCTAAAGATTGCTGTTTATTAGTGTGATAGCAGCTCTACATTCAGACTTGTTTACTGAAAATCCTTCCTTTTCATGCAGTTGCTACTAAACTACACTGACAGTCTCTCAGGGTAGGTTAGGCCCTAAATATGAAATGCTATATTTTACTGATATTTCACAATGGTGCTCCACCATTAGAAGTAATACTGGCACTGTCGGTAGGTGTACAGAAAACATTTAATGTTTTGAGATATCTCGATAAATATATGTGCAAACATTTTTTTTTTAAATCCTTGTATTATTGCCCCGTATTTTATTGTGCTCTTATTAATAGTTAAATTTTTCATTGTTTTCTTGTTTTACTCTGTTTATAATGTCTGTAAAGTGCTTTGAGCACCATCAAAAAAGCGCTGAATAAATAAAGGTATTATTATTATTATTATTATTGTTATTATTATTATCATTGAATGCCATGGAACGCGTTGATGATCACCCAGCGGACCCGTGTGTGACTCAATTCACAGTCACATCGGGGCACCGTTTGTAGTAGTACATCAAAACAGCATGAAACCCCTATACCCATATGTTTCAATATAATCATTCTTGCCCCTAGACTAAGGACTTTACTATAATTGTTTGATCATGTAGTGTTCATTAGGAAATACCATGAGTAGTGTATGACTTTACTATAATGGTCTGCTCATGCAGTGTTCATTACGAAATAACATGAATAAGTCATGACTTTAAAAAAATTGGCTGTAAGAAGTGCATGTGATTAGCTTGTAAATAAGCATGATTCTTTATAAGAAAATGTAACTTGGCATAACGCCGATTATTGCAAGAACAAACACATTTTAAAATAAAAAAATGATGAATCCATACATTTTGTTTGCTTTTATTCATATAGCCAGTCCCGATTTGTACACGTGATTAACACCATTTGTTGCAAAGGAATTACGCATGGATTCATGAGGAACATGCTGGAGAAAAGAAGACCCTTAATAACCATGAATCATAATGAATTCATACCCTCTCACTCGATCACCAGGGGGTTGTGAAAAACATGAATCAATGTGTGAAGACATGATATATATATATATGCTCTACTTAATTTATTAAAATGAATTCCATATGAAGAAGAGCCTTTAAATCATTATGAATTCACATACTTGAATTACAAATTAATTTAATCTGAATTCACAAGAATTACATCATGTATTCATGTGTTTTTCCTGTGTTGTACTATCGGAATTCATGTGGAATTCTTGCCCATTATTGTAAAGTGTTACCGAAAAGATAAACACTAGGGTATTTGTTATACAGTTGGATTATACTATTATCAACATACAGTGCAGACTAGAATGTGATCATCACAAAATTTTTATAAGTATACATCATCAGTTCCTATTTCAATTTTCCCTTTACCTCATGTGCACTGTGGTGCATTAATAAATAAATAAATTATACACTTCCTGCTGGCTTTAACCTTTAACAAATAGCAATATTTAGTTTTATATTTTACTTTCTGTATTGTCTTTTTAAAAAGAAAGAAATAGAAAATAGCATATAACCACCCCCAGTGGGGCTAATGTTATTTCTGTAATGATTTTAATGATTTTCTAAGTTATCCATTTCCATTTTCCCTGGTGAAGCCAGTTTTAAAAGAAAATATAATCCCTGTTCAATTAAATGTGAAATATGTGAAATTAATCTTAAACCTCCATCCATTTGCAGATAAATGCATAGTTATGTGCGATGTTTAACAACTACAAAATCCACTGAGGGTCAGGTCAGCTAAAGAAAAACAAAATAAACAACACATTAAATAAATAAATGGTAACACTTTATAATAAGGTGCTGTGATTCCTCAAATACTTATTTCTCTCATTAACATGCAAATCAATTTATACCTTTTTTGAAATGCGTTTTTCTGGATTTATTTGTTGTTATTCTGTCTCTCACTGTTAAAATACACCTACCATTAAAATTATAGACTGATCATTTCTTTGTCATTGGGCAAACGTACAAAATCAGCAGGGGATCAAATACTTTTTTCCCTCACTGTATGAAGAAGACAGGAGGATCACATCAATACATCATGAACATCATCTGAGTTCTGATGTTGAGCACATGAACCCACAGTTACCCTAACCCTAACCTCTACCGTAATCTTAAAACCTAACCCTAACCCTGTTATACATCTGATTAACATCATAACTCAGATGAAGTGCATGACATATTCATGTGTTTATCCTGTGGTATTCACATATGAATTCATGAGGAATCACAGCATTTTATTATAAAGTGTAAGCAAATAAATAAATAAATACATAACTCAAATGTGCTGTGCTCTGGATATTGAGTGACATTTGCACAAACAGCAGAGGTCAATATGTTTTTTTTTGGTTTTGTTTTTTTGGGAGGGGACATTCATGAAACATAGTGAGACACATTAAGTAAAGCTTTGGAAACACTGTGCAACACAGTGGTTTGAATTAGGATGCCTACTTGCTTTTAAAAGTGTACAGCTTTGTTCTTCAAATCTAATCCTCCAAGGCCACACATCCTCCTTATACTCAGCACCTACATTCAACTTAAAAATGGGGTAAATGGATGTAGATGCAGTGAAAAACCACAAGCAGTATGGGACCAGATCTGAAGTATATCTATGCATGTTTGCAGATTAATGGAATGACAACTGGGTATTGTTTACACAACCTGAACCACTTATTTTTGTAATTCAAGAAAGATACACAGCATTAACATAACATCATACATTAACACCTGGCTGACACCCACTGACATAAAATGGAGGTGATAATTAGCCTGGTAGTTACTGAGAGTGTACACAGTTAAATAGACCAGGCATCACAGCAGGCATGATAGTTTCTTATCGGTTAGAATCAGATCAAAAAACCTTAAGGTAATACAACATTTCATGATAATATGATGCAATGAGACATCTTTTCACGACAGAGAGCATCAGGCAATATTACATATAATTACATACATATAAAGCTACACCTATTCTCCTCTCATGTTTAAATTTACCCAACATGAATATAACCTTAACTCTAATACAATTCTAAGTTTAATGGCAATCCAGCTCTAACCTTATCCCAACACACAGCCTCAACCCAGTCTGTATGTGTGTGTCTTTCTAATAGTGAACTAAACAAAACTTTATTCATTAAACCATTGTTTGCATGCCATGTATTTCAAGATCCAAAGTGTTGGGATTGTTTTGCTGTTATTATTATTATTTGTTGTGTGAGCTATCTCTTCATGTCCTTAGTGGTTAATTCCTATTTTCTATCAGCCAATAGCTCTAATGAAACTGTCAAGCAGAACTAATCAAAACATGAGCTTAATTAATCAACTCTTGGCAGCCTGGAACTCTTTACACTGCACCAAATTGCTTGTGACAACTTTTATTATGTAAAAGTCAAATATCTGCAGTGAGCCAGGGCAATCCACACTGCCTCTGAGACAAACCTCAATACTTAAACATTACACTGCAATGACACACTTATTATGAAGTAGAAAAACGTACTTGCCTTTTGAGGTGTAACAGAGATCACTGTTAATTGATGTTAATATATTATTCAATAATGGATTGTAAAACTACACCCAATCTTTTTCCACACAGAGATGAGGGTGTTTCTCTTGTTGCTATGTGCTGGGCAATATCAATACTGAAGCTCTCATTATGTTTGTGTGATGTAAGCAGTAATAATGAGGTGAGTCCCTGTTATTTCACTCCTATATCTTGTCAGACATACAAGTCTTCATCAGCTGTTGTTAGTTGTCAGCTGTTTTTAGATGTATTAAAATTCATTTTGATATCAAGATATTTATTTATGTATGCATTTTTTTAAAAAGACTAATAAAACCACTCAGTTGGTTCTGTCTTTCAAATTAATGAGAGCAGTGCTTGAAATTATGCTTTAACCACTCAAGAGGTATACACCATTTCGTCCAGTTGCCATGTATGTATGTATGTATATATATCAATTATTATTATTATTATTATTATTATTATTATTATTATTATTATTATTTTAATTTCAAAGTTACTTTCGCATCAGCAATCTTAGAAGGCTAAAAAATAATGCAACAAAATGCAAATATTAAAATAAAATGCTATTCAAATCAAGTGAACTGGTTACAGATCTAATGTTTAATAGTGATTCTTTACCATTTTATTTCTGTAAGTTATAGTTTTCAGAGGTGCAAACTGATAAGTTCAGTGGCAGGTGTACAAGTCTCAGAATCTAACCACAGGTATCCATTATGAATAATTCTGTTTTAAAAATTCATGTTTATTTGTCCATTTGTCTTACAGGACAAATGGAGAAGACTTACACAAATGGGTCCAGGAAAAAGCTGTTATAAAAACTGAATTAGTTCTGAACATGAAGAATTTAAACTTTACTACACATGAGTATAAACTATATATATATATATATATATATATATATATATATATGAACTGGCCTTTCACAAATGGGACATGGAAACATGACAGTGATGTGTATGAAAACCTTGGGAAAAATCATGAGGAGGTATAGTAAAGCTTGAAGAGGTATCATAAACCACTATACAAACCATATACACCGATCAGCCATAACATTATGACCACCTGCCTAATATTGTGTAGGTCCCCCTTTTGCTGCCAAAACAGCCCTGACCCGTCGAGGCATAGACTCTACTAGACCTCTGAAGGTGTGCTATGGTATCTGGCACCAAGACGTTAGCAGCAGATCCTTTAAGTCCTGTAAGTTGCGAGGTGGGGCCTCCATGGATCGGACTTGTTTGGCCAGCACATCCCACAGATGTGCGATTGGACTGAGATCTGGGGAGTTTGGAGGCCACGTCAACACCTTGAACTCGTGATTCATCAGACCAGGCCACCTTCTTTCATTGCTCCGTGGTCCAGTTCTGATGCTCACGTGCATTTGTAGGCGTTTTCGGCATTGGACAGGGGTCAGCATGGGCACCCTGACTGGTCTGTGGCTACGTAGCCCCATACTCAACAAACTGCGATGCACTGTGTATTCTGACACCTTTCTATTAGAACCAGCATTAACTTTTTCAGGAATTTGTAGCTCGTCTGTTGGATTGGACAACACGGGCCAGCCTTCACTCCCCACGTGCATCAATGAGCCTTGGCCGCCCATGACCCTGTCGCCAGTTCACCGCTTTTCCTTCCTTGGACCACTTTTGATAGGTACTGAACACTGCAGACCGGGAACACCCCACAAGAGCTGCAGTTTTGGAGATGCTCTGCTCTGATGCTCAGTCGTCTAGCCATCTAAATTTGGCCCTAGTCAAAGTCGCTCAGATCCTTACGCTTGCCCATTTGTCACATCAACTTTGAGGACAAAATGTTCACTTGCTGCCTAATATATTCCACCAACTGACAGGTGCCATGATAACGAGATTATCAGTGTTATTCACTTCACCTGTCAGTGGTCATAATGTTATGGCTGATTGGTGTATCAATCATCACTTAGCAATCCTAATATGTTATATAACCATGGGGAAGCCATGCTAACTCTGAAAGGGGATTCTGTATAGAGATCAGCACTTTGGACAGCACATAGGTAAAATCTAATACGTTGGAAATTCTGCTGAAAGCCCAGCCTCTTGGCTGTGTGCCTTTAATTTGCATGCTGCTAATGCTGCTCCAAATGCACTACTCTCTTTGTGTATACTTTGCTGTTACTTAGTACCTTGCAGCACATCTTATCAAATGTGTTCTCCTTCGTTGTCCATTATTTCTCCTTACTTTCCTATTTGCATAGTTAAGTAACCACTTGAAAAGTAACACATTCTGGGAGAGGCAAATTACCACTGTACAAGGTTTGCACATAATTATAAACTCTAATGTTTGCAAGACTTAAAAACTGTGCTTCCCCATATCATTTCCTAAAAAACATCCTAAAACGGATTTTAATTTAGAAAAATAAATAAACCATTGAAAAACAAATGAATACATAAAGAATTTGCAGCCTAGGCAAGCTATAAAGCTGGACTCCGATTGTCTAAAAGAAAATCACCAACCATGCTAGAAGCTGTGATAAACTTCTCTGTGGATGTCTTTCATTTTTCAATTTCAGTGGCCATCTTGGAGAAATAATTAAATTCAGCATCTTGTGTAATAGATGTCATATGGCTCTGAAATTATCTGATGGATAGAGGGACTCCTAAGGCAAGCTGAGAGGTGGCCCAGTACCACTTTAAAGAGCAATTTAGACCTTTGCAATCACATCCAATTACCCTAAAGCTCACACTCAAGCAAAGCCCCTGTCCTGCCTGCTGTGCTTTGATGTCTCTTTTCCTTAACTTCATCTAGAGCTTCCCACTGCTTCCTAGTACTAGGTATCTATTTTATTTATAGCTTCTACCAGCACTGATTACATAGTTTACAATATGCAGTAAAGCTATAATGCCTCAATAAACATTATTATTATTATTATTATTATTATTATTATTATTATTATTATACATTTTTAAATTATTATTATTAGTAGTAGTACTGGTAGTAGTAGTAGTAGTACAGTAAATTAAGTATATAAAAATATACAGTACTGTACAAAAGTTTTAGGCAGGTGTGAAATAAATCTGTAAAGTAAGAATGCTTTCAAAAATAGACATGTTAATAGATTATATTTATCAATTAACTAAATGCAAAGTGAGTGAACAGAAGAAAAATCTAAATAAAATCAATATTTGGTGTGATCACCCTTTGCCTTCAAAACAGCATCAATTCTTCTAGGTACACTTGCATACAGTTTTTGAAGGAACTCGGCAGGTAGGTTGGCCCAAACATCTTGGAGAACTAACCACAGTTGCTTTATAGCATGTTTTTCACACCTGCCTAAAACTTTTGCATAGTACTGTATATGTTGCATTTGTCAATTAGAAATGTCCAACTCATTCCTTTCTATTTATATCTTCCTTTTACCTAATGTAAACTTGTCTCCAAATTCTGTGTTTTTATTTTGTGATTGCAGAATGGTTCAAAGTTGATTTGATCCAGGACTTAGTGTAATCACAGATGTCAAGCCTATATCTTCAATCTTTCCATTCACTTTTGTCAGTCTGCTGCTGGATGAAGGTCTTCCCAGGACTTGGAAACAAATTAGTTCACCCTTGGAGCCCACACTAATCATCCCAAGTAGACTCTGTAAAGCATAACCTATCCATATTACTAAATTTCTGGTTTAGGCATTAATACTGGGAGGGAAATGTATTTGTCCTTGCAATCAATCAGTGGATATTTTTTTGAAATAGCACTTTTAGTAAAAATATATAAATAAATTGAAGATCCTTTACAGAATCAATGCATGAAGTACATGTCAAATTAGGCATGAAGGACAGTAGATACATAAGGTAGTAGGTGCAGATGAGAAAGGGAAAAAAAACCTCCTGGCAAATAAAGTCAAAGTGATGCAAATATATTTCTGTGGAGTGCTAAGCAGGCAGTCCAGTACTGTGTCAAACCTAGGAAAGGGGAAATCCAATCCAGGGTCCAGGAAAATAGTCCGTGCCCTCTGTCTAGGATATTGGATTCACAGTCCCAGTTCCATCATCCTGGGTCACCTAGTAGAATTAAACCACTGTCACACCCCTGCCTAGTAGAATGTTATTGATCTTAGAGTACACAGTTATCCATATCATCACCAGCACTGTGTAGGACTAAATTCAAAAACTTTCTGGACAGAAGTATTTACATGTTGCCACAGAGAGAGACAGGAGAGTACAGGTGAGAGGTAGCAATCTTGTTGTTTGACTAGTTTCAGACCAGTCTAAGCATTGCTCATTTTGTTTTCAGTTTGCCTTAATTGATGTTAGCATTGTCTGTAGTTTGCCTAAATTGAAGTCAGTTCAGTTCAGCTGCTGAGTTGGTGAAAGTAAACGGGTTGGAGAAGGGAGATTTTGTCTAGGACTAGCAGGAATTCTGTTGCAGGAGGAGCCAGGTAGGGTAGGTAGACAAAAGCTACTTAAAGCAGCAGTTGAGACACAGCTGCACTGTTTCTCGTTGACAAAAGCTAGGCAGTTGACTAGCAGCAGGAACCAAGAGACGTGAAAAAAACAAAAAAAAAAACAAGTAACATTTAGAAGAATGTGGTCACTACAGTGTCAGGTTTGCAGAATGATTGCCTTCCTGGATGAACTCATCCAAGAAGGCTTCATTTGTGAACGTTGTCAGCAGGTTGAAATCCTGGAGATCAAGGCTCGTGATCTTGAGGCTCAGCTTGTCGATCTGCACTGTATTAGGGATATAGAAGAATTGGTCAATCAGCCCATGAGAGAGATGGTGTGCACACCAAAACCTAGGAGAGTTGAGACCTTAGAGCAGGACAGCGTAGAGAACTGCTGGGTTACAGTAGGTCGTAACCGTAGAAAAGGGCGTGCACAACCCCTAGAGACACCCCAAGAGATTGAATTGCCCTACAGGTTCCAACTGCTGGACACCGAGTTGGACAGTGACAGCTCAGAGGGTGATGGGGGGGGCAGTTGAGCACCAGAGCACCATGGTACCCACTCCCCCCCAGAAGAAGGAGGTAGTTATAGTAGGAGACTCAATTCTTAGAGGTGTAGATCACACGATGTGTTCTACTGACAAGGAGACCCGCATGGTATCTTGCCTGCCTGGTACTCAGGTTGCAGATCTCCCTAAACTAGTAGACAGGCTACTGGCCAAAGTCGGGGGGAATCCACTGGTCATGGTCCACATTGGAACCAATGACATAGGAAAAGGTAGGACAGAGATTCTGCAAGACAAATTTAAAGAGTTAGGAACAAAACTAAAGAGCAGAACCTCCACAGTAGTTTTCTCTGAAATACTTCTGGTACCACGTGCCAGGCCAGGGAGACAGGCAGAGATTAGAAAGTTTAACATGTGGTTGAAAGCTTGGTGTAGGGAAGAGAGGTTTAGGTTTATGGAGCATTGGTCTTTCTTCTGGGATAGATGGGACCTGTACAAACCGGACGGTCTACATCTAAACAGAAGGGGGGCTAATGCATTGGGAGAGTGTATGTGCAGTGAAATTGAGAATCATTTAAACTAGGAACCAGGGGGGCAGGGAGCTCTGACAATGGGAGATGTTCCTCTAAGGAAAGAAAACCAAGGGAAACTGCTAGTAGGAAAGTCCTGAAATGTTTGTACCTAGATGCCAAGAGTACAAGGAACAAGATGTTAGACTTGGAATGTTGATTGAGTTGTTAATACAACTATGATGTTGTAGGAGTGACAGAAACATGGCTTACAGAAAATGATGGGGATGAATACAAGTTGGAAGCATACACATAGTTTAGGAGAGACAGGCATAATTGAAGAGGGGGTGGGGTAGCATTATATGTGAAAAATGACATTGAGGCAGAAGAACTTGTATTAGATCCCAGTAACGGAACAGAATATTTGTGGGTGAAACTTTTGAACAAGAGATCTGGAGGATTAGAGGTAGGAGTGTATTACAGGCCACCAAACTCAGATATTCAGAAAGATGCTGCATTGTACAGTGTAATCAGGACTGCATGTAGCAAGGATGTTGCTGTTATAATGTTAGAATTTCCCAAACTTAGAATGGGAAAGCCCAGTGGGGACTACAGAAGCAGAAATCGAAATGGTTGACATGGTAAATGACTGCTTTCTAACTCAATTTGTCAGGGACTAAACGAGTGCATGTATTGACTTGATCTTTTCAAATGACCAAGATAGAGTCAGGGGGACAGTAGTTAGAGAACCAATGGCAAATTGTGATCACAGTATGGTTAGCTTTGAGGCATTCTTTCAAAAAACAAGGTCCAAGTCTAAAACAATGGTCTACAATTTTAGAAAAGCAAACCTTGAAGCTATGAGACGGCACTTAGAAGAGGTAGACTGGAGCCCATTGGATACAGAGTCAGTTGAAAATGGATGGGTATATTTTAAGAATATACTACTTTGCAATTTGTACCAAAACTTAGCAAATTGAGGACCAAAAAACACTGGCCAAAATGGTTTAATAGAAGTATGCAAAAAAATATCAAGAGAAAGAAAATGTTGTATAGCGCATACAAAAAGGATGGTGACGAAACAAAATACATAGAATATGTTGAGCTGCAAAGAGATCTTAAGAAAGGGATCAGGAAAGCAAAGAGGGAAATAGAAAGAAACATAGCTCTTGGAGCTAAAACCAATGCATAGAGCTTTTTTCAATATTACAACAGCAAGTGGTCAATAAAGGAGGAAGTGAAACAGATAAAGGGCAAAAATTAAGGTATCTTGGAAAACGAACAAGATGTGGCAAATGTTCTAAATGAGTATTTCACAGAGGTTTTTACAAAAGAAAAAACAGATGACATGCCACAGGTTGTCAATCAGTCCAGTTAAACCCTAAGAGAGATCAGGATAAATGAGGAGGAGGTACTAAAGGGACTAGCAGAATTAAAAACAAACAAATCACCTGGGCCAGATGGGATTTTTCCAACAGTACTTCAAGAAATGAGGGAAATTATTTATAACTTGAGCGCTAACTCAATTATTCCAAATGACACTTAGAACAGGGGATGTGCCCACTGACTGTAAGACAGCAAATGTCATACCAATCCACAAGAAAGGGGACAAAACTGAGCCGGGAAATTACAGACCAATCAGTCTCATCTGTATCACTTGTAAAATGTTGGAAAAAATGATTAGACAGAAAATAGAGGAGCATCTTAATGAAAACCATATTCTTGGAGATAGTCAACATGGGTTTAGACGAGGCAGATCATGTCTTACTAATTTATTAGAATTTGTTGAACATGCAACTGCAGCTGTAGATCATGTGAAAGCATATGATATGATATACATAGATTTTCAAAAAGCTTTTGATAAGGTTCCACACCAAAGACTGATCCTCAGATTGGAAGCTGTAGGCTTTCAGGGTAATGTAAGTAGATGGATTATGAACTGGTTGATGTATAGGAAACAGAGGGTGTTGATTAGAGGAGTTGCTTCTAACTGGAGTGAGGTTGTTAGTGGAGTTCCACAGGGATCAGTATTAGGGCCTTTGCTTTTTCTAATCTATATTAATGATCTGGACTCTGGGATAGTTAGCAAACTTGTCAAATTTGCAGATGATACTAAAATAGGTGGCTTAGCAGATACAATCTTGGCAGCACAGGATATTCAGAGGGACTTAGATAATATTCAGTTGTGGGCCAACACCTGGCAAATGAAATTCAATGTGGACAAGTGCAAGGTAATACATGCAGGTAACAAAAATGTCCACTATAATTACACTATGGAGGAATAGAACTAGATGAAGTAACGCATGAGAAAGACCTAGGAGTCTATGTGGACTCCTCACTTTCTCCATCCAAGCAATGTGGGGAAGCAATAAAAAAGGCAAACAGAATGCTAGGGTATATTGTCAAAAGTGTAGAATTTAGGACAAGGGAAGTAATGTTAAGACTGTACAATGCACTAGTTAGAGCTCATCTGGATACTGTGTGCAGTTCTGGGCACCACACTTCAAGAAAGATATCGCTGCTCTAGAGGCAGTTCAGAGGAGGGCAACCAGACTTATTCCAGGTCAGAAGGGGAAGTCCTAGGGACTGAGGGAACTGAACCTTTTCACCCTGGAACAGAGGAGACTGCGTGGGGACTTGATCCAAGTCTTCAAAATCATGAAAGGCATCGACCACATCAAACCAGAGGAGCTTTTCCAGATCAGCAGGGACACACGCACCCTGGGACACAAATGGAAATTGGGCTTCAAGGCATTCAAAACGGAAAACAGGAGACACTTCTTTACACAGAGAGTCGTCACAATCTGGAATAAACTACCCAGTGATGTGGTAGAAGCTGAAAGTTTGGGAACATTTAAAAATAGACTGGATAGGATCCTTGGATCACTTAGATATTAATGGACACCAAACGAGCACGATGGGTCGAATGGCCTCCTCTCGTTTGTAAACTTTCTTATGTTCTTATGTTCTTGTTCAACAATTAATCATCCTATGGTTACAGAAACCTTCAGTCTGCAGAGCAGCTAGAGTACCTGTTGTGCATTTTCCTATTGGCTTCCTAACATTATGCTAATTTAGACTTTTCTTTATTTAATACTCACAGTTAAATTGATTTAAAGACAGGAATATTTGAATTGTTACACCTCTCTGACCAGAGCTGTCTTGTGGTATGAAATGTTTAACTCCTCTTAATTAAAAAAGGAGGAGAAAAAACTGCAAGTCAGCAGTAAGAAATGCACCACTGTGTAAATAATAATGCTGTTTGAAAGTAGCACCAAAAACTTAAATACATAAATGGGTAAAAAAATCAATACTGTAGTTCCTTTAATACAGTTGTGATAAAAGGAACACTTCTACTTCTGCTGACACTGTATTTAGTCCCTGCTCTTTGGGGACAGCCACAGATGTTTTCTGAGAGTTCCTGCATGTCTGAACACACTGTGATAATAAACTGTCATGGGTATTACGCAGCACTGGCTCCCAAAACTCAACAACACCACCACTGTTATTAATGAGGAAGGGGAACCTCAATTCCACACTGGCCTGCAGCAGACTCAGATGGATCTCGGGATGCCCAGCTCAAACCCCAGTTTAATCAAAGGATTTTATTTATTTTGTTTTCTTTTCCTTCAACAATCCAACAAGATCGATATCAAGCACAAATATTAAAAAATGATACACTCACATATCTCTAGGGCTAAAATGACTCCCATATAACCAAACCAAAACCATCCTAGATTAAAACGTTTTACATAGCTTGTAATCAGACAACAAAAGGGAAGAGTCCATTACAACAGAAAGTGCAAATAGTGCATATTAGTCTCTTTTCCTCTGCAGTCGGTCTGTTCTCCTACCCCAGACCTGCAGGTAATCAATGTTTAACCAGAAAGGGGAGTGCATCTCTTTTTTATCCCTCTTAATGCACTTGACTCCTTTAATCTGAAACATAATACCAATTGCAGCAGCTGGGCTGTAGCAGAGGGGAACACACATGCATTCATGGCCCAGCTGGACCAGAATGCAGCCGGGGGTGCTCAGCCCCACCATACCCGTATCCCAGGTTCTCCATAGGTGATCGGGGGTACTGTACCCGTCATGCCCTATTTTCTACCTACCATGCCGCAGGTGAGGAACTGAGCCTCTTGCCCCCTTTCTCCATTGGCCGCCCGTCCAATTTCAGCCACTTCCACCACTGCCTGGTTGCTCACTCGCCCTACACAGCCCACTGCCTGATGCTTTCCCTCATGCTGTTCTCTCTGCTGTCTGTTGACTTTACACCCCATTTTAAATCCCCAACTGTTTATGAAGACAGGGCTCAGGTGTGCAGACTGCATCACTGTTGCTAGGCAACACTCCCTCCAACTGTATGTGGTCCATTTTAGGACATCCTCGTGCATCAGTCGTCCTCGAGTCAAGTATCAAGCATCACCCACTCAAGTCTCCGGTATCAGGATCATTACTCACCCCTCCCTCAGTCAATCGTCATTGCTCCTCCTCATGTCTCCTCCTCAGCCTCAGTGCTCTGACATAATGTCTCCTCCTCAGGCAACAGGCATTACGAATCACGAATCACACATCATGCAAATGTGTAACTTTCAGTGAAAAAAACTTCTCCAAGTAAAATTTAGAACATAGGAATGGATGCTGATACCACCTGTACATTGCAGTTATAAGTAGTACAGGTACAGCAGATCAGCGTCACATCTTTGTTTGAAAATGTCAGTAAAGACAACCACCTGGAGCAGACAGAGGGATGCTGTTCTTAGTTTAAGAGGGAGCGTGGTCGTGGCACTATGTGAAGCAAACTACTGCTGCAGGGGAAAGGAACTCTTTACGTGGGATTTACGCTAGTGCGTATGTGAGGGTGTATCTGATTGGTTGCTTCTTGTCGTTTCAGTGACAGTGATGAGTATGCAGCCCCTCCACATCCAAAAGCTTCTGTCCCCTCAGTATTATCATCTTTAAATGTTTAAACAATGCAAAGCAATGAGAAGACTGTGTGCTCTGACTGTGTGTTTTGAAAATGCAAAGACATCAACAACCACTCCTCCCTCGAGTCAGATCTCAAAAAACATATCCACATTAACTCTGGGAGTATCCTATATCTCTGAGTGGTGCATGTATGGGTTTATGTTGGAATTGTTGTGTGTAGAATGTAAGGCATATCTCTTCAACCCAAGCTCAAATTAAATATGTTTGCTTTCAGATATATCCACTGACTTAAACAGTTAAAATCTTACTGCACAGTAAAACGCTCAGGAGACACCACTTACACTCTTCAGTTTCTCTTGGACTCTGATACCTGACAAGTAATGCGGCTGTAAGATATGTCATATCTGTCTATTACATTAATCCCTTTTTACAAATCTTGTGAATTCCAGTGGCAGTAAATCAGTGTAAATAATTGATCAGTCCTGCTGTTTTTTTAAAGTCAGTCAAATCCAGGTTTGAGGTCTATTTATTTCTGTTCAGGTTAATTAAAGAGAGTCTATCACAGACATTCACATTTACCTGTAATAACATTTTGAGACATTTCCTGCATAAGCAAATTTAAGTTAAATTGTGTACTTATCACTTATGCCAGGTCATTGAATGAGTATTTCAGATAGGCCTAAGATAACAGAATCACAAAGTCCAAAAATGGATGGCATTCTCTGTGAGAATTGATATCTAAGATAAAAACATATATAAAACCAATCAGAATACCTTCATCTGATTGTTTGTAGATTTTTTTTTTTCCCAAGCCAACAGTCTTTGATTTGATTTCAATATTTGTGAAACTTTAACAAATTGTAATATGTGTCTGACAATTTTAGTATATTTAAACTGTATATTTAAAGATATATGGATTCGGTAATAACATTTCACTCCTTAATAAATATAAGGAATTTAAGGTAGTGTATATCAACATTTTCAGATGTATGTCTTCTCTGTTTGTTAACAACAACTGTTCTATGTGAATATTGTTCTATTTTTGTTTTAGCGTTAATCTTATTTTCATGCATTTCTGTTTTATTAATATTTTATTTCTGATTTGTGTAGAACAAAATTCGCTTGCAGTGAATTATACTATATGTCTGTTATTAATATAATGGAAATGAAACGTAATCAAAAAGATAATTGAGATTTTAATAATTAAAGACATTGTTTACGTCAAGAAGTTTCTGGTTTACTTATTTATTACTTTACCCAAGGAACCACAGTGGAGATATCCAAAGTTTAGTTAGTAACAGAGATAGAGTTTCAAGTTTCAAACATTCTGAACAAACGGAAAGCGGACCAGAGGCCAGGGAACATTATGAAAGCGGTATTTTAATATTTGCTGGCATTTTTACCAGCTACAGTAATAGCAAATAAGGACTGTGTAAATTTGGTGAAATATACATTATTTTATCATTTGAATGTTAGGTAGCAGTAGTAGATCAACATTTAAAGTTTATTTTAAGTTTTTCTGCTGCTTTATAAATCACTGGATGGTTATGTACCACGATGCTAGTAAAGCATACAGATTCTCATTTTTGCAACTAGATATTTTTTTTTTAATCAACTCTTAAATTCCTCTTAGATGCACTTAGCAAGACCATTCTTTATTCAACAAGTTAAATCCTACTGATAATAAAACCTGCCACAGGGAGACTGTTAAACTCTCTCTCCAGGTGTACTGATTTAAGTAAGCAGATGGGTTATTCATTATGTCTCTCTTTAGTATTTCCTTGGTATGGGATCCCAGGTGTATGGGATCCTACTCGAGTGGAAACTGGATGACCCTCTAACTCAGCTCAGGTGTTGGTGGCTCAACTCAACAATTAAGCACATGCAGTTATTCAAACAATAAACACATGCAATTAATCAAACCAAGTGCAAAATAAACAATACCGATAAAAGATCATCAAAAAAGCAGCGATAAAAGGTATACAACAACAATTCAATCAACAAATGAAAAGCAAGTATATAAATAAATCACATAACCATAGTGCCAATAATCAATAAGCTTAGCCTCAACACTTCCCATGACAAATGCATAGCCTAAGAGAATATGTTTCTTTTTAATGGGTGATTATCCATTTAAGTTGACAATTAAATTAAAGGCCACAGGTAATGCAGCACTAAACCTCACATTCTTGCCACCAGCTGGACTTATCTCTGCTTTCAGTCAAGGGACATGATTAAAGTGGTGCTTCTTTCATTTCTCAAGAGTCTCTTGTGATGACATCAGCTACAACACTGGGGCCTTAATGAAAGGCTTGAGATGAGCCCTTTGGGGTCAAACGGACAATGGTGTTTGTCAAAGTTACTCTATAAAAAGGCACTGAAGACTCTAACTGCAAATGTCTCTTTGGTTGATGTCAGATAGGTTTCCCGTCAAGATATATGAGGGAATATAAAGTGCAAGAAAAAGAAAGAGGAAAAATGGCATGCTAAATGCTAATGGAATAAAGGATATGTATTGTAACGAGGTGCAGGGTTGGGCTACTACAGCCAATGAATTATAGGTTGGGAACAATGTCAAAACACAGGAAACAAGCCATGGAAGATGGTAATACAACCCCAGAATGTTGGTTTATTTTAGTTCCATCTTGGATTTTGTTCCAAACAAAAACCTAGCTCTTCGTAAGGAGCACTTACTGTAGCAGGAATGGTCTGTTAGACAAAACAAAATCCCTAGCTAGCCCTGGACAGCTAAGTGGTTTCCCAGGGATAACAAACAAAGACAAACATAAACAAAAGTCTTGAGGGGTTAGGCAGTCTCGTGGTCAAAAGGGTTTCAGGGGTCTACACCAGGGTCATGGTCTTCCAAAACAAATCCAAACACTGTTCGAGGTACTCAGCCAGTCCAAGTTGTTATCCAGTTACTTTGTTGATTCTTCTCTTTTCCCGCCTCTCTTTGCTCCTCTAGCCACCCTCCTTGTCTTTCCATCCACCCCCCAACTTCTAAGCCAAAGAAGAAACCACAGGGTGAGTTTAAATAGCCTGCACTGATCAGCCGCACCAGCTTGCAGTCTGGGTGATTTGTAATCCCAGGCAGGTGCGGCTGTTCTGCTGCATTGCCAGTGTTTTTCCACCGGGCTGTCCATGGTCCTGATCCATGGAGTGTCTGGATCTGCTGTACATGGTCCTGTCTATGTCAAAAGAATGCATTAGGGCAGGCACATAGCGGTGATCGAAGGCCCGGCCCCTCAACTCATTACAGTATGCATTGATACACTTGTTCCTCAATCTTTTGAGTCATATGGCTCCGGTGCATGGATGGACAGGATCAAAATTAGCTATAAATATAACTAATAAGACACACAATAGAGACAGAGATGTAGCGAAATGGTGGTGAACAACACTATTAGTGAAGCCAGCCAGCCGAAATACACAATTTTTAAGGTCTAATGCAACACACAGACACAGAGTGCTCACGTTCTCGAGTCCAGCGAAATGGCAAAAGAGGACGAACCTGCACAGATGTCACATTTTATAGAACAGGAAGTGGGAAGGGACCTGTTCTGAGTGACGAGCGCAGGAGCCAATGGCAGCTTTGATAGAGTGACATTTTCGATTGGGTTCCTACAGAAGTGCGCAGAAACCCCTCCCTCTTGGGTAGTGCTTCTGACTTGAAAGATAACCCAGTACAGAGAGAGAGAGTGAGATTTGCATACAGTAACAGAATGACATAATGTGTAAGTTAGCTCACTATAATACACTTTTTGTAATGTTTAAACATGTATATGTAACGGGGCTTATTCGACAAAATGAATGAGCATGTTACAAGTGACGTAACACCTCTAAATGAATACAGTGTTAATCATGCAGCATCAGGAAATCTTTTGGTATAGAGGGCTTATTGCTGAACTGTGGTGCGGACCTTGGAGGATCCTGTGGTGCGTGGTTCAAATCTTGTCCCGGGAGCTCTGACCTGCACCAGCTACATTAACAATATAAAACTGTTTTTTTTTTTTTTTGATACTTCATCATGGCGGTGCACTGCATGTGCTGAGTTCATTAGTATTTCGGTATTTTGATTTTGATCATAAATGTGGGCGGTCGACATTTTAACATGGTGGGTCAATTACAAAGGTTCAACCACTTCTGGTTTACTTAACCTCAGCAAATGTGTTATGTTGAAAATAAGCTAACCACAGACATTATCCAGATGTCTAATTTCAAGTATTGATGAAAGTATCAGACATTCCTACAATCCTACTCTGCTATAATGTGCTTGTCTGTATGCAGGTTTACCTCTAATCTCAGTTTTATGATCTTAAAGAAGCACTTCATTTCAAATGAGGATAATGGTTCATTACAGGCTCAATTAGGGGGCAAAGCTATACTCTTACATGGAAGGGACCAGGAATCTTTGTCAGCTTCCTATTATAAATTGCCATAATACAGTAGCTTCCAATTGACATTAACAGAAAATCTGCCATTATTTAACCCACTCGACATTCTGTATTCACATTATCAATTTGTTTGGTGAAATTGTTTATAGACTTGTTCAGTCCTGCTGAGGAAATGTAGCAAAGCATACCTCAGGGAGCAAACTCACTTTACTCCAACAATACAACCAAAAACACTTAAACACAGTCTCATATTAGGCTCCAGTAACCATTTGTGCAATGAAGGTTTATTTAAACCTATTCCACCAATTGTGCCATGTTGTGCATTTGCTTTTGTCTAATCCACCCAACCTACACCTGCTTTTTGCACCATCAGTTACTCTGTCCCATTGCCAAGGTACTTGCAAGGTCAGGGTTACAAAATAGCAAAAATAATGCATGTTTACCTTCCTCAAGAAAGGTGTTCTCAACCAAGCATATGTGTTAATTATCCCAGAATGCATTTCTTCAGTCCACAGATCCCATGCTATTCAACATTAGAACATATATAGAGCAGGACACAGTGATTCCAGTTCTCAAGGGCCAGGATCCTGTAAGATGTATAAGCACCTTTCAAACAACTGATTTGGATCTGGAACAGACAAGGTTGTCCTAATAATGACTTCAATTAAGACATTAAAACCTGTGTTGAAATAGAAACCAGAAACCCCTTCAGCCCTCTAAAAAGGTTATAATGGCAACAAATATGTTTTCTTCTCCTAAAATCCATGCACTTTCACTACATGGTCCTAAATGAAAACAATTTGATTAATTATTCATTATAATAGCGTAATGACTCAGATGGGTGTATTCCAGATACCTGTTATATTGCAATTTTTGCTTTTCACACTGGCCTCCTCTGCTAACAGCACAGTCCACATTCCCAGGTAGTTATATCCCCTCAGGGGATGACCTGTGACATAACTATACATCCCTGTATTGCATCCATTGGGGGATCCAACCCTCTCATCACAGCCTGGAATGAGCCAAAAACAAAACAAACAAACAAACAAAACATGAGATGCTTTTATTAACCCAATGGAGAACACACCTTCCTAGTATGTGTGCTGGACAACTGATTTAAAAATTGCCTACAACTTTCTGAATCAAAAAATAAAACAACATAAACAGCTGAACTGTCTTCCCAGGTCTGATTTTCAGAGAACTAGGCTCTAACCCCTCATTTTGGGGTGCATTGATAAATGTCCGAAGAGTGAAATACAATCAAAGAAACATTTCTCTATTAGACTGTAAGAGTCATTGACCTTGCCTGAAGAAACATACATCACAGGTGCAGTGAAGCAAACTGACACGTTTATGATCTGTTTGAATATCATATTTGCAAACATGTTTTTAAGTAAGTTGGGAAACTGCAAACACATTCCTGGTTAAGCCAACTGTGTCTAAAAGTAAAATGCACTGCTGGAACAAGCATTTGTCCCACATTACATAATCCTTTAATCATATGTATAGGTTTCTCTGCTAAAGTTTTACAATATTTTGAGGAAATAACATTAATTCCCACATGAGCACAGTCTGGAATTTCTTGAAGGCAGTGTTAATACATTCTGTAAGGCATGGGTGAACAAATCTGTTCCTTCAATATTTCTATTGTTTAATTGTCTTCATGTTTTATATTCTGTTGTAGAAAGAAACAGTCAAATTTTGTTCTGTGCATTTGTTGTATTTGGTATAAGCATTAAATAAGTTAATTCCCTTCTCACAGCTGCTGTTTCACTCTTACTTCTAAGTGTCTCCTTTTTTGAGCCATGTCACTTCTTATTAGCATTCAATTACTGAGTGGTTTAGATTTATACACTTTTTTAACACTTACCATAGGTTACAGAAGTTGAATTAATAATTCCTTTATCGATAAATCAATCTTTTTTTTATTTAGTATAGCATCCTTGGCACAGAAGCAACAGAGCTTTATAGAAAAATATAAACAAACCAATGCATCAAAATAAACAATTATAGAACAAATAATTAAACTTTGCACAATCATGTATTAATTAATTTCTTAGCAGACACCTTTATCCAGGGTGACTTACAATTGTTACATTAAATCACATTATTTTTACATTTGACCCATTTATACAGCTGGGCATTTACTGTACAAATCTAGGTAAAGTACGTTGCTCAAGGGTACAACAGCAGTGACCCCACCTGGGATTGAATCCACTACCCTCTGCTCCAGAGTCCAGAGCCCTGAACACTACTCCACACTACAGAGGGCTGGCCACCAGTCCTACATGTGATTGGGGTTATTTGGATCTTTTTTACATTTTTACATTTTTTTTTTTAAATGTAAGGCTTCAAAATATAGGCAGGTATACTATATTATGAGCCTGACCATGTTTTTCCACAGCTGTCCTGAAAGTTGGTTTACTGGGAAACATTTACAGGCATTCATTAGGTATTGGTAAAAAAATGGATATTGGGCAAATTCGTGACAGATCTTTCTTTGTATTTATTTCATATAGTAAGACACAAAAAGTGCTCTATAAATGCCTTTAGCCTAGGGAGCAGTTTGGCTGAGGCATGGAGTTTTTACAGTGCGATGATTAGTGTAGATGCAGTAAAGGTCAATGTCCACTATAGAGTCACAACATACGATTCTGCTGATATGTATGTTGGTTCTTTTTCAAGCGATCCTTCAGGGAAATATTCTATCATGGAATAAAAATAAATGGATCAGGACAGGTTTTGATATCTTTATTGCAGATGTGCCGTTCCGTCTCTGGAGGAAGGAAGTCAGCATCACTCATATTATTTGTTTTAGAAACTGTTTACTTTAACTCAGCAGCAGAGCCATGGTTGGATTTTTCCCCACATACTCTGGCAAGCAATACACAATTAAATCGGCACAGTATGCATTTCTTTTTATATAGTTTCCCATATTTACCTTGTTTACAATGTTGGAAATGTTCTACATTCACATGGGAGCATAGCAAGTGTGGGACTGATGCTGGATATCTACTTTATAGACATATATTGAAGACGAAAGAGAACATACACATTATAATTTATATGAGGCTAAACACAAGTACTGTCCCTCCAAAAAGTAATATAAATATATCGCAGCATTCTTAGTAGATGGTACCCCTGAGACTCTAATACCGTTCTTGAACAGACATTTTTTTTTTTTTTTATGCACACAGGATACAGTTGGCCGTAATCTACGTCACAACAACAACAAAAAAAACAATAACATAGAAATTACCAACACTTTGTCTTCTGCACTAAACCAGGATCTCGGCTACTCTGACTCCCTTCTGCGAGACAGGCCATATTTATTACCTCTGCCCTGAACCCACCCCTGTCTGCCCCAATACTTGCCAACTGCAAGCATCCACTGTACAGTAATCAATTATGCATGCTCACTGCTGGCAGATACCCCCTGGAGACAGACAGGTTCGGATTCGTGCCAAAACCCCTGAACCTCACAGCCCCTCAGAACCTGCCCAGGGCGACATCACTACTAGTAATACATCGCCTCACAGTACTGTGGCCGGGTCGCTAAAAAATGTACTGAAAGAAACAGTGCGCAAGTACTCAAATATCCCTCCGGTGAACCTTCTGAACCTACAATATGTGGAGTTATACTAGTATATAATTTTTATTTAAATATTTAGTGTACACCTGCATGTTCAAGGGTATTGATATATTAATCCAGAGTAAATGTGTATATGTGTACAAATATGTACATGTGTATATACAGTATGTGTGTGTGTTTGTTGGTCTGTATACACACACACAAACACCTCAGTCCGAGATTTACCCTGTGTGACCAGCGCTGTTAATTCCTCCAACTAACTGAAGGGAGTTAGTTAAAACTAACTCATTTCAGCTTTAACAAAACTGAGGATATTAAGCATTTAGATAAGTGCACTTTAACAGTCTTGTTAAATATAATGAGATGTGTCATTTCTTTGAGGTGTAATTGTTGTGCTAATTCCTGTCCTTTCACAAATGCAATAGGAGAGTCACTGCATACCATTGCAGCAGGATGAAAATAGAGAACGATGGGAGAGAGATGAGTTTGCCTTCTGCTGTACAAGAGGGAACCCAGGAGACTCATTAAATGAGTGTGTAGTGCATCTATGCATCGGCCAGTATTTAGATTTTTCCTTACTACTAAATAAGCCATTCCCAATCTATTTGAATCATATCTAGCAATAGGTCAGAAACTGATGTATAAGCCATTTTCAGTAGTGAATAACAAACATAAGGTCCTCTAGTCCTCTGTGGCCATAGATCCTGTTCTTGCCAATAACGCACAGAGATAGTGAACTAGCGTTTCCTCCACTGGTGGTCTCTCCAGCAGAGGCTGGGGTAATTACTCATCTCCACTCCACATGGAGACTAATGATGTGTATGTGTTATTTCCCAATTGTCCGGAGTTTAATTAACTTCCCAGGAAGCTGTTTAACGATGGTGGTCACATTCCAAAACATCTTAATCTCAAGGCCCTGTCGCTCTCACAGCACACGCAGCATCAAAGTTTGCAGTCAGGGTGTCCCTGCAAACAATTGATAAGCCACACTGGTGGACTAAAAATAACAAATATTATAATATATTAATATATCTATATTGAATCTATAAGCAGTACTTTTCACCTAATTTCATATGTAGGGTATCTTGTCCAGGTCAAAAAATAAATAAAAAGAACAAGTTTGTGAAATCTTCTGTAGCAAACCAGAAAGAGAGGCAGATGGAAGCTGTCATTCAAAGAGCCCATAACCACTAACAGATTTAAATTAGAATCATAGTAAAAATCTGTATTGAATTCATAGTTAAAAGCAGGTATTCTGCTTGTTCTGCATCAATTTAAACATATAAGTGCCTCAGACAGAGTGAAAGATCCAATTGAGCATTTCGTTTCAATGTTCCTCCAAATTGCTTTTACATCTTTGTCCCCCCTTGGATGCTTCCATCGGTATTGTTGGAATGGATACTGCACTCAAACAACAACCTCACAGTAAACTATTTTTGTGCCTCACTGGACTAGTATTTGTATTACTCACTCCATCACACATTGTCTCTGACACCCACATTTCAATCTGGAACTCCAGTAGACATGACTAATAACAGCACCATAATTATTCTACCAATAATGTGAAAAATACCTGAGGAACTTTCTATAAACAGAGAGCTTCTCTGAGTTACAATCTGCAAATATTTTGGATTAGTGTTTTATCTTTATTATCTTCTTCATATAATAATTTCCCTTATTTAATTAAATATTTTGCATTATAAAAATATGGACCTATCTTTCAATATATAAACAGTTTGAAATGCATGTATATATCCTATATATTACTATGAATATATTTTTCCAAATATATTTCCAGTTTCTATAAATATAATGTATTGCATTTAGCTTTGTACTGTAGTAATATGCCTGGGTCTCAGATCTTAGAGGACTCTATCTTCCTCCAACTATTGTTCTATCAGACCATTAATTTATTTTGTCTGATATATTTCATTTCTGTAAAGGCCTCACTAATCCCCCTGTTTGTACTCCACAAACTGTAAAGTAGCCATGACTAACTATGCTGAATAAAATTGTTGTGATGTATAATATACAGTAAGGGAAAAAATATTTGATCCCCTGCTAATTTTGTACGTTTGCCCACTGACAAAGAAATGATCAGTCTATAATTTTAATGGTAGTTGTATTTTAACAGTGAAAGACAGAATAACAAAAAAAAATCCAGAAATACGCATTTCAAAAAAGTAAAAAATTGATTTGCATTTTAATGAGGGAAATAAGTATTTGACCCCTTCGACTTAGTACTTGGTGGCAAAACCCTCGTTGGCAATCACAGAGGTCAGACGTTTCTTGTAGTTGGCCACCAGGTTTGAACACATCTCAGGAGGGATTTTGTCCCTCTCCTCTTTGCAGATCCTCTCCAAGTCATTAAGGTTTCGAGGCTGACGTTTGGCAACTCGAACCTTCAGCTCCCTCCACAGATTTTCTATGGGATTAAGGTCTGGAGACTGGCTAGGTCACTCCAGGACCTTAATGTGCTTCTTCTTGAGCCACTCCTTTGTTGCCTTGGCTGTGTGTTTTGGGTCATTGTCATGCTGGAATACCCATCCACGACCCATTTTCAATGCCCTGGCTGAGGGAAGGAGGTTCTCACCCAAGATTTGACAATACATGGCCCCGTTCATTGTCCCTTTGATGCAGTGCAGTTGTCCTGTCCCCTTAGCAGAAAAACACCCCCAAAGCATAATGTTTCCACCTCCATGTTTGACAGTGGGGATGGTGTTCTTGGGGTCATAGGCAGCATTCCTCCTCCTCCAAACACGGCGAGTTGAGTTGATGCCAAAGAGCTTGATTTTGGTCTCATCTGAACACAACACTTTCACCCAGTTCTCCTCTGAATCATTCAGATGTTGGCAAACTTTAGACGGGCCTGTACATGTGCTTTCTTGAGCAGGGGGATTCCTCACCGTTCTCATGATCATTGAAACTCCACGAGGTGAGATCTTGCATGGAGCCCCAGACCGAGGGAGACTGACAGTTATTTTGTGTTTCTTCCATTTGCGAATAATCGCACCAACTGTTGTCACCTTCTCATCAAGCTGCTTGGCGATGGTCTTGTAGCCCATTCCAGCCTGGTGTAGGTCTACAATCTTGTCCCTGACATCCTTGGACAGCTCTTTGGTCTTGGCCATGGTGGAGAGTTTGGAATCTGATTGATTGATTGCTTCTGTGGACAGGTGTCTTTTTAACAGGTAATGAGCTGAGATTAGGAGCACTCCCTTTAAGAGAGTGCTCCTAATCTCAGCTCGTTACCTGTATAAAAGACACCTGGGAGCCAGAAATCTTGCTGATTGATAGGGGATCAAATACTTATTTCCCTCATTAACATGCAAATCAATTTATAACTTTTTTGAAATGCGTTTTTCTGAATTTTTTTGTTGTTATTCTGTCTCTCACTATTAAAATACACCTACCATTAAATTCATAGACTGATCATTTCTTTGTCAGTGGGCAAACGTACAAAATCAGCAGGGGATCAAATACTTTTTTCCCTCACTGTATTGTTCAGCTCGGCTACTCAGCTAGCTACTAGCCAGCTATGTATTATATTGTATTTGTCTCATTGGGTCTGTGGCCCCGCTCCTATTGGATCAGGGGTCCACTGCCATATTGCATGGTGGCCGCACAAGTGCTTGATTGCCTGCGCCAGACATTGTGCAAGTAGATTACGGCCTCGCTCCTAGCTGCATTAGTAGAGCAGCCGGCCTTGGTCTTGTAAGCGGAGGGTGTAAGAGTTAACCTCTGTAGCCCCACTTTGTATATGCTGATTGCAGACAGTTCCTGGTAGAGCGTGACTACGGTCCTACGGGGCCTACGGGGCCCCTGAGGTTACTGTCTGGAGTTGTGTTGCCGAGGTCCCCTAGCGGTGCACCTCGGGGCAGGCTCCCTTATCAGCTCGCTGCCTGCTCCCTTGCGACGGTTTTGTTATACAGTAACCCCTCCCCCTTGGGCAGTGCTTCCGACTTGAAAGATAACGATAGGTTGCGTATGCAACCCTGGTTATCTGAAAAAGGAAGCACTGCCCAAGGGTTGCAAGCTCACGCGCGAGTCCTGGCTCCCGGCAAAAGAGGACGAACCTGCGCTGACATCACGTTTTATAGAACAGGAAGTGGGAAGGGACCTGTTCTGAGTGATGAGCGCAGGGGCCAATGGCAGCTTTGATAGAGTGACGTTTCGATCGGGTTCCCACGGAAGTGCGCAGAAACCCCTCCCCCTTGGGCAGTGCTTCCTTTTTTAGATAACCAGGGTTGCATACGCAACCTATCATTATCCCCATCTTCCTTTCTACATGCCTCCTGACGATGACGTATACACCTGTCGAATGGTGCAGAGTACGCACACCTGTCTCACATCAAGTGCCGGCATAAAAGCACATCACGAAGAAAACTTAGGGCAAAGTAGCAGTATGGAAAAGCATGGAGGGTGAACACATGTATGAAGGAGAGAATGATGTAAAAATGATGGAATGGAAGAGTGATGGAAAAGACTGACTACTCGGAAAATGACACATCTTTGACAGACAACCCCCTTGGAATCTGAACGCAGAATGAACTTCGACTACCACACTGCTAAATCCTCCTAAACAACACCGTGTTACTGCAGAACAAAGCGATGATACCAACTGGACATGGCTCACACCCCACACCATGTCACAGATGGTGGAGAATGTGAGAGATGCTTTGCACATAAAAGAGGACAAAACATATATTGATGCAGTTTCTGTAATCAAAAATGGTTGCATTGAAAAAGTATTATTAGTATTGTTCCGAGTTATTGTTAAGTGTAACTGTGCATCTGGCACCACCCTTGTCTGCAATCAGATGTGGCTGTTAAGGGTGTCTGCTCATAAATAAATAAATACATACATACATACATACATACATACATACATACATACATACATACATACATACATACATACATAATACTAATAATAACATATTGACTGAGAGATGAGTATGGATACATTTGGATATTATGTATTTCAAAATATATGGATTTTATATATATATATATATATATATATATATATATATATATATATATATATATATATACTTACATCTATGATATTGCTAGTGATACTTTATCACTAGAGAGAGAATATAGAGACTATATACAGTTAGGTCCATACATTTTTGGACAGTGACATAATTGTCATCATTTTGGCTCTGTACTCCACCACAATGGATTTGAAATTAATTAATAATGCAATTAAGATGTGCTTTAAGTGTAGACTTTCATCTTTAATTTGAGGGTAGTTTCATCCAAATTGGGAATTACACCCATTTTTGTATGTGGTCCCCCCAATTTTAGGGGCTCAAAAGTATTTGGACAAACTAACATAATCATGAATTAAATTGTGAGTTTCAATACTGGGTGGCAAATCCTTTGAAGTTAATGACTGCCTGAAGTCTGGAACCCATAGACATCACCAGATGCTGGGTTTCTTCCCTGGTGATGCTCTGCCAGGCCTGTACTGCAGCTGTCGTCAGTTTCTGCTTGTTCTTGGGGAACAAACAAACCAATCAGAGAGAGAGCAAAAACATTAGGTGGGCCCAAATCAACTATTTGGTAAATTCTTAAAAATAAAGAACACACTGGTGAGCTCAGGAACACCAAAAGGCCCGGAAGGAGGGGCTAAGGCAGAGTAATTGAGAGTCTTTTAAACTAGGGACCAGGGGGGCAGGGATCTCTGACAATGGGAGATGTTCCACTAAGTAAAGAAAACGAATTGAAACTGCTAGTAGGAAAGTCCTGAAATGTTTGTACCTCAATGCCAGGAGTATAAGGAACAAGATGTTGGACCTATAAGCCACAGTGCTGGCATGTGACTATGATGTTCTAGGAGTGACGGAAACATGGCTTACAGAAAACGATGGGGATGAATACAAGTTGAAAGGATACACACAGTATAGGAAAGACAGGCAAATTGAAAGAGCGGGTGGAGTAGCATTATATGTGAAAAATGAAATTGAGGCAGAAGAACTCAAATTAGATCCCAGTAACGGAACAGAATCTTTGTGGATTCAACTTTTGAATAAAAGATCTGGAGGATTAGTGGTAGGAGTGTGTTACAGACCACCAAACTCAGATGTTCAGCAAGATGTTGCATTGTACAATATAATCAGGACTGCATGTGGCTGTTATAATGGGGGATTTCAATTTCCCAAACATAGACTGGGAAAGCCCAGACGGGACTACAGAAGCGAAAATAGACATGGTTGAGATGGTAAATGACTGCTTTCTAACTCAATTTGTCAGGGAACCAACCAAGGAGAGCACATGCATTGACTTGATCTTTTCAAATGACCAAGATAGAGTGAGACGGACACTAGTTAGAGAACCAATGGCAAACTGTGATCACAATATGGTTAGCTGTGATGCATTCTTTCAAATAAACAAGGACAAAAACAATGGTCTACAATTTTAGAAAAGCAAACCTTGAAGGTATGAGGTGGCACTGAGAAGAGGTAGACTGGAGCACATTGGATACAGATTCAGATGAAAATGGATGGTTATATTTTAAGAATATACTACTTGAGGCTCAGGAGAAATTTGTAACAAAACTTAACAAATTGAGGACCAAAAAACATTGGTCAAAATGGTTTAATAGAGGTATGCAAAAAATATCAAGAGAAAGAAAATGTTGTATAGCACATACAAAAGGGATGGAGACTAAACAAAATACAAATAATATGTTGAGCTGCAAAGAGATGTTAAGAAACGGATCAGGAAAACAAAGAGGGAAATAGAAAGAAACATAGCTCTTGGAGCTAAAACTAATGCAAAGAGCTTTTTTCAATACTACAACAGCAAGAGGACAATAAAGGAGGAAGTGAAACAGATAAAGGGCAACAATGGAAGTATCTTGGAAAATGAACAAGATGTAGCAAATGTTCTAAATTAGTATTTCACAGAGATTTTTACAAAATAAAAAAACAGATAACATGCCACAGGTTAACAATCAGTCCAGTCAAACCCTAAGAGAGATCAGGATAAATGAGGAGGAGGTACTAAAGAGACTAGCAGAATTAAAAACAAACAAATCAACTGGGTCAGATGGGATATTTCCAACAGTACTTATTATAGAAATTATGTATAGGCTGCTAACTCAAATATTCCAAAAGACACTTAGAACAGGGGATGTGCCGACTGACTGGAAGACAGCAAATGTCATACCAATCCACAAGAAAGGGGACAAAACTGAGCCAGGAAATTATAGACCAACCTGCATCACCTGTAAAATATATTGTCAAAAGTGTGGAATTTAAAACAAGGGAAGTAATGTAAGACTGTACAATGCACTAGTTAGAGCTCATCTGGATACTGTGTACAGTTCTGGGCTCCACACTTCAAGAAAGATATCACTGCTCTAGAGGCAGTTCAGAGGAGAGCAACCAGACTTATTCCAGGTCTGAAGGGAAAGTCCTACTGAGAGACTGAGGAACTGAACCTTTTCACCCTGGAACAGAGGAGACTATGTGGGGACTTGATCCAAATCTTCAAAATCATGAAAGGCATCGACCACATCAGACCAGAGGAGCTTTTCCAGATCAGCAGGGATACATGCACCCGGGGACACAAATGGAAATTGGGCTACAAGGCATTCAAAACAGGAGACGCTTCTTTACACAGAGAGTAGTCACTATCTGGAACAAACTCCCCAGCAATGTGGTAGATGCTGAAAATTTGGGAACATTTAAAGTTAGACTGCATAGGATCCTTGGTTCACTCAATTATTAATGGACACCAAACAAGCATGATGAGTCGAATGGCCTCCTCTCGTTTGTAAACTTTCTTATGTTCTTATGCTCTTATGTTCTAAAACAACTGTGGTGGATGACAGAATAATTATTTCCCTGGTGATGAAAAACCCCTTCACAACAGTTGGCCAGATCAAGGCACCCTCCAGGAGGTAGGCATATTTGTGTCAAAGTCAACAATCAAGAGAAAATTTCACCAGAGTAAATACAGAGGGTTTACCAGAAGATGCAAACCATTGGTAAGCCCCAAAAACAGGAAGACCAGATTAGAGTTTGCCAAAAAAGAAACAATTAAAGAACCCTGTACAGTTCTGGAACAACATCCAATGGACAGATGAGACAAAGATCAACCCAGAATGATGGGAAGAGAAGAAGTATGGAGAAGGGAAGGAACTGCTCATGATCCAAAGCATACCACCTCATCTGTGAAGCATGTTATGGCATGGGCATGTATGGCTGCCAAGGGAACTGGTTCCCTTGTATTTATTGATGACGTGACTGCTGACAAAAGCAGCAGGATGAATTCTGAAGTGTTTAGGGCTATATTATCTGCTCAGATTCAGACAAATGCTTAAAAACTCATTGGATGGCACTTCACAGTTGCAGATGAACAATGACCCAAAGCACACTGTGAAAGCAACCCAATACTTTTTTAAGGTAAAGAAGTGGAATGTTCTGCAATGGCCAAGTCAATCACCTGACTTGAATCCAATTGAGCAGCATTTCACTTGCTGAAGACAAAACTGAAGGCAAAACGCACCAAGAACAAGCAGGAACTAAAGACAGCTGCTGTACAGGCCTGGCAGAGCATCACCAGGCAAGAAACCCAGCATCTGGTGATGTCTATTGGTTCCAGACTTCAGGCAGTCATTGACTCCAAAGGATTTGCAACCAAGTATTGAAACCGCTGATTCATGATTATGTTAGTTTGTCCAATTACATTTGAGACCCTAAAAGTGGGGGGGGGGGGCACATATTTAAATGGGTTTAATTCCTACACCATTCACCCAATTTGATTGTAACTACCCTCAAATTAAAGATGAAAGTCTACACTTAAAGCACATATTGTTTCCTTGCCTTTGCTGGTGGCATACCGAGCCAAAATTATGACAATTGTGTCACTGCCCAAATATTTATGGACCTAACTGTATATACACTCACCTAAAGGATTATTAGGAACACCATACTAATACTGTGTTTGACCCCCTTTCGCCTTCAGAACTGCCTTAATTCTACGTGGCATTGATTCAACAAGGTGCTGAAAGCATTCTTTAGAAATGTTGGCCCATATTGATAGGATAGCATCTTGCAGTTGATGGAGATTTGTGGGATGCACATCCAGGGCACGAAGCTCCCGTTCCACCACATCCCAAAGATGCTCTATTGGGTTGAGATCTGGTGACTGTGGGGGCCAGTTTAGTACATTGAACTCATTGTCATGTTCAAGAAACCAATTTGAAATGATTGGACCTTTGTGACATGGTGCATTATCCTGCTGGAAGTAGCCATCAGAGGATGGGTACATGGTGGTCATAAAGGGATGGACATGGTCAGAAACAATGCTCAGGTAGGCCGTGGCATTTAAACGATGCCCAATTGGCACTAAGGGGCCTAAAGTGTGCCAAGAAAACATCCCCCACACCATTACACCACCACCACCAGCCTGCACAGTGGTAACAAGGCATGATGGATCCATGTTCTCATTCTGTTTACGCCAAATTCTGACTCAACAGAAATCGAGACTCATCAGACCAGGCAACATTTTTCCAGTCTTCAACTGTCCAATTTTGGTGAGCTTGTGCAAATTGTAGCCTCTTTTTCCTATTTGTAGTGGAGATGAGTGGTACCCGGTGGGGTCTTCTGCTGTTGTAGCCCATCCGCCTCAAGGTTGTACGTGTTGTGGCTTCACAAATGCTTTGCTGCATACCTCGGTTGTAACGAGTGTTTATTTCAGTCAAAGTTGCTCTTCTATCAGCTTGAATCAGTCGGCCCATTCTCCTCTGACCTCTAGCATCAACAAGGCATTTTTGCCCACAGGACTGCCGCATACTGGATGTTTTTCCCTTTTCACACCATTCTTTGTAAACCCTAGAAATGGTTGTGCATGAAAATCCCAGTAACTGAGCAGATTGTGAAATACTCAGACCGGCCCGTCTGGCACCAACAACCATGCCACGCTCAAAATTGCTTAAATCACCTTTCTTTCCCATTCAGACATTCAGTTTGGAGTTCAGGAGATTGTCTTGACCAGGACCACACCCCTAAATGCATTGAAGCAACTGCCATGTGATTGGTTGGTTAGATAATTGCATTAATGAGAAATTGAACAGGTGTTCCTAATAATCCTTTAGGTGAGTGTATAACAAAACTTAAACAGTGTGAACTCTGTAGTGTGAGGAATAAGTATAGGTTACCTAGGAGGAAAGTTGTTTTTTCATATATAGGAAACACATTAACCTTGCATTATGGTGACACTGACTTTGGAATGAAACTCCTAAAATGAATTAATTGTGTTCTTTGAGAAATTGCTGAAAAAACCTTCCCCTGCTGATAGAATACTTAGTGCTGAAAATGTGCTTTTTTTCTTATTTTTCTATTTAAAATAATTGATTTACAGCTCTGGAAAAAAATAAGAGACCACTCCAAGTTCAGAAATCAATGTTAAGTGGTCTCTTATTTTTTTCCAGAGCTGTATATATACATACACACCCCCCCACACACACACACATATATATATTTGTGTGTGTATTATTATATTATTATGTTATTATGATTGTTAAAGGAAACAGGAAGCTAATAGCAACTTTAGAAAAATAATTAATTTAGCAGATTTAATTTTCCGAGATATAGACAATAATAAATAAAAAAAACTAACAAATACATAAAATCAAAGAAGTGATATGTGGTGGATAGAACATTTCTGATTTCTGACTAGACTTTAAAATATCACTGTTAAACGTGTGCTTTAACTATACATGTTAAGCAACTGTTCTACCATTTTACATTTGGCTCTTGATATCTCTACATTACAGTTATTGTATTTCTAGTATTATTGATATTTGTGTATTAATTCAGAGCTAGATATTAACCTATTGAAAAACAATGGTATGAGTACAATAGATATCTAAGTCGGATTACACAGTCAGTGATATATTAGGAATGAGTCATAGGTTTTTGAAGATCATTACTTATTTTCTTTTGTGTCATTCCTGTCATGGTAGTTACACAGTTCTCTGTGAAATATTTTTTCTAGTGTGAGTTGGCAGGGCAGTCTTATGGTATGTCTATCATCAAATCCATGTGAAGCAGATACTTTACACTTGTTTCTTTATTACTTTGAAACAGTCAATATCCATGTTGTTGAGGTAATTATCTGCAACATTTATAAGTAGGAAGATGCACAATTAGTCAATAGCTCATTCAAGGCCCCTTCACTGGTTGATTTTCAAACAAGATGAATGTAATCTATTTGCTACTGAAGTGTCAAATGTAAACATGTCTGTAATCCAAAACGATAGGTTTGCAAATTCATCCCTAGTTATTTGAGATAGAGGATACTACCCAAAGGGGGAGGGGCCTATTTCCTTACCATGGGATCTGTGAAGATGTCTAACAAAGCTGCCTATAGGCCATTGTATTCTGTCACTCAAGCAGCCCTCCCACAGATGCCATGGTAACGACCGGCACCCCATCTCCTCCCCTTTCTATTGAAATCCTTCTTGTGGAAATATTGTCAGTTTTGTCTCTGTCACATCAAATGGAACACCAAAATTGAAACTGAACACCAAAAAAAAATCTGTCTATCAAATACATTCAAACTTCAAAATAAATATATCTGCATCTCCATTTTTGAGACTCAAAATTGCTCAGATCAAAAGACAACAGTTTTCCAAGTAAAACATTTAAGTAACAGCTTTCTCTTAACACTTTATTTGTCATCCAGGGAAACAGATTTCAAAGATAAAGGGTATACATACACTTGCTGTTGGTATCTCACTGAAGAAAGGCTGTCAAAATCTATCAAGCAATCTATCTATATATGTGTATGTATGTATGTATGGATGGATAGATGGACGTATCTATGGATTATGGATGTATGTTTGTATGTATGCATGGTCATATCTATGTACAGTATACACTCTTGTACTCAAAATAATTGATTTACTGTGTGGTAATTAGTTTGAGATCTAAAGCAAAAAGAAAGGAAAATCACAAGATCATATGACCCTACAGAATCCAATATACATACCACTAAAGTAAAAACAGGGGAAATGTACAGCACATGTGACTTCAAGTTTAAAATCTTAATCAAGTTGAGAATGTGAAACTAATATGTCATATTTGTATTTTTTGGTTAAAATTATTATTAGAATAGTCACATCTTCCAAAAACAATCAAGCTTACAGATAAAAATTCTTTTTGAGCATGTGATTTTACTAATAATACATTACTGTCAGTAACACACAGGAGTGGAATTCTCAACCTGGCTGGGTATGTCATTTGTTGTAGTATTTGGTTTTGGCACAGTAAAGCTTAGACAACCCCCCTCTCACCTCATCCTCACCCTCCTTTCACACACAATACCTTATTATGTGAACAGATCTCACTCATAACAAGAAAGACATAGGGGAAAAAATAATAATAATAAGGTATAATAACAAGAATGGATTTATACTGTTTTGCAGCTTGTTTTACAGTGTGAGCTGGATGTGAACAATATGAGCAATTATTATTAAGTCGTTAATGCTAATCCATTTGACTTCTGTTTATCGCTCATTACATTTAGAAGCTTTGCCATCTGCACGTTTCCATTAGTGTAGAGAATACTAAATGTCAGACTACTAGTTCAGTAAATGCTGTATGTCCCAGTAAACTACAAACAGCAATTAAACACAATTATTGGGAAATACCCATCTATGCTTCCTTCAACCCACTAATGTAATCAAATAGTTGAGGTGCAGAAAAAAGGCTATGCTCATTATTAAGAAAGACTATGCTCACAAAACCAATTAAAAACATCAAATGTCACATACATGCAAAAAGATGTAATGATACATTAATATCCTCACGTTAAGACTGGAGACTAACAACTTTGCCTTTATATATGCTCTGTAAAAAAACAGGCAACACTTTATAATACAGTGCTGCTTATTAATGTGTTATTCATTATTTATACATGTTTAAATGATAATTAGACTGCGTGGGGACTTGATCCAAGTCTTCAAAATCATGAAAGGCATCGACCATATCAAACCAGAGGAGCTTTTCCAGATCAGCAGGGACACACGCACCCGGGGACACAAATAGAAATTGGGCTTCAAGGCATTCAAAACGGAAACAGGAGACACTTCTTCACACAGAGAGTCATCACAATCTGGAACAAACTCCCCAGCAATGTGGTAGATGCTGAAAGTTTGGGAACATTTAAAAATAGACTGGATAGGATCCTTGGATCACTCAGTTATTAATGGACATCAAACGAGCATGATGGGTCGAATGGCCTCCTCTCATTTGTAAAGTTTCTTATGTTCTTATGTTCTTATTATAAATGTGTTATAATCCAGTTATAGCAATACATGGAATGCTAAAAAGTGTCCCTCTTATAAATCATTTGTAATCAAAAAGTAATTACATATATTTTTAAAAATATAACATTAATATTAATTCACACATAGCAATAATTTATGAGGAATGTGTCAAAGCAGTACTGAAGTTTGCTTTATAACCTGTTCATACATTATTTAGCTATCTGTTCGACTTTGTGAACATTCCATGTATTGCTATAACATTATAACACATGTACAATGCATTATTAAACCGTTATAAATATTAATAACAAATTAATAAGCAGCACCTTATAAAGTTTTTCCAAAAATCATATATATTTGTTGTTTATGAAAATGCATGTTACATGAGAACAAATCACACATTAAACTATCTTGGTAACCATGTGATCTTTCTGTTTTGCCAAAGTGTGTACCTCAAAAAATGGCTTGTAAAAAAAAAAAGCTGGAGTGCTTTATGGTAATATAAGTATGGTATTATGGTAATGCATGTTCGGAAAACTCTCCTTCAGCCTGTCCATGATTTTACTTTGTGAGAATGCATATCAAAAGTGGTAGATGGGGAAAACCCTTTTAGTAAACAAGGCTCATTTCAGTTTGTATCCTTTATCTTTTTCATCTCTCTCTCTCTCTGACACCAGCTTTCAGCAGTGTTTTAGAGACTTTTATCCGGCACTCTGGTGACTACACGTGAAGAGAAATACAAGCTGAGTTTTAATGCCCAGGAGACAGTGACCATGGCTGGAAATTCTCCAGCATCTCATACTAGCAGCTTGCAGCTTTGGGCTTGTCCCCCTTGTTTAGTCTCATTTCTCTGCAGCACCAAATGTACAATGCCACTATTTCAAAAAAAATATTCAGAGGAATCATCTTATACATTACACATTTGCGTGGAGTTGAATGGGTCCCTCCAATAAGTAATTTTAATGATTTGAGGAATCCTGCTTGCTTTTTATTTGTATAATTTTCCTCAATTTGACACATAATATAGTGTTAGATGTATCGTAATTTAAAATGCCTACATCCAGGTAACATATCTTAGTTCACTACTTAATATCCAGGTATGTTTTGCATCTTACGGGCTTGGCTGTATAACTTACAGATATTAAAAAAATATATAATAAACTGTCTAAATGAGGGCAGCACAGTGGTGCAGTGGTGCGGTGACTACAAAGTCAGCTCTGGCTTCCCCGTGACCCTCATCAGGATAAGCAGTTTTGAAAATGGATGGATGGATGGATGTCTAAATGAAACATTCACTCAAGAAGAAATTAGTTCCCATATAAAAATAACGCAGAATAGTTTGGCAGGTAAAAGAAATAATGAAAAAGGCTTAGGAGACCACCTATTATACATTATCTGTCTGTTGTAAATTTGTTTTATGTTGGGAGTCTGATTTGTAAAGAGGAAAAATGTTCTGCAAAATGCTGCGTGTTTGCTTACTGAAATACTTCAATACTACAATTCGTATTAACACAGCAAACTAAAACCTATATTAATTTTCAAATACTTGGAAGTTTTAACAGTCAATACAGCATATCCAAGATACATAAACCATCATATAAATACAGACATAAACCAACATAAAGTGTCTAACAGCTTCAATGCTCTTGGCACAGATTCTACGAGTCTCTGGACTCTACTGGAGGGATGAACACCATTCTTCCAAAAGATATTCCCTCATTTGGTGTTTTGATGATGGTGGTGGAGAGTGTTGTCTAACACATCGGTCCAAAATCTCCCATAGGTGTCCAATTGGGTTAAAATCTTGTGACTGTGAAGGCTATAGCATATGATTCACATCATTTTCATACTCATCAACCCATTCAGTGAGCCCTCGTGCCCTGTGGATGGGGGCATTGTCATCCTGGAAGAGACCATTCCCATCAGGATAGAAATGTTTCACCATAGGATAAAGGTGATCACTCAGAATAACTTTGTAATGATTTGCAGAGACCCTTCCCTCTAAGGGGACAAGTGGAACTAAACCAAATGACAGGAAAATGCCCCCCACAGCATAACAGAGCCTCCAGACCCCTCACTGTAGGGGTCCAGCAGTCAGGCCTGTACTGTTCTCTTGGTCTATGCCACAGATGCACTGTAACCCTACTATAATATTCTTCTCTATGTAGTTCTCAAAGGACTGTTCTTGCTGACACAGTCTGATCATGTCCTGCATTGACATTCTCACTCACCTGGGAGTTGCTGTTCTGTTTTTCCTTAGATATCGCAGTAATGCACAAGCATCACGGTCATCAAATGTGTGCTTTCGACCACAATTTCCTCTATTTACTTATGTCTTTCCCATAGATCTAAATGCAGATGTAGCTTTAGTCACTGTTCCTATTCAAACATTATCCAGTTGAGCAGTCTTTGTGACTGAAGTTCCTGCCATTTGTGCCCAATAATGACCCCTCTTTCAAAGTAACTTTGTCACAGATCCTTTCCTCTTGCCATCTTAATCCAAAATCAGCTGGTCAACTGGGACAGCTCAGCATTTTTATACATGCCACAGAGCATGATAGGATGTTAATTGCTTAATTTTACCACGCAGCACACCTATTTGGAGGCATCTGTATTCGTTATGTTCCTCCACTCATTTATTCAGGTTTTTCCTTTCATTTGTCACCTGCCTTATTGTCTACATTATGTTCCTACTCATCCAATCCCTCAATCTAATTTTACAAATATCCATACATAAATCTTATTCCAGAAAACCAACCAGTATTTACAATGTTGCATAGAAGAAGGAGGTCCCTCTTCTGTCAACAGGCCAGGATGAGGATCTTCAAGCTGTGGTGGAAAAAAGTTTTGGAGTCGGGAGTTCTAATCGGAATTTATTACATGCATGGGAAGAACAGCACAACAGAACTCAAAGGATTTTAGGCTAGCATGACACTGTTCCCCAAAAGTTTTAAGATAGAACAAAGCTTTTATACCACCTCTGGGACATACCCCCAAGGGGCTTTAACATATTATAATCAGTGTCTGAATGGCCATTTCTAATAACTAGCAGTGATTTCATTGGCATTCTAAACTAAGCCTTCCCATCTCATCAATATTATAATCAATGCTCATGAATAATAATCATTAACCTCTACATTGCCAGTTGCATTGGAAAGTAATTTACAGATAATACATTGCAAGAAATGCAGTGAGAGAGTCTACAAAGAGGTTTCATGGAATGGAGATGTGACGTTTGGAAGGTGTAGAAGAAGGTGGATGATCCCTGCGTGGATAAGTACTTTGTTTACCTCTGGTTAAAAAGTGATTGTGAAAATAAGAGACTGAGGGTGTGTTCACACTTGTAGTTCAGTTCTCTTGGCTCTCTTGGTCCAGACCAAAAACGAAAATTATACATTTAGTCCTGGTTCACTTAGCGTTCACACTGGCATTTTTAACACCGAACCTAAACAAAAGTCATAAGGATAAGGTCACAACCTGATTGGACAGCTTTTATGACGTATATTTTGCGATGGAACTTGCCGAACATCGTAAAAAAAAACAACAACATGCTGTGTCCTGGTGCTAAATGCGCTTGTTGGCTTTGTGTTTATATGGTGGTATTCACACCAGCTGAGAACAAACGAGGAGCACATAAATTGTGTTAGGCCATGTGTCCACCAAAGCATTTTCTGCAGCTGAAAATGCCTGGTGCTCTTCTGAAAGTGCTTGAGCGCTTTGGAGGCGCAGCGCTGTTTCACTGCTATGATACAGAATATCCGCAGAAGTAACGTGTTGAAGTACCTAATGTCGCAGATAGTTTGTGTTGCTAACAAATACTGAATGTACAATGTCGGCACAAGGTAGAGTAATTGCTCTGGCCCTTGCTCTGGATGAAGGGAAGGCTGAAGCACGTAGAGAGAGGGGACGGACGGTCAGTGTGATATTTGTCCCGCCCCTCCTCCACTGTGATTGGAAGGCTGGGTAAAAAGTGACAGTGACAACTCTGCGTTTTACCCAAAGTTGAACATTTTTCAACTCTCGGCCACCAGAAAAAAAGCCCAGCGTTCAGCGCTCAGCGGGGAATAGACACGCAGAGCCGTGTCATGCTGCTGGCTTTTTAAATACGCGGCGCTCCCATTGCAAACAACTGAAAATATATGCTGGCCTCAGGAAAAAACCCTTTGGTGGACACACAGCTTAAATGTGGCAAAACAGCACCAGGAATTCCTCCGTTCCACACTTCACCGACGATGTGCTGCAAGGAGACGGCGGTTCTGACGCTTGTACCAAACATTGGGCAAAATAGCTCCTATTACGAGAAGAACCAGGTATGCCTGATCATTCTGTCCTTTGAAATCAAAGAATCAAGTACCCTATTTGTCGCATCTTGTGACATCACATCCTATTATTGGTCCGTTTAGACGTCTTTGGTCCATGTTGCGTTCATATATCAATTGAACCGCACCAGAGTTCGTTTGGAAGCAGACCGAGACCCACTTTTCAGGTGGTCTCGGTCCGCTTGTTTGGTGCACACCAAGGTTCGGGTGGCAGCGTTCACACTTCTTCAAATGAACCACACTAACAGAGCAATCGCACCAGAATTCATTTTAATCGAACCAAACCTGCCAAGTGTGAACACAACCTTAGATACGGCAGTTGGTGTACTGTATTTCATACACCACGAAAAATGGTAGTGACAGTTTCCCCCTGAAAAAGGATCTGTGATCATATCTTGTACTATTGATTGTTGCTGTCTCCCCTCGCTCCCCTCTGGTGGCTGTTCCTGGATTTGTAACTTATAAAAGGAAAATTCTATTGATGAACATTACTCTCGTAGAATCCAGGTGATTGGTGTGGAGCCAGTCTGGGTTTTTCCTGGCCCAAAACGGCTACCGGCCATGGAGGTGCCAAAGATTAATTACGTCTTGGAGTAGGCATCTCACTTACCTGTAGATGGTTCATGGGGTTGCTGCTACCTGAAGAAACAGAAGCCAAACAATATCATTGCTGCCGCTATATTGTCTCTACATTATCGCCAGGAGAGAGATGAATCTACTGCTATTTAGTGTGTGTTTATAGTAAGGGAAGATTAGTTTTATATTTTATATATAGCTTTTTATTAGATCATTTACTATTATTTCTTTGTTCTTTTGGGTAAGGTATTTTAGTCTTTTATTTGCCCTGAACATTAAAGGTGGGTTTTAGCTAGGTTTTATTATAGTATATTTCTTGCTCCTTTATATCCTCTCATTGTGTTTGTTACAACTTTGTCTAGCACAGCCTTCATGTCATGTGTGTGAAACCAACCCTGTTGAATAATGTAATCATTACTTACTGTACTGCTGTTGTCTTGGTCCCATCAAGCCTGTCCAGGAAGAGAATCGAAGGAGGTTGCGAGTTCCTCTCTTGCTTACAAATTGAGGTGTGGTAGTTGGTCACATGCTTCACACTGAACCCCCCTCAGCTGTGACACATTTCTGGCTTAGTCGGCAGGATGTTTTTGTGAAGGGTTCTTATGGCAATAAGGTGGTCTCACTTGTCTCCCTGGGATAACCCACCCTACCCCTTCACACTTGGCATAGTTCGGCAGGATCCCAGATACACCCAGCAGGCTTGGGCAGGTTTGTTAGGTTTTAGGACTTTTATGATTTGGGTTATGGAAGGTTGTAGGTCTCTAAAGGGGAAGATAGAAATTAGGGAAATTCTGAGTTTAGAGTCCTAGAGTTGGAAGGAAGGAGCAGTTATATTTGCAGATCCGCAAGGGTGTTGTCGGGACAACTGGTCCAATGGGGGGAGAGTCACAGACGGAGCAACATCTCATCTAATCACAATTTTTATTTTATTTTTGTATTGCATTGTATTGATTTAGTTTCACTGTGGTTTTGTTTGATTTTATTGTATTACTTGCATGTGTTTTGCTTATTTTTTGGATTGATGTATACCTGAACTGATAGCATTCACCTGTGCCCTGGTCCCAAGTCAGAGATAAAAGCCGGTTCCTTCAGGAGAAAAGAACGCAGAAACAAAGAAGCAGGCGAGAGACATCTGTGGAGAAGTGTGTAGATGGAGCCAGTGCCCCTCCCTGTGCAGAAGAGGGGCTGAGGATAGAGGAGTTGAATGGATGGATTGTGGACAGTAAATAGAATGGTGTACTTTGCCATGTTATTAAACTTACCTGTCAGCACCTTACAACCTGCTAAAAGAGACTTTCTGAACCCTGTACTTTGTTAGACTGTATGTTCTTGGGGACAGTGCAATTATTGTTTTTGCTAGTGGACTTATTTTTCTGTTTATTTGTATGTATTTGGGTTTATTAGGGTAGGGGTTTTGGCTTAGGTTTTATTGCCCATATATTATTAAAGGTGATTTTAATAATAGGTTTTAGGATTGTATATGATGTGATGCATTGCCTCATCTGATATTGGTTTTATTCTATGATAAATAAACTGAACCAATTGATTGCTCGAGTCTGTTGAGTGTCCCGGGATCTTTTGGGGAAAAAAATCTGCATGGGGAGAAGCAATGAGGTAATGTGAGATTCTCCCTCCTCACCATACTAAAAAGGGGAGTGGTATATGGGGATAGTATAAGTCTATCTATATTAAATATAGTGTGCTGTCACAGTGTATATGTTGCAAGCTAGACTATTCTGTATATGGGTATTGTCAAATGAAAATAACTGTTGCCAGATTAATATCAGTATTTTATGTTAAGATATACTATGCATATATTCCTTGTTTACCATTAAGCCTATTCTCTTCCTGTAATTGAGGAATGCAATTCATAGATTGAAAATTGTGTAGGGTGAAAGAGGAAGAGAGGAAAACAGTTTTGTAGAGAACGTGAATGTTTGAAAATGATACCGATTGCTCCCTGACTTGACCAAATAACTAAAAAAAACAAAGCACCAGGGAAGAATACAGTTGCCAAATGCAAACAGAGTTAAGTGTGCAACATATAGTGTGTCTACATTGCATTCAGCCTCCAGCTTCCTCTGGCATGCAATAAAACCCCTCCCCAATGATGCGCTTCATTTGTGATATTCTTCATTTTGTATAAAGGGGGTACTGTTGTTCATTTGAAAGGGGTGGGGCTGAGTGATTTGAACCAATCGCATGTTACACTCAGATTGGAGTACATGGGAGGACTGGGTTTTGGAGCAGACTTGCTCAGATGGTTCCACAAGTGCTTTGTCTCACAGCTGTTTTGTGTGAGACCTGAATCATTTAGCGAAGAACTGAAGAATATACAGAGTAAGGATGTACTGGATTGTCTCAAAAAAATGTAAGTGGTAATCTTATAAATTAAGTTATTTCAGATCAATATATACTACTCATAATTATTATTATAAACAATAAAGAATACATTGATTACAGGAACACTACAGATCAATGGTGTAAAGTGGATTAATTAGTTTTACTATTTATCTCTCTGTATAAACCAGAAAGACTAGTTTATATTTCTTCTTCAATATTCATGAATGTCTGGGTTACATTAATCAAACAATACATTAATCAGGAATGACACTTTTCCCAGGTTGCAAATAGACTTTCAGCAGGTTAATTTGCATTCAGCATGCTTTTCTGGAAACGATTCAGTTGTGAGCATTTATTTATTTCTCAGTGCAATACGATTACCAGATGCTTCACAATTTAACCTGCAGTATTTATCAAATTGGCCTTTCAACATTTATCTCCGCTTTTATGTTTTTCTGACAATTGATAGACACTGTCAATTTATTAAACTCAATTTTAACAAAAGAGAGCAGATGCCATCATGTTGCGCTCTGCTTCAAAACTGATTCCATTCTTCTTTAAACATTTAAACTGCACAATTCATGTGTGTTTGTTTTTCATCTCAGAAGCTAAAAAGGCTGGCCTTTGGCAATACTTCACTATGCTTTCTATTTATTTTCCTGTACTTTTTCAAACACGGATGACCTTTTATTTTATTCCAAATTCTATTTTTGTTCAATCACACTATTACACTTTTGTACCACATACCAGGTAAAATAAAACAAAACATTGGTGCAACTTCAGATGCCCATTAAGCTCTGAAGACTTGCACATTCATTCATTTCTTTTTTTTTTGAGACCTCAGTAAACAAACCTTCCTCAAATGTTTTCAAGGGAAATAAATGTAATTGTATTGTTCTAATGTATGTTATTTATGGTAAGTTGAATTATTACTTTTTTTTTTACATTTTAACCTAAACCCTTTCACAAAGCCCTAAGCAAGCACTGAGCACATTGGCTTATTCAAATACGTTTACTGTTGTGTATGTACACTCACCTAAAGGATTATTAGGAACACCTGTTCAATTTCTCATTAATGCAATTATCTAACCAACCAATCACATGGCAGTTGCTTCAATGCATTTAGGGGTGTGGTCCTGGTCAAGACAATCTCCTGAACTCCAAACTGAATGTCTGAATGGGAAAGAAAGGTGATTTAAGCAATTTTGAGCGTGGCATGGTTGTTGGTGCCAGACGGGCCGGTCTGAGTATTTCACAATCTGCTCAGTTACTGGGATTTTCATGCACAAACCATTTCTAGGGTTTACAAAGAATGGTGTGAAAAGGGAAAAACATCCAGTATGCAGCAGTCCTGTGGGCGAAAATGCCTTGTTGATGCTAGAGATCAGAGGAGAATGGGCCGACTGATTCAAGCTGATAGAAGAGCAACTTTGACTGAAATAACCACTCGTTACAACCGAGGTATGCAGCAAAGCAATTATGAAGCCACAACACGTACAACCTTGAGGCGGATGGGCTACAACAGCAGAAGACCCCACCGGGTACCACTCATCTCCACTACAAATAGGAAAAAGAGGCTACAATTTGCACAAGCTCACCAAAATTGGACAGTTGAAGGCTGGAAAAATGTTGCCTGGTCTGATGAGTCTCAATTTCTGTTGAGACATTCAGATGGTAGAGTCAGAATTTGGCGTAAACAGAATGAGAACATGGATCCATCATGCCTTGTTACCACTGTGCAGGCTGGTGGTGGTGGTGTAATGGTGTGGGGGATGTTTTCTTGGCACACTTTAGGCCCCTTAGTGCCAATTGGGCATCGTTTAAATGCCACGGCCTACCTGAGCATTGTTTCTGACTATGTCCATCCCTTTATGACCACCATGTACCCATCCTCTAATGGCTACTTCCAGCAGGATAATGCACCATGTCACAAAGGTCCAATCATTTCAAATTGGTTTCTTGAACATGACAATGAGTTCACTGTACTAAACTGGCCCCCACAGTCACCAGATCTCAACCCAATAGAGCATCTTTGGGATGTGGTGGAACGGGAGCTTCGTGCCCTGGATGTGCATCCCACAAATCTCCATCAACTGCAAGATGCTATCCTATCAATATGGGCCAACATTTCTAAAGAATGCTTTCAGCACCTTGTTGAATCAATGCCACGTAGAATTAAGGCAGTTCTGAAGGCGAAAGGGGGTCAAACACAGTATTAGTATGGTGTTCCTAATAATCATTTGGGTGAGTGTATTTGCTTATTATTTTTGCTGCTGTTGTGGTTTCTTTATTTAACCTTTTTTTGGCTCCACAATGTCATTAACCATAATACTAGCGTTGGAAAATAAAGTTGTAGAATGGGGGTTAACACCCTGCTTTCTTCTCTTCTACTGAGAATGCACAGTGATGAGTACAGTGCAGAAAAAAGCATTGACCCCCCCCTTCAGCCAATCCATAATCACACCAACCTTTAAAAAAATGACCTCTTTTATTCTTTTAATCAATGTAATTTAATTTTGTAGTGGCCTTCCTTAAAAATGAGGACCCTATAGATGCTATAGCGTATTTAGCTTGAAAGAAACATGTCTTCACAATGAAACATCACATTACTTTAACAGAAGAAAGTGAAAGGTGACATACTGAAATAATTGTTACCCACAACAAGATAGTTGCAGCTGAAAAGGCATCCATATTTTCTGGGATGTCAAATGCTATTTAGAATGCTTTCAATTAATCTATTCCTTTGACTGCTCAAGAAGGGATCAAAAAACATCTGAAAGCAGTTTTCTTGTATGACACATTGATGAAACAACTGATATTGTCTGGCATTCATAACTTTCCATAATAGCACAGTACTGCTTATTGTTGACAGAGGGTTACAAACGGAACAATATATTGACTATTTTTTCATGTTTTCAAGACATTATATTTATTTTCGGCTTGTTTAATCAACTGCCAATCTAACAGTTTAAAATTGAAATATTGCTCAAACTATGATGGTGGGTGTGTACTGCCCTTGCTTGTTTTGTTGTTTATCACATATTGTGACAGGTGACAAATCAGACAGTTTTAACATTTTTTAACAATCACAATTATTATTCAATTGACAGTCCAAATTGACACAAGGTGAATGTAGTTATAACACAAAGAGACAGAGAGAAGATAGTGAACACACACACACAGCAGGGGAGGAGATTCAATGAGACAGGGTGGAGAATAGCACTTGTATTTATGCCATTTTACCTCTTGTTGTGTTCACAGGTCTCAGGAACCTCTTGGGAGCAGGTGGTGGAGGGGCATTTCTGCATATGGGCATATATTATTATGTTGATGAAGAGCAGTGCTACTGACATCATGGTTTTAGCCCTATGTAGCCAACATGGTGAATCATGGCCATCTGGCTGATGGCAAGAACGTCACTCCCTAGGGAAGCCACAGTAGTTGGACATGATGAAATCTATTCTGTATGTCTATCAGTTATATCCCACAACATGAAAGCTCCTCAAGAAATATATTGAATCTCCTAAAGTCTTCACTCAGAGGTGGAACTAAAAAAGCTTGTCAATTCTGCTATAAATCTTGTGTTGGATGCCAAATTACTGTTTTATTGCAAATACTATAAAGGGGATGGGGAAAATGGCACTTGTTGGTTTTCATTTCAATTAGTCAATGTACCAGTTTACAACAAAATGGAAGTGTCATTTTGCTGTTGTGATGTTTGTCTTTTGTCTTGTCTTAAACAGATTTAAATGTAGTAGTAATATCAAACCCTTTGATGAAAAACTAGCAGACAAAATAAATATGTCAATATATTAAAAAAACATATAATTAATTGATATTAGCTGACCTTGTAGTTGCATTGCCTTGAAAATGTATGCAGTCCTGTATTTATGGAATTTGTACATTCCTAGATCAATGGCGTCTACACATTTTTAATCAAATATGCAGCTCCAGTAAGAGCTCTGGAATCCTCAGGAATTTCACAAAAACAGATTTATTTTTCACAAGGACCTTACCAGGAGGACTATGCTTATTCAGAAGAGATTCATCATTCCAGTTCTGATTTGTGAACCATTTTTATGTTTAAGTAATAATGTTTCAAAATTAAACATTCTGAATCTGTCTTTTTATCTTAAAAAAAATAATAATAATTTGGTGTACAAGATAACTGACAAAGCACCTCTTTATCCTTTACTGAATATTTACACTGCAGACAATTACAAAAAAACATCACCATAAGCAGGAACAGTGCATTCTTTAAGTCTGCCAGACAAAAATGAAATAAAGGACATTTATTTTAAGAGCGTGTAGCTCTTCATATTTCACCAATGGCAATTGTAGCATCTTAGATGAGCTGTCATTAAAAGGAATCCAATGTATACTAATTTTATTTCATTTATTTGAATATGAGATGACAGAAATTCAAAACCAAGTCATATTTATAATTGCCCCATATAATCCAAAACATGCAGCAAAAAAGAAAGAAACACACACAGAAACATTGGATATCCATAACATATATTATAGTTGCTAACTAGTTCCTTTACATGCTGTAGTATTACATGGGTTAAACAACAAAACAGATCAGAATATATATTCTTGTGTTTCTCTGGTATTTGACAAAACAGTCATAAAAATACGTCCACTGAGCTACTGACATTTTGTACTGCTTTCCCCAAAGAAAGCAACAATTTCTGATACTGAAAGTCCCCAGAGCTAGTCATCTCTCTCTCACTCTCTCTCATATATATATACACTCACCTAAAGGATTATTAGGAACACCTGTTCAATTTCTCATTAATGCAATTATCTAACCAACCAATCACATGGCAGTTGCTTCAATGCATTTAGGGGTGTGGTCCTGGTCAAGACAATCTCCTGAACTCCAAACTGAATGTCTGAATGGGAAAGAAAGGTGATTTAAGCAATTTTGAGCGTGGCATGGTTGTTGGTGCCAGACGGGCCGGTCTGAGTATTTCACAATCTGCTCAGTTACTGGGATTTTCACGCACAACCATTTCTAGGGTTTACAAAGAATGGTGTGAAAAGGGAAAAACATCCAGTATGCGGCAGTCCTGTGGGCGAAAATGCCTTGTTGATGCTAGAGGTCAGAGGAGAATGGGCCGACTGATTCAAGCTGATAGAAGAGCAACTTTGACTGAAATAACCACTCGTTACAACCGAGGTATGCAGCAAAGCATTTGTGAAGCCACAACACGTACAACCTTGAGGCGGATGGGCTACAACAGCAGAAGACCCCACCGGGTACCACTCATCTCCACTACAAATAGGAAAAAGAGGCTATAATTTGCACAAGCTCACCAAAATTGGACAGTTGAAGACTGGAAAAATATTGCCTGGTCTGATGAGTCTCGATTTCTGTTGAGACATTCAGATGGTAGAGTCAGAATTTGGCGTAAACAGAATGAGAACATGGATCCACCATGCCTTGTTACCACTGTGCAGGCTGGTGGTGGTGTAATGGTGTGGGGGATGTTTTCTTGGCACACTTTAGGCCCCTTAGTGCCAATTGGGCATCGTTTAAATGCCACGGCCTACCTGAGCATTGTTTCTGACCATGTCCATCCCTTTATGACCACCATGTACCCATCCTCTGATGGCTACTTCCAGCAGGATAATGCACCATGTCACAAAGGTCCAATCATTTCAAATTGGTTTCTTGAACATGACAATGAGTTCACTGTACTAAACTGGCCCCCACAGTCACCAGATCTCAACCCAATAGAGCATCTTTGGGATGTGGTGGAACGGGAGCTTCGTGCCCTGGATGTGCATCCCACAAATCTCCATCAACTGCAAGATGCTATCCTATCAATATGGGCCAACATTTCTAAAGAATGCTTTCAGCACCTTGTTGAATCAATGCCACGTAGAATTAAGGCAGTTCTGAAGGCGAAAGGGGGTCAAACACAGTATTAGTATGGTGTTCCTAATAATCCTTTAGGTGAGTGTATATATATATAGTAGTGTTTCAGGCATTGCTAATGGATTAAAACACTGATGAACACAACAACAACAACAACAACAAAAATAATAATAAGAGAGAGTCGGAGTTCCTGCAACAGATTTATTTCTTAGAACAGACCAGCTTTGGAAAGCGCATTGCGTGCACTCATTGCTCCCCACTATTCCAATGCGGGGCCAAATTCAACCCCAGGAACCCAGTTTCCCGCTCATTAAATCAGATCCCCAAGCGATGTGCTCCATCTCCCAACACACAGAACTTGATATATATATATATATATATATATATATATATATATATATATATATATATATACTGTCATCTTCATTAAGGAAACAGAATATAAAATCTGGACCTTAAGGAGACACGTATGTATATGCCAAAATAATGGTTTAATTATATTATAAACAGATTATGCATTGATAAAATCCCTGTTTATAGTTTTTGCAACAAAATAGAACATTATTATAAGGGGCAAAGATATAACCAGTGTCGCCCCCTATTCTTGTCTCCCTAGACACTCTATAATGTTTTGGGCATTTTTCCATGACAACAACCAGTTAATGCCTAGTCGATGTGCACGAGGACAGCGGCCTGCTTTTTGGGTTGGAACCGCAGAACAGCCTCGTGTTTTGATTGAGTCGTATCTGTCAGAGCTATATGACTTCACACCCTGTTTATAGTCAGAGAGCGAGAGATGCAGACACATGCAGCTAGCCTAAATCAATTCAATTTATAAATATGTATAGGCTATGTAGTCATTTAAATGGTAGCCCATATTTTGGACCGTTTCACAAGGATAGTACACTTATAACACATAATTACATTCTTAATGTCTCGATGTAATGATACACATCTATATAACTACGTACGTCTATTTCAGCTGTATGTATTAATTTAATTTAATTGATTTAGGCTAGCAATTTTGGAATAAAAAATGTAGCCTATCCATTTCCTCCCTTGATAGGATCACATAAAATGTGAGAAATGCTGTAACACAAAACTGAGACCAGTAAGGCTTAAGCAATATGGGCTTCTGATGACGTGGAGCCGGAGGCTTAAAACTTGCCATGTGCAGCACCTGGAAGCTGCGAGATGTAAGGCTGAAGCAAGTGAATGCCAGCTCCTGGGGGTCCAGGAAAGCATAGGCTAAAGCAACGTTTGTATGCTACTAGTGGGGGCCTGTGGTAGTTGTTCCATACATGACAATGGGGGGCTATATTGTGAAAGATCAATGCATATGCCTTTGTTTCCGGGAGCTATAGGGGCGGCCCCCACTCGCCTCGATTGCATAACATTTTCTTCTACTAGGCACTTCGGTGCATGTAGAATCGTGAGGATCTGCTGGTTCTGTCCCTCCAATAGAGTCCAGAGACTCGTAGAATCTGTGCCAAGAGCATTGAAGCTGTTCTTGCGACTCGTCACCTTACTGAGACACTTTATGTTGGTTTTTCCTTTAATTTGTCACCCATCTGTATATATCTCAAAGGACTTTACGACATGCAAATGCACCTGTTCTTATGCATCTTTTGCAACTGCCAGAATTAACTAGTGCTCAATATATGCTATTCATTTGTTTTCTTTAATTTGTGCTGCACTATTTTGAAAGAAATTACCACATTACAGTACTTCAATGTTGAGCCTTTACACCATGATATTGTTAATTAATTAACCATGGAATAATATTGAGAGATCTCATTAATTATTTGTTTAATTATCCACAAATCCATCCACAATTAAGCCAATTGGAAAGTGATTTTCTTTCAATAGAAATAATTGGACATCCCTGAAAACAGATTTGTAAGATGACATTTAATACCAGGCCAGCATCCTAATGTGAGAGGCCGTTGTCTCAATCTGAAATGAGGTTTGTGTCACGCAAAGTGCCCAGGGATGAATTTTGATCATACGCCTATCAATTATGCAATAGCCACCACCACCTTTTATAATATTGCAATCTCTTGGGGAAAAATATACTACAGGAGAAGCAAAACATGTTGGAAAAAGACGATAGATGATAGTTTTATGCCAAAGCATTGCAATTATTATTACAAAATAATAATAACAATAGTACAATTGTTTGGAATTGAATGCAAAGTAAATAGACAGTAATAATGTGATTCTAATGTCCATAAAGCAAATGATCAAAGAAACTAATCTTAATGCCATTGTGTCTTTAATCTGAATACATTCAGTAGGGGCTCACACTGAAAACATACCTTGTAAATTGAACAGTTATTTTTCAAGTTTAGAATAACACCCGAAGGGAATATGGGAATGATTGCGCCATGCATCAGATTTCTTGAATCATTCCATAACAGAGCGACCGATAGGACCCCATACACTGTTCGTAAAGCATGTAAATCCCTCCTCATCTGCTTGCTAGGTCTGACCACTTTCACATTCACTTCGTCTTTTGCAGTCTAGGATTTTTTTGTTGTATTTGTTTAAGTATTTTCTACTTAATTGCTTGTCTTGTTATTAATAATATCACTTCATTGGAGTTCATCGCGATCTATTAGCGCAGATTTGCGCAGTTCTGTGCAGATACTAGTCTAAAGAATGCAAGTTTTATTGCTTCTTTAATCAGTACAACAGTTTTCAGCTGTGCTAAAATAATTGCAAAAGGGTTTTATAATGATCAATTAAACTTTTAAAATGATAAACTTGGATTAGCAAACACAACGTGCAATTGGCACACAGGACTGATGGTTGCTAATAATGTTCTCTGTACGCCTATGCAGATATTCAATTACAAATCAGCCGTTTCCAGCTACAATAGTCATTTACAACATTAACAATGTCTACATTGTACTTCTGATCAATCTGACCAATTATGTTATTTTAATGGACAAAAAAAATGCATTTCTTTTGAAAACAAGGAAATATCTATATGTGACCCCAAACTTTTGAATGGTAGTGTACATTGATTCAGAAAGATATATTGATTCAGATATATATATATACACTCACCTAAAGGATTATTAGGAACACCATACTAATACTGTGTTTGACCCCCTTTCGCCTTCAGAACTGCCTTAATTCTACGTGGCATTGATTCAACAAGGTGCTGAAAGCATTCTTTAGAAATGTTGGCCCATATTGATAGGATAGCATCTTGCAGTTGATGGAGATTTGTGGGATGCACATCCAGGGCACGAAGCTCCCGTTCCACCACATCCCAAAGATGCTCTATTGGGTTGAGATCTGGTGACTGTGGGGGCCAGTTTAGTACAGTGAACTCATTGTCATGTTCAAGAAACCAATTTGAAATGATTGGACCTTTGTGACATGGTGCATTATCCTGCTGGAAGTAGCCATCAGAGGATGGGTACATGGTGGTCATAAAGGGATGGACATGGTCAGAAACAATGCTCAGGTAGGCCGTGGCATTTAAACGATGCCCAATTGGAACTAAAGTGTGCCAAGAAAACATCCCCCACACCATTACACCACCACCACCAGCCTGCACAGTGGTAACAAGGCATGATGGATCCATGTTCTCATTCTGTTTACACCAAATTCTGACTCTACCATCTGAATGTCTCAACAGAAATCGAGACTCATCAGACCAGGCAACATTTTTCCAGTCTTCAACTGTCCAATTTTGGTGAGCTTGTGCAAAATGTAGCCTCTTTTTCCTATTTGTAATGGAGATGAGTGGTACCCGGTGGGGTCTTCTGCTGTTGTAGCCCATCCGCCTCAAGGTTGTACGTGTTGTGGCTTCACAAATGCTTTGCTGCATACCTCGGTTGTAACGAGTGGTTATTTCAGTCAAAGTTGCTCTTCTATCAGCTTGAATCAGTCGGCCCATTCTCCTCTGACCTCTAGCATCAACAAGGCATTTTCGCCCACAGGACTGCCGCATACTGGATGTTTTTCCCTTTTCACACCATTCTTTGTAAACCCTAGAAATGGTTGTGCGTGAAAATCCCAGTAACTGAGCAGATTGTGAAATACTCAGACCGGCCCGTCTGACACCAACAACCATGCCACGCTCAAAATTGCTTAAATCACCTTTCTTTCCCATTCAGACATTCAGTTTGGAGTTCAGGAGATTGTCTTGACCAGGACCACACCCCTAAATGCATTGAAGCAACTGCCATGTGATTGGTTGGTTAGATAATTGCATTAATGAGAAATTGAACAGGTGTTCCTAATAATCCTTTAGGTGAGTATATATATATATATATATATATATATATATATATATATATATATATATATATATATATAGGTAGGAATAGATTGATTCAAAAATATGTGGAATCCATTCTACCCATATATATAACTGAACCAATGTATATTTCTATAAACCAATTATTATTTCCTGAACGGCACCCCATAATCTATATATTGTATTCATATACCGTTAGTTAGTGTGGAAAGGGAACAAAAAGTGAAAATAGAAAGAACAAAGGATCATAGCTAATCTGAATTCAATGTATTATTAATTTTTTTCAAAAGGTATTCCAACATCAATAAACATACACCTCTTTCGTCTGTACACAAGCTTCATATTATTGTAGCTTAATTAATGTCTCTGATTTAGCAGTGCCAGTTTGACATGCAAAGGCACAGTCATCTTTCACATGTGCTCCAATTAATTGCAAGAACTCATCCTGTGCATTTACATGATTATCACATTCTCAGTAATTTACAATTCTGTTTCAGGAAGGAAAGAAAACCTTCAGAATGGAATGAAGTGGTGGCTTTGATGAGAGGGTTGTCAAGGTGTCCCTTTTCCTTTACTAACTTTGCTTTCTTCATGGCCATGATCGTGTGCCATTCACAATGCACACTTGTGATTTTGCATCCAACATCTGACAGACAAAACGTCCTAGTAAATAAATAAATATTGCTAGGCAGAAAGAAGTGAGGCAAAAAAATATAATGGATGAAACCAGAAAGTGGGAAAGAAGATACTGATACTGAATTACACAAATCATTGTGTGATAAATAAAGGCTTCTCTCTAAATACTTTGTTAAATTGATATAAACCATGCTATTTAATTTGATAAAATTCTATGAATAATGTGCTGCCATGGAACACATTCTCTTCTAAGAACAGGGCATCTAGATTTGATTTGCCCTTGGAAAAAATACTTGTGTGAATGGGTCCATAGGGGTCAGAATCATGTTGTAACATGATCAAATTCACAGGAGCCTCGGATGGCATGACTGTGAGCTGTTAGACAGATCCTTACTATCTGTGTCCCATCAGTAACACTTTGCAAAGTAGGATTCATATAGGTAGACCAGCTATGTCATTCACTGATTGTTTTATAATATTTATTTAAAATCATATTCATATCATATTATTTTGATTGACCTCTTGGAACTTGGAAGTCTGGCAACTTCGAATCCGAATAAACATACATTGTGGGATGTACTTTTGAAAACTAATAACTTACAGAACTGCAAAGCTGGTAATAGGAAAATATGAACACATGGGATACACAATGGATGACTGACAGGTAAAAGAGCAATATATATTTAATTATAATTAATTAAAGTATTGTGAATTGGCTAAATATATACATTTAGAATTTACTAACAAAAACTATTGATCAAGATATAGTGTAATGATCATCGGCTTTCAACCTCTCTTATTCCCCTTGGTTTGTCTGATATAAAGAACAACGTTTTTTTTTTTTAGTGAAATAAATGGTTGTATAATTCAAGGACAACCTCTGAAAAGCTTTCCTTTTCATACAGATGTTGGACACGGAGTCAGAGGTCACTTCAAAATTGCTGTCTTCTTAGATTAATGAAACATGCCCTGCTAATACTTCCAATTTCACTGCTTCCTTCACACAGGGGAACTGTCTCGGTATGCTGAGCATGAACAAAGATCAAAGAAAGAGAAATGAAGACAACGCAAAGAAGCATTTTGAAATGATCCCAGCATGCCTGCATTTTCAAAGTAAATAATCAATAAAACAAGCAAACAATTATATGCAGCCCTTCAAGATTTCATTCAAGAAAAGTATGCATTATCTCCCCTCACAATTATGTTTTTTTACCTTAATAATGTTGTAGTGAGTATAAACAAATAAGGTGTTAGGTTTACTATTACTAGTGGTCCAAATCAGCATTAGCAATGAAAATCATTTTCCAATATATGATTTTGCATTAAACACTTAAATTCATGAATTCTTACCAAGAGCTAGGAAATTACTGAAAAAGGACACCTACTGCCTTTAAAGGATTTTTTAAATGGCTTCATACTTATTTATATTATGTTTGTTTTTGTGTATACTAATCATTGTTACCCATAACAACAGCAACTAGATATGAAAAAAAAAAGTTGCCCACCAGCCTTAGGTCATAAGAATGGAATTATGTCTTTACTTTTAACAATTAAACAGATGTTTCCTATATGTTTACAACCAAGACCATTTCAAGGTCACGGAGTACACTTCAGGTACATGCAAACATTGGTGAAAAAAAATATGGTAAGCGATATAGGTAAGTTATATATTCTGTATTTGTCAAATGTGTTTTCTGAAGCTTTGGTTTGTATATGTATTACACTAATATGTATTACACTTATCTTTTTAGCCCTTCAATTTGGCAATGTTCATGTTTCAGGAGTTGTTTTATTTGTGGGTATAAACACACAGTCATGATCTGACAACATTTTGACAGTGTTTTAACCTAAGGGTGCAAGCTGTCATGCTGTAAGTACCCCAAAGGAGGACCCAAGGCAAATAAAACAAATCAGACATGATTCATGAACTATTTTTAAAACAGGTTACAGAAAAATACATACATAATAGTAATATTTTAGTGAGGTAATTTCCAACTATAAATGATTACAAAGAGAGGTATTTCTGAGTAGTCATTTAAACCCAGCAATATTGTATTAAATATAATTATTCATGAAGAATGAATCAAATCTAAACCAACATCTCCACTTCAATTGCACCTGCACTTGCAGGGTTCATCCTGTGATGCTTTCAGGAAAAACATTTTAAACAGCATATGAAATGACAGGCAAATGCTTGCATTTATAAGGTGATAGAAAAATACCCCCCACAATGGTAATATTTGTAATATTGATCAAATCCTGTTCAAGCTGTGTCAATCCTGACAAATATGAAGATATATGTAATATTATATTGATAGGCATATATAAATCATTTAACTCATAATTAGAAATGGAATACAATTTAAGAGAAAATTGTTTTTGTTTCATTCTTCTGAAGCTTTTGGTGAAAGACATCTCAATGTCTTTGCAAATCAAAATCTAGTCTGGATATAAACCTTATATCCCAAATACAGGTGGGTAAAAAGTACATGCACTAAATTAGCCCTTTAGCTGTGAACGTTATCCACATCATGTATTGAGACAGAAGTGGGAAAACAGCCTAAGGCAAACAGGATCAAAATGTCATATCTTATGATTTAATGTATTCTGAAGCTTGAAGGGGCTGAGAGTCAGCCCCAGAAATCTAACCCCAAACCCCACGTCGTATTTTGCTAAAAAGTAAGCGGGTGTTACGTGCTCCTTGTAGCATCTTCAAGGCTGTACACATTAGTGTATTACTCTACATACTGTCTTCCCAACTACTTGTAGTGCTATTATATAGTCTTATGGTAGGGGAATGGTATGACCTCATGTCCTCTTTGAAGGTGAGATGCGCTGGGGGCGACACCTTCCAGAACAGAATCTGTGATTTCAATAGTGTGAGAAAGTGACATGATGGTGGAGGTACCACCTCCCCTATATTGTGGACTTTAGAGATAACACAGCACATCTTTGATGTATTTTATGACCTGCTAGAATTGACCAGACTCTGAAGGGTCAGAGATCTGGAGATGGAGAAGAGTTTAACCATTTTATACAGATATATATATATATATATATAGAGAGAGAGAGAGAGAGAGAGAGAGAGATCTAAAATATATACATTATAAGAAGTGAAATGATTTACAACAAAAAATACAATTCCTAAGGAAATGTATATATTTGGAATAAAAATAATATTAGCACAGGCGTTTTCTTAGTATTACACTAGATTAGGTGAAAATAATGCTTATGAGGCTTATCAACACAAAGAGACCAAGCAAATGTTGAAATAAGACATTCACACACTTCTTTTGTGAATTGCCCTTGGGAGAGAAAGAGGCAATGACTCAATAGTTATCATCTTGGCAATTTAGTTTTTGATAAGAGCCACCATCTAAAGAGTTCTATGACTTACTTTAATCAGAGCTTTTCAACCATTTTCCAGTCTCAGTATCCTGTTTCATGCAGCGTGCTGGGTTTTCTGAGGGGAGAATTTGATGGCACTAAATCTTCAAATGAAAGTGTGCCTCTTCATTGCCTACCTGATAAATGTGACATACTTTGGAAATGTAAAGTTTTTGGCAGGTGCTGTGAAATTCATCTTGAATTCTGTCTTTCAGGAAAGCATTACTGACAAAGAAGCTCATTGTCTACATCCATCACTCAGTTATTCATCAGGGTTTTTTTGAAAGGGGACCCCTGAGTTGACTTTGCAAGACCTGCTTGTACCTGTACCATTTCATTCTCATCTCTTAAACCTTTCTACACTAAATGCTTTGGTCACTGTAGTGTGGATTAGTGGTAGGTTGGAATAGAACACAGGGTCAGGAGTTAAATCCCAGCTAAGACCACAGCTGTTCTACCTCTGAGCAATGCACTTCATCTAAAGTCACTCTAGTGAAGTACCTAACTGTATAAAAAGGTCCAGTGTGTCACTTTGAACAAAACTGTCAGACAAATAAGTTAACAATAATAACCTTTTTGGAAACTTATTTTCCTTGTATATTTGTATAGAAATAGTGAGATACACATTTTACATAACTACTAAATAAGTCACACATGTTTTATGTGTGAGTTTATATTATGTCACTTGGGGAGGGCACTCGTGTCATTGTCAGTTATTTATGAGTGTAAAGGTAGCAAGTAGGAAATGCCCATTAGAGATGGTCACAGGTGGCAGTGACCACTGAACCCCAACCTAGTCCCACTACACCACCGAAGTTTTATTTACGCAAGATAGGGGCTCGGTACCACCCAGTTGTTTCCCTGTGCAGGTTCGGCAAAATCGCAGGACATACACCACTGGCACAAGAAGGTCAATAAGAAAGATGTTTTATTGTCATGAAAGCTGTACGAACAATAACTAGCAGGGCACAAAGTCTGCTATTCCCAGGAGTTAATACTAAGTAAACAGTTAAAAATGCCTTTAATGGTCCGGGCAATAAAATACTAAAATCAATAGAAAAGAAATTAGAAAAATAACTATACTAATTTACATTATACAAAGCAATTCAAAATATAATACATTTTACAACTTCCAATTTACACAGGTAAGTACAGTAAGTGAGGTCATACATCCTGGAAAGTAAAAGCTAAGTGCTGTCAAGATGTTAGAGAACAATTGCCCAGACCATATACAAGAGAAAAGGAAAGAACAGATAGTCCCGATGCACAGTCCAATTGACGATAATAACAAAGGTTCCAAGTCGGCCCAGGACACGGGCCCCGTCCCAGGCTGGGGCTGAAGATCCCTCCTGACGGCACTCCTCCCCGAGCAGACTCGCTCATCCATGGAGCCAGCCGTCGGCCGGAGAGAGAGAGAGAGAGAGAGAGAAAATGGACAGGCTCAGAGAAAGGACATGCTCGCTCACAGGTAAGTGCTGCAAACACACACATTCACGGTTAGTATCGGATACGTCCCTTTCTCACCCTTTACTGTGCTTCTCTCTCCCCATGCTGCTTGGCCCGGAGTCCGAAGTGCCGCGGAACTTGGTATCGTCAATCCTATAAGGGACGTCCAATAGTGCATTTGAATCCAGATTCAATGTTAGTTCAATCGTTTTTCACTAATTATAATCTGATTTGCTTCCCCTAACCACACTAGGCACACAGAGTTCAGCAGCCAATGTTTCTCCAACCAGCCGTTCTCCGCAAGGACCCGCTTTTACCCACAGAGGCTCAGCTCTCACTGACTTGCGCCCTCACAGCCAGTATACTGTACTTCACAGCCTAATGTGTTGCCTTTTCTGTGGCCCTGTGGGGCTTAAAGCTGCCTTCTGTTGCTGCCTCTCCTCTCTCTTCCTCTGATCAGGGCAGCTGTTATCCACGCTGAGTGCTAACAGGTGAGGTGGCTGTGAGTGAAGGGTGGGGCGCTGTTTAGTGGAACAGGTGTGGCGCATTGGCCGTCAGTGTCCCGTGCATTCAAACATACGTGAAAATAAGTAGAAACAATCAATCAATTAGTGATAATCAAGCAATTAGTAAAAAATAAACTAATTAGTGAATAATTGAAACAATAAAGAATAATATGTATTGCACATGAAAAAATAAGGAATTGTACAGAACCCCTGGCACCCTCTGTGACACTAGCATGCTGTCAGTCACCTACAGGTCCCCTGGCCTGATGACCCTACACTCTCACAGTCTCTGTTTGAATGGCTGCAGTGCACTCCCAGGACTCTCCCCATGTTGCCTGATTCCTAGCAGAAATCCAGCCCTCGTGGAGTAGACCGACCTCTGTCTCCAACTCCCAGCCACAGCCAAGAAGCTGTCAGCTGCATGAGCAATAGAGCTGGGTCTGATGGCTTTCCCTCTTGTGGACTATTCTTTTTCCACAATGGTCTCTGGTCTCTGGTATCAGTCGAGCCAGAAGACTTCCCCTGCCCTAATTGGCAGTTCTGGGTCATGGAGACCTTATTGCGAAGGGCTGACCTTGCAGAGGCTCAATCTGCTCAATACTGGCAACCTGCTTGCTTTATACCTGACTGGCCTTGCTGAATCTCTCAGCCTGCCCCCTGACACTCCACAGAGGGAGCTGGCAGCAACAGACAATTCTTGGTCAAATTTGCCACTCTAGCCAGATGCTGCTCCTCGGTCACAGGCCTGATGCATGCCTGAATCAGATATCATAAAATTGTTGTTTGCTAACTTTTGCCATTACATTACAAACTGGTGCATCACTGCCTCAAATTAAAATACACATTAATCCCTTGAGTGTGGGTGAGTGCATTACTTTACATGGATGTGCTGTAGATCAACTTAAAATATATGCTTACGCAGATTCCTTTGTGATACCTTTATGCAAGGATGGATCTACGCAAACGAGGCCCCTGGGCACGAGTGTCTTTGGAGGCCCCCCACCCACAAATTCACATGACGTTCACACACACGAACACCCCCCCCCCCCCCCCCCCACCAATTGCTTGTTATGACACACATGCCTATATTAAGGCTAGTACATAAAAAAAATGCCTATACAGGATCACAGGATTTACAGCACAATCACTGCATCATGTAAAAAATATTTATTCTATGAGAAAGGGACACTGCCAAAGAACACCTGTAGATAACTTATCATACAGGATTTACAGCACAATCACTACATCATGTAAAAAATAAAATATTCCACGAGAACACCGCCAATAATATGCAATAACTTAGATCCACAATATTGAAGCAATAATGATAGCAACAGAAGTGCTCCGATGAAACAAAGTAAATCTTCTGCCAAGTGTTGAGTAGTAATTCCTAATAGTAGGCTATCCAATAAACCATAACCAGTGCAGGATAGTAAACAATTTAATACCTTCTGGGAGTCTCTTTCTCGTCTTCCTCCTAGCAAAGTCATCCACCACTTCATAAAGCCAGCTCTATGCTTCACACTCATTTCATGTTCTCCTATCCTCTCTGAATGCTTCCTAAACCCTAAACAAATGCATTGTTTTTGTTGGATAGCAACTTGCATGCAAAGCAATATACAGACCCTGTTGAAGGAGAGTAGCCACTGTTTACATAAAGTCTATCCATTTGGCATTGTACAACTAACTAAATAGTTTGTAAAACTCAGAGTCTTACTCCCAATAGTTTTATCCCTCTCTGACACTGGGTATTTTGAACTATGGTTTTGGAAGGGAGCTGCTTCCCTCTGTCACTTGATGTATTTCCCCATAAAGCAGGGTCAGTGACTTTATCACACCAGGAATCGGGGTCCTCCTTCTCCACCTTTGTCTTCTTGCTGGTCTGAACCGTCCGGTTGTAGCTTGTCTGTGGCAGGCTGAGGTTAGGGTGACGTCACCTCGGGCTTTGTGCCTGCCGGCTCTGGTCGCTCCGCCACCGCTGGCCTGGGTCTGCGGTACTGTTTCAAACTCACCTGAAGTTGCCTCTTCTTTCCCAGAGGAGCGGTTGACAGCTGGCATGGCAACTGTGTTTTCACTGACAGTGATAGCGCCGCTACTGCTAGCCTCCTCCACCGGATCATTGCTGTTAGCATCGGCATCTAACTGTTTACAGAAAAAAAATGAAATCACTGCAACTTTTTTCAGTAATATTGCCTCTCTTGCTTCTTTTTCTTTTTTTTGTTTTTCTTTTCAAGGCACCGCTGTTCCAGCATTTTTTATCCATAAATAATCCACAACAGAAAAAAAACTACAAACAACACTATAAAACATGTATTGGATCGATGCCATGCTAGGTAAGATGAAACAGTTGTCACTCAAAATTTCCAAACAGCAACTTTAATTTGATTGGACAAAATTTACATATCATAATGCTTTCATTGGTTTAACAAAAAACATGTTTTGTTTTTGAAATATAACAGTGCCAGTGGCCTACAATTTTCTTCCAGCATCATTTCTGGACAATGTTCCTGGTGTTAGGCAATTGGTATTGCCTAAATGTTGTAAAAATTATATAATGTGCTTTTATATCAAGTTAATATCAAGTAAAATATTAAAAGTTACATTTACATTAAGTCATTTAGCAATTTGTTTTATCCAAAGCGACTTACAAGTGAGGCTGAGAACAATTATAGTAAACAACTTCTATAACTATAACACCTACAAAATAGCTCTTAACACCAAAATAATCAATTTATGTAATATATAATATTAAATACATAATACTAAATAGACTTATTATCTAACACACTGGTAGTCAGTAGTCAGTCAGGGGCCCCTGTTTAGGTTGTGGAGGGACCCTGGTATAGCTTGTAGAGGAGGAGCCTTAGTATGGTTTGTGAAGGAGTCCTGGTAAGAGTTGAGGTAGAGCCGAGGGGCCCTGGTATGAGTTGTGGAAGGGCCCTGGTAAGAGGCGTAGAAAGTGCAGTCAAAGAGCACTTAATGGGCTAAAGGTCCACATATTCAAGCACTATCGGCATATCTATCTACATTTTGCATTCACAGTAGATTGTCTCAGGGGCCTCGGACCATTAGGGGCCTTGGGGTGCCTATTAGCCCAAGGCCCCTAATGGTCAGAGGCCCCTGGGCCCAGGCCCCATTTGCCCAGCCCATAATCCGGCCCTGCCTTTATGTAAATACGAGTGACACTTAATAAATTATAGGAACAGATACATAAAATCAGATGCAAAATAATCAATTAATTACATTGACACGTTGATGCAAACACATAATTCAAATCAAATTCCATGCAAACCATCACACAGGGAGCCACAGAGGTGCATGGATTTGCTAATGTAACAACATTTTGGCATTACAGAAGTTCAAAGTTGTCTAATACAAGACAAGCAGCATTTTCTTGATTTAATACAGTTAGAATTAAAGCACTAACACAGCATTCTTGTGCAAAACAAGATCTGTGAGAAGTTAATGTGGAATTGCAAATCTAATACCACAAAAGTTTGGCTTCTGAGAGTGATTTGCAGGGTGAACATATTTGATTTAATCAGGCCCAAAGTCACACAAAAAGCTAGCATCAAGTATTTTTTGAGATTGGTGCATAGGTCAACGATTTCAGTTGGTCTGAGCCAAGTTTTAAATTAGATTATTAACCACCCTACTTGATACGACCCTTGGTATCTCAAGTGCATGTCATGTAGTATAGTGTCCTCTACTTTCTATTAAAATAACACCCACTAGCTTAACTTTTTGTGATTTTCATTAGACTTCTCTCAGTTTCAGCAGAGTAAAAGACAGACATTTCAGTTTCTAACATGTCATTGGGTTGTAGAATACAGCTGTTGAAAATACAACAGTACATTTATAGGAGTGAGTGGTTGCCTGCTGTTGATTTTTTTAATTAATATATTTAAATTAACCATCTTTGGGCTTCTCAACTTGCTAATGTTGTCCATATTTTTTGAAGTTCTTGGTTTTTAATCTAGGCTACACTATACCAAAGGAATAGGGAGGATTTGCTCTTTGGTGGGCCTCCAAAAAAATTGATGGGCCTACATAAATGTAACGTGATTATTATTGTAATACATACAGGCTGGCTACTCTGACAAAGACAATCAAAAGTTACAAATTAAATGTTATTTTTTTGCAACTAATGTACTTTCTATTAGCTACATATCACATTCCAATGCAGCAGAACATATTTCAACTGGTCAACCTAAATGTCAGAATCCCCTTTTCAAACCAAATTACAGAATTTACACAAAAGAAAAATGCTAAGATTAAGAAAAAATCGGAAGTAGTAGCCTATGATGTATTCAATACGTCAAACCTGACTAGCCGATTTCTCAGCAAAGGAGTAAGAACACACACCTTTACAATCAATGCATAGTAAGCAATGCACATTTATTATTGTTATAATTAAATATTACTGGTAGTAAGAATGTCAACAACAATAATAAGTACATCTGAATAAGCTTTTATATTTATTCAACACGGAAAAACCGACCGGCAAATTTCGTTTGTTTTGTTCTTATTGTTTTGCCTGTAATTCTGACATGGTCTGCTCCTTGAAAAACTGAGGTATTACTTGAACAGTTATGTGTAAACATCTGTGTTTTTTTTATTTTTTATATTTTATAAAGAACATTCCGGGGATTGGTATGTATGATAGCCAGGTTAGTTTTGACAACGTTATTTTGAGAATAAAAGTGGTGTCTGTATAACTTAGGTTTCTTTGCTAATGCACATTTCTGTATTCATTCAAAAAATAAATGAATTGTAGAGGAATGACAAACTTCAGTGTCTTACATTTCTTGTGATATATAGGTGTCATATGATAATTATATTTATTTATGTAAAATTAAATAATTTGCTGCGCTGTACTAAGCACTGTGATTTGTGTAAGAGCGCTGTAGACACATAGAGCAGTCGCTGTAAGCTTATTCCTCTGAGGGTTAAGACAAGGAGACTCATGTTCCTCAATGTTCATTTGTTTTTTATTGGTCACATTATCAGAATAGTATTCAACAGGTGAAACTCATTGGGTGGCTAGCTTTTGACCCCATGTTGGCCCACCCACAGATACGCAGTAGCACAATACTGTTTTTGACTTCGAGCTTGAGGCAGCAAAATATGAAAGCTTTGAGTTGAATGTGGTGAATTAGAGAGAGAAAGATCAGTAATAACTGTTTCTGTCCTTGATATTAACATATCAACATATCAAAAGGTCCTATATATAATGTATATACAGTATAAAATGGGTGGTCAAAAGAACTGTCAGATCAAGTGGTCTGAAATATAAGCACCATCAAATATTTTGTGAACTCTCTACATAATCACAAACTCTTATCTGTCTGTAAACATCCTGTTCATATACTCACCAAAACCTGCAGCTTAGGGTTCAGTTTAGGTTTAGGGTTCTGTGTAGGGACAGGGTTCAGAAAAGGTCGGGGTTGGGGTTGGGTTAGGATTAGAGTGTAGGGAAGGGACAAGAATAAGTTTGTAGTTAGGGTTAGGTTTGGGGTAAGGATATGGGTTGCGTACCTCTATTAATTTAAAAAGGAACTCCTAACTCAGTTTTGGCATTGGAATTCCAAATTCTTGTTAAATTGGTGAGGAAAAAGGAAGACAATCACTTTGATCACTTTGCATTTGGGGAGGAGACCAGTTTCCTGTTGACCTTTCCATATGTTGTCTTTAATTCTCCTGTTTATATCCAAGCTGTAGTGTGAATAGGTCATTATGAGAGGGATAACACATTGGTTGTGTGTGGGAGCTGTGATCTGGTAGGTGTTCTTAATTTTCCTGAAGAACATATGACTAGAGCCCCTGTATCTCAGGGCCTGGAAGAAAACCCTGTCCGCAATCTCAAATTCTAATCTTTGTGTGCAAATCCTGTGAAATCTTAGAAGTTGTGATTTAACCAAAACTGCAAAAGTGTATCATGGATGATAACTTTTTTGTGTAGTTTTCCACATCAGGTCGGGTATTGTCAGAGTGATGTTTTTTTTTTTTTTTTTTCACTCAAAATATGGAGTAAGGATCCCCCCAATATTGGTGTTCTTTTGACCCTGTTCACAAAGTCATACGTGTCTTTAATATAGCTGGGATTTGTCTGAGAAATGGGGTTGATGAATTCGTCTATATATTCGGTTACACAGTAAGATTCACTACCACAGTCTGAGACTATCGGTCTTCCCGGGGGAATTATGGAAAATACTGTCCACAAGTCTGGTTGTTTGTGTATTTTTGGAAGTAGCTAGAATCTTTGGGGTCTGGGCTCTACTTCCCCTTTTATGTATTCCAATTGTATTTTGTTTTATGTAGCCTGTAAGTATGTAATATGGTATTAATCAAGGGAATTGACTCCTGGTAAATTGGGGCCTGTAGTCTTTTATAATGCTGCAGGTTGTTCAACTGTCTCATCCCCTCCAGGACATATTTCTGTCAGTCCTGGATGACAATGACATTGCCTTTATCTGCTGATTTAATAATGATGTCTTTATTTGATTTCAATTGTTCCCTTCTGATGATCCCAGCTTATCCTGCATCTCCTCAGATGCAGGGTTCTATCTTATTCCATTATCATCAATAATTATGGATTTATATATTTGGCTTGTGGCTCCAAATTAGACTTGGCCATGAATGTGATCTCCTCCTTTTCTGTACTGGTAAAATAATCTTGTAATTTGAGTTTCCGGTGGTATTGGGACATCCATTTTAAAGGTTCCCTGAGATATTCTTGTAGAGGTATGGATGAAGGACAGAGCGTGGCATTCTGGGAATTTGAGTCCCCCATAAAGATTATTGGCTTTTGAGGGATGAGTTGCCAGTCAACATGTTTTTTGGTCACTGTTGGGTGACGTCTTATCGGGATTAACTTTTTTCGGCCCAGATACATGAGATCTGTCTGGTTGTAGCATGGGTTTATTCTCCAACTGGAAAGAGTCCCTGGTTCTTGAGAAGCTCTGGCTTCTGTTTCCCAGAAGCAAATTATCCAAATGGAAAGGGTAAAGGTAATGAGGATGGACTCAAGCTCACAATGAGTAGAGTCTCCGGACTCCTCGGAGCGACAGATGGTAAGTTGTCCACCATGTCCAGGGGGGTGGACAAGTCAGGTATTGAGGCCTCCCTAACATCGTGAATCATCACCTGTTCCTCTATTGTTTAATTTAAGGTGATAATTGTTTTGTGTATTGTTGCCATGGCAGTAGCCCTCAGGGTGTCCACTGAGATGCCTGTCATTATTTTCAGACTCTTAATTTTTCCCTCACCGGGATTATTTTGGTCAGTGAATTATCCTGAGAAGACTAGCCCTGCTCTGTTGTTTGAGTCAGTGTGTTAATTATCATGAAATCCTCCATGGCCTTGTCCAGTGGAGAGTTTAGTGGAGTCGATATGTGTCATAATGAGCATATGATGCTATTGTTGTTCCTTTCCTCCGTCCTTTGTGGAAATGGATCTGGTTAGTATTGGGTCATTGAATCCGTTTTTATCTCTAGCTCCAGTAGTGGCTGGAAAGGGTTCTCTGTAAAAAAAACAAGAGAGTGCTGATATTATTATGTCTCCCAAGCCTCTGTAAATATGATCTCTGGCTTTAGATAATGCATCTTTATGTATGCCCAGTCTAAATGTTTTTGTTGCCCACAAGGAAGCTTGCTCCCTCTCTTTAAATGGAGACAATTATTTTTACAAAGATACTAGTACTTCCTTAAAATGCATTTGAAGGATTTGCATATTAGTGTGCATCCAATTTGGTGCATTCACTATTAGGAGCTCCAAAGCATCTCTTTATGGTATTGCAGGCTTGATGAATCATACTATTTTCTGCATCTGTTTTGAGAGTGCTGTTGGAGACTGCCTACCCATGATGGTATCTTCTACAATATTCCAGTGGTGTTGGACTTGAATGATTGTATACAATTTCTTACAATCAAAAGTCTTTATCATTTAATATCGCTCGTGAGGACCCAGAGACAGGCGGTCCTTCTCCCAGGTGGCCCGTCTGCTGCCCTCCTCCTGGGATGGGGCAGACAGACTCCCCTCAGTCTCCACCGGCGCGATGTGAGCCGGTGGCGGAGCGTCGTGGGGGGGGCGGCACCTGTTGCGCTGCTTGCGCTGCCTGCGCAGCCAGGAGAGCGCAGATTTGGTCCATCCTGTTGTTGAGAGCTGTCCGTTGATGTATGTCAGGAGAGAACGAGCGACAGTTCTGCTGATAGCCCCAACGGTGGCCTCGCAGATTCTGGTTCACAGACCTGATCGCCCTCCTCCACGGAGAGCCTTGGCAGCTCCCAGTGAGAGTGGACTTGTTGTCCCAGGTGCAGGGCACACTTTGGCACCCCAATCCGGGCCTCCCCCAGCTCCGGGCCTGGCCCCTGTGTGGGAGCGATTGATTGCCTGGGGTCTGTCAGACATGGTAGTTGCCACTATTCAGTCGGTGAGAGCTCCCTCTACGAGGTCGCAGTATTCCTACCGCTGGCGGACGGTTAGCACCTGGTGCCAAATTTTCAGCTTCAACCACATCGGTGGGGAGCTTGTTCCAGATTGGGACAACTTTCTGTGTGAAGAAGTGTCTCCTGTTTTCCGTCTTGAATGCCTTGAAGTCCAATTTTCATTTGTGTCCCCGGGTGCGTGTGTCCCTGGTCATCTGGTTTGATGTGGTCGATGCCTTTCATGATTTTGAAGACTTGAATCAAGTCCCCACGTAGTCTCCTCTGTTCCAGGATGAAAAGGTTCAGTTCCCTCAGTCTCTCTGAGTAGGACATTCCCTTCAAACGTGGAATAACCTGGCTCCACCTGGCACATAATTCCTGCTAGTCCTTGACTAAATGACCTTTCTACAACCTATTTACTTTCACCAACTCAGCCGATTTAGTCAAGGACTAGCAGGAATTCTGTGCCAGGTGGAGCCAGGTGGAGCCAGTTAGATGTTAATTGGACAAAAAGTAGGTAGACAAGACAGGTAGACAAAAGCTACTTTAAGCAGCTCTTGAGACCAAGAAGTAAACAGAAGTATTTACAAGTTGCCAGAAACAGACACAGGAGAGTACAGGTGAGAGGCAGCCATCTTATTGTTTTCCTAGTTTCAGACCAGTCTCAGCATTCCTCATTTTGTTTAACTTTGTCTTAATTTAAGTTAATCTTGTCTGTAGTTTGCCTTAATTGAATATTGTCAGAAAGTGTTTGAAATGTTGGAGGGTCTATGGGGTTGATATTGTTGTAGTGGTTCATAATGTACTGTACTATGTCCAAACATATTTGACAAAAGCAGCAGGATGAATTCTGAAGTGTTTAGGGCTATATTATCTGCTCAGATTCAGCCAATTGCTTCAAAACTCATTGGACGGTGCTTCACAGTGCAGATAGACAATGACCTGAAGCATACTGTGAAAGCAACCCAATACTTTTTTAAGGTGAAGAAGTGGAATATTCTGCAATGGCCAAGTCAATCACCTGACCTGAATCCAATTGAGCATGCATTTCACTTGCTGAAGGGAACACCTAGCTGTACTTTAAGGAGAAAGGGGCAGCTCTTCTCCAAAGTGTACTGCTACATGTTTTTTTTATAGGTGGCTGCTAGCTGTGCATCCGATGAGGCACCTGTTACTAATGCCAGCTCTGGTGTTTCTGCTAACTTTAGCAACACAATCATTTGGCGAATGGCAAGAATAAAAAATTTACTCGTATGGGTCAGAAGCGCCTTAGTATGCTTTCGTTGATGGTTATTCAGTCTGAACTGATCAGAGAGATGGACTTCGATGACATACTAGTGACTGAATTCTTGATGAAGAAATCAAGAAAAAGTATGATCTAAGGTAAGATGCACATATATTTATTTTGGCATGCTGTTATGCTCGCTGCTGGTATGTACTGTATGATTTAATTACATTTTTTGTGAAACTGGGTTGAGAAGAATGCCACAAATGGATCATATTATTGAGTTGATGGTCCAGTATTGTATCCTAAGACATCCTGTGTACCTGTAATGGTAGTTCAATATCATGATATTGGCCTTAGTTAAGAAAGTGATTACATCATTGCCGTGTACTTATTTGTGTTAATTGGTGCTTGATTAAATGGGAAAAGTATGTCTGTAGTTAATCAGATTGCCTGTGCTGCAATTTATGGTTTTCCGGGCTAGTATGCTGTGATTTAGTTGCATGATTCTATTTGCAAGTATTTTTTTCTGATCATCATTCAATCTGCATCCTGGAAGTTGTGTATTGTTCTGGCACGTTGTTGTTTCCACAGTTGTTCATTGCTAATGTAGCCTACAGTGCTGTTATTGTTTAATTGACTGCTGTAGCTTATAAGCAATCATTTGAATTTCATATATTTTTTTTTACTTAGGCTAATAATAGAGGATAATTTATTTTAGAATAATATATAGTAGCAATGCATTTTGTTAGTATACGTTACATTTATTTTGCTTGTCTATTCTTAGTAAAGAGAAAGCAGTAGTTTCTGTTTAATATATAAGCCTTGGGGGGTTTTCCTGTCGGGTCGTATAGGGAGAGGGCCAAGATAGTGAAGTAGTGGAAAGCAGGACTGCAGCAAGAGACAGATATTGTATACAAATACCACCTTTGTTCCTGTTTAAGTAAAACCCCGCTAAACTGAGTTATGTTGATTCACACATCTTTATTCATTACCCACACTTATACACACTAGACCTGGGTCAAATACCATTACATATTTGTATTCTGTATTTTTAATTACATTAAATACTGTTTCAATTTGATATTTGAAAAATAACAAATTCTATCCTGTATCCTGAAAAGTATTTTCAAACACATTCAACTTGTAATTGTGAAACAGGATACAATTTGTACTTTTTTAAATACGATTTTGGACAAATAATTGACGAAATTGGAAATACATAAAACTTGTTTTTGGCGCAGGTCTGACATACACACACAAACACATATATACATATACATATACATACGGGTGACAAATTAAAAGTAAAACCTGAAAAAAAGTGTGGAACAACATAACGAATGCAGATGCCTCCAAAGAGGTAGTAATAATACTGCATGATACAATTAATCCTATCATACTCTGTGGCATGCATAAAAATGCTGAGCACGCCCAGTTGACCTCAATTTTGGATTAAGATGGCAGTGCATAAACTCTCATTACAAAGACAAATGCACATTTGAGAGTTCAGCGGTGCAAAAACCATAGGCACTGGTCTACAGAGATGTGGGAAAAAGTGATATGGTCAGATGAGTCATCCTTCACCATATTTTCAACAAGTGGGTGAGTGCATGTGTGGCAACACCAAGAGAACGGTACAGGCCTGACTGCTTGACCCCTACAGTGAGGGGGTCTGGAGGCTCTGTTATGCTGTGGGGGGCATTTTCCTTGCATGGTTTGGGTCCACTTGTCCCCTTAGAGGGAAGGGTCACTGCAAATCATTACAATGTTATTCTGAGTGATTACCACTATCCTATGGTGAAACATTTCTATCCTGATGGGAGTGGTCTCTTCCAGGATGACAATGCCCCCATCCACAGGGCACAAGGGCTCACTGAATGGTTTGATGACTATGAAAATTATGTGAATCATATGCTATGGCCTTCGCAGTCACCAGATCTCAACCCAATTGAACACCTATGGGAGATTTTGGACTGATGTGTTAGACAGCGCTCTCCACCTCCATCATCAAAACATCAAATGAGGGAATATCTTTTGGAAGAATGGTGTTCATCCCTCCAGTAGAGTTCCAGAGACTCGTAGAATCTGTGCCAAGAGCATTGAAGCTGTTCTAGCAGCCCGTGGTGGCCCAACACCTTACTGAGACACTTTATGTTGTTTTTTCCTTTAATTTGTCACCCATCTGTATATTTACACTCACCTAAAGGATTATTAGGAACACCTGTTCAATTTCTCATGAATGCAATTATCTAACCAACCAATCACATGGCAGTTGCTTCAATGCATTTAGGGGTGTGGTCCTGGTCAAGACAATCTCCTGAACTCCAAACTGAATGTCTGAATGGGAAAGAAAGGTGATTTAAGCAATTTTGAGCGTGGCATGGTTGTTGGTGCCAGACGGGCCGGTCTGAGTATTTCACAATCTGCTCAGTTACTGGGATTTTCACGCACAACCATTTCTAGGGTTTACAAAGAATGGTGTGAAAAGGGAAAAACATCCAGTATGCGGCAGTCCTGTGGGCGAAAATGCCTTGTTGATGCTAGAGGTCAGAGGAGAATGGGCCGACTGATTCAAGCTGATAGAAGAGCAACTTTGACTGAAATAACCACTCGTTACAACCGAGGTATGCAGCAAAGCATTTGTGAAGCCACAACACGTACAACCTTGAGGCGGATGGGCTACAACAGCAGAAGACCCCACCGGGTACCACTCATCTCCACTACAAATAGGAAAAAGAGGCTACAATTTGCACAAGCTCACCAAAATTGGACAGTTGAAGACTGGAAAAATGTTGCCTGGTCTGATGAGTCTCGATTTCTGTTGAGACATTCAGATGGTAGAGTCAGAATTTGGCGTAAACAGAATGAGAACATGGATCCATCATGCCTTGTTACCACTGTGCAGGCTGGTGGTGGTGGTGTAATGGTGTGGGGGATGTTTTCTTGGCACACTTTAGGCCCCTTAGTGCCAATTGGGCATTGTTTAAATGCCACGGCCTACCTGAGCATTGTTTCTGACCATGTCAATCCCTTTATGACCACCATGTACCCATCCTCTGATGGCTACTTCCAGCAGGATAATGAACCATGTCACAAAGGTCGAATCATTTCAAATTGGTTTCTTGAACATGACAATGAGTTCACTGTACTAAACTGGCCCCCACAGTCACCAGATCTCAACCCAATAGAGCATCTTTGGGATGTGGTGGAACGGGAGCTTCGTGCCCTGGATGTGCATCCCACGAATCTCCATCAACTGTAAGATGCTATCCTATCAATATGGGCCAACATTTCTAAAGAATGCTTTCAGCACCTTGTTGAATCAATGCCACATAGAATTAAGGCAGTTCTGAAGGCGAAAGGGGGTCAAACACAGTATTAGTATGGTGTTCCTAATAATCCTTTAGGTGAGTGTATATACTAGCAGGGATTGAGTAGGGTGAGGGAGTCCCATAAGGCATTCATGCCCAGGGCCCAAACATTTGTTAATCCAGCTATACACACAACTGTGTATTTCTCCTGGCCTGAGAGAACCACAGCTGGCATCATGTCACCTGTGCAGAGTACTGCATCAGCTCCACCACTGAATTCACGGTAGCGGGGAGCTCACCTGGCCTCAAGAGTAAAGTGATCATTAAGATGACCAGCCAGTTCTGCAGCACACACCGCCAGAGATCTGGACCCAGGTCAGGTATACAATTAATCATACAATTAATTGTTAACGGTCACTGAAATACCTTCTGCCCATACATTTTTTAATTAGTATTTATTTATTTATTTATTTATTCTTCATGCATGATTGATTACATTTTCACATAAATACACAACATGCTATGACTGCATTTCCAAACTAGCTTGTTAAAGTCATAATTAAGATATGTGGAAACTAAAGTTCCAATCTTAATAACATGTTTAATTGAATCAGTTGCATTTGAAAATCAATTAATGTTCTGCCTTGTAATTATATTGTGTTGCAGTGTATTCTAAGTCAGTGTTCTGGATACCCTTCATGCATCAGAAATCCAAAGTTATTTATTTGCCTTGTTCAGAAATCACCAGCCATCCAAACTGAAACGGTCTGTGTGCATCTATAAAGCCTGATTTGTAATGTCATCTCCACCCAAGAAAAACGATTCCCACAGTGAGTAGCCATGCTCATAAACAGCAAGACGCTGTCTGACCCAACTGAACAGATCCATTCTGATTAAAGCGGCATGCTTTATAAATAATATGTCTATCAATTGATAAGAATCCAAATTCATCTAGAAGCCCAGGTTCATTAAGCCCAAAGACATCACACAAAGCAATTCATACTTGTTAATAAAAAAAAATGTAAAAATGTGACACAAAATGTACTCTTTTAAAGAATACCAATACATAGATTTATTATAAAAGAAAAAAATGTAACGTTTTAGATTACGTGGCCCAATTCAATATTAGATAGATATTAGATAGAAATTCTATTAACATTCAACTTCTTGAAATCACTTGATATCACTCAGAACAGGTCCCTTCCCACTTCCTGTTCTATAAAAGATGACGTATGCGCAGGTTCGTCCTCTTTTGCCACTTCACTGCACCCTGAATGTGAGCTCTCTGTGTCTTGTCTGTGCACTAAACTTTATTATTATTATTATCACTGTTTTTCAGTTGGTTGGCTTCAGGGCTGTGTTTCAGATTCATTTTACAAATACAGCACTTTTAAAAATAATAGTCATGTTTATATAGTGCCTTATATATTCCAACTGCTTGCTATGTTGTTTTTTATCCACAGTGCTTTTCCTCCACAGCAGGAGCGCTGTGGCTGTGGGAGATCTCACTCTCTCAGTTTGCTGAGAACGAGCACTGCTAGCCCTCCCCGGCCGTGCGTGTAGGCCTCGGTTTTGGCTGGTGGTCTTCTACCCTCGGCCCCATCGGAAACCCCGGCACACATGATGTGGTTAAGCCTACCGGCCTACGTGGCGCTTGTATACAGGACCTGTTTCTCGGCATACACAGTGTTCTGCCAAGAGGTCTGCCATTCCACCGGGCGCTGCCGCAATTGCCGCCACAATTGCCGCCACAATTGCCGCCGCACCCAACAATCTCCCACTCCGGCAAGTTACGGGGGGTGTCTTGGGGGTGCTGGATCTCCGCTTCCCCCTGAGCCCCTCCGTCTCCTCCACTAAGGTTGTAGTAGAGACAGCCGCACCTCCCGCACTTGTGTATCTGCCCGCATCCGCTGCGCCGGCTGCCAATACTGCACCTGCCACGGCAGCTGCGGCACCCCGCCTGATGTGCCCATGGTGTCCCCAATTTGCACATGAACGACAGGGAAGAGCAGCAGAGCGACATCCACTGGCCCTCTGATCCTGCCCCCTGGCCCACCCTCTGCTTCCTGACCTCCTCAATGAACTGAGGGCCACCTGGGACCATCTGGCAACAGCCCTAGCCAGGAGAGGGGAGGCTTATGCCAGGACCCAGGGTACAGCAGAAGCGGGGTTGGTGAATTTTGCCCCTTTAATTCCGCTGTCGGAATATCTTGGAGATAGCGGCGGCTGCTGAACAGCTGGTGACGGTGACAGTGATGCGTCATGGGGCAAGGGCGACTGGTAGCTCTTTTCCACCAACATGGTGCAAGTCATGGTGCCAGTGCTGGTGCTGGAGCTGGTGCTCGGCCTGGGAACCAGCTGAACTTTTTACGAACCGGACTGTATTTGCACCAGTTTGGGAACCGAATTCTGACATCACTGGATGTCGGAGTTCCCAAGCACGGCGTAGAAGTCGAGAAACACACGTCAATAATAATCAGCACCGTGGCTGACTACGTCCTTAATTTGCAAGCTTTACTACTGTCTTTGAAATCCTATTTAAACATCAAAATTAAACTCATTCAGCATCTACACACAGAATAAATAAAAAAAAACAATGAGCAGAAATGAAAATACAACTATATTAATATGCTAAGATAACTCAGTCTTTTATTTGTTTATAAGCTGACACAAAATAATATGTGTTTTCCCCTCATTCCTTCATTACGATGACGTTAAGATGCTACATGGAATTCAAATGCTAGATTACTTTCACATTCATAATCACAATCATAAAATACAGCCTATATAAATAATGAAATTGAACACTATTTATCCTTCCCTTGTTCATAGGAATTTGTCCACAGGTGGAAACACTGGGGTTTATGTATTAAGGGATTTACACCGATTCGCTATTTCAGACTGTTTTACTGTATTGAATACAATACCAGTTAGAGTTAACATGCATTCGTCACCGCGCATACAGTTTATTATTAATATACTATAAGTGGATACATTTTCATTGATTTTGTGGCGTATTTTTACTTTTATTCTCTTTTAAAAAACAATTACTATAGGCTAGCATATTGATTATGAATACGGCTTGTTTTGGTGGTATTTGCGGCGCAGTCATGGACGAATCTATAAACTGTTGTACGATCTCAGGTGATGTTGATGCCATCATGGTTTGATGGTAAATTCTGCTTATTGATGAAGTCTGGGATGATGGTCCCAAATGGTCCTTTGCCTGAGGCTGCTGGGCCTCCTAGCGGCTGCATCACATACAGACATGTGCTGGTTCAGATGGACAACACAGCGGTGGTTGCCTTTATCAACAGGCAAGGAAGTCTCTGGTTGCACAGTCTGTACTGTCTAGCATGCCGTCTTCTGTGGGTGCAGCCACGGTTCCACTCCATCAGAGCAGTTCACCTCCAAGGCCTGTCCAACATTGTGGTGGACTTCCTCTCTCGGGGAGGCCCCCCGGTTTCGGAATGGCTCCTCCACCCGCTTGTGATACAATAATTCTGGAGCTGGTTTGGCAGAGTGGAAGTTGATCTCTTTGCCTCAGCAGAGTCCACCCACTACTCACGATAGTTCTCTGTCTGAGACTGCTCAGAAACCCTAGGGATTGACATGCTAGCCTACCCGTAGCTGCGCGATCTCCTTTACGCGTTCCCACCGTTCCCCCTTCTCCCGGTGGTCCTGGAGAAGGTCAGGAGAAAATGAGTGACAGTTCTGCTGATAGCCCCACGGTGGCCTCACAGATTCTGGTTTGCACACCTGATTATGTCGCGGTGGTGCAGGTGTCTGGCCTTTACCCCGCTATGTATATATAACGTGTAAACAGCAGGACTGTGGGTCCATTCTAGCTTGTATAGACTGCCCGTTCCCAGCTGATGGTGCTCAAGTTGTTCTCGCTGCCTCGCTGTGTATATAGGTCCTTGGTCAACAGGTCTGTGGACCGCACTGGCTGTGTACCATAGAGCAAGAGACCACTGCTGCTGTCCTCAGCGGTAAGCACTTGAGCGGGCTCTCGTGTTCCACTGCGGCCCTTCGGGGCCCCTGGGATTATGGTCTGGAGTTGTGTTGCCGAGGACCCCTAGAGGTCGCCTCAGGGCAGGCTCCCTTATCAGCTTGCTGCCTTTTCCCTTGCGACAGTTTTGTTATACAGTAACCCCTCCCCCATGGGCAGTGCTTCCGACTTGAAAGTTAACAACCAGTTATCTGGAAAAGGATGCACTGCCCAAGGGTTGCAAGGTCTTGCGGGAGTCCTAGCTCCTGGCAAAAGAGGACGAATCTGCGCACATCACGTTTTATAGAACAGGATGTGGGAAGGGACGTGTTCTGCGTGATGAGTGCAGGGGCCAATGACAGCTTTAATAGAGTGACATTTTCACTTATGGAAGTGCGCAGAAACCCCCCTCCCCCTTGGGCAATGCTTCCTTTTTCACATAACTGGGGTTGCATTCACAACCTATCATTTTATTTTCATGCTGACATTTTTGGTATAGATAGTGTAAGATATTATTTGTTAGAATATATTTTTCTATGGGAAATTCTATACCATCTGGTTTGGTAGAGGAAACAGACCTCCCTTTTATCTAAGTTCCCTGGTAGCCCTGGTAGCCCTGGTAACCCTATCTTTATTACCAGAGACCAAAAGGGACCTGTCCTCTGATTGGCTCCTAGCCAAATTCGAAATGACCCCCACTTCTAGATTACTTTAGCATAAGGCACCCAAGTCATGGTGGTGGCAAAATGCTATTGGTTGGAAGGAAACCTTATAAAAGGGAAAACAAAGAGAATTTGAGTTATCTTAACTTCTTCATCCTGCAACAAGACACAAGACAGAGCTGGAGAGGAGAGACAGAGAGAGACACACCGCTTCCTGCCTGTGAGGAGAAAGGAGAAAATGGGTATTATCTGTTTCTTACTGTAATCCAACAGAAGCTTAATATTACTTATTTTCAGTAATATAATTGAATGATATTAGTTTCCTATTTTTGTCAAAATAAATGATTATTGCACATCTGTGTCTTGGCCGCATCTTCCCTCTAAAAAGAATCTTAAAAGAGAAACCAATTGACCTATGAGTTTTCAGTTCAACGATTTATTTAGATTGACTGAAAAACCAAGCATTCCAAATTCTCTTAAAATAGATATTACAATAACATTCTATTTATATGTATTTAACAAGTAGTTGAATGCTAGTACATTATCAATCAAATATCTATTTAATATTAAATTGGGCCTCATAATCTATAGCGTTAAAGAAAAAATAAACACCACTCTGTTGACAATTCAGAGAATTCCTTAGAAATGTCCCCAAAATACAGTTAAATGTACTCCTCAAACTCTAGGATAGTCTCATAACTGTACCAGGCTCTTGTACACAATAGCATATAGCACATTGTTTAAATAAATACCAGAATGCAAATAAAACAATCTCTACCTTAAATGCCTTGACTGTGAAAGCAAATCAGGGAGTTTTTCAATAAAATCTAGTCTGCATGAATCTTCAAATGTTTCATTGAAGTATTTTTGTATTCCTTGTTTTTTTGTATTAAAGTGATGAAACATACAATTATGTAAATAATTAATTACAATTGTGTTTGTATGTTCACCAACTGTGTGTCTAATTAACCTAAAACTAAAAAATACACACAGCAAAACAATGAAAACATTCAGCAGTTATAAACACAAAAGGTCAAGTCTATTGAAATTAAATGCAGTTTTCATTTTTCGAATGAGTGCACAATGGAAATAATTTAAATGTTTAAGTGAAGTGAAAAATATTGCTTTGTATTTTTTCTGAAAGACAGCTGCCTCTGAACATATTAATTTCTTTGGAGTGCAACTAAAAGTGGAAAAACCTAAACACCCCAACTTGTAGATCTTAAATACTTGTGCCATGTCCTCAGCATTGTCCACTGTCCATAAGAAAATACCTGCACAGGAACAGTAAAGTATTTGGATCAGCTGATAGAGAATATTTAGAGTCACTCCAGATGGCCTAAAGAGTGTAAGATGAAGGAATCTACATCTCTGAATATTCTGTATTCACACAGTTATTTTGTTGTATTTTGAAATACCTGATATAATGTGTTTTTAAATCAATTGGGTATTTATGCTCAGAAATCAATGCAGTATTTTTGTTTTACTTTGTGTGCGTGACTGTGATGTATTAATGGATCTATTCTGCCTATTCACATGTGCAGTATCATTTCAAAAAATATCTTAGCACAGGTAAGGAGACTGATAAAGTATCTATTATCAGCAGAAGGTTTTTTTTTTATGTTATACTGATTAGATGAAAATAATGCTGAGATTGTAACAGGTGGATATGAATCAGAGGTTTGTGATATACAGTATATACAGTGCCTTTAGGAAGTCTACACCCAAAGTGTAGACTTTTTTACATTTTATTCGGTCAGTGCCTCAGATTTCATGCATATAAATGAGGCATTTTTCCATTTATCTACACAACATATTCAACACTGTTAAGGGTGGAAAGTTTTTAATGTGAAATATATATATCTAGTCTTATACATATAAAATACAAAACTGAAATATCATAAATGTATAAGACTATATGTGTGTTTTTGCTTTGTCATGTTGAAAGTTGAACTCCTATTGCAGTTTCAGCTTTCTTGCCATAGGCAGCTGGTTTTCTCAAGGACTTTTCAATACTTTGCTCCATACATTTCCCATTCTATACTGATAAGTGCCCCAGTCCCTACCAATGAGAAACATCCCCATAACATGATACTGCCACTACTATACTTAACAGTAGGCATGGCGTCCTCTATACGGTGTCTATTTTAGGACATCCTCACTTATCAGTCATCCTTGAGTCAAGCATCAAGCATCACCCACTCAAGTCTCCAGTATCAGGATCATTACTCACCCCTCCCTCAGTCAATCGTCATTGCTTCTCCTCACGCCTCCCCCTCATGCATAACGTCTCCTCCTCATGCATCACATATCACGTCTCCTCCTCACACATAACGTCTCCTCCTCATGCATTACCTATTACGTCTCCTCCTCACACCTCACTGCTGTTTTATTTATTATATTTCTTTATGTTACGAAATCACTCATCACCCGCCGATTCATTTAAACTTTACTTAATACTAATGAATGGGCCTAAGTGATGTGGTTTGGTCAATGCAAGAATGTGGGAGACCTGGGTTTGAATACAATATATTATTTTTTATATTTCTTAATTAGTAGAAACGCATTTACCTGCAATGAAATGCGCTGTGATCATTTAACAACCTTGTGATTTGTTTAAACTACTGTAATGATTATTCCTTTAAATAAATGATGGAAATCCAACAAGTACAGTGAGGGAAAAAGTATTTGATCCCCTGCTGATTTTGTATGTTTGCCCACTGACAAAGAAATGATCAGTCTATAATTGTAATGGTAGGTGTATTTTAACAGTGAGAGACAGAATAACAACAAAAATATCCAGAAAAACGCATTTCAAAAAAGTTATAAATTGATTTGCATGTTAATGAGGGAAATAAGTTTTTGATTTGTATTTGATCCCCTATCAATCAGCAAGATTTCTGGCTCCCAGGTGTCTTTTATACAGGTAACGAGCTGAGATTAGGAGCACTCTCTTAAAGGGAGTGCTCCTAATCTCAGCTCATTACCTGTTAAAAAGACACCTGTCCACAGAAGCAATCAATCAATCAGATTCCAAACTCTCCACCATGGCCAAGACCAAAGAGCTGTCCAAGGATGTCAGGGACAAGATTGTAGACCTACACAAGGCTGGAATGGGCTACAAGACCATCGCCAAGCAGCTTGGTGAGAAGGTGACAACAGTTGGTGCGATTATTCGCAAATGGAAGAAACACAAAATAACTGTCAGTCTCCCTCGGTCTGGGGCTCCATGCAAGATCTCACCTCGTGGAGTTTCAATGATCATGAGAACGGTGAGGAATCAGCCCAGAACTACACAGGAGGATCTTGTTAATGATCTCAAGGCAGCTGGGACCATAGTCACCAAGAAAACAATTGGTAACACACTACGCCGTGAAGGAATGAAATCCTGCAGCGCCCGCAAGGTCCCCCTGCTCAAGAAAGCACATGTACAGGCCCATCTGAAGTTTGCCAATGAACATCTGAATGATTCAGAGGAGAACTGGGTGAAAGTGTTGTGGTCAGATGAGACCAAAATCGAGCTCTTTGGCATCAACTCAACTCGCCGTGTTTGGAGGAGGAAGAATGACCCCAAGAACACCATCCCCACCATCAAACATGGAGGTGGAAACATTATGCTTTGGGGGACAGGACAACTGCACCGCATCAAAGGGACGATGAACGGGGCCATGTACCATCAAATCTTGGGTGAGAACCTCCTTCCCTCAGCCAGGGCATTGAAAATGGGTTGTGGATGGGTATTCCAGCATGACAATGACCCAAAACACACAGCCAAGGCAACAAAGGAGTGGCTCAAGAAGAAGCACATTAAGGTCCTGGAGTGGCCTAGTCAGTTTCCAGACCTTAATCCCATAGAAAATCTGTGGAGGGAGCTGAAATTTCGAGTTGCCAAACGTCAGCCTCGAAACCTTAATGACTTGGAGAGGATCTGCAAAGAGGAGTGGGACAAAATCCCTCCTGAGATGTGTGCAAACCTGGTGGCCAACTACAAGAAATGTCTGACCTCTGTGACTGCCAACAAGGGTTTTGCCACCAAGTACTAAGTCGAAGGGGTACTTATTTATTATTATAAATACTTATTTCCCTCATTAACATGCAAATCAATTTATAACTTTTTTGAAATGCATTTTTCTGGATTTTTTTGTTGTTATTCTGTCTCTCACTGTTAAAATACACCTACCATTAAAATAATAGACTGATCATTTCTTTGTCAGTGGGCAAACGTACAAAATCAGCAGGGGATCAAATACTTTTTTCCCTCACTGTAATTACTCACTTGGATTTTGGTTTTCCAGTAATTTACAGTAATTGGTATTTTATCCTAGGTATTTGCATACCTATTTTAAATTGAAAGTATTATCAGTACTGATGATTAAACACTGACTGAAACTCCTGTTCACCCTTCTATTAATAAATGCAAACAGAACATTATTTTTATACAACTCGACTCATACGTCCAGGTGGCAATCCTATAAATTTAAGTATATTGAAAGTAAATAACATTTATTGGTGTAATTGTGTAATGAAAAAGAATATTAAAATGCAGTAGTGTAAAAAGTGTGTGGGGGGGGGGCGGGGGGGTCACATGAGATATAACATAATTTCTGTTAAATGAGCAAGTACTATTTGTTTTTAAATACTAGTGTTGGATTTCCATCACATATTATTAAAAATGTTTAAAGGAATAATCATTACAGTAATTTAAACAAATCACACGGTTGTTCAATGAACACAGCACATTTCATTACAGTAAATATGTGTTTCTATTAATTAAGAAATGTAAAAAATAATATATTGTTGTAGCGTAAGGTACACTATACATTTCAGAAGTGAATTTAAGTATCACCTTATCAAGAATCCTAGAATCTTGTAGAACTCAATTTCTGTAATATTTGGACGCAGACACCAATTCCAAAGATATAAATTCTCAAGTTTATTAAAAACAAAAATAAAATGTAGCACTACACTAGTTATACCAAAAGGGAAAAACTAATTCAAATTCACTCAAGATCAACAAATCAAAGACGAATGACTTCCGTGACCAAATCAAAGACCATGGAATCACATATGATAACACACAAAACGTTACACAAAATTACAAACACATTGACTACAATACCGGTTAGTAAGACGAAGGCGAGTCTCTCATTAGTATTGTTAGTCGGACATCAAATAACTACGCAGGTTAGTTTTTATGTCAGGTAACTTTTCGTTATATATACATCAGTCTCATTTACGTTTGGGTGCCGAGAAAGATTCTATCATTTCTTGTTACCACAATTCCCCTTAATTTATTATTATTCAATGATTAAGGATAGGCAGGGCCACCTATAATCTGGTGTCTATTAACGTGTGTCAATTTCAGACTAAAACAGTTAAAAAGGAATGAGAAGATATTTCTCGGAGTTGACAGGTTTTATTTCTAAAATTGTCAAACAAACCAGTTTAATGCAACACTCATTTATATTTAAGAAAATACTAAATTACATTACTCATTCTAAAGTTTATGACTCACAGAATTACATTTCTAATTGATTTCTCAAATGTCATGAATAATAAACTCCAACTGTTAAACTTATCTGAACTTCATCGCAGACAGGCATCTCTGTCTTCGGGATCAGATAAAAGCACACAGCACGAGGTCCGTGTGGTTTGGAACAAAGGCAGTCCGGTTTAGCTTTGTCCAGTAACTTCCTGAATCGATGCTTCTGGAAGCTGGGGTTTCGCAAAAGTAGAATCTTTTCCAAACAGATTTTCCACTGGTTTGAAGGCTCCAAGGTTGTGCCCAGGATGTCTTCTTTGCAAACAGGGTTTTCCACCGTAGTTACTTGAAGTCAAAGTCTTTGAGGAAAGCTGGGCCCTGTTCATTTCCATGGGTCAAATTTCTAGCTATTTAAATGACTGAACACTTCTGTATTGCAGTCGACTTAGTCAATTGTCCAGCTGTATACACTCCACTGATCAGGTGGGTACAGGCGGGCAGGCGCAGTTTCTAAAGTTCTTTACTTAATAAAGTTCTTTCAAGAATTCTTCGTACAGCTCAATCTCCTTCTCCCAGTTAAACTCTTCTGCTGCCGGCAAGACTTGGTTAGTTTCTGGTTCCAGTTCTGGCAACCGAGCTACAAGTGGCTGTGGCATCAAGTTACTGGTTTGGGTGAGAGAGAAAGAAAAAGTGCTGTGCGCTACCTTTTATGCCTTTTAGATCATAGGCGATTGGTTCTTGAGTTTGCAAGGTTGGATTCCGGTGCCAGCCCCCAGTCTCCTATTGGAGGAGGCTCAACTTATGCCTGATGTCAATCCATGCCATCTTTTGGAATTGCCTGGGTTTGCCTGGGTTCGTAGCTCTGTTTCGGGATTTTAGCTCTCGCCTGCTTCAAAGGGATTTATGACTTCCAAGCCATATTCCCTAGATGTTTTCACAGCAGGGATTCCAAGCCATTTGGCCCTTTCTAGGTGAGTCGACTCCCAAGACTGTCACTTTGACGTAGAACAGTTCATGGGCCGATGAGCTCAGGAATTCTGGTAACTTTGGGGGAGAAGACTTCTTTAGATCAGAGCTCCAGCTAAGGGCTAGAATACTCTATCAAAATACACCCCCCCTAACTCTACATTGTATCAGGGACTGGATTCAAACCACACCAAAGTGCAGTGACCAAACCACATCACTAAGGCACATTCCTTAATATTAAGTAAAGCTTAATTGAATCAGGGGGGGTGATGAGTGATTTTGTATCATAAATAAATAAAATAAATACCTAAAACCACAGTGAGGCATAAGGAGGAGACCTGAGGTATGATGTGTGAGGAGGATGCATGAGGATGAGCAGTGATTGACTGAGGCAGGTGTGAGAATTCCTATGTATTTATTTTTTTGCATACTTAAAACAGGATCCAAGATGGGCTTTCTTGAGTTCCATACAGGCAACATTTTTGGATTGTTTGTTATATTGTTGTCATTTGCACACTTTCAGCATTCATTAGAATAATACCAAAGTAGTTTAGTCAACTATAACGAGGCACTTATCTAAAGTTTTTCTAAATAACATACTGTTATATAGAATATTAATTCATTGGTTGCTGAGCAGCTACATAATATCTATGAGGTACTCCAACTTTATCGGGACTTTTTCTTTGTCTTGTGTACTCTATGATCTTGGATACAATAATTTTTGTAAAAATCTGCTAAACAGAAACTACTGCACCTGGTCTCTCTGGAGCAATGCACACGGCTGAAATTCATAGATGGGTTACATATGAATTACTAACTTAGACTAACTCCGGATCTTACTCAAGACACATCTTTTCAGACAGTACTTGTAATTTAGTCATTTACTCTCCTGTAAGATAGCACTTATACAACGTTTTGTCATACTACTTGCCTTGCTTTACTTGTACTTTTGTTTTGTTTATTTTTATTTCCCATATACTCCCTTTCCCTTGGCTGTTGACTGTGACCGAACGTCTTATCTGCACTTATCAGTTTTTACAATCTAGGATGTATATATTGTTTACTGTACATCTCATATACACTTGTGTAAACTGTGAATTTGTAAAATGTATTATGCCTTGAACTGCATTGTATTATTGCACTTTGTATTGCTCTTATATTTTGTAAGTCGCCCTGGACAAGGGTGTCTGCTAATAAATACATAATAATAATAATAATTATTATTATTATTATTATTATTATTGCAACAATGGAGTAAATAGAATATATTTGGCATCTAGACTGGGCACAGTCCCACATGAAAGTAAAACAGATACAGTGAGGGAAAAAAGTATTTGATCCCCTGCTGATTTTGTACGTTTGCCCACTGACAAAGAAATGATCAGTCAATAATTTTAATGGTAGGTGTATTTTAACTGTGGGAGACAGAATAACAACAAAAAAATCCAGAAAAACGCATTTCAAAAAAGTTATAAATTGATTTGCATGTTAATGAGGGAAATAAGTATTTGATCCCTTATCAATCAGCAAGATTTCTGGCTCCCAGGTGTCATTTATACAGGTAACGAGCTGAGATTAGGAGCACTCTCTTAAAGGGAGAGCTTCTAATCTCAGCTCGTTACCTGTATAAAAGACACCTGTCCACAGAAGCAATCAATCAATCAGATTTCAAACTCTCCACCATGGCCAAGACCAAAGAGCTGTCCAAGGATGTCAGGGACAAGATTGTAGACCTACACAAGGCTGGAATGGGCTACAAGACCATCGCCAAGCAGCTTGGTGAGAAGGTGACAACAGTTGGTGCGATTATTCGCAAATGGAAGAAACACAAAATAACTGTCAGTCTCCCTCGGTCTGGGGCTCCATGCAAGATCTCACCTCGTGGAGTTTCAATGATCATGAGAACGGTGAGGAATCAGCCCAGAACTACACAGGAGGATCTTGTTAATGATCTCAAGGCAGCTGGGACCATAGTCACCAAGAAAACAATTGGTAACACACTACGCCGTGAAGGAATGAAATCCTGCAGCGCCCGCAAGGTCCCCCTGCTCAAGAAAGCACATGTACAGGCCCATCTGAAGTTTGCCAATGAACATCTGAATGATTCAGAGGAGAACTGGGTGAAAGTGTTGTGGTCAGATGAGACCAAAATCGAGCTCTTTGGCATCAACTCAACTCGCCGTGTTTGGAGGAGGAAGAATGACCCCAAGAACACCATCCCCACCATCAAACATGGAGGTGGAAACATTATGCTTTGGGGGACAGGACAACTGCACCGCATCAAAGGGACGATGAACGGGGCCATGTACCATCAAATCTTGGGTGAGAACCTCCTTCCCTCAGCCAGGGCATTGAAAATGGGTTGTGGATGGGTATTCCAGCATGACAATGACCCAAAACACACAGCCAAGGCAACAAAGGAGTGGCTCAAGAAGAAGCACATTAAGGTCCTGGAGTGGCCTAGTCAGTTTCCAGACCTTAATCCCATAGAAAATCTGTGGAGGGAGCTGAAATTTCGAGTTGCCAAACGTCAGCCTCGAAACCTTAATGACTTGGAGAGGATCTGCAAAGAGGAGTGGGACAAAATCCCTCCTGAGATGTGTGCAAACCTGGTGGCCAACTACAAGAAATGTCTGACCTCTGTGACTGCCAACAAGGGTTTTGCCACCAAGTACTAAGTCGAAGGGGTACTTATTTATTATTATAAATACTTATTTCCCTCATTAACATGCAAATCAATTTATAACTTTTTTGAAATGCATTTTTCTGGATTTTTTTGTTGTTATTCTGTCTCTCACTGTTAAAATACACCTACCATTAAAATAATAGACTGATCATTTCTTTGTCAGTGGGCAAACGTACAAAATCAGCAGGGGATCAAATACTTTTTTCCCTCACTGTAATTACTCACTTGGATTTTGGTTTTCCAGTAATTTACAGTAATTGGTATTTTATCCTAGGTATTTGCATACCTATTTTAAATTGAAAGTATTATCAGTACTGATGATTAAACACTGACTGAAACTCCTGTTCACCCTTCTATTAATAAATGCAAACAGAACATTATTTTTATACAACTCGACTCATACGTCCAGGTGGCAATCCTATAAATTTAAGTATATTGAAAGTAAATAACATTTATTGGTGTAATTGTGTAATGAAAAAGAATATTAAAATGCAGTAGTGTAAAAAGTGTGTGGGGGGGGGGCGGGGGGGTCACATGAGATATAACATAATTTCTGTTAAATGAGCAAGTACTATTTGTTTTTAAATACTAGTGTTGGATTTCCATCACATATTATTAAAAATGTTTAAAGGAATAATCATTACAGTAATTTAAACAAATCACACGGTTGTTCAATGAACACAGCACATTTCATTACAGTAAATATGTGTTTCTATTAATTAAGAAATGTAAAAAATAATATATTGTTGTAGCGTAAGGTACACTATACATTTCAGAAGTGAATTTAAGTATCACCTTATCAAGAATCCTAGAATCTTGTAGAACTCAATTTCTGTAATATTTGGACGCAGACACCAATTCCAAAGATATAAATTCTCAAGTTTATTAAAAACAAAAATAAAATGTAGCACTACACTAGTTATACCAAAAGGGAAAAACTAATTCAAATTCACTCAAGATCAACAAATCAAAGACGAATGACTTCCGTGACCAAATCAAAGACCATGGAATCACATATGATAACACACAAAACGTTACACAAAATTACAAACACATTGACTACAATACCGGTTAGTAAGACGAAGGCGAGTCTCTCATTAGTATTGTTAGTCGGACATCAAATAACTACGCAGGTTAGTTTTTATGTCAGGTAACTTTTCGTTATATATACATCAGTCTCATTTACGTTTGGGTGCCGAGAAAGATTCTATCATTTCTTGTTACCACAATTCCCCTTAATTTATTATTATTCAATGATTAAGGATAGGCAGGGCCACCTATAATCTGGTGTCTATTAACGTGTGTCAATTTCAGACTAAAACAGTTAAAAAGGAATGAGAAGATATTTCTCGGAGTTGACAGGTTTTATTTCTAAAATTGTCAAACAAACCAGTTTAATGCAACACTCATTTATATTTAAGAAAATACTAAATTACATTACTCATTCTAAAGTTTATGACTCACAGAATTACATTTCTAATTGATTTCTCAAATGTCATGAATAATAAACTCCAACTGTTAAACTTATCTGAACTTCATCGCAGACAGGCATCTCTGTCTTCGGGATCAGATAAAAGCACACAGCACGAGGTCCGTGTGGTTTGGAACAAAGGCAGTCCGGTTTAGCTTTGTCCAGTAACTTCCTGAATCGATGCTTCTGGAAGCTGGGGTTTCGCAAAAGTAGAATCTTTTCCAAACAGATTTTCCACTGGTTTGAAGGCTCCAAGGTTGTGCCCAGGATGTCTTCTTTGCAAACAGGGTTTTCCACCGTAGTTACTTGAAGTCAAAGTCTTTGAGGAAAGCTGGGCCCTGTTCATTTCCATGGGTCAAATTTCTAGCTATTTAAATGACTGAACACTTCTGTATTGCAGTCGACTTAGTCAATTGTCCAGCTGTATACACTCCACTGATCAGGTGGGTACAGGCGGGCAGGCGCAGTTTCTAAAGTTCTTTACTTAATAAAGTTCTTTCAAGAATTCTTCGTACAGCTCAATCTCCTTCTCCCAGTTAAACTCTTCTGCTGCCGGCAAGACTTGGTTAGTTTCTGGTTCCAGTTCTGGCAACCGAGCTACAAGTGGCTGTGGCATCGAGTTACTGGTTTGGGTGAGAGAGAAAGAAAAAGTGCTGTGCGCTACCTTTTATGCCTTTTAGATCATAGGCGATTGGTTCTTGAGTTTGCAAGGTTGGATTCCGGTGCCAGCCCCCAGTCTCCTATTGGAGGAGGCTCAACTTATGCCTGATGTCAATCCATGCCATCTTTTGGAATTGCCTGGGTTTGCCTGGGTTCGTAGCTCTGTTTCGGGATTTTAGCTCTCGCCTGCTTCAAAGGGATTTATGACTTCCAAGCCATATTCCCTAGATGTTTTCACAGCAGGGATTCCAAGCCATTTGGCCCTTTCTAGGTGAGTCGACTCCCAAGACTGTCACTTTGACGTAGAACAGTTCATGGGCCGATGAGCTCAGGAATTTTGGTAACTTTGGGGGAGAAGACTTCTTTAGATCAGAGCTCCAGCTAAGGGCTAGAATACTCTATCAAAATACACCCCCCCTAACTCTACATTGTATCAGGGACTGGATTCAAACCACACCAAAGTGCAGTGACCAAACCACATCACTAAGGCACATTCCTTAATATTAAGTAAAGCTTAATTGAATCAGGGGGGGTGATGAGTGATTTTGTATCATAAATAAATAAAATAAATACCTAAAACCACAGTGAGGCATAAGGAGGAGACCTGAGGTATGATGTGTGAGGAGGATGCATGAGGATGAGCAGTGATTGACTGAGGCAGGTGTGAGAATTCCTATGTATTTATTTTTTTGCATACTTAAAACAGGATCCAAGATGGGCTTTCTTGAGTTCCATACAGGCAACATTTTTGGATTGTTTGTTATATTGTTGTCATTTGCACACTTTCAGCATTCATTAGAATAATACCAAAGTAGTTTAGTCAACTATAACGAGGCACTTATCTAAAGTTTTTCTAAATAACATACTGTTATATAGAATATTAATTCATTGGTTGCTGAGCAGCTACATAATATCTATGAGGTACTCCAACTTTATCGGGACTTTTTCTTTGTCTTGTGTACTCTATGATCTTGGATACAATAATTTTTGTAAAAATCTGCTAAACAGAAACTACTGCACCTGGTCTCTCTGGAGCAATGCACACGGCTGAAATTCATAGATGGGTTACATATGAATTACTAACTTAGACTAACTCCGGATCTTACTCAAGACACATCTTTTCAGACAGTACTTGTAATTTAGTCATTTACTCTCCTGTAAGATAGCACTTATACAACGTTTTGTCATACTACTTGCCTTGCTTTACTTGTACTTTTGTTTTGTTTATTTTTATTTCCCATATACTCCCTTTCCCTTGGCTGTTGACTGTGACCGAACGTCTTATCTGCACTTATCAGTTTTTACAATCTAGGATGTATATATTGTTTACTGTACATCTCATATACACTTGTGTAAACTGTGAATTTGTAAAATGTATTATGCCTTGAACTGCATTGTATTATTGCACTTTGTATTGCTCTTATATTTTGTAAGTCGCCCTGGACAAGGGTGTCTGCTAATAAATACATAATAATAATAATAATTATTATTATTATTATTATTATTATTGCAACAATGGAGTAAATAGAATATATTTGGCATCTAGACTGGGCACAGTCCCACATGAAAGTAAAACAGATACAGTGAGGGAAAAAAGTATTTGATCCCCTGCTGATTTTGTACGTTTGCCCACTGACAAAGAAATGATCAGTCAATAATTTTAATGGTAGGTGTATTTTAACTGTGGGAGACAGAATAACAACAAAAAAATCCAGAAAAACGCATTTCAAAAAAGTTATAAATTGATTTGCATGTTAATGAGGGAAATAAGTATTTGATCCCCTATCAATCAGCAAGATTTCTGGCTCCCAGGTGTCATTTATACAGGTAACGAGCTGAGATTAGGAGCACTCTCTTAAAGGGAGAGCTTCTAATCTCAGCTCGTTACCTGTATAAAAGACACCTGTCCACAGAAGCAATCAATCAATCAGATTTCAAACTCTCCACCATGGCCAAGACCAAAGAGCTGTCCAAGGATGTCAGGGACAAGATTGTAGACCTACACAAGGCTGGAATGGGCTACAAGACCATCGCCAAGCAGCTTGGTGAGAAGGTGACAACAGTTGGTGCGATTATTCGCAAATGGAAGAAACACAAAATAACTGTCAGTCTCCCTCGGTCTGGGGCTCCATGCAAGATCTCACCTCGTGGAGTTTCAATGATCATGAGAACGGTGAGGAATCAGCCCAGAACTACACAGGAGGATCTTGTTAATGATCTCAAGGCAGCTGGGACCATAGTCACCAAGAAAACAATTGGTAACACACTACGCCGTGAAGGAATGAAATCCTGCAGCGCCCGCAAGGTCCCCCTGCTCAAGAAAGCACATGTACAGGCCCATCTGAAGTTTGCCAATGAACATCTGAATGATTCAGAGGAGAACTGGGTGAAAGTGTTGTGGTCAGATGAGACCAAAATCGAGCTCTTTGGCATCAACTCAACTCGCCGTGTTTGGAGGAGGAAGAATGACCCCAAGAACACCATCCCCACCATCAAACATGGAGGTGGAAACATTATGCTTTGGGGGACAGGACAACTGCACCGCATCAAAGGGACGATGAACGGGGCCATGTACCATCAAATCTTGGGTGAGAACCTCCTTCCCTCAGCCAGGGCATTGAAAATGGGTTGTGGATGGGTATTCCAGCATGACAATGACCCAAAACACACAGCCAAGGCAACAAAGGAGTGGCTCAAGAAGAAGCACATTAAGGTCCTGGAGTGGCCTAGTCAGTTTCCAGACCTTAATCCCATAGAAAATCTGTGGAGGGAGCTGAAATTTCGAGTTGCCAAACGTCAGCCTCGAAACCTTAATGACTTGGAGAGGATCTGCAAAGAGGAGTGGGACAAAATCCCTCCTGAGATGTGTGCAAACCTGGTGGCCAACTACAAGAAATGTCTGACCTCTGTGACTGCCAACAAGGGTTTTGCCACCAAGTACTAAGTCGAAGGGGTACTTATTTATTATTATAAATACTTATTTCCCTCATTAACATGCAAATCAATTTATAACTTTTTTGAAATGCATTTTTCTGGATTTTTTTGTTGTTATTCTGTCTCTCACTGTTAAAATACACCTACCATTAAAATAATAGACTGATCATTTCTTTGTCAGTGGGCAAACGTACAAAATCAGCAGGGGATCAAATACTTTTTTCCCTCACTGTAATTACTCACTTGGATTTTGGTTTTCCAGTAATTTACAGTAATTGGTATTTTATCCTAGGTATTTGCATACCTATTTTAAATTGAAAGTATTATCAGTACTGATGATTAAACACTGACTGAAACTCCTGTTCACCCTTCTATTAATAAATGCAAACAGAACATTATTTTTATACAACTCGACTCATACGTCCAGGTGGCAATCCTATAAATTTAAGTATATTGAAAGTAAATAACATTTATTGGTGTAATTGTGTAATGAAAAAGAATATTAAAATGCAGTAGTGTAAAAAGTGTGTGGGGGGGGGGCGGGGGGGTCACATGAGATATAACATAATTTCTGTTAAATGAGCAAGTACTATTTGTTTTTAAATACTAGTGTTGGATTTCCATCACATATTATTAAAAATGTTTAAAGGAATAATCATTACAGTAATTTAAACAAATCACACGGTTGTTCAATGAACACAGCACATTTCATTACAGTAAATATGTGTTTCTATTAATTAAGAAATGTAAAAAATAATATATTGTTGTAGCGTAAGGTACACTATACATTTCAGAAGTGAATTTAAGTATCACCTTATCAAGAATCCTAGAATCTTGTAGAACTCAATTTCTGTAATATTTGGACGCAGACACCAATTCCAAAGATATAAATTCTCAAGTTTATTAAAAACAAAAATAAAATGTAGCACTACACTAGTTATACCAAAAGGGAAAAACTAATTCAAATTCACTCAAGATCAACAAATCAAAGACGAATGACTTCCGTGACCAAATCAAAGACCATGGAATCACATATGATAACACACAAAACGTTACACAAAATTACAAACACATTGACTACAATACCGGTTAGTAAGACGAAGGCGAGTCTCTCATTAGTATTGTTAGTCGGACATCAAATAACTACGCAGGTTAGTTTTTATGTCAGGTAACTTTTCGTTATATATACATCAGTCTCATTTACGTTTGGGTGCCGAGAAAGATTCTATCATTTCTTGTTACCACAATTCCCCTTAATTTATTATTATTCAATGATTAAGGATAGGCAGGGCCACCTATAATCTGGTGTCTATTAACGTGTGTCAATTTCAGACTAAAACAGTTAAAAAGGAATGAGAAGATATTTCTCGGAGTTGACAGGTTTTATTTCTAAAATTGTCAAACAAACCAGTTTAATGCAACACTCATTTATATTTAAGAAAATACTAAATTACATTACTCATTCTAAAGTTTATGACTCACAGAATTACATTTCTAATTGATTTCTCAAATGTCATGAATAATAAACTCCAACTGTTAAACTTATCTGAACTTCATCGCAGACAGGCATCTCTGTCTTCGGGATCAGATAAAAGCACACAGCACGAGGTCCGTGTGGTTTGGAACAAAGGCAGTCCGGTTTAGCTTTGTCCAGTAACTTCCTGAATCGATGCTTCTGGAAGCTGGGGTTTCGCAAAAGTAGAATCTTTTCCAAACAGATTTTCCACTGGTTTGAAGGCTCCAAGGTTGTGCCCAGGATGTCTTCTTTGCAAACAGGGTTTTCCACCGTAGTTACTTGAAGTCAAAGTCTTTGAGGAAAGCTGGGCCCTGTTCATTTCCATGGGTCAAATTTCTAGCTATTTAAATGACTGAACACTTCTGTATTGCAGTCGACTTAGTCAATTGTCCAGCTGTATACACTCCACTGATCAGGTGGGTACAGGCGGGCAGGCGCAGTTTCTAAAGTTCTTTACTTAATAAAGTTCTTTCAAGAATTCTTCGTACAGCTCAATCTCCTTCTCCCAGTTAAACTCTTCTGCTGCCGGCAAGACTTGGTTAGTTTCTGGTTCCAGTTCTGGCAACCGAGCTACAAGTGGCTGTGGCATCGAGTTACTGGTTTGGGTGAGAGAGAAAGAAAAAGTGCTGTGCGCTACCTTTTATGCCTTTTAGATCATAGGCGATTGGTTCTTGAGTTTGCAAGGTTGGATTCCGGTGCCAGCCCCCAGTCTCCTATTGGAGGAGGCTCAACTTATGCCTGATGTCAATCCATGCCATCTTTTGGAATTGCCTGGGTTTGCCTGGGTTCGTAGCTCTGTTTCGGGATTTTAGCTCTCGCCTGCTTCAAAGGGATTTATGACTTCCAAGCCATATTCCCTAGATGTTTTCACAGCAGGGATTCCAAGCCATTTGGCCCTTTCTAGGTGAGTCGACTCCCAAGACTGTCACTTTGACGTAGAACAGTTCATGGGCCGATGAGCTCAGGAATTCTGGTAACTTTGGGGGAGAAGACTTCTTTAGATCAGAGCTCCAGCTAAGGGCTAGAATACTCTATCAAAATACACCCCCCCTAACTCTACATTGTATCAGGGACTGGATTCAAACCACACCAAAGTGCAGTGACCAAACCACATCACTAAGGCACATTCCTTAATATTAAGTAAAGCTTAATTGAATCAGGGGGGGTGATGAGTGATTTTGTATCATAAATAAATAAAATAAATACCTAAAACCACAGTGAGGCATAAGGAGGAGACCTGAGGTATGATGTGTGAGGAGGATGCATGAGGATGAGCAGTGATTGACTGAGGCAGGTGTGAGAATTCCTATGTATTTATTTTTTTGCATACTTAAAACAGGATCCAAGATGGGCTTTCTTGAGTTCCATACAGGCAACATTTTTGGATTGTTTGTTATATTGTTGTCATTTGCACACTTTCAGCATTCATTAGAATAATACCAAAGTAGTTTAGTCAACTATAACGAGGCACTTATCTAAAGTTTTTCTAAATAACATACTGTTATATAGAATATTAATTCATTGGTTGCTGAGCAGCTACATAATATCTATGAGGTACTCCAACTTTATCGGGACTTTTTCTTTGTCTTGTGTACTCTATGATCTTGGATACAATAATTTTTGTAAAAATCTGCTAAACAGAAACTACTGCACCTGGTCTCTCTGGAGCAATGCACACGGCTGAAATTCATAGATGGGTTACATATGAATTACTAACTTAGACTAACTCTGGATCTTACTCAAGACACATCTTTTCAGACAGTACTTGTAATTTAGTCATTTACTCTCCTGTAAGATAGCACTTATACAACGTTTTGTCATACTACTTGCCTTGCTTTACTTGTACTTTTGTTTTGTTTATTTTTATTTCCCATATACTCCCTTTCCCTTGGCTGTTGACTGTGACCGAACGTCTTATCTGCACTTATCAGTTTTTACAATCTAGGATGTATATATTGTTTACTGTACATCTCATATACACTTGTGTAAACTGTGAATTTGTAAAATGTATTATGCCTTGAACTGCATTGTATTATTGCACTTTGTATTGCTCTTATATTTTGTAAGTCGCCCTGGACAAGGGTGTCTGCTAATAAATACATAATAATAATAATAATTATTATTATTATTATTATTATTATTATTGCAACAATGGAGTAAATAGAATATATTTGGCATCTAGACTGGGCACAGTCCCACATGAAAGTAAAACAGATACAGTGAGGGAAAAAAGTATTTGATCCCCTGCTGATTTTGTACGTTTGCCCACTGACAAAGAAATGATCAGTCAATAATTTTAATGGTAGGTGTATTTTAACTGTGGGAGACAGAATAACAACAAAAAAATCCAGAAAAACGCATTTCAAAAAAGTTATAAATTGATTTGCATGTTAATGAGGGAAATAAGTATTTGATCCCTTATCAATCAGCAAGATTTCTGGCTCCCAGGTGTCATTTATACAGGTAACGAGCTGAGATTAGGAGCACTCTCTTAAAGGGAGAGCTTCTAATCTCAGCTCGTTACCTGTATAAAAGACACCTGTCCACAGAAGCAATCAATCAATCAGATTTCAAACTCTCCACCATGGCCAAGACCAAAGAGCTGTCCAAGGATGTCAGGGACAAGATTGTAGACCTACACAAGGCTGGAATGGGCTACAAGACCATCGCCAAGCAGCTTGGTGAGAAGGTGACAACAGTTGGTGCGATTATTCGCAAATGGAAGAAACACAAAATAACTGTCAGTCTCCCTCGGTCTGGGGCTCCATGCAAGATCTCACCTCGTGGAGTTTCAATGATCATGAGAACGGTGAGGAATCAGCCCAGAACTACACGGGAGGATCTTGTTAATGATCTCAAGGCAGCTGGGACCATAGTCACCAAGAAAACAATTGGTAACACACTACGCCGTGAAGGAATGAAATCCTGCAGCGCCCGCAAGGTCCCCCTGCTCAAGAAAGCACATGTACAGGCCCATCTGAAGTTTGCCAATGAACATCTGAATGATTCAGAGGAGAACTGGGTGAAAGTGTTGTGGTCAGATGAGACCAAAATCGAGCTCTTTGGCATCAACTCAACTCGCCGTGTTTGGAGGAGGAAGAATGACCCCAAGAACACCATCCCCACCATCAAACATGGAGGTGGAAACATTATGCTTTGGGGGTGTTTTTCTGCTAAGGGGACAGGACAACTGCACCGCATCAAAGGGACAATTGATGGGGCCATGTACTGTCAAATCTTGGGTGAGAACCTCCTTCCCTCAGCCAGGGCATTGAAAATGGGTTGTGGATGGGTATTCCAGCATGACAATGACCCAAAACACACAGCCAAGGCAACAAAGGAGTGGCTCAAGAAGAAGCACATTAAGGTCCTGGAGTGGCCTAGCCAGTCTCCAGACCTTAATCCCATAGAAAATCTGTGGAGGGAGCTGAAGGTTCGAGTTGCCAAACGTCAGCCTCGAAACCTTAATGACTTGGAGAGGATCTGCAAAGAGGAGTGGGACAAAATCCCTCCTGAGATGTGTGCAAACCTGGTGGCCAACTACAAGAAATGTCTGACCTCTGTGATTGCCAACAAGGGTTTTGCCACCAAGTACTAAGTCGAAGGGGTCAAATACTTATTTCCCTTATTAACATGCAAATCAATTTATAAGTTTTTTGAAATGCGTTTTTCTGGATTTTTTTGTTGTTATTCTGTCTCTCACTGTTAAAATACACCTACCATTAAAATAATTGACTGATCATTTCTTTGTCAGTTGGCAAACGTACAAAATCAGCAGGGGATCAAATACTTTTTTCCCTCACTGTATATATATATATATATATATATATATATATATATATATATATATATATATAAATAAATTTATATCTTTGGAATTGGTGTCTGTGTCCAAATATTACAGAAATTGAGTTCTACAAGATTCTAGGATTCTTGATAAGGTGATACTTAAATTCACTTCTTTAACTGAAATGTATAGTGTACCTTATGCTACAAAGGACAGATGTTTTGAGCACAAAGGATGTGTATAGTTTGGTCACCTTGTACCATGGTGTGAGGTTTATTGTATTAGATATTATATACTTTTTAGTGTGAGGTTAGTGTGTAACACAGCTCAGATTGATGAGGGTTTTTTTCTAGTTGTAAGGATCCTATAGTGGAGTGGTGCCACAGTTGTGTTTTGATTAATTCATTTTATCTAAGAAATTGACCAGTTTATTTTTATGTTCTCATTTATTAGGAGATTCACACAGGGCTAATTCTACTTGTAAAGTGAGGTAGACAGATGTGTGGGGGAGATGCAGCTCTTGTGCTGCTGATAAATCTGCAGTTTAATTGAATCAGTGGATGCTATTAAGGGAGTACAGAAGCTTCATAGGAAGCAATCCTGAGAGCATTTACAGCTTTGGAGGGGAGTTCAGATTATTGGGGAAAAAGGCTCCCCCATAATTCATTTATTTTTAGACCACCAGTGATCATGGAATGGAATCTTAACGGTTTTAATAATAAATAAAAAAACTAAAAAAACTAAAAACAAAAACTACATGTCTTCATAGAGACACAGTTCCTCAGTTAATCTTAATTGATAGCACTTACTTTATGATTAGGTGCCATGTGTTATATTGTACTGGTAATAACACCCCATGTCATGGAATTACAAATTAATTACACATGTCAAGGTCTGTGCAACTGAGTATGGCTGTATATGTTTCTTTCCAGTAGCATTTCCTTAAGAACATACTATTTGTTTTTCTTAAAGCTTAATTTAACAAACTCAATTTACCCAGGGAAACCTGCATGAGGATTCTTCCTTCTATTTTATGCCAGTACTGTTTAAAATGTCACAGAAGGATGTGTCAATTTTTTAATATGGTTCTGGCCACAACCTTGTTAAGAATACATTTCTTTTTGGATCAGGAATATGTCAAATAAATCAGGAGAGACTTGAGATTTCTAATTCATAGTAGCTTAATCTGCTTTTGTTGGAATGAATCCTGATGTTTGCTTTATGAGTAGTTATTCAAAACTGGATCTGCCAAGACAGATACATGTTGGGGATTCACTAATTTAACACTACATTCATAACAATTGTCATGGAGCTTTAATTTACAAATTAATACAAATCCTGTGGTACAGGTAAAGTTAATTAATTAGGTTGGTTCATAGGGCATGAAGAAGAACCTAAACAAGTACAAGAAGCACAAGAGGAAGAACAATAATATTTTTATTCTTGGAGACCAGTGTGTGTTAACACTTCATTAAAAAAACTAAAGGGATATTAAAATACAAAGTGACAATGTCATTTCCCAGACCTCAGATAGGGTAAAGGAGGAACATTACTCACCTACTTTGTAGTTGCATGTGCTCAGAGAGAAGAACTACCAGGAACAACAGCACTGGCACACACAAGCAGTAATTGTTACTGTTAACAAGTTATCACTTCATTTAGGGAATTGCACTAATCTTAGGGAAGCATTTCCCATTCATAATTTAATAAATACGTGTGAGATCCAGATAGCTCCTGGGATATCAATAATGTGTTTTCTGGACTGAAAATCGTACATTTTTAGCAACCATTTCTCACAGAAGCAAGATCTGAATCATCACCACAAACCAAATATGTCATTATAGTGCCAGATGCTGTGAAAGAAAGCATCTCTAAATTGAGCGTGAAGGGTTTAGCTTTATTAGATGGCAGAGAGGAGAGCTCTGTGAGTGATGTATTTGGTGATAAGGCTGGTAAGCACTGTACATTGATTTCTGATACTCTGTAGTTTTCAATATGAAGAATGCAGGCAATGTAAATATGCATATGTGCATGGCAAAGTAGTGAAAGTTTATCAGTCTTCCTGCACTGAATCACCTGACTGTAACAGGAACCTGGTGACATGAGACCTGTATAAAAATTAATTGAGTGCATGTAAACTGCAAACTGATTTTTTGTGAGGGATTAACATCCGGACTAGGAATCAATCAAATACATCCTGCGCAGATTTTGAAACCGCATTAACTGAAGATTATATCAAAAGCAAAACAAATGTTCTCCATCGAAAAACAACTGTTTTATGAAAAACAATAATAACAGTACTAAAATAAATATTTTTTGGCCAATAACTGACTTACATCAGTAGGAGTAACCGTAGGTACATTATAATCCTTTCAAATTTTATATTTTGTTTGGCAGAATATTGATGTTTGGGTAAATTATAAGACTTTATTTAGTAACAATAATACTCACTGTATTTATTGAATACAATATTAGCTAGGAACATCTTGACATTTTAAAAACATAATAAAAAAATTAGTCAGAATTCATATTCAAATACATCTATCCATCTTTGAAACCACTTATCCTGGTGAGGGTCATGGGGAAGCCCAGGGTGCAAGGTAGGAATACATCCAGGATGGGACACCAGGCCATTGCTGGGCAACACATACACACACCTACAGGGCAATTTAGCATGGCCAATGAACCTAAACTGCATATCTTTGGATGGTGGGAGGAAACTGGAGTGCCTGGAGGAAACCCACACAGACACGGCAAGAACATGCAAACTCCACACAGACACGCACCCCGAGCCAAGACTCAAACCTGAGACCCCTGGCACTGTGAGGCAGCAGCGCTAACCACCGCACCACTGTGCCACCCTTATTCAAATATAATAATAAGTTAAATATATTGGATTTTCAGTGTTCTACAATGTGTTTCTTCCATCTGGAAAAAGTCTTTCTGACTTGTGTTGTGTTGGTACTTTAAAATTCAAATCTCATCCTCATTGACATTGCACGAGAAAAAAAATATACAAGGATGTATATATACAAGGATGTGCCCTGTCAGGGGATATAGGTTTCTGGTATGGGTTAAGTAACCAGAATGTGAACTATATTTTGTATAATGTTAATACGGTACTGGTTCCAGAAGCAACTTCAACTGTGTTAACACAATAGAGGTCCTTAAGAGTATAATATATGTTCTATAATACTTTTACAATAAATACATATAATTGTGATATGTACATTTCTTTATATCCATTATAGCAGACACGTGCAGGATAACAAATTTGTGTTGATAGGTCACAATTATATCAATTGGACACTTTTTATCTATTCATAGTAGAGTGACACAATTACAACACCATATACAGTGTTATAAAGCATCTGTAAAGTATTTATAAAACATTCATGGACCACCAGTAATCACCATGGTAATATAAAGTGTTACCTAAGAATGTAATACATTGTAATATCGTCTTTGAACATATATGATCTGGCTCTGCATAGAATAAGGTGGGCTGTAGTTACATCATAGATAAGTGCCACGACAGAGATCACTGCAATAAGTCATTCTCTTAGCCTTTTCCAAAATAAATAATCTTTCTCCTTGAAAAAAAATGTAAAAATATATGAAATTCAGAGAAATATTCTTCAAAATAGCATTTAATTGGCCTTATGAAGAAGTAGCAGTGGCTGTGTGTGGGAGTGTTGTGGTGGGGGCCAGTTTTTTGAAGTGGCATAGCAGAGAAATGACAGGCTGTGCCTTGACAGGGATAATTGTATCTCCTCTCAAAAGCTACCAGGTTTATTGAAGTGCAATCAGGAAAATACCCCCAGCATTTCTGTGATTCACATGCCTACCTCAGTGGATAAATCAGACACCACTTCAGAGGACTTAAACAGGGGCTTGGGGTGAAGTGAAATTGTAAGCATCTCCCATATCTTCACACCCTAAGCTATGGAATAAATAAAAAGAGGAAACATGGAAAGTGGTATATATATATATATATATATATATATATATATATATATATAGGTGCATGTGTGTTGTGCCTGTGTCTGTGAGTATCTGTGATGTTCATTGTACAAGAAAAAAGGAGGTCTAAGAAAGACTGGTTGTCATTTTACCTTTTAACATATGTATGCACTTTTACTTTGGGGGTGGGTGGGGGGGAATTTTGTACAGATGTATTTATAGTCAGGCAATAAAACAACAAAGCTCCTCTGATTGTTTTCATAGATCTTCATGTTACTACATAATCTCCTTGTTTAAGGGGAATCCTTAATCCATTGGCACAACCTGTGCTGTTTCACACTGCTCCAAAGTGTGACTCAAATTACAACCTATAACATTTCTAAAAAAAACATTTCCTTTATCTCAGTGGATTATAACAGAATTGCTGAAGAAGGGGCTTTAGTACCTGTAAACCCCTCATCTGGTGTATTCAAAGGATTATCCTAATTTACTTTGACCTACAAAGTTAGATTAGTGGGGAAGGTTGAACTTGGCAGAATGTCTTGCTGTCTTCACCTAAAATATTATAATTCACAAAGACACTCACTTTAATTAAGTAAATACCATACATGAAGAGATAATGCTGTTTAATATGAGGAATATCAGGCCTCTACAAGATTTAAGTAATGAGTCACTTGATTACAAAAATTATCTTTTTTATTTTCTTTATTATATCAATGATCTCAAGCTTGCAACAACGCTGGCAGAAATGTAACAAATCCCCACCGCACTCTTGAAAGTACATTTGAATTCCTAAAAGTTGCTATGATATGGCATTGTTTTATCTTATTACACTACACAGGGAATTAAATGTTTACCATAACCATCTGACAAATATTTTACAAATCAACTTTTTTTTTTTTATATGCTCATATCTTGAAGAACATGTAGCCAAAGACAACCACAAACTATCTTCCCATATTGGTGTCATTCCATATGTTTCATTTTGATTGTTTCTGTATTTTAGTCTCACATTATTATTATTATTATTATTATTATTATTATTATTATTATTATTATTATTATTATTATAGTATTAGTTGGTACACAAATAAGGAAAGGAATCAAATTAAATAAGTCCACAGATCCAATACAGAGGCAGAAAGAGATAAATTAATATTTGTATGATTAGGAGACATATGAAAATGAAATGGAACAGCTACATATATATCTAGTATGGACAGTTGTTCCTGTGGAAAAATAAAAATAAAATCTGTTCTAAAGTATAATTGTTTTCCAGTATGATGTCAGTGCACAATGCCACACAGCCTCAGGACCTTCAACCTTTACTCCAACTGCAGACAATAAGAAGGGCCTTTGTCAATCGTCATGAAAACTTCACAATAGCTGGCCTTGAAATAAAACACGGCAATTTGTGCAATGTGGCCTCACATTCGCTGTAATCGGGCTTTAAGTGTTTCTTCTTAAGAAAGGGAGGTGTATCACAGCTATAGTCTGAAACACAGGCAGCTGCATCAGGTAAAATAACTAACATTGATATGCAGCTATTAGCCTTGTGACATGAACATTTGGCAACTCAAAGCTCTCTGACTCACTGATTGATTGGTCTCTGAAATCAATTTGTTGAATTTGTTAATAATCTTTTACACAGTGTGAGGATACCATGATAAGCACATAATAATAACAAAACATGTTATAAATGAGAGGAATGTGTTCAGCCCACTTTGCTCTAGGGCACTAGAAGCTAATTAATCCCAGAATCCCGCTGAACGATTTCCTGAAGGATACCTGTGACAGCTTCAACAGTGTGGTTGGGTAGGCTTTTTTATTTTATTTAACATTATTCTTTTAAATATTGTTATTTTATTTATTCTTTGTATATATTACTATGGCATATATGCATCTTTAGTGTCTTTTAGTGCCCAGATTATGCTCAGCAATATACCCAAAAATAAATTTAAATTTAATAAATTTAAATTGTTGTCTCAGATGGTCACATACACTTTTCTGAAGCAAGCAAGTCTCATTACCATCTGTCAGTTAAAGAAAGGGCCAATGAGTCCCCCATCAATTAAACTGTCACTACATAGCAGAAACAGCTTATAAACACCAGAGAAAGTTGAAATCTTTGTCACTCTTGGCATTCACTGAAATATCATAAGAAAGGGTTATTCAGTGTTACACTGTAAATGAAACAGACTTTTAAATCTCTCAGATAATCATTATATGAGCCCTGAATGATCAATCTGTAATACAAAGGTATGTGAATCACTGGAAGAATATGTAGCGTAAGGTACACTTATAAATTTCAATTAAAGAAGTGAATTTATAGTATCACCTTATCACAAATCCTGGAATCTTGTAGAACTCAATTTCTGTAATAATTGCACGCAGACACCAATTCCAAAGATATAAATTGTCAAATGTATTCAAAAACAAAGACTAAATGTAGCACTACACTAATTATACAAAAGGGAAAAACTAATTAAAATTCAACTCTAGATCAACAAATCAAAGACAAATCACTTCCGTGACCAAATCAAAGACCATGGGATCGCATATGATAACACACAAATCGTTAAACAAAAAAGGTTATAAACACATTGACTACAATACCGGTTAGTAAGACGAAGGTGAGTCTCTCATTAGTATTGTTAGTCAGCCATTAAATAACTACGCAGGTTAATATTTATGTCAGGTAACTTCTCGTTATATATATATCAGTCTCATTTACGTTTAGGTGCCGAGATAGATCCTATCATTACTTGTTACCACAATTTCCCTTAACTGATTATTATTCAATGATTAAGGATAGGCAGGGCCACCAATAATCTAATGTTTATTAACTTGTGTCAATTTCAGACTAAACAGTTATACGGGAATGAGAAGATATTTCTTGGCGTTGACAGATTTTATTTCTAAAATTATCAACAAAACAGTTTAATGCAACACACATTTATATTTAAGAAAACTAAATGATATTACACATTCTAGAGTTATGAATCACAGATTAACATTTCTAGTTGATTTCTCAAATGTCATGAATCATGAACTCCAAACTGTTAAACTTATCTGAACTTCGTCGCAGAGAGGCCTCTCTGGCTTCGGGCTCAGATAACAGCACACGGCACGAGGTCCGTGTGGTTTGGAACAAAGGCAGTCCGGTTCGGCTTTGTCCAAGAACTTCCACTCAGTCGATGCACCTGGAAGTTGGGGTTTCGCGAATGTAGAGTCGTTTCCAAACAGATTTTCCACTGGTTTGAAGGCTCCAAGGTTGTGCACAAAATCTTCTTTGTAAGCAGGGTTCCACCGTAGTTACTTGAAGACAAAGTCTTTGAGGAAAGCAGGGCCCTGTTTGTTCCAAGGGTCAAGTTTCTTAAGACTCAAATAGCTATTTAAATGACTGACACTTTCGTATTCAGTCGACTTAGTCAATTGTTCAGCTGTAAAACTCCACTGATCAGGTGGGCACAGGCGGGCAGCGCAGTCTGTAAAGTTCTTTATTTAATAAAGTCCTTTAAAAGAATTCTTCGTACGGCTCAATCTCCTTCTCCCAGTTTAACTCTTCTGTTGCCGGCAAAGACTTGGTTGGTTTCTGGTTCCGGTTCTGGCAACAGAACTACAGGTTGAGCTGTGGCAGCGAGTTTCTGGTTCAGGTGAGAGAGAGAGAGAGAGAGAGAGAAAGAGAGAGAGAGACTGCTGTTCCTTATAGTCTGTCAGATCAATAGGTGATTGGTTCCTGAGTTCTTGAGATTGGATTTCGGTTTCAGCCCCCAGTGTCCTATTGGAGGGGGGCTTGATTTATGACTGATGTCAATCCATGCCATCTTTTGGAAATGCCGGTTGGCCTGGGTTCGTAGCTCTATGTCGGGATTTCGGCTCTCATCCACTTCAAAGAGTTTTTATCACCTACAGGCCCCTTTCTCCAGACATTTCATAGCAGAATTCCAAACTATTTGGCCTCTTCTCGGTGCCATCCTCCCCAAAACTGTCACTTTGATGCAAACCAGTTCCAAGCTGATGAGCTAAGGAAATCTGATAACTTTGGGGGGGGAGAGGTCTTCTTTAGATCAGTGCTTCAGCTCAGAGCCCAAATGCTCTTATCAAAATACACCCAACATAACGCTACAAATGTTATAGGTGATGCTGATGATAAATGTATTATTATTATTATTATTATTATTTTTATTATTAGTCTGAAACAAATCAAGCAAGAAATAAACAACTGGAAATTATAATGTACATTTACTTTTTTAAATGACATGGGATTTCTATCCTTTTTAGCATGGTGTTACAGTTGATTTACACACATTTACATAGAGTTCAGCTTGCATTTGCTGGATATTTAATGCTAGTACTGTTTAAAATGTCACAGAAGGATGTGTCAATGTCTGTATATGGTTCTGGCCACAGCCTCGTTAAGAATAAGTTTCTTTTTGGATCAGAAATATGTCAAGTAAATCAGGAGAGACTTGAGATTTCTGATTCATAGTAGCTTAATCTGCCTTTGTTGGAATGAATCCTGATATTTGCTTTATGTGTAGTTATTCAAAACTGAATCTGCCAAGACAGATAAATGTTCAGGATTCACAGACAAATGGAGACAAGTGTGACTCATATAGCAAGTAGTATTAAGGGGCCTTTGGGTTGACAAATACGCAGATCATTTCGGTTAGTATAAAACGTCACAATGCAGTATCTCATGCTGTGCTCTTTGAGATACAGCAGGTGCCCTGCAGCCCCGGGCAGCGAGTCCAGGGGTATGAGTGGACATTGACATCAGCCTGTAAGCACTCCGCAGAGACAAACTCCTCTTTGCTAGGAGGTTGTAACTGGTTCATCATCCCACTCCCTTCTTCATCTTCTTTCTTTTTCTTCGTTTAATTTAGATTATTCCTACTTTTTAGTCTTTTTCTGGTCACTTGTTTTAGTAGCTTCAAAAACATTTTGTTTTGTGTGTCATACTACTACCACTACTAGTACTACAACAACAAAACAGTTCCCTGTTTGTCTTATTTGCAGATTGTGTTTAGTATAACACCAGCCTCAGTGAATGACAACCATAAGGACATTATTTTAGTAGCATGCAATGTACTGGAAAAAGTCATATTTTGAGTGATCAAATGCTATTTTAGTTACAATCTGTAAGATCAAAGAAACAAATAACAGGCTAGTACCTGAACTAGAATTTAATTGTGTTTATAATTATCTTTAGTTCTCTCCAAAGTAATCCAATTTGTATCTAATAGAAATGCTCTCATCCAGGTTGGGCCTATCCCTACAAGACAGGAAGTACAAGACTTGTAAGCTACAAAACTGTTTCTGTAACACTATCTCAAAGAATAACTGTTCTTTTCTTTGACAGGTCACAGGGCTGTCCCACGGTGAAGTGTGACAGTCAAACTGTTTTGCCTGCTGATTGTCTGAATTTTTCTGCCATTTGATTTATTTAAGTGATCAGTGTGGTCCCTGCAGAGGCAGCCTTTTGTTTCCAAAACAGCTCTAAAGCTTCCCTCTGAGCACCTTAATCACAGAGGCTTACTGCTGCCCAGAATCCTGGTCGCATATATTGTGCTGCCAAATATTAACAATTTATCCATGGATCTATCTAACTAACAAACTCAATCTGTCTTTGGTAAGCTTTCCAGCAGAGCTTATATTTAAAAATCATGCATTCTTTGCCAGCACAAGCTACACCAGATACATCACTCACTCTCCAAACAGTAGATGGCACTCTTACAGAAAATAATCTGCATGGTCCACTTACAATGAACTGCAGAACTATTGCTAAATAGAAAAAGCCATGCATACCTTATGTTGGTGAGGTTTCCAGTGTATAACATGTTAAATGTATTACTTGGGTATTTAGAAAAATTGTTGTTTGGCTATTCAGGTCTATTTTTTTTAACTAGTAATTATATCATTAGCACTTTGTAAAATTAGCATTAATTGGGTATGTTTGACAATTTCTACACAACAGGCCACCCCTGATTATATCATACCTGCTTGTATATAAGCAAAGGTGTTTCATGATGTCCTTTGTGTAAATACTGCTCTTTTATAGATCTTGTAGAACATTGCTCATGGATTAAAACATCTTTCTTTTGAGGCATCTTGGCATACATGTGCAGTGTCCTTCACTGAGTTAATTTAGGTCTCACCTCATATGATTTTGGTTGTGCATATTTTTTTCCTCTTTGTTTGAACTGGGCACTGATCTCTACAGCTAATTCTTTCTGGTAGTTTCTGGGAGGTCATAATGGTATCCTAGCATACATCGGGCCAATAGAATGGAGTAGCTAGGAGACAGTGAGGGGATAAATAACAAAACCATGTGAGTCATTACTGGGCTGGAGTGACACAGCAAACACTTTGGAATGATAAGCATTAGTCTGCTCACTAATTGGCCACACCAGAAGAAGAGTCTCAGAAGCTTTTGCAAGCTGTTCAGGCCCTGGTTTCCCACAAACCACGTGTATCCCCCTGTATAAATCTGCTGTAGATATAGCTCCACTTATAGTTAAATGTCACGAAAATGTGCAAGCGTTTAATAGGTTCACCTGTAATTAATCAGATTAACATCTCTCCTCACATTCTAGCCTGACCTTACTCAGCCCCTCTCTATACAAAACACAACTCAACGCTACAGCCTTGACACACAAGAAGACTCTATCTCTAATCATTTTCCACAGCGATAACCAATGAGATAGTTTATGGAAAATGCTCATTCAACAAGAAACACTTTAAAAGCCCAAACAGACATATTCAGCAATTCATTAGAAGCACGTTATACATGTTATCCCTGTATTGACCAAATTATTTTTTTCATAATTTCATGCCACTCAGCTGTCTTGTGAGCACCAACTCACTTAATGATAAATACTCACATTCATTATCATGGGCATTACCCATTCAGTTTCTCTGACACAATCATCTATCTTCATAAACCCCTTAATTAGCAGAGATGTACCCTATTGGGTGTGTCAAACAGGGCGCCACTCTCTCTGTGTGAGTTCTGCTATGGTAAGATTAATGGATTAATGGAAATTCACTGCCGACTCTACCAATGGCTAGAAAGCTGTGAACATGAGTTTTATTACCAAGTAAAAAAAAAAAACTTGCTTACTCACACACATGGTATATTCTTCACCAATATAATAAAACAATATTGTATTTTATATGATACAGACTTCTGTGTTGCATAAGCCATGTTTGCCTTCTCAGGAACAGCCTTTACAGGAGAGGTGTAGTAACAAAACACTGCGCCATTAAACAGTTTTGACAAATTGCAGCAACTTCCCTGGGTGGAAAATAACATTTACAGTTATACAGCCCACTTTCTAAAAACTGCACATTGAGATCCAAAACCCTTCTGAATTTATTCTCCTAGGGGTAGGAGGATAACAACATATGCATTGCAATAACTAAACTATCTAAAGATAAAGATATTTACAGGAAAAGTATTTGGCACACTCCCTCTGTTTCTCCTTTAGCTTCTCCCACACCAAAGTTGCAATCACCAGCACGAGTCTGCATTTCTCAATCTGGACCGTTTTCAGATTACACAGGTTGTCATTCAGAGGCCCCCATATAAAGGTACAATTTGTATAGTGAGAGTCAAGTTAATAGGGGGGAGTTGATATAACACTACTTTATTTTCGTGCCGATTTGGAGTTGTTTCAGAGTTTAAGTGTATTCACTAAAAACAAACAAGACAAAAAAGACAAACATAAACAAACAAACAAACAAGAAAATAACACTGTGTCTTTGCTGAAAGGCTTTTACTGTCTTATTTTAAACAGATCTGGATGAGGTCAATTCTGTTTTTGTATGTGGCATGTACTTCAGTAATTCTTCATGTTGTAAGTGGCGATGTCATATTCTTCTGATCCATTAGCTCCATCAACCAGACGCCATTCCTACCACAAAAATGCTACAAGGCTTCAGCATCCTAGTTTGACTTGTTCATGATTAAAAGTAGCATCCATAAAACCTAGGCAGTAGAAGATAAATACTTATACTTAAAATACAGTGAATGTTATGGTTTTGAAAAAAATATATATATATGTTTGATGGTTAGATGTTTGTCCAGCACATCCCACAGATGCGCGATTGGATTGAGATCTGGGGAATTTGGAGGCCAAGTCAACACCTTGAACTTGTGATTCATCAGACCAGGCCACCTTCTTCCATTGCTCCGTGGTCCAGTTCTGATGCTCTGATGCCATACGCAACAAACTGCGATGCACTGTGTGTTCTGACACCTTTCTATCAGAACCAGCATTAACGTTTTCAGCAATTTGAGCTACAGTAGCTCGTCTGTTGGATCGGACCACACAGGCCAGCCTTCGCTCCCCACGTGCATCAATGAGCCTTGGCCGCCCATGACCCTGTCGCCGGTTCACCGCTTTTCCTTCCTTGGACCACTTTTGATAGGTACTGACCACTGCAGACCGGGAACACCCCACAAGAGCTGCAGTTTTGGAGATGCTCTGACCCAGTCGTCTAGCCATCACAATGTGGCCCTTGTCAAAGTCGCTCAGATTCTTACGCTTGCCCATTTTTCCTGCTTCTAACACATCAACTTTGAAGACAAAATGTTCACTTGCTGCCTAATATATCCCACCCACTGACAGGTGCCATGATAACGAGATTATCAGTGTTTTTCACTTCACCTGTCAGTGGTCATAATGTTATGGCTGATCGGTATATATATATATATATATTTTTTTTTTTTCAATGGTGTATTAGCACAAACAAATGCCTCTGTCAAATCAAAAATAACATCTCATTGGTGTTCATAATTTTCTTTACCGTCATGTTTTTACTGGAGGACACTGTCTCATAGTTGTCATGTTTTTCTGATAATAAATGTAGGTCTATTGTTGACTTTTAAGTGTGGTCCAAAGATAATTTGCAAGTTGTGCAAAATTATTTTTACCCATCAGTGTACACAACACTAGGTGATCCTGTCACATACCATCGCTCAGTGAAATATATATTTTTTATATTGTAATATCTTTGATTCCATGTTTAGGTGTCTTGATTTTTCTTTAAACGCATCAATTTGTTTCAATTACCATTTATACCCATCATATACATTTTTGTTTATTTTAATTCTGTTGTGTTAATGCTGGGTCAATGCTGTTGTTCTGGGAGATAATGCCATTTTGTTGTCATTTAATGTTGCAGTGTTGTAAGTATTTTATTGTTTTCTCAATTGCAGCGTTTTCAGAAATGTTTAATTTCTGTTAATGTTGTTGTGTTGTGGGTTAATGTTGCTGTGTTGTCAGCTTTTGTTTGCTTCGCTAATTCTGTTGTGTTTTGCCCCTTAAGGGCACCGTAGATAGGAGTTGAATTATAATGAGTAAAAACAAGTCACATGAAATGCAGAACCCTAGTTATAACTGAGGTTAAGATGGGTATAAATATATGTTATATGTATGTGAAAGTTTTCATACACTATTTTATTTTGTTTTAAAAAAAAAGCTGCTTTTAAATAACCCCAGGGTAATGGGAAAGTGCTGACAAATACTCTATTTTTTTTTAAAGTAGAGCTGTATTTTTATGTATGAGCTTCATTTTGTGTTTAATTTAAGTGTAACTTGATCCAGAATGTCTAAGCATGAAGGGCACTATATGAATTTGTATTGCATTGTATTGTATTGTACTGTGTCTTTTTGGTGGTACCAAATATAATTATGTTTTTTTCCAATTATGGGTTAACATAATCCCACAGCTGGGTTATTTAAACAAATCATGAGCGTTAACTGATGAAACATAATGAAGCATTCTGCTACCATCAGAGGAAATATTCTGCTAATTAGTATTCAAACTATCTAATGCTAACTTTAATTTTTTTATTATTATTATCTGGGTGTATTGGAATTGTAATCATTGAGGCATTTAGAACTCGGTCATGTGTTTGATTACCTTTTTTTAATAATTCTTAGGTGCATCTGCTGAAGAGCATACATATATAAGCCCATCTATGTTCAACATGTTGAAAAGATTTTTGATTCAAACCAGTCAAATCATCAAACCATTGTAGGGTGCATTCTAGTACACTAAAACTGGGGGAGTTCACATGTACTGTTTTTAACTTGTGAAATGATGATGCACATGCAGTTTGTCCCTAAAACTCTGGAGAATCAGGTAAGTAGCCAAAAAGAAAAAAAAAGAAAGGGTCAATCCCAAAGACTTGAATAAATTATGTAAAAATGATAAAAACACAGAAAAAAAACATGCCTATTTCCAATAAGATCAGTATAACAAAATATTAAACAACTCTATGCATGGCACAAGCCACTGCTGCACACTGTTTAATTTGAACACATTGTCACATGACAGCCATGGATTCTGTGCTGTCAGTGTCTTGAGTTCTGTTCTCTGCGCGTGTAAACCACCCTTTCTGGGATTTCCTTCAAAAACACTACAAGAACTGTACGTAGAGCTAATTTACTTATTAACTCAACCCTTTGCCCTTAATTTGCATGATGTCAGGTAAACAGCTGCTCAACCTGGGTGCAATATACCAAGACCATGTAAACCCCGAAAGGGTGAGGGTAATTTAATCAAGCATATTGTCTCGATTAAGGTTAAAACACACATGTAATATCCGCCATTGTGGGCAAAATTATACATTACTTTATAGTTACTGTTACTTATAGTTGCATTCAGTTTCTGTATGCAGAGCAAAAAATCATACTAATATGTTTTGTGTGAATTCAATACAATTTAAATGATATACATATTTTATTAAATATTTATTTAAAATATTTTCTAAAAAATATTATTATTCAATTATATTAGATCATGTTCATTTTTTTTATACACACGTGTCCCCCCACATGCACACTATCTTTTCTTATTTGCAGTATAAAGGGCTTGTTTAATCTTTTTTTATCAGAATAATAGACAAAAAAAAAAAAGTTCCTTTTCTGTTCAGATGGAGATGTTTCCATTCAGATACAAAGTAGTGTTTTCCCGTTATCAACTTCCTGTAGCCCCGTATCACAGATAGTTTGGTGAAAAAATGGTCTTTCAAAACTCTTTGAAGAATCTGTGACTGCTTATCTTTGCTTCTTTTATCCTTGCTAGTGATCTACAACATAGCTCAAAGGACTGAAGAATTAAATTTTAAAACAGCAGATTCGTGTGAATTCAATACAAAGAGGAAAAAAAATCACATCACAATATATATAAAAATAAAAAAGAATAGAATAAAAAGAAAGAAAGACTAAAACCCATTTCTAAATCTGATGATATATAGTTGAAGGTTGAAAGACTTCCTCGGCCTAGTGTCTCCTCTGAGGCTCAGCAGGGTCTGATATCTTTAGTTTGGTGCAAGAAGTGAAAAAATACTGAAAAGGAAACAAAGGTACTGTCTTTGTTTCCTTTTCAGTATTTTTTCACTTCTTGCACATACATACATGTGCACATACATTCACAAAGCCCAGTGTTTTATTCTGACATTCATAAAGTAAGGATTGTTACGGTTTCAGATAATACAGTATACATATCTGATGAGCAGGTTAATAGTGTAAAATCATTATTACATATTTCCTTTTTTTGTAAGTTATTTTGGGTAGTGGCAGGGAGAGTCTTTAAAAAAATAATGTGTTAAAATATTATGCATATTCCTCTACCTCAGTATTGATGTTGCACATGATAGACAAATGCATTTAGCTGCCCTATAATCAGGATCAAATCAAAACACTGACACACTTCCCAAGTTAGCATAATTATATATATATATATATATATATATATATATATATACACACACTCACCTAAAGGATTATTAGGAACACCTGTTCAATTTCTCATGAATGCAATTATCTAACCAACCAATCACATGGCAGTTGCTTCAATGCATTTAGGGGTGGTCCTGGTCAAGACAATCTCCTGAACTCCAAACTGAATGTCTGAATGGGAAAGAAAGGTGATTTAAGCAATTTTGAGCGTGGCATGGTTGTTGGTGCCAGACGGGCCGGTCTGAGTATTTCACAATCTGCTCAGTTACTGGGATTTTCACGCACAACCATTTCTAGGGTTTACAAAGAATGGTGTGAAAAGGGAAAAACATCCAGTATGCGGCAGTCCTGTGGGCCAAAATGCCTTGTTACAACCGAGGTATGCAGCAAAGCATTTGTGAAGCCACAACACGTACAACCTTGAGGCGGATGGGCTACAACAGCAGAAGACCCCACCGGGTACCACTCATCTCCACTACAAATAGGAAAAAGAGGCTACAATTTGCACAAGCTCACCAAAATTGGACAGTTGAAGACTGGAAAAATGTTGCCTGGTCTGATGAGTCTCGATTTCTGTTGAGACATTCAGATGGTAGAGTCAGAATTTGGCGTAAACAGAATGAGAACATGGATCCATCATGCCTTGTTACCACTGTGCAGGCTGGTGGTGGTGGTGTAATGGTGTGGGGGATGTTTTCTTGGCACACTTTAGGCCCCTTAGTGCCAATTGGGCATCGTTTAAATGCCACGGCCTACCTGAGCATTGTTTCTGACCATGTCCATCCCTTTATGACCACCATGTACCCATCCTCTGATGGCTACTTCCAGCAGGATAATGCACCATGTCACAAAGGTCGAATCATTTCAAATTGGTTTCTTGAACATGACAATGAGTTCACTGTACTAAAATGGCCCCCACAGTCACCAGATCTCAACCCAATAGAGCATCTTTGGGATGTGGTGGAACGGAAGCTTCGTGCCCTGGATGTGCATCCCACAAATCTCCATCAACTGCAAGATGCTATCCTATCAATATGGGCCAACATTTCTAAAGAATGCTTTCAGCACCTTGTTGAATCAATGCCACGTAGAATTAAGGCAGTTCTGAAGGCGAAAGGGGGTCAAACACAGTATTAGTATGGTGTTCCTAATAATCCTTTAGGTGAGTGTATATATATATATATATATATATATATATAGTTTGTTTGTTTTGTTTGTTTTACTAAATACAATTACCAGAACAGCAAATGTATATTCGCTCATGGAAGATCACATATACTGTAGTTTAGTAGCGGATTTTTATTCCAATAACGTGGGTTCACTATCATCAATTTTGAGAACCTCCGCTTCATAGAAAATGCAAGTCAGGATTTCAGAATATGCATAAGAGGAACATTATAATAAAATATAGGTTACATGTTTTATTTCCTTTAAATAATATGTAAAATCAGGCTGATGTGCTCAGGTACATACATCAAATATTAGTGACCATAGATTTGTATTATTGTATTATAGATTCTAATTATTGATGTACATAGAATATTAATTATACTTAAACTTGCTTAAACATAACCAAATATTTAAAATAATGAAATTAATAACATATGGTTTTACCCTGCTATATTTTTCCTTATGCTTGAAGAAGAATCTGCCCCTCAGTAGAGAATTGATGTGGTTGCTTGGTTACAGCCAAATGAAGCTGTGAAAGTTTAATTGACAGTGCCAAACAGACAGGAAGACATCATGACACCCTGGAAAACAGAATAGAATTGCATTATAGATTGGAAATATTATTTATGTCTTGCATTTACAGACCCAAGTGAATGGATTTTGCAGTGAAAAGGCCCCAATAAGACCATTCAACATTTTATCAAATAACAAATGAAAACAATAAAATCCTCACAATTGATCAAGGCAGTAATTTGATAATGATAGTTTGGATATAAGCATAATTACATATTGTTACCAACTAGAACAAAATCCGTGCATAATTCAAAACTTTATTAATGGTTAAATATTTCCATGTTTTGCACTTGAATATGGATGGGTTGAAGTGATTGAAAGAGAACCAGAGAGAGAGAGAGAGATTTACGATACCTCTGAAGTACTTGTTTTACAGAGCAAACACACGCACACGCACACACACACCCAACTTACAGAAACCAGTCCCAGAAATCAAAAGGAAGGCATCTTTGTGGGCTGCTGAAAAAAATAATGTCTCACCCTGCTCAGGATAGTATTAATGGTGATGATAGAGGATGAAGTATATGGGCTATCACATGTAAGTTACAAATGGAATCTCAACATATTTCAAATCTAATATCAAAATAAGTATCCGAAGACTGAGATAATGATTGAAGCAGCATTATGAGTTCCATACTATATTTAAACATTATGTCAACCTTTTTTTTGTATGTCTATCTATCTTTACTGACAGTGGAGCATTTTCATTTGAATTCCACTTGAGTGCCAGTTACTATAGGTTTGGCCTCTTTAATGTCTGTGTGAAAAAATGGCCATTCATATTGGAATTGATGTCGTTAGTCCCTTTTGTACTTTGAATTTCCATTACTGTTGAATATTATGCTTTTAAAGTTTTGTGGCTGAGGGCTACAATATTTCATTGTACACTATAGCCAAAATTAATATAGGCAGTAGTAATATGGATTGAAAAAGGAAATGTCTATTGCAATTTATTATTATTATTTAATATTCTTCTACTTCTTTTCACTTACATGAATGTATACATTTAATTAAATTACTGCAATGCAGTAGTATCGGGAACAAATGAAAGCTTGACAAGACATTGGTTACTGTTTGACAGCTGTGGGTTCAGGACTCGCCAAGCATGTGGGATCTCAATATATCTATTACACTTAATTTGATTCATTTGAAGAACTTGATTGGAATAAGATCTCATCTCTGAGTAGAGAATACATTAATAATCTGCCACAAAAACTGGAAATAAATATACACAAAAGGACACTTCAGCTGTAGAGTCTGTATAAAGGAGATGGAATATCTTTAATATTATTTCTCTCGGGGGGCTCCCAAGTAGATGAACTGGCCATTTGCTAGAGAATGAGCCCTACAGTTCAGAGGCCGATGCTTTGAGTCCTGGCAGTGAGTCATTAATACATTGTAACATGGATTTGCAAAGAAGCAGAGAGCAATTGGGTCAGCACAGAATAAAATGGATAGATATCTGTTTGTCTAACAATAACAATCCTCTGTGAAAATAAGGAATATACAGACCATTAACATTCTTAAATAAAACAAGTTGCAAGTTGCTGCACTATTTATAGAATAGGTTCAATCTTACTGCTAAGCTCAGATTTAACACTATTATTATTTGTATCAACAGACTTTGTCAAGTTGACAAGCAAAATCAATTGAACTTGACTGTAATTAACATACTTATCTTAGCTGTAATTAGGAAACTGCATCATATCAAAATCAGTTAAAAGGCAGGCACAATTAACAACATTACAATCTAAACATGTATACCCCTTATTATCCATGAATGCAAAATGTAAAAATGCATTCAATGCAAATGTTTCAGAGAATATATATTTTTATTAGCAATCAGTTACTTGGACTTATCTGCATCTGTTGTTATATCTGGGGAAAGTTCTTGCTTTCAAAAGCTGCCACAGAAATCAAGCCATTAGAGCAAAGTGATGGTTCAGGCAGGAAACACACCTAAGGTATAAGCCCATTGGCTGACACAGAAAATAAACAGTAAAAACTAGTGATAGGAAGAAATGTACTCCCTCAATAGACAGTTGAACAAGGAATACTCAGGGCCCAATTTAATTAGAATAATACCAAAATAGTTTATTCAGCTATAATGAAGCGCTTCAGAGACAGCCAGTCAGGAAGATACATCTAAAGTTTTTCTTCAGAACACACGATCATTTAGAAGATTACTCTTTGGTTGCCGGGCAACTACATTAATGTCAAATTAAGTCTGTTTTTGCTCTATATGGCCTTGGATTCATTTATTTTTCAGTTTTTCTAAAAATCAGCTACACGGAACTACTGCACCAGGCCTCTCCGGAGCAGTACACCAAGCTGAAATGCATACATGGGTTACATAATCTTGCTGCAACAGTGGTGCAAATAGAATATTTCTGACATGTAGATGTAACTGGGCTCATTAGCTATATGAGTATGTTTTACAAGTGATATAACCCTTCCAAAAAATCAGTACAGTATTAAGCCTCCTGGGTCGGGAGACCGGGTCTTTTGGCGTAGCGAGCTGATCACTTTACTGGGTGGAGTCGCTGCGGGGAGGAGTACTCAGAGGTTGGTTCGCATTTTGAATCCTGAGCGGGGAGCTCCGACCACATTGGCTACATAGACAGAGCACTGTCCCGCATCATTGCCGTATATAATCTCACCCAAAACAGCATCCCCTGCCATGTTTTTTTAATTCACCTCCAACTCCTCATCCTCCATCTGGCTCCCATGTCCCATAGACAGGCGTAACTGCCCCTTGCCTGAAGCTTGACGCCAGTCAGACATGAAAATGTTACCAAATTAACAGTGGGCAGGAACACCTTGAATATGAGACCAATGCCAAAAGTCAAATTAAATGAACACTTAATAAATTATTTTGTTATTGTCACGAACTACGGGGTGCTTAGGGATGACACGCTACGCGACCACGCCACCTTCTTTGTTAAACGTACAGCCACGTCAATTCTATCCCCAGGCAGGCTCAACTGGACCCCAGAACACCACCACACAGAAGGCAATTTTCAAAAAGTAATGGTTTATTTCTAATTAGCTAGGACAGGGCATGAAGACTGTACCAGCATAAACACAAGAAGAAATTGGGATACTAATAATATATAAACCTAGTCTAAAATCGCTACCCAAAAATAACAAAACAAATAAAAGAAGGAACTAACTAAGAATGAATAAAACCCAATTTCCTTATCTACAATACAAATAGCAGCAACCAGTAATTTTACAATCTCTTTATCCGTTCACAGGAAAGTGCAATAGCACAGGATGAATCCCCCTTCCCCTTAGAGGATATAAAGAAGTCTCTTTTGGCTGAGCCGGGACCGCGTCGGTCAACTGGGACCCCAGCCAGACTGCAGGTAATCAACAAGTATTAATATCAAGTCTCAGATTGCACAAGCCCAAGCGTGATTATACACTATCTTTTTCCTTTTTATCTACAGGCACAAATCCACACTTTAGGGACAATAGAGAGAGGAAACAAATAACAGTTTCTACACCCCAGCGCAGGGACCCTTCTCCATCCAGGTAAACAGCAAGAGGGGATAAATGTCCAAAAAGTCTCAATAAAGATTTAATATCTACTTTGCATATGCGTCTTTTCTTTTAACTATTCCCTTTTTCAAGATACCAGGCAGACTACTTAACGCTCCGTAGAGTTCTCTGTTGTCTCCAGCAATTAAGTCTCCTCCTTTGGCAACGTCCAGTCTCCAAGGACTTCCTTTGTAATCCTTTCTCAGGAAGCTCTTCGCCGATCTCCCTATCTTTCACCGCCTCTACTTTCTACTTCCCTCCAGCCCTGTGCCTTGATTTGGATCTCGGTCGGGATGTTCCTACACCCAATATCTCCCCTCCATGTGCTCATTTGGACACCTCTTGAATGACCATGTCTCTGTGTTTAAATATTAAACAAAGAGGTAGGGGTGCAGGTGAGAATGCAATGAGCGGCATGCACTTGGCAACGAAAGCAATCAACCAATAAACCAATAGAAAAGCAAAAAAATACAACTGTGATTAGAAAGAATAAGTGCACACAACCAATTAGTTGAAATAAATCATAAATCAATTAAAGGTAATTAATTAACACACCCCGCCTGTGACACTATCACATTAGTTGTCCTGACTGAAAAAATAATCAACTGTAGGCAAGGAAATTGGTATTAAACACTTCAAAATATACATTTGAGTTCTGCCTGTCTATATTGCAACATGATTGAAGCTAGATGTCCTCTGAGCACCAAGGTAACAAGGCTATTTCTGCATTACGGACTAGCTTGGTATGAATACACAGTTGTTCAGACCCTTGCCCCCTCGTCCATTTATACATATCCTTTATTTAATCAATAAAAGCAGCTGCTAAATAAGTTTCTAAAAGGCTTGAAAAATACATGGTTACTCAGCCTTGACAAGGTCTTTCCATAACCTATGCAAACTCTGAGGTGAATTGTATGATTTATTCTGGAGAGCTCTAAATAGATTTCACAATAATAATTATACTGAGTGGATGGTTCTAATGCTCTCAAGGAAAATCTGCCTTTTTTATCCACTTTTCTCTGAAGTGTAATTTGTGTATGTAGTATTGGTAATAAGCCATAAGTCTATACAACCACCACATGTACAGCTGTTTTCAGCACCTTTATATCTTGCAGAACTATATTTTAATTAAAGCAAAATAATTGACCTGAAAAAAAATACATTCAACGCTTTATGGAGTAAATATAGATTGTATTACATTTCTTAGCAAATGCCTTATCCAGGGCAACTTACAATTGATACAATATATATATTTGTTTTACATACAACTACCCAGTTATATATCTGGGTTTTTACAGGAACAATCTAGGTAAAAACCTGCTCAAGGGTACAGTGTCTCCCACCTGGATTTGAGCCCATGACCCTCCATTCCAGAGGCCGGAGCCCTAACCACTACCCCCTTATTACTGTTTATCTTTTAAAAATATAACATTTAATTGTATTATATATTACATTTAATGGTATGCCCTCTGTTTGGAGCCGTTCATGCAGGCGATCCGCCGGGACGCCCGTGTGACAGGTTTCCATCTCCCGGGCAACTGAAAGCCCTGGCCTACATGGACAACATGGCTGTGGTTAGCACGGACACGACGTCCGTGGCCAGAGTGGAAGAACTGCTGGACGGCTTCTGCAGAGCGACAGGGGTTGCTGTAAATAAGGCCAAGAGCGAGGTCTACCTCTCCCAGGCATGGCCTGTCAGCTGGGGCCCGCCTACCGTGTTCCCTATGAGGTTCTGGGGATCACGATCGACGGGACCAACATTGGCACCCGGAGCTGGGAGGAAGCCTTAACCAAGGTACAAAAGAAGATCCATGGCTGGAGCACAACAAGAACCCTGACAATGACTGGTAAGGTGCTGGTCATAAAGGCCATCCTCTTCCCTATTCTTCTCTACGTAGGCATGATATTTTCCCTAGACAGGCATACCAGTAAATTAATTACTATTATATTTCGGTTTGTCTGGGGGAGTAAAATGGAGAGGCTGAAACGAGTGCTGATGGTGAAGGGTGCCCTGGATGGAGGTAGCGGGGTCCCTGATGTTATGTGGCTCATTAAGGTGCAGGGGCTGGCATATGTGGTTAAGAACATCCAGGCTGCTGGCAAGAAGGTGAGTTTCATGAACCACATTTACTTAGCCAGCAGCCTGAGACCATTCGGCCTTCGCACTTGAATTAGGTCTCTACAAAGCCTCGCTGGTCTCCTGGGACTACAAGACCATCTCTAGCCAGATGAGATCTGCCCAGGAGACCAGCAGAATAGCAGATTTTCCTCCCAAAACCTGCAGAAATATCTGGGCTAATGCTACGCACGTTTGCCTCACGAATATGCAGAAAGATGTCTTAACCCTGGTTGACACCTGCCCCTACAAGGGCTGCCTGAGAAAGAGAGGGAGGCTCACATTCTTAAGGAATGCCCCTTCACGTGAAGGGTCTGGCTCTTGTTGTCTCCGTCTACAAACATCTACATCTCTGAGGTGCTGGTGGCATGTCCTCGGCGCGGTGAAACAGGCCCTGTGGGAGGGACGGAACATCTGATTGTTAAATAAGCAGGAGCCAGACCCAAAGACCATCACATGGAGGGGCATGAACCTGGTGAATGACCATGTCAATCTGGAGATCCATCAGAGGGGGAAGAAGGACTTTAAGAATTGGAATATCCATGGTCTGGGGGAGCTTAGAATCCCATGATGGGATCTCACCTCCAGGGATGGATAATCCTCCTGCTGGAACCCAAGTCCAAGTGTTTTTAAATGTATAAATGAATGTGCTTTTATTTGTGTTTTAACACTGTTTTTTAATGGAAAAACCTGTTTTAAAATGCACTTGTTTTTTGTTGTTGTTTTTATTGATTGGTGGTTTTGTTTAGTTTTCTTTGTCTAATGCATTGACCGTTTTATATTTCTTAAGTGTATCAGATTGTTTTATTTTTTGTTCTTTTTATGTTTTTGTTTAGATATTTGATTTATCTGATGAATGTTCCGTTAATTATTCAATGCACTAGAACGTTTTGTTAAATTTTGTTGTTTTGGCAGTTTGCCATTTATACACAAATGTATTTGAATTTATGCTTTAATGCATTTGTTTGAGTTCACTTTGTAGTTCCTTTTTTAATCACTTTAAGATTTTAATGTTTGAAGGTGATTTTAGAAATTGAGAATGAAAATGAAAATTAGTTTTTATTTTTGAAAATGTAAAATATTCAAACTTAATAAACATGTTCACAAAACACAGCCTTTGGTAAGTTATTTGAATAATTATTGTGATAGCAATATACTGCAAATATTTGCAAAGTTATCCCATATTTTGTCCTATTCCTATATATGTGCTTCTGTTAAATACCATTTGTGTGCAATATAAAAACAGCATTTAATCTCTTTCATAAGCAATATCCAAGTGTATTGGATTCAATGACAAGACCTGGAAAAGTATTCCAATCATGAGCCACTCTCTATATAAAAATAAGTAGAACTTTGTATCTTTTCTATATCTGTATTTACTGAGATTGCTAAATAAAACACTACATTAAGGTTTTGCGCACAGGATTAGTTTCACTTCTTGCTCTCGTATTTTCAGATCCACTACACTTTGATTTGTATTTGTTAAAGTGTTTTGCTCTTTGAAGCTGTCATTTTATTACCCTCTGCACTGTCAGATGACATTGCAATTTCGAAGACAGGAATGTGTAGAAAATGTTGATCTTGTATGCTCAAGGGTTTGTTTGATTCTTAGCTTTAAAATTGTGTTTAAAGCTGTCAGGTACTGAACCTATCAAAGTGGAAGATTGTATATATACATATATTTATATATATATATATCTCAAATCTTTTTGATAATATGTTTATGTTGCACATTATCTTGTGTGACTCCAACCAGCACTAATTTTATTTCTGGCAAACAAACCTATATTGTAACAGTGGTATTAAAATAGACTAAGTAAGCGCATAGCATTAATGATGAGAACATATTACTCCCAAAAAAAGCTGTCCATTTGTATGTGGTTTCCATTTAGTTACACTAAACTGAACAGAAATAGATTTCTATTTCATCTTGTGAACGTGAAGGAAATGCATTATTTAGTTTAATGTTAGGACCCGTATAGCAAATGACATTAAACCTTAGGTGTAGAAAAGCCATTACCAGACAAGTTAGTGTATTATGAGTTATTCTGCAGTACAATCAAGCTTTTCAACTGTGTGGCTAGTTCTCTATTAGCTTTTATGCTCTGTGACCAGATCCAATACAATAATGCTGAGGTGTCTTAATTCAGTATTCCGTGGGGAACTGCAAAAGCCAATGTGATTACATGTTATTATTAGTTTACAGTGGTTTTAAGAGTATGACCCAAAGGATGACTTCAGTTTCACCCTGCTATATTTAGAGAGATAAAGCTTCTTAGGAGTTCAAAGGGAAGTTTTTTGATGCAATAATTCCTTGACGACAGGTGGGAATTCTTTGTGTTTGCATTGCAGTGCCTAGGGATGAAGTCACAGGGGCTCTGTCTGCGTGGCATCACTCTAGTTGAACTTTCTATCTATTCATTTTGATACTGCTATTGCTACTAATTATTATTATTATTAGCATACACCTGTTTCTGTGTACAGTAAATATTTATTTTCTGCAACCTAGTCACTGTGAAAATGCTTGTAGCCCTCCCAGTGCTTTAAGCAGAAGAGCAGTCTGCTGCTGTGAGTTCACTGCTCTGTTTTATTAACCATGATGCACTGCAGCGGAGTGGTTATAAGAAAAAGGTGGCTGTCCAGTGTGTATATGCTCAGTCTCGGAATAAAGCTGCCATGTGCAATTGTAACTTGACTCTTTGAAAAAAGATTGAAAAGGAGCTTGACATGAATATGTGTTGTCTAAGATAATACATTAAAATGAAATAGTTGTATTTATGAGCATTTTAATTGCAGATGATTTCTTTCCATGTAGAAACCACTTCCATGTGACCTCTCTGACATGTGCCATTAGACAGAGTTCTTCCCTACACATTGAGATTCAAACACTTGAGACAGATAAGTTTATAGTAGGCATGTTACCCTAAAATTACTTTGCTTTCTGCCTGTCTGTAGAATGCAATGTAGGTTTTCATGCAGCTTAATTTAAATGGGGGAAAAAAATAAAACTCCTCAATGCAATCGACACAGTTTAGAGCAAAACCGAAAATTGATCATTTAAGTCAGTTGGAAATGCTGAATGCAAAAAACAAAGTAAATATACATAAAGACACATCTTCTTTAAGAAAGAACTTGGGAGGAATTAAGGTTAGAGTTGCTGACAGCTACTCAGGTTATGTTAGGTATTAAAAAATTAAAATATATATTTAAATCAGTGGCTATTGTGGATTCCTGCTGCTTCCATCCATGTTGTAAAACATATCAGGTACAAAAAATATTTACTTATGTAATAGAATATAGGTCACAGAACAGGAGTGAAAAAAGTCTGGAAATAAAACTGTTCTATCAATCTATCAGCTACACTTAAAGAGCATCATTGTTTAATCCCCAACTCTGCTACTATACAGTATTCAGTCACAGCTCTGCCAAAGCATAAGACTCTATGATTGTTCATGCTGTTGTTTCATAGCACTGGGATACTCTGTTATTTTGTTACTAGGTGGATATGAACCAGGCACAGATGGTAATAACATTTTACAGGTAATGTAAAATGTAGCAGCTTAGTTAATTATCCAATCACCCCTAATTCTGATTAATAGTTCAAGTGTTGTTAAAACCAAAACATCTTAGAATACAAGGGGATGATACAGAATAAACCATTATAGCACAGTAACATGTTCTGCTACCTGCAGACAAAGGTATTTAAGAAAGGTTGATTTAATTAAAATTACATAGCTTAAAATAAATATGTTTTTTTGTTATTGTTATTTTTTTTACATCATTGACATATGTTGCACAACAACATATGGACTGCACATCTGACAGTGAAATGACACTTGCTACCCATAAACACTAGACCACAGTGCAATGCCATACAATGTGTGAATTGCATTAATTAAGCCCAAAAGATGTACAGCAAGCCAGACAAAACAAAATGCCCTTGGGACTGCCAGCACAATGTTCCCTGTTCAGATGTACAGAATTAAATAAGAGTACAGCTTCTGTATTCAGATTTTGCAAGTAGTAATTTAATTGGTGATCAATTGGATTGGTGTCCATTTGTGCATTTCTTAGTCAAGCTATTTTACTTATGGTTAGTGATTTGCAATACACTGTGCACCATTTTGGAATCAGAAATATATAACGTGACACAATGATGATGATCCTCCTCTTGGAAAAAAGCTCTAGTACTATTCCAAGAACACACAAATGATGCAATGGGTTTTAATGTAGCATTAAGTTTTAAGTAAATTGTCTCATCAATGTATTACTTACACAGTATCCTACATATTCAGATGTCACATGTATCAAATATGTAATCCAAAGCTCAACAGACAGGGAAAAAAAAAAAATCTGTCAAAATGGAAAAAGCTGGGTTTCCCCCCTTTAAACCTTTTGCATTAATGGTAAATGATGTATTACTTAACCTTTAATATTACTTAACATTTCATTGAGCCATTCATATTTTGTATATATATATTTTTTATAATTTAATATCTTACCATTGAAATGTGTCCATAAATACATTACTTCTAAAGGAGCTATAACAGTCCCACAATATCAGGGTATATTTTAAAATTAGCTAGTTGTTTACTTCTTGGGATCATGATTATTCTTTTAATCACTTGACTAGTGGTAGTTGCAATATAGTGTGTCTAATCATGATCAACAATGCAGAGACTGATTCTGTAGTTTGTGTGCTTTCATTTGAGTGGTCCCACATGCTTGTGGCCCTAATATTGAAGAAATGGCCCTATTGCGGGTATTTTGTGGTGCAAATGTTCTCTAAACTTTTCCATATAGGCTAGGTTATTTCAAATGCACATTATTGGTTCATTTCTAATGATGTTTTCACCCAACAACTTATAGAAATTTCAGTTTGAGTGGTATTTCAACATTACATGTTCATATCAAGATTTCCCATAGACTAAAGGAGGAAAAAGGTCAAAAATGACAAAATTTCGAAAAATGCATTTATGTTTATGTGGAAAAAAAATGGTAGTACTGTAATATAGTTTGTCTTATCATTATCAGCTATGCAGAATATTATAGTACAGGTTGTCTAGTTTCATTTGATAGGTGTCACATACCTGTACTCCTTATGAAGCCCAAGTGTTTAATATGGACATCATAAGGAGTATAGAAGTGTAAAAACATGGCATTTGCATTTTAACCAGTTAAGCCAATCCATCAGGACAAAAATTGAAAACTGCATGTTAAATGTTATATTACCAGTTGGGTCAAAGTTTTTATTTCATTCTAGCCTCAGTTTTACTTTTTAGGTACATCTGTAAATATGCTGGTAGTTAAACACATACATAACTCCTCCACACTCTTTCAAGCAAGACACCTTGTTGTAAAGACCATTTATTAAAATCTTCATTAACTGATGGATTTTATGGAACTCTGCAGTGTGCTGTAGGAAACCTGTGAGCACCTTAAAAAAGTAAAATGAAGATACATTATTTTCACAAGTGGTGGTTGTTTGCAATCAGTTGCATTGTTGGTTGTTAAGATTGATTATTTTAGATTGTAAGGAAATGATATAGACTGAAATTAAGTAAGCAGTGGAGAAAACCAAACGAAAGGAAAAGGTCCATAATTTATCCTACAGTCTGTAGCTACAAAATGATGTCAGTAAAGAATATTTGTATGTGTAATATGGTTTAATGAAACTTGTACTTGGTTTTCATATAGTAGAGAAATGTACAGTGTGGTCTCATTATACCTGTAAAGTTGAATGATTTTTTCAATTAAGTCTAGGCCCTGGTGTTCTACCTGCAGGTGAGAAAAAGTGATTGTTTGCATCCCTAGAGAGCAGACTGCAGTATGATAGCATGGCTAGAAGTGATTGCAATGAAACAAGGAAAGTGGCTGTTGAAGGATGAATGTGTCCTTTATATATTACACAATTTTGACAGAAGTAAGCACACTGCAAACAGAATGGATAGGAATTTTAATTCAATAGTTAGAGAGATAACTTTCATTTCATGTTTGAAACTCACACTTTTGAGTGGAAAGATTTATTTCAATTCATGCCTTAGAAGTAGACATATTGTGTAAACCAGTGGTGAGAAAACCCTGGTCCAGAAGTCCTACAGGTCTCACAATAATGTACTCAAACCTCTTCTGTAAGCCACTGCACACTTTTAGTTGTTTTGTAGATTTTTTGTTCTTTAGTTAGATACTAATTGAACAAAAATACACTACATGGACAAAAGTATATGGACACCCCTTCTAATTAGTGGATTCAGCTATTTCAGACACACCCATTGCTGATAGGTGGATAAAATCAAGCACACAGCCATGCAATCTGCATAGACAAACATTGGCAGTAGAATGGGCCGTACTGAAGAGCTCAGTGACTTTCAACCTTTTCCAAGCCAGTTTGTTAAATGTCTGCCCTGCTAGAGCTGCCCCGTTCAAATGTAAGTACTGATATTATGAAATGGAAACATCTAGGAGCAACAACAGCTCAGCTGCAAAGTGGTCGGCCACACAGAAGCTCACAGAACAGGACCGACGAGTGCTGAAGCGCGTACAAATAATCTGTCCTCGGTGGCAACAATCACTACCAAACTGCCTCTGGAAGCAACTGCCTCTGGAAGTACCATCAGCATGGCATATGCCAGGAGAACACTACCTGTCTGAATGCAATGTGCCAACTGTAAAGTTTGGTGGAAGAGGTACAATGGTCTGGGTCTGTTTTTCATGGTTCAGGCTCCTTAATTCCACTGAAGGGAAATGGTTTGAAAACATCAGTGTGGAAGAACTGGCCTGCATACCTTTGGGATGAATTGGAACGCTGACTGCTAGCAAAACCTAATCGCTCAACATCAGTGCCCGACCTCCCTAGTGCTCTGGTATTCATTTTTGTGCCAAGGAAGAGGCGGCTCTAATGTGGAATGAGTGGCCAGAGAATGACTCAGTGGTGAACCCGGTTTGTGTCTGAACCTGGCAGAGATGGAAGAGGAACGCTGGGTTATGATGTGTCCTTTTTCATGTGGTGGAGGTGAAGGGTTTGTTGGGGATGATGGAGTTTAGTTTGAAGAAGTAAATTAATGCGCCGTTTCCTGTTTGGTCCATTTGAGTTTGAGGTGAAATACTAAGGAGTCTGTGGAGTGATGAAAGAGGTCTGATACACATTAATTATTTGTGGGATTAAAATGAGAGGTGGAATCGGTGAATTTGGAGCATCTCAGATAACAGAAAGCTAGTGCAAACATGGCTTGAAGTGTCAAGTCTATGGCAAGTTAGTGGTATCCATTTGTTATTGTCATGATACAGTATGGGAGCATGTCAGTCGTGATGGGTAGGCAGTTTCTTTTTTTGTATTTCTTTGAGGAGAGGGTTAATTTGGATGCCTGGTAGGTGAACTTTGATAGAGTACGACCAGTATGATTGGAGAGCTCTGGGATCGAGACCTTGGAGGATGCTGTTCAGTGAGTGAGTGAGTGAGCCAGGGGTGCAGTGGTTGATTTATGGGAATATTGTAGCACTTGACTGAAGCAAAGCAACAAATCATGTAAAACAATGAACCCTGGGGGTGTGTGTTAAGGACGGGAAGTTCATACTCTTTTGACAGGAAGTGAGAGTAATGAAATCAGAGTTGTCTACTCCCGAATTTTAATTTATAAATTACAATGACTACTTTATTGGCAACTTACAGGTTATGAAATTTACAGCACATAGTTTCACTAAGATTATGTAAATACTTAAAAGTACCTACATTTTATTAAACTACATCAAAACTAGAATTAACCTTGGTTGTGTTAGACAAGATCTATAATAACATCCTCTTTATTTCATATAACAATTTCTATACCAATACCAACACACAGGGTTTTCTACAACTATATCCAACCACACACAAATCCACATTTAATACATTAATCTTTAAATCACCTCAAGGTTTAGTGATAATATAAAAACCAACATAAAAATGGTAATGATTGTCCAAGTGTTTTGGGCTTACATATGATTCACACATTATTTCACAGTTAATAATACTGTTTTCAACCAAACTAAATTAAATAAGTAGGACTTGTACTTAGGGAGATATTTTAGTGGTTATAAATAGATATTAATCACTCAGAGTTACAAAGGCTTTCATATATACATAAACAATGAAGATGCAGGTATATATAATACCATAACATACTTTAATGTGGTCATAATGGATTTAAGTCAGAATTCTAGACAAGACGCTGCTCATTTTCAATGTCTCAAAACTGATGTTTCAAAGCGAAAATCAATTTGACAAAGAATTTCACTATGCATATATACACTCACCTAAAGGATTATTAGGAACACCATACTAATACTGTGTTTGACCCCCTTTCGCCTTCAGAACTGCCTTAATTCTACGTGGCATTGATTCAACAAGGTGCTGAAAGCATTCTTTAGAAATATTGGTCCATATTGATAGGATAGCATCTTGCAGTTGATGGAGATTTGTGGGATGCACATCCAGGGCACGAAGATCCCGTTCCACCACATCCCAAAGATGCTCTATTGGGTTGAGATCTGGTGACTGTGGGGGCCAGTTTAGTACAGTGAACTCATTTGTAATGATTTGCAGTGACCCTTCCCTCTAAGAGGACAAGTGGACCCAAACCATGCCAGGAAAATGCCCCCCACAGTATAACAGAACCTCCGGACCCCCTCACTGATACAGTCTGATCACATCCTGCATTGACATTCTCACTCACCTGGAAAAGAGTTGCTCTTCTGTTTTCCTTACATAACACAGTTTTGCACGAGCATTACGGTCATTGTATTGTGCACTGTTGACCACAATTTCCAACCCTATTTATGGATGTCTTTCCCATAGATCTAAATGCAGATGTAACTTTAGTCACTGTTCCTATTGAAACACTAGCCAGTTGAACGTCATTGTGACTGAAGCTCCTGCCATTCGTGCCCCAATAATGACCCCTCTTTCAAAGTCACATCCTTTTCTCTTGCCATCTTGATAGCATTTTTATACATGCCATAGAGCATGATAGGATGTTAATTGCTTAATTGTATCATGCAGAACACCTGTTTGGAGACTAGGATTACTGGATAGGTTACTGGGATTTTCACGCACAACCATTTCTAGGGTTTACAAAGAATGGTGTGAAAAGGGAAAAACATCCAGTATGCGGCAGTCCTGTGGGCGAAAATGCCTTGTTGATGCTAGAGGTCAGAGGAGAATGGGCCGACAGATTCAAGCTGATAGAAGAGCAACTTTGACTGAAATAACCACTCGTTACAACCGAGGTATGCAGCAAAGCATTTGTGAAGCCACAACACGTACAACCTTGAGGCGGATGGGCTACAACAGCAGAAGACCCCACCGGGTACCACTCATCTCCACTACAAATAGGAAAAAGAGGCTACAATTTGCACAAGCTCACCAAAATTGGACAGTTGAAGACTGGAAAAATGTTGCCTGGTCTGATGAGTCTCGATTTCTGTTGAGACATTCAGATGGTAGAGTCAGAATTTGGCGTAAACAGAATGAGAACATGGATCCATCATGCCTTGTTACCACTGTGCAGGCTGGTGGTGGTGGTGTAATGGTGTGGGGGATGTTTTCTTGGCACACTTTAGGCCCCTTAGTGCCAATTGGGCATCGTTTAAATGCCACAGCCTACCTGAGCATTGTTTCTGACCATGTCCATCCCTTTATGACCACCATGTACCCATCCTCTGATGGCTACTTCCAGCAGGATAATGCACCATGTCACAAAGGTCGAATCATTTCAAATTGGTTTCTTGAACATCACAATGAGTTCACTGTACTAAAATGGCCCCCACAGTCACCAGATCTCAACCCAATAGAGCATCTTTGGGATGTGGTGGAACGGGAGCTTCGCACCCTGGATGTGCATCCCACAAATCTCCATCAACTGCAAGATGCTATCCTATCAATATGGGCCAACATTTCTAAAGAATGCTTTCAGCACCTTGTTGAATCAATGCCACGTAGAATTAAGGCAGTTCTGAAGGCGAAAGGGGGTCAAACACAGTATTAGTATGGTGTTCCTAATAATCCTTTAGGTGAGTGTATATATAATTTAAACAGAGCCATTTTGAGTTTTACTCTTATATGTGACTTTGTTTTAGCGCTCAGTATGTCATAAAAAAATCCCTTCGTAAAGAATAATCAGTCTGCATATATCTTCTCAGTACCAAAATATTCAGATTCTGCATTAGGATCAAAATAGGTCTGAAGCTTGTTATCTATCACAGCATTTTCATCTGTGCCCTTTATCAGATACTGCTTAGTCTGTATTTTAGCTTTTTTATTTTTTCTCATTGCAATTTTTGATTCTATTTTTGAATCTGCTTTTTATTCTGATCTTTTGTTGTTTCACTGCCTGTAACATCAGCAGGCTTACTAGTTTGGCTCAATCTAGCTTATTTGAAATTCTAATTCATCATCCTTCCTTTCCAAATGCAGCAAAGATAGAGAAAACACTTAATCTGTCCTAGCAACTGTGCAACAATCACAGATAACAGTGCAGGAAAATGGGTCATCCTTTACAGTGCATAGAGTGCCATCATCCTCACTAATGATGATGATTGTACAGTGTCTCATGCTGCTTTAGTAATGTATCTTGGGTCATTCAATATCTTTGCGGCCAGGTTTCAATTGACATCCTTATTTTATGCGGCAATAGGATAAAAGCAGTGTATTGAAGGCATTTGGCTGAATCCCACAGGGAATCCAAGCAATATTCGGGGTTTATCAGTAATATGAATACAGTTGTAGTGGATGGCATCTCATGTCTGTAAAGAATGTGAGATGCACATTCAAGATGGAAGTGAGGTTTAAGCAAACTGTCCTACTGTCACACACACTCCTTTACTAAAGTGCAGTAGCACTTGTGTTAATACTTTCAAATAATTTAGTTTAGTGGAATGCTAAGTTACTCAATGAACTGTTTGTTTTGTATTTATTTTAATATTTTAAAAATGGCAGTAGTGTGTAGTATTATTAAGGCTCTGAACTCTGGAGCACAGGGTTGTGGGTTCAATCCCAGGTGGGGGCACTGCTGTTGTACCCTTGAGCAAGATACTTTACCTTGCACCCCAATACCCAGCTGTATAAATAGGTAAAATGTAAAAAATAATGTTATATCTTGTAACAATTGTAAGTCACCATGGATAAGAGTGGATAAGTAATAATAATAATAATGATACCTTAATTATAAATTTCCCTTCATGAAAATTGTAGAAATGAAGTCTCATATATCCATATGTATATAGGATATCAAAGTAACACTAGAAGGCTTGTGTGATGGAGATGTATTTGATTATGATGCAATTTGATCCAGTGCATTATGGTGACATGTTTTATGATCTTTGAATTGCATAGTAGTTTTCACTCTGCAAAGTATATTGATACTTGTTGTTGTTACTGTCATGATGATGATGATGATGATGATGATGATGATGATGATGATGATTATTATTATTATTATTAATAATAATATTTTTTTAATAACATATTTAAAGGATCAAAAGAGTGAAGTAAAGTCATAGATAAATTCCAGTATAACCTGAATAAAACTGGGAAGCAAAGTATAGTAAACAAAATATGACAATTGATTAATAATAATAAACACAAATCTCAACATTTGTCTCTCATAAAAAACAAACCCCCCAAAAAGTGCAGGTATGTATTTTCTGCAGACATCCCACATCGGTTTAAGATATGAAAAGGAATACATTGGCATCTTTATTTACAGTTTTTTATTTGTAAACCTCATTATATTTTGATTGACATAATTTATTTTGCTTTTTGGTCTTGTTTTGGATTTCATGATAATTAACAATTCAAGCAAAAATTTACATTTCTCAAAGCTAATTCTTTGGAATCTATGAATGGCAGATGGGATATTGCTAGCATCTTGCCATGTTTTCTTAATGTTTTTGTAGCTTGTAATGCAGTATTACGGTCAGGTGAACAAATATTGTTGTATTTGTGTATGCTTCAATTAATGCTTGGCACTGTGACACAAATATAATGCTTCTAGGATGCTCACGTTAAAATAATACCACTGACAAAATACAAAAACAAAAAAAAACAGCCATTGCTATGTTAGCTTTAAGAAGGACACTTCACGCAGCTAAATTTGCTAGAGTTCTAGAAAAAAATGATTCTCCATGGAATCAACGACAGCGATTTAGGCAGAAGACAAGAAGTAAGAAATTATTGAACAAGAGAAATCAGATTCTGTGAACAGCTCTGTTAGGAAATGACAGCCAACTCATAGTGTGGATACAAAGAACTTTATTCTGACATGTTTTCTCTTTGTTTCAAATTGTAAATCTAGACCACAAAGCTATTTCATTTCTTAGTGCCTGACATACTTCACATAAAATATTTTTATCTGATAAACAATCATGTCCAAACAAAATTAAAGTAAATGTAACATAGAAAATAACATATACCTAATTATTTATATATACACCGATCAGCCATAACATTATGACCACCTGTCTAATATTGTGTAGGTCCCCCTTTTGCCACCAAAACAGCCCTGACCCATCGAGGCATGGACTCCACTAGACCTCTGAAGGTGTGCTGTGCTATCTGGCACCAAGACGTTAGCAGCAGATCCTTTAAGTCCTGTAAATTGCGAGGTGGGGCCTCCATGGATCGGACTTGTTTGTCCAGCACATCCCACACATGTTCGATTGAATTGAGATCTGGGGAGTTTGGAGGCCAAGTCAACACCTTGAACTCATGATTCATTAGACCAGGCCACCTTCTTCCATTGCTCCGTGGTCCAGTTCTGATGCTCACGTGCCCATTGTAGGGGCTTTCGGCAGTGGACAGGGGTCAGCATGAGCACCCTGACTGGTCTGCGGCTACGCAGCCCCATACGCAACAAACTGCGATGCACTGTGTGTTCTGACACCTTTCTATCAGAACCAGCATGAACTTATTCAGCAATTTGAGCTACAGTAGCTCGTCTGTTGGATCGGACCACAAAGGCAATCTTCACTGTAAATGAAACAGAAGCGTCACTATTTTAAGCCATTATGAAAATTCAGGAGGAAACAGTTAAATTAACCATAAAAAAGAGAGTAGGGAGCTTATATCGATTATAGCGCTGAATGCAGAATGAAGCTCTGGCAAGTGTTTCCAGAAATAAAAATGCACTTGTAGCCGAAAAATGAACCCAAAATAAATCAATATATGTGGTGTTTCCACCCTCCACCACATTTACATAAATTAATAAACCCACTCTCTGATTCTTTCATGTAAATCTTCATGTAAATAACCATGCTTGTATTTAAATAAATAAATAAATAAAATCTGCAGCCCTAATGAAGCAATCTGCAAAGTGTACCAACTTGCTAAACTATAGAGTCAAGTCTTGTACACACAAACATGCCATCAACCTCAGTGCTAAGTTTTCAGTGCTGCTATACCCATATTCTATACCAAAAAAATAACAGTATAACAGTGCTATTATGGATTAATATTTTTTTTCCAGTAACATTTAAAAGGAACTGCTTCACATTTCTAATTTAAGTAAAACAATGTGGAGAGGTTAGTTTAAACTATTATTATAATTATTATAGGTCTATATAATTTTGTTACCAAGGTAAACTGCAGCACAAAACAGAGTATTATGCATTCAAGTGTACATTATAAATACAGGTTTTTAATTGTGTTTATTTACATATATGGTCTTTTGCATAAATCCCTTGTGGCTACCACCCTTTGTTTTAGCTTGATGAACAACTGATGTGTGATTGGAAAGCAGTCTCTTTCTCACTGTCTACCCTTTTCAGAAGCCACACCGGCAAAGCTTGTCTCCTCTGTGTTTGCAGCTCCTCATAATTTAAATTGAATACAGACAGAAGTGATGCTGCCATTTTCAGAGCTGCGACTCTCCTGCAACTTATTGCGTTAGCAGCATGCAAAATTTTTTAATTTAATCGGGCCCTTGTCTTATGTACATTTGTTCTTTCTCATAAAAATCACATTATCTCAACCATTATCCAGTCTTGCTATTAGAAGTGAAATGATGATGTTTCCTTTCTAATTGCCTTGATGCCCTTTAAGACCCTATTCTCTCCGTATTTTAAGTTTGGAGACTGTCAGTGATCTTTGTTGCTGGTTGCATGGTTTGAGTGCTGTTCATAAATCACCTGTGATAGAGAAGCTGGTGTAACTGCGCAGCTAATCTTTACTAAATTCTCTTCTCTAAAAAGACACCATAGATTATCTGCCAAGAGAAAAAATAAAGGGTTTCTATCTTCCAGCACGGTCAGTTGCTCACCTTTCAAAAACATTTCATCTATCATCATGCTATCCAGCACTGTACCTGTCTGGTGCATAAACAGCAGGCTTCATTCAATAGCAGCACCGATATATCCTTCCCTCTTGTGCACATAAATTCACCCTAATGCTCCAAGGAGGGTTTTAAGTCTTCGTCAATGTCTCGCAAAAGTAGGCCACTACATTTTTTTCAGAACTCTTTAACACTTTCCTTCATCATGTAAAGAGCTACAGGGTCCCCAGTCTTGGCAATACATCAACCTTTTGAAAAAGATAACTTTCCAACAACAACCGCATAGTGCCAAAAATAGAAGCAGAGTGTTAAAGGCATAGCTGGTACACAGTAAATTCTTGACTTTACTGTTTTACCTTAAATACACAATGCCACAATAAAAAGAAAGAAAGCCATTACCGAATGGGAAGAGCCTTCTGACCTGCCAATCATTGAAAGCTTGTACCAAAGCTGCCCAATAGGGCCTTCTGGCAGGAAGAAGACTGCAGCTCCCTGCCATTTCTTCATCAGAAATGTCATCTGGTCGAGTGACCCCTGAAGAGTAATGGCTGTCTTTCTTTTTCAGGGAACCGGAGTTATGATAATAACCTTTCATTCCCTTTCAAATCAAAAGACAGCCATTATCGAATGGGAAGACTATACCAGAGCTGTTGCGAGTCCAGACACCTGACTAAGCCTAAACCCACAATGACAAGGATAGCAGAGCCTCACGGTGCCTAAGGGCTAGCAGTTTGAAGTACCTGGGAGCCCAAGCTTGGGCACAGCCCAGAACCAGGTCGCAGCATTGCACAGATCTTCAAGTGTGGCACCATGAAAGAGAGTCCACGATGTGGCTTGTCCCCTTGTTGAGTGTGCTGAGATGTGTTCAGGCATGGGAACATTAGCAGTCTCATAGATGAGCCGGATCACATCCGTGACCCAGTGCGCTAGTCGCTGTTTTGAAAACGCTCTCCCTCTGGTGGTGGACCCTTGGCAGACAAGCAGCTGGTTGGATTTGCGGCTCTGCGCAGTCCTCCACATATAGCACCTCAAAACCCGGAGAGGGCAGAGTGTGTGTAGTCTGTGGTCCTCATCCAATGTATGTGGAGGGGGGTGGCAGACTCCAGGACAATAGGTTGGTTTATATGGAACGCTGACATGACCTTGGACAGGAAGGCCGGGTTCGTCCTGAGAGTGACTCTGTCATTGCTTCCCGAGAAGATCAGACAGGCTTTATCCACAGACAAGGCATGCATTTCACCAATTCTCCTTGCCGACGTTATCGCTACCAGGAAAGCTACCCTGAGATAGAGGAAGCGGAACTCCGTTGTGGAGATGGGCTCAAAGGGAGCACCACTCAGTCCTTTAAGCACTAGTTCCAAGTCCCAGGCTGGAATTGTGTCCTTTATCGTGGTCTCAAGCATCTTGCACCCTTCAGAAAATGGATCACCAGGAAATGGGCTTCTGGTGAGACATTGTCAATCTTATCATTGCATGCTGAGATGGCAGCCAGATAAACTTTCAGTGTGGATGCAGATTTCCCGTCTTCAAGCAGCTGTTGCAGGAAGCACAGGATTGTCAATATGGGGCATGACACGGGATCCACACGTCTCTCTAGACACAATATACTTGTAAGTATATTGGGCCCTGGTGGAGGGGGTCCTGGCTGATTGCAGCGTTTCCATGACATTAACAGGCAGCCCCAGATACATTAGGCAGTGCCTTTCAGGGGCCAGCCCCAAACTGCAGCTGTGCTGGGTTGGGGTGCCACAAGAGTCCCTCTGCTTGGCTCAGTAAGTCCCATTGAAGCAGAAGCTGCCATGGATCCGTGCTGATCATCTGTGTGAGCATTGCGAACGACAATTGTCTTGGCCCCCGGGGGTCGATCAGGAGAACTTGAGCTCCTTCCTGGCAAATCCTCTCCAGTGTCAGTGGAAGAAGTGGCAGTGGAGGGAAGGCATACAGCAGTTCCTGCGACCATGGGTGATCAAAGGCGTCCACACCCAAGGGGCCACCTCCCATCTCCAGGGAGAACCACAGAGGACAGTGGGTCGTTGCCTGTGTAGAAAATAGGTCGACCCGAGCTCGTCCCAGCCTCTTCCAGATCTGCTCCACCACCTGAGGATTCAGTTTCCACTGTGAGCTGTCCTTACAGGTGTCATTTTGGAGATAAATATTTGCAATACATTGAAGGCATAACTGTGAGAACTTTAGAGTAGGTGGATAATTCTGCAGTCTAGAGATAGAAAAAACAAGAATCAAGCCGAAACCCTGTAATTTTAAATTCAGTAAGGAGTTATTTAGAAATAAAGTAAGGATAAGCAAACAAGAAGTGCCACATTAGTGACAAATGGGCTCTATACAGGCATCATTCAGTATTGAAGGTTTGTTATATGAATGGATATCAAGAGGCGTATTAATGATTTATCATGTCACATTATATTCAGTAAAGTTATTTTAGTATGCCTAAACAAGTAAAATATGCTACTAAACATACGTCTAAAGGACAGTTTGAAGCTTAAAATTATAAGAATATTCCTTGCTTCTTCTATTGGCCCATTTCCCATTTTCTGATCTCCATGAAAGAACACCCAAAACAAACAAGAAACAAACAATTTAAATAATTAAATTCGTATTACTTTGCAATCATTCATTACATTTCTCCACACTAACCTTGCTGTGTTCTCACCTCCCCTGGAGAGAATGTCCGCTGCTGTATTGGACATGCCCGGCAGGTGTATTGCCCGATTCTTCACCAAGACAGTGCCTGCCAGCACGTTGAGGTCACTTTCAGTGGGTGGTGTTTGTGTCTTGCTGGGTGTAGCTTGTGGGCATTTACCCAGAATTGTAATGGATGCATGTTCAGCAGGCCCAAGGGAAGAATATTCGAGGCGGCCGCCATCAGCCCCAACGTTTTTGTAAGTTGACTAGCTGGAGAGTCGATGCCCTTCTGAATGACACCAGGCATTTCTCCAACGACTTGATTCTGTCTCTGGACAGGTAGGTAAGCAGTTTTTGAGAGTCCAGCTTCGTTCCCAAGAAGCCCACCATTTCTCTGGTTTCGAGGGAGCTTTTCTCTATGTGAACTGCGAGACCCAGTGCAGTAACGTGACGTATGACCTCCACTGTATGTTCCTCCACCTGGGTGCAGGCTTGCCAGTGGTTGAGTCCGGTCGGTCAGATGGGGGTTGGTAATGCGGCTTCGCAGGGGGCTGTTGGGTGTCTGCCTTGCCCTTAGGCTTCCTTAGCATCTGTTGCTGGGAGTCCAGCCTGTGTGTTATATCCCCAAACCGCTTAAGCAGTGTTGCAATCCCTTCTGCTTCCTGTCTCCTGCGGCGTGGAGGAGTCCGCGGAGCGGAGTGTCTCGCTCTCGGGGACCTTCATCTGGGGCAGCACGCTTTCCTCTCGGGAGAGCACCTGCGAGGAGGCAGAGAAGGGGGAGACAGACTGCACTCTCGCTGGTGAAGCTCGAGAGGGAGATGAGCGCAGCCTGTTTTGCCTTCGCGGAGAGATACTCACAGGGGGTCTACGCTGAGCCGAGCCCACAGATGAGAGGCGGACGGAGCTTCCGCTGTGGTGGCTGGCCGTCGGGGAGTTCCTGGCCCCCTTACGGCATGTAGCTTCCATAAACACTGCACAGTGTACACAGACCCCTTCTCCCATCAGTGCGTTTTCGGCATGCTCCTCGCCCAGACAGCGCACGCATTGGTCATGTCCATCATCCAAGGTCAGCTTGCACTGGCACCTGGAATAATGGTGGAATGCCCCCTTCGGCTTCATCCCTGTTAGAAGATCCGTCTCCAAGTCATCTATGTCCAGACCCTCTAAGTAAATTGACAGCTCTTGTGGCAGGTGGATTTCACCGAATTCCTCCACTCTGATCCTCCGATGTTTATGTCGAGGTTGTCGACGTTGAGGTCCAAGAGGTCGACACGGGCGTCCACAGGTGGAGAGCAGGTCAATGCGATGACTTCGTCGAGAGGTCGATAGAGCACGAAGGTCGACGGATGTGGTCGAGCAGTTGACAAGGTCGGTCGAGGTTGACACGGGATGGACTAGGGGTGGAATTCCACGATCGATGTTGACAGGAAGGTCGAGGGATTGATAGGGTTGGTCAATACTGACAGAAGGGTTGAGGGATCGACACGGTTGGTTGAAGTCGATGTGGTGGTCGAGGTCGACAGAGTTGTTTTGTCGAGCGCCGTTTTCAACGTATCAAGCAGTTTAAAGTCCACTGACAGAGGTCGAGAGAATCCGGAGGAATAGAGCGGGACGGTCAGCCGACCAGCCGTGGGAGGCTGCTCCAGTACAGTAGTCTCCTTCCTCTTTCCTCTCCTTATGCCACTCGAATCTGTAAGAAGAATAAATGGTACAGGAGGTAAAATCGCAAGTGAAATGTAATAAAGCACAATCACAGGCAGGTGAAAGAAGAAATGACAGGGAGCTGCAGTGAGGAGGAGACTTTTCACGGATGCTGGGGGCGGGTCTTCCTCCTGCCAGCAGGGCCCCTATTGGCAGAAGGCTCTTCCCATTCAGTAATGGCTGTCTTTCAATTTGAAAGGGAACTACCAGTGAGGACCCAATCTCCTGTTCTCAGAAACATATCAGCACTGATGTATTTTGTTATTGCAAGCAATTTAGAAAAAGAGTATTTGTTTCATAGGTTTGGAGTCTTGAGACAAACAACCAAAAGAAAAAAAAGAACAAAAAAACATATGAGATGTTTAAGAGTTGATTAAAATGTAGGAGTTATTGAAGTAATAAGCTTCAATGATTTAATAAACACAGAGCTATTAAAACAAATGACGATAGCAGCATGCAGAGCAATTGACAAATGAGGTTAACTGAGATCTAAACTCTAATGAGAGGAGAGGAAGCAACAAAGGAAGAAAATAGACACACTAACTGCCCATCTGAATCCTATTAGCAGACAATAATTATTTTTAAAGCTTGATATACTCATCTTTGGAATTAATAAGAAGTCGGATTCAGCTAATTTTTTATCCCTTTTTTCACCTCATTTGACTCTTATAACCCTAGTCATTAATACTCCACACTGGCACAAAGCCAAAAGAATTGGATATCTTAATTTAATCACCAAGAATCTGCATGCAGCTATCCATCAAATTCTATAGCTCTGTTGTTGTTATAGTTAAAGGGAGTTTTCAGCAAAATGTGATTGTAATAAATGCACGTTTTACACTGAAAAACATGTTTAACATATAAGTTATATATATATATATATATATGAATTATTTGTTGGTTATACTCAAGCAGGTGTCATTTTGGAGAGAAATATTTGCAATACATTGAAGGCATTACTGTGAGAACTTTAGAGTAGGTGGATAATTCTGCAGTCTAGCGAGAGAACAAACAAGAATCAAGCCGAAACCCTGTAATTTTAAATTCAGTAAGGAGTTATTTAGAAATAAAGTAAGGATAAGCAAACAAGAAGTGCCACATTAGTAACAAATGGGCTCTATACAGGCATCATTCAGTATTGAAGGTTTGTTATATGAATGGAAATCAAGAGGCGTATTAATGATTTATCATGTCACATTATATTCAGTAAAGTTATTTTAGTATGCCTAAACAAGTAAAATATGCTACTAAACATACGTCTAAAGGACAGTTTGAAGCTTAAAATTATAAGAATATTCCTTGCTTCTTCTATTGGCCCATTTCCCATTTTCTGATCTCCATGAAAGAACATCCAAAACAAACAAGAAACAAACAATTTAAATAATTAAATTCGTATTACTTTGCAATCATTCATTACATTTCTCCACACTAACCTTGCTGTGTTCTCACAAGACGTAATTCAGTAATGAATCAAGTACCATATTCATGTTGTGACACCACGCTGGGTGGCGCAGTATGGACCCACCGTGAACTGCCCTGTACCGCCGCAGACCCCTCGGGAGGGAAGATACCATAAGAACAGCTAACTCACTGTTCCCACCTGATTGGCTTCCCACCTTTATAAAACAGGCGAATGGAGGACTTTGTGTTGTGGGAAGGCAAGAGGCGAGCCTGATAGAGAAGTTGGAGTGTATTCTGTGCAAGTAAAAGAGAAGGATTGCTTTTGAAAAACTTTGTTTATGAACACCACTATGATTATGGATCACAGACTTTGTTTGGTAGTTGTTTGACTTATTATTAATTGTATGTCCATAGAGGGTCCTGTTCACTATTTTAGTTAGGCTCGAGAGAAGCTAGGGATTTGTTTACATTTTTGTATGTCTTTTTGTTTTGAGCACTGTGTAAAATAAACCTCACTTTGCACCGTGACATGCCTCTGCGTTCCTTAAACAGCCATGGCAGTGCTGGACCTACCCCTCACACTATCATAATGTCTTTTTAGGGTATGTTCAGTAAACCCCTTTTAGTAAACCTATTTTTAAAATAGCATGTCGTTACTTCTAAAGAGCTATTCTGAATCAAAAAGGACAGCGCATTTTTATATCTCAATAATCAACCTCCACCATTCTAACTCCTTAAGAACTATGGAGCTGACATGAAGGGAGATGCTCCTAAGATAAAATTGTAGAGCATTAATGATAACTGCATAGCTGAGTTGAATGCATGAAGAAAGAAAAAAAAGAATGAAGAGTTTGAGTCCTTTGTTCTTGTCTGATAATACTAATATTCCATAGCTTCTATATTTGTATCTCATTTATTTCTCAGTAATTGACATTCTTATAATCAGTTCCCAATTTTACAATGAGCTCTGCTTTCCAATATTTCATTAACACACTATAGCCCAAATGGTTAATCTAATTATTTTCTAGCGCTTGTTCCATTATAGCTGTATTTTTTCTTGTGATCATTTGTGTTGAAATCTTTATTTTTCAATGTGTAAATGTCTTAGATATATGGATACATATATTAAAGATAGATAGATAGATAGATAGATAAGTTTAGGTTTTAAAATAACCTTTAATAATGAATAAATTAATAAACAATATAACAGCACACACTACACAAGAGTCAACATCAACAGAGTAAACCCTCTCCCTCACCCTACGCTCCACACACTTCCATCCAAAAACTTCAATTAAAAACATTCCAGCTCAGCTCAGTGCTGATAGAAAGATAGGCAGTGTGAAATTTTAATATATGCACTATAGAGATAACTTTTTTCCATGTTATTTTATTGTATCCTGTGTTTAGTTTTTTTCCTACACCATGGTGCCAGAATGTCGGATTTTTTATACAAATTCGAATAATTTGGGATTGTATTTTGAGTGTGCAGTCCTTCTTGTCCTTCTTGTAGGACACAAAAAACAAACACATGATTCCTCTAGTCATCTGAGGCTTCAATGGTCCACATAGAAGTCTAGCCATGCTGTCTCCCAGCACAGAAACTCCAGGGGACACTGTAAGATATTATTTGTTAGAATGTATTTTCTATGGGAAATACACTCACCTAAAGGATTATTAGGAAAACCATACTAATACTGTGTTTGACCCCCTTTCGCCTTCAGAACTGCCTTAATTCTATGTAGCATTGATTCAACAAGGTGCTGAAAGCATTCTTTAGAAATGTTGGCCCATATTGATAGGATAGCATCTTGCAGTTGATGGAGATTTGTGGGATGCACATCCAGGGCACGAAGCTCCCGTTCCACCACATCCCAAAGATGCTCTATTGGGTTGAGATCTGGTGACTGTGGGGGCCAGTTTAGTACAGTGAACTCATTGTCATGTTCAAGAAACCAATTTGAAATGATTCGACCTTTGTGACATGGTGCATTATCCTGCTGGAAGTAGCCATCAGAGGATGGGCACATGGTGGTCATAAAGGGATGGACATGGTCAGAAACAATGCTCAGGTAGGCCGTGGCATTTAAACGATGCCCAATTGGCACTAAGGGGCCTAAAGTGTGCCAAGAAAACATCCCCCACACCATTACACCACCACCACCAGCCTGCACAGTGGTAACAAGGCATGATGGATCCATGTTCTCATTCTGTTTATGCCAAATTCTGACTCTATTATCTGAATGTCTCAACAGAAATCGAGACTCATCAGACCAGGCAACATTTTTCCAGTCTTCAACTGTCCAATTTTGGTGAGCTTGTGCAAATTGTAGCCTCTTTTTCCTATTTGTAGTAGAGATGAGTGGTACCCGGTGGGGTCTTCTGCTGTTGTAGCCCATCTGCCTCAAGGTTGTACGTGTTGTGGCTTCACAAATGCTTTGCTGCATACCTCGGTTGTAACGAGTGGTTATTTCAGTCAAAGTTGCTCTTCTATCAGCTTGAATCAGTCGGCCCATTCTCCTCTGACCTGTAGCATCAACAAGGCATTTTCGCCCACAGGACTGCCGCATACTGGATGTTTTTCCCTTTTCACACCATTCTTTGTAAACCCTAGAAATGGTTGTGCGTGAAAATCCCAGTAACTGAGCAGATTGTGAAATACTCAGACCGGCCCGTCTGGCACCAACAACCATGCCACGCTCAAAATTGCTTAAATCACCTTTCTTTCCCATTCAGACATTCAGTTTGGAGTTCAGGAGATTGTCTTGACCAGGACCACACCCCTAAATGCATTGAAGCAACTGCCATGTGATTGGTTGGTGAGAAATTGAACAGGTGTTCCTAATAATCCTTTAGGTGAGTGTATATCCCTGTCTGGTTTGATACAGGAAACCGACATCTTCCACTTTTTGCCCAGTTCCTGAGATTCTGAGGGGCTCTGCTAGCAGTTAAACTAGAGATAAGAGTACAAGGACAAACACCTCAAAGAGTACAAGCAGTTAGGTTTCTTATTGCCATATCGAAATATTTGTATCACACACCCAAACCATGGTGTGATGTTGGCAAAATGTGATTGGTTAAAGAGAAACTTTATAAAAGAAGGAACTGACAAAGAGAACAAAGAAAGAAAAGATTGAGACAAGAAGAAGAAGAAGAAGAAGAAGAAGAAGAAGAAGAAGAGCAGGAAGAAGAGAGAGAGACACACCCGCTGCCAACCTGACTAGACTGACCTAAACTGCCCTGTGAGGAAAATAGGAGAATAGGGGTAATATCCTATCCTTTCTGTAATCCAGCAGACACTTAATATTACTTATGTTCAGTAATATAATCGAATGATAATAGTTTTCTATTTTTGTCAACAAATCAATTATTAATGCACATCTGTGACTTGACCACATCTTCCCTCTAAAAAGAATCTTAAAAGAGAAACCAATTGACCTATGAGTTTTCAGTTCTCTCAACCAAGCATATGACATTTTCTTACAACACAACTGCCTCAGCTCCAGGATCAGGTTTACACACAAACCCAGCCTAGGAGAAATGCAACAATAATACGGTGGATATCCCTGGGGCGTTGGCAAGCTGCAATGTCAACACAGGCTGTGTTGTGGGTTTAAATTAGGGTTATTACATCTCAATAAGATTCCCTGGGACCTATTCCAAACCACCAGCTGATGCTTAAATGCCATGCATCCCCTGCCAGTCAAATTCCTGTGTTGCCATGATGCAGCTCAAGGGAGTATTTTCAACTAAGATTTTCCGGATTCATCCTGTTTGAAAAGGGATGATTCATTTACAAACTTTGGGAAAAACAAATACTACACTTTGGAATTGTGCTTCACCTGTTGAAAGCATGTAGAGGTTTTTTTATTGTAGCTTGAAATGATATGGTTTCATCCAGGACATGCAATTCACTGACTGAATCCTGGAGTTTTTAGGTGGCTAAGCATTGGTGAGGTTGAGTGTGCTGGAGTCTTTTGAGGGATCTTAAGATCACTGAGTTCAATGATTGCTGGCCAGGCCATGATGGCAGAACAGTTTCAGCAAGAGATTTGCTGATCCACCTAGGTGACCAAAGTAGCCCTTCTATTTCATTTCAGGGACCTCAACAGATATTGAAATGCTACGATGAGTTGCTGTGCACTTGATATGACATTACCCATTGCTGTGATAGCACTGCATAAGAAAATACTGGATGTGTGAGTTAACTGTGCTGATATCTTAGTCTAAGACTTAAATCCTCTTTTTGTAGTGGTCTGGGTAGCTGGAAGTTCATTTAACGTCTATTAGTACTTTTCACCAAAACAGTTCTGGTGCTGGAGCTGGTGCCTAAACTGTAACCGTTCCGAGCACTTCCACTCCAAAAAAAAAAGTCCTCGTCCAGCAAAAGCTGCTCCGTACCGGCATCCAGTTAAATAAGCGTTCAGTTCTCAAACCAGTGGAAATCCAGGCCGGTTCATAACAAGTTTTGCTGGTTGCCCGACCGAGTACCAGCACTGGCACTGTGTTGGTGGGAAAGTGGAATGGGATGCTACTGCTACCCAATGTAAAAAGATTTGTTTCTATGCATATTTTTAGAAGAACAAAAAAATAGGTATTGTTTTTTTCAAAGTGTAAAAGGATTGAAACAAATATGACATTAAAGTAATAAAGCTCTTTTAAATACTCTCTTCAAGCTCTTTTACTAAAGGCAGTAGAGAACATCTGCAAGTGTTCAGTACTTAATATGGTTTCTATAAATGTCATCTTCAGATGATGATTATTAATCAAAAAAGTAGAATGTTCTATTTTGTTTTTGTTTTAGATGTTATAAAGTGACATTCAAATATGAAAACAAGATGACACTATTTATAATTAAATAAACAAATGCTGATGCAAAGCATAACATTATAATTAAACAATTGGCATGTTGATAAATGAGCCTGGTTGTACAAGGATTCTTGAATGAATATATTCTTGAGTAGGTCCCAACAGATATATCGGAGCACCGATTTTATCAGCTGATATTGACCTTTCACAGAAATATCAGAATTGGCACATATTCCTCCAATAATGCACCGATACATTTTCTCAAACTATTGGCTAAATATTTTTTTCAAATTACAATATCATCCTTTGTCAGACTTCAGACAAAAACTAAATACATGTTTATTTGGTTTTACAATCGTTATTATATTTACCATTTCCTTTTTTTGTTAATATAGACTACAGAGATTCTCATGCACAGCAGCATCGCTCACACACTATTGAGTGCTGTGATGAAACAAAAACACACCCATTGAGAAACATAGGGCTTATATACAATATGAATGCGTTCTACCTCTTAACCAATAAAACGTGTTTTTGAAAGCTGTGCTGCATTTGAGTATCCATGGTTTTGGTTAGTGTTTATTATCATCATGACTGAGGATTACAGTGTACTATGCTATTGAAGCACGTTTTTACTGAAAAGTTAATTAAATCGATTTTTTAATTTCACAATAGTGATTAAACTGAAGAAAAACAGTAAATGTTTGCTGAAGATGTTCACTAGATATCAGCAATCAAGCGCATTTCTCAGACAATGTTAGATAGAACTAAAACTATACAGGATATTTATAAAACTACTTCAAATCCTACATTGTGTTTTGGCTATGATTTGTATTGCATTACTTTTAACATATGCAGTAAATATGTTACACTTTTGAAGGCATTTTTACATACAATAAAAAAACAAACAACGCAGCTCCTTTTTGGGAGAAAATACAGATAAACTGTCTTTCCTATGAAACTGTGGAGAACCTGATGCATGTAAAATGCTAATATAAGCTGGGCCAGCACTTAAAACTATCTTATGTTTTGTTCTTAGCTATAGAACATTTTTCTATTTTTGTATGCAATTTTTCATATACCCTGATCTTTGTTCTAATGTATAGAACATGCATATTTTTAATATTTTTCCTTTATTCTTCTTCATTCTAACTTATTTAATTTATTTTTGCAATGTTTCATTTGTTCTTGTTATTTATGATGAAAATTAAAGCTTAAAGTTTATTATTCAAATATTTTCTCTGAAAGCTAAATTTGACCCCCTAAATAGGGTCTAGTGCTGTCCCTGCTAAAAAAAAATCTGTTTTGCACACAAACAAAAAAGTATATATTGGCAGATCTGTAATCAGAAAATATTGCTCCCTGATTATCGGTATCTGTATCGGACCCAAAAAATATGATCAGTTAGGCTCTATTCTTGAGTGAATATATTCCCACACAAGGTGCATAAGTGAAAGCCGATAATCCTGAGACCAAATCAATTTGTCTAGTATGAAGTAGACCCAGTCTGCAAAATCATATTTATTCATGTTAAATTTTTCTCATTATTTTTGTTATTCAGTTGAAGTACAGAAATGAAACATGAGTATTTGATACTGTGCTTATTTGAAGTAGCAGTAGTGGATACCAGTAAAACATTTTCCTACAGATGTTAAGTTAAATTGAAACAAACAAAATCTGCCTATTAATATTATTTATTAATTTTACAGACAAAGACAAAGACAAAGGTTTTCCAGAGACTACATTGTTTTACAAGATATCAGATTCTATGAAATTCGTAAAAATTGTAAACCAGTAGTAGCTGATAATATTCATAATCATGGTTATATGTTTACCCTTGGTCCAAAAACATAGTAATAGTGATCATTTTGAGAGTTCTTACAGTTCTTTATACAGTTCTGCACAGTATGCAAAGCCACTGTGTGTTTTTAAATGCAAGTTAAATAAGGGTGGTGTCTTGGAGAGCATGTTAGTTTGTAATTCTAGTGCTAGATTATCATTCTTGAATCCAAACACAGGGAGCTCATTTGTAAGGAGCACAACCTCAGGGAAGCCCAGTGCAACCTGTCAAAGACAACTGTTGAAGGAGACAGGTCCTCTAGTACATGTTCAGCCCAAACCTAGGCAGTATGTGGTGCTGGTAGCGAGAGATATCCATCAGTAACCACGACTGCGCCACTCCCCGTTTACTTTAAAGTGAGGAGAGAGGGACTCACTAGCCCCCCAAAACAGGTTTGGCAGACAATTCCAGATACACACAGCACGAACACCAGTAATAGTTGTAAACCAGTTTATTACAAACAATCCACAATCCAAGAGGGATGGGGCACGAAGTCCACGCCCTCCACGTAGTTACAGGGGTAAACCACCCCCCTTTAAAACTGAAAATGGACACCGTATGCCAGTTGAACTTATAAAGTACGTCCTTCGGCTTTCCTTTCTCCCATCCTGTCTGCCTCCTGCAGGCACGACACATCGGGCCCAGTCTCGCCACCAGCGCTGCTCCGCGGAACTCTCCCTTCTCCAAGACAGACAGCAGCAGGGTCCAAAATACTAACTCACCTGTGGTTAAGTTATTTTTGCAGGTCAATGCAGGTCAACCCGGCAGCCTACAGAAGCCACTCCATGCATTCCTAATAAGTTTGAGATCACTCCGAATACTCAACTTATATGCACTCCATCTAGATCAGTCCAATCCTGCAGATTGGCTTTGCATACATAGGCCAATCAAGGCACGTTAAAGGTATCTTAATTCTAAATATAACTTAGCTTTTTAGCTAGCTTAATTCTGTGGGATGGTATCGTTTATTGTATCTATACTGTACTAGAGATACCATCAGTGCAATAAAGCCTTTACTCCACTATTTTCTTTGGTCCCTTTCCTCTAAACTACTTTTTTATTTCAATGTATTGAATGTTGAACACATTTAATATTTTAAAAGGAATACATTACATTTCTCCCAAGCCTTATTCAATTCTCACTAGAGATTCTTCAGACTGAACCGCTTACTAATTAATTTTGAGTAGTGAGATTACTCCTTGATAGCATTACAAGTTTGGAATACAATTAATCAATCAATAAATGCATACATAAATAATAAGAACACAATGCCCTTATAAAGGTATTAGCTCAAGTCATCATCTTGTTATCCAAATAATTGATTAAGCAGCTGGTATGGAGATGAAAATAGACGTATTGAGTTGCATTACTTAATTAATATTGGCTATATTACATTGGAGAGCATTGAACAAGATTCCCTCAGGTGAAAGTAGGCAGGCACATTATTTGTAATAACTGATTAGTGAAATATTGTATTAATATCAGACTTCAAGTACACTGTCATTTTCAGATATTCAATAAAATGTATATCAAATAATGAAATCAAGACACAAACATGTCAATGTTTTTTTTTTTCTTCACTTCACCACATTGTGACCAAAGAAAATATCAATAATAGTCAATAGATTGTTTATAATATTTGTAGTTTTAATGCCTTGATTTAATATGAAACCTCACACATGGATATTTGCTAGAGAATATATATTTTGTTCCAGTTAAGAAGATGAAGATCATTAATATATAAATAACAGAGAAATAACTGTAGACATTTTGCTGCTTATTCGTTGAAATGTATGTATTTATTATTTTATAGTTTGTTTGTCTTAGTTTTTCTTAATTTATTGGGTGGTGGCTAGGGCTCTGTAAAACTTGATTTGCATGATATGTAGTAAAGTATATCACAGACATCCAGAACATGTGTACCACTGGATGTCTGGGTCCTAACTTATGCAGATCCTGTTAATTCAGGGATTCAAATTATTTCTAGGCCTTATTTTCTTAAGCATTTCATCCTCAGACAGGAGAAGAGGAAGCCAGTTCAGAAATCAATACATATATTTAACTTTCTCATTATTGTTCCAATTACAGTTTAAGATTTCAGCCCTAGGTTTAAAATGCAAATTCTTTGATTTTGTCTTCCAAAGAAGACCAAAGCCCAGCCTAAGGGAACCAATCCAGAGAAATAAATTGTGATGTATTTGGACATACAACTTTAAGGTACCTTTCAGACAATTAGTTTACTCTATGTTGTTGAAACTGGATTTGAATGTTTCTCATTTTTATTTTGCTGAGAACATAAATAGCCCCTGGTATTTGTTCTACTATAATTTGTTTTGACATGTTGAATACCATGGAACTTGTGGAAAAGAAAAAGAAAATACAAATGTTTACAATCCTCCAAGCATCTTTCCAAGTTTGTGGATGCCCAAATAGTTTAAATAGTACCTATAAAGATAACAAATAAAACATTTCTTATCATTATCATGGTCAGCCTATATTGATCCATTGCTGGCCACAACAACATGTTTCCAGTTGTTTTGATTTCTAGCTTCTCTTTTCAATGTAAAGCCTGCATGGTTTATGATTTAATCTTCCCATCTTTTATGTGGTCATCTTCTAGGTATTTTTTTTATTCTCTTGGGATCCATTCAATAGCTTACTTTGTCCATCTTTGATCTGTTCATCTTGCAATATGTCTGGCCCATTGCCATTTTAACATTTTCACTCTTTCAATGATTTCACATATTTTTGTTTGTTCTCGTATCCATTTATTTAATTTTCTATGTCTTCCTGTTATTCCAAGCATACATCTTCATACATGTTTTTTTTTTGTGATCTGCAGTTTGTTACATTTTAACTTTTCATTAATGGGTTTTCAGGTTTCATGATTACTATTAAAAAAATGTGTGTATATATATATATATATATATATATATATATATGAAATGTACACTGAAAACCATTCAAAAACATAGAAACATTTGCAAATTTCAGATTTGAGCACTAATTTAAATAAATCACAAATCATGGTATTTTGAAATGTAATATAGGACATGTATACAAAAGACTATGGGCTCGACATTTCCATGGAAAATGTATGCCGCGCAAAATGCAACTTGGCCAAAAAAAGAGAGAGATTCAAACATGGCACAAATCTTTGCGCGTCATTGGAATTTATTTTTCATGTCGCGCAAGTCTGTTTGCACATCACAAACCCACCTGCGCCACTCCATAGAGCACTGTTATTCCCACTCTTTGAACCAGCCTTGCGCATTACTTGGATGAATGTGCACCGCAAATACGGTATATTCGTTCTAATTAGGGCTTTCATGCAATTCAAATCCGATTGCGCTATGCACATGTTTAATGAGCTCTAAAGTTTACATTTGCATCTCATGTTTGCAATTACAGAGTCATTATGATATGCTAATTGAGTCACAGCATTAAAGGAATAGGACTCTGCAGGTGAGTGAATGAAGACAGTGTGCTGGACAGAGGCGGGTGCCATTTTTTTGCATTTGTTTGTGACGTTTTAAACATTCTATTATTTGTACATTCATATATATGAGAGAACGGCTTTAGCTAATTACATGTGCACCTCGCATCCCTCTCTCTCTCACACACACACACACACATACACACACATACACCGATCAGGCATAACATTATGACCACTGACAGGTGAAGTGAATAACACTGATAATCTCATTATCATGGCACCTGTCAGTGGGTGGGATATATTAGGCAGCAAGTGAACATTTTGTCCTTAAAGTTGATGTGTTAGAAGCAGGAAAAATGGGCAAGCGTAAGAATCTGAGTGACTTTGACAAGGGCCAAATTGTGATGGCTAGACGACTGGGTCAGAGCATCTCCAAAACTGCAGCTCTAGTGGGGTGTTCCCGGTCTGCAGTGGTCAGTACCTATCAAAAGTGGTCCAAGGAAGGAAAAGCGGTGAACCGGCGACAGGGTCATGGGCGGCCAAGGCTCATTGATGTACGTGGGGAGCGAAGGCTGGCCTTTGTGGTCCGATCCAACAGATGAGCTACTGTAGCTCAAATTGCTGAAAAAGTGAATGCTCTTATAGAAAGGTGTCAGAACACACAGTGCATCGCAGTTTGTTGCGTATGGCATCAGCATCAGAACTGGACCACGGAGCAATGGAAGAAGGTGGCCTGGTCTGATGAATCACAAGTTCAAGGTGTTGACTTGGCCTCCAAACTCCCCAGATCTCAATCCAATCGAGCATCTGTGGGATGTGCTGGACAAACAAGTCCGATCCATGGAGGCCCCACCTTGCAACTTACAGGACTTAAAGGATCTGCTGCTAACGTCTTGGTGCCAGATACCACAGCACACCTTCAGAGGTCTAGTGGAGTCCATGCCTCAACGGGTCAGAGCTGGTTTGGCGGCAAAAGGGGGACCTACACAATATTAGGCAGGTGGTCATAATGTTGTGGCTGATCGGTGTATATACAGAGTACTGTGTAAAAAAATATGTATATATAATTTAAAAAAGGGGAAAAAAATAAATAAATTGTACCCCCACTTCATTAATCGAACTCACAATGCTGGGCTCACAGCGCCGTTCGTTAACCACTGTGCCAACGGAGACTAGAAATGAAGCATGAAGCCTGTTATAAGTAGCCTACAGCCATCTCAACCAACTGTCCTGATCAGTTGTATATGACTCAATTACTGGAATAAGTCACACATACATTTATAAATTAGGAAATAATAAGAAATAAGAACAAGTGTGTGTGTGTGTATATATATATATATATACACACACACACATCTATATATATGTATGTATATGTATGTTCTATGGCTCTATGATAAGTGAATGCACTTGTGGTTACATTAGCTCATGTGGAGAACGTATGAGGGGGTGAATTGTGTCTGTTTGAGGCCGGTCACCCTGCAGTATCTTCGCCTGTCTGGGTTGCTGTTGCCAGGTGTATAGTGCAGCATTACTGTCCAGATATCCACAGACATTGTATGTATGTATGTATGTATGTATGTACTGGCATTCAGTCAAAACAAAACAAAACATTAGGAACTTGTTCTGGTGCAGCACATATACAACCATAAATAAAAAGACAGCCCCATTGTTGACTGTGCACTGGAATGTCACTGTCCCGTGAAATAGTGTTGTGCACGGAGTTAATGCCATCCATTTCAACTCGTTATTTTGCACATCACAAACATGTTTTTTGTGCGGTGCTACGCATAAAGCAGGAATTACTTCAGCCACTCCTCCCATTTTGTGCCTTTTAAAGTGTGAGCACCACAAAACAGGGTTTTGAATATGGCAAATAATGCACATTTTTGTGGGATAGCCATTTGTGCTGCACAAACCCCTCTGTGCAGTGCGCTGTAGCATTATGATGGGTTATTTTGATAAGAGCATTTTAGCTCTGAGCTGAAGCACTGATCCAAAGGAGACCTCTCCCCCCAAAGTTATCAGATTTCCTTAAAGCATGGAACTGGTTTACATAAAAAGTGACAGTCTGGGAGGATGGCACCGAGAATAGGCCAAATAATTTGGAATCCTGCTGTGAGATGTCTGGGGAAGGGGGCCTGTAGGTAATAAAAACTCATTGAAATGGACGAGAGCCGAAATCCAGACACAGAGCTACGAACCCGGGCCAACCGGCATTTCCAAAAGATGGCATGGATTGACATCAGTCATAAATCAAGCCCCCCTCCAATAGGACACTGGGGGCTGAAACCGAAATCCAATCTCAAAAACTCAAGAACCAATCACCTATTGATCTGACAGGCGTATAAAGAACAGCGCACGGTCTTTCACTCTCTCTCTCTCACCTGAACCAGAAACTCGCTGCCACAGCTCAACCTGTAGCTCTGTTGCCTGAACCGGAACCAGAAACCAACCAAGAAGAGTTAAACTGGGAGAAGTACAAGCCGTACGAAGAATTCTTTTAAAGGACTTTATTAAATAAAGAACTTTACAGACTGCGCATGCCCGCCTGTGCCCACCTGATCAGTGGAGTTTTACAGCTGGACAATTGACTAAGTCGACTGAATACGAAAGTGTTCAGTCATTTAAATAGCTATTTGAGTCTTAAGAAACTTGACCCTTGGAACGAACAGGGCCCTGCTTTCCTCAAACACTTTGTCTTCAAGTAACTATGGTTGAAAACTTGCTTGCCAAGAAGATTTTGTGCACAATCTTGGAGCCTTCAAACCAGTGGAAAATCTGTTTGTAAAAGACTCTACTTTCGTGAAACCCCAACTTCGACTGAGTGGAAGTTCTTGGACAAAGCCGAACCGGACTGCCTTTGTTCCAAACCACACGGACCTCGTGCCGTGTGCTGTTATCTGAGCCCGGAGCCAGAGAGGCCTCTCTGCGACGAAGTTCAGATAAGTTTAACAGTTTGGAGTTTGTGATTCATGACATTTGAGAAATCAATTAGAAATGTTAATCTGTGATTCATAACTCTAGAATGTGTAATATCATTTAGTTTTCTTAAATATAAATGTGTGTTGCATTAAACTGTTTTGTTGATAATTTTAGAAATAAAATCTGTCAACGCCGAGAAATATCTTCTCATTCCTGTTTAACTGTTTAGTCTGAAATTGACACAAGTTAAAAAGACATTAGATTATTGGTGGCCCTGCCTATCCTTAATCATTGAATAATAATCAGTTAAAGGAAATTGTGGTAACAAGTAATGATAGGATCTATCTCGGCACCTAAACGTAAATGAGACTGATATATATATAACGAGAAGTTACCTGACATAAATACTAAATTGCGTAGTTATTTAATGTCCGACTAACAATACTAATGAGAGACTCACCTTCGTCTTACTAATCGGTATTGTAGTCAATGTGTTTATAACCTTTTTTTTTTAACGATTTGTGTGTTATCATATGCGATCCCATGGTCTTTGATTTGGTCACGGAAATGATTTGTTTTTGATTTGTTGATCTAGAGTTGAATTTTAATTAGTTTTTCCCTTTTGTATAATTAGTGTAGTGCTACATTTAGTCTTTGTTTTTGAATAAATTTGACTATTTATATCTTTGGAATTGGTGTCTGCGTCCAATTATTACAGAAATTGAGTTCTACAAGATTCCAGGATTCGTGATAAGGTGATACTATAAATTCACTTCTTTAATTGAAATTTATAAGTGTACCTTACGCTACAGCGCAAGCCCTACACATATATTCTAACAAAATGTTATCCCAGAAATTATGTAGTCATTACTGGGTTCGGTGGCAATCAAAACCATGCTACTTTTTATAAGCTGAATTATCTTGAATATAAAAGTCTATATTGTATATAATACCAACCCTATTAACACATTCTTATTATACGAGTGAATGATCTTGTTGACCTCAATGATCACATACAGTGATTCACAGTGGTTTGTAAAACAGTGTTTGCTAAGGTTTGTCAAAAAGCTGAATTACCATTGGCTGTAAAAATATGATATAGCACCAAACCAGTGTCTGATATTAAGTTAACATTAGGCCAATATCAACATGTTTTCTAGGGACTACAGGGTGTCAGGAGGAAAAATATATTATGTAAGCAAAACATTTCAAAGAGGACTAGAAAGTGTTATAGTGGAGAAAGTATCATGTGGCGACAAAAAAGTTAATATAACCAACATTTGTAATGATTACGTTGACTGAATTTACTCTGATAATGGATTCTTGAGACCGAACCTGGTAATGTGTACATCACTTAACTTCCAGCAGATGTTTTCTGAACAATGTCGCTATTTTCTCAGAGATGCGCCAACATTTTTCTGGATGCAGCGCTGCTGTTTTTTGGATGTCACTACATGTAGTGATTGACCTGAGATGTTTTGCTGGAATGAATTGAAATGGCATCTTAATGTCCATTTCTCACAGTAATACATCCTAGGTGTCTTATTGTTGTGAGTCATTTTATAAGATATTTATTTTATAAAATTTTATAAATTTTATAAAATCTTTTGCAGGGAGCATGTTTATATATTTCCCATAATATGTAATAATATGTCCTCTTCCAAAACATGTTTATAAGTGCTCAAACTACCTATTGTTTTTTTTTATTATTCTTTCACAGTTAAGAGAATTTTAGTTTTTATACAGATCTTTATTCAGATCAGGAAAATCTGTATAAATCAGAACCTGTTGTCCAGAACCATGAATCACAGGTTGTCTTTCATGTGCAAATCAAATACCAGCAGAGCATCAGCAAGTGCTTGAAAAGGTTTGTCCTACAAGCTAGAATATGTTTAAGCCTTGGAGGGTTCATAAACAGGTTGAGTTGTGTGCTGACACTGCTCAACTTACGCCAATACAGAACTCAGCACACAGTCTATCAATCATGTTGCTCACACACTAAGGCTTGTAATAACAGGTAACACACACTGTTTCCCAGTGCTGTCACAGAATGGTTTAGCTTGCATTGCCCGAAGGACTCACCTGTATCTATCAGCTTTAACCGAGTGCTTCATTTTCTTTTTCATAGTGACCACCCAGGTTACAGATCTGACTGCAGCGGCTTCATTGAAAACGTCTGATAATTAATCTACAAACACATTCACTGTGAATGATTCATGTAAAGCCCAGAAGGATTTTGCAGTCAAAAATGATACAGCATCTTTTTCTCTTACATTCATTCTGTCATTAAAGTAATTGTCAAATAAAAGTATTTTTTTAATCTTGGCCAGATGTCATGAAATATTCAGACACATGCCCCCTGTAAATGTTTGATTTTTGTGCAGACGTCAGAAAAAAGAAGCAAAAAAGTAGTTCACCCATGGATTTCACCCTGCAGCAAAATATCTGTAAATATGTTTAAAATTAAAATAAAAAACATAAATAATACTAAGAATTAGCAGAAGAAGAAGAAAAAGCATAACTGTTTAACAATCGACAATCGACAATTCTGAAGATTAGCTTTTCATTTCTTCCCTGTGATTAAAAATAATAATAATTGTTTAGCAGAAGATTTCGAATCCTTTTACTGAGGCAGAGATAAACGTATGATGTTTACTTCCATGTTTCCGTTCTCTTTACCCACTTGACTTCAGGATCTACAGTCTGTCCTGCTGGATGAGGAGGAATCACCCATCGGACCATGTGTGTAAATTGTAGGTGGAGATGTAGTTATCTGTGAATTGGATATCCTGAAGTCTAGTCTTATCCCATAACTCAGTTAATGAGAAATGATGTTGCAGGTTTGCAATACAGAATTATGTATGTTTGTTGTGGTCATCATGTTCGCATTACCAGGGCAATGTTACTGTATGGCAACTAATTAACATCAGTCTTCTGAATGTGCGGAAATTTGTTTCACCAATTAAATGAACCTTACATGATCATATTATAAGGAAATTGGCTATATAGTGTTTTCAAATCAATTATTTCCTTTTGTTCAAATCTTTAATCAGATCAGTGAAATTTATTCCTTTCCCTGATCTGAAATAAAAGCACTTCTAATAATATAAATTATTTGTGTCATCATGCCTGAGATATAGTTATCCACCCTTGAGGAAAGAAAAAGAAAATCAGGGCATCATCTAGAAATGTGTTATTAACAGGGGACATGATCGAACATTGCATCCATGAATTTTTATTCTTCTTGATGCTGCATGTGGAAATGCACTGACCAAAATACACAATGAGCATTACCCTGAGGCATGATATACGAATCACAAAATCTACAAATGTGTAATTTGTGGCAAAGTATTAACATGCATGTTTTACTGCTTCATTCAAAATACATTGATATCATTACGCCCATGACCCTGTTGCTGGTTCACAGCTTTTCCTTCCTTGGACCACTTTTGATAGGTACTGACCACTGCAGACCAGGAACACCCCACAAGAGCTGCAGTTTTGGAGATGCTCTGACCCAGTCGTCTAGCCATCACAATTTGGCCCTTGTCAAAGTCGCTCAGATCCTTACGCTTGCCCATTTTTCCTGCTTCTAACACATCAACTTTGAGGACAAAATGTTCACTTGCTGCCTAATATATCCCATTATCAGTGTTATTCACTTCACCTGTCAGTGCTCATAATGTTATGGCTGATCGGTGTATGTGTCCAGTAGTGCAAGCAGTCATAGACAATGGACTTCTGAGCAGTGGACGAGTGTGATATGGTCTGACAAATCGTCCTTTACCGTGTTCTTGATTAATGGATGTGTGTACATGTGGCAACAGCCAAGGAATCTCTGCACTCCCCAGTGCCTGGTTCCAACAGTAAAAGATTCAGGCAGTTCTATAATGTGTGGGGCATTTTCCTGGTATGGCCTGGATTCAGTAATTCCCTTAAAAGGCAGTTGATGCATTAACATCCTGAACAAACATCTACATTCCATGATGCAGCATTTCTTCCATGCTGGGAGGGGTGTCTTCCAGGATGACAATGGCCAATCCACAGGGCACATGTTGCCAATGGGTGGTTTGAGGAACACAATGACAAACCTACATACTGCAGAATGGTTCTAGACCTTTATTTACTCCATGCCATCCAGGCTGCACGTGGTGGCCACATACCCTACTGAGTGACATTTTGTTGATGTTGCCATTTATTTGTCCACTACCTGTAGAAAAATGAATAAATATAGAAAAAAGAGTGATTAAATGGAAGTGATTGTGTGCACTTGTATTATATATTGCTGTGTTTTTTTATATATACTTGTTCTCCTGGAAGTAGTCAAACAACATTTCGTTCTGTCACTAACATGCACTAACATGTAGCAGAGTCCCCTAACACTGACAACCCTGTAGATTGTATGATGGGTCGATTGGTCTCCTCTTGTTTGTAAACATTCTTAGTTGAAACAGATTCAACTTCTGTAGTTTACTGTAAAAAATGTTTTCATGAATGAAAAATGCAGGCATTATACCTAAACAGATGCTGTAACATATGGGGAAGTATAAAAATATGTTTTACAAATCACTTGTTTTTTAAATCTTTTCGAGCACAGTTCTCCCAAAGGTACTTATTTTTTACATTTGAATTGAAGGTTTCTGAACTTCTTTTTGGTGTATTCTTAAGGAAGAGTTTTGGAGAGTCACTGTATGTGAGCGTCTCCACAACACAGGCAAACCTGTTATATTCCATTTATACTTGTCATCAGCAGGGAAATATGGGATGCTACTTTTGTGTGAGGGTCAAATGAGACCATATCTGGAAGTGTTCATTATCATGCAACTTGTGGACATGGTCTCCAAAAGGTTTTAGGAGGAACAAAGAGGGGGTGCAAAGAAGCGTTTCTAGACTTCGGAAAGGAATGTTATAGTGATTTGATACATAATTGAGCCCAATTGCTATGGCTTGGTCTATCCTTACCGACATGATATACACTCACCTAAAGGATTATTAGGAACACCTGTTCAATTTCTCATTAATGCAATTATCTAACCAACCAATCACATGGCAGTTGCTTCAATGCATTTAGGGATGTGGTCCTGGTCAAGACAATCTCCTGAACTCCAAACTGAATGTCTGAATGGGAAAGAAAGGTGATTTAAGCAATTTTGAGCGTGGCATGGTTGTTGGTGCCAGACGGGCCGGTCTGAGTATTTCACAATCTGCTCAGTTACTGGGATTTTCACGCACAACCATTTCTAGGGTTTACAAAGAATGGTGTGAAAAGGGAAAAACATCCAGTATGCGGCAGTCCTGTGGGCGAAAATGCCTTGTTGATGCTACAGGTCAGAGGAGAATGGGCCGACAGATTCAAGCTGATAGAAGAGCAACTTTGACTGAAATAACCACTCGTTACAACCGAGGTATGCAGCAAAGCATTTGTGAAGCCACAACACGTACAACCTTGAGGCGGATGGGCTACAACAGCAGAAGACCCCACCGGGTACCACTCATCTCCACTACAAATAGGAAAAAGAGGCTACAATTTGCACAAGCTCACCAAAATTGGACAGTTGAAGACTGGAAAAATGTTGCCTGGTCTGATGAGTCTCAATTTCTGTTGAGACATTCAGATGGTAGAGTCAGAATTTGGAGTAAACAGAATGAGAACATGGATCCATCATGCCTTGTTACCACTGTGCAGGCTGGTGGTGGTGGTGTAATGGTGTGGGGGATGTTTTCTTGGCACACTTTAGGCCCCTCAGTGCCAACTGGGCATCGTTTAAATGCCACGGCCTACCTGAGCATTGTTTCTGACCATGTCCATCCCTTTATGACCACCATGTACCCATCCTCTGATGGCTACTTCCAGCAGGATAATGCACCATGTCACAAAGGTCGAATCATTTCAAATTGGTTTCTTGAACATGACAATGAGTTCACTGTACTAAACTGGCCCCCACAGTCACCAGATCTCAACCCAATAGAGCATCTCTGGGATGTGGTGGAACGGGAGCTTCGTGCCCTGGATGTGCATCCCACAAATCTCCATCAACTGCAAGATGCTCTCCTATCAATATGGGCCAACATTTCTAAAGAATGCTTTCAGCACCTTGTTGAATCAATGCCACTTAGAATTAAGGCAGTTCTGAAGGCGAAAGGGGGTCAAACACAGTATTAGTATGGTGTTCCTAATAATCCTTTAGGTGAGTGTATATTATATATCATATAATATAATATTAATGAAAGCCTACTACCACATTTTTTTTTAAGAACAAATAAGGATCATTATTCTCTAGGAAAATAAAATAATAATAAATGTGGGTAACATTTTGGAGGTGACACGTAAAACACAACAAACAAAAGCTTGATATCAGAAAGATATCTAAAAGCAAAGGCATACTATTAATACAGAATGCGTTGACAGTAGAAGCCACAGGAGATTAAAGAGATTATGTTTGTCAAAGTCTTGGAGGAAAGCATTTGAGGTCCCTGAGCTCTTTAATTAAAAGTCTGAAAAGTGAGTTGGAACAAAGGCTCTGTTAATTAAGATAGTGGAAATTCAGCTAAGTCATAGACATTACATACTTTCTTTGTTTGTTTGTTTTCCAGCATATGTACATATAAACACACATGCATATTGATGTGTTTATTGTAAGAGCTTGTGCATCAAAAGCAGACATCATTGGGAACAAGCAATCAAAACAAAACTAAAAATGTTCATGGGCTTAATCTGACATCTTATTTTGATGTTATAACAGATGTTAAAATCCATTTTTTTATCTGAAGTTTGAAATCACTACTGTTGTATGTAATGTATGTATTTGTACATATATGTATTGCTGGTAAAAAAAAAAGAAAATCTATGGGAGAAAAGTAATCCAGTGACACGTTTCAGAAAAGGTTGAATACCATATATGCATTGTCCATGAAAACATATAGATTAATTTATTTTGACCTGTGGAATCCTAGTCCACTCATTTGCTAAGTATTCAACATTTTAAGTAATCTCAGCAGGGATGGGTATTGTCAGTATAGTTAATGTATCTTTTATTAATTATTTAATGTTGTTAATGTTGTGCTTAAAAAGCTGTGATCATGTTTTACTGGAGTTGTTATAGAATTGCATTTAAGGAACCATGTACTTACTTTGTAATTTGACATTTTCTATATAAACTCTTGAAATGTGTGAAATAGTTTTGCAAAGTGATAACTCGGATTTGAGATTTGTGTTAACTATTTTGAGAATTGTGCTAATAGTTTCAGGAATATTTGTTTTGGCAATTCAAAAAACCTGTAATACATAATTAAAGCACTTTGCTTTTACAAGACAAAACAAAGCAAATTAATTCACAGCCTATGGCAATGCTTTTTTTTTGTTGTTAGTTTTTCAATTTTTGTTCAGTGTAATTTTTGTTGCTAATTCAAAATGCAAATAGGCTACCACTCTGTAATTATTGTATGAAAGGCTGTTTGATTCCACTACGTTATTTAATTTCACAGAAATCAACAACCCGCTTTGGCAGAACTACAGCATTTGGAGATGATGTGTTTTTCTGTAACACACTATTGCGTTTAATTTTAATGACAACAATCAGCTGCTGACTCCTACAGACTAAATCAAGGGTAAACAAACTTTTGATTTAATATAATTTTATAACACTACAAGTTCATTCTCCTTAGTAGGAAACATCGAGTTATTATGACACACATTGTGATGGTTTTACGTTGAAATATAATCTCATTTCACATATATCCTCATCAATTGGTAAAATTATATCAATTTTCAATAACTTCTTCCAGTATAGGGTCAAAGTGAGGCAAGTAACAAGTATAGTAACATTAAAATAGTTTAAACTAATATTCTCATTTTTTTTCCTATCAACTGTACTTCAGTATCTATAGTAATGTAGTAAATGTGTTTATTGAAATAGGTAGAGACATTATGATAACACCAAAAGCATACTTTTTGGATTTGGAACACATTTGCAGGAGACAGGAATATGTATTGTAATGCAATGGCATGCATTGCACTCATCCTGCTGTGAACAGCTGTTTTGGATGCTAATACTCACCTTGAGGCCACAGAGGACCCTAATGTAATCTACATTTTAATACAACTAGTGTAATTCAATTATCCTTCATACAGAAATAACCTAAACCCCAAAATTCTGCTTTCATGCAATTTACTTGTCACTCAAACTCAAATAAATATATTTTGAAAATAACAGACAATGTAATCGTTCATTGCAAACTTACCATATAACCTATACATATATACATTTAACTATAGTTAAAAAAATAGTGCTGGATTTACACCTAAACCTTTTCCAAAAACAAGTCTCATAATCTGAAATATTGTGGCAACCTAACATTGTATATGTGAAGAACAAATAATTTAATTAATATGAAGTATCATAACTTGTAAACAAATTAAATTCTGGTTTAAGTATATTTTAATATATTAGAATGCTGCTTATTGTACGACACAAGCTTAACAAGTCAGGAATTACACATTACTAATTAAATTTTATAAATTCAATTGAAACTAATAAATCCTGGTCTTACAACTTGCACATATAAATTTTCTCATTCTTGGAAATGGACATCAAGCTGCTTGTTATATATTTTACAACTCCCTTGACTCCTTCATTATGTGTGTGAAGTGTACATTGTGGGAATACACTGCTTTTTCTTATTATTTTTCTTCTTCAGAATAAAAATAATATTAATAATTTAACTATTTCAGGCATGCTTTGTTTGCTATAGCATATATGGGTGTTTCATGTTAAAGAACATAAGATCTGAAATCAATTTAATTTACATTTCTTGAAGACTATGAGTTTCGTTTTGCCATAGGGGATGTTATAGTAATTGGTTGATGTACGTGAAGCCTGGAACTTGCATGGGGCACCTGCATATTAAATGTAATTTCAATCCAATATGTATTTTCTGGCAAGATGCATTTTGGGAATTCGTTTTTTCTCATTACTATCATTTTTAAATTAGATTTGTTAGTCGCTTCACTCTATCCTAAATAATAAAAATCTAAACTTTAAAAGTATACATAAAGAGTATACATAACAGATCATCAAAATCTTGTCATTTCTTCTGGTTAAATAAAAATGTTAATCTAAAAATATTTACAGAGATTGAATTAATAAAGTACATTAATTATGTAGAATGAAACAAGAAACATATAAATCAGATGCTGTGATGCTGTTTATACAAATATTGCCCCTTTGAACTACTTTAAGTTTGCAAATAATGCTAATGAATAATGCAGAGTACTATTATATTATATTATATAAATATCAGCAATGGTCTTTTATTTTCTCTTAGGATATCCCAACTTCTTCCAAATCAAACAATATGTTCTAGACACCAGTCCATTGGTCATTTTGCATTGTTTCTCTTTAAAGTACAAATGTAATATGATAATATTAAATGTAATATGAATCATAATGGACTTTTTTGTTACGCAGTACATTATTATAACCCAGGGTCACCACTCTTTTAATTAATATATCAAAAAAAGAGAACACAACTTTGAAGAAAGTTGTACAACAAAGACTTCTGTCTGTTGCTCTTTTCAAACTTTGTATAAATTGTTAAGGAAGTTCATAATATAGACATGTCACCCTATTTCACTTTTAGTTCAGTGGCTCCTGTGTCACAGAGGTGCCACTGTGGCATAATTGGCTTATATTCACAGAGACAGAGGCTCTAACAACATGATTAAAACAAAATAAAGTCCACGCTGGCCAAATCCCAGCAACCAAGATTGAACCAGGTATCATTGAAGCATAGCCAGCTGACCTATGGGTCACAGCAGTCTTTTTCCAATAAATATGTAAATTCAATTGTGTGCTAAGAGATTCTACTAACTGCAGACAGTGCTCACCTGTAGCTGGACCATTGTTTGCCTCTGTATTTGAACTGAAACTCACCTGGCTGCCCAAGGTTGAGCCATGTTTACAGGGACAGATGTAAGCTTTTGAAATTGAAAGATGCGGTTAAAGTTATGGCTACTCAACCCTACCTATTTGTCGACCTTATATAAGCACAGTAATCAAACAAGGAATTCAATAAATAATAATAATAATTATTATTATTATAATGGGTGGTTGGGTGTATAAGGTAGTCAAATACAAGATGAGTGATCTATTATGTTAACAGTATGCAAAGGGGGATTCAAATAGGATACAGATTAAGAGCTGAATCACATTTGCCAGTGCTTAACTAGGACAATGAGAGTTTGATGGACAGATAAGATAAATAATGAAAGCATAGCTGCTCTTGTGCTTTTGATAAGGACTTCGAGTGCATTGACTGAAATTAGTTTGTTCAATGTGCAGCCCTCATTTTTCTGGATTTAGTCATTTATGTCAGTTTTAATTTTATATGAGGTTTACTAAGATATAATATACCACAGTGATATGAAACAATTGATATAGATCACTGTAAAACAGGTCATCTTTCCAAGGGGGAGGGGTTTTCAGTGCACTGAAACGTATCGAAGACATTTGTCTATCAAAGCTGCCATTGGCCCTTGTGCCCATCACTCAAACAGGACCCTTCCACTTCCTGTTTGTATGAAAGGTGACGTCTGCACAAAGACTTCCTCATTTTGCCCTTTGCCTTGGTTTGTCAAGAGAGCTTCTGTGTTTGTGAATAAAAAACAGAATTAATTTTTCAGCTGGCTGGTAGTACAAATAGTACCATCCACCCACCGATTTGCTACAGTTGTGTGTTGTTGTGCTATTGTAATTTTATTTAAATTAGCCTCGCTGTTTTGTTCCGTCCGCGGTTCATCGTATCATCTCGGCTTTCACCTGACTACTAGTCGTTTAATATTAATATTATTATTATTCAGGCTAGTTCGCTTTGTTGGTTTTTGTCCACAGGACTTTTTTCCTCCACAGCAAGAGCGCATGCAGTGGCAATAATAGCCGAGGTCTGTCATAAGAGACCTCGCCCACGAGAGGGGCTCCTCCACCGGCTTGCGCCTGCACTTACAGTTTACTGGATTGAACTCTGCTGCGCTCACTCATCCGTGTTGTGGTTCTGGTGTGTTAAGCCCCGCTTCGGCTGGTGGTTTTACTACCGCAGGCCCTCTGGATTCTGAACAGCGCGGCCCCCTAGTGTTCCTGGTACCCCCCCCCCCAGCACGTGGTACGGCTAGGCCTATACAGCCACTGCGGAACTTGCACTGCACAGTGCTTTGTTCGGCACACTTTGGCGGTGCTTGGTGTTACTCCTCAGAGCCTCCCATGTTGTTGCCACAAAAGAAAAGGCACAACATTGTAGAAGTGTTCCCTGGTTTTTCATCCCAGTACCCCAGTGAAATAACGTGTGGTCAGTGTGTATTGCCCCTCCCCCACTGTGTTGTGTTGCATTACCATCGGCATGCCAACCTGGGCTTGCTCCAGCTCTGGGCCTGGCCCCTGAGCAGGACCGCCTGATGGCTTGGGGTTTGTCAGACGCGGTAGTGGCTACTATTCAGTCGGCGAGAGCTCCCTCTACAACGTCGCCATACTCCTACTGCTGGTGGACTTTTCAAACTTGGTGTTAGGAGAAGTCTCATGACCCAGTTAATTGCCATATAGGTGTCATTCTGCAATTCCTGCAGGAGCTGTTGGATCTCCTCATGTCATGTCAGGATTGATGGCGAGCCTCCGGGCTCTCATTTTTTGGCGGTACAGTTTCTGGAAGGTACTTTACCCGTGCTCCTTCTCTGCCTGCATGTTTTTGTTGGCAATCATGTCTCCAAAACGCGTGAGCCAGTTACACACCCTGTCCGTTCACCCTGCGTGTGTCCATTTTGCAGGAGATGGTTCCAGGGTTACGTTTCAGCCTAATCCTGCATTCCTCCCAAAAGCGTTGTTTCCTTTCCAGGGTTTTTCCTGCATGGAGGCATTTTTGGCGCACCCCAAAGAGGTTTTAGCGAGCGCCAAAGGCAAATTACCAGCGCCGAAATTATAATAATTGAAAAAAAATAGCATTTCAAATCCTCTCCGAAAGTTTTTAAGGTCTGCCCTTTGCAAATCGTCCCAGGGGTGGTACGAGTGTTCTACATCATATTACTCTAATCCTGTCTTCCATAGGTGCTCAACGCTGCCACTCCCAAAAACCACAGGTCTCTAGCTTTCAAATGAGCCTAGTTACGCCATTTCTGTATAAGCAGTGCTGAGCGACCTCCCCTTTAAGAAACACGTATGTTGTTTTGGTGAGGAGAGAGGGGGGGCTTCACCTGCTCTGACCTGTGCGGGCCCTCAAGTGCTATTTGGAGCGCACTAAGGACATTCGGCGTTTGGACCAATTGTTTGTGTCCTATGGAGCACAGACGCGGGGCTAGGAGCTTTCAAAGCAGCGCCTCTCGCACTGGATTGTGGACACAATTATCATGGCCTATGAGTTGGCTGGAGCCCCGGTGCCTGAACACCTGGTGGCCCACTCGGCTCAAGGTGTAGCCACGTCATGGGCCCTTATTCAAGGTGCCCCACTGGCAGACATCTGTGTAGCTGTGAGTTGAGTCTCGCCACACACCTTTGTCAGATGATCAGACTGGACGTGACGGGCCCCATTCCTTCTATTGGGAATCCAGTGTTGACTTCCGTCGAGTCTCCGTAGCCTATCAGGCACTGTCTCCTGGCTTTTCTATCCCTGTCTGCCCCTGTTGAGCGTGCTTGGGAAAAGCAAAGCAGAACCATTTTCCCTTCCTACTGGACTGTGATTTAGTAAATTTATTGACATCAGTAGAGCGTCTGTTGCCGCTAGCTGCTGGTCGTCAGTGTGTAACTTGCTCCTGTGTCCTGCGTGTGCTGCATGAGCTGGCTCCTGCACCCCGCAGTGTATATAGTTAATTGGAATAGAGAGTTGAGCTTGTCCGCTCCTTATTAAGTTCAGCGTGGACAACTGCTCCTGTTGTTAGTGAGGGCACGTTGCGCCTTGCTATGTATATAGTTCCTTTGCCAGCAGTCTGTGGTCCCGCCCTAGCTATGCTAGATGTGCTGGGCGCCACTGCTGCCGTGTCCAGCGGAAGGCACTTGAGACACATCCGAAGTGGGACTTAACACACCAGAATCACTACACGGATGAGGGAGCACAGCAGAGCGCAATCCTGTGAACTGGAAGTAAACCGCCACTGCGTGCGCTCTCGCTTTGGAGGAAAAAAGTCCTGTGAACAAAAACCAACACAGCGAACTAGCTTGAATAATATTAATAATAATAATAATAATAATAATAATAATAATAATAATAATAATAATAATAATAATAATAATATTAAACAACTAGCAGTCGTGTGAAAGCCAAGATGAACCGAGGCGGCGATGGACTTCGGCAGTGCGGACGGAACAAAACAGCGAGGCTAATTTAAATAAAATTACAATAGCACAACAACATACAACTGTAGTGAATCAGTGGGTGGATGGTACTATTTGTACTACCAGCCAGCCAAAAAATGCAGTTTCTGTTTTTTATTCACAAACACAGAAGCTCTCACCTGTCTTGACGAACCAAGGTGAAGGGCAAAAAGAGGAAGTCTTTGTGCAGACGTCACCTTTCATACAAACAGGAAGTGGAAGGGTCCTGTTTGAGTGACGGGCACAAGGGCCAATAGCAGATTTGATGACAAATGTCTTCGATACATTCTAGTGATGCGCACTGAAAACCCCTCCCCCTTGGGCAGTGCTTCTTTTCTCAGTTAACCACAGCTGCATACGCAACCTATAGTTATATACCAAGACTCGGGTTGTGTGCTTTCGTCACCTAGCTTGTAAACATTCTGAGTTCATTTTTTATTTAAATTTTTCACTCTAGTGAGACATCACCAGTTATGGGGTAGATGTTTATATGGAGATAAACTGATATAGTGTAATCATATATCCAATCTTTTGGTGGGCAATTATAACTGATTATAGCAGTAGTTTGGATGGATACCATGTCAGCAAAGGACCCAATATTGGTTCATTTTCAGTGTCAAGAATGTCAGTATACACTCACCTAAAGGATTATTAGGAACACCATACTAATACTGTGTTTGACCCCCTTTTGCCTTCAGAACTGCTTTAATTCTACGTGGCATTGATTCAACAAGGTGCTGAAAGCATTCTTTAGAAATGTTGGCCCATATTGATAGGATAGCATCTTGCAGTTGATGGAGATTTGTGGGATGCACATCCAGGGCACGAAGCTCCCGTTCCACCACATCCCAAAGATGCTCTATTGGGTTGAGATCTGGTGACTGTGGGGGCCAGTTTAGTACAGTGAACTCATTGTCATGTTCAAGAAACCAATTTGAAATGATTCGACCTTTGTGACATGGTGCATTATCCTGCTGGAAGTAGCCATCAGAGGATGGGTACATGGTGGTCATAAAGGGATGGACATGGTCAGAAACAATGCTCAGGTAGGCCGTGGCATTTAAACGATGCCCAATTGGCACTAAGGGGCCTAAAGTGTGCCAAGAAAACATCCCCCACACCATTACACCACCACCACCAGCCTGCACAGTGGTAACAAGGCATGATGGATCCATGTTCTCATTCTGTTTACGCCAAATTCTGACTCTACCATCTGAATGTCTCAACAGAAATCGAGACTCATCGGACCAGGCAACATTTTTCCAGTCTTCAACTGTCCAATTTTGGTGAGCTTGTGCAAATTGTAGCCTCTTTTTCCTATTTGTAGTGGAGATGAGTGGTACCCGGTGGGGTCTTCTGCTGTTGTAGCCCATCCGCCTCAAGGTTGTACGTGTTGTGGCTTCACAAATGCTTTGCTGCATACCTCGGTTGTAACGAGTGGTTATTTCAGTCAAAGTTGCTCTTCTATCAGCTTGAATCTGTCGGCCCATTCTCCTCTGACCTCTAGCATCAACAAGGCATTTTCACCCACAGGACTGCAGCATACTGGATGTTTTTCCCTTTTCACACCATTCTTTGTAAACCCTAGAAATGGTTGTGCGTGAAAATCCCAGTAATTGAGCAGATTGTGAAATACTCAGACCGGCCCGTCTGGCACCAACAACCATGCCACGCTCAAAATTGCTTAAATCACCTTTCTTTCCCATTCAGACATTCAGTTTGGAGTTCAGGAGATTGTCTTGACCAGGACCACACCCCTAAATGCATTGAAGCAACTGCCATGTGATTGGTTGGTTAGATAATTGCATTAATGAGAAATTGAACAGGTGTTCCTAATAATCCTTTAGGTGAGTGTATATCAAGACATTATATTCAATACAATATATTTCTAAAGATGTCCATAAGTCATGGCTGAATCCTCGAAGTTAAAAATGTTGAGTCAAAATGAGGCCCACAACTAGGTTATGTTTTTATTTTTTCCTTTTTCGCTATTGTTGTTATTGTTGTTAATTTAATTTAAAACAGTTTTACACATATACAAATATATATTGTATAATTAATCATAATCTTAAGCATAATGAACTGGTGATTAGTAATGATATTTTCTGACCATATAGTTAATAGGCTGTTTAATTACAGAAGAGACCCCATTCATTTCAGATCAAATGATTTATGAATCCAGAAATGCAACTTTCTGTTATCTCTCAGAAAATCAGTGCCAGAGTGCTGTCTCTGAGGGAGGGTGCTGTGTGTCAGCAGAGCTCTGACTTTGACATGTTTTTATTTGGATGTTGGTTGAAGAACACACATGGTATTTAATTTGGATCAGATAAGGGGGTGTGATGTAAAAGCGCACTGGAAAATAAGCAGAAGCTGGGTTTTGCTTGCTAGCTTATTAATAAATATTAACAGAAGTTAGAGGCCATCTGTGCATCCTTTCCGCACAGAGAGAGATGCAGCAATGCAGAGCTTTCATCGCTTTCCACAGAAAGTGAAAAGGACACTCCAATAAATGAGAGGGATTGTGACTGACTGACTTAAAGCCAGGAAAAACAGATGTCTGGCTCGGCAACTGGCCTTTTCTAGATGACTGACTGTAAGAAACTCATTCCAAGTCCTTGCAGGGCATCATAGACTAGATATATTCTCCATTCTGCACATACTGGTGTGCTCATAGTACCTTTAAATGCTCTGTCATCAAGATTTGGGATGACATGCTAGATTGTTGGCAATATGAGATTGTACTTTTCCAAGAACAAGAAGAGGATAGGATTGTATGGGGGGAGTCTGCTTTCCAGACAATTATGAGTTGCTAGAAATACTTGAAGTGGTAAGTATCCCAAGTCCACCCTAGTAATATAAAGCTACTTTACCCAGACAGTCTAACTCTGCAAGACTGATTTCAGGGAGACTTTAGGGAGAGATATGAATACATCTTTGAACATATACTGTATATTATTAAATAATCAATGTGTATGTGTATCTTACCTGTGGTTGGTCAGCATTTTTTTTAAATCAAGCTATGTATATACATTTATAAAGATAATATTTTAGGCAAGCAATAACCAAAAGGAGGTTAAGTCACCCAAGCTTTACAGTAATTTGCTTGCAATACATGGATAATCATAAGCTGTATTGTGGAGTTTATAATGTAAAACGGGGATGTAAATCTGGCTTCAGCGTATCTTCTAATAACAGTAATTTTAAACTGGCTTTGTGAATGTTGCACGCCAGATTGTTTCACTAAAAAAAATATTTAAAAGATTAATATTCCATTAGAGTAGCAGCTGTTTTTACTTCACATCATGGCAACCCTCTATATCATGCACTTCATGTGGTAGGAATCATATGAAATAAACCGAATGTCTCTTCTTGGTTTTCTGTATAATAACCATTTGAAAACATAGTATAAATAATGGGGATGATCATTCTTACAATACAGGAATGCACAATGCAACCATGCACCTAGACTAGTGATCTTTAAGGCTGGTCCTTCCACAAAAATGAATTCTTAATTAGTAAACTGAATTAATTATTCACATAAATGAAACAAATATGTCCCTTTTGTAAGCCAAATGCAGATGGTGATATTGTAATGAACTTGATTGGAAGATTTAGAAAATTTAGAAAACTGCTCCAGATTCTGAGCACTATCTCAGGAATGCCTGGTAAATAGTTAATATTCTCCCTTTTTGCCCTGCAGTATTTGAGAATTATTTTCCTTAAGCTATTTAAACCTCCACCAAATTGTCAGTTTCAAAATGTCATTCAGGACATCTGTGTACCTCTTTAAATGTTTGTTGTATTGATTTCACTTCGTGCTTGATGGAACAAGTATGGTTAATGTATCTAATTATGACTTCGTAGCATGACCCTGTGATACTGCCTAGAAAGGATTACTTCACAGCTACATATCCCACTGACACATAAAGTGGTCAAGTCACCTTGTACTCTTCAGGGTCCTGGGGATGAGTAGGTGATCAGTCAGCCTACTCAAATGATTAAAGTTAGACATAACATTAAATACTCCAGAAGATCTAATATTGCATGGATGATTAGGCTTTGAGCACATTGTTGTTAGAGTAAAATCCATCTCAAGAGAATTTTATCAGGTTGCTTAAGTCCTTTCATTTTTCATAGTAATTTCTCAATTACGCTGGGTGGAAAGTCATTTCTGCTGCTACATCACTGTAATAAAAGCACAGATTTAATTCTCTGAGCACTTTATCTTGTCATACAGCATTGTGGGGTGGAAAGCACAAAAGGCATACAAATAATCTGAGCTCAGATACTCTTTATACAAGGTTTGGCTGCAGGTCTCCAACTATGCCTGTATGTGATTAATGCAAAAGCAAAGACAGTTGAATAGCACATTTCTATTGTATGTGCTTTGTAAAGTTAATTTACATAACATGTGCAGTGCAATGTGCTGACAGAATAAAGTAAAAACTCTGAAATCAGATATTATCACTTTACCCATTTTCGCCTAGTTGGAACTTCTTAGTCACGCACATGTTTAATATGGACATTATACGGAGTGCAGGTATGTGATACCTATCAAATTAAACTAGACAAACTGTACAATATTATTCTGCATACTTGATCATGATTAGGCAAATGATCATGCATTTGAAACCTAGCCTATGTGGAAAAGGTTAGAGAACATGTGTACCACAAAATATGTGCAAAAGGGTAGCTTCTCCATTATTAGGGCCACAAGCATGTGGGACCAGTCAAATGAAATCATGCAAACTACAGAATAAGTTTCTGCATTGTTGATCATGATTAGACACACTATATTGCAACACTGCCACCTTTATTTCCAAGATGATTAATAACAATTATGAATTATGACATTTTTGGATTTTATGAAAACAAAATCAACGTAAACTTATGTTTTTTTACAATTTCCCCTCAAAATATAACTTTTAAGACATACTGGGTGACAATTGGATAAGAAATAAAGGATTTATGATCTAAAATTTACCCAAAATGTATTGGGTTTGAAAATTGTTATTTTTTTCCCTTCTTAGCACAGTCAATATCTCCTCACAATGTCAGATCTTAACAATATGCCAGCGTTATTAATAGATATATATCAACCCACCGGCGAGTTGAAAACAATGGGGCTGAGTGTAATGAGAAATAAATCTTTGTAATTTCAATTCTTGTTTAAGTCATGAAATGCCCATGGAAGAATTTAATTTCCCACTTGTCAATCCCATGCAGCCATTTTGGATGTTAGAAAGGATTAAACCTTTTTTGAGTTTTTTGTTTAATTTTCCACATTCCAAACTGAATATCTTCATTTTAAATAAAGAGATAAGAGATAATTTTTTTGAGAATATAAATACATAATTGTGATTTATTGCATATTTTGTTTGTTATTGAATTTATTTTTTATGGATGCAACAAAAGGGAATTTTACATATTTCATTCAGCACCTAGAAGTTGCCAATGTCTTCTCAGTTTCTTGTGCTGAGTGCTGAGCTTGGATTGTGCTACAGTGCCTTGCAAAAGTACTCATCCCCCTTGGCATTTTTCCTATTTTGTTGCATTACAACCTGTAATTTAAATTGATATTTATTTGGATTTCATGTAATGGACATACACAAATAAGTCCAAAGTGAAATGAAAAAAATAACTTGTTTTAAAAAATTCTAATAAATAAAAAACAGAAAGGTGGTGCATGCATATGTATTCACCCCCTTTGCTATGAAGCCCTTAAATAAATCTGGTGCAACCAATTACCTTCAGAAGTCACATCATTAGTCAAATGGAGTTGAATTAGTTGTGGAGAGGTACAGATCAGGGTTGGGTTATAAAAAAATATCCGAAACTTTGAACATCCCACGGAGCACCATTAAATCCATTATTAAAAAATGGAAAGAATATGTCACCACAACAAACCTGCCAAGAGAGGGCCGCCCTCCACAACTCAACTGGGGCAGCATTGTGGAGTAGTGGTTAGGGCTCTGAACTCTTAACTTGTGGGTTCAAATCCCAGGTGGGGCAGTGCTGTTGTACCCTTGTTGTACACTACTTCACTTTGATTGCTCCAGTAAAATGCCCAGCTGTATAAATGGGTACAAATGTAAGTTGCCCTGGATAAGAGCATCTTCTAAATGACAAATAATGTAATGTAATGTAACTGCAAAACTCCACAGCGGAGATTGGAGTATCTGTCCATAGGACCACTTTAAGCTGTACACTCCACAGAGCTGGGCTTTACGGAAGAGTGGACAGAAAAAAGCCATTGCTTAAAGAAAAAATAAGCAAACGTGTTTGCTGTTCATGTGGGAGACTCCCCAAACATATGGAAGAAGGTACTCTGGTCAAATTGAGCTTTTTGGCCATCAAGGAAAACGAGGGAAAAAAGTATTTGATCCCCTGTTGATTTTGTACGTTTGCCCACTGACAAAGAAATGATCAGTCTATAATTTTAATGGTAGGTGTATTTTAACAGTGAGAGACAGAATAACAACAAAAAAATCCAGAAAAATGCATTTCAAAAAAGTTATAAATTGATTTGCATGTTAATGAGGGAAATAAATATTTGACCCCTTTGATTTAGTACTTGGTGGCAAAACCCTTGTTGGCAATCACAGAGGTCAGACGTTTCTTGTAGTTGGCCACAAGGTTTGCACACATCTTAGGAGGGATTTTGTCCCACTCCTCTTTGCAGATCCTCTCCAAGTCATTAAGGTTTCGAGGCTGACGTTTGGCAACTCGAACCTTAAGCTCCCTGGCAACTCGAACCTTAAGCTCCCTCCACAGATTTTCTATGGGATTAAGGTCTGGAGACTGGCTAGGCCACTCCAGGACCTTAATGTGCTTCTTCTTGAGCCACTCCTTTGTTGCCTTGGCTGTGTGTTTTGGGTCATTGTCATGCTGGAATACCCATTCACGATCAAATACTTATTTCCCTCATTAACATGCAAATCAATTTATAACTTTTTTGAAATGCGTTTTTCTGGATTTGTTTGTTGTTATTCTGTCTCTCACTGTTAAAATACACCTACCATTAAAATTATAGACTGATCATTTCTTTGTCAGTTGGCAAATGTACAAAATCAGCAGGGGATCAAATACTTTTTTCCCTCACTGTATGTCTGGCACAAACCCAACACCTCTCATCACCCTGAGAACACCATCCCCTCAGTGAAGCATGGTGGTGGCAGCATCATGCTGTGGGGATGTTTTATTTGGCAGGGACTGGGAAACTGGTCAGAATTGAAGGAATGATGGATGGCGCTAAATACATGGAAATTCTTGAGGGAAACCTGTTTCAGTCTTCCAGAGATTTGAGACTGGGACGGAGGTTCACCTTCCAGCAGGACAAGGACCCTAAGCATACTGCTAAAGCAACACTTGAGTGGTTTAAGGGGAAACATTTTAATGTCTTGGAATGACCTAGTTAAAGCCCAGACCTTAATCCAATTGAGAATCTGTGGTATGACTTAAAGATTGCTGTACACCAGCGGAACCCATCCAACTAGAAGGAGCTGGAGCAGTTTTGCCTTGAACAATGGGCAAAAATCACAGTGGCTAGATGTGCCAAGCTTATAGATATGTACCCCAAGAGACTTGCAGCTGTAATTGCTGCAAAAGGTGGCTCTACAAAGTATTGAATTTGGGGGGGGTGAATAGTTATGCATGCTAAAATTTTCTGTTTTTTTGTCTTATTTATTGTTTGTTTCATATTAAATATTTTGCATCTTCAAAGTGGTAGGCATGTTGTGTAAATCAAATTATATAAACCCAGAGAAAATCCTTTTTAATTTCACGTTGTAAGGCAACAAAATAACAAAAAATTCCAAGGGTGGTGAATACTTTTACAAGGCACTGTATGTCTAGTACATTTAGCCACCACTTCCAATCTGAATTCTGCCAACATGACACTAACCCTTTATGACATCTTTGACTCAAATTTGCCACTCCATCATACTTTGAACTCATCCATCCTCATGTTGTTATGAACTCAGCTTTGAGCTCACTGGAAAGACAGTTATTGTAAAATAGTTTGAATTCACTGGAAAATTACCAGGAATCGAGTATATGGATCACAATTGAATAAAAAGTATAACAAAGGCAACAAAGTCAAACATACAAAGTTAAAATTACATCTGGGTAAAGCAGATGTTCAAAGAAAGAATACGTGGGGGAAAATAGTTTTGCTTTTAGATATATTCATATTGTCCTTTTTCCTTTAAAAAAAAATGATAGCAGCATTTCTTGGAGAGTACCTGTAGTTCTTGTTACTATCACAATCACACTTTTCTACTAATGTCAAATATAATTTATACTGTTGAAAAAACATGAAAGCTTCAAAAAGAGGGCACTCTGCCAGCATGTATTATACAACTATGCAATTTTACATTCAAATCTATTGCTTGGCATATAAAAGCTTTTTTTTTTTTTTTTCTTGGCTAAATTTGCCCATTCAAATGAATGCCTCCTGAAACAAACATTTTTTACTTAGATGAACATGCTGCTCACAATACGTCACAATCCTGACAATTATTAACCCCTGGGTCATGGTAATTAACAATATCCTTTGTTTCTATTTAATGATTTATGGGATTCCATCAGTTGCTTAGTCTGGTCTCATCCTTCCTTTCAGAAAAAAATATGTCCCTATGTATTTATAGGTATATAGAAATATAAGTGCTGATATAAATATGAATAATTACTTGTCATTTATATTATAACCAACATTTGGAGGTGAGTCAACATCAGGGTCTGAATTGTAGTGCCATATATTCAAGACATGCAGCTGAAAAATAGTGGAGACAATGAAATATAGGCCACTAAACACATTGATAATATAACCCCTAGCCTAACTTTACAGTACAGTGAAGCTTATTCTCTGTCACATCTTGTATTACATTGAATCCAGGGAAGCAAAAAATATAAACACATATAATTAAAAGCATTCTATCTCCCAGCGGACAAACTGTGGATTGCTTCCTGTTTTATTGAGGGGTTCAGCCAGTTACGGAGGGAACAGCAGATTAGGGGTGCCCCAAATTCATTCACCTCCCCTAGGATCCGGGGAGGTGCAGAGCAGTTTGGGGCGGTGTGTCTGTGTGTGTGTGTGTGTGTCTCTCTCTCTCTCTCTCTATATATATATATATATATATATATATATATGGAGAGAGAGAGAGAGAGAGAGAATGATGTGTGTGCTTTTCATGTTCAAGAAAATTTAGTAGAAAACAATGTAGTATAGGCTACTGCCACTAAAACATATAGGTGGTAATACAAAGGTTGGGGTTTTATCCTAACTGTCAACAACCATGAATTATAATACAATTAGTGACAACAGGATTTACTTCTTCTTCTCTGAATCTGGGGGAGCTGGAAATGTATGGAGGATCCCTCCAGAAAGTGCCTGAACCAATTCAAATGCTCCAAAAAGCCCTCATGAACCTATGAAAGTCAATAGAGGAGTAGTGTAAAATGAATGGTTGGGATGTGTGGAAGTAAAGTTAGAAATTCCCCTCACAAATGTTTTACTTCATGGATACTTAAGAAAGATAAGGTCAAGTCAACAGCCAGGCCAAAAGGTAGTTTGACCCCTGTTTGTTATTTTCGATGAGCATCTTGGAGAAGATGACAAACAGTATGATTTGAGTGTCTGCTCCTTAATCCTTGTATTGACCCATGGACTCTGTCCTCTAATAATATATTCTGCTTAGCAAGCTTTTAAGATAACATAGTAATGACTTATTAATAGTAACCAGATTTTTGTTTTCTGTTTATAAAAAGCTCTGAATTTTAACATGGAATCAGAGCAGCTTTGGGATTCACTGCTGTTCTCCACGTCACATGTAATAAAGGCATTGCAACGAACATTCCAGCCGGATTGAACACTGATTGTTCTTCCACAGATGTGAACAAAAAATAACATTGAAACATATCTACTTTTTAACAGATAGATACAGTACTAATAGTCATACATATTTAATTGATTTAGTATTGTCGAAAGAAACAAACAGAATGTACAATGTATGAAGGATGGGGATAATTATCTGTTTCTTTGTGCCCATTCACACACACATGCATATGAAAATTAGAGACACTTGATTACTAAAGGACTGAAGGAGATTTAAGGCCATTTCAAAAAAAAATTAAGATCATTAAATAAATGCATTTCAGACGTGACTTTCATTATAACAGATTGCTTAATGACATTATATCTACTTTAAAATTGCTTTAACTTGCAATCTATACATGTCTATATATGGTGTGTATATCAAGTTATGCTTAATACATAGCTGATTGTCAATTAAATTGAAAATTAAACATCAATTAATTTACAATTGATTTCCACATGGATAAAGGTGTGTTTTGAGGCGAGGTATCACTCAGAATAAAGTATGAGGGTAGCACAGAGGAGAGCAGAGGAGTTTTAGCAAATATTTTGCAAATATTTTAGCATTTTGATTAAATAATGCCATCCCCACCCCTACCCCAGGATATTGCTCTAGATATTGTCTTGACATTAAGTTTTGAAAATAAGATACCGAAGATTAAGGAGATCACACAGGAGCAAAAAATATTCATCCCAGGGCTAAAAAAATGGGCCAGTGAATGAGGACAGGTTGAAGGATCTAAACTTGTGCAGCTTAGAAGAACTTGAAGAAATCAATCACATTATTAAATCTCAGAAGGTATAAATGTAGAAAAAAGGCAGCTTTGGGAAGGCAGGTGGAAACATTGACCTTATAAATAAGTATTACATTACTGTGGCACTCTTTCCATTATTCTGCAGGGAAAAACACAATGTTATATGTGTGTATGTATGTGTAAATGTATGTATGTATGTATGTATGTATGTATGTATGTATGTATTATTATTATTATTATTATTATTATTATTATTATTTATGTGTTTTGTTTTATATCCAACCTACAGGTAAAGTTTTCTATACAAAGAACATACAACATATACATGTTTTAATATGCTTAGATAATAATTTCAAGACAGATATGCAAGGACTGCACACAAACAGTTATTATTATTTCCAATAATAATAATTTGCTTTGAAAATTACTGATTACAATGGACTGTAAACCATCACTGATTTGTGTTATTTTTCTTTGAATTTCCACAGCATTAACATTCAGAGATTGCACAGGTTCTGCAGCAGCCGCCTAGGGGGAGTCGAGCCGGAGTGGAACACACAGAAGGACAGGCTTTTCTACAGTGATAGCTGTCGTTGTAATATTTATGTAATATGACAAGTCAGAGAGCAAGGCTTATCTGTGCCTTCTCAATAGCTTTCTGTGTAAACATGACAGGTGGGGTGCTTTTCCATTGTTATGTAAAAACAAACGCAGGAATTAACAGTCTGATGATACGCTCGCCACACCTGCTGTCGTGTAAATGGACACTCTGTATTTGCAGACACACACACACGCCCATAAAGCAAAAACAATGATGGAGAACCGGTGGCATTTTATACGGGGGACAATACAACAAGGGATTACTTGATTTTACAAAACAGTATAATGGATAAAATGTAATCTTTTTCATATTCCTACTAACCCAAGAGTTTTTTTTATTTTCTTTATTTATAATTTCACATATTTTATATCCATGTAGATCTGCTTAAACACACAATTTTTCTTAATGTATTGCTTTTTAATTCATCTTAGTTTGAAGCTAAACTGCCAAGATGGGAAAAGTAATGAGTTTTTTTCCTATTATTTGTTTTTTAAGTCAACTGCCTCTGTAACCTCTTGAACTAAATAATAGTCCCTCTATATTTCCTTCAAATGTAAGGTTCACAGTTTTACTATGACCAGCACATATTTATTCTTGGCACAGTAATCACCTCACTTAATAAAATGGAAGAAAAAAAAATATTAGAAGTAGATCATTAATAATCAAAATCTATTATGACTGCTACAGGGTAACGCTTTATTTGAACACCCTTCTATGTAGCCTACATTAAGGCTACATAATACAGCCATAATACATTCATAACCAGCCATAACCATTTTTCCAACTGACATAACAGGCACTTAAGTATTTATAACACTGATTATAGCACTCTCTATGAGATGTGTGACATAGCCAAACATGCCACATGTAATACAATGATTCCTCCTGATTTTGGGAGTAAAGCATCATACTGCAGGTATAAAAACATATAAGACATAATGTTATATGTCTCTGCTATGAAACATGGGACATAACATATTGTCATAGGACACCAAGAAAAATGTGAATTTCAATTGAAGAAAATGTATGCACAGCTTGGTACATATTGTTCTCATCATTATTAATATTGTGTTCTGTTCATTGTGGATGTAAATGGATTATTGATGTACATCTGTATCTTCTTGTTTGATAATGTCACTCTTTTCTTATTTTATAATAAATATGTACCCTTGTATCTCAAATGAAGGACCATGTCAATCATTTACTTGCTGCTCTTTTTGTGTTGCTTAAATGGAAGTAAGCTACCCATTTCAAAATGTAGATTATGTATATTCAATAAACCAGGACATTAAAATGTATTATAACAGTGGTATAAGGTGCTGCATGAGTTATAACACTCACATTACATTGCTATGAAGGATTTTGTGCACTTTCATAAACCCTTTTTCCAGTGTTATTTGCTTGAATACAGAGTAATAACACACTCAACACCAATGAAAGTTAACAGCTTTATTACAAAATAAAAAGGGTTGTTTGCCATAGTAAAATGTACAGGTACGCCTTTTCTGTCAATGTAAAAAATACAAACAAATATATATATATATATATATATATATATATATAGATTTACATGTTGTATTTTTTAGATATACATTCAGTTTTGTAGGTCAGAGTCATTGCACTTTTAATCAGACCTAGCAAATGTTTGATTAATGTTTTTCTTTTCTTCTTTTAAAGTAAAATAAATTAAATATTCAGAATTTGAACCTTTTCACATCATGGAAAAGTCTGCCTACAACACCATTGTGATGTCTTCTGCCTAACCAATGATTCCACTCAATTATTTTTAAATGTTGTCAAAGTAACTTGTTTGTGAGGTTCAATGGATGGCGCCAGATCTCCAACTTAAAGGTTTGCCACCCCTTCTCTAAATGCTGAGTATGAGCAGTGTTTCCTCATATATATATATATAAAATAGATTCTGTAGGTCAAAGTCATTGCACTTTTAATCAAACCTAATAAATGTTTCTATGCTGATATTATCAAGAGTAAACACACAAATAATATCAGCTTAAAAAAGCTTTGCAAGAGAAAAATAAACATTTGAAAAACAAAAATCAATTGTAATTATCTATTTTGATTATTAAATCCAGTTACATTTTTACAGGAGGAAAGTTTTACTGTAAAACAGTAAACAAATAAACAGTTAAATCAGTATACATTTGTCAGTACAAAACTGTATGAGATTAGCTATGATTGTTTTACTTAAAATGTTTGTTTACCTTATTATAGATTAAACATTCTTAACTTATACCAACTAAAAATGATTTCATGAACAGAAAAAAGTAATTTTTGTAGTATGTTTGTATTTTATTTTCAGCATCTAAAACGGAGAAAAAAGCATGTTCAAAAAAGGAAAAAAAAACAAAACTTGCAAATTGTCACTGAGCTTAGCATGTCTGTGCTCAGGCTGGCTCTGTATTGGGTTTCGTTTTTGGTAACCAAACTGAATTCTCTTTCACAGTCTGCATTACTGTGAAAGATGACCAAAATACCTAGCATTACTGCAGAAAGACAGCAACTTTGATGAAAGCAATCTCTCTCCAGGCTTCATCAATGCGCATGGTCAGGATGCGGTCTTCAAAATCATGTATCTGGTACAGGCGGAACCCATCCTTCAGTTGGTCTACCGTGACCCCCTCAGGCAGAAGACAGGCAAAGCGATGGATGGAGACATGAGAGAGCGGGAGCTGACAGACTGCTGTTTGTGGATGTCTGCAAAAGGAAATTTCCAGATCATGTAGTCAGCAGCTGATGAGAAGAACTGCCTTGCATCCTTGTAAAACTGCCTCAGGTGTAGGCTTATCTGGCGTTTGATGAAGCACTTAGTTTTGTAACCCACTCCATGTTCCTCATTGGAAAGCTGGTTTTCCCTGTTGTTGTGGTCTGTGGGCTTCAAACCCCTTCCCACTTATTAATTATGGAAACAACTTGCCTTGCAGAAGCACAGCAATATTTGCTGCAGTTGTTTTTCAAAAGTTGACAGCAGGGTGTGGATGCAGGGTTCTTCCTTCTGCAATGCTTGGTTTCCTGTGTCAAAAATTGGTATAGCCCTCGTCAAAAATAGTGCATATACATTGGACACAGGGTCTTTCAGAAACTTGTGCACCTTCTCAGGTTTGCTTAGTGCTTAGTGCTTAACTCCCAGAGGATTTCTTCTCCTGACACTTTTTGACCTTTTTTCCTTGGCTGTTTTCTGTTGTGTAGCCACTTCACCCTATTACCGATATGCAGACATTAAAGACGTTAAACCAGAGTTGTTGTTTTTTAAATTCCACGCATCATTAGTGTAATTTTTTTTCTAACGCAGTTTTATCAAATCCATGCCCCATTTCTGCTAGGTGCGTGTAGCCTAATAGATCCGCCTCATTGGTCAACAGCTTGACAGTGCTGATTGGATAGACTTGGAGCCTCAGCCGGTTAGTGGGAGTGTGCTTGAGACTCACAATAATAGTGATGGTAGTGCGATTAATTTGATTCAGTTCAGTTTGGTGAATCGATTCAAATCATTCATTTGATTCACTGATTCAATGACACATAACCAACCAATGCAGACAGAATCAGGATTGCTTAGATACATTTCTTTGAAAAGAAAAGAACAAGAGTCGTTCACAAACTGCATGTCACAAAAGCTAGGAAAAAATATGTATTTGGTTGACTGGATTAAATTAAATATAGGCCTAGTTGTGAATCTGAAGTCCTGGAGATAACAACAGTTGGAAGCATAAACATTATTTATCCAACACATCTTAATTTTATATATATATATATATATATATATATATATATTTTTTTTTTTATAATAGGGCCTTAAATAGTTAAATGCATTTGAGTGACTCATTGTCTTTTACAACAACAACAAAGAGACTTGAACGAGTGACATTTGTAGAACTAATCTGTGGTATTTATTCAGCATGCATAACGCTGTATGCCCAATTTGATTGACAAATCAATATCACTTTACCACACAGTGCTGCTCTGTGAAGTTAAATGTTGGCAAAGTACAATACGGCCCTCGATAATATTGCTTTGCAACAACCCATTATAGGAATTATACATAAGATTTGTAATTGTCATTTTTAAAACAAAATTAATTGAATCTCTATCACACTCACTTTCTCTCTATATATATATATTTCTCTCTCACACACACATATAGGATATACCATATATACAGAATTATTTATCATTATGCACTATAGCAAGTGGGCAGGCAAAAAACACTGCACATGCAGTACAATCTAGTGCGATAGCGGTTTATGACTTGTTGAAAGCACAATGAAACAACATTTATCTACAGTGTACGCTGCTTATTACAGGGTTAATGCTGTGCTCATTTTTGCACAGTATGGTAACAGTTACAGTAAATGATCTGTAAATTATCTGTCACAAGAAGCGACAGGTTGTGCTAACGGGATCCGATCTTGATCTTGGTCATGGTCTGAGCTCAAATCCGAACTCAATACTGATCCTGCTTTTGAGCAGGATGAGAACTCAATCTGACTTTTTAAAATGCAGGAACTCCTCATACTTAAATTAGTTTTCTGGCGTCAAACACTCATACTGCGGGAATATCAAAACCCTTGTATGAAAGCAGTACAGATTAAAACCATGAAGCATATTAAACCTCCCAGATATGATTGATCCTGTAGAGGGACCAACATCGAAGCACAGTCTTGCCTTACCCATGCATTTGAAGCTGCATTTAACGTAGATATTTTTTGCAACCGGTAGCTTTCAGCAAATAGTAGGTAACATTATCGATCACATTATTTACAAAGATTTGCAGTTTCAAATAAACAGAATAATGTTGAAACGTGCATTCTGCTTTTTTGTCTTTATGGTGAGGTGTAGTTTGTGTGTGATTAGCTTTTTATTTATTTTCATTATTGTAAATAATCATGTTGCAAACTGAAGACAACAGGTGACAGTAGCAGCTGCATGGCTCTGAAACACTCTGAGATGCGCCCCTCTCCATAGTTAAAAAAAATCTTAAAACTCACCTTTTTGAAGAGCTAAGGATCTCTCTTAGTTGCAAGTTTTTTTTTTTTTTAATACCCTTGAGGTGCTACTTGTCACAGTTCACAACACATCCCCAGTTCCCCACTAGATGTTGCCATCACCCTTCCTTATCTTTCACTTCTCCCAGCTCCTTTCATCCTATCATTCAATTAACATTCCTGAAACCCATGTGCACTTGTTCAATCACCCTGTGCTCCCATTCGCCCTGCACCTCCCAACTTGGTTTTCTGTTCCACATATAAACCTCTCACTAACCCTCTTTCCTTGCAAAGTTTTGTCAGTTTTACCACTACATCTCCGAGCATTATTCCCTATGTCATTATTGCCTTGTTCCCTGGATTCATTGCCTGACCAACAGACTACGACTTTGGACTTTCCTCATTACTCTGTTGGCCTGATCGCTTGACCCTTACTTGTGACCACGACCATGTCTTTGCCTTGCCTTGATTGCCCTGTCCTGCCGCTACCTGACCCATGCCTGTCTGACCATCCCTCTCAGCACTGCAACTGGGTTCCCCTGTTCCCGTGCCCCATGGTGCATGACACTACTGCTGTGTTGCCTGTTTGATCTTGTCTGTTTTGACTGCTTGACTTGTAGGACTCTGAGTATGAGAAGACTGCATTATAAATAAAATTGATAATTAGTTCACGAAACTGGCAAGGTTGTGTACTTCTTGCAGTTTTAACGGATCTAATTATTTACCAGTTGCTGTTGCACATTCATTATAATGTAGAAATATATTTATATATATTTATATTTCGTTGTATTTTTTACATTGACAGAAAAGCCCTACCTGTACATTTTACTATGGCAAACTAGCCTTTTTATTTTGTAATTTTAAAGTTTAAGTTTACTTTCCTTGGTGTTGAGTGTGTTATTACCCTGTATTCAAGCAAATAACACTGAGAAAAGGGTTTATGAAAGTGATATGACCTATAATATGTATGTCAATTTATTATTGAGGCAGAAGAACTCAAATTAGATCCTAGTAATGAAACAGAATCTTTGTGGGTTAAACTTTTGAATAAAAGATCCGGAGGATTAGTGGTAGGAGTGTGTTACTGTTGAACCCATCTTGAAAATAACTGGAAAAGTTGTTGAGATAAAGCAAATTGAAACTGTATTAACAAGCTAGCTTGGAAGCACCATGTCAGGGAATTCCTTCAGTGAGAACTTTGTTTTTTACAAACATGAGTGCAGCTTTATAGGAAGATGACGTAGAATGTTGTGGCCATTCATCCAATCAAAAGGTGCAAGCCCGAGTCCGTTTACGATCTGTATTCCCGGGGGGAGATGTGGGATCCGCAAACCAAATGGCTTTCTTTGATATTTTGCTGAGATGTCCGGTCTCACGGTCATCTTTTACAACTGTAAATCAATCATTAACAAAGACAGTTCCTGCCAATCTGGGGAAGCAATTAAGTCCACAAACAGACATTTAACAAACAGCTATTTATGCACTGTGTGATCTTTTTATTATAAACAGTGTTACAACCCCACACTTGTGCAGTCTGTGCGGTGTCGTGGTTTTCTTGTTGGTGCTGTGTTTTCCCCTCTGTCTCTTGGTCTTCCAATCAGAGGAGGCTCGGCAACTACTTGAACCCTCTCGTTTCGTCCCGCAGGAGGCTCGTCATTCTGAATGTGTTGTCTGTGCTGTTCAGAGCTTTGTGCGTTTGCTATTGTTATACCTGTGGGTTTCGTGTGTATTGTTTTGGTGTATATATTACCTATGTCAATCCCACTGTCACCCATCCCTGTAGTAAGCCTGGGGAGGGCGAGGTAGGTAGGTAATACGCCCCAGGGCTTACATATTCATCACGTAGGATTGGGTTTTGTTGAAACACACCAGGCTAGTCCATCGGAGGGTGCCGCAATGTGTATTTTTGGGCTAGGCTAGGTGGGTCTGCCGTAGGGCTTAAATAGATTGGGGTTTTGTTTATTTTGTTGATTTGGCACACGTGTGTTCATCCTCCCTTTGAAACTGTATTTGTTAATTATTGGGTGTCGATTAGAGGAGTTACTTCTAACTGGAGTGAGGTTGTTAGTGGAGTTCCACAGGGATCAGTACTAGGGCCTTTGCTTACTAATTAGGATGTTCTGCTTCAGAGACTCTTTGTTCTTGATGTTTGTTTTATTTGGTATGTGTTTTAATGTATGACTTGATATGTACTCCTTTTATTCTAAAACCATGACAACTCATCCCATGTCTTTGCAACACTGCAAAGCTGAGACTGTTTGACCCCACTACAATCTGTCCCCAAAATAATTAAAGTAATTTCAAACACTATGCTGTTAGCTGTGACAAAGAAAGGCACATTATTATTATTATTATTATTATTATTATTATTATTATTATTATTATTATTATTATTGTATTCATCCAACATAAATTACAAATGTGTTTCATGTCTACTTACATGTTATTGTTGCACATTTTATGGATAAATAGAGTAATATGGAGGTGTTTTTTATACACCGATCAACCATAACATTCTGACCACTGACAGGTGAAGTGAATAACACTGATAATCTCATTATCATGGCACCTGTCAGTGGGTGGGATATATTAGGCAGCAAGTGAATGTTTTGTCCTCAAAGTTTGGCTTTTGCTTTTTCTAATCTACATTAATGATCTGGACTCTGGGATAGTTAGCAAACTTGTCAAATTTGCAGATGATACTAATAGGTGGCTCAGCAGATACAATCTTGGCAGCACAGGTTATTCAAAGGGACTTATATAATATTCAGTTGTGGGCCAACACCTGGCAGATGAAATTAAATGTGGACAAGTGCAAGGTATTACATGCAGGTAACAAAAATGTCCACTATAATTACACTATGGGAGGAATAGAACTAGATGAAGTAACACATGAGAAAGACCTAGGAGTCTATGTGGACTCCTCACTTTCTCCATCCAAACAATGTGGAGAAGCGTCAAACAGAATGCTAGGGTATATTGTCAAAAGTGTAGAATTTAAAACAAGGGGAGTAATTTTCAGACTGTACAATGCACTAGTTAGACCTCATCTGGATACTGTGTACAGTTCTGGGCTCCACACTTCAAGAAAGATATCGCTGCTCTAGAGGCAGTTCAGAGGAGAGCAACCAGACTTATTCCAGGTCTGAAGGGAATGTCCTACTGAGAGACTGAGGGAACTGAACCTTTTCACCCTGGAACAGAGGAGACTACGTGGGGACTTGATCCAAGTCTTCAAAATCATGAAGGGCATCGACCACATCAAACCAGAGGAGCTTTTCCAGATCAGCAGGGACACACGCACCCGGGGACACAAATGGAAATTGGGCTTCAAGGCATTCAAGATGGAAAACGGGAGACATTTCTTCACACAGAGTGTCGTCACAATCTGGAACAAACTCCCCAGCGATGTGGTTGAAGCTGAAAATTTGGGAACATCCTTGGATCACTTAGTTATTAATGGACACCAAACAAGCACAATGGGTATATTATACCACTGTTCTAATACATGTTAATGTCCTGGTTTATTGAATATACATAATCTACATGCTGAAATGGGTAGCTTACTTCCATTTAAGCAGCACAAAAAAGTAGCAAGTATAAGATTGACATGGTCTTTCATTTGAGCAACAAATGTATATATTTATTGTAACATAAGAAAAGAGTTACATGATCAAACAAAAAGATACAGATGCACATCAATAATCCATTTACATCCAAAATGAACAGAACACAATATTAATAATGATGAGAACAATATTTACCAAGCTGTGCGTTCATTTTCTTCAATTGAAATCCACATTTTTCTTGGTGTCCTATGACAAGATGTTATGTCCCATGTTTCATAGCAGAGTGTTATAACATTAAGTCTTATATGTATTTATACCTGCATTATTACACTGTACCCCCAAAATCAGGAGGAATCATTCTATGACATGTGGCATGTATGGCTATGTCACACGTTTCATAGAGAGTGCAATAATCAGTGTTATAAATACTTATGTGCCTGTTATGTCAGTTGGAAAAATGGTTATAGCTGGTTATGAATGTATTATGGCTGTGTTATGTAATCTTTATGCAGGCTGCATAGAGGGGTGTTTGAATAAAGTGTTACCCCTCCGGACCCCTGAGCTACAGGAGTCACTGTGTGCAAGAGCTGCTGGCCTAGCCTATATGATGCATGCTGAACTATGGGCATTTTTTGTTTTATTTACTTGAAAACAAATTGCAGGTTAGCCCAATTTATGTATTTTGTTTTAATGTTTTTCTTTGTGTTTATTTTCATTTTTCCCTTTAGGATAACTCTACCAGCTGATATGAAACGATGCCCTCAGGATTGTTAATGTTTCACAATAGTTCCGTTACAATTCAGCAAATTGGGGATCACTTCTGGTTATTTAAAATGGCTTTGTTTCTTCTGAGCACTGTAAACAGTCTTATATCAGAGATTCAGCAATAAGTAAATGGTTATATCCATCGTCCTGGATGGAAAAAGTGGAACAGCAGGTTGATAGCAATTCATTAATATCCCCTTCAGACACTATAAAAAAAAGTCATTGGCTTTTATCTTTACACCAAAGTCTTTCGCTGAAAACTGAAGAATTGCAAAGATAAGATAGAAAGTTGATTCTTGTTATTTCATAAGCTTTGAAACGTTTTTTAGAATGAGCCTATGATTATTGCTTCAACACGCCAGATGAAGCAATTTTCCTTTCAATGTTAGGCTCTTAAAAACGTATTTTCTTGATGGAATCACCTCCAGGGTCTGTTAATAATCTCTTGTGTGGGATAATCTGTACAAAGAATAACATTACTTTTTCAAAGTCCAGTGGTGCTAATACGCTTCTTTTTTTTAGCTCACTGATTTATCAGAAGGATGAAAGTGCATAAATATGAACTTCCTTGGGAAAATACGTTTTTGTACCATATACCCACCTAAAATTGAATGTTTAAACAATGTAAACGTGTTTTTTTTTTTTTCTGCATACTATTTCTATTATCTATACAAGCAAAACATACTTCACCAAATACATTGATGCTTTTAAAAAGCAAATCAGTAGTATATCTTAACATAGCAGTGGACTGACCTAAAGCTTACCATTTTCTCCAGGCAAACAACAACTATCAGATAAGCAAAAATATACGTGTTGCAGGGCTCATGGTTATATAAAGAGCCTGGTACAATGTCATCTTTCCCCTGGGCTTTCAAGAATGTAAAAACTACTATTTTGGCATGACATTTTTGTCACTTTGTCAAGCCTCTTGCCTTCACTCTACTTGTAAGCAGAGACCGAGCTAAACAATGGCTTCAAGAAAAGGTTTCACTTACCTTGCAGTGCTCTGCACAGCTGTTCCCAAAGACCTAAACAGCTCTACTGGGTGCAGTCTCCTCTCTCAGTTTTGGTGTCTACATACACCTCCACCTCTCCCCTGAATCCTGGGGGTGGTAATGCAGTCCTGCTGCTGCTGCTGCTTCTGCTGTTGTGTGGGTCTCTGGAGTTGGGAGATAGCCAACACCCTCGCCAGCGTGAGTGTGTCTTTCAATTTGTGACTTTGCTCAAAGAAAAAAACTTGCAACAACCAATAAACTAATACATTAAATGCAACAAACCAATGTAAGCAATTCAAACAATGATTAGTGGAAAATATATATACATATACATATACACTCACCTAAAGGATTATTAGGAACACCTGTTCAATTTCTCATTAATGCAATTATCTAACCAACCAATCACATGGCAGTTGCTTCAATGCATTTAGGGGTGTGGTCCTGGTCAAGACAATCTCCTGAACTCCAAACTGAATGTCTGAATGGGAAAGAAAGGTGATTTAAGCAATTTTGAGCGTGGCATGGTTGTTGGTGCCAGACGGGCCGGTCTGAGTATTTCGCAATCTGCTTAGTTACTGGGATTTTCACGCACAACCATTTCTAGGGTTTACAAAGAATGGTGTGAAAAGGGAAAAACATCCAGTATGCGGCAGTCCTGTGGGCGAAAATGCCTTGTTGATGCTAGAGGTCAGAGGAGAATGGGCCGACTGATTCAAGCTGATAGAAGAGCAACTTTGACTGAAATAACCACTCGTTACAACCGAGGTATGCAGCAAAGCATTTGTGAAGCCACAACACGTACAACCTTGAGGCGGATGGGCTACAACAGCAGAAGACCCCACCGGGTACCACTCATCTCCACTACAAATAGGAAAAAGAGGCTACAATTTGCACAAGCTCACCAAAATTGGACAGTTGAAGACTGGAAAAATGTTGCCTGGTCTGATGAGTCTCGATTTCTGTTGAGACATTCAGATGGTAGAGTCAGAATTTGGCGTAAACAGAATGAGAACATGGATCCATCATGCCTTGTTACCACTGTGCAGGCTGGTGGTGGTGGTGTAATGGTGTGGGGGATGTTTTCTTGGCACACTTTAGTTCCAATTGGGCATCGTTTAAATGCCTCGGCCTACCTGAGCATTGTTTCTGACCATGTCCATCCCTTTATGACCACCATGTACCCATCCTCTGATGGCTACTTCCAGCAGGATAATGCACCATGTCATAAAGGTCGAATCATTTCAAATTGGTTTCTTGAACATGACAATGAGTTCACTGTACTAAACTGGCCCCCACAGTCACCAGATCTCAACCCAATAGAGCATCTTTGGGATGTGGTGGAACGGGAGCTTCGTGCCCTGGATGTGCATCCCACAAATCTCCATCAACTGCAAGATGCTATCCTATCAATATGGGCCAACATTTCTAAAGAATGCTTTCAGCACCTTGTTGAATTAATGCCACGTAGAATTAAGGCAGTTCTGAAGGCGAAAGGGGGTCAAACACAGTATTAGTATGGTGTTCCTAATAATCCTTTAGGTGAGTGTATATATATATATAAATATACAGTACTGTGCAAAAGTTTTAGGCGGGTGTGAAAAAATGCTGTAAAGTAAGAATGCTTTCAAAACTTGACATGTTAATAGATTATATTTATCAATTAACTAAATGCAAAGGGAGTGAACAGAAGAAAAATCTACATTAAATCCATATTTGGTGTGACCACCCTTTGCCTTCAAAACAGCATCAATTCTTCTAGGTTCACTTGCACACAGTTTTTGAAGGAACTCCGCAGGTAGGTCGGCCCAAACATCTTGGAGAACTAACCACAGTTCTTCTGTGGATTTAGGCAGCCTCAGTTGCTTCTCTCTCTTCATGTAATCCCAGACAGACTCGATGATGTTGAGATCAGGGCTCTGTGGGGGCCATACCATCACTTCCAGGACTGCTTGTTCTTCTTTACACTGAAGATAGTTCTTAATGACTGTCCCTGTATGTTTGGGGTCGTTGTCATGCTGCAGAATAAATTTGGAGCCAATCAGATGCCTCCCTGATGGTACTGCATGATGGATAAGTATCTGCCTGTACTTCTCAGCATTGAGGAGACCATTCATTCTGACCAAATCCCCAACTCCATTTGCAGAAATGCAGCCCCAAATTTGCAAGGGTCCTTCACCATGCTTCACTGTTGCCTGCAGACACTAATTCGTGTACTGCTCTCCAGCCATTCAGCGAACAAACTGCCTTCTGCTACAGCCAAATATTTCAAATTTTGACTTATCACCTGCTGCCATGTTTTCTGTACCCCAGTTCCTGTGTTTTCTTGCATAGTTGAGTCGCTTGGCCTTGATTGTGTTTCAACCTACATATTGAATTGATGAGCATGACCACGATCCTTGCTCCTGGGTGGCTCAGGTGCGGCCCTACGGGGCCCCTGAGATTTACTGTCTGGAGATGTATTGCAGAGGCCCCCTAGCAGTACAGGGCCTCTTCCCTTGCGATGGTTTTGTTATACAGTAACCCCTCCCCCTTGGGCAGTGCATCCGACTTGACAGATAATGATAGGTTGCTTATGCAACCCTGGTTATCTGAAAAAGTAAGCACTGCCCAAGGGTTGCAAGGTTGCGCGGGAGTCCTAGCTCCTGGCAAAAGAGGATGAACCTGCGCAGAACAGGAAGTGGGAAGGGACCTGTTCTGAGTGACGAGCGCAGGGGCCAATGGCAGCTTTAGTAGAGTGACATTTTCGATCGGGTTCCTACGGAAGTGCGCAGAAACCCCTCCCCCTTGGGTAGTGCTTCCTTTTTCACATTGCATTCACAACCTATCGATGTGTTTACTAATTAGGATGTTCTACTTCAGAGACTCTTTGTTCTTGATGTTTGATTTATTTGGTATGTGTTTTAATGTATGACTTGATATGTACTCCTTTTATTCAGAAACCATGACAACTCATCCCATGTCTTTGCAACACTGCAAAGCTGAGACTGTTTGACCCCACTACAATCTGTCCCCAAAATAATTAAAGTAATTTCAAACACTATGCTGTTAGCTGTGACAAAGAAAGGCACATTATTATTATTATTATTATTATTATTATTATTATTATTATTATTATTATTATTATTATTGTATTCATCCAACATAAATTACAAATGTGTTTCATGTCTACTTACATGTTATTGTTGCACATTTTATGGATAAATAGAGTAATATAAGAACATAAGAACATAAGAAAGTTTACAAATGAGAGGAGGCCATTTGACCCATCATGCTCGTTTGGTGTCCATTAATAACTAAGTGATCCAAGGATCCTATCCAGTCTATTTTTAAATTTTCCCAAATTGTCGGCTTCAACCACATCGCTGGGGAGTTTGTGACAACTCTCTGTGGGAAGTGTTTTCTGTTAACAAAGTAATAATTGGAAAATAACGCAATAATATCTCATATTAATGCAATCTTTATTAATTTTCTCTGTGGCACTTATAAGCTTCCATACTGTACTGAAATATGGTTCAATTAAATAAATTGACCAGTTATAATTTGTCAGTATGTTCTTTAATATGTGAAGAAGAGAGAAAACAAGGCCAGTAACACTATTACACAAATTTTTTGAGCTTAAATGACTGCAATTATTTTACAAATTATGTTTAAGTAAGTAATGAATACCTCACATAAATAAATAAAAAATAATAATAATCATGTGATGAAATGAAACTGAAACCATCAATTATCTAGAATTTACAGAATTTTGAGATCACAAGAGATAAACTATAAAATGATTGTCCTTGTTATTGGGAAAAATGATGCAGCTCACATGATAATAGAGCAATTATGCAGTTCTGAAAAAGACATATACATTAAAAATGTCTATCTCTGTCTACTTGTCTACTTTACCCTCTATTGCTTAGTATTGGCCAGGAGCAAAGAAACAAACCTACAAAATTAAATAGTCCTAATTTTCTCAAGTATAAATTAAGCTCATTTAACTCCATGTAATTTTCTCTATGACCTAAAGTAAAACATATGTGGTGTAGTGTCTACATATTCAAATGCAGGTTTCTAAGGAACATTAAATTGAAAAGTAAATATCAAATAAAACAAAGCAGTTTACCATAATTATCATGTAAGACATATTATTAATGCGGTGAAGAAATTCACTTTAGATTTGTTTTAATGTAGAAAATTAGTCTCACAGTCTTAGTTTCACATATGTATATATGCACATATACACTGTGGTAACATATTTAGAAACCTGTCCATGCTGGGCCTTTGTATGCTCCAAAGAAAGTTGGACCTATCCACACATCATGGTGCATTTTGCCCCATTCTTCCAACAGTTCAACATCCATGTTCTTGACAGAAGATGGTAACCACAAACCTCATAAACTATGAGAAGATCACATTGGAAAGTCCAGTGATGACAACCATTTGGGAAGTATGACAGCTCTGTTGTTTCTCCCTGCCCTTTCTAGCCAGTTGCTGATACCTGTGTGCCTGGATGCTAGTTGCAATGAATTGCTTCTGAATATCACGTAATAGCATTGTGTGAGCACCTGTTCAACACACGTCCGCTTAGAGTATGGCAAACTGTTCAACCCAGTCTGTGCCAGTATGTATAACTGTTAGGTTTTTAAATATTTATCTGACTACAAAAGCTGATTTTATTCAATTCAATTCAAATGTAAAAACATAACACAAAACAGTACCAAGATGTGGTAGTGAGTTCAGAAAGATAAGATCTGATGCAACATGTGTGATGCTTGGCTTGACCTTACCTCTTTAACCCAACACAGCTCCAAACTTGATTCAACCCTTTTGCTTTTACTTTTTTTCTCAAATTCATGCCTCTAAGCACGTTAGGCGGTAGAAAGTGTGCCAAGATGACACAGCTCATTTATATCTATAAATTGTACACCCTTCTGTTAAAAATCCCTTGGGGAGTTAACTCCAAATGCAACTTTGAATATATGCTGTGACAGTACTTATCTAAAACTGCACAACCTAATAAACCAGAAAGAGCACTTAAACATATTCACCATAGACATGGTTATTCAGCTATTATGTCTATTCTAAAGGTCAAAACATACAGCCGCACATTCTCAGTCTTGTTCCATATACAAAGACAGCCAGAAAAGCAAGCACAATCTTGATTTGAACTCTTACATTACTAAGGGAGTCACAATTTGTGCTTCAGTGCTTCCTGCTAATCTGTCTACACATCATTATCAAATTACATTACAGGTCTGGTGACTCAAATCTCAAGTCTCCAATGGAAATAAATTATACACTGCTGCTGTGTGTATATATATATATATATATATATATATATATATATATATATACACACACATATACATACACACAGCAGTGTATAAACAGACTGTATACATCTACATCTATTTATCTATCTATCTGTCTGTCTAATATATATTTCTATTGTAATGCTTGGGGAGAGTTCTAAGGAATCTGGCCAATTTAGCTTTGCAGGTGCAACACAAGTCTTTATTTAATTATCTAGTGCAACACTGCACACATCAGCACAGTAGCTGACACACCCGCTGTAATGTTTTAGTAATTCCGAAATGTCCTGCTGTGTGCAACTCTTAAAATGGACGACTGGATAGCAGTGGGTGTCCACTGGCGTCCACCATTTCCGAGCACGTCCAAGCAATTGCATTGAGCCCATAACGCCTTCACTATGGCTCCATGTGGTGAGATTTGGTAGGCCTCTGACCCTCTTGCTTCCAATTCAAAAGGGGTGCAATGTCTCTGTCATCCTTCTGTAGGGCAGCCAGTTGCTCACATGTCCACTCCTCCAGTGGCTGCTCTGATGTCTCCCTTATGACCCTGACCCCACAGACCTCTCTGTCATTCTCTTCCCTCCGGTGGCAGTACAAGCAGTTCGCCTCCAGGCAGGGTCATCGAGACAGGGCGTCAGCATTGCCGAGATGGTGGCCTGGTCAATACTTTACTTTTTTGTACTGCAGCAGTTTCTCTAGCCATTGGGTAAGCTAGCCTACTGGATTGTGGAAGCTCGTGAGCCATTGCAGGGAGGCGTGGTCTGTGCCCACTAAAAACGACTGCCAGTACAGGTAGTGGTAAAAGTGTGTAACAGCCTTTATGACAGCCTGGAGCTCCCATCTCATCACACAGTAGTTCCGCTCTGCTTTGCTGAGGGTCTGACTATAAAAGGCTAACACTTTCTCCCCCTCTGCAGTTTCCTGCAAGAGCACAGCGCCCACACATTGGTTGCTAGTGTCAGTGTCCAGGATGAAGGTGTGGTCTGGGAGAGGGTAGGCTAGCACAGGTGCGGTGCAGAGAGACCGTTTAATGGCTTTGAAGCCCTCCTCACACTCCTGTGTCCGTATAAAACTCTGCTTGGTCTCTGTAAGCCTGTGTAAGGGCTGGGCCACAGTGGCGAATCCTTAGATGAAGTGCCTGTAATATGACGCCAGCCCAAGGAAACTTGTAGACATCTGTTGGTTGGGGCCACTTCTTGACAGTGTCCACTTTCCGGTCAATTGATATCCCCTCTCCACTCACTATGTAACCCTAGAAGAGGGTCTCCCTCTGGAAGAGGTTACATTTCGCTGGGTGGAGCTTCAGACTGTCCTGACACAAGCATTTCAGAACCATCCATGGACCAGGATGTCATCTAAGCAGACCAGGCACACTGTCTTCGGGAGGCCATCCAGAACGCGTTCCATCAAAGGTCACCGGAGCATTGCACAGGCCGAATGGCATAACAGTAAACAATCCTTTACCTGTACTGAGGTAGCTGTGGCATCTGTGCTGCACCCTGTTGGCAGCACTTGCATGCCTGACCGACTTTAGCTTTGGACAGGGTGCAGAACAGCTGACACTCCCCAAGAATAGACAAATGTTTTTGTGACTATTTACATTTGATATGTATATATATATATATATATATATATGCATGAAAATGTTTGTGAGATGATCCTACCCACACTCAGAACAACGAGCCACCGGGGTGTACGCATGGCCCCTTGCCAGATAAGTTCAACAAGGCCAATTGCCCTGAATGACATGGCCCGGAATGATCCCTGGCAGTTTCTAGAGCACGTTAGCAACCTAAGTGGCCAGAGATGCAGGCAGGGCGGTGGGACCACCTAGAACCAGCGTGGACTCCCATGACTCACATTAGAGAGCCACGGTGTCCCTCCTACAGTGAGATCGCTACCTGCAGCTTATAGTGAAACCACCAAAGTGAATCCTGATTAGATCAGACCACCTAGACCTGACAGGGTTTAACTATGTTCGAAGCTATGGTTCCTAGAGGCTTAACAATGCTAAAGTTAGTGTACATAATATGAAGAAGAAGATGTGCGCTTTAAGTGTACTAGGGGGAAGCATGGGGAAGGAATGCATTAGCCAGCCACTTGCTATATGCAATACTTGATAATAATAATAATTCTAATTTTTTTAAGCCTGCAGGCACAGAGGAGAGAAAAACAAAAAACCTGTGGGAAAAATAAATCCCAGCCTGCGGCTGCCCCTCTCCGGGCACTAAATTTGTTAATTGCAAGAACAATTTATGGAGTTAGTAGAGCTGGAAGCTGGCAGGGATCAGAGTACCCACTGAAAAGGGCTACAAGTATTCATGGCAGAAGCCATAGGGACATGATGGATGGCCACCCAGAGCTTCTGGAGCTGCGACGTGGAGCCGGAGGTGGAGAAAAAAAGCAGCAATTCCTGGACTGTGAAGACCAGGGGATTCCCCAAAAAGACAGTCAGTGCCACGGACGCGAAAACCAGAACCAGAGAAAAACATGGAGCACCGGCAGAGAACAGATGAAGATCACAAGTATGAGCACAGTGAATATAATTTGTTCCTACTTATTTTCTGAGGCAGCCAATAAGCTTTTTCCCGCTGAGTACAATTCAGTGAGTTTCCTGCCTGAACCATTTGCTTAATATCAGTGGCAAAAACTCCTGATTAAATCCATTCTGATTTCAAGTCCAAGGTGGGTGAATATTTTTGAGAGCTACTGTATATACATCTACATCTATATATCTGTCTATCTATCTAATATATGAATGAATATGAAATATTATTCAGCAAACATATACTAGACCTATATATTGTTTTGTATATATACATATGCTATGTATTAAAATATACATTCATATATTTATATTTCTTTCTAGTGCCCCGAGGAACTCCCATGCATATTTTATTGTGTCTGGCTAAATAATGCACACATTTTTTCAAGACATTTTGTAATTGTACAAATGTTGTGCAAATAATTCATGATCAAACATAGATTTGCACAGTACTGTGTAGACAAGTATAATTGAAGACATTGAAGACAAGTGGAGTGTGCTTCATTAAAGTGAAGGCTCTCTGGTGTGAACTGGACTTGTCTGGGTTATCTGCACACCTGCCTGCTTGGTGCAAGCACAGCAATGATGTTAGAAGAGGAAAAGATGGAAGCAAATGTGTATATTATTACTACATATCTAATTTGTAAACAGTTTTGATTGCTGAATTTATAATACCTGAACAAGCACTTGAGAAAATTATATGTCTTAAGATCTATCAAATAAGCACATATCAACCTTAATGCACCAGTACTTTAAATACTTTAATCTTAATTATATTAGAGGTTTAACTGAGCATTTCCCTTGCATTTGAAGGTGAGTCCTTACAACAGATATTTAGAGAGGAAAAATATCTGCCGTCTCTCAGAATCCGGACCCGTGTATTTCTGTGTGTACACATGCACATGTGTTGTTTTGCCTTATTATTTTATAAAATATTTAATTATATACTGTTCTCAGTGGCAAAATTATCTAAAATTCCTTGTAGAATTAATTAGCAGATTTCTAGGAGTATTAACCTAGTTCCATAACCCATAGAGATGCATCAGCAAAATAGAAAATACATAACAAAACAAAAAAAGCTAAATATATCTCGATTCAGGATTTCCGAAGTTATTAAATCATTCCATGTAATATGTAGGTTTTAACTTGTGTGTGTGTGTGTGTGTGTGTTCGTGTGTGTGTGTAAGACCTAGAACAAGAACACAAAAAAGATGGAAGGAGGAAATCAGAAGCTTTTCTGGCATGACCTGTACATCAAGACAGGTGGAGTAATCTTGCAGTGAACTGATAGAGGCTGATGATGCTAATATAAATCATATAACAGTAAACCACAACATTATACACATATAGTTTGGGGGTCAGCTAATACCTGACAACATTTTAATCTTATTGTATACATTTATTTATATCACTTTAGGTTAACATTACTAAATTAAGTTCTATTCCATTGGGTACAGATTCTGAGATGCTGCATCATCAACTGGTTAAGAGCACTGCTGATGTGTTTACTGGTACAAAGCACAGTCAGCACATAAATACTGTTCCCTCTTCATTCTATTGTCTCCCCATGAAACATAGAACACATCTTTAGTTACTGTTAAAGCTCTCAATGGCACTGGAAATTCATATGTAGATGACATGTTAGCATAATATACTCCTAGCTGTGCACTGAAGTCAGAGATTAACAAGCTTGTGGTGGGACTATGGATTCAATTAAAATTAGGTGTAAGTGTATTTTAGATCATGTGCACCTTGCATCTGAAATTCTATTTTCTATTGAAAACCTATATATATATACACTCACCTAAAGGATTATTAGGAACACCTGTTCAATTTCTCATTAATGCAATTATCTAACCAACCAATCACATGGCAGTTGCTTCAATGCATTTAGGGGTGTGGTCCTGGTCAAGACAATCTCCTGAACTCCAAACTGAATGTCTGAATGGGAAAGAAAGGTGATTTAAGCAATTTTGAGTGTGGCATGGTTGTTGGTGCCAGACGGGCCGGTCTGAGTATTTCACAATCTGCTCAGTTACTGGGATTTTCACGCACAACCATTTCTAGGGTTTACAAAGAATGGTGTTTAAAGGGAAAAACATCCAGTATGCGGCAGTCCTGTGGGCGAAAATGCCTTGTTGATGCTAGAGGTCAGAGGAGAATGGGCCGACTGATTCAAGCTGATAGAAGAGCAACTTTGACTGAAATAACCACTCGTTACAACCGAGGTATGCAGCAAAGCATTTGTGAAGCCACAACACGTACAACCTTGAGGCGGATGGGCTACAACAGCAGAAGACCCCACCGGGTACCACTCATCTCCACTACAAATAGGAAAAGAGGCTACAAATTTCACAAGCTCACCAAAATTGGACAGTTGAAGACTGGAAAAATGTTGCCTGGTCTGATGAGTCTCGATTTCTGTTGAGACATTCAGATGGTAGAGTCAGAATTTGGCATAAACAGAATGAGAACATGGACCCATCATGCCTTGTTACCACTGTGCAGGCTTGTGGTGGTGGTGTAATGGTGTGGGGGATGTTTTCTTGGCACACTTTAGGCCCCTTAGTGCCAATTGGGCATCGTTTAAATGCCACGGCCTACCTGAGCATTGTTTCTGACCATGTCCATCCCTTTATGACCACCATGTACCCATCCTCTGATGGCTACTTCCAGCAGGATAATGCACCATGTCACAAAGGTCGAATCATTTCAAATTGGTTTCTTGAACATGACAATGAGTTCACTGTACTAAACTGGCCCCCACAGTCACCAGATCTCAACCCAATAGAGCATCTTTGGGATGTGGTGGAACGGGAGCTTCGTGCCCTGGATGTGCATCCCACAAATCTCCATCAACTGCAAGATGCTATCCTATCAATATGGGCCAACATTTCTAAAGAATGCTTTCAGCACCTTGTTGAATCAATGCCACGTAGAATTAAGGCAGTTCTGAAGGCGAAAGGGGGTCAAACACAGTATTAGTATGGTGTTCCTAATAATCCTTTAGGTGAGTGTATATATTAACTCTTGCTCATACTGAAATGATCAGCAGCCTGTAGTTTCCAACATGTCTGAATTATACACACACTAATCTTTTATTTTTTATTTTTTATTTAAAGGTGTAAGAGGTAAGCTGAACACTGTTATATGAGGAGGTGGTTACATGTCAGCAAAACTGACAAAGAAAATTTACAAAATTAAATGTATTGGTTGTATACATATTCAGAAGCAATTTTACAATGAAAAATTGTCAAAACATTCACCAGCTTATTGTGCAAAGCTAGTAGAGACCTATGATTCATTTCAGTAACTGCTGCAAATCGTGTTTCTTCCAGGACTTCTATCCTGAGATGCTTCCCAGTCCCCGCTGAAGAGAAGAAGCCCCATAATATGATGCAGCCACCACCATGCTTGACAGTTGGGAAGGTCTTGACTCTTGACTGGAGGACATATAGTGTTGGACTTGCACCAGACGTTATGCTTGGAATTTAGACAAAAACATATTTGTTTTGTCTCATCTGACCACAAAACCTTTCTCCACATGTCTGCAGTATCATCTACATGCACTTTTGCAAACTCCATATGTAATTTAAGATGAGGCTTTTTGAGTAAATACTTATTTCTTACCATCTGTCCATACAGTGCAAGTTTGTGCATGACTTATTGTGTGAATACTGACTTCCATCTAAAACACAGAACTTTGCAGATATCTCAAGGTCATTGTTGGCTTCAGGGGGGTATTCTGAACCAGTTTCCTGGTTGCCCGGCTGCTTAGTTTGGGACTGCAACCTGATTTTGGTAGTGTCTGCGTGGTATGATGCATCTTCCACTTTTTAATGATGGTCTTCACAATGTTGAGAGGGAAACATGTCTTAAATCCTCCTACTGCTCTATGCCTCACTTTATCCTTGACTTGTTTTGAAAGCTCCTTGGTCTTCTGGATTGCTTTGTTGGATAAATAAAAGTCTTGAAAGTCTTTATATACCTTAGGGAATTTATTGTACAAGTTAAACCACTTTCATTACACAGTCTGAGACCACTCCAATGATTTTGTGACCTTTCAAACTATTTATTTACACCTGTGCTGATTTAGTGCTGCAGTAACAAAGGGGTTGAACACTTATGCAACTGAGATCAGCCTGTTTTCTCTGTAAATCTTCTATGCATTTTTTTTTACTTTATCAATTTGGAGTAGTTTGTGTAGATTCTACATTAAAAGTCTAATTTGAAAGTGTCGTGGAGTACACTCAAGGGCCAACATTTTTTGAAAACTTGTCCGGAGGGTGAGTACTTTTTTTTTGGCGGGTGGTTGTCATGAAAAGTGTTGTATAAGTGTTATTTGTAAGAACACTAAACACAGGCAGGAATATTCTGTACAATTATAGGAGAGGTGATTTCTGTGTAGTAAATGGATATCTATCACTTGATAACACACTGCCTATATCTTTCCTTGAGTCATAGCAGAGTTGATGAACAAATGGAGATTCTTAAATAAATTATTATTATTAGTAGTAGTTCTAGTAGTAATAGTAATAGTATTTAATAATAGTATACCACACATTTTCAATATTCATCTTCTCACATATAGATGTATGTTTTCTGAGTCTAGCTCCAATTACCAGCTAACATTTGAGCCAGAGATTCCCAATACAGGTCCTGGAGAATGACAATGTCTTCAGGTTTGTGTGCCACATGAGCAATCTAATTCAACTAATGATTGTCTTACTTAAATACTATTCCCAGTTCCAAGAGAGTTTTTGCAGAGAACCAGATAAACTTCCACTTGATTTAAGAAAGTTCCCCTGATACTCAGTACATATTATTCATAATCTCTCCCGTCAGACTCACAGATAACTATAAATTCACTTTAATTTTCAGTATTGTTAGGGTTAACAAGGATAATCAATACAATATCTTCTTGTAACATTGCTTCCTTTTTCTGTACAGTAAAGATAGGTTATAAAATAGTAGCACGACTAATGTATTTGCATTGGGAATTTGACAAGGTGTCTAAGATATCTGAAAGTATCAGATAAGTCGGGACCCTTGCAAACATTTTCTTACACTGAATTTAATGATTGGACTTAGCTAGGGGGAAAAAAAAAGGGGGAGTACAAAGTTATTAAAAGCAGTTTCCTTTTTTATTTTTTGTCTTTTTACATGTTCACTTGCTTTCTTCTTACTTTGTTATTTCCATCCTAATGAACTTGTGCAGCACATAAATGGTTCCTGATATGATTTGCATAGCTTTCTTATTTTTAAGAAAAGACTGTAGAAGTAAATTAGTATGTCATCTTGTCTTTTCTGACTGTTGTTGAAATATCACAGTCCAGTGCCAATATACAATCAAAGACAGCATTCACCCTACTGCAATAACTATGCATTGCACGTTCAGATAAGAAAACATATAGAAAGACAATACATCAATAGAACAATAATACAATTAAATACATTGGCGGCAATGTATTTTTTATGAAAAGTACAATGATAAAACAGAAAAGCACAGACCAAAATTATGCAGTTTGTGCATGGATTTCCTCTTCAAAGTGCAGGCTGTATTATTAAATGGAAGTAACATACATACTGCTAATTTCAGAATTAATGTTAATAAATATAATTAAAACACCGATCTATCTGTCTACATAGGAAATGTACATTTTTACACACGGTATTTGTGATTTACACATATTGTTAAAAGTTTGAGGCAAGAGAATCCATAATCTTTCTCCTTTCAATCGAATTATATTTTGTGTTTGACCTTAATTGAATAGAAAATAAAAGATTCAAATATATTTCCTTAAATTACATTTTTTTTGGTTTAAGTTCAAACAAAACTACACTGAACACATGTATTAATATAATTTTAATTCCCAGTTTGAGCTAAAGTAAATATGTCTGTAACCATTTATATTATGGTGTTATTAATACATGATTAATACATAGCGTATAAAACAGTTAGGAACCATTAATAATTCCATGTATAAATTATCAATAAACCTTTATATCATATGATTAATCTTTTATAATAAAGATTTGAAACAAATAGTATTTAAGCAGCGCCCAAAACATATTTTAATACATTATAAATCATGTCCTATAAAGGTTTTTTGATAATGTATAAATTTAATTATTAATGGTTCCTAACTTTTATAAACTATTAACCAATCATTTGAAAATGACACCATCATATATACCAATGTCTTCTATGTGTATTTGTATCTGAACTAGAAATGTTTTAATCATCTGTGTGGCATCAATAATATAGGACCAGTAAATAATATGAACATGAAAGTAAATGGTCCCTTGTTCTCACTAATATCCTGAGATTAAGAAATCCTTGAATGTAACATGTATAAGTGCTGTATGTGATAATAACAATGTACTAAGATTAAATACGATTAAATATATGACATCAAATTGTTACTGTTTTGAGATGGACTGGTTCTGAGATTGAGCAAAAAATCCTCCCAGGTGTGTTATGTGGGCTTTTTAAATCCACTGAAGCTGCAGCCTAGATGATACAATGTGTTGTACTGTAGCTAATGGAACTGTAATGGAAACTATTATTCGTGTCATGTTTGATTAGGATCCAAGGTACACTTGAATTCTTAGCATGGGTTCAAAACATGTTTCAGCTGTACCTGATGATTGCATTTCAACCAGGTCTGGAATGTATTGATTAAGGTGTGAACAATATACACTTATATATGGTGGTCTGAAAATGACCACATAAAGATGGGAAATAATAAACTTTGCAGGTGTGACATGGAAAAGTGATAGATCAAAGCAAGTGGAAACATCCTTGGGGGAGGCCTTCGTCCAGCAGTGGATAGTTATAGGCTGGTGATGATTGTTATACTATATATATATATATATATATATATATATATATTAGGGCTGTCAATCGATTAAAATATTTAATCGCGATTAATCACATGATTGTCATGAGTTAACTCTGTTCTAAATGTACCTTAAATTAATACTTCAAGTTTTTAATACTCTAATCAACATGGGCATGGACAAATATGGATGCTTTATGCAAATCTATGTTATTATTAGTGAAACCATAGTCAACATAGAGCATGAAGACTAGACATGTTTCAAAGGTCATAAATGTTTTTCAAAGAACATGTTCATGTCTATTAGACACATGAAAAAATAACAGAAATACCAGGTTCCCATTACTTCTCTTTCTTTGCACTGAGCAATTTACTTACACAAGCCTGTTTACATTTAGTTATTTAGCCACCCATTTAGTTATCGCTGTGGTGAGTCTATTGCTTGTGGAGTTGTCCATCCGTTTCCGCTGCAAATTATCTAGTGTGGTCTGCCTTTGGCGAGGGGGAGGAGAGCTCTTTGCATCAGTTGTATGCTTCGCCATCAAGTGATATTTTAAACTCGACGTGCTGTGGTGATAACTTAAGTCACATCGACAATCAATGCAGACAACTTCAGACATCGTTTTGTATATGAATTTTCCGTTCAGAAGACCTTTTTCTTTCTCCATTTCTTTTAGCTGATGCATCCTTTCCTGTCTTATGGCTCGCTATGGCTGCATCTCCATTTCTCCAACTACGGGCTAGGCTACGGGTCAAAATGCGCACTGCATTAATCGCACGTTAATAAAATTAGTGCCATTAAAATGAATTTGCGTTAATGCATTATTAACGCGTTAATTTTGACAGCCCTAATATATATATATATATATATATATATATATATATATATATATATATACACTAAGAGTCAAATGTTTTAGAACAACCCAATTGTTCCAGTTTTTGTCCAGTGAATAACCTGAAATGTTACAAAGGTAAGCGGTAAACTGAGGTTAAAACTGAACCAAAAACTGAAAAATAATGTACATTTCAGAGTTAGCCTATATACTGTGTTACTACACCCTCTTAAGCTTTATTTGGCAGTGTTAACCGCACTGCCAAATAATGCAGTGTTACACTGTATTCCTACAATGTGCACAGTTTTAATCGGATTTATTTGCAAATAGGCTTGTTTTGTTCTGAACAACCTAACGATTAACCCATAATTTGATGTTCTATCATACACAGAGAAGTTCAGATCTAATTATGTAAAGTCATTGTGTATTAGTACAAAGTAAACAAACAAAGTAAGAGTTTTCCATCTTGAAAATTTGAGCTCTCTATGGGTGTTTGTTGCTTCTACCAGGACACGGATGGTCTTGTTTTGATCAGTAGACTCTGGTTCCAGAATATGTCATAATTGTCAATATTTTATGAGATTTTGTATTCCTACTCAAACCAAGTATCCCCCCACCCCCCATTTCAGATTGTGGAGGGGGGGGGGGTATAAAAAACAATAGTCTCAGCTTTCATGGGATACCAAACACTTGGCAAACAACACAACAGTGAAGAGTACACATGGGATTCAGGAGAAGCACACAGATTTGGTGCCCCTTTAAGCTTAAGGGGTTACATTTTGTTAAACAAAACAATTCCATGACTTATTTTTTATCTCCAATTGTTTATTTATTCTATGCTTTAATTTCAGAGTACATTGAGATATTAAACTGTGTAAATGTCAATACAAAATTGTAGGTGTGTAGTGAAAATAAATACATATTAACTAAACAAATGTTAGGAATGAATGCAGTAAAGAATAGTGGCTTGCAAACTAACAACCACATATCTTCCTGGCAAGGCACAAGAGGGGAAACTATTGTAAATTCCACAATTTGTATGTTGCTCTTGTTATTCCCCTAAGCAGCCCTTGTGCAAGTGTTCAAAGTTTTCCTTTTTTTCCTAAATGTAATGAAAGTGTAATTTATTTAACTTGGGATGCAGTCCAGACTGCTTTGGGAAAAGGCATAGTTTTAAGCATTCCAACACATGGCAGAGTGCACATTGATGAACAATAATTGTAATTGATTCATCAAAAGCATTACCAGACAATCTGAAAATACACTGCAGCTTGAAGAATTACTCCACTCTCCACCCACCTTAGACTTGCATGATAACTTTCTTCTGCCTGCAGCTACAAGAATATATTCCCACACCTGCCAACTCTTCAAAGTCATCAAGAAGAGAGGAAAATGAGCTTAATTTGATGCCAGACATCCTCAGCTCCTGGGCCTACTGCGTGTATAGCATTACTACTTTGAATTCTAAAAATGCAAAACACGTAAGAGCCCATTAAATTGATCAAGCAGTCTCACATAACCGAGAGAAGCCATTCCTATGAGCCAACTATCAACATGTGTTAAAGTGGCACATGCTTATCACACATTCCTTGTGTGGTGGTCTGAGGTTCTGAGGCATTATTGGGGCAAAGGAGAAGATTTTATTCTATCTTCCAGGCAATTCAGTGTAGAATTGCAAGTAAGACTTGGCTGTGCTAATTAAAGAATACCCAGATCCAGGCTTTTAATTTAGAAAACATGAGCTACAATAAAACTGTGCAATCTACAGTGCCTCCAAAGGACAAAAGCCATGAGACAAAAAAGAGACATTCCCACTTCATCATAGTGGCTTCAACATCCAGAAGTATATAACAGAAATGAGTACATATCAATCTTAAATCTCAATCTATAATTAGTACTTTCACATGCAGAGTAAGTTCCCTTTCAAATAGAAAGACAGCCATTACTGAATAGGAAGAGCCTTCTGAACCGGCAAATAAGTGAAAGTATGTACCAAAGCTGCCCAATAGGGGCCCTGATGGCAGGAGGAAGACCTGCCCCCAGCGTCTGTGAAAAGTCTCCTCCTGACTGCAGCTCCCTGCCAATTATTCAAATTTGTGCCTCTTCGGAGCTCAGACTCCGGCCTTTTTATTATTATTATTTCTTCTCTTTGGAGGTAAGTATGCGGTGGGAGTCTCGATCGGAGCCAGTCTCAGTCCCTCCACTGAGATCTGTCGCACAATTTATCTACTGCACCATTCATTCTTCTTTTACAGATTCGGGTGGTGTAAGGAGAGGAAAGAGGAAGGAGACTACTCCGCTGGAGCAGTCTCCCCGCAGCTGGTTGGCTGACCGTCCCGCTCTATTCCTCCGGATTGTCTCGACCTCAGTCGGCAGACAGTAAACCGCTCGATGCGTCAAGAACAGCGCTCAACAAACCAACTCTGCTGACTTCAACCAACACATTGACTTCAACCAAATCTATCAATCCCTCAACCTCTCTGTCGACATCGATCATGGAATTCCACCCCTCTTCCATCCCTTCTCGATCTCAACCAACTTTGTCAACCGCTCAACCACACCGGTCAACCTTCGTGCCACTCTATCAACCTCTCGACCTCAATGTCATCACATCGACCTGCTCTCAAACTCTGGACTCCCTCGACATAAACATCGAGGGGGACAGTATCAGAACTAAGGAGTTTGGCAAAGTCCACTTGTCACAAGAGCTGTCAATCTACTTAGAGGGTCTGTATGAAGGGGACTTAGAGACGGATCTTTAAGCTGCCCTCGGACGATGGACATGACTAATGTGTGCACTGCCTGGACGGGAGAAGGGGGCTGTGTACACTGCACAGCTTTTACGGAGGCCACGCGCCGTAACTCCCCAGGGCCAGGAACTCCCCGGCGGCTCAGGTCCGCAAGGACCCCCTGCGAGTGATTCTCCGCAAAGGCAGAATAGGGGGCAATCATCTTCCTCACAAGTTGGCACCCCAACCCAGCACAGCTGCAGTTGTGGGTTTGGCCCCTGAAAGGCACCACCTGATGTCTCTGGGACTGTCTGTTAATGTTGTGGAAACGCTGCAGTCAGCCAGGGCCCCCTCCACCAGAGCCCAATATACAAGTACAAATTACAAGTGGTCAGCTTTCCAGAACTGGTGTATAGAGAGGTGTGTGGATCCGGTGTCGTGCCCCATATCAACAATCCTGTGCTTCCTGCAACAGCTGCTTGAAGACGAGAAATCTGCATCCACACTGAAAGTTTATCTGGCGGCCTCTCAGCATGCCATGATAAAATTGACAAAGAGCTCATCCCATTAGGCAATGGCTGTCTTTATTTTTCAGGGAACCAGGGTTATGATAATAACCTATAATTTTCAAACAACTTGGAATAGTACCGGAGGGGGGGGGGGGGGGTTGTAGGTAGAAGCTGCTTGACTGACTATTTCCTGTGGTTCTTAGAACTATAACTGTTAGAAATAGTAATCTAGAAATACTGGTCAATAAATTGATTGCATACATATTTCCTCCTCAAACATGCAAATGGTCACTGAATATTGTATATGTCAAGTAATAAACCAATCAGTTACAAAAATAAGAAATCCTTGTGCTGCATTTTGTTATAGCATTGCAGTGCAATGCTCTGTAACCCATTACAACATAGGTTAGCAACCCCATTTGATGGCCAATCCAGAGACTGGCCCCCAACCATAGCCAGTATTACAATTTCAAGCAAGCCTATAAAGATCTACACTAAATTCAGTAGAAAACAAACCCTACCCTTAACTTTGCCCTATGTTTACTGGGGACTCTAACCCTAGCCCAGGCACAGATGTAATCTATTTCATTGCTTAACTTCATTAAACTTATTTAAGGTTAGTTTTTTGTTTTTGTTTTTCAGTAAAGATTAACCTAACACTTGCCTTAACTTCATGAATAGTGTTGCCTCCATCCTGTTCCAATATTTGCCAGTTACAAACTAAATACATTACTTGAATCAAACTAAACTAAATTATTTGAAACTAAATCAAACACTTGATTTATTATTAAAAAAGAAACTAATCTTTCAAATGAAACAAATATTCATAACTGAATCAATAAACACATTTAAATAAGTAAACAATCAAACAAAAATCAATACAAATAGCAACAATGTAGCACATTAAAAATGTGGCCTCATGAATGCTAAAGGAGATTAATATAAATGACAGCAAGACACTGAGATGGCAGGTGCCCTGAGGGCTTTATCTGATATTTCCAGAAACGCACACCTCTGTGCTTGACTGGAACTACTTGCCACTGATTCCTCCATCCCCCCAGGCAAACACTGTTGAACTGTGTGTTGGTTAAATGATGTGGATTGAGTTCCACTTCAGTGCCACCACCAAACTCATCTCACTTGTCATTTGAGATGCGATTTGAAGCAGACCCTTGTGCCTCCTGCACCAGCCTGCTTCACCTTTAACTAATCTATATGATACTCTGTACCAGGGCTCCCAACTGTTCCAGATCTAGGCCCTAAAGACAGACTCTATATACGTCTGCCAGTAATATGACCCTCACGGTAATGAGGTGTAAAAACGTGTGTGACTGGACCTCATTGGGAAGAGCTTATTAGGTAAACTGAATAATACTAGGAACTACTGCTACATAGCATAACTTAAACTGGAATATTTTAATGTAATCTATGATATTGTTAGAAGCCTCGTTACAACCTTAACAACAACAAAAACATCTACAAGAAAATTCCTCCATCACCATTATATTTAAAGATAGAAACAAAATACCTGACATCTTTTACCAGAGATCACCTAAAGGTATTTGAATTATGTATATCACAAGATAAATCTAATTAAACTTAAGGACACATATGTTTTAAATTACAAGTTTTGTGATCTAATCTATGTAATAAAAGTTAAAATAGTGTAATTGTTTTCTCTGTCCTACCCTGTTACCCTGGCTGGCAGCATTCTGGACAGTTTAAAGGTAGAGCAGTCAAGAACTGAAAATTCGAGCCAACAAAGGGTTACAGAAATCTAGGCTAGAAGATGGAAAATATTACCTTAGTTTCCTAACATCAGGCAGAGAAAGCACAAGCCCAGTCTTAGCAGTATTTTGTAAACAAAGACAAAATACACAGAGGTACCCATTCGCTTGGGTCCAATGTGGATGCAGCAGGCTGATATCTGTACCACTAGCAGGGGATGTTTTTCAGGAAAATCAAACACTTCCACTGCACGGTGTGGATTTGTTCATTTTAATAAGACTATGTGGTCCCAGTTGTTAAGGAGAAGGGCTTATTACTAGGATGTTACCAGTTCAAGCCCTGGCTCTGGCACTGATTCACTGTGTTTTACCTTGAGCTACTTACTTAACCTCCTTCTAACCCACCCTTGAGATCAGACACAGAACCAAAGACCTATAGTAAGTGACTCTGCAGCAGCAGTTGTTCATGTAAAATAAACCCCTAGTCTCTACAAGTCAGTTGCTATGAAAGTATCTGCTAAATGACTAATAATATGACAGCTTTCTGTAAATAGAGCACACTTATTTATTTATCTTTCTAGTAAACCTAATCCCTAACTCAAAACCCAAGGTTATTTGTAATGCATTTACAGCTACAGTGAGGGAAAAAAAGTATTTGATCCCCTGCTGATTTTATACGTTTGCCCACTGACAAAGAAATGATAAGTCTATAATTTTAATGGTAGGTGTATTTGTATTTTTTGGGAGCCCTGGTACAGGGGCAAGATTGTAGACCTACACAAGGCTGGAATGGGCTACAAGACCATCGCCAAGCTGCTTGGTGAGAAGGTGACAACAGTTGGTGCGATTATTTGCAAATGGAAGAAACACAAAATAACTGTCAGTTTCCCTCGGTCTGGGGCTCCATGCAAGATCTCACCTTGTGGAGTTTCAATGATCATGAGAACGGTGAGGAATCAGCCCAGAACTACACGGGAGGATCTTGTTAATGATCTCAATGCAGCTGGGACCATAGTCACCAAGAAAACAATTGGTAACACACTACGCCGTGAAGGACTGAAATCCTGCAGCACCTGCTCAAGAAAACACATGTACAGGCCTGTCTGAAGTTTGCCAATGAACATCTGAATGATTCAGAGGAGAACTGGGTGAAAGTGTCGTGGTCAGATGAGACAAAAATCGAGCATCAACTCAACTCGCCATGTTTGGAGGAGGAGGAATGACCCCAAGAACACCATCCCCACCGTCAAACATGGAGGTGGAAACATTATGCTTTGGGGGTGTTTTTCTGCTAAGGGGACAGGACAACTGCACCGCATCAAAGGGACGATGGACGGGGCCATGTACCGTCAAATCTTGGGTGAGAACCTCCTTCCCTCAGCCAGGGCATTGAAAGTGGGTCGTGGATGGGTATTCCAGCATGACAATGACCCAAAACACACAGCCAAGGCAACAAAGGAGTGGCTCAAGAAGAAGCACATTAAGGTCCTGGAGTGGCCTAGCCAGTCTCCAGACCTTAATCCCATAGAAAATCTGTGGAGGGAGCTGAAGGTTCGAGTTGCCAAACGTCAGCCTCGAAACCTTAATGACTTGGAGAGGATCTGCAAAGAGGAGTGGGACAAAATCCCTCCTGAGATGTGTGCAAACCTGGTGGCCAACTACAAGAAACGTCTGACCTCTGTGATTGCCAAAAAGGGTTTTGCCACCAAGTACTAAGTCAAAGGGGTAAAATACTTATTTCCCTCATTAACATGCAAATCAATTTATAAATTTTTTGAAATGCGTTTTTCTGGATTTTTTTGTTGTTATTCTGTCTCTCACTGTTAAAATACACCTACCATTAAAATTATAGACTGATCATTTCTTTGTCAGTGGGCAAACGTACAAAATCAGCAGGGGATCAAATACTTTTTTCCCTCATTGTACATAAAAAAATAAAAGAGTGTCTGTGCCCTGATTTGTAATTAAAGCAACAATTAAAATGTGCAGGATATGTAGGTAAGGTCTGTCTGATGCAATGATATATTAAGCCCCAAGGAAGGATCATCAGTTGGAAACATTGTCAGAACCTCTCAGTTGTTACATAAATTATTTGCTGTGTAATATTCAGATTGGCATGTGCTGATTAAGTCCAGCCTGTAGCCATTTCCTTTGCTATCCATGATGGATGTGGAATTTAGATAATGCAGGAAAAAGTATTGAATCTCCTGTGGAAACAATGTGGATCATTAGAGATACACATGATTATCAAAATAACAGAATCAAACTTTCATTCTGCCCGATTCCAAAACACATTTTAAATACATCCTGGTGAATGAAAACTATGAAAATCTGAAATAATAATCAAGGTAATCATGACAAGGCCACATTATGCATAAAATGGGTGTTTCTTTTTAATAGATGAAGTATTTGAATGTGCCTTTCACTATGAAAACAGTAACTACATCATTGAAATATCTCAGATACATGTATTGTATGTAGTAATCAAATAAGACTAAGTTGTAATCAAGTGGAAACCAAGTGGATGTACTGCACAGCATCTGTTGATTTTAAGTATTAGTGTAATTGAAAATGGTGCTATATTAACTTTACAAAGTGAAACAACAATAGCAGTCTTGCACACATCAAAAACAAAAACCCTTTTAAAGCATAATGCTTGATGCGCTACCTTCTATGCACTATTTATGTATAGCCCTCCATTGTGTAAACAGTTCTGCTAAGATCTCTTCATATCTCTTATTATCTCTTACTAGATGATAGCAATTCTGGTCAGGAATTCAATCCAGTTGATAAAGATAAGAGGTGGTGCTATGATTCTAAAGATGGTGAATGAAATCTTCCTGTAGAGAGATCTTTTAACAGTACAAAATGAATTATTTGGACATGATTTCAAAACACTCACTGTGTCTTTATTCTTAGCATAGACAACAATTATTATGCAATTAATAATTATTATACAATTATTATTTGCAAAAACGTAATGGTTTGATCACAAAACATGTGGCATCTTTAAATTTAATTGGATTAAAACAAAACTGACCCATCAGCTAATCTACAAACCTGTTGTTTGTATTATTATTATTACTTATTTATTGGGCCAAAGCTTATTTTGTCTAATCTATCAACCACTATATATAAGTGAAATAAGCAATATTAATAATATGAAGTACATGTTTGTAGGCTATATACATGACAGAAAATAATATTTTGATTATACTAAAGAAGTAGTTAATCTATTTGAAGAATACATATTTTATTTTATCCCCCCTTATTTTAACCTTGTCCTATAGGCTTGTCCTTAGATTAGTGGAGAGCAGGTCAGAGTTGATATTAAATATTAAAATGCCTCTAGTGTGAACATATAGAATATGTAAAATTAAAATCTTCATTGTAAGTGAAATGTTGGACCAAAAAAAAGTGTTTTATATTCATGATATGTGTACATGGCCACTTTGAAATGATTTGGCTGAAATTGTTCATTCCAGTACTTGCGTTTCAAATGCTCAAGGACATCTGGACTTTTGATGCTTAAAGATTCTGAAGAATTCTTTATGATAAGCACCTTAAGATCTTCTGCTAGGAAGCAAAAAAAAGTATATGTATACTTTATAGATTTTCACTCAATACTGTAATACTGATTAAAAAAAGCTAAATAGATTAAACAATATGTTTCTTTGAAGCAGCTTTACGGTTGCTAGTGCTGCTTTGCATATCAATAAACTATAATAAAAGAGACTGCATTTAAAACTGGTAATCATTTTGCTGTTTGCTTGTTTTGTTTAATGAAGCCCCAACCCCCTCTAAAAAACAGTATGAAGCTATACAAGAAACACCTGTCCAAGTCATTAATTCTATATATGTTTCTTGTTACATTTAAGCTTGCGTCTTTTCCTTAGAAATGGTATTCAAGTTTGCATTATGTGTTAAGACCTTGAAAAACATCAATTTGTGAGCAACTTTCAAGTCCTTTTTTCTTTAGTTCCTGACTTTTTTTTACCAGTGAGTCTTGATAATTGTATTTTTTTAATCAAGTCCCCTAAGGAGTCTGACTGAACTGAAACAAAAACATATGCCAACTAGTGTGTGCAGTAATTTCCTGCATATCTGACTGCTTGACCTTCCAATGACCAAACAGTTTGCCAATTATTCCTCCATTGGACAGACATCAATTCTCAGTATCAAGCCTGCTTCTTGATTGTCTAATCCCACACAATAAACAAACAGCCAAGAAGAAAGAATGAAAATTCTTCATTTCATGCATGGAATATAGTTAGGTTTTGGCTCAACAGAATTTCATTAATTCAGTAAATGTGGCCTCTTTCCCCTTTTGGCAAGAGCAGAGATAAATACTTTAAATAAAAGGACTTTAAAGAAGGAGTTCTTCACTAAATTAGGCCAGTTGTATTTCACGTGCATTTAAAAAAGTTTGGTGTTGAATTAAATATTATATATAACAGGGTTTGTTGCATAGATGAGACTATTTCAGTTATATCGCTCCCCTTGACAATGAAGAGTGAACAAGCCTGCAACCTCTTTAATCATGTAGTTTAATTGCTTTAATGTGATAAGGTCCTTGTGATAACTAAGAATTAGTCTTGGTTTCTTCATGACCATTCTTCTTTTCAGGTCATACAAGTTTGCTGTTGTCCTGAACAGCCTTATTAGTAGGTCTTTTACAGCTTTTAGGTAATACATTTTTCCCTTTGTTTATTTATTTGTTGTTATTGTGTTTTGTTGCACGAAATAAATGCAAGACGTAATATCATATTTAAAAGGCATTCCATTTGCAGACAACAATAACAAATGCTTCCACACTGGTACAATGACAATAATGGAAATTGCTATAAACATCATTAAGCAAAATTATATTGCAATTGGTATCTCATGTATAATTGATGGCCATGGAGTTAATTTTAGTGATTCTTGCCGTGTAAGTAATCAATATTATTGACTCGTTTACCAGTCTTTTTTAAACAGATAATTGAGCAATTCTCTCCAATCTAATTTCAGTTCATTGCCATGCATAAAAATGTTATGCTGGCATAATTAGTCCCTATCTAGGGTGCAGTCAGATAGCAGCAGCTGCAATACCATTGGAAAATGATTAGGGTGAGTATTTTAATGTAATCAATTGACACTGGATGAAAACATAGAAACTGTGGATTGTAAAAAGTAATGACTGCCTTTGGAATCTTATTCCACGTCAATGTGTAACCCAATATATGGGACAGTTTTTAGTGTTCCTGCATGAAGAGGTCTCCTTCAACCTAATTCCTTGTGCTAAAATCAGAACCCTGAGCTTCTTATTTTTGTTCTACACTGAGCTCCTTAGTACTTAATGTATCTATTAATTAACTTCACTGTTTACAATTACCATATCTCCCAGGTCTTCAACATGTGATGTTTCAAATAGATCCTCCACCAGGACTTGACATTGGGGACATCCCTTTATAGTGTAAGACCAGGCAGAGGTGGGGTGGGATAGACTGTTGATTAATGCAGCTTCTTTGTTCTTATTCCCTCATGTTTTTATTTCAATATAAAATAACAGCATACAACGACAGAGATATACATAAACTAAGACTCAGACCAAACAAAAACTTTAACATTTGTTTGAGAGACAATTCTTCTTCCTTTACAATGCACATCTACCAAACATCTTGTACTGACATCAGCATATACCATTGCCAGTACTTGTATGTAATAGAGCCTGAAATAACAAAAGACTGGATTTTCTTGTATTTGTTTCCTGCACACATATATACATAAAAGTAATACCTTACACTACAATTGTGGTGCTTCTTGTAAAACAGAATCTCCTTTTCTCTCCCTAGATATACCACCTGCTGTGTTTGACCAACTGTATCATTTATCAGTCCATTAATTATCCTTACTTGGTTTTGGAACTAAACTCTGTTGAACATTAACTTTGGGCACACTTCCAGTTTTCCTTCTTTAACGTGGGATGTTGTTTTGTATTGAAATTATCCTGTAACTTCCCTGAAGGGATGTTGTCAGGGGCTAAGCTCTGTTTTGTTAATTACAGTTAATTACAGCTGGGAATGATTAACCTGGACAATACTGCAGCTTTCAGGAGAGTTTGTTGAAGGCTGTACTCTTTCAGTGTTTGAGATGAATGAACATATTTGTTTGTTCTTTTTCCTCAGTATTACTTCTCTCTTTTCTGATACCTACTATAAATAGGATGGGGAATACAATCTTTGCATTTTTTAGTAACATAAACTCAAATTGTCAACAAGGGGGGGACCGAAGAGGGTTGGGGATGCCAGCCCACCAAGTCCCACTAAATCCTCCAAATTACTTTGTACCACAGCAAATTTAGCCACGAACCAAACCAGACATCAGACAACACTTCTTCTTGTTCATTTAATAAATATGTGGTCTTTAGAGACTTTCTATATATTTACAATTATATAACTACTACTGCTGCTACTACTACTACTACTACAAATACTACTACTATTATTAATAATAATACATGTATGTCAATGGAGATTTACAATAGTGTCTACAATCTTTAATCAAAGTAGTTCAGTTACATAGCTGTCAGTAGTTATATAATAACATTGATTAATCAAGACAAATTCCAGATATGCTTTTTTTCAAGTAATATTCCTGATAATGTTAGCCTATTTATACCAAGACCACATTCTGCCAGGGGCTCTTTGCTTTGTAGATTGAGTCTTTGAAATGTGTTAAAAGCTTTGACATTTCATCCTAACTAAGTTCAAATCTCACAAGTGATATAGAGTGCAGCCGCATGACATAAAGTATCAGTGATAATGAGTGATTTGTTTCCAGGTACAATTAGTCAGCTCTTGTAATGCGGTTGGTAACTTTGAGGTCATTGGCACTGACCATTCCAGAGAGCCATTAAGAAGCAATCTGCTCAACTATGACCCATATTAAGCAGTTCAAGAAGAAAAAAATCCCTAAAATAAATTCATTTAAAAAATAGATACAATCTTTAAAAGCCATATTTAATGAATAAATGCCACAGATTAAATTATGTTAATTTTATATTAATGTTCTTTTTGAAGGGGTGTAGGGTAGGATGTATTACGACCTTGCAGCCATTTTGTATTCTCCCACATTCCCCCATTATTATTCTCCCACACAATAAATGGTCTGGTTGCATTGTATCCAGTTCTGTTTAGGAATACTGTGGAGCTAGAAGGATTTCATTGTTTATAATTGAATATGCCTAGTCTTCCAGGGGGGTAAAGTGACTTCTAATCTAATAATACTTTCTCAGATTTTGTAGTTTAGGCACATTCTTCAATTTTTGTTGATATGCTTGGCCTTGTCTTTTAAAATTGCAAAAAAGAAATAACAGACATTGTCAGGTCAGATTTAGCTGTGAGGTGTAAGTGTAGCTTCTGCAAACAGTTTGCTAGATTGCTTTCCAAGAGGGAGAGTTTTCATTCAAGAGGAGAATACTACCCAAAGAGGAGGACCCAATTTAGTTACCATGGTAACTCTGTGAATGCATTTTCTATTGTTTGTGGATTGTGGTATTGGGTAATTTGTGGCAGATTTTAGGGTGGTATGTATATTCAGAAGATTCACAGAAACTCCCAGAAATGTGGGCTGCATGCTTAAACTATGAACTTTTGCCTGTTTGTGTCATTACCTGTCTGAGAAATTTAAGTTTAGGGGAAACAAGGGAAAATGGCAAGTGTGGGCAAATGTCTTTTGAAACTGCCTTCTATGATACTGGATCTACAATATGTGCATAAGCTGTTTCTGTTATTTTTTTTTTTTTTTAACATTGTTTTAAAGCATTAATTGGAATGGGTTTCCCAGCCAACACAAACAGGAAATCTTCACCTTATTCTGGTGATGGTTTTGAGAAACAAACATTGTCAATTGCATGAACACACAAACATGATGCTGTGTTTGCACAATAAATAACGTTACATATTAATCTTGCCTCATAGTTGTCTCATGAATTACTAGACTATCAGTACATAGCAGGTTGTGATGTATTTTGTACATATTTTGATCCAAGCATAAGCTACACTGCTTGGATGTCAGTTCAGGGATGTTTTTGTACTGTTTTGTAGTAATTACAAGAGTTATTTATCTAAAATATTCATCAAATGATGCACCTTATTATTGTATATTATTTTGACTTTTGTAACAGACATTTTTGCATTTGAAAATGATGCATCAACTCACTGAAGAAATGTGTATTTTATGTATTATGTATTTTATATTTATTTTTCAAGAGATTTACAATGAAGATGTCTGAAACTACCTCTCAAAGTGCAATGGGATTAAACCAGAATTAAAAAAAGTATTTCTCAGTAGAGCAATAACACTAACTAGGTAGAAACAGAACAATAGTCATTTGCTTCACTTCTAAAGTTCCTACCATAACACTTTAAAAACTTAAAAACTCTTAATAGCTTTTCTCATTGTAGAAACATTATTACAGGACACCTCAGAACATGTAGAATTAAAGGGTTTAGAAACTGGAGAAAAGTGTCAGAAGAAGTAGGTAATATATACGTTTCTCCTCTACCTATGAAAGAATCCAGAGACAAGTTGTAAAATGTAAACCACCAAATTGAAATTCATGCACTTAAATGTTTTAAAGCATTGCCAAACTACTTAAAGCTATTTGCTGCAGTGGAAAAAAAATGTACAAGTTCTAAGTCATAAACTTTTATTTTAAATCTCCAAGTGAAATAAACTTATATATGACTGCACAGCTGTAATGGAAACATATAAGAACATAAGAATATAAGAAAGTTTACAAAGGAGAGGAGGCCATTCCACCCATCGTGCCCCTTTGGTGTCTAATAACTGTGTGATCAAAGGATCCTATCCAGTCTGATTTTAAATGTTCCCAAATTTTCAGCTTCAACCACATCGCTGGGGAGTTTGTTTCAGATTGTGACGACTCTCTGTGTGAAGAAGTGTCTCCTGTTTTCTGTCTTGAATGCCTTGAAGCCCAATTTCCATTTGTGTCCCCGGGTGCATGTGTCCCTGCTGATCTGGAAAAGCTCCTCTGGTTTGAGGTGGTCAATGCCCTTCATGATTTTGAAGACTTGAATCAAGTCCCCACATAGTCTCCTGTTCCAGGGTGAAAAGGTTCAGTTCCTCAGTCTCTCAGTAGGACTTTCCCTTCAGACCTGGAATAAGTCTGGTTGGTCTCCTCTGAACTGTCTCTAGAGCAGCGATATCTTTCTTGAAGTGTGGAGCCCAGAACTGTACACAGTATCCAGATGAGCTCTAACTAGTGCATTGTACAGTCTGAACATTACTGCCCTTGTTCTCAATTCTACACTTTTGAAAATATACCCTAACGTTTGACGCTTCTCCACATTGTTTGGATGGAGAAAGTGAGGAGTCCACATAGACTCCTAGGTCTTTCTCATGCGTTACTTCATCTAGTTCTATTCCACCCATAGTGTAATTATAGTGGACATTTTTGTTACCTGCATGTATTACCTTGCACTTGTCCACATTGAATTTCATCTGCCAGGTGTCGGCCCATAACTGAATATTATCTAAGTCCCTTTGAATAACCTGTGCTGCCAAGATTGTATCTGCTGAGCCACCTATTTTAGTATCATCTACAAATTGACAAGTTTTCTAACTATCCCAGAGTCCAGATCATTAATATAGATTAGAAAAAGCAAAGGCCCTAGTACTGATCCCTGTGGAACTCCACTAACAACCTCAGTCCAGTTAGAAGCAACTCCTCTAATCAACACCCTCTGTTTCCTATACATCAACCAGTTCATAATCCATCTACTTACATTACCCTGAATGCCTACAGCTTCCAATCTGAGGATCAGTCTTTGGTGTGGAACCTTATCAAAAGCTTTTTGATAATCTAAGTATATCATATCATATGCTTTCACGTGATCTACAGCTGCAGTTGCATGTTCCAAAAATGACATGATCTGCCTCGTCTAAACCCATGTTGACTATCTCCAAGAATATGGTTTTCATTAAGATGCTCCACTATTTTCTGTCTAATCATTTTTTCCAACATTTTACAGGTGATGCAGGTGAGACTGATTGGTCTGTAATTTGCTGGCTCAGTTTTGTCCCCTTTCTTGTGGATTGGTATGACATTTGCTGTCTTCCAGTCAGTGGGCACATCCCCTGCTCTAAGTGTCATTTGGAATAATTGAGTTAGCGGCCTATAGATAATTTCCCTCATTTATTTAAGTACTGTTGGAAATATCCCATCTGGCCCAGGTGATTTGTTTGTTTTTAATTCTGCTAGTCCCTTTAGTAACTCCTCCTCATTTATCCTGATCTCTCTTAGGGTTTGACTGGACTAGTTGTTAACCTGTGGCATGTTATCTGTTTTTTTCTTATGTAACAACCTCTGTTAAATACTAATTTAGAACATTTGCCACATCTTGTTCATTTTCCAAGATACTTCCATTTTTGCCCTTCATCTGTTTCACTTCCTCCTTTATTGTCCTCTTGTTTTTGTAGTATTAAAAAAGCTCTTTGCATTAGTTTTAGCTCCAAGAGCTATGTTTCTTTCTATTTCCCTCTTTGCTTTCCTGATCCCTTTCTTAAGATCTCTTTGCAGCTCAACATATTCTATGTATTTTGTTTCGTCTCCGTCCCTTTTGTATGCGCTATACAACATTTTCTTTCTCTTGATTTTTTTTTGCATACTTCTATTAAATCATTTTGGCCAATGTTTTTTGGTCCTCAATTTGCTAAGTTTTGGTACAAATTTCTTCTGAGCCTCAAGTAGTATATTCTTAAAATATAACCATCCATTTTTAACTAAATCTGTATCCAGTGTGCTCCAGTCTACCTCTTCTAAGTGATGCATCATACCTTCAAGGTTTGCTTTTCTAAAATATGCACACCCATCATCAGATACAATGTTATTTTTGGTGATTCATTTTCATTTTCATATATATATATATATATATATATATATATAATCAAATCCATATTTGGTGTGATCACCCTTTGCCTTCAAAACAGCATCAATTCTTCTAGGTACACTTGCACACAGTGTTTGAAGGAACTCGGCAGGTAGGTTGGCCCAAACATCTTGGAGAACTAACCACAGTTCTTCTGTGGATTTAGACAACCTTAGTTGCATCACTCTCTTCATGTAATCCCAGACAGACTCGATGATGTTGAGATCAGGGCTCTGTGGGGGCCATACCATCACTTCCAGGATTCATTGTTCTTCTTTACGCTGAAGATAGTTCTTAATGACTGTCGCTGTGTGTTTGGGGTCGTTGTCATGCTGCAGAATAAATTTGGAGCCAATCAGATGCCTCCCTGATGGTATTGCATGATGGATAAGTATCTGCCTGTACTTCTCAGCATTGAGGAGACCATTCATTCTGACCAAATCCCCAACTCCATTTGCAGAAATGCAGCCCCAAACTTGCAAGGAACCTCCACCATGCTTCACTGTTGCCTGTAGACACTCATTTGTGTACCGCTCTCCAGCCATTCGGTGAACAAACTGCCTTCTGCTATAGCCACATATTTCAAATTTTGACTCATCAGTCTAGAGCACCTGCTGCCATTTTTCTGCACCCCAGTTCCTGTGTTTCTGTGCATAGTTGAGTCGCTTGGCCTTGTTGCCACGTCGGAGGTATGGCTTTTCGGCCACAAGTCTTCCATGAAGGCCACTTCTGACCGGACAGTAGATGGGTGTACCAGGGTCCCACTGTTTTCTGTCAATTCTGAGCTGATGGCACTGCTGGACATCTTCCAATTTCGAAGGGACGTAAGCATGATGTGTCTTTCATATGCTGCAGTAAGTTTCCTTGGCCGACCACTGCGTCTACGGTCTTCAGCGTTGCCCATTTCTTTGTGCTTCTTCAAAAGAGCTAGGACAGGACATCTGGAAACCCCTGTCTGCCTCGAAATGTCTGCCTGGGAGAATACTTGCTGATGCAGTATAACTACCTTGTGTCTTGTTGCTGTGCTCAGTCTTGCCATGGTGTATGACAAGTGTACCTAGAAGAATATATGAGGTTTTAAAGGCAAAGGGTGGTCACACCAAATATGGATTTGATTTAGATTTTTCTTCTGTTCACTCACTTTGCATTTAATTAATTGATAAATATAAACTATTAGCATGTCTATTTTTGAAAGCATTATTACTTTACAACATTTACCTGCCTAAAACTTTTGCACAGTACTGTATACTATATACTATATTTATCAACTAAGCAATTAATTTATATGAAGTGGCAGTCAAAGGTTTGCACATCTTCTATCTTAACTCTTACAGTTTTCTCTAGAATATTTATGGAACTCAATAAATAAAGGTTAATAAAAATGTATATGAAATTAATTAAATCCCTGAATGATACTGTTTCAAATGAAGGCTATGAATGATTTTTTTAAATCATGATTCTTGCATGAATTAAACCTTTAAAGTCTTGCAATTAGTTCATAAAACTGAGGAATTGTGTTGCTTTAAGTATAATAATACCTTGGGAATCTTCTTGTATATGTATGCAATTCTATTAACCTTTTCTCCAGTATTATTGGGCTAGTATTGTTGGACAACAGAAAGTAATCGTTTTCCGGTGTGACAAAATACAAGTTTTAACTTATGAATCAGGCAATTACTTGACCACTTATGTAAATGTATTACTGTGACCTTTGAACTAGTCAATGACATCTTTCACATTAAATATACTGTACTTTTTGTTTTTAAAACAATATTATAAATGTTTTTTAATTGTTGTCCAGTATGACACAGACTTTTTGTACCCTAATGTACCAGTGATCGAAAAGGTCAAATTATCAAAATTTTAGGATCTTCTGAATAATGTAATGTCCTGTCACATGGCTTGAAAAATGCAATCTGATGTAAAAATGCTCATGAATGTCTGTTGTCTGGAATGACATTGGAAGAAATCCCAATATGGGGACAAACATTTTTTTTGTGTAATAATGAAATTAAATTAAATTAATTAAAATGTAATGCAAACTCTCACACAATTATGCCCAACTGTTAGATCTAAGGTTTTATAGTTGTTTTATGTATTTTTGTAACATTTTTGAATTTTCATTTTAGGTGTGGACAGTTATCCGGTATGACATTTTGGATGATTGGAGATTAATAGCTCCTAAAATTTTTAATACTAATGACAAATACTCCTATCAGTGAATAAAGATAGGAGTGTTGAGACATATTATGCAGTTTTAATAAAAAAAAAATACATCTAATATTTGTAATCTGCTTGGGACACCAAAATGCATGCATCACGTCATTGACCCAGATACCTATAGTATTATTTAGTGAAATCTGATGCTTATAACTCTGAATGCTAAACGTAATACAGTACAAGTGAGATATTTGATAGAAACAAATGATCCACAGACGGACTGGGAACACTAAGTTTTCATTCGTACTTCACATTCTTAGTACATTTTACACCTTTGAAAAGACAATTTCCTCCGCTTAATAAATAAGCTGTCCATAGCCCGACTACTCACACTATATAAATTACATTGTAGAAGAAACACTGAATAAAATATTTATTGCAGAGAGGCAAATAAATAGGGATAGTTTATTTTATTTTAGATGTTTTATGATAAATCAACTTTGACTAATCTAATACGAAATATAGGTGTTTGTTTCCCTCCCTATGCAAAAATGAACGAAACTGATTCCCTTTCCAATGTTTTCTTTAAATTGATCTGGATACTTGCTTTATTATTTCAGGGATGGGAAACTACTCCCCCTATGCCCCCAAAAAATTTAAATTTATTAAACAGGCCAGTGGATCCTCATGTATGCATTTATTTCACTCCTAACGATGAAAATGTGTCCCATTTTACCTCATTCATATGTGCTGAAGAACTCTGTCATTTTGTCTTTTTTTTTTACACTTTTGTTGTATAGTAATATAATCTAAAAATTAGATTTTTATGTGCAGCTTTTTAATTGGCTCCCTGTAGAAACCAGAGTGATTACAGAGCTCAGAAGCTGTTTTTGTCTTTAGTCAGAGTAGAGGAATTTAGAACACACTCAGGGTTTCTACATTCACGTTTTCTAGTAGCAAAAAAGCCTAAATTAGTGAGTACTTCTTTAACAGGGCTGATTGGGTATATAGAGCCAGCTGTGGCAATGTCCTTGGTTCTGAGGAATGTTATAATTGCCTGCAGTTGGGGGAGCTGGGCCTGTGTCACAATAGTGGATTAGGCAATTGAAAGTATACCTTTAAGGGTGGTTCAATAAAGGCACCTGACCATGTATAGTAAATGTATTTACTGATCTATTGACAAGACTGGTAAAATGCATTGTTCCATTGTAATTTTGCATTAAGCTGTTTTACCAAATGTATATATTCATTTGCACTTTATACTTGTTTATCTTACTGATATTAATATCGATTTGCTTCTCATACCTGAAAAAAATCATTACAAATGCACAATATCGGTTAAAGTAATACATTAAGTAATCCTCTTGTGGCCTCAACTTATCTCTTAAACAGAACAAAATGTTCATCTTCTAGGGCTCAAGTTATACTCCCTCACAAGTAGACAAGAAAATCTGACGATCAGAACATAATTGAAACCAATTTATGAGCTAACAATTATGTGATCTATAGAGGACCAAGGGTTCAGTAGAATATGCTCTTGAATGGTAGTTTCTATGTAAGGTTAAATGGATGAACAATTCTGTGTTTTAAGCAGCCTGTTTTCCCTAGACCATTTCAGTCAAATATGGGATTGCTACAGGTGCAGCTATTGATCGCCCAGTAGGATTGAATATGAACACAAGCCCTGCTTTCTGTCTTTCACTGTCAGAATCAATTTTGAGTCAGAGAGGAACTAACGGTTCCACTCAGAAGACTTTCCAGGAACTAAAACGCTAAAGAAGACTCATCAAAGACAACTCAGCCAATGGTTGATGACAAACACTGTATTTACAATGTTTTTGCCTCCAGCCATTAAAATTCAATATTCAGCGTCCTTTCTCCTTCAAAGTGTTGTATACATAAACACACAAAGTTGAATACCTGAATATGTTTGAAAAATTGTTGATTGTGATTCTTGGAAGCAGAAAGCACACGCCTTCTGTTTTAACTCAGATCATTGAGTATATGCATATATAATTTGAGCAGATTGATTTGCTATGAAACCTCACAGAACTGTTGTATATATATATATATATATATATATATATATATATATATATATATATATATATATATATATATATGCATACACATATACATGTGTTTGCCATGAAGCCATATATTAAGACAGGAAGAATAAATCAATCAAACAACTTTTATGTTGGTATAGCACCCTTCACAAGGTAGCCACAGAGCACTTTACACAATCAGTTGAAGCTTGGGAGGTGAAACATAGGGGTGATGGGTGCATTCCATAGAGTTACTCCCATTCTCTGAGGAGGGTTTGTAGGGAATATTGCTTTTTGTTGCATTGACAAGTGCTGACATTGTGGTGCTGTCCAATGTACTGAATGTTAAGCTGTTTCTAGTAACAATTGCACAACACATATGAAATGAGGAGGTTGTGGGAGAAGAGAAAGAAGAATAAGTCACAATGAATATGTTGTTAACATCCTGTTTATATGTTCTATCATCTTTTTGTTTAAGAAATAATGCATTAAAGTGCTTAAGAAATAAGTGATTCCTAACTGGACATGGCTTACAAACATAAATACAACATTTGACACAAAATCATAATGTATTACTTAGCTTTTCTGTGATAATCACTTAGCAGGAAGCACAGAAAAGGGGGAACAAACAAAGAACGATCCTTGCTATAAACTCAAAGTGTAGGTTAGATCAATTATGTGCTGCTGCTGTGATTATAGCAATCGTGAAAGGTTTAGATGGCAGGACTGGCCTAATTGATTTAACCACACACGGTGTGACAAATTACCTGGTGCAAACCTTTGAGGTGACTGTGGTGTGTAACATTAAGAAGAGCAACACTGATCCCTGTTTTCTTTTTTAACTTTGCCCAATCCACTGGGGGTCCTTGTTGCCCATGGAAAACAACTTCCATAAATAAGTACATGCATACATAGACTCTAAGTCCTAATGCCAGGATCTTAAAGAGATGCATCCACCCTTCTTTCTGTAACTCTAATGTCGAACAACCTACTGTGTGTTGTTTTTCACAGAATGGAGAGACTTGGTGATCTTCTTATTGTATTCTGTGACTTCTGAAATAAATATGCTTCTTCTTTTGTCCGTCTGCAGAAGTTTACTACAGAACATGAAATGATAAAGCTCGATGGGTTGGCTATCAAATGCACTCCAAGTCCCCACCGAACCAATTGAAGAACCAATTTCTCCAACCATGTAGAAACAACATTGTTTTGCACACATTCACCCCCTGCCCTATTTAACGCACAGTGTTGAACAGTTTAATCGACATCTTTATTGCAACCAGCTTTGAGCTTTCAAAGAAGATTGCTTTAGTTTGGGATACACAAACCTCTTTCGGCTTCCATTTAATCGCAGCGCGCAAGACTCGATGTGAAGTCTGCATCCATCACACATGTTCACATCCCTTTTTTAACATAATAAATGCTCATCATACATGGGTTGAAGGATGCTTCATTGCTCTCATGCAGCCCGTCGCATCACGCTTGATCAGCCCCACCCCCGTCTCTTTTAATGCGCTGTTAGAGTCCAGCTTCTTTCCTGAACTTCAGGAACATTTCATCCATCTCCTCCTCTCTTGCGGACAAAGACAGAAGTCTTCGGATTTGACTTGCTCGACTATGTCTTCGACACAGCTTATTTTTCTATTATTGTGCAATAGCTTAGAAGGAAATTGCTTGGACTCGTAATTACACCGGCTAATCCGCTTCTTAAGCACAGATCTCCAGCTCCAGAGCCAGTCCCCCTCCTAACGCAGACTGTCACCGACGCGCGGATTTGCTTTGATGTTTCTGCGCTAATAAGAGTTATTAATGGTGACGGCGGTTCATATGAATAATAGGTTACCGATATGAGTTACATATGCACCGGATGCAATCACAGTGGATGGATGCTACACGAGCAAACGAAAGGAGAACATAAAAAAGCACAGACTGCGTGTCTCTGTGCACGTTGAAGAGCTATTTCTTCCTAGCCGGAGCTGGACTGGTTGTGCCATCTAGAGATCTTTGCCGGCGCACTGCAGCTGCATGTTTTCTCCTCACACTGGCATTGGATCCCTGTGTGCTGGGTGTCTGGTCGAGGCATACTAGCTTGCTCTGTTGCTGTAATGGACTTGAAGATTGATGCTTTTAACATGCTTATGCTACTCCGTGGAGCTCTAGGACCGAGGCGCATTTTAAACAACTGTCCACTGGCACACACTTCAGAGGCGTCCTTTTGAATCGAAACAACCAAATAATTACAATAAAACTAAATAACGCCCGAAACAACATACATAAAAGCACTCTGCTCGGATTCTTGGCGATTTATTTCCTCGTCCATGTCTTTGGAATATATATGCGCATTGGAGCTGCCAGTAAGAGGATTTTAAACTGGATCTGGGAGAAAAACTATACAACTAGTATTGTGCTCAGTGTGAGCTCCTGCTGCTGCTCCTCTTTCTGCACAGGTTACCCTGCTGGCCGCTTTCTTAAGGAGTGTGGAAAGATGCACCTTGTTGGATTGCTGTGTGTTTTATGTTTTGTAAAGAAAAGAGGATGCTCGCAAGCAATATTGGAGTAAACAGAAGAGTTCACTCTAAAACAGCCCTGACACACAATGGATAAATGCCCGTTTGCTAAGGTAAGGGGAACCAAATGTTTTCTAATATATTGTTTGAGGCTGGAGTCGGAAGTGGGCTTATAAATCATTAGAAGTCTGGTCTTCTCTGTAGACTGTAGGTGACCATATGGATTCTGTAATTAATATTAATATTGATAATAACAATATCAACAATAAGTATATCAACATGCGTATAAAAGGTGGCTATACATGTATGTTTCAAAATAATTGTATATCACTTTTATAGATCTACCGTCTTTTTTGTGAATGTATGTGAAAGTATCAAGAGTACTTTGTTTTTGTAATGTATTCAGAATAATGATCTACTTGATTTTAATTGTTTCCTTTCACCAAATTAATGCTGAACTGCGACTGAGATACCGAAAACCGCCTTAGTCGCAATTGATCTTGACAGCCTGTCTCTCCAAATGTATTATTATAATTATTAGTTTGTATTAGTTTTATTATTAATAATACTAATAACAAGACCAACAATAATAATAAACGTATTATTAGTGTTGCTGTTGTTATTGTTATTATTATTAAGAATCGGATAAGTGCATCATTTTTCATTAACTTGGGCACGTTTAAATGTCTTCTCATTCAAGGGCTGGATTTGCAGAGAATATTAAAAGATTTTCACTTTCCGAGAGTTAAATCAGTTTATACCATATGATTCAGTTTCAAGATACCATTGAAAACCGTGTAAATTTCAAACAGAGAACGTGTTCTAATTACACCAGACACAGTAAAGACACACAATATTAGCATGCTGAAATGTGCACATCATTTTCATTCCTTTAAACTGCAATGTTTTTCTTTGACTTGTAGGCTACAGATATACAGAGATGGGGTATATTAGACAACCCTAACTGTCAATGGGTCATGATTGTCTAAGTAAATTCTGACCAAGTTTGTGTGTTTCTATTATTAAATACCCTACATAATTAAATAAATGCAACGCAGTAAAGCCTGGGCTTGGAGTGGGCTACCTTTGCTTTAATTAATTAATTGGTATTCAGTTTAATTGCTGGCGCTCGCTCAGATTTTGCAGCAGCTGCACATGATGTAGCTTTGAACAAGCAACGCACTTTTTTATTTAGTTTTCGTTGTTTTTTTTGTACTAGGTAGCATCGGTTATGCCTTACGTGTCACAAGTCAGCTTGGAGAATCAACGACATACTCTTGTGAAGCTGGGCGTATGTGTGCGCTTGTGTATTTGTATTAGTGCTTGTTTAAGAATGCGATAGGTAAAGGTATGTCGGGTACTTCGCAGTGAGCAAGCACCCCCTAATGGGATCGGTGTTAAATGTATCTGCTTCTCCCAGTGCTTTCCCAACAATGTAAATCTGAATAAATGTGCATCCCGTCTACGTGTGTTCTGCAATCATGCACGAGAAAAAGCACGTTATGTAATATTTACAAATACAAACTATCTGTAAAGTTAATGTCAGATTCTTAAAATCTATCATAGCAGTAATTTATTATCACTGTATGAATGAAACCAAGGTCTGCACGTACACATTCTGTTCTATATCTTACAGTGGTTAAAAAAATGTAGATCCAATATATTGTAACCAGTAAATATATATTCTACCCTTGGCAGGCATTTACTGGTATCAGTTGATTGATTGATTGATTGATTGATTGATTAAGTGTGATTTTGCAGATTCCTTACCTGACAAAAAAAAAAAAAAAAAACTTTCTGAGCTGATAAAAATCTATTAGAACTGATGCATCACAGGAGATTTAAGTCAATCAATATATATATATATATATATTTTCATCTTTGCAACATTGCCCTGTTTCTCCTGCAGGCATTTCAGTTATATTATTATTATTATTATTATTAGTAGTATTATTATTAGTATTATTATTATTAATAATAATAATAATAATTAATTAATTAATATGGGCACTATTAATCATGGGAAGTACAGTCAATTGCGTGTCACTCATTAATAAAACATCAATAGGGAAATAATCTAAGCAAAGAAGAAGGGACACATAGGATATCTAAAAATAATTAAAAAAATAAACAATCCCCTTCAATGTTGGCCAACATTAAAGGGAATAAGATGACATTGCTCAGGTTTTTAGTTGAGCTACCTTATCACCAGACTGCTGCATTTCCATTGCTGTGTGGGTGAATTCTTGCTTCACACACATTTGAATTAAATGCCAAATTATATTGTGTTATGGCTAAAAAATATATACTAAAAAAGAAAATCAAACAGTTCCAATACCATTTATACTAAAGGCTGCATGGATATGCTGATTGAAATGTTTATTTCAATTTATGTTATTTTAATTTATTTTATTTTATTGTATTGTAACCTGAATTTGAAAACATAAGTAATTTAAATGTTACACAGCTTTACCTTTGGTTTACATTTCTTAAAGCAATTGGATATCTTCACATTCTTTAGTCAATGGAAGCAATCAAGATGTGTCTTGAATGGCATTGTTTGATTAATAAGATATGAAGAACCAGATGATGGATGATTCAAAAGGTCTTCTTCTAATTTGTAGCCTAATTATCCATTCTTATTTGAGTTAAAATAAATATATACTTGATATAAGCATGACCCATGTTCTCCCTGATAATAGGGTACTCTCTTTTTTATCGGTAGCTTAAAAAGCACACATTTCCAGCTAAACATTATGTCAATGATTATAATACTGATATAAGATGTATAGTTTGAAACTGAGCAAGTTTAGGTTTGAAATTTGTGCATTACTACAAGTTTCCCTAACCCAACACACATTCCCACAAATATCCTAAATTGTGCATTGGTCCAGCTGAAGGCCTGTGTTTACATTGAGTAACATTTGTAGATAATAATAATAATAATAATAATAATAATAATAATAATAATAATAATAGTGATTGAAAGTTAAGATCATGGACACAGCTCCAAAGTTAGCAATTAAATAAATACATAAATATATACTGTCTTGATTTTAATAAATAGTTGAAAGATTAAATACATAAATAAATAAATAAATAATATGCATAGGATAAGAGTAGAAATCACAAATAAATAATTGTTGGGGTTTAAGAGCAAGTTAATCATTAATGTACCTGAAACTGATTGATTGACTGAAACCATGGGTTGCCTCATTAACCAAGTATACAATACAGGCTTGCCTAGGCACTGGTTTATGATCATACATATGATTATAATATACAAACTCTAATTGATGTATGTTATGCAACAGAGATAACAAAACAAGCAGGGATGACAGGGGAAACCATGTTGGGAGAAATGTAAGAGAACAAAATACAAATTGAAATAAAATTGTGCCTCCCTGGAAACCTATGCTGAATAGTTTGAATTTGTTACTTTAGAAGACAAGAAAGGTCACCGATGGGAGAAAGCCTGTTAGCCCATTCAGCTGGTCAGGTTGTTAGAAGCTTAATGATCCAGAGGTCTCATCAAGACCATTCTTGGATTCCTTAAAAGACTCGGCACTTGGTTGTAATGACATCATAGATAAAAACCCTGATGGTAACTTTGTAAATTGCTTTGTTATCGTGCCATGGAACTGTTTATGTGCATTAATTAGGACTGGACGTGAAGGGCACTGGAATGTGAAAAGTCTGAGTTCAATGTGGGGTCAGTGTAAGGATGTTAGGGAATATATTTTGAAGTAAAATCTGTCCAAAGGGGTTCTTTTAGTTGATATATACTGTGCCAAGTCTATTTCTTGATAGAGATGGTGATAATAATTCATCTTAACAGACATTTAATAGACACTGGCCCACTTCTATTAAAGAAGCAAGATTTACTGTAATTCATAGAACAGACTGATACCATAACTCTAATGGAGGACTCGTTTGAGCTGACTCTATCAGAGGATCTGGGAAGCTGTCTATAAATAATGCTGTAGTAAAATCCACACATACAAACATGTAATATGTCCTTAAGACAAGCTGTATCCAAGCTTGAAACCCAACAAGTCTCAATGATTAATGCCATTGTTGTAAAAAAAGTATGACAAATTAATAACAGAAATAATTAAAATTACTAATTTGATAACTGTTGCATCTGTATAGTGCTTTAAAAAATAAGACTTCATTGTTATACGCAGTTGGCTGTAGCCCTTCTCCATGATTCTGTGATCAAACAAAAAAATATGCTTTTAGAATCCCATCCACATGCTTTGTTTGTACACTGTGTGTATACTGATGAATAGGTGACTGTGGTGAGTGTTGACTGATGACTTCTAACTGGGATTTGATGTTAGAATACGTAATAAAGTACAATTTGTTGTCAAGCATGAGGTGTTTTATTTTCCAAATTCAGACTTTTGTGGAGCTCAGTCTAGATTGGGTAGTGTAGTTTTTTCTTTCTTCCAAATTTCAATATGTCACCTGTCATCCAGATACAACCCCAGTCTCCAACTAGACTGATGTGTTTAAAATGTCAAAAAAGTAGAGGGGGTAATTTAAATCCAGGTTGCTTATAAAGCAGCACCAATCAAGCCAAATGGGGGTGTATTACAGACACAGTAGGAATAATAATAGTATTGTATTATACAGGTGGTGAGGTGCACTTGGATACTAGAATTCTTAACCACAGGAGATTTCAGCAAAGTACATTGGATCTAAGGTGGAATAGTAATAATGTACAATAAGTATCCCAAATTGCACAGCATTTTCACAGTAATTACTAAGTAATACACTGGAATACATCCATGTTTGCATATAATTACAATATAACAATTCCTAATTGCAAATGCAATATGCAATAATAATGCAACAATGTTAATGTCATATGTAACTACACAACTGTATCACTATGTTAAGTTAGACATTGCAACTAGGCATAATTATATTGTACATGTAGGCAAAAAAACATAAGTCTTCAGTCCTAGGGAATCAGCTGTGCTTTGTGCAGGCCAGCAGGTAGAAATATCAAATTTAAAATGTTTCAAAAATAACTAGACCTTCACTGTGTCTGCTCCTAATATGTAGGCTGTGTATGCTCAGATATAGGCTAATGATCCTCCAGGGAAAAGCCTGGCTCTCTTTAGCTAGCAATAAAACAGTTGATTCTCTGAAATTGAATCTGAGAGATTGTAGCAATGTAGCCTAACAAGACCTGACACAGGGTATGCAGTGATTTACAGGTACAGAGACTGGACAGGATATTACTTTAACAGCTCATGTATGACATTTCATGACCATAGCATGACCCTTTCCAACAATCCCCTCACAGCGCATTGATTGATTTGTACCAGTTAAAGTACATTGTGCTAATAGTTAAACAATATGTAGGGTGCCTGTTTTTTTGTTGTTAGTTTATTAGATTTAATGTGATGTTATCACAAATTAGGTCACAATAAATACACCAATAGAAAATCTGTGATACAAATTTCTGACCCTGAAAAGTCCATGTAAGTAAACCTAAACCTAAACACTATCAATGACTATCAAATGTCATTAACACACACCCCCATTTTGTACAAACACAAACTATGCAGGGAAACACCTGGCTGTGCGATTGCTGCCATTTCTTCACAAAGGAACAAATCCCATTGCAGTTCTTGGTTTATTTGTATTTATGTTTTCTTAGTGTAACAACAGATCACTGGTAGAAAAACAGGCTTGTTGTAAGTGTGAGAGTTATACTTCTTTTTTGTGTTTTATACTCATGCTGCCATAACTGATTAGGCGGATTTTGCTCCAAGACAGCTTCAGTGCAATATTCATGCTACTATTCGCAGTAGAATCTTGTAGTATTTCAAAGCAAATTAACTGCTGTTGGTTTCAGACATTTTTTATTTATTTGTATCCTCAGGAGTTGGAATGGGTTAGAAATGCTTTTAACGATGCCGAGAAATTGGATAGTTAAGCTGAAAAGTGTCCAAGGGTAAATTAAAAGTCTGAATTTTTATTTCATGCTTGTCACTTGATGGACATTTTTGGTTTGAAATGTTTGGTTTCCAGAGTAACAGAGTTCCACATATACATAGTCTGACTTACATGGAGTGTGGAGTAGTGCTAGGGTGCTGAACTTGTAAGTGGAGGTTTGTGAGTTCAAATCCTAGGTGAAACACTGCTCTTGTACCATTGAGCAAGGTACTTTAATTGGAGTGCTCTATTAAAATGGAAAAACATGTATACATTTTGTTGAATTTAAGTATCAGCCCAATAATTTATTATAATTATAATAGTGTAGTATTTTGGGGGTGGCGGCTACTGTCACAGTGCAGTGATCTTACCGCATCACTAAAATGCTCAGGCCTCTTAGTGAGGCTCGAGATCACTACACTACCCTCTGGCAAGCTATACCACCTCCTTCTGTCATTATAGTGTGACCTTGATCTCTGCCTTCACTGGCACACAGGGGCTTTTCTCAGCACTTTTCTCAGCACTCCCTGTCATCACAGCGCATTCTTGCACTGCTCCACCATCATCGGGCCACAGTTGAATCTCTCAGGCTCTCACTGCCTAGACACTGATGTGGGTTATCCCGCTCTGACACCAATGTAGTATGTCGGGGGTGTCGGCGACGATGGGGAATCTAAGCCCAGGCTCCCGCGCCACAGTGCAGCGATTTTACCTATCACTAAAAGGCCTAGGGCTCTTAGCGAGGCTCGAGATCACTACACTACCCTTTGGCATGCTACAATAGTAAGTAAAGAACCATTTTGATGATTTGTTAATAGTCAATCAGAGTAATTTTAGTTTTATTGTTTAGTCCCCATCAGCCTGTTTTGAATGGAAGGCCTCCCCAGGATGTCTCCGCTTACATTGATCTACAGCTTCTCTATTCCATGTCAAACCTGCAAAGTTTATGATTTCATCTTCCCATCTTTTATGTGGTCATCTTCTAGTTCTTTTTCATATCTTGGTAACCATTCAATAGCTTTCTTTGTCCATCTTTGATCGGTTCTGTATATTTATATATTTATTTTAATAACCAAGATCACGCAATGACAGGGCCAGAACAACCTCGTGCTTTGATTGGGCCGCATCTGTCAGAGGTATATGACGTCACACCCTGTTTATAGTCAGAGAGCGAGAGATGCAGACATAAGAACCTGGCAAATCCAGGTTACAAATGAGAGGAGGCCATTCGACCCATTGTGCTTGTTTGGTGTCCATTAATAACTAATTGATCTGAGGATCCTATCCAGTCTATTTTTAAATGTTCCCAAATTTTCAGCTTCAACCACATCGCTGGGGAGTTTGTTCCAGATTGTGACACCTCTCTGTGTGAAGAAGTGTCTCCTGTTTTCCGTTTTGAATGCCTTGAAGCCAAATTTCCATTTGTGTCCCCGGGTGCGTGTGTCCCTGCTGATCTGGAAAAGCTCCTTAGGTTTGATGTGGTCGATGCCCTTCATGATTTTGAAGACTTGAATCAAGTCCCCATGTAGTCTCCTCTGTTCCAGGGTGAAAAGGTTCAGTTCCCTCAGTCTCTCAGTAGGACATTCCCTTCAGACCTGGAATAAGTCTGGTTGCTCTCCTCTGAACTGCCTCTAGAGCAGCGATATCTTTCTTGAAGTGTGGAGCCCAGAACTGTACACAGTATCCAGATGAGCTCTAACTAGTGCATTGTACAGTCTGAACATCACTGCCCTTGTTTTAAATTCTACACTTTTGACAATATACCCTAACATCCTGTTTGACTTTTTTATTGCTTCCCCACGTTGTTTGGATGGAGAAAGTGAGGAGTCCACATAGACTCCTAGGTCTTTCTCATGCGTTACTTCATCTAGTTCTATTCCTCCCATAGTGTAATTATAGTGGACATTTTTGTTACCTGCATGTAATACCTTGCACTTGTCCACATTGAATTTAATCTGCCAGATGTCGGCCCACAACTGAATATTATCTAAGTCCATTTGAATAACCTGTGCTGCCAAGATTGTATCTGCTGAGCCACCTATTTTAGTATCATCTGCAAATTTGACAAGTTTGCTAACTATCCCAGAGTCCAGATCATTAATATAGATTAGAAAAAGCAAAGGCCCTAGTACTGATCCCTGTGGAACTCCACTAACAACCTCACTCCAGTTAGAAGCAACTCCTCTAATCAACACCCTCTGTTTCCTATACATCAACCAGTTCATAATCCATCTACTTACATTACCCTGAATGCCTACAGCTTCCAATTTGAGGATCAGTCTTTGGTGTGGAACCTTGTTAAAGTATAAAGTACTTATACTTTATATAAGTATCTAGTATACTAGTATTCTAGTATCCAAGTGCACCTCACCACCTGTATAATACAATACTATTATTATTCCTACTGTGTCTGTAATACACCCCCATTTGGCTTGATTGGTGCTGCTTTATAAGCAACCTGGATTTAAATTACCCCCTCTACTTTTTTGACATTTTAAACACATCAGTCTAGTTGGAGACTGGGGTTGTATCTGGATGACAGGTGACATATTGAAATTTGGAAGAAAGAAAAAACTACACTACCCAATCTAGACTGAGCTCCACAAAAGTCTGAATTTGGAAAATAAAACACCTCATGCTTGACAACAAATTGTACTTTATTACGTATTCTAACAGCAAATCCCAGTTAGAAGTCATCAGTCAGTACTTATAAAGTATATCATATCATATGCTTTCACATGATCTACAGCTGCAGTTGCATGTTCAAAAAACTCGAACAGCTTTATAAGACATAATCTGCCTCATCTAAACCCATGTTGACTATCTCCAAGAATATGGTTTTCATTAAGATGAAATCTAACTGGCGACCTGCCCTGTGAGTGGGGGTAGACGGGGAGAGAGAAAAGTTAAAAGAGTGGAGGAGGGGAAGAAATCCAGCACAGTGGGAGGGGTTAGAGAGGTGGATGTTGAAGTCTCCCAGGAGGATGGTATGTGAGGACAGTGAGGGGAGGGAGGAGAGAAGGAAGTCAAGTTCATCCAGGAAGGAAGCGAGTGGACCAGGAGGGCGGTAGAGAACTATAATGAAGAGGTGAGGTCACTGAGGCTGCTGGCGCTGACTTCTGGCACGAAGGACCTGGGGGGTTGTTAAATAACCGACTTATAACTAATTAGCAGAGAGCACACCTGAATTGCATTGCATTACACAGCTCTGTCCAGATCCCGCAAAGTCACGCCCTAGTACAGCGTCGGCCGAAGTGCTTGGAGTGTCTGGAATGCTAAACTCTACTTAACTGCATGTTCTGATTGCAGAAAAGGGAAAGCTAAGCGCACAACAACACTGTACAATCTCTCTCTACATTAGTATATGCAATGCAGCCGTTTCTGTTTACAGAAACTGCATCAATATACACTCACCTAAAGGATTATTAGGAACACCTGTTCAATTTCTCATTAATGCAATTATCTAACCAACCAATCACATGGCAGTTGCTTCAATGCATTTAGGGGTGTGGTCCTGGTCAAGACAATCTCCTGAACTCCAAACTGAATGTCTGAATGGGAAAGAAAGGTGATTTAAGCAATTTTGACCGTGGCATGGTTGTTGGTGCCAGACGGGCAGGTCTGAGTATTTCACAATCTGCTCAGTTACTGGGATTTTCACGCACAACCATTTCTAGGGTTTACAAAGAATGGTGTGAAAAGGGAAAAACATCCAGTATGCGGCAGTCCTGTGGGCAAAAATGCCTTGTTGATGCTAGAGGTCAGAGGAGAATGGGCCGACTGATTCAAGCTGATAGAAGAGCAACTTTGACTGAAATAACCACTCGTTACAACCGAGGTATGCAGCAAAACATTTGTGAAGCCACAACACGTACAACCTTGAGGCGGATGGGCTACAACAGCAGAAGACCCCACCGGGTACCACTCATCTCCACTCCAATAGGAAAAAGAGGCTACAATTTGCACAAGCTCACCAAAATTGGACAGTTGAAGACTGGAAAAATGTTGCCTGGTCTGATGAGTCTCGATTTCTGTTGAGACATTCAGATGGTAGAGTCAGAATTTGGCGTAAATAGAATGAGAACATGGATCCATCATGCCTTGTTACCACTGTGCAGGCTGGTGGTGGTGGTGGTGTAATGGTGTGGGGGATGTTTTCTTGGCACACTTTAGGCCCCTTAGTGCCAATTGGGCATCGTTTAAATGCCACGGCCTACCTGAGCATTGTTTCTGACCATGTCCATCCCTTTATGACCACCATGTACCCATCCTCTGATGGCTACTTCCAGCAGGATAATGCACCATGTCACAAAGGTCGAATCATTTCAAATTGGTTTCTTGAACATGACAATGAGTTCACTGTACTAAACTGGCCCCCACAGTCTCCAGATCTCAACCCAATAGAGCATCTTTGGGATGTGGTGGAATGGGAGCTTCGTGCCCTGGATGTGCATCCCACAAATCTCCATCAACTGCAAGATGCTATCTTATCAATATGGGCCAACATTTCTAAAGAATGCTTTCAGCACCTTGTTGAATCAATGCCACGTAGAATTAAGGCAGTTCTGAAGGCGAAAGGGGGTCAAACACAGTATTAGTATGGTGTTCCTAATAATCCTTTAGGTGAGTGTATAGTTAAAACTGTGCTAAGTAAGACAGTAACTAACAAACAGTACCTGCCCTTACGAATATAGGTGCAGTAAAAATACAATTAAATAAAGTAAACAAAGTAAATAACCAGTACTTGTCAGAGCTCGGTCATTATGTCCACGGGTCCGTGTCCGCCTTCTGGGGAGAATGAGTGAAAGTGATAGAAATGCTGGTGCTACAGCAGTGTTCCATGTTCAACTCATTGTGCCTTGTCCAAGGGGAAGAAAAAAATCTGAAGTCTATAAATTCTCTTCCGGGAAGCAGAAGGGGAAGCAGACAGCAATGCTCATCTAATCATTATGGTTGTGGGCTGATTAAATGGGAGTTGCTGTCTGCTTCTCCTTCTGCATTGGAATGATTGCAGTAGCATTTTGTAGCACAGATTAACACAAATTAATATTTTCCGCTGCCTAGTGTGCCAGTCTGGTACTCTCACTCCCCTGCTTGAGATAACCATTGCTATATAAGGTCACTTTAGGCAAGGGCAGTCTGAGTCATACACATTTGTTCACATCCCATGTATTTCCATCCTGTTGTTTTGACTCCAGAAAGTAAATTAATTAATGTACGACCTCATGCAAAAACAAATTGAACTAAGATAGATGCCTATTTTTTCAGTTTTATACTAACCTTTGTTAATTACTTAGTTTTTAAATATATTAAAAATGCTGCAGCAACCACTCCACAGTGTGTTGACAGTGAGTCAACAAAAACATAACACAGGAGCCCCCCTCTCCCACCCCTCACTCACCATCCCAAAAAATTCAACAAATACAATTAAATGTGGTTCAGTTTAGACAGATAGATTCATGGATAGATAAACCTGGACATATAAACCAGTGGTTCATAACCCTGGTCCTGGAGGGCCCCCTTCCCTGCTGGTTTTTGTTCCAACTGAGTTGTCAATTATTTAATTGAACCTTAATTGAACTAATACATTGCTTTTACTTTTTAAATTATGTAACTGATAAAAAAAGTTGGTTCATTAAAAAAATAAGTTATTTATACAAATTTATATTTAACTTAAAACATCTACTGTTTAAAATAATTAAAAGGCTCTGATTTTGGAAATTATTAGTTCTATTAAGGGTTATTTTATGTACTTGAGAGCTTGGTTGGAACAAAAACCAGCAGGGTATGGGCAGCACCAGGGTTGAGAACCACTGATATAAACCTTTACACTTAAAAGAAAAACAAAGATGTGAGTAATAGGACAAAATCAAATATTTGATTCTTTGTCTTTTTTCTTGTTTTAATAAATATTGTTGTAGTAAAACAGATAATCTTCATGTGCGGACACAAAGACTGTGTTTTTTCATTACTAGGCAATTTCTGTAATGCATTAATTCTGTCTTTTCTCTAAATACTCCTTCAGTTTCCCAATACCTCTAAGTAGGTGCTGGACTTTCCTGACCACATGATGCTGCCTCTCAACGGATCTAATGTCTATAAATAATGCTACATATGTCACTGAATTCTTCTGTGACGTAGGATAAGTGCATTCTTAACTTCACGTGAGCATCTGCCTCCCTCCCTCATGTCCAGTTCACTGTCCACTGTATGCTCTGAGGTAGAGCTTGGCAGCTGTTTCCATGCCATGTTTAAATGCATTTAAGCTTTCTCCTGCTGGTGCCACACTTGTTCTTTTTGGTCCTCTGTAATTGAGCGCTTCTGTGCTTGTGAAGTACACCCTGCTTTTATGTAATCATGTAAAAGTAATTGGTAAGATCAGGGCAAACATTTTTCTACAGTATCAAAAAGGCTTAATTGAGTCAAACTACACATTGCACGTGTGTCCATGGAGGTGATTGTGTATACTAAAATCACTCATCATGGGAAGGATACACATATCAAATAACAAAGTGATTACTTTGGCTTACCTGCTTGTAAAATAAACAACATAGATGGCTATTAAGTATTATGTATCTTTCTTGACAGTGACATTCTTCATTTCCAAGTATTTTATAGGGAGACTATAAATACATTTATAACAGCAACAAAAACTATAATAATAAAATTAATTTAATGAAACCACAATCCCCACTTATATGACTGTGTATGAACAAAGGCTTGAGCAGAAATGTGGCACTGAAAAGTCATTTATTTTCTCCTTGCTTTCTGATGCCGTAGTGGTTGTGGACCCATTCATCATTTAGAGTGCTGCTGTAGCCTTTCACTTACTATTGATTCTGCTCAACAAGACGGCCCCTTCCTCAAGCTGCTGAATCTAACCATCCACCTCCTGCAGACCCATGCACACAACATACATAGTGACAGAAGACATCCCTGTGTGTTGAAGTGGCACCCTACACCCCTCCGTACCCCCAAAACTAATTCAATATCAGTGCCACAAGCAGTGCACCATCTGTGCTCCACATTCAGTTTACAAAGTGCCCCTCTGTGTGACAACATCATAAAGCCTTGACTAACATTACCCACTGACTGATATTAAGACCATAAGCTATCCTGACTTTCCATTGTATGGGATAAAAGAAGACTGAGGTCTATATTAAAAATTGACTACAATATCATAGTTGGAGGTTAAAATGGAAAGCTTGTTGAATGGCTTTCGAGTGATAACATTCACATACCATTGGGATGTCTTCTCTGTGAGGAATCTGTAATTTAGTGGGTTATGAAGCTTATCTAGCAAGGCCCCTGTGCAACAGCTTAAACTGGAGATCAGATGAGCTTTCCTGAAATATTGGTTCACATTGACTACTCAGATTTGTTTGTTTGATTGTTTTGTTTATACATTTATTTTCTTGGTAACAGTTTACAATAGGTCTCCCAAATTACAGTATATTAACACAGGTACTCAGTAACTACAGTGAGGGGGAAAAGTATTTGATCCCCTGCTGATTTTGTACGTTTGCCCACTGACAAAGAAATGATCAGTCTATAATTTGAATGGTAGGTGTATTTTAACAGTGAGAGACAGAATAACAACAAAAAAATCCAGAAAAACGCGTTTCAAAAAAGTTATAAATTGATTTGCATGTTAATGAAGGAAATAAGTATTTGATCCCCTATCAATCAGCAAGATTTCTGGCTCCCAGGTGTCTTTTATACAGGTAACGAGCTGAGATTAGGAGCACTATCTTAAAGGGAGTGCTCCTAATCTCAGCTCGTTACCTGTATAAAAGACACCTGTCCACAGAAGCAATCAATCAATCAGATTCCAAACTCTCCACCATGGCCAAGACCAAAGAGCTGTCCAAGGATGTCAGGGACTAGATTGTAGACCTACACAAGGCTGGAATGGGCTACAAGACCATCGCCAAGCAGCTTGGTGAGAAGTTGACAACAGTTGGTGCGATTATTCGCAAATGGAAGAAACACAAAGTAACTGTCAAGTCTCCCTCGGTCTGGGGCTCCATGCAAGATCTCACCTCGTGGAGTTTCAATGATCATGAGAACGGTGAGGAATCAGCCCAGAACTACACGGGATGATCTTGTTAATGATCTCAAGGCAGCTGGGACCATAGTCACCAAGAAAACAATTGGTAACACACTACGCCGTGAAGGACTGAAATCCTGCAGCGCCCGCAAGGTCCCCCTGCTCAAGAAAGCACATGTACAGGCCCATCTGAAGTTTGCCAATGAACATCTGAATGATTCGGAGGAGAACTGGGTGAAAGTGTTGTGGTCAGATGAGACCAAAATCGAGCTCTTTGGCATCAACTCAACTCGCCGTGTTTGGAGGAGGAGGAATGACCCCAAGAACACCATCCCCACCGTCAAACATGGAGGTGGAAACATTATGCTTTGGGGGTGTTTTTCTGCTAAGGGGACAGGACAACTGCACCGCATCAAAGGGACGATGGACGGGGCCATGTACCGTCAAATCTTGGGTCAAATCCTTCCCTCAGCCAGGGCATTGAAAATGGGTCGTGGATGGGTATTCCAGCATGACAATGACCCAAAACACACAGCCAAGGCAACAAAGGAGTGGCTCAAGAAGAAGCACATTAAGGTCCTGGAGTGGCCTAGCCAGTCTCCAGACCTTAATCCCATAGAAAATCTGTGGAGGGAGCTGAAGGTTCGAGTTGCCAAACGTCAGCCTCGAAACCTTAATGACTTGGAGAGGATCTGCAAAGAGGAGTGGGACAAAATCCCTTCTGAGATGTGTGCAAACCTGGTGGCCAACTTCAAGAAACGTCTAACCTCTGTGATTGCCAAAAAGGGTTTTGCCACCAAGTACTAAGTCGAAGGGGTCAAATACTTATTTCCCTCATTAACATGCAACTCAATATATAACTTTTTTGAAATGCGTTTTTCTGGATTTTTTTGTTGTTATTCTGTCTCTCACTGTTAAAATACACCTACCATTAAAATTATAGACTGATCATTTCTTTGTCAGTGGGCAAACGTACAAAATCAGCAGGGGATCAAATACTTTTTTCCCTCACTGTATATGTTAGATATTCATAAAAACAGTGTAATTATGAATTTGTTAACATGTATATAATGTGTAAAAATTATTATGGTATATGTAAGTACACATTTGTGTGGTAAGGATGCCTTTGGAGCTATACCGGACATCATAGGCATAGGTCTGGGGGGACGGCAGAATCTTAAATTGTCCCCCCCCAATATCGTATGCCCGGCTCCATAGGCATAGGGGACACATCCCCCCAATATTGACAGCACCCCTACCCCACAGTTCTGAAATGAAACCTATGCCCTTGCCGGGCATGGCCCACTTTTTACACATTAAGTACATGTTAACAAATGCATAATTAAACTGTTCTTATGAGTAACTAACATGTAGTTACTAAGTACCAACTAAGTTAATAAACTGTAATTTGGGAGACCTATTGTAAAGTGTTACCATTTTCCTGGACCAATTTGTAAGGCCACAGAGAACCTTAAATGATATAGAACAAAGTGAAACTAATGATACAATCTATTTTTACTTTGATATTAAAAAAAAAAAAAAAATAATAATAATAATAATAATAATAATAATAATAATAATAATAATAATGATTCCATTTAATTAGACCATTCATAATTTCACATCATGTAATTATAATGGTCATGAGATATTCTATCTTCCACTTTTCCTAATCTGTAGTCTTTAATTGATCACTGTGAGTTCACATACTTCAAATGTTGTGTTTAGATATGTGCAGATACATGTTTCGTATCTTAGTCCAATACAGCTGAGCTTTGTATAGATAATTCACAATGGCATATGTGCCCCTTTGGTGAGATATGAGTTCAATGACACTTGATCACACTATCACAGTAGAGCAGTGGTCCTCAGGTAAGTTTGTATGTGGGCACATATTTGGCTTTCTGTTAGTTACAGGGACACTTAATTGTATTCTCTTCTGCAAACCCTAAACCCTTCCCCAATATTGATCAATCACCTTCCTAATAGCAGAGAATAAAAGTAGTGCTACAGTAAACCCCCACAAACCGGGCAATAATATAACATACTTCTAGGATGTGCAAGCTGTGGTAGGCATGGCAGCCTAGTCTCACAGGCACAGCAATGCCCGCCGGCACCACTTTGAGAACCTCTGTACTAGAGTGACCTTTAACAACCAAATTTCCCTTGGGATTTGTAAAAGGCTGAGTCCTATGACTGTGAATTGCATTTGAAGGCATTGGAGTTGAAGATTGAAGAAAAGAAAGTATGAAAGAAAAAGAAAAGGCCCATTTTAGATCATCAGGTTTCTCATTCAAGCATGGTATTTTGTGGCTAAAACTGAGCTTTGTGGCTCCTACTTGGAGAGAACAAGTAAATTGATCAGATGGGCCACAGTAAAGTTATTTTGATATTGTTGGCGTAAAGATGAAGCAAGATGCAACATGCTGCTGCCACTATTATTGTGAGGTGTCAAGGTGTCCAGCTGGCTAGTTGTGATAATCAGCTAGGCGATCAGGGGGTGAGTGATGTCACAGAAATGGTGTAAGTGGATTAAAGGGAGCTGAACTGGTAGACTTCTGACATGCAATGTATAATCTGTGGGGGTTGCAGAGTGATTAGAGAAACAAAAAACAATGGAGCTGTGGTCTTAACACAAACACTTGGTCAATGGAGACAAATCAATTTGCAGTCGATGAACATGGGGGTTTCTGGTGATTAACTTATTTTTAAAGACAACAGGGCTTGATGTAAAGTTGCCATCGTTAGTTAATTTTCTTTCCTTCTTTATCTGTCATTCTAGCTGTTTGTCTATACATGAAGGCAGTCATTTAAGATATGTAATTAATTGTTCAGATGTGAAAGACTTTAAGCAGTGGTGCTATCTTTCTCAGATGTTCAACATCCTTATTTCCTTCCAGTTCACTCTTTCAGTGTTTCTAAATTTCTCCTATAGTTTAATTCTCACAGTGATTCCTCCTATTTGGGGGAGGAAGTGAGTCTACCCTACCTGTTAAAAGCTTATGGATTAGTTTGGATTATTATTATTATTATTGTTATTCTTGTTTGTTGTTATCATCATAACCGTTTATGACCCCAATCTGCTAAGGCCTCCCCCCCAACATGCACTGCTCTGACCTACAAACTGTGTTATTTCAAACATCAAATAACATTGACAGACACACACATACACACACACACACACACACACACATACGTTACATAAAAAAATAAGTCATATAAGACATATGATTTCCTATACTGTTTTACTCAATAAACCAGTAAATTCCTGCCCATTGCATGTTAAGTAACACATTCACCTTAGTGAAATAAAGAATGACAAAAAGAAAGGAAGGCAGGCTGCAGGTAGTGAAAGGAAAACTATCCCTGTGAAGTGATATAAACCAGTTGAGGTGAACTGCTGTAATTATTTTCCTGCTTTATCTGATGGAAAAAAATCCTCACATTTTTTAAGTTTTGCTTTGTGAAAATGGTCTTCACTTTCCAATAGCCATTATGTCTGGGTATTGTATGTGTGTGCCTGAAGCTTTGAGGTGTGAGGTGGCATTTACTCCTGCTGTGTTTCCATTCAAAGTGGAATTATATTGTGATAAGTCATTGGCTTTCCACTGTATGGTAGAATATATAAATAAGTCCATGAAAGTTAAAGCATATACATTTGTGTGAAAATACAATAGCTCCAACATGGATGTTTCTTCCACCAGTTGGAGAATATCCTCTGCATCAGGATATTCTAATAAGGACTTAATTTAATTCCACTGGTACAGACCTCTAAGCTATATCTCTGTAATGTTGACATGTTTTTTAACGGGTAAAGACTTGATTTTACTGTTCCTGTTTGTGATTTTGAAGAATACACAAGTAAAATGTTTGCAACAACAACAACAATAATAATAATAATAATAATAATAATAATAATAATAATAATAATAATAATAATAATAATAATAAATGAAAGGGTTAAGGCAATCAAGTATTTCCAATGGAACATAATCATCATGGGTACTGATGTCTCATTTCCAGCCTGCATTGTTGCTGTAAGAATGACAGAAGAGCTGTTTCTGCTAGATAAAGACCATTGTAGTAGCTTTGATCTTCAGCGGCAATGTTAAACAAAGCAGTCTTTACTTAGCTAGAAATTGAATACTTCCCTTTGGCTTCTGTTTACCTTTCAGTGTGGATTGATAAGTATTTGGTGGCTGGATTCTGATGCAAAGTACCAAGCTATTATTTTCATGTGCTGCTTTAAATTAAAATGACTCGCAAAGTGTTATCATTAGGCCATGAATGATTAGAGTCTAGTTTTGGCTACAGCTCAGTATATTCTGCAAAGGAGGCCTGTTCTGAATGGAAACTTCAATGCCTGTGTCAATAAATAATTGGCTAGAAATTAATTTAACAAATTAGTTTTAAACATACTACTGTATTATTATTTTCTTAATTAAACAAAGCCCACACTTTTATTTTTTTCTTCAGCGAAATGTACTTAGTAATTTCCAGAGACTTTGTCCAGATGAAGATGAGAAGCAACTGAGACAAGCTCAGTTGGTCATTAATAAAATGTGAAAATCAGTAGGGATGACTCACTGGGGCATTAGCAAATTTTTTTTTTTTTTTTCCCTTCATAAAAGTACTTCAGTTATTTGTCCTTAACAGTTTATTTAGTCTTGCAACAAAACCACACTGCATGTTGTAAATATGTACAAATCTGGTTAGATTCAAAAGAGAGGTACACATATAAATACAACAGTATCTTACCAATGTGTAAAATGCAGTTTATGGGTCATATATGGGTGATTACTTTTGTCTTGGGACAGGTGGTTAAATCCTTTGTATAGTTTCAAGAGTCGTTGTAATTCTCATTTAGAAATGCAAATATATTTAGTAAGCAACTTGAAAAGAAAAGAAAAACAATGTTGGCATTAGTCACTTTAGTGTACTTCAGTTTTCTTGTGCCTAAAAAGGAAATTCAGGTACCAGTGTGTTTTTAGGAATCTGAAAGTATTCGCAAGTATGGGTAAAGGGAAAATAAGGAAAGCAATAAGTGTTTGCTCCCACTCATTATTTCTGTCCAGTCGCTCAGTAAATTACAGTAAGTGTATACATGCAGTTTTTTCTTTCTTACAGAAATAGATGTAGCTTACAGTATATTTTCTTTACCACGATCTGTTATACTGTATATGCAGCCTTAAGGAATGATCCCACTGGATGTAAAAAGATTCACAAATATGTGGTTGTACCATTAATATACAGCCAAAAATCAATGGTTGCACAGCTGATGTCCAAACATGACCCACATAAGTTCATTTACAATCTCCTTGCTCTTTGAATATGCATATGTATGTTGTGACACTGTGAGGAGATGATAACAGTGCTGGGGGGTCTCTAATAGGCAGGGTCTAGGAAACAGGCACACAGAAAGGGCAAGGATATGTTAAAAGGACATTAATTTATTATATGAAGTGCGCAGGTGAATTAAACCAAATGAAACCGACATGAAACGCAATAATTCCAACTAATGAATGAGAAGATAAACAATCCGCAAACAGTCCATTACCGTACAAAATTTGATTATTTTTCTCTTGTTCGATCTACTCTTCAACTCCCAGGCACTTCTCCTGCCTCTCCACACCAGGAAGCAGCCCACTTCCTGCTTTATCGAGGCCGGGATCCACTCATGGGGGATGCAGCCTCATCAGTTGATCCCCCCGCTAATTTGCCTCCCCTGGGATTCAGGAAGGTACAATGCCTCCCGGGAAGGTCTAGTTTCATCCCTCCCGACACACAGCACCACTATATATAATATTAGTCTCTAATCTATGGATTTCAAGTCTCAGGTTTTGATGGAGCGTGCAATTGGCCTGCTGACTGCAGGATTGTCCACCAGAGCTGCAGTCAGGTCAAGACCCTTCCCAGCTAACACACAACATTGCCACAACGTTTTTTAACATTGTAGCAATGTAAATTACGTTGTTACAATGCTGTGGAAACATTGTGTGTTAGCAGGGTGGTGAGGACAACAAGCCATAGAGCAGCTTTCCTGAGATGCTTTCTGACAATTTGTTTTGCAAACCCAGTTTCATCAGCTGTCCGGGTAGCTGGTGTCAGACGATCCCACAGGTGAAGAAGCTGAATGTGGAGTCCTGGGCTGGCGTGGTTACATGTGGTCTGTAGTTGTGAGGTCGGTTGGACATACTGCCAAATTCTCTAAAACAATGTTGGAGGCAGCTTATGGTACATAAATGAACATTACATTCTCTGGCAGCAGCTCATTTGTGGCATTGTGTTGTATGACAAGTGCACATTTTAAAGTGGCCTTTTATAGTCCCTAGTTTAAGATCACCATCACCTGTCATCATGCTGTTTAATCAGCTTATTGATGCCACACCTGTCAGGTGGATGGATTATATTAGCAAAGGAGAAATGCTCACTAACAGGGGTGTAAACATATAGATGCAACATTTTTATAGAAATAAGCTTTATGTGTGTATGGAAAATTTCTGGGATCAGCTCATGAAATGTGGGACCAACACTTTACATGTTGCATTTATATTTTTAAATTATATATATATATACTGAACAAAAATATAAATGCAACATGTAAAGTGTTGGTCAGAAATGTGTGTGTGTGTGTGTATATATATATATATATATATATATATATATATATATATATATATATATATATATATAGTGAGATTCCTCTCATGGTTGCACCTATCATAAGATTGTTGGTTTACCTGAAGCATTATTGCAAAGCGCTTTTGAATCCTTTAGCTGCAATGAGAATTGACACATATGTTACTGTTGTTTCTGAGGTCCTGAGGTATAGTGCATACAGAAAAAGAGTAGTTGTGCCATTCTGGATAGCTGGGGGTTTATTTACCCTCCCTGCAAATGGCAGTGCAGCCCTGCTCTTTCACAGCCCTATTGTAATACCAGAGCTGAGGTTGTTCCTTATTATGTAAACAGCCACACTACTCTGCTGCTGCACTTAAACACTGGCTGAACCTTCCACTCTCTCGGCTGCTCTTTCAACACACACATTGCTCACCTGCCATTTTGTAATCACTTACAATCCTGTCAACCTATTAAACTGCACTAATTGAGACATAGAGAACTACAGTTATCATCCTGATATTCAGAGTGGAATAGATTTTGATTCAATGCCACACACATGGATATGGCATAGTTGGCTTTAGCCTAACTTTAATGCAGTGAAAGCTTTCTTTGCCCTGGGTGCATGCCACAGTGTTTTCCATGCTCCATATCATGACTATGTATGATACAGTGAAGCACAGAAAGTACAGACATTATTTGTTTAAGGACCAACACTTCCCAATGGTCCCATAACCAAAAAAATAACAATATTATAATCACATAGTGGTATACTTGAACTGTGCATGGAGCTGTTACAGCTTTCTTTGCACATGTTGAAAACAGTGTGGGATGTGTTTTGCTGGGTCCTTTTTTGTTTTTAGTTTCTATCAGTAGTGTATGGTGTCACACTTAGATAATGGTACTAATGGATGGGAAGTTATCTGAGTTACAATTCGTGTACTTTAGTTAAACTCACTGGAAAATAAAGAGAAATGGGCTTTTTAAAAAAAAAAAATTCTTGATGTGGATTATTGCAAGCATTCATCCATGCATTTAGGATCTACAGTGACATTTTAAAATGTTTGAGCTGGTGTTTTGCATACATTAAAGTTATACAATGCTGGAAATCTCTCCTGGGTTAGTAATATACATACATATTATAAGATGCAAGAAAAAATTATGGAAGATGACTTGATCGAGGTGTCAAAATACAATAACTTTGTGGATTGTGTTCTGTGCAATGAGACAAGTTATCATTAATTAACAAAGCTTAGTGGAAAATCAACAACAGACAATGGTTCTTTGAAAGTCTACTTTGTCTTTGATGTTGACAGATACTGAGCCATCTGATATTGGACAGGTTTAAAGTTTTAATAATATTTTGGGTCAATCTGGGAACTGCCTTCTAGAAAAATAATTAATAAAGTGGAAGGAAATGGAGCCGGATATATGGGTATACTGTTCACACGCAGATGCAATGGCAGGAGGAATTATGAGCTCATCTCTCAAGCAAGTTTAGCATAGAATTGTGGTACTTTTAACAGGTTTTACTGTGGTTTAACCATAGTTTGCACACCCGATCCTTGATATTCTACATGCATAAAAGCTCCTAGTAGAAGAAAACTTTATGCAATCTAGGCGAGTGTGGGCCGCCCCTGTAGCTCCAAAGGCATATGCATTGAGCCTTCATGATATTGGCCCCCATTGTAGTCTATGGAACAACTACCGCAGGTCCCTGCTAGAGGCATAAAAAAGGTGCTTTATCCTATGCTTTCCTGGTCCCCCAGAAGCTGGCATTCGCTTGCTTCAGCCTTACATCTCGCAGCTTCCAGGTGCCGCACACAGCATGCTTTAGCCCACGGGCTCCGCACTTCCAGAAGCCGCTATTCACTTGCTTTAGACTTATTCTCTCAGTTCCGTATACAGCGCTGCATTTGTTGCCTTTCATTTGATCCCATAGGATAGGCAAATGGATAGGCTACATTTTAAACATGTGATGTCTTGAAGTGTGTATTTATTCATGTATGTATATGTAATGTATTTAAGACAACGTAATACAATGAGGACAGGTTCTGTATGGAAACTAGGCACCGCCTCCAGAAGCCGCAATACACCTGTTTCAGCCTTATTTCTCTCAGCTCCCAGGGGCCGCACACTGCATGTTTTAACCCTCTGGCTCGGTGCCTCCAGAAGCCCATATTGCTTTAGCATTACTGGTCTCAGTTTCGTCTCTTACAGCCTCCATTTCTCACATTTTATGTCATCCTATCGAGGGGAAAAATTGATAGTCTACATTTTAAACGTGTTGTGTTTTGAAGGTGCCTTTATGTAGCCAATATGTTTATATATAATAATATATAATAATCAATACCACGCAATAACAGTGCGGTGCAGAGAATCAAACGAGGGGGGGGGGTTAGACTCTGCAGGGCTGTGGATGAATTGTCGGGCAAATCAGCAAAGTTGAATATTCTGCACTGATTGACGCATCAGGCATTGTTTCCATGTTGCTCGTCCATGTGCATGAGGACAGCGGCCTGGTTTTTGGGTCAGAACCAGAACAGCCTCGCACTTTGATTGGGCCGCATCTGTCAGGGATATATGAAGTCACACCCTGTTTATAGTCAGAGAGTGAGAGATGCAGACACGGGCAGCTATTCCAATATTACTATCCTATATCAATAACATTATATTAATACATACATAATATAATTGCATTAGGTGAAATAGATTCATACATAGTTATATAGATATATAGACATTATCGTTACATCGAGATATTGAGAGAGAGAGAGAACATCTACTATGGTGTAAAGGGTTAAACAGTGGAGGAGGACTACTTAGTTAAAGTCAGAAATGTAATTATTGGCTGATTTTATTGTTTTAATTATGCATTGGTGTAATTATTGGTATTTCAAAAATAACTTTCTGAGGTGTTCTATCTTTGTGAAATAGTCCAAAATATGGGCTCCATATGCTCCACCATTGGAGCAATCATCTGAATACCTTCAGATATAAATAATTCCCTTGGTAGAGTTGCTTAATTGAATTATAACTCCCATGTGTTCCTAGTATTTAGATATTGATGACTTAAGGTGACCTATAAGATTAAGTGGATTGGGGGTCTCCAGGACCAGGTTGGATACCACTATTATAGAGCTGTCTGGATTTGCGACATCATATCGTGGTTGATTGTGAGATGCAGTTTGGGTGATTGACATTTTCCAGAACAGATTTATAGATTTCAACTGTATGAGATAGTTTCAAGCTGACTCTGAGCTGGTTGATCTCCCATCACCTGAATAATGGCTTTCTATCAAGATATCCATATCCCCCATAACTTTGACTTTAGAGACAGCACAGCACATCTTTGATTCATTTCATGACCTACTAGAACTGACCAGACACTGAAGGCTCAGAGATCTGGAGATGGAGAAGTGTATATCAATTCTTATTCATAGACACAATATACTGGTTCGTACATTCGTCCCGATGGAATCAACTTGTAAATAAGACGAATTTAGCATTTTTGGTTTAGGTTAATCTTTGAAAAAACACAAAGACACTTTCCATTTGTGCAGCATATTCTTTGTCACATTTCCAAAAATAATTATCTCTGATATCCATACAATTAATTTTATTTGTTTCTATATGCCCAATTTCCCTCTCATAGTGCTTTCTTATTTTTGCATGGGGGGGGGGCATTCCAGGTGGTAGGAATAGATTTGAGCGGGAGGTGTGATTTTCCATGATCCACAGTAACACAGACATTGAGGGGGTTACAGTCTGTCTGACAGCTCTCCCAGTGGTGCTCAGTTGGTACAGGCAGAGTTGTGCCGCCTAAGATAATACAGAACAGAGATGTAAGTCAGTGTTGAGTAAATCACTTACACATACTATCCATTAAGCTAGTCATTCTCATGTTATTGTACACTGACAGAATGACTTTCAAAGCTAAATGCTTCAGTGCAAAAGTACATTAAAAATGCTTTCTAACTACAAATAAATGGCAAGCAATTTTCCTGAAGTATGCTTAAAAGAGATATAAGGAAGAAAAACATAATATATATAGCCTATATCTAGAGAGATAGATAGAAAATATTATTCCTGAAACTAAGAATTACTTTTCTATACCTGCAGTTTCATCTTCCTGCATGTTTTGTACATCAATGCCAGCCTTACCATCACACTCCACTGCACATCTTTGCAAAAGCCAGACACTTAACAATTTATTTGAATTATTTATCCATGCACCAAACAATTAGCTGGCTGTGCCAAAAAAATTGAAAGGGCCAGTAGTTGACTATGCCTATTGTACAATTACTTGCATAAAGAGCTCTGCGTGAAATAGTCCATTTTTGCTTTGCTGGGTACTGTAATTAACTGCTAACTCGATTGATATGTGAAATTATCAGAGATTTCCATTAATAGACATTGAAATATAGATATTTAATGAGGAATGCAATCTCATACCTGATATGTGCTTGGGGACCATGCAGAACTGGTCCTGGCAGAGGAAGGAAATCCTAACTCTTCAGGTGAATGCTATGGCAGGACTTTGATCCAGTTAGTACTTTTATAACATCATTAACTATTATTACTCTTAAGGGTTTCCTGTTGAGGATCACTTAATCAGCTCTAAGGTATAAAAGATATAAAAGAATGCCTACTGGTACCGCAGTCCATTGCACTGCAATCACTTTCATACTTTAAGCAATGTAGCTGTTTTCCTGCTGTTTGGGTTCGTTGCTTTTCCTTCTGGTATAGATTTGTAGCTAGGTGTTATTAATGTCTTTTTGAATCACAGAGCATAAGAGTAGATCAATAAACAGTGAAATTGAAACAGAATAATAATAACACCATTTAAAATGCAATACATAAATTAATGAATGAATAAATAGATTGTTCAATAAATAAATACAAATAATAATACATACAATGATAGAAAGAATCTATTGTCTGCCTGAGTAGGCATGAGGAAAATTTAATTTACAATCTTTCCAGTATGAGGTGAAGAATCTAAAGAAAAAAAAATACAAAAAAAAAACACTGGCTACAGAAAGCTTTTGCTCTGTATGAGGCATGCAGACAAGACCCAGACGTGTGTTGACAACACAGAAAATAGAAACACAATGTAATTTCATTCACCATTAATTTCTGAACTTAAGCCTGACTCTTTTTTTAATCTCATGCACTTCAAAACACAAAAAGAACATGTACATATTTGACAAGATTATTATTATTTTTTTTCAGGGGAAACATAAAATAGTTTTAAATGGAAATAATAATAAAAAGGTTTAAGCGGTTTACCCACTGCTCTCTCCTGATGTGACTATAGTCCCGGGTCTGTTACTTTGGAAAGCCACAGTGCCTTCTGCTTTTTATTCTAGCTGAGCTCTGAAAGACTGAATTGGACCAATTACTGGATTAAATAGAACATGTTTTTCCCAGGTCCCTGCTCATTCATTGTTTACTACAGGCTTTGTAAATCAAGGGTTACAGACCCCTGCTTTATCTCATAGTATCTGCTTTTCTGCCACCAGTATTCCTAGGTAGTTACCTGTGACTCTAATTGGCTTTTCACTTTGGAGCATCCATTACAGTTGGCAGGTGAGGCCCGTGTCACAATGTACTGTAGACGTAGTAATTTCTGTACTGCGTTTGTTCACTGGGGGTGTGGCCTGAACCATGATCACCTGACAATGAAAGATCTTTGCTGTCAGGCCAATAACAATCCACGGTCAAAAAATATGATGTTTAATTTCTCCAGTGTCTGATGTTTAGCCTTAACATTAAAAGCTCTGGTTTCATCTTTATCCGTTGAAGAGCATTGAGGAAACACAACGTTTCCTATTCTTTGGATCACAGGAGGACAACATACAGTGAACACAATACAGGAAGGACATAAGGTGGATGATATGAAGAGTAACATCTTAAAAATAGCTCCTTTAGTGTCAGAATGCAGCCTGAAATCATAAAAAAAATGTCAGATTTGTATGAAACATGCATACAAGCTGAAATATTTTATACTTGTGTACCAGCAGGATTCCCCAAAAACTCGAATTCTCTCTCTCTCTCCCTCTCTCTCTCTCACACAACACCACATTCAAAGCCTCTATAGCTGTTTTGATTTTTCTTTGAAGGTTTCTCACTTTATAAATCACTTATCATTCTAAATCTGAATTAGCACCCTTCCTGAGGCTGAAGTCTGTGGTGTAAGGTAATAATCAGTTGACAACACTCCACAATCCAATGCAACTGGCTTAACGAAATGTACTTGCAGTATCCGCTCTTTTAACTTGACAGAATTAAATTTCCTCTTTGTTCAAAAGTCTTGATTTGAATGAGAGAGATAGAATTGCAATCGCTTGGTCCTTCTGAAATCCCCATTCTTAAGGCACACCTGCATGTTTTCATTTTACACCTTTCAGAGTAGCTTGTCAAATTCTAAGAACATACACTTTGATGGCTGTTTGGCAACTCGAGTGAAGTGAAGAAAATAAAATCAGCAAACCATATGATGGTGGCAAGAAAAAATATATAACATATATAAAAATCTAACGGCATGTAAAAAGACAAGAAAAAAAAAAAAAGATGTATACCACCATCGGTCCAGTAAGTGCAGCAGATTTAAAATTCTTTAAGATTTACTTGGTGTAGAATTAAGCCCATCTTCCGAATTTAATCTTGACTTCACATAAGTACAGGGGCTCAATTTATCACGTTCTTGGGATTCCAGTGGAATTTCTAAAACCCTTTCTAAAAGTAAACCTTATGAATAACTTCTATACCTTCACTTTTCAATTCAAATAGTTTATATGTTTGTTTTTTTTCAAATCATAGGAGAATACATTTGTAGCTCTGGTATCTATTTGTTTTATAATAATTGATTGAAATTCATAGTCTATTCATACTGTATGTGTGTTTTCCCATTAATTTAATGAAATTACCAAATTCTGCCAGGCAACATCTACTTTCTCCATCCCTGTTTTGAGTTGAAAGCAAAATCTCCTCCTCTTTTACAGTTTTTAATAACAAGCTCACAATTCTGTCTGATGGGAAATATAGCAGCTCTGTGTTGATTGCTTTTATGCAAATAGGACTACTTTGTGTTATTTTCTTTTAACTAGACACTGCATTTTTGACTGTAAGGATTGAAAGAGTGTTATAGTTATGCTTAGAAAAGCAGTAATACATTTGTGGACTCATCTCCTTGTTGGAAAGACCCGATTAGTGATACCTGAACAATTGAATTTAAATAGACTGAATTGCAAAGTAGATATAAATCAAAAGACAGAAGTAAAGCTAGATTGGAAGAAGGATCATAAATTATGCTGTACTATTATACTATCTATTAAAATTGCATCAGTTGCAAAACAAAGATACCACACTTACTTTCATTTCTCTATGCTTTTATCCTGTTGAATGTCTTTCCGACACTTCAGAAGTAGAATGGGAATAGATTTGACATGGCAATACAATACATAAGGAAAAAAAAGGAGAACAAAGCTGTAACTTATAACAAATGAAAAAAGTAACTTGTATTGTATCATTAAATGTGAATGCCTTTGGTTTGGATTCGTGCTATACTATATATTGAAAATATTACAACCATCATGCCTGTTATCAGCCTGCCTGAGTCAGCAGTAATCTCCTTCTTCTGGCTTAATTTCATCTGTTTGTCCCCTGGGTGTTCTCTCAGTAGACTCCAGTAATTATTCCAGTTGCAGAAACTGTACTGGCTTTGTTTAACACAGCTGATCTAATGTTGGTTCATTCTTTATAACATTTCTTTATGGGATTATGAACAATGGTATGATTTGTCATCCCACGGATTTACCCTCAGATATTATCCCCTGCTCATTTGTAATCTTGCATTTCAAACCACTGTGACTTCCTTCCTCAGTATGCCTAACACACCTTAACTGTTTTCAGATTCATAACAGTAAAGCTATGTGTTTCTAAACAATACTCATTATCTGCTAGTAATACAGATAGCTTGATACCTGTTCCAAAATATGTTCAAATGTATTGCAAGGGAAGAACTAAGAATTGGAAATTATGACATGATACACATATCGCATGCTATAATACTGGATGATGTATATCTCTAATTATAATATTAGGCAATTGCACCAAAAAGATCCAAATGACATTCAATCCAGTACACAACATTCAAAGCCGGTGGGGTATTGTGTACATCTGTTAGTAATGTACTGAGAATGCTCCTTCCCATAAATGTGTGATTCTGGTCCAGTACTCTGTATAACTTGTGACCATAGAATATGGTTTATGTAACATAAAATATCTGAAGTCAATAGTATAGAGGTACTTGGAAATAAGTGATATTGTATATATCCCCGCGACTCTCACCAGGATAAGCGGTTATGAAAATGGATGGATGGATGGATATTGTATATAACATCTTTCTCAAGTGTCTTGTTATTTCTACTACAACTACTTCTAAAACATACTACTACTCCTACTACTAATAGCTATAGATAAACTATATGACTTAAATTAATTTGATTACATTAGGGATATTTTTTAGAAATGTTTGAAATCTGATATCCAGGTTTGTTTAACATATCCCTAACATATGCTAATGACAAGTATTAAAGTTTTCGGTCTCAGTTTCAGTGGCTATCTACATTTTGTATGATATCATTTTCCAAACCATGTCTCTACAGAATAAAGCTAGCATTAATGCATCGTGTTACTGTGCCACATTTTTGACAGATCAATTGGAATGAAATTGTGCAAAGGAATCCTACCTAAGTTAAGTGCTTCTTCACCATCTATCCTTGAGCCCTACATCTGCATTGACGTAGGTAGAGAGTAAGGGTAGCAAAGCATTAACTCACAAACATCGTAAAGCATAAAGTAATGCAGCTCATCAGCTTCTGAACTGAAAACTGAAATAGTTTTAAGCTAAAAGGACAGAAAACAAAAATCCCACCCAGGCATTTCCATTCAAAAGAACACATCATTAAAAAAATGCATTAAAAAACACGTTTTACAATAATGGCCTCAAATTCCTAACAAATTATTCTATGGACAGTGCAGGAATAACATCTGGATATCTCATGCATTTTCTCTGAGCTCTGATGTTGATCACATGTATAAGCCCTAAACCCATGATCTTGATCCGAACTGTGATCAACATCAGAGCTAAAGGAAGTGTAAGGTATTCATCAACTGCTGTAAAATGTGACCAAACTATTTGCCTCTTTTTATGTTAGGAAGGCTTACAGTATTCACTTTTAATACTAGTACATTGTGCTATACATCTTCAGTGTAAGTCAGACCTATTTCATGTAAAAAAAGAAAGAGCAGAATTCACACGCACAATCTTTTACAATCATCTTTCAGAGATGATATACACAGTCTCTGCTTCAATATAATCTGTTTGGATTTGGTTTGTAATTTGAAAATTGCTGGAAGCACTAAAGACCCATCAGTTTTGGAAGAGGTCATACGGGATCATTATGTATTTGCAGTGTATTCTTTTATGTATTTATTGATGTGATGAGATTGAATCAGTATTTTCTGGAATGTGTTCAGGGAAAGCAGGGAAACATATTACAGGGAAGTATACCTGCCTTAGGTGTGTTCCTCTTAATAAAATCACTCATAGTACTTTTCCTCTAATGAGCTTTATGTGAGTCTGCTGCTCATATGAGGAACCGTTCAATTAAAAAATAACAGAAAAAATCAATCAAAGTGGATATGTCATATAGCAGAAAAAATTTATACCAGAAAATATATGTCACGTTGCACAAAAAATACCAAAGTCCTGTGGTAGAGATGTTGGGTTGGACATGTACAGTGTGCCCTGGTTAGAGATGAGAGGATCCTTCACAGGGTCACAGGCATCAGAGCAGAATGAGGGAGACATCGATCTGGACATTCATGCGCAGGCATTAATCATGATGAAGCCTAAATTAAAGTGTACAAGTGTACAGTCTGAGGCTAGTGTATACATTGTTCGTTTTATTGTATGCTGTACTTTATTATTATATGGCTATGCTTTTATCATGTTGGTGTTTTCAGGAAAAGGGTCATTATTACCCAATGTAGCGTACTTAAAATCTCACTTGCAGCGAATTCAAGATTTATGATAGGAAGTCTAGTGCATCAATGTGTTCATTTCTCTGGTGTAGGGCCAGTCCTTGAGCCATGATACTGACACGCAAGTCTAATAAAGACAAGCTGTGTCAACGCTTTATTAATCCCATTATAATTGTTTGTGATACTCTGATACTGTTAAATACAGGGAAATAAGTATATATATTTATATTCCAAAAAATGTATTAACACTGTTCATAACCACCCCGCCAGCAGACAGGATTCATTTTAAACTTAATTTAAGTAGCCTACAGCCAGTGCAGACAGGTGTCCTTATTAGTTGTATACTGAATTATTGGAATCTCCAATTCATGTATTAATTCAGAAAAAAAAAAATATATATATATATATATGTGTGTGTACATATTTGTATAGCCTACCTGTATGTATATGTACTCTATACACAGCTATCATCTAGATTGAATAACTAAGTGGAAACATCTTTGAGTGATCCACTGCTGGGTGATATAGTTAATATAATTAATAAACGAAACATAACATACTGTATATGCACAAATGGTGTGGCAGACACTCAATTGACGGTTTGATCAAAATATGTATATAAAGGCAGTACTGTACAGTCATGAATCTAGAGCCTTGATTTTGATTATTATTAGCCGATATGTTTTGTCAATTTGATGCTGCCTCCGTTTGTTATAAACTTGAACAGCATCACATTCACCACCAAATTACATTAAAAAAACAGAGTAAACAAAAACAAATACAGTACCAAAAATGTAAAAACTGTTATAATTGTAATATAATATATGTATATTAATGGATATGTACAGTCAGGGATAATGATCATCACATGCTCGTAAATGTTCGCATTGATGTCTCCCTCATTCTGCTCTGATGCCTGTGACTCTGTGAAGGATCCTCTCATCTCTAACCAACTGGGCACACTGCGCATGTCCAACCCAACATCTACACAATGTCACTTTGGTATTTTTGGGTAAACGTGACATATTTTTTCTGGTATATATTTATTTTGCAGAGTGACATATTTTTTCTGGTATATGATATATCCACTTTGGTATATTATTGTTTCTACTATATGATATATCCACTTTGGTATATTATTGTTTCTACTATATGATATATCCACTTTGGTATATTATTTTTTCTCCTATATGACATATCCACTTTTTCTGTTATTTTTTAATTGAACGGCCCCTCACAGCTCCACGGTACACCAGCGCTCATTAAGCCACAGTTTTGGGAGAGTGATGTAGTTCACTTATGATGGCTGCTTTTGGCTTTTAGTTATGGTGTATGGTGGGTTCCACTTTGGTCTATCACTGATAGATAAGTCTTACTGAGTAGGTGCTGATGCTTATGAAAAGAGTATTGTAGATATTACACCCTGTCAATCTGAGAGCAAGTATGCATTTTGTGTCATTCTTCATACCAATGATGTTGAACCAAGTACAGTTTGTTTGAGAAGGGATTAGCATAATCCCAAAGAGCAGTGTTTTTGTGCTGTACAGTTTGGTGTGTTTCAGCTAATACAATGATGTTAGGAAATATAGAGTGATATATAGGCCTACAGTTAAAATGTTATACATCAGCACCTTGCCCTCTGAAATATCCCTTCTATAATACACCAAATATCCATACTACTTGATAAATGTTTGTGTTTAAAAACAAAAGTTTTTGCCGTATTGCAATATGTCCTTCACAGCATTACTGAAAGGTATCTGAACACTTTCTGCATTCTTGCACAGGGCATCTTATGATATATATATATATATATATATATATATATATACACACAATTTATTGCAGAATGAAAAATATAGTTTATATTTATGTGTTGTGATGCCCAGCTGGGAGGCACAGTGAGAGACTGACCCTAACTGCCATGAACCTCCCTCGAACGCCGGGGGAGGAAATTTACTTGGGGAACACCTGAACTGCTGTTTCATCCATGACTGGCTCCCCCCTCAATAAAACAGGAAGCAACAGGCTTGAGTAGAGGCAGCAGGAGAGCCTAAGAGTGTGAGCGAGACAGACAGACAGAGAGAAGAGGAGCTAGGTGTTTATTTGCTGTTTTGTATGTCTGTTTATTTGGAGCATCCGTGCACTGTATATAAATAAACCGGCACTCTTTCACCCTGCCCCACCTCTGTGTTTCCTGAACCATACCTTGAGAGCCCGGACAGCCTGTCCAACCCCACACGGTGTCACATCATTTATGGTAATGTTCTGTTTAAATTGCAGCTTCTACACCCCTTGTGTTATTGGATATTATATATGCAGGGAGCTGTTGGAATTGCAGTGTTATTGTGCTTGCCCAGAATCAGTCTTTGGGCTATTTATCTTTCTGAATTGGTGCAATACACATGGCAGGGATTTCATGTTGAATGTAGTGTAGGTATAAAAACACTAACACTCTCTCTCACACACACACTTGCAGTAAGAACAGTCTTGTTTTAACATTCTGGGTTTAATTTTTTAGCATTTCTGGTTAACATGAAGAGCTACAAATGTAAGAAATAGAAAGAAAGTTAGATTTAAAATGTTGCATACCTGTCACCTAATGTAGCGACAAAGCAATGAGAGCGATTAGTTACCCTTTCTAATATAGGAGGAAGATATCTTGCAGAGGTTTCCTCAAACAACCAAAAAGGTATTACTATCATTGCTGTATGTAACATGTGTAGTCAGACATTGGAATCATCTCCAAGCACAATAACCACACAGCCCAAAGGAGTGTCACAACTTCTACAGCAAGAGACTGGTGTGTCGCCATGGGAAATGCATACACTCTTTAGGGAATGATTTCACCAACAGGGTGATTCCATGAAAATGTGGACATCCAGCTAAAATTCAGCAAAACACCTAATTGCTTTAGCCAGTGAGATGTTTGGTAGTCTAATACATCAAATACAGGATCCATCATGAACATCATATTTTGAGGTGAATACATTAAAACACTGAGTATTTGTTTTTTCAAAAGAAAAGCAATACATGGCTTTACTGCGTATTAGATAGGAAGTATTTATATTTAAGCTAAAATAATTATTGATGTACTTGCACAGTTATTATTCTTGTTCTTGTTACATTCATACGATACAAAAAACAAAGAAAAAAAGTGTCAGCATTGAATTGGAAAGGAAACCTGCTACAAGCTATCAGCTATCACCCAACATATTTTTAATGTTTTTCATGCAGTGGAAATGTACAGTTTGAGTTGCTTTGAAAGTCCGTCAAAGATACTTATTTTAATAAGTGAGAAGATTATTTGTGCAGCTCTAGGGTTTTCTCACTTACAGATAGTAATAGGCTGGAGCAGGCTCCATTGAATCTTACTGTTGATATAAGAGGATTTTGTTTTATTCATCTTTTGAATCTGAGAATTTAGTTAAATATTATAAGACCTGTCCACAATCCATTCAGAAAATTACAATGTGTCTGTTACATAAAATGTTCATCTCTGCCTGGCTATGCATACCATCTCGTTTTGACAAGCTTGCTTGAAGGCCTCAGACAAAAGACTTCCATTGCTTTTTCATTCCCAACAGAGGGATGGGGGCTGTGTGCTAAATACAACTGCCAACTTATGTACTTAAAGATATTTAGGGTTCAGATTAAGCCTCACAATGACACGAGTGCTTGTGTCAGCCGCAGCTGATTAGCAGAGTGCTTAGAAGTCCTGGAATATGTTTTCCTTCGTTGATGCAGAATCAGGACAAATGGCATTTTGTGCAGGGATGGAGGAGTGGGCTGGGTGGGGGGGGTGTTGGGTGGGTATGCAAATAGCAGCAAGGGGTGCCAGGTGTATTCTCCAAAATGATGCCCTCTGCAAGGATAGAATATCAGCATCCAGTGTACAGCAGAGACAAGGATTTAAGTCAGAAAGCAAAGCCCTGAATTAGGTTAATTAGTAGAACAGCACACTTGACTGCACTCTCACATGGCTGGAGGGAAGGTGTTCCAGATTCTTCACGGCTGCCTATCCCTGCTCTCCAGTATGCTTTGCTTGAAATTATACAGAGGTATAAGTAGCTCACGAATGGATTATGAGCTCAAACTAGGAAATCAACTACTGGATAAGACCCATCAAAATCTTAGCCCACATGGCTCTTTTTTGGTTGTTTTGTTTTTTCACAGAGCGCAGAGATCTATAAATGGGCATACAGCAGATTTCCAGTATCCAGTAAATGTTATTAGTACTTTTTGAACTCTGCTTCACCTTTTCAGTGCCACTAAATGTAGAGATTTAGTACGCTCTATTGTTTTCCATTTCTTATTCTTATCCTTTTGTATAATTTCAGTATCCCGCCCTAATGACATATACACTCACCTAAAGGATTATTAGGAACACCATAATAATACTGTGTTTGACCCCCTTTCGCCTTCAGAACTGCCTTAATTCTACGTGGCATTGATTCAACAAGGTGCTGAAAGCATTCTTTAGAAATGTTGGCCCATATTGATAGGGTAGCATCTTGCAGTTGATGGAGATTTGTGGGATGCACATCCAGGGCACGAAGCTCCCGTTCCACCACATCCCAAAGATGCTCTATTGGGTTGAGATCTGGTGACTGTGGGGGCCAGTTTAGTACAGTGAACTCATTGTCATGTTCAAGAAACCAATTTGAAATGATTCGACCTTTGTGACATGGTGCATTATCCTGCTGGAAGTAGCCATCAGAGGATGGGTACATGGTGGTCATAAAGGGATGGACAAGGTCAGAAACAATGCTCAGGTAGGCCGTTGCATTTAAACGATGCCCAATTGGCACTAAGGGGCCTAAAGTGTGCCAAGAAAACATCCCCCACACCATTACACCACCACCACCAGCCTGCACAGTGGTAACAAGGCATGATGGATCCATGTTCTCATTCTGTTTACGCCAAATTCTGACTCTACCATCTGAATGTCTCAACAGAAATCGAGACTCATCAGACCAGGCAACATTTTTCCAGTCTTCAACTGTCCAATTTTGGTGAGCTTGTGCAAATTGTAGCCTCTTTTTCCTATTTGTAGTGGAGATGAGTGGTACCCGGTGGGGTCTTCTGCTGTTGTAGCCCATCTGCCTCAAGGTTGTACGTGTTGTGGCTTCACAAATGCTTTGCTGCATACCTCGGTTGTAACGAGTGGTTATTTCAGTCAAAGTTGCTCTTCTATCAGCTTGAATCAGTCGGCCCATTCTCCTCTGACCTCTAGCATCAACAAGGCATTTTCACCCACAGGACTGCAGCATACTGGATGTTTTTCCCTTTTCACACCATTCTTTGTAAACCCTAGAAATGGTTGTGCGTGAAAATCCCAGTAACTGAGCAGATTGTGAAATACTCAGACCGGCCCGTCTGGCACCAACAACCATGCCACGCTCAAAATTGCTTAAATCACCTTTCTTTCCCATTCAGACATTCAGTTTGGAGTTCAGGAGATTGTCTTGACCAGGACCACACCCCTAAATGCATTGAAGCAACTGCCATGTGATTGGTTGGTTAGATAATTGCATTAATGAGAAATTGAACAGGTGTTCCTAATAATCCTTTAGGTGAGTGTATATAGCAATATGTAAAGATATATCAAAATGCTGCCAAAAATGCTGCGATGTTTATATTAAATATGCACTGACATATTTCAAATATTTTCCATTAGGTTCTGACAATATATATTCCTATATGTTTCTAGACATGTTTTAATATTGCATTGAAAATCTACATAAGATATGTTTCTTTGTATTCCTCCTCTGTACAGCAATACCTAAATACCTAAACACTAGCCATCCTCTGTATAGCTTTACACACCATTTAGTCATGTTCTGGCCTATGTTTCTCTACATTATTCATTGTTAGTCATTATTGCTGTAAATGCATGTATCCCTTTTATTTCCATAAACCACTGATATATCTATTACTCTTGCATGGCTTGTTGTGTATACGGACCGCACTTCACCAGCACACACACACCTGCCCCCAGACCGAACCGAACTGCTGCTCCATTTGATTCATCCATTGCCCCACCCACTCAGCCACCCATCTCTAGCTCTTTCAAAGTTGACATTGGCCTCCCTCACCAGTTTCCTCCTTGCCTGGCTGCTCAGTTTGGAAGGATAGCCTGGCCTAGGCAGTGTCTGGGTGGTACAATGCACCTTTATTTCCTGATGATTGAGTATACGGAGGTTCTTACAGGGATATTCAGAGACTTCAATATTATTTGTAGCCTTCTCCTCATCTGTGTTTTTCAATTACTTTATCCATGACTTGTTTGAAAGCTCACTGAAATTAACTACCTGACCAAGTTATCTTACAGAGATAGGAGCTTTTATTCTGAAATCATGAGAACCACTATCATTGCACACAGACAAAGGCCATTCAACTAATTGTGTGGCTCTGTATTTTTTATATACATATATATATATATATATATATATGAGAGAGAGAGAGAGATGCCTGAATACTGAAACTGAATTAATCATTATAAACTGTGTCACACCTGAAAAGTATAAAGTTTCAGTGTAACCTCATTTTAATTCAGCTGTAACTATTTTGCCCTTTTCTGCCGTGAGTTGTCAAGTGGTGCATTAACTTCAAGATTTTCTATAATGAGACTATAGGGACCACAATATCTGTCTTTCACTGAGTGTGCACACCCTTTTCCCTGATTTCCCTGATATAAGTATTGGTATGTATTTCTTCATATGTTTTTATAGATAGATAGATAGATAGACAGATATTGTAGCATTGTGATGGGTTGGACCCAGTGCCGGGGATCACAATGGGGGATTTTGGAAACCGAGAGGCTGGATTACAATGCAAAGTGAGGTTTATTTTATACAGTGCACTGAGCTCAAACAAAATAGACAGACCGAAACTGAAACAAAACCCTAGCTCCTCTGGACCCTCAGCTAAACACACATGAAACAGATCCCTAGCTACACAATAACTAATAATAATAATAATAATAATAATAATAATAATAATAATAATAATAATAATAATAATAATAATAATAAAACACAAGACAAACCAAAACCAGTCCTATCCGAATTCTGTAATCAATCCATATCCAAAAGCCAAGTAAGTCCAAGTTCCATAAACAATCCTTCATCTTCTCTGTCTCACACACAGTACAGTACAGTACTCCAGCTCAGGCTCTCCTCTTGCCTCTCTAATGGGAAGCCAGGCACTTCAGCCCTTTCATGTTGGGAACAGCAGGTCATCTATATATATATATATATATATATATATATATATATATACAGTATGTGCAATTAAGTCTAGATTAAAGTTAGATAATAATTTCCAAATGGAACATTTCTTACAAATTAAAATACTGTAATATCGCTAGCTTGTTATCACCAGTGATTTATCAATATAGTTTGGTTACTTTGAAATGCAGCTACCCTCTATACATTGTAGCAAAATGTACATGGATTCAGTTCCTTGTATGTGACAAATATTTACTCTTCGGCAAACCTAGACTCTTCCTGCAATACTATGACAGAGTATATGCCTGTATCCATTATGCTATGATATTTAATGTGCATATATTCTAGAGTCATTTCCTTGTCACTTGTTGTGTGGCTTGGTTAGCTTCACAGGTGAAAGTTGGCATAAATCTATCCATTGTTGTGACAATGTGCCAGGCAAACCGAATGACTGCTGGAACACTGGTTGTCAACAGATAGTCAAAGGAGCATCAGTGTGATTCATTCAGTTCTTAAACTGTGGGAATGATGGCATTGCTGAAAGCAGGGTGTATTCTCCTGGACTGATGCAATATATATATATATATATATATATATATATATATATATATATATATATATATATATATATATATATATATATATATATATAATTATTAATTGGAATTAGACTGATGTAATTTGAAGTAGATTAAATGAAAATAATTGTGAGAAGGCCTTTCTGCTACTGGGACGGAGGTGGTACCTTACAAATACCAGCTGATTAAAACCTGGGATGAACACATATTTTGACTTTGTATCCCAATAATTAATTAAATAATGTATTAATTAACATCTGAGGTAGAATGAGAAATCCTAGGGCCCTTAAAGACTGGAAATGCCTACCCCTGTACTAGATGCTTTCTACACCCTGAAATAAAAATAGGATGACTACAAATGTTCTATATTGGAGATGCTAAACCTGGACTGAGAAGCACAATAGATACTTCATCAGAACTGTCTAATGTAGCAACATTTCTGTGCACTGTGAAAATACATTACTTGTTGGAATTATTACATTGGTAGACTAAAAGCAAGCCCCCTGTCAGTCACAAATTAAAAACAATTTACATGATGGTGGGTTTGCATTGAGTAAAAAGAAGAGCCCTGTCAAGCACAAAGCCACCATCTAATATTAGAGTTATAATTTGTGCCTTATACATGTGTCACAGTTTGAATTCGGTCCAGGCTTAGGTATCACCTCAATTTTAATAGTAGCTGTTTTATTAATTATTAGGATGTCTCCTTTATAGAGGTGAAAAAAATTAAGTGCAATTATAAAGCAGTGTATTGTCCAACATCTGCACAGACATTACTTGTACATCTTGCTTATTGGGTTGCTAGTAATCGAATGATTCATTAAACATTTTTGTCAAAAATGTATTCCAGACTCAATTCCAGAATAGGGGGTGACAGCAGTTATTTTGTTGGTATGATAATGTAGTTCAGAAATGTGGTGGCTGGACAGTTCCAGAAAATAAAATAGCCCATATCACATTGGGATAGTTCATGCTGTTGTTTGCCAGAATCAGTGATGCCTGAACACCTTGGTCACTATGCTTTGCTTCAACTTGTGAAACACAAACCTTTTAAATCTACAAGAGGATGTTAATTGCCATTCCAAAAAGAAATACATAAATCACTGACTCACTGTAACAGATGTCTCTTTTTACTGACACCAGAATGAGCCAACTTTCTACTTCAATTCAGCCAAAATGATGACTTTACTTGGTTTATTCTCAATTTTCTTGATTGTAAGTCCTCCCAGTGTGGGTGCCAAAAGGTGACAGCTGGGTTTAGTTTGCCAAATATGGATGCTGAGATTAAGCTAGTAAAATGTTTTCAGCTGGAAGTCGTTAGAAATGCAAGAGGAGTGGGAGATGTAAACAGACAGCAGTTAGGTAAACATTATTTCAGACCTGAATTACAGGCATGAAATACCTGTGAGCCATTGCAGCCAGAGGGTAGGGGGAGGGAGGGGGGGGGGTATTACTCATGAGGATAAATAAATAAATAAGCAAACCCATATACAATAATGTCTATCTGCTTGTTGTATACTTTCCATTTCATTGAGACGTGTGGTTTATCTTGCACGGAGGTGCTGTATGGTCTGTTTTCGATGCAGAGGCTGTTTGGTAAAACAGGCTCTATTGATCAGAAATTACTGCCTGTGGGAGTGGGTGGAGGGCAAGGTCAGTGCTTATTGTTAAACAGGGAATAAGAAACAAAAAGCAACAAATAAACCATACATACATAAATATACAAAGCTTCTACTTTTACCATGAGGTCATGTTCCTTATATACAGACATACATACTTGTTTTTAAAGGAAAGACATGAATGTGATGCTATCCATATTTTTTTAATTTCAAGTGTGTCTTGTCCTTTTATGAAGAAAAATACAGTTGAATTCTTAGTGTTTATCATTTCCTACATACTGCTTACCTTATCCTTTGTTGCAAAGAACTGTTAGACTTCTTTCTTATGCCTGCTATAATATATGATGTTTTTTATTATCTTATGCTGAAGTCCTTCGAGTAAAACCATGGCAGCCTTTGAAGTGAGAAGAGAAACAAGCAAACCTGAAATGACTCTTCAAAAAAGAAACTGTCCTCCATGCACTGCACTGAAACTGAACCTCTCTCTGTCTGAGTATGAGAGACATTGTTTTTCCCAGCCCTGGAATAAGGTGTGTCAGCATTTGGTGCACAAGGCAATTGTAGCTTTTGTTAGACCGATGGAGCAGCACATGCTACAGGGCTCATCGTCCATGTGAATCTGTCTTTTGGCATAACCTAATAACAATGTACTACGAAATATTATAATTAGTATGAGTAGTCTTTCATGTCGTATTAAATTCTGTTTGTCTCAGCTTTTTCACAGAGGAAGCCAGTCATAATAGAAGAAAACAGATTACACTAAAGAACTTAATATGTCTTTGCCCAATGAAGTAATACAGTGGCGAACTTCAGCCAGAGAAAAGTCTGAGGATAAGATACATGTACACAACCCAGTCACTGTAGCTGATATGCTGAATGGGTTACATAATTCTTCCTGTTCTTATTGCAAAGAGAAGTAAGATACTGCTTGGAGTCATATTTCCCAGCCTCAGCACCATATTTTAGCTTTCTGCTTCTTAATGTTTTTTTTCTCTTCTCTCTTAATAGATTCTGGCTTTGTGCCGTCCTTTACTTATCCAGCTGCAAGTACTACACACATTTGATATTTAGAGTTCACCTCCATAGGAAATCCAATAGGGCAAGCTATTAGGAGTAAAACATTAATAAGTGCAAGCCTCAAGGTTTATTGATGCTGTAATAGTTTAGCAAATTGAATTAATGTGTTCAAAGTAAAGATATGCTGTTTTTAATGTAACCACCTTATAAAAGTGCAGGAACAGAAAAAGCAAATTCATGCTGTGTGGTAAACAATAAATATATATATAGTGAACCTTCCACAGTGTGTGTGGCGTGTGTGCGCATTGATTTGGGATTGGCAGGCTAATTGCTGATTGTACTCAACTGCTGATGTAAACTGGGAAACCACAGGGGACTTTCCTGTTAGGAATGAACCCTTGAGATTAAATTAGATCTCTCTGTCTCTTTGTGTCTTTGGCTCGCTCACTCTCTCCCCCTCTCTAGTCATGAAGTTTTCTTCCGTTAAATGTTCTATCTTGGAAACAGTTACGCTAACAAGCAAAGACATGGTTCAGGCAGGGAACTCACTTCAAACACACCAGATGCGACAAGCAACACTCAAGCATATCCGTGACACACTTGGATTCGTTTATTATTTGCAACGCCACACATAACTCAACTTGAGTAACCATTTGTCAAACAATTGACAGAAATATCCAATGAAAAGCAAGCATGGCAGGTTAAATCTGACCTCACCAGACGCCAGCTCATCTTTGACTTTGTTAAGGCAGCATCGGCAACTACACAATCTAGGGATTGTCACTGGTTAGGTAACTCTGCAAGCTAGGGTAACTTGAAGAGCAGTTGTCTATAGTCGTAACAGATTTTCCAGCAAGTTAAAGTTGCTAGGTAAATGCATTCAACTCTTTGAATTGAACTACTGGATATTTGGGACTGCCCGTTTTAATTGTTATCTTTCAAGTCGAGAGTATTACCCAAAGGGGGAGGGGCCTATGTTGTTACCATGGCATCTCAGTGAATGCATGCTGCCTATTGGATATTGTACATGTCACTCAAGCAGGCCCTCTTCTGCTTGTATATAGACCCTCACATACAGACATGCGACCTTGCAACCTTTGGGCTGTATTGTCTTTTTCAGATAACTGGGGTTGCATTCACCTCTTTTCATTTTATGTAATTATATTGATATTACTGGATTAATTACAACCTTTTCAGTGACAGTCCTCTCATCATATTGACACTTGCTTCTTTTCCAGTCACCTGTTCCAGATATCAGGCAACCTGTGCTCATAAGGAGACAGTTTCATGTGTCAGCTGTGAAATCAATTATGGCATCTAGATTCATGATGGTGTGGCCACAGTTTGACCCCAGCCAGACATCACAAGATTGTTTTGACAACCGACATCTCCCCATATCACCCTGGCCAGTTGGAAATACCTGTCAGAAACATGTATTTAGGAAAAGGAAGGAAGGAACATAGGAAAGATTACAGCTCACTTCTGCTATCATTTTTTTTTTCATCCTTATAAAAGTTTGGATTCTGCCCTGCATCTTGTATAAGATGTATTTTGTTATACTATTTGTGACATTGCAATATGGAAGGAATACGTAAAAACAACTATGTATAAAATAAGCACCTTCATACAAAAAATAAAGAAGTGATCCTTTCTCAGTCTAAGGTAATGAGAGCAGTGACATTGTTTCTTCCAATGGGTTTATTTCAGGCTCTACACACCTTTAATTGGACTGGTTGAATCAGTGCCTGTATCACTTTACCATTGGTTGTATTGTTGCTGATTCTGTTTAATTTTATCATGACCCTATTATTATACTGAGCTGTATTATGTAAATTGGAATTTGTAATATATTTTATGCCTTGAACTGTACTGTATTTTTGCACTTTGTATTGCACTTATACTTTGTAAGTCACCCTGGATAAGGGCGTCTGCTAAGAAATACATACATACATACATACATACATACATACATAAATAAATAAATAAATACATAAATAAATAAATAAATAAATAATAATAATAATAATAATACTGTGGGTGCTATTGAGCTTTGAAGCTCCTGCTGTAAATTTTGATGATATCAGTCTTGCCAGCTCCCCTCTGTTGCAAAAGGAAACATTCCCAATTAAAAATGCCTTTGTCTAGAAACTAACATCTGGTCCTCTTGATTGGAATTTTTGTTGATGTTTTTGCTGTTGTTTTGGGTCTTTTTATTTGTATATTTTATCAAATGTAACTAACTTGAATTATACATTGTGGCTAATACTATATATATATATATATATATATATATATATATATATATATATATATATAATGAGGACTGAAAGGTCTGTAAAGTTTGTAAAGTTTAACTTACCAACAGTAACACAAATCCTATAGAACGGAATTTGTGGTTTTATTAAATTTTTTCAATTTTTTAACTGATGGTTCAGAGTAAGAAAAAGAAGAAAGGAATACCACCAGGAATACCAGAACTCACAACACTGTGTGTTTGAACCCATCAGCCAACCTGATGGATGATCTGGTTAGAGTGCAGGTTAAGCCTGGGCAGGGCCTGGTGGGAGATTCCAGTGGGGCTGTTCTAAGCTGTCATGGTTGTTGCTTGATGCTAACTGGATCTCCTCTCCCTGAGCCTGAGATTATCTACTGCCCTGCATGGTGTCAGCTGACATGCTTCTCTCTGGAGCTGTAAACTCCTCGTTTAAGAGATGGCAAAATAAATCCCTGCCATCTCTGTCAACACCGATCTGCTCCCTGGTGTCTCTGAGCCACACAGGTGCTAATCAAAGGCACCTGGAACAATATTTGATAGTTAGTTTGTTTATTCTAATTCAATTCAGTTGCACATGAGCTAGGCAAATGTCATGCAGCATGTTACCTCCCTCTTCAGAGAAATGCAGCTACACATCATGCATATACTTATTTTATATTCTACAAATATATTGCAGAAATTAACCTCACCATGCATATTCAACATGTACAATAGATATATATGTATTACAGACTAAAATACATTTAAAATATATCCCATATATTGTGTATATTTAAAATATATGGGATAATATTTTAAATATACAAAAAGAAAAAAAAAATGCATCTGTGCCATATACAATTTTTTCTGTCTATAAGAAAATATATTTTTATTTTAGAATTTGCATTTGTTATGAATACTTTTGGGAGCTTCATATTAGTGCTTTGACCTGACCCTCACTTTCATCTTTCCTGTGAAACTACTCTTCTCTCCAGTGCTTTCAGAGGATGCTGCGCTCTGAGGTGACATACAGCCTGCTTCTACCATGCCAGCCTGACTGGGGCCAAAGGATGACATTAGATACTTTGAAAATGTTTTTTCATTTCTAGTCCCATCCTACCACCTGAAAGGGACAGGACAATGTTGTTTTTGACCAAAGTCATTGCAACGTACATTGCAAAGTACTGAGAAGATGGACCAAAAAGTTTTTTTTTTAGAAGAAATATAAAACAAAAATAAAACAAGGAATAATTTCACTTCTATGATGATTTGCACGATCCCATTTCATCTAAGGGCATCATAAATGCTCCTGGAACATTAACTGTGCAAAGAGTTAAATATCTCTGGGGATGTGGATCTATTTGCATGATATGCAGCACATTGTTTCTATGGCAATTGCAATGTTGAATATCTTCCAGTGTCTGAAAATGTATGATTTTTTAATTCACACACAATTCCAGCAACCAGAAATAGAGGATGGAGTATATTTACATGGAATGAGAGTACAGTACTAAAAACTGAAGGAGGTGGGATTCAATACTTGAATTCAAAACGGGACCAATTGCATACAGATCCTCACGGAAGATTTAATTTTAATTTATTTTATTTTCTTGTTGAAGTTGAAAGGTCTATAATTTACCTTACCACAGCAGCATGCATTGGTTTCAAGTTTGTTATGTGAAGTGTATGTGCAGTATGTAATAGAAAGCATTTCAATTATCACACCACATCAGGGAAATTGCCTTCAGGTGTGGAATTTCAATTTCCTGTGCTATATATCTATGTTTTTTATTTGTGAACTTAATATTTCAAATATATCAGCTCAGCTATCATCTTTTATTATTATTCTTAATTGATTTATTTTTGTATTATGGGAAATGGGACTGGTGAAATTTGTATGCATGATCTTGACAATCATCGATTAGTTATCTGGAAGGACCATATGAAAGAAAGCACATACAAATCAGTGCACATCGTATTCCTTGCAGGTTTTAGGTATGTATTTATGTATTTATATATGTATGTATGTATGTATGTATGTATGTATGTATGTATGTATTTATTTATTTTTATATTGAAAAAATCCACTTCATTGATCCCTAGATTAATTACAAATCTGCTATGGAGAGATTTTCTGTTTATTTTTTTAGCAATTTAATTATTTAGTTTATAATTTCACTTTATATCTCAGAGTTTTCTTTGGAAAACAGTATTTTCACTGTACAATAACTCTTACAGGAAAGCAGAAATATAAAGCATAATTGGGTATAATATTTCCTTGACTTTCTAAAAAAAAAAAAATTAAGTGGAATTCTCTCTCTCTTTTCCACTGAACATATATAAACAACTTATGGACGTAACATAAATAGGTATCTCTAATGTATGACAAACTTTTTGATGTTTTCAATTGTCAGTCTTTACCATCCATGAACCTTTGAGAAACCTGATGTTTTTATTTTGAAAGAAATAGACTTTAGCGGATGATGTAAACCATCAGAAACTCTTGTCCTTTTTAGTTTTTTTAAAGAACTTTGCAGCATTTCAACCAACAAATCTTTGTATCCATTTCAGCATTCAGTAGTGTTACAAACTCATTTTTTTATCTAAGACATGTCAGTTGGCATTTGAAATTGTACTTTTCAATTTTTAATTGCATACTCCTAATACATTTGCAGACTGTTGTTAGTGAATTCATTTAAAATTTAGTGAATATAAAATAACCATGCGTGTTTGTATGTTACACCTTCTTAAGCAATACTAAAATGATACTGCATCAATTAACAATATTGTACTGTAGCACGTCTCCTACAGGCGACTGTGATAATGTAACAAGGCAGGGCATCTTGGGGAGGGACAGCTATGAACATTTATTGCTAGATTCTAAAAGCAGTGCCCTCTGGGCTGTATTGGAGACGTTGAAGTTTGAGACTAAGGGGTATACTAGGGCAGTTGTATATTTAGTGTCACGGATTTGAAGGATTGGATTGTGCCCCGAGGACAGAGGGGGTAGCATATAGCTTTAACAGGGGCAGTAAGCTCCGATGGTGTAACTTCAAGCAATATTTTAATATTTGAATGAAACAGGTATTGTTCTTAGAAGCTAAAATGCTTGCCAGAACCCATGAATTAGACACTCCTGTCACATCAATATTTGAGATTATTTAAGTGAAAATGTGTGGTGTATTGTGACAAGGATCCCTAAAGTATTAGCACCAATGTCACAGCTGGTAAAGCTCCAAGTCTGTGCTGAGAATTAGGCATCTCTGTATGAGCATGGTGTCATGTATATCACTATGTAAAATTAAGCATTTGTCAGACAATGATTTAGTATAATATCAGGAGAGAAATGGCCAGTTAGTTTGAAACTTTGTTCTATTAAGAGTGGTTAAATGAAGACAACAGCTGTGCTATTTTTATATTTTGTAAAACAACAACAAAAAATACAATATAAATAGCATTCTGGAAAGCAAATTATGAATTCAGTAGTAAACATTGTTTTCCCTTTATTCATTTAATAAATCATCATTACTGTTTGAAATGTTGAGATTATTATCAGAACAGATCTCAGCAAATGTAGGATTTTGTTATGCTTTAGAATCACTTGCTAAAGGAATGAATGCACAGATATAGAATACTATCCAACCTATATCATGCTTCTACTTTTTTAATTTACTAAATATGTTTTCTTAAGGTAGAAAACTGGAATTTCAATCTTGTTTAAATTAACAGTTACTTTCATTACACATTTTCCTATCTCAAAAAACGTATTTTATAATAGATTTTTATTGCTTTTGTTGTTGATTTAACATCATAACACATCATTGCGTGAGATTTGGAACAAGACTCCCTCTTTGCAGCAGTAGCAAAATTTCCTCTTCGGTTCTTCAGGGAGTTTGATTGTGCTAATGTTGCAACATTAAGCAAACTTCTCGGCAGATAAGATACATAAACATGTTTGTACATAGTTCTACAAAATCAGCACTTTTAAACATTTCACAAGAAACAATATGGGGCAAATATTGTTCCAATGTAAAACTTCAGATATATACCTTGTTTTTTCCCCACTAAAATATACATAAATAAATAAACTTGAATACTTGATGGTAACTGGTTATGTATGTATTTTTCCTCATGTGCAAACACATAGGTTGGTTTACTTATAATTAGCATGCAAATTAAGCAAGTTTAACGGGATCATACATCTCAAGTAGTCGTTTGTACCACTGTTGTTTGATGTGCAATATAGAACAATGGCATATTGATGACAGACTAGCAGGAGAAGATGGGAGACAGAGATGGATTCATAAAAGTTTAAATCCTAGTCTGGAGTTTTCATAAAGAATTGTAAATAATCTCCTTTCCAGTGATGCCTGACACAAGACTAAGGAGAAAAGTGATGGGTGTCTTCATGCTCTTCGGGGAAATAACTGTGATGTTCATGAGGAGCCTTTTTATTTACAAAGACATCACTCATTCATATTTTATTTATATTATTTTGCAGAGGCTTAAGGAATCACAGTTTACTATTGGATTAAATAAAATTGTCTTGATCTTCAAGATTGAGACGAATACTGATTATTGCACTGTATATCAAGGTTTAACAATGAGCAACACAAAATCACATACATGTGAAGAGCCATAGACAACAGGAAATAATAAACAACCCCAGGGAGAAAAAGGGGTGTTTCAAACAGCTAGTTATCTTTTAAGTCAGAAGCACTGCCCAAGGAGGAGTGGTTTCTTCCTATAATAGCAGCAGCACATCACAAAACCAGCTTGGCACCAGCTAAAAGCTCCTATTACTGCCCATAATCTTAAATGACACATTCTACCTCTGCACTTCACCATTTCCAAAATTGAGGAAAAGCAATGTCCTCTCCTAGGCACTTTAACTTAATTGCATCGAAGACACAATTACTCACTAGACCTCATTTCAGATTCTCACTACACTGGAGATTTGAGTGTGAAAGTTTCAATATTATGTCAATGCTCAATTTAGGCCATACAGTACATTAGTTAAAACAAACAAACTAATGGACAGGTGGACAACCTTTATTGCACAGTGTCTTCCGCTTATCCTCCCCTGTAGATACTGACTTCATGGCTTGGTCCCAACAACAGGTAGGCGTTTAGCTCAGTTGGGCTCATTAAAATGTTCAGGGCAGCTGTTGGAAACATCTAGCTTAAAACAACAAATGTGCAATCAGCTATTCAATCAAGTGATTATAAGATGATACAAACCTCAAATGAACAATCTCCATTAACCTTTTCATACAGGTACAGATGGGTCAACGTTTTAATTTCACAAAATGCCTGGGTGAGTGGGAGCATGTCTACATACCTTGAATCATGAAAGACTGAAAATTAACAGTATTATGTTAATCTTCCATTCATACTTTTTTTATTATAGTCGTTAATGTTTCTGGCACTTGAGTATAATCTCATTTCAAGGTACAGAATCTATACAGAATGTAAATTTGAGACATTGCATTCGACAAGAACATCATAGGTCAGTTGGATAGAGCAAAGAAGAATGCATTTTTGGTTCTTTCCCTCAGCCCTTAATTATATAATAGACAGAAATTACAACAAAGCATGTGTTTCTTGTTCATAGTCAGGTTGTCTTTACAATAGATTAATATCCCCCAGGGACATTCTATAAATAACAATGATGCATTAACATGCTATTTAAATCCAGTCCTTTCAAAGTGTTTCCCTCATTAATATAAAATTGCTTAATTGGGTTCAATTAAAATCCCAATTTGTGACATAAACTACTGTATAAATTCCAGGCTTTGCTGTAAACTGTAACCCATCCCTAAACAAATCAAAGCAGCCATTGTTGATATCTCTATTCTATACTAAATTTATATTCACATTTCAGAACCAATTGTTTCCAATGTAGCTAACATTCATATGATCAAATGCTATGTAAGGTAGAATAGAACAAATATAATGACTGTGTTTAGCTTTGATTTGGGTAAGGGGTGTTTTCTTGTTTAATAAGAAACAGGGTTTCTTTACTTTTTTGCTAAACCTAGAAATGAAATGCATGTACTTTCAGAAAGAAGAATTCATCCTTAGTTGATTGCCTGTGGCATGTTCTTTGCCAATCATAGAAATAAGGCTTATATTACGGAGGAAACAGATGTTCTGACCTGAACTAGTTCATAGTTTTAAATTTCTGTTTTGAAGTATAAGCAGCTTTTTGGTTAGCAGAGCATTTTTTTTTACATAAAATTGTGAAACAATGCAATATCCATTGTTCTGTTTACCCACTTCCATAGTTCATGTCTCAGTCTTGAGTATATTCAAGACTCATTTAAGAGACAAGCATTCTGTCTAAACACTTGTTTTTTCATGCTTTAGGATTTTTCCTGATTTGTAGTGCACAAATATTGACTTTTTGAATATATTTATGAAAATATTGAATTTTGGCTTTGTGCACATCCTAGTTATATTCTGTATAGTATGCACACTGAACATACACACACTTATCTGCTTTGACTATTAAGTTATGAAATAATTGTGACAAAGGTACTCACTTTCCTTCTTTCCATGGGTATATTTGGAAAAAATGACATGCTAACCTGTATTTACAATTACAATGCATCTATTTGAGAATCTGAGGGATTTCAAATTGTTTATCTTTTGATGTTATATATATATATATATATATATATATATATATATATATATATATATATATATATATATATTATTGCTTAATATATATGAAAATAATAATGGAGAAATATCCTTTACTTTGTTTTTATCGAAAGAGAGAAAGAAGAAAGTGTGCAAGATTAAATGTGAATTCTACAGTGTCCATCTTGGCTATGACTGAAGTTCACCAGCTCTACCCAAAACTAGGAAACATCGAAAAAGAGAGTAAGGCTTAGGTGTGTGTGTGTGTAAGGGAGTGGGCAGGGGCAGGGACAGAGTGTGTGTGCGTTTGTGCGTGTGTGTGTGAGAGAGAGAGAAAGATGGAGTTGGGGTCAAGAGTGGCTGCTGCGCAACACCATAATGGAATCCAATTTGTGAGAAAAATTGGTAGAAGACCACAACCTCTCCTAGAATTACAGTGATTGTTATATCAGCACTGTAATAAGATCTTGTGCAAGCCCTATAATAGGCTATGGCATCTCAGGGGGGAGTTTTATCAGGGTAATGAATTCTTGCTGAAGGAGATCTGTGCGGAAGGCAGCTTCACCAGAACACTGTCCCTGATTGATTACATTATTCACTACCCCCCCCCCAAAAAAAAAAAAAGAAAACACACACCCTTCCTTCTATGGATGTTTTCCTTAGCCCCTCACTCTCAGGAGTGGAAAGCGAGAGTCTGGTCGACGAAAGATCTGTGCCTTGACACCCTCCAGTCACACTTATACATTTCAACTCAATGAAACCACAAGTCACAACCTGAACAAGCCAACTAGCTGTCTCCTTTTTTTTCCTCCATTTTTGGCAATGGAAGTAGCAGATGCTGTTTTTGTTGGAAGGACAGGGCATTGGAATTGCTCTTATACAGGCTTGTGCAACTACTGACGTGTTAGCATAGATAAATCAAATAAAAGTACAATGTAATTAATTTGTACGATTTGGTACTATGGTATGGCCTCACAAATTGTCGTCCAGAACAAATGTAAACAGTGACTAACAAATCTTATAGTTTAATCCCATTTTGAGGACAGCTTTTTGTTTGAGAGATTTCTTATTTGTATCTATTTCAAACCTGGCATCAAGTACAATGTTTTAATGTAAGGTTAGCTTGTGGATTAAGCTTTAATTTGGCCCAGACCTAAATGACCATAGTTAATCATTACATCTACTGGCTTATCTATGGTCTGGGTTTCCATATTTTACATTAGAACATAAGAAAGGCCATTCGACCCATTGTGCTCGTTTGTGATCCAAGGATCCTATCCAGTCTATTTTTGAATGTTTCCAAATTGTCAGCTTCAACCACAACGCTGGGGAGTTTGTTCCAGATTGTGACAACTCTCTGTGTGAAGAAGTGTCTCCTGTTTTCCATCTTGAATGCCTTGAAGCCCAGTTTCAATTTGTGTCCTTGGGTGTGTGTGTCCCTGCTGATCTGGAAAAGCTCCTCTGGTTTGATGTGGTTGATGCCTTTCATGATTTTGAAGACTTGAATCAAGTCCCCACATAGTCTCCTCTGTTCCAGGGTGAAAAGGTTCAGGTCCTCAGTCTCTCAGTAGGACATTCCCTTCAGACCTGGAATAAGTCTGGTTGCTCTCCTCTGAACTGCCTCTAGAGCAGCGATATCTTTCTTGAAGTGTGGAGCCCAGAACTGTACACAGTATCCAGATGAGCTCTAACTAGTGCATTGTACAGTCTGAACATTACTGCCCTTGTTCTCAACTCTACACTATTGACAATATACCCTAGCATTCTGTTTGCCTTTTTTATTGCTTCCCCACATTGTTTGAATGGAGAAAGTGAGGAGTCCACATAGACTCCTAGGTCTTTCTCATACGTTACTTCATCTAGTTCTATTCCTCCCATAGTGTAATTATAGTGGACATTTTTGTTACCTGCATGTATTACCTTGCACTTGTCCACATTGAATTTCAACTGCCAGGTGTTGGTCCACAACTGAATATTATCCAAGTCCCTTTGAATAGCCTGTGCTACCGAGATTGTATTTGCTGAGCCACCTATTTTAGTATCATCTGCAAAATTGACAAGTTTGCTAACTATCCCAGAGTCCAGATCATTAATATAGATTAGAAAAAGCAAAGGCCCTAGTACTGATCCCTGTGGAACTCCACTAACAACCTCACTCCAGTTAGAGCAACTCCTCTAATCGACACCCTCTGTTTCCTACACATCAACCAGTTCATAATACATCTACTTACATTACCCTGAATGCCTACAGCTTCCAATTTGAGGATCAGTCTTTGGTGTGGAACCTTGTTAAAAGGTTTCATTTAAATCTAAGTATATCATATCATATGCTTTCACATGATCTACAGCTGCAGTTGCATGTTCACAAAACTATTAGATTACAGTAAGACATGATCTGCCTCGTCTAAACCCATGTTGACTATCTCCAATTATATGTTTTTCATTAAGATGCATCTAGCCCAGGTGAATTGTTTGTTTTTAATTCTGCTAGTCCCTTTAGTACCTCCTCTTAATTTATCCTGATCTCTCTTAGGGTTTGACTGGACTGATTGTTAACCTATGGTTAACCATTGTGTTGTAACTGCCTTGCATTCAAAGATGTTATCAAACCTCATATTCTTTAACAGCTTGTCAAGCAGAGCATCTGTGAAATGCTATGGACCTTGGTAATTCATATCTGCTTTCTTTTATTCACAGGTTAAAGAGTGACCTAATGTGTCAAACAACTGCTGCATCACATGACAGGAAGCGAAGTGATCTTGCATCTCATAACAAGAAGACGAGAGGGTCTGTCATTTAATTGGTATTTCCAGGTGGTCAGACAGGTCAGTGCATACAAGCAAAACTTTTCCTTTTGAAATTGGTTCATTAATGTATGCTATCTGTTGAATTGTACCCAGGAGTCTGATTGTGTCAGGTCCCAAAAGATAAGCTTCAAGTTACCTCTTTTTGAAAGATGTTGATGTCTTCAATGTGCTTTATGTATGTCATACTAATGTGATATAAGTGGGCTCTCTGTGACGATCTAAAACATCTAAATATACCCCAGCAGAATGTGAATTTCAGCACATTTTTGGAGCCACTGTTCAGGCAATGGAAGATGACATATACATTAGTGCTGCAAATGACTTGAATTGAACTTGTACTGTTATGAAAAGACAGCTCTTTCTTACAAAGTAAACAAGATATTGTGTTAAATATATTTTCCAGACTATTGAGCTTTTGTTTTTAGGTTTGTTTAATGCCTAGTAATTTGCTTTTTGTGCACCTTCTGCACCATAAAAATGAAAACATCCACACCACCTGGTTATGTGATTTGATGTTCATACATTCATTACAATTATTATTGGATGAATATCATTGCCCTGAATGTATTACACTTTGAAAATAAATACTATTAGCTTTAGGGATTTTCTCTCTGCTTGGCCTCATTTCATTGTCTCTGACCAAATAGGATAAAAGCATTCCCAGGGATGAAATCTCGCTATGCATTTGTGAATTATCCTGTTTATGTTTTACCTATATTTAATTCATGCACTGAGGCTATAAGCAGACAGCCAACTAAGAACAATACATTGTGATGCAATAAAATACAGATAATCTAATTGTCCTTTCAAAGAGAGTTAGATTACACAGAGATTGTCCAATATTTCACATGCAGACATCCCCGGTACAGTGTCCTGTGACTTTAGCCTTCCAGGAATGGATTTAACTACAGTAAATCACTGTTTGTTTGTTTGTTTGAAAGGAGGTATTCGGGAATGCAAAAATAACATTTTTCTGGTTTGAGTTTTAATTATCTCCCCACAGAATGGCAAGCTGGAAAAGTAAGTTAATTTTGTAAAATGAGAGAGCCATCAGTAACCTTATTCAGATGCTGTAAACTGCTGTGTAGCCACTGGGTTTTTAGGTTAACCTGTCACTACTGGAGAAGCACAACTGTGTCACCCAGACACATGCAAAAAAATGCTGTAGTAGCATGTGTTAGTGTGTCTAGTACACTGTACTTTAAAGGTCATTAGCAAGTCATTCTGAACATTTCTCTATCATTCTGCAGTTGTTATTTTAGGTATTGATATGTATTAGTGATGCAGCCTAGAGTTTTCCCTCCTCAAGTTTATTTTCTGTGAATTTCGTTTTACCGTTTCATAGCGAAGTAAACTTGTCTTTGGGCATAAAGCTGCCATCAGGATGTGAGGGAACACTAGGCCACTGGAGTGCCAGACAAACACGACCTGATTGTGAATCATCTTTATTTTAAACAAAGCCATAACACACAGTATTAGGTTGACAGCTTTAAAGGTTAAACATGAGCACTGGCTAAGTGTGAAATTGTTAAACTGGACACTCTGCATCAGGAAGTGCATTGTTTTCGATGCATATATGTATATATGTATATATATATATATATATATATATATATATATATATATATATATATATGTATATGTAAGTGTAGTATATAATCATTAGAGATAGAATAATTAAAGACAAAACATTTTTCTAATAACATAGGTTTGTGATATATTGGAACTACTCTGTATGTCAAGCACAGAGGATGTTATTGCTAGCAGTGTCCATTCTAGAACTTGGGATGGATGGAATTGAGCAACATGACCTTCAATCACAACCTTAACTCATTGCAGCGGTACTGCATTTGAGGATGTTAAATTTGTCCCAAAATGGACAAGGAATGTATTCTAAGATCTTAAATTTTGTGTTTGTATGATTTCTTTCTTCTAATACAGAGGAATATGTATGGAGGTAACAATAAGCTGGGTTGAAATACTTTTTTGAATGTATTCAATAATGGGTTATTTTCAATTTGCTACAGTACTGTAAGCAGTTACCCTCCTATTGGATATTTAATTAATACATGGACGTTTTGTTTGATAAGCACATTTAAGGTGTGAAAATGTTATATAGTAATTGTGGTAGTCTAGTATTATATAGCACATTTTCATGTAATGTTCATGTTCGATATCCTTTGGCAAAATATATGCTGCAAGAAACATCTAACGAATAAAAAGAAAACTGCTTCAGTGACCCTTTTCTCATAGTTACAATTTATAATTGATTTTAAATATCTGTCTTGATGTGCTTCTTTGTTCTAATATGTTTGCTGAACTTCAGATATTGCTTTGCTTGAGGGAGAGCTGGCCCATATGTGCTCCAGCTGTTTTTATTGTAAGCAATCTGTGAGAATTGTATCTGTGGAATAGGTTGGGAGATAGATGATTTTCTGTGCTTATTAGAGACTGCTGCATAGCCCTGAATCACATCATCAGTTCCCAAAGTCCTTTTAATAGCCTGTGGAGGGAAATACTGTGAATCTGGATCAGGCATGTGTTTTATGTATTTATTTTTAGTTTTTATATATATATATATATATATATTCTTTACCTGTGCCTAAGATCTCAAAACTAATGAAGGTGAACCATTAGAAGACACAGTTCTTCAGGGTGAATAATTTGGAGTATTCCCTCAATCCAGAAGTTTGAAGAGTTTATTTTGAATTAATTTTGATTCTCAACTGGCATGAGTGATAGGGTGGAATGGGATAGATCCTTCTTTCTTTACTTCTTTATTTATGCATGTGTTGATTTATTTATGTATGCATTTATTCATTCATTCATTGCTTGAATAAATGTATTATTTTCAAGTGAACATAAGAACTTAAGACCTGCTTCAAATGGTCTTGACAGATATCTTCCTGATGAAATTAGCATTGTCTGTAGTTTGCCTAAATTGAAGTCAATTCAGTTCAGCTGCTGAGTTGGTGAAAGTAACCATGTTGTAGAAGGGAGATTTTGTCTAGGACTTGCAGGAATTCGTTTGCAGGAGGAGCCAGGTGTGGCCTGTTAGGTGTGAATTGGGGGTAGGTAGACAAAAGCTACTTACTTGTTGAGAAAGAGCTGCGCTGTTTCTCGTTGACAAAAGTTAGGCAGTTGACTAGCAGCAGGAACCAAGAGACGTAAAAAACAAAACAAACAAAAAACTAACATTTAGAAGCATGTGGCCACTACAGTGTCAGGTTTGCAGAATAATTGCCTTCCTGGATGAACTCATCCAAGAAGGCTTCATTTGTGAACGTTGTCAACAGGTTGAAATCCTGGAGATTAAGGTTCGTGATCTTGAGGCTCAGCTTGTCAATCTGCGCTGTATTAGAGATATAGAAGAATTGGTCAATCAGCCCATGAGAGAGATGGTGTGCACGCCAAAACCTAGGAGAGTTGAGACCTTAGAGCAGGACAGCGTAGAGAACTGCTGGGTTACAGTAGGTCATAACTGCAGAAAAGGGCGCACACAACCCTTAGAGACATCCCTAGAGCTTGAATTGCCCAACAGGTTCCAACTGCTGGAGAATCATTTAAACTAGGAACCAGGGGGGCAGGGAGCTCTGACAATGGAAGATGTTCCTCTAAGGAAAGAAAACCAAGGGAAACTGCTAGTAGGAAAGCCCTGAAATGTTTGTACCTCAATGCCAGGAGTATAAGGAACAAGATGTTAGACTTGGAAGCCACAGTGCTAGCATGTGACTATGATGTTGTAGGAGTGACAGAAACATGGCTTACAGACAATTATGGGGATGAATACAAGTTGGAAGGATACACACAGTTTTAGGAGAGACAGGCAAAATTGAAGAGGGGGTGGGGTAGCATTATATGTGAAAAATGACATTGAGGCAGAAGAACTTGTATTAGATCCCAGTAATGAAACAGAATCTTTGTGGGTGAAACTTTTGAACAAGAGATCTGGAGGATTAGCGGTAGGAGTGTATTACAGGCCACCAAACTCAGATATTCAGAAAGATGCTGCATTGTACAGTGTAATTAGGACTGCATGTAGCAAGGATGTGGCTGTTATAATGGGGATTTAAATTTCCCAAACTTAGACTGGGAAAGCCCAGTTGGGACTACAGAAGCAGAAATCGAAATGGTTGAGATGGTAAATGACTGCTTTCTAACTCAATTTGTCAGGGAACCAACCAGAGAACGTGCATGCATTGACTTGATCTTTTCAAATGACCAAAGAGGAAGAAAATGTTGTGTAGTGCATACAAAAGGGATGGAGACGAAACAAAATACATAGAATATGTTGAGCTGCAAAGAGATCTTAAGAAAGGGATCAGGAAAGCAAAGAAGGAAATAGAAAGAAACATAGCTCTTGGAGCTAAAACTAATGTAAAGAGCTTTTTTCAATATTACAACAGCAAGCGGTCAATAAAGGAGGAAGTGAAACAGATAAATGGCAATTTGGGGAAGCAATAAAAAAGGCAAACAGAATGCTAGGGTATATTGTCAAAAGTGTAGAATTGAGAACAAGGGCAGTAATGTTCAGACTGTACAATGCACTAGTTAGAGCTCATCTGGATACTGTGTACAGTTCTGGGCTCCACACTTCAAGAAAGATATCGCTGCTCTAGAGGCAGTTCAGAGGAGAGCAACCAGATTCATTCCAGGTCTGAAGGGAAAGTCCTACTCAGAGAGACTGAGGGAACTGAACCTTTTCACCCTGGAACAGAGGAGACTACGTGGGGACTTGATCCAAGTTTCCAAAATCATGAAAGGCATCGACCACATCAAACCAGAGGAGCTTTTCCAGATCAGCAGGGACACACGCACCCGGGGACACAAATGGAAATTGGGCTTCAAGGCATTCAAAACGGAAAACCGGAGACACTTCTTTACACAGAGAATAGTCACAATCTGGAATAAACTACCCAACGATGTGGTAGAAGCTGAAAGTTTGGGAACATTTAAAAATAGACTGGATAGGATCCTTGGATCACTTAGTTATTAATGGACACCAAACGAGCACGATGGGTCGAATGGCCTCCTCTCGTTTGTAAACTTTCTTATGTTCTTTTGAAGTCCAGTTTGTCTAGTTCATGTCACATGTTGAAATTGTTTTATTTTTCATTAATGGGTACTGCTTTCAGGAACAGCTTCTCATATATCCCAGCACCTCACATAATCATATCAAATACTTACTCTATATATATATATATATATATATATATATATATATATATATACACACTCACCTAAAGGATTATTAGGAACACCATACTAATACTGTGTTTGACCCCCTTTCACCTTCAGAACTGCCTTAATTCTACGTGGCATTGATTCAACAAGGTGCTGAAAGCATTCTTTAGAAATGTTGGCCCATATTGATAGGATAGCATCTTGCAGTTGATGGAGATTTGTGGGATGGACATCCAGGGCACGAAGCTCCCGTTCCACCACATCCCAAAGATGCTCTATTGGGTTGAGATCTGGTGACTGTGGGGGCCAGTTTAGTACAGTGAACTCATTGTCATGTTCAAGAAACCAATTTGAAATGATTCGACCTTTGTGACATGGTGCATTATCCTGCTGGAAGTAGCCATCAGAGGATGGGTACATGGTGGTCATAAAGGGATGGACATGGTCAGAAACAATGCTCAGGTAGGCCGTGGCATTTAAACAATGCCCAGTTGGCACTAAGGGGCCTAAAGTGTGCCAAGAAAACATCCCCCACACCATTACACCACCACCACCAGCCTGCACAGTGGTAACAAGGCATGATGGATCCATGTTCTCATTCTGTTTACGCCAAATTCTGACTCACCATCTGAATGTCTCAACAGAAATCGAGACTCATCAGACCAGGCAACATTTTTCCAGTCTTCAACTGTCCAATTTTGGTGAGCTTGTGCAAATTGTAGCCTCTATTTGTAGTGGAGATGAGTGGTACCTGGTGGGGTCTTCTGCTGTTGTAGCCCATCCGCCTCAAGGTTGTACGTGTTGTGGCTTCACAAATGCTTTGCTGCATACCTCGGTTGTAACGAGTGGTTATTTCAGTCAAAGTTGCTCTTCTATCAGCTTGAATCAGTCGGCCCATTCTCCTCTGACCTCTAGCATCAACAAGGCATTTTCGCCCCCACAGGACTGCCGCATACTGGATGTTTTTCCCTTTTCACACCATTCTTTGTAAACCCTAGAAATGGTTGTGCATGAAAATCCCAGTAACTGAGCAGATTGTGAAATAGTCAGACCGGCCCGTCTGGCACCAACAACCATGCCACGCTCAAAATTGCTTAAATCACCTTTCTTTCCCATTCAGACATTCAGTTTGGAGTTCAGGAGATTGTCTTGACCAGGACCACACCCCTAAATGCATTGAAGCAACTGCCATGTGATTGGTTGGTTAGATAATTGCATTAATGAGAAATTGAACAGGTGTTCCTAATAATCCTTTAGGTGAGTGTATTCTTGACTTATATGCTATATCATCATATATAGGAAATGTTCTGTGTTGAAAATAGTGAAATTAATATCCTCCCTATTTACCTCTTTGCTTGATTTAAAAAAAAATAAACTGGTATACAGAGCCCATAAACAGAAACTGAAATGCGGGAAATATGAGGGATTTTATTTGACTTGCTACAGATGAAACTGGCTTCTGAGTTCATGGTGCTTAATTACAGCCTTTCTGACAGATTTGAAAGAGGAAAAAAAATGCATGAAGGTCTGCAAATAATTCATTTTTTATGCAACATATCATAATTAGAATGAGCCTCTTTGAACTGTCCCCTGTGCGAATCGTGTGGAAATCTGGCAAAAGCTCACACCCAAATTGCTCAGCCTGTTATTGGCTGGACATCTGGTTATCTCACACCCACGGGCCGCATGGTGTCTGTTGACAGCAGGGCTGCATGGAGCTTACAAGCAAGCAGCTTTCTGGGAGCCACCTGAAGATGCTCTAATGCAGCAGTCTTGCCATCTGCTATCGTACATTCAATTAATATTGTTCCAAGCACACACAGCAATGTCTTGATATAGTGCTGGTACTATTAATATCATTTATTAATTATCTAGGTTATGGAAAATGCACGTAGGGTATTTTAATATGTACATGTGCAGTTAATTACACTTTATGAATGTACATGTTTGCATGCATTGTTGGCTATAAAGTTCGTACATTTGAGCTTATTTGTTTGGAAAGATGCATTTGTCTTAACCTCATTCACAGGGTCAGTCTTCACTGCCTTTTAAGAAAAGCACGTGTATTGTGCAATTGTTTTAAAGGTCGCCCACATTTAGTTATAAAATTGTGTGAAGTGGTAGTTTGTGTTACAACAGGAGCATTTTAGCATAAAAAGGTTTCCTGAGTAATAAGCGCACAACCTATTTCAGACTGGTTATTATTGAATTCAGGACATGAAAGCACACGTCTCCTTATATCGCTATAAGAGACGGAGAGCGTTCCATTTCCCAGGGAGAGCAGCAGGAGTGTGTGACACTGGGAATGTGTTTGCTTAAAATTAAAAGTTCTGTCAGAGGAAGCATTCGCATGAATTTCAAATCAGCTTGGAGCTAAAGTGGCCTCCGTGGGATGGCTGTGATAACCCTGCTGCAATATTTAAGGGCTTGCTACTGATAAACACTTACGTTGTCTTGCATTATTACATCGTTACAGCTGAGTGGATCTTTCTTTGTCTTTCTCCTCAAGACGAAGTCAACCAAAGGAAGGGAATCTCATTACCCATTTAGTCTGCTTAAATATTTGATTCGGACTGGCAATGGGCGTGAGTTTACCTACTTCTTCAGAATGAAAGCAGTGTCCTCTTCTGCACTGCTAACCTTCTTCCCTTCCTCATCTTCATCAGCACTGGCTTGTTACCAACATGGCGAAGCCGCTCACATTGTGTATATGATCCTGTTATGGAGACTTCACTCCCTTAGACTTGGAGGAATGTATAAACCCCAACCATGTCAGGGCAGCAGTCTTTGGGGTAGTGAGATGTGTTTGTTGTTCTCTTTGGGCTGTGAGGTGTGACTGAGGCCGCACTTCAAATCTGTGATGTGACCATATGCACTGCGTGTGCAGCTGTATACAAGATTTCATCATTCTTTTGTAAAGAGCTCTGTTTCAGGCAGATCCCAAGAGATGTATTAATTAATGAACTAGCTTCATTAATTAATTCTGGATCCACATAAGTGGCCGAGGGATACACAGTAACCCACACACATTGCCCTCTGCTTTCCCTCTCCTATTTTCTCTTCATTTTGTTCCTGGAATGAGAACGTGTTTGAAAGAAAGTATGTTAGGTGTTTTTTTATAAGGAAAAATACATTTCAGAGAAGTCAAAGGAAAAAAAACACAAAGCAATATGTGTATGCATGTGTATGAGAGAGAGAGAGAGAGAGAGAGAGAGAGAGAGAGAACAATCATAAACATTCCTCCACAGAAGAAAATGAAATAGAAACATGTATAATTTTGAATAATAAAATATTTCAGTACAGCATCCATAAGGAATTTAATTATATCAGAAGTAGACTGCAGAATCCACCCTTAGATTCATTGTACAATAACAGCCATGAACTGGAGATGAGCACTAAGGGGTGAGTGTCTCATAAATATCAAGAGTGATACTGATCACATTAGAAACAACAACATCATCTCAATGCAGGAACCAAAACAATGCATTGCAAATTCAATTAACAAGACTAATTAATTCAATTATATTGGTTAGGGGGAAATTAATTATTCATCTTATTTTAAATACTCCACAGTCCCAAACATGGCATGTGAGAAGTAAATTCTTTCAACAACAACTGAAATAAAACTGAAATAAAATAAAATAAAGCTGATCTTCTGTTCTGGGTCAATGTAATTTGCAATGTAAATTGAATTTGTGTTTGAAATTCTGTATCGTGTTTAGTTATACATGTCCATGTGTTTTTAAAAGGGTCTAGTGCTGTAGTTGACTTCGTAGTTGATTATCCATAAGGTCAATCTAAAAGCCTGGTCTAAACTGTATAAAAAATACAGTTAGAGAAAGGAAAAAAAATCAATTTACTGTGTTATCAGAAGATTCTCTGTGAACTTCATCTAAACAAATTATCTAGAGATTCAAATCACTTTAGAAAAACCTTTGTGGTACAGCAAAAAAAAAAAAAAAAAGACATTTAAAATTAGATAAACCAGACAGTACCCTGCTAATAAGCATTTCTAAATTTGTCTTTTTGAGCTTTATCCTGCTGTGAGTAATGGGGAATCAACATTTAACCTTGAGCCAGAGCTGTTGTTTCACATTAAATCTCAAATGCCCACCAACAAACCTGAGTATTTTAAGGGAATAATCTGTTCTGTTTTCACCCTCTGTTTCCACAATGATCTATAATTAAATAGAGGACACCATCACAGAGTAAATATTTTTCTTCTTCTTTGCCTCTTCCTCTCTGATCCAATTCCCATTATTTCATATAAAGAAAAAAAAAAAACCTAGCTGGCTACATTACATTACATTCTGAATAGCAGCCTTCACCAATTTAATCAAACTCTTGTATTGTGAATATAGTAATGATTCACATCTTTTGGGAATATTAGTGATGCATTTTTGGAATTTTTATCAGGTCTCTGCATCCATTAGTGTTGGTCTCTATACTTGTTTGTTCTACAAATAATATGGCTTGGGTGATTTATGCTGTAAATGCAACAGCTTTTATTGTATTATAAAGATATTGTAGAAAGTACTAAAACTAGATACATTGATAACACACACACACACACACACACACACAACGCTGCAAAATTCCCTTCTGTTGTATTCAGTGCCCAGTATAAGAGATGGTTTAGATATAGAAAAATTCTGATAATAGAAGGAAATTGGTTTTGAGCTGAGAACGGCAGTGTTTTAGGCCTAATAGATAAGCATACTTGCTTCCAGGCTTGAAGGTCCCTAGTTGAAACCCAGAGATAACCAGATTCTTTGCAGACTCCGACAATGATGGAGTAGCTGCCAGTCAATGAGGGAGGAGCGGGTCTCAACTTGAAGATGCTGATCTGCGCTAACAAGGGATTTTGAGTTTAACAGCCACTGCAAATCAAATTGCTTTTGATGAGAATAATTTTTAAAACCAAAAAGGTGATATTTTTTTTGTTGGTGGCTTTCATAAGGATTGGTGCCACAGACATCACCATAATAGCGTATAGTTTCAGAGCAAAAATATTTTCAATTCCCTCCTGCAGTGTAAGAGCTGTGTAATGTCTACTGCACTAGTAAGACTGTTATACAGATAGATTACAGCAGTTAGAAATCCACCATGGGATTGAAGTGTAAGAACCTGTTTATTGAGGTTATTCCATGAAAATTTGTTCCTGACACAAACTAGGATGATTTCTTGTCATGTACTGTTCCCCAATAATATTCTGCACTGATTAATTCCAGCGGCTTGAACTGATGCTGTCTGTATGTGTATTTTTGTCCATACACACACATACACGTTTATATTACTAAGAGGGGACTATCATTCTACACAGCCAAGTGGGGACCACCACCACCAACACTTTCATAAAACAAAACATACATAGAAAATTATGTTTTGAGCTCCGAATTGATAATATTTGTTAAACTGTTTAAAATATATTTAAAAAAAAGCCAAGTGAGGACCTGACCACATTTACCCTACAAAGTGGGGTCCTGCATAGAGAGCCTGTGACCTGGGCTTTTCACAACCACTGTTTATCTCACAGTTGAAACTCTTTGCTGTACAAAACTTTATCCTAGTAATGAATGAAAACATAAAAAAAACATTGTGAAACAGAAAAACTCCACTGTATATAATAGCAAGCAAATTAATTCATTAAAAAAACATGAAAAGCTTAAAAAGTCAGGAAGATAATTCAATTGTTTCTGAGATTAAACAATCCTTTAGTTAGCTCATACATATAAATATATATCTTTATATATGTTCCACTCTTAACTCTGTTCATCCAGTAGTATTAAATACATCATAGTTACTAGTAAACTACTACTAGTATTATAGTTAAATAGTTCAGATAATAGAATATTTATCATGTATTCACACTTCACTTTAAAAAATATAAGCACATTCAGTAAATATATATTTTAGATATAAGTATTTGATTTTATTCAACTCAATACAAAATGGCTTGTTAAACTGCTTTTAAAAACATTATGTTTAAAATGTAATTAGTGTGTGTATGTGTGTCATCCTGGGATATATAATAAGGGGGAACTTCACGCTCTGCAGTCTTAGTAGGGACTTCATAGGGACGATAGGTTGCGTATGCAACCCCGTTTATCTGAAAAAGGAAGCACTGCCCAAGGGGGGGGGGGTTTCTGCGCACTTCCGTAGGAACCCGATCGAAACGTCACTCTAGCAAAGCTGCCATTGGCCCCTGCACTCGTCACTCAGAACAGGTCCCTTCCCACTTCCTGTTCTATAAAACGTGATGTCAGCGCAGGTTCGTCCTCTTTTGCCAGGAGCCAGGACTCCCACGTGACCTTGCAACCCTTGGGCAGTTACTGTATAACAAAACCATCGCAAGGGAGGAGGCAGCAAGCTGATAAGGGAGCCTGCCCCGAGGTGCACCGCTAGGGGGTCTCGGCAACACAGCTTCAGACAGTAATCCCAGGGAGCCCGTAGGGCCGCACCTGAGCCGTCCACGAGCGAGGACCATAGTCACGCTCTACCGGGAACTGTCTGCAATCAGCATATACAAAGCGGGGCTACAGAGGTTAACTCTTACACCCTCTGCTTACAAGAGCAAGGCTGGCTGCTCTACTAGTACAGCTAGGAGCGAGGCCGTAATCTACTTGCAAATGTCTGGCGCGGGCAATCAAGCACTTGTGCGGCCTCCGCGCAATATCATGGCAGTGGACCCCTGATCCAATAGGAGCGGGGCCACAGACCCAATGAGAAAAATACAATACATTACATTATTTGTCATTTAGCAGACGCTCTTATCCAGGGCGACTTACATTTGTACCCATTTATACAGCTGGGCATTTTACTGGAGCAATCTAAGTGAAGTACATTGCTCAAGGGTACAACAGCACTGCCCCACCTGGGATTTGAACCCACAACCTTCCAACAACAATATACAATATAACAATATACAATATAAACATATCACGTGACAGCAAGACCTTCATGCTGTCAGCGGGCAGCACAAGAGCATCCAACTCAACTAAACAGCACAGAGTGGAAGAGCTCCATTGTGCTGACAATTTAGATTTCGTACAAAAGCACTATATACACCACGGGGCGCAGGAACAAACTCACGTGCCGCCCATGGAACACAGGAGCAGTTGACGCCTGCTGGTTAGACCGGCTTAACGCAGGGCAATATTAGCTCTACTGTGTTAACAAAGGAACTATATACACAGCGAGGCAGCGAAACTCAAGCGCCGTCAGCTGGGAACAGTGGCAGTGAACTCCATTCTACAATTTTAGAACAGAGCCACAGTCCTGCTGTTTAACACATAATACCTATATACACATATATACATCACGGGGTGCAGGAGCTGGCTCATGCGCCACACGTGGAACACAGGAGCAGTTGACACTGTCGAATAGCACAGATAATGCAGGGCAACTACAGCTCTACTGTGTGAATAAATTAATTATGTACACAGCGGGGCACTGGAGAACTCAAGTGCCCTCCACTGGAGGACAACAGCAGCAGTCCCCTGCTCTATGGCATAATACAGCCAGAGCGGGCCACAGACCTGCTGACCAATATACAGAGCGGGATACAGGCCAAACTCATGCACCACCGCAACACAATTATAATGAATGAACTATATACAGGGCGGCCTCGTAAGGGCCTGTAGGCCGCATGACAAGCCCTAGGAACACATCGACAGGGCTGTCTGTACATCCAGGAGCAGCTCACATGGGTGCTCAACTGGAAGGCATAGTCCGGTGGAAGGGAAAGACACAGTTCACTAGCTCCCTCAGGATGCACTTACAGGGGCAGACTGGGAGAGTAAACGCAGGAGCCAGAGCACGTAGGCTACTGGGGCTCGACTGCAACCAACACCGGGTTCCCAATGGAAGGGACCGGTCCCGTCACATCCAACCTGTAGAACCGGGCAAATGTAAGCGGCGAGGCCCAAGCTGCAGCCACACAAATGTCTGCCAAGGGGGTACCTTGAAAAAGGGCCCACGATGTGGCAACGCCTTGAGTCGAGTGGTCCACCAGGTGACCAGGCACCGGGGTCCCGGTGGACTCATAGGCCAAGGTAATGGTGTCCACAATCCAATGCAAGAGGCGCTGCATTGAAAGCGCCTGGCTCTTTGTCTGCGCTCCATAAGACACAAACAGTTGGTCTCAGTGCCAAATGGACTTAGTGCGTTCCAAATAGCACCTGAGGGCCCGCACAGGGCAGAGCAGGTGAAGCCGACTCTCTTGCTCTGAAGCGAAGGGAGGAGGGTGAAAAGCCATCAACTCAATAGGCCTGTTGACATGGAATGGAGACAGCACTTTCAGGAGGAACACAGGGTTAGGCCGTAGTGTGACCCTGGAGCCATCTCCCGCAAAATGGACACACGATGGGTGTACGGACAGGGCGTGTAACTCGCTCACGTGTTTTGCAGAGGTGATTGCCAGCAAAAACGCAGTCTTAAGTGACACCAGCTTCAGCTCAGTTGAGTTCAGTGGCTCAAATGGGGTTTGGGAAAGTGCGTCCAGCACTACATCAAGGCGCCATGCGGGCAGTGAAAGGGTTCAAGGAGACCGTAGCCGTCGAGCTCCCTTTAGAAACTGCACAGCCAGTAAATGAGATCCAGGAGGCTCGCTATCAATCCGAACATGACATGTGGAGATGGCTGCCAGATACACTTTGAGCGTGGATGGGGACTTGCCCTGGTCCAACAGCTCTTGTAGAAATTGCAATATGACCCCCCAATTAATTGGGTCTTGACCGCCGTCTTGGCACCAGTTGCTAAACGTCCTCCAGCGGTAGGAATACTGCAACCTCCTAGAGTGAATAGTGGCAACTACCGCGTCCGACAGACCCCAGGCATTCAATCGCTCCCGCTCAGGGGCCAGGCCCAGAGCTGGAGGAGGCCCAGATTGGGGTGCCAAAGCGTGCCCTGCACCTGGGACAAGAAGTGCGCTCTCACTAGGAGCTGCCAAGGCTCTCCGTGGAGGAGGGTGATCGGGTCTGCGAATCAGAATTTGCGAGGCCACCGTGGGTATATCAGCAGAACTGTCGCTCATTCTCTCCTGACCTTCTCCAGGACCACCGGGAGAAGGGGGAACGGTGGGAACACGTAAAAGAGACAGCGTGGCCACGTGTGGGCTAGAGCGTCGATCCCTAGGGTTTCTGAGCGGTCTCGGACAGAGAACCATAGTGGGGAGTGTATGGACTCTGCCGAGGCAAAGAGATCCACATCCGCCCTGCTGAACCGGCTCCACAGTTGTTGTACCACAAGCGGGTGGAGGCACCATTCCGAGACCAGGGGGCCTTCCCGAGAGAGGAGGTCCGCCGCTGTGTTGGACAGGCCTGGGAGGTGAACTGCTCTGATGGAGCGGAACTGTGGCTGCGCCCACAGAAGCAGACGGCGTGCTAGACAGTACAGTCTGCGTGACTGGAGACCTCCTTGCCTGTTGTTATAGGCAACCACCGCTGTGTTGTCCGTACGAATCAGCACATGTCTGTCCCGCAGGACTGGCAGGAAATGAGACAGTCCAAGGAGTGCTGGCTCCGTCCACCTGCCTCGGACTCCATGTCCGTCGCAGACTGCTCCCCAACCCTGCTTGGAGGCCTCTGTCGTCATGACTGCTCGGTGGTAAACCGGCCCCAGGGGCACAGCGAGGGTCAAATTGTGGGGGCTCTGTGACTGTGACTCGGCATGCTCGATTGCGGCGAGGGTGCATCCTGAGAGACCCAAACCACCACTGCAATGGCCTCAACTGGAGGAGGCCGAGAGGGAGGGTATGTGATGCAGCCACTAGGAGGCCCAGCAGCCTCTGGCAAAGGGAGAGACACGTGTGTATTGAGGCAACTCTCTGGCGCTAGCGTGGCGAGCATGGCAACGGTATCGAGGCACAGTCCGAGGAACTGTGCCTGCTGAGTTGGCGTCAGGCGGCTCTTCTCTCGATTGACCCGAAGGCCCAATTCGGGCCTAAAATCAGGTCTGTGTGAATCTGAACCTGCTCCCTTGAGTGAGAACAAACCAGCCAGTCGTCTAGATAATTGAGGACGCGGACCCCCTGGCAACGCAAGGGGCTAACACGACGTCCATGCACTTGGAAAAAGTGGCACTAGCGACAGGCCGAAGGGGAGAACAGCAAACTCGAATGCTCGGCCCTCGAAGGCGAAGTGGAGAAACTTCCTGTGGAGTAGCCAACTGATATAATTTGGAGCACCCAAGAGTCTTGGAGTTGCCAATTGGAGAGTTGCTGGGGGGTGTAAGGGTGGACCAGAGGCTGCTGGAAAGCCTCAGGGATGGGGCTCGGATGGTGGAGGAGGTGGGGTCGGGCCGGGTCCCCTACTACCACGAGCTACCATGAGCCACCAGGGGCCAGGACGGCGAGCCTGGGGGGGGCGCCTGCCTGCCAGTAAGACGCTGGCGGAGATCGGCAGGTGGGCAGGGCTGTGACCTGGGCTGTGGCCTGGGAGCCGTGGTCGGGGGCCTCCCCACCGTATAGCTGCCGCAGACGGCCTGCGTTGCTGAGCCTGAGGTGCCACTGGTGACCAGCTGGTGAACAACACTATGAAGTGAGCCAGCCAGCTGAAATACGCAGTTTGAATGTTTATTACAAACACAGACACAGAGAGCTTACGTTCCTGAGTCAAGCGAAGAGGCAAAAGAGGACGAACCTGCGCCGACGTCACGTTTTATAGAACAGGAAGTGGGAAGGGACCTGTTCTGAGTGACGAGCGCAGGGGCCAATGGCAGCTTTGATAGAGTGATCGATTTTCGATCGGTCATTGTATACTATTCAAGTGGTGTCGCTCTGTGCTATCGCAGTGGGGACTCCACTGTAAGGGCTGGTATTATGAGATGTTATGAGGCCTGTGAGGATGTGGACTATACAATAAGATGAGCTTTAACATATTTTTCTTTGTTTGTTGTAACACTTTTTTTAACAATATAGTTAAACACACACCCTGGTGTGTGAGTGTTGTTCTGGCCTATTTAAGTGGGGACTCCATTTTACTAAATACTCTGAGAAATATAAACAAAATAGGGGATGAGCATACTTCCATAATATATTTCAAAATATATTTCTATTAATTCTGCTTCTGATGTGTTAAATGTTCTTGCGTTGTACTTACACAGACACACTGGTGTGTGAACATCGGTCTGTGCTATCCAAGAGGGGACTTGTCATTGGTAACTATCCAACTGGGGACTCTATTGTAAAGTTTACAGTTTCTTCACAGGGAATTAAGGACTCGATAAGTTGTAGCACCAATTATTGCATTTATACACAAACAAACAGAAAAATATTGAATTATCAATTTAATTTAATAGTTGGCAGTAAAACTACTGACTTATAACTCCAGTTACTCTTACACTGGTGTGTGAGCGTCGGTCTGTGCTATCCAAGAGGGGACTCGTGTCATTGGTTACTATCCAACTGGGGACACAGGAGTGTGAGTGTCATCCTGCACCATATAAGTGGGTTGCTAAAACTATTATCACACGCACATGGCGTGTTAACCCTCCTGTTATCCTCAAACTTACTAACATCTTTTATCCTTGGGGTCAATTTGACCCCAGCAATTTAAACCACGAGAATATGATTTTTACCCAAGTTTATGTGTCAGGTACTTTGTTTCTTTGTTGACTACCTAAATAGCCCTTTAAATAAAACATAACCCCCACCCACCCCCCTCTTATACATCCAGAATACCTATTGTGCAAATATGGAAAAATATGCAAATCACCATAAAATCTCACTGATTGACCTAAAATTGGAAAGAAAGATCTTTTTGGTGTTTTAATGGCTTTATATTATTTCTAAGTACAGATTTTTGTTATTTATAACATTTGGAAAGAAAAACAATTTCTGTTATCAAGGATAGTAATATGCATTATGTTCAGGGTCAATTTGATGCATAGCTGGACTGTGCATCACATGCTGCCCATATTTTGATACCATATTTGGTCGGTTTGCTTAATATGTATTGTCTGAAGGGACAGCGCCCATGAAATGCAACCAGACATTCATCCACAGTGATATGGGGGCCTGCATTGTAAAGAAAGGGTAATCGCTGGACCCACTTGTCCCATACATCCTGTATTGCTGCGAGTTTGTCACGCTCTCGTTGGCCCTGCTCTGTTTCTCTGTCATCAAAATGTATGAGAGACATGGTGGCTGGAAATATTGTCCTTCCAGTGTCAGCACTCCAAAGGCTTGCTGTTGCTTCTCCTTTTGACTTGTACCCTCCTGCCAAAATGAGCAACCCAATGTAGGCTTAGTGTTCTTTGGGGTAAATTTGGCCCCAGGCTGTTTTATCTGTATAAAACATATAAGAAATATCAAAATTTTACACACATTTGTTTTGGTTGTTTTGGATGATATTGAGGTCACTATAACATGCAATTTTATAATCTTCAAAAAACTTCACTCTGCTTTAGGGCCCTAACCTAACATAACAATACCTGTAGTATTGCGAGAACCACTGATAGTTCACCCAACATAGGTGAGGAGAAAACATATACAAGCTTGTTCAGCAGCTTTCTAAAACATTTATCTTGGTGCTCTGTGGGCTCTTTCTTTATGCTCTCTCTCAATTAAAAATGACCTTGAAGCAAAGGTATTCTGTCAATAAGGTTTTGCCACAGCTCTTTGACACAGGATGTTGAGGAGGACCCTGATTATGTGTGGTGTGGATGCGAGTGAGGGACCCGTTGCAGTGCAGCATTGCAGGCTTTTCATCCTCCTCCCTTCGCTTCAGAGCAAGAGAGTCGCCTTCACCTGCTCTGCCCTGTGTGGGCCCTCAGGTGCAATTTGGAACGCACTAAGGACATTCGGCGCTCAGACCAACTGTTTGTGTCTTATGGAGCGCGGACACAGGGTCAGTTGCTTTCAATGCAGTGCCTCTCGCATTGGATTGTCGACATTATTACCATGGCCTACGAGTCCACCGGGACTCTGGTGCCTGAACACCTGGTGGCCCACTCGACCCGAGGCGTTGCCACATCGTGTGTGCTTTTTCAAGGTTTACCCTTGGCAGACATTTGTGCAGCTGCAGCTTGGGCTTCGCCGCTTACATTTGCCCGGTTCTACAGGTTGGAAGTGACGGAACCGGTCCCTTCCATTGGGAACCCGGTGTTGACTGCAGTCGAGCCCCAGTAGCCTACAGGCTCTGGCTCCTGCGTTTACTCTCCCAGTCTGCCCCTGTTAAGCGCATCCTGATGGAGCTATTGAACCGTGTCTTTCCCTTCCACCGGACTATGCCTTCCAGTCGAGCACCCATGCGAGCTGCTCCTGGACTTGCTGACAACCTGTCGATGTGTTCCCAGGGTCTGTCATGCGGCCTTCAGGTACGTTGCCTTACAAGGCCGACCAGTATATAGTTCATTCATTGTGGATTGCATTGTGTTGCGGTGGTGCATGCATCTGGCCTGTCCCCCGCTCTGTATATATGTAATATGTGTTAAACAGCAGGACTGTGGCTCCGTTTTGAGAATGGGTGGAATGGAGTTCACTGCCGCTGTTCCCAGCTGATGGCACTCAAGTTTCGCTGCCTCGCTGTGTATATAGTTCCATGGTCAGCAGATCTGTGGCTCGCTCTGGCTGAGTACCATAGAGCAAGAGACCGCTACTGCTGTCCTCCGCGGTAAGCACTTGAGCAGGCTCTCATCTTCCGCTGTGTATATAGTTAATTTGTCAGCACACTAGAGCTAATGTTGCCCTGCGTTAGCCGGTCTAACCAGCAGGTGTCAACTGCTCCTGTGTTCCATAGGTGGCGCATGAGTTGGTTCCTGAGCCCCGTGGTATATATAGTTCGTTTGTACGAAATGTAAGTTGTCAGCACAGTGGAGTCCTTCCACTCTGTACTATTCAGTTGAGTAGGATGCTGCTGTGCTGTCACGGGTTGTGTATATATTGTATATTGTTGCTCAGCTTGGCTACTCTGTTGACTAGCCAGCTGTGTATTATGTTGAATTTTTCAGTGGGTCTGTGGCCCCGCTCCTATAAGATCAGGGGTCCACTGCCGTGATATGCACGGAGGCCGCACAAGTTGCTTGATTGCCCACACCAGATATTGTGCAAGTAGATTACGGCCTTTCTCCTAGCTGCACTAGAGCAGCCGACCTTGCTATTGTTTGTGGAGGGTGTAAGAGATGACACTCTGTAGCCCCGCTTTGTATATGCTGATGCAGACAGTTCCCGGTAGAGCGTGACTGCAGTCTTCACTCCTGGGCAGCTCAGGTGCGGCCCTATGGGGCCCCTGAGGTTACTGTTAGGAGTTGTGTTGCCGAGGCCCCTGGCGGTGCACCTCGTGGCAGGCTCCCTTATCAGCTCACTGCCTCCTCCCTTGCGACGGTTTTATTATACAGTAACCCCTCCCCCTTGGGCAGTGCTTCCGACTTGAAAGATAATGATATGTTGCGAATGCAACCCCGGTTACCTGAAAAAGGAAGCACTGCCCAAGGGTTGAAAGGTTGCACGGCAGTCCTGCTCCCGGCAAAAGAGGACGAACCTGTGCTGACGTCACGTTTTATAGAACAGGAAGTGGGAAGGGACCTGTTCTGAGTGACGAGCGTAGGGGCCAATGGCAGCTTTGAGTGATGTTTCGATCGGGTTCCTACAGAAGTGCTTGGGCAGTGCTTCCTTTTTCAGATAACCGTGGTTGCATTCGCAACCTATCATTCAGTTCACAATATCTTATAACAAGTTAATTCAACTAAATGGTTAAATTGGATTACTAAACTAAACTAAATGGATTACAAAATTGTTGAAAAACAATAGAACACAGATCAAACATGCTATCCTCTCTGTTTTATTTTATTTGATGAAATGTTTCGCAACTGAAATGTTTTGTTTGTGTACTGAATGCACACCTGAATTGAGCACGATAATATATCCACAGTTAATTTAAGCAGTTTCATATCAAATAAATAAGCCTACAAAAAGGGCAAGGACAGACATTTTAAAATAAGATTTATAAAATCTATTTCGTCCACAAATCCAACCTAGAAAAAGGACAAGCAGAGTGCAAGATAACAACGAATTCAACATCTGTCCATTTAATCAATTGCGTTTCAGTACCACTGACAGCACTGCAACTCAGCGCAAGTGCGCATTCAGTCACAACCAGCGCGAATTGACTGCCACAGTTCTCCCTTGCTTTCTGTTAGCAATTCGACTTCAGTTGGATATATAATTTAAAAAAGTCTACAGTAGATGTTTAAATGTTACATTTTCACAACTTTGAATAAGTTTGACTTGATAAAAGATTGATGATGTTGCCAAAAAAATTACATAATATTTTTGAGGGGATAAAAATCTCACGGCACACTTGGGGAGTCCTCACGGCACACGGGTTGAAAACCACTGCTCTAGCAGACTGGCGTATTGTACCTCCACTGCTCCATCACACACAGTAGTGTGAGAACAGCCTGCTCTGAATGCCACAGAGAGACAACACTGCAACAACACTGCACAGGATACTGTGTGTTACCAGCTATTACACATACAGCTGTTCTCTATTCAATGATGACAATTTACACAGACATTCTATTAGTCTGATTAGGTGAGGTGGGGAGCAAAATAACCAGTAGATCATTTTGAAAAAAAAATATTTGGTTGATTTAAACTATGTAATATATAAAAAGTAAACTATAAACAACACAGTAACAAAATGGTAAAATAAGTAGATTAGTATTAATGTTTAAAAGTACCTTTTTGTTTTGTTTTTGGTAACAGCAATTAGCTCACTAATAAAGTTCAGCTCTATATAAAGATGTATGTAGTTGAAGACTAGCATGTACATACCCCATTGTCTCACAATTTCAATATACTGGTGTGTTTACATTTGAGAAGAATGTGCAAAATCTCAAATTAATACATCACAAAACGCAAGTCACTACACATTTGTATAAAAAAAAACAGGTAGACTGAAACATTACTCAAATTGATATACCAGATTTTGATGACGTGTCTTCATAAGGTCCCCACTTAGAAAGCTAGACGAGAGCACACACGCACACACACACACACACACACACACACACTATACAGATAATACAGTACTAATTAGGTTATTATTGGTTGTTTAATAATAATGAGTATACCTTTCATGTTTATTTTACAAGAAGAAGAAGAAGACAAATTGCACTGTAATTAAGTGTTTTAGATGCAGTACTAATAAGTAACCCTGTTGTAACTAAATACAGCATACAGTAAACTATTCTTACTGAAGACATTAAATTGTATAGCAAAAGTATGAGAGGTTAACAGCTTGCTTTAAACACAATTTCAAAATGCATATTGGCAGTTTTCTGATATTTTATTCTGTTATTTAAAATAAAGTAACAGTATATAAGATAGTTGTATTGGTTGTCTAGCAATTACATGGCTCTTCTGTGTTGCTGATCGACAGCTGATGCACTGGAATTGACAGGGGAGTTGACTGCATTGTGTTTTAGATTTATAAAGGATCTTGTACCGCCCCCCCCCCCGGCTCTGTAATTTTTCTTTAATCAGAAAGGGCAAGTTTTCCACTGAGCTTGCACCACTTGAAAGAGAATAAAATACAAAACAATAATAATAAAAGTGCAGGTAGTATCAGTCCCTGTTTTGGCACACAGTTCACAGTGACTTAAGGCAACGTAATGCTTATAATTTCTCATTACTTACTGGTACACAGATACCTATTGCATGTCAAAGTAACAATTCTTCCAGCAACAACAGCCTGTAAAGTAATTCAAAGTAATTCAAGCATAATTTGTGCTTCCCGGTATCCCCGTGGTCTATGCATAACTCCAGATAATAAACATTTGTCATTTTCATTATCATTTTCATCTTCATCTTCCTCAAACCTTCCATCCACTGCAGATGTTTTGCATGACTTCTTTCTTGGACTGCGTTCACTTCTTATTCCTGTGCGAATACTTTGATAATGACTAGTTTTGGGGTGAAATTCCCCATTGATTACATATCCAGCACAAATAGTGTTTTGGTTCAAACCAAAATGCACATACATGTGTATGACAAGTCTCTTATGGTGTGCAATAATTTGTAATGAAAATAAGGCACTAATGACCTCTTAATGGATTTAAACTATATAAATACAAAGTGCCTTAGTGATAATGAGTTTTTTGCAAGGTTGATAATAGCTTTGAAGCCAGCACTTTTCTTTGCAACTCTCACCTCCTATCTTTCATGGCAAATAACAAGATTAGAGGGTTGTGTAGCCATTGCTATTTTTTTTAACTCAAGGAATGATCAGGGTTTTTGCCCAGTATTTAATCCTGTAATCTGTTTTGCTCATAGCATTTTCTTTCTTAAATGTTAACATTTTTTATCCTAGTATTGGCACACACATCTAAATCAGAGCACTGTGGAGGGCTAAAGTAGAAAGCATGTAGTTAACCTTGAATAGTTAGATTGGTAGGGACTGGAAAATTAGTCCTTTTGTCAATGTAATTAGAATAATTGGATCAAAAGAGTTGTTTCACTGAAGCTGTTAATATGAGCCAGAATAAAAAGAAGACACTTCTGTGAATAATCAAGCCTGCTCAAAAAATAGTTAGATCTGAGCATCTGAATAAGAAAACCTAAGCTGATTGAATAAATGCTAAAATAAAGCTACTCAAACTAAAAAACTGACTTTGTTTATGACTTGTTGTTAAAGAGTGTTGATATATGCTTCAGGATTTAGTATATACAGTAGGATGAACCTGCTTTAGGTATTTCTCTGTGTTGTAGTGTTTTAGGGATAATATATTTACTTGATTGATTGATATACTACATTAAGTAAAATGAATACTTAAAACATTAAACTCAATATGTAAAGAGCAGAATCTAATACAGCAGAATTATTTTAACTAAAGGGGCTTATTTTTAATGATGGTCACTATGATGAACCAGTGGTTTTATTTCAGTAAATCACTTCACAGTGCTGTGGTCTTCTCTGTGATACACTTATGTTTTCAGTGACGTAAATTTTAGTGGCTGCTACTGAAGGACCAATGTCTTCAGAATATTATATAAGAGTGCAACATTGAACTAGAAAGAATGAATGAACCACCCAGCAAGGTTTCTGCGGTGATGTTAATAATGTCAAACGGTACCTTAAGTAGTATCAATGACCAGTTGTTATCGGTTTTACATCAGAATGATTCTCATATGTTTAAAATACACTGTGATCCATGACATGTTGTTAAAGGTATAGACCAATTTAGATTATTACAATGGAGTCCAAGGTCACTTTGAGAGCTTTAATAAAGTGAATTACGCAAAACGCAAAACATTCCAGATGGCAAAATTTTTATTTTTATTTTTCCATGATAGCAGCAAGAATAATGCCAAGGAGGGATGTTTTGTGCATGGCTGCTGACTCCACAAAAGAAAATGCATTTTCTTGCAAAAAAATGAATAACGTAACAAATGGAAGCAGGTTTGCCTTTGCATAACTTTTTTTTGTGGCATAATTCAACATATTTTTTACATCTCTTATCTTTCTATTGTTTAATATCGATAGTTTTTAAATCAATTCCTACCCTTCAATGTATGCTCTATAAAAATATATATGAATGTATTTATCATCCATTAGTATTTGAAAAATCTGTCAGTTGTAATGACAGTGTTATTTCCCCACTGCCTCTGAATTTGTTCTTTCTGAAACAAACACAATATTGAGGAGTCCAGCCGTATTCTAAATCAACTTTACTTGTAAAATAGAGTTTATTTGCAAATAAATGATCAATAGAAGATTGTTTTGAAACATTAACTCAATATATATAAGAGTAAAGAAGCCTCTTTACTTTTTTTTTTAAATATTGTTTGGTTTAGTATTTGTATTCTGTCTCAGATCAAGAGGTAAAAAACTAGATTTGCAAGACATGATATTGAAGTGCAATAACTGCACTGATACTTCATAATTAACTTGTGGTGTAAAATGTGGCATTTGGCATGTGGGCAGTGGCATTTAAAACATAAAAGTATTTAGGAAATTCATTAATAAGGACTTGAACTGGTCAACACTATCTGTTTATTTTTAGCATGTGTATGAATGTGCACATATTGTGTTAACCTTGCCTAGACAGCAGTTTTGGGTGTGATTACAGTGTAAGCCCTTTTCTAAGCAATTGCTCATTCCCTGGACTGTGGAGACCTGGGCTATACTTCTTAGTGACTTTACCACAGTTGAAGAAAGGCTGAAGCTTATGAATATGTAAGGCAAGTGAACAGGATAACTTGAATTATCCAATATATTTAATTTTATAACTGATTTTTAGAAGAGTGAATGTCAGAGAAAATAGAAGCTATCTGTTGCAATCATTTTATCGAATTTTATCGCTGTTTGTTTTTTCCAAAGTATCCAGGGCCTTGTTCAAACGTAACAAATGTAATTTACTAGTGAAATGGGCTTGGGGATTTATTGCTAACCCCCAGTGGACATTATCTCAAATTACAATTCCAGCATCTGAATTGCCAAATTGTGCACTGGGTAAAGCCTATGGACAGGAGGATAGAAATACATGGGGAGTGTAGATTGTCAACAGCAAGTTCAGATCCCCCCACCTGTGCTCCCACCACCCCAAATAAAAAAAAATAAAATAAAACCACAATAGGCTTGACTGTAGCAAGATTAAAACCCTCAGCCCTCTCTACTCTTCATCAGTCTATCCTGGTTATTAAAATGGAATTGTATTTTCCAGTTCCATCCTATTATCCTGTTATATTGTTTCAGCTTTACAGGTTCCTTGTTCCATATAGGTGGCAGGAGGGGGCTCTCATTAGTTTAATTCTAATTTGGGGAGGTTGCCCATCCAATGAACTCAACATCCTTTTCCTTCTTTACCCACACTCCTTGGCATGAGGCCCATCTCAAAAACCCTCTGAGAACTGCTGGCAACAGGCTGACAGAGATGCTCTGACTCCATCCTGCACTTTGGGGCATGAGAGGTCAGGCAGCAGTCAGAAATACACAGATATGAATTAAATAATCCTAAGGGACTCCGCAGAGTGCACACTGTGTAAAGTGCGTTTGAAGTTATTTGATGTGATTTCTTACTAAAGAATATGCATAATTGTTTTTTACAAGCTCCAGAGATACAATGTGTGTTAGTGTGGTTCATAGTTAATTGTGCCGGGTAAGTGTGCTTTCAATACGGTAACCAGTAGCACTACTTTTAAACTGTCCTTCTCCGAACAAAAGTCTTTTTAAAATATTAAATTGTTTTTATGAATGCAGGCGTGATATTTGAGCTCATCGTGTTTTACAGATCAAAGGGACAAAGAAGCTTGAGCTCATTTCTTTTTTTATTCTAATTAAAAAGGAACTCCAGGGGCCACCGTGCCATGTCTCATGGGCCCCTATGAAAAGTCAGTGTGAAATTTGATGTAGTAATTTAGGGCAGATGCTAATTTCGTAATACACTTGAGATCAATATATCCAGACTACTTCAATATACCATACCTCTACTCTTATGTTAATCACTCCCTTGTAAATTACTCCCACTGTTAGTATTTATATTTCTCTTCAGGTTGTCTTCTACATCTTGAAGGAAACTGACTGCAGTTGCTTCCTACCTCTATTCTAGTCTCTAACACATGATTAACACATGACTGGTCATAGATTTAAAAAAAAAACAATAGCAACTGGGAGTAGAGGCACACTCATTTACACAGAGCAATAGTAGAAAAGAACAAATTATCAATCCACACACATCATTATTTGTAAACCATTCTTTTGTTATCACAGTTAATATGCATCTTAGATTGTTAGCGAGGGGATAAGAAAATACAATTTTCACAGGGAAAAGCCAAGTCATAGTCAAAGTCATAATTGCAAGAGACTTGTCCAGAACGAATATATCAATATTCGCTTCCAATATTTGCAATGTTTGTTTTAATTTCTGACAAATTGACATTAGGGTTTGAAGGAGACAAGGTGTTCCTCCTGTTACAATTGACATACAGAACACTGTGTAAAGTTTACAGATAACAAAATAACAAAATGTCTTCTGTGACATTTGCTTCCCTGCAATTTGTCTTCTGACAGAACCTCTTGCTTTTATTGACATGTGCTGAATAATATATTATCTTTGGATTATTCCCATCACCCTTGCATATCAATTTGGATTTCAGGACTTGATTATTAATTTGTGAAGAATGCTATGAGCAATGTAAGTAAACAAAAATCAAAAGGTCAAACAGACTACTTAACATGTTAAAACAAATCAGTTTTAACCGAATATATGACATTTATTAAAGCCACATAGATGTTTGCTTGCATGGTACATTTATTATTATTTCTCGGCTTTTCTTTTAAAAATGCTGTTTATATATCATGAGAGAATTTACATTTACTTATTTTCTTATTTCTTATGGTTTGCAATCTAAGGCTGTATGTAACACTGTACTGCACTGAGTTTCCAATATTTCATATTTCAAATTGTATTATTCAGTTCACTGGAATGGATAAGCATTCTGCTTTTAGAAATAACAAATACATACTTATAAGTTTTAGTTGATCTGATTTGTTTGTTCACAACTAATTAAATCAGGAAATGTGTGTGGAGATACACAGTTTCCTTCCCAGGCATCACCTCTGTGGACCTTAAACAGCAGGGAAACATCTGCTGTGGAAATATCTGCCACTGGTACCAAAGCAACAGATCACACCAATAACTGAGTATAGGAGTCCCATATGTTCAGCAGAGTGTGGTTCAAGTTGGTGTAGCGTAAGGTACACTTATAAATTTCAATTAAAGAAGTGAATTTATAGTATCACCTTATCACGAATACTGGAATCTTGTAGAACTCAATTTCTGTAATAATTGGACGCAGACACCAATTCCAAAGATATAAATTGTCAAATTTATTCAAAAACAAAGACTAAATGTAGCACTACACTAATTATACAAAAGGGAAAAACTAATTAAAATTAAACTCTAGATCAACAAATCAAAGACAAATCACTTCCGTGACCAAATCAAAGACGCATATGATATCACACAAATCGTTAAACAAAAAAGGTTAGTAAGACGAAGGTGAATCTCTCATTAGTATTGTTAGTCAGACATTCAATAACTACGCAGGTTAGTATTTATGTCAGGTAACTTCTCGTTATATATATATCAGTCTCATTTACGTTTAGGTGCCGAGAAAGATCCTATCATTACTTGTTACCACAATTTCCCTTAACTGATTATTATTCAATGATTAAGGATAGGCAGGGCCACCAATAATCTAATGTCTATTAACTTGTGTCAATTTCAGACTAAACAGTTAAACAGGAATGAGAAGATATTTCTTGGCGTTGACAGATTTTATTTCTAAAATTATCAACAAAACAGTTTAATGCAACACACATTTATATTTAAGAAAACTAAATGATATTACACATTCTAGAGTTATGAATCACAGATTTCTAATTTCTAATTGATTTCTCAAATGTCATGAATCACAAACTCCAAACTTATCTGAACTTCGTCGCAGAGAGGCCTCTCTGTCTTCGGGCTCAGATAACAGCACACGGCACGAGGTCCGTGTGGTTTGGAACAAAGGCAGTCCGGTTCGTCTTTGTCCAAGAACTTCCACTCAGTCGATGCACCTGGAAGTTGGGGTTTCGCGAATGTAGAGTCTTTTCCAAACAGATTTTCCACTGGTTTGAAGGCTCCACGGTTGTGCACAAAATTTTCTTGGCAAGCAGGGTCTCTCACCATACTTATTTGAAGACAAAGTCTTTGAGGAAAGCAGGGCCCTATTTGTTCCAAGGGTCAAGTTTCTTAAGACTCAATAGCTATTTAAATGACTGACATTTTCGTATTCAGTTGACTTAGTCAATTGTCCAGCTGTAAAACTCCACTGATCAGGTGGGCTCAGGCGGGCAGCGCAGTCTGTAAAGTTCTTTATGTAATAAAGTCCTTTAAAAGAATTCTTCGTACAGCTCAATCTCCTTCTCCCAGTTTAACTCTTCTGTTGCCGGCAAAGACTTGGTTGGTTTCTGGTTCCGGTTCTGGCAACAGAACTACAGGTTGAGCTGTGGCAGCGAGTTTCTGGTTCAGGTGAGAGAGAGAGAGAGAAAAAGGCCGTGCGCTGTTCCTTATAGTCTGTCAGATCAATAGGTGATTGGTTCTTGAATTTTTGAGATTGGATTTCAGTTTCAGCCCCCAGTGTCCTATTGGAGGGGGGCTTGATTTATGACTGATGTCAATCCATGCCATCTTTTGGAAATGCCGGTTGGCCTGGGTTCGTAGCTCTATGTCGGGATTTCGGCTCTCGTCCACTTCAAAGAGTTTTTATCACCTACAGGCCCCTTTCTCCAGACATCTCATAGCAGGATTCCAACCTATTTGGCCTCTTCTCGGTGCCATCCTCCCCAAAACTGTCACTTTGATGCAAACCAGTTCCAAGCTGATGAGTTAAGGAAATCTGATAACTTTAGGGGGTAGAGGTCTTCTCTAGATCAGTGCTTCAGCTCAGAGCTAAAATGCTCTTATCAAAATACACCCAAAATAACGCTACATTGGTAAAATATGTATGTATGGATGTACACTGATCAACCATAACATTATGACCACTGACAGGTGAAGTGAATAACACTGATAATCTCGTTATCATGGCACCTGTCAGTGGGTGGGATATATTAGGCAGCAAGTGAACATTTTGTCCTCAAAGTTGATGTGTTAGAAGCAGGAAAAATGGGCAAGCGTAAGGATCTGAGCGACTTTGACAAGGGCCAGATTGTGATGGCTAGACGACTGGGTCAGAGGATCTCCAAAACTGCAGCTCTTGTGGGGTGTTCCAGGTCTGCAGTGGTCAGTACCTATCAAAAGTGGTCCAAGGAAGGAAAAGCGGTGAACCGACGACAGGGTCATGGGCAGCCAAGGCTCACTGATGCACGTGGGGAGCGAAGGTTGGCCCGTGTGGTCCGATCCAACAGACGAGCTACTGTAGCTCAAATTGCTGAAAAAGTTAATGTTGGTTCTGATAGAAAGGTGTCAGAACACACAGTGCATCGCAGTTTTTTGTGTATGGGGCTGCGTAGCCGCAGACCAGTCAGGGTGCCCATGCTGACCCCTGTCCACTTCCGAAAGTGCCTACAATGGGCAAGTGAGCATCAGAACTGGACCACGGAGCAATGGAAGAAGGTGGCCTGGTCTGATGAATCATGAGTTCAAGGTGTTGACTTGGCCTCCAAATTCCCCAGATCTCAATCCAATCGAGCATCTGTGGGATGTGCTGGACAAACAAGTCGGATCCATGGAGGCCCCACCTCGCAACTTACAGGACTTAAAGGATCTGCTGCTAACGTCTTGGTGCGAGATACCACAGCACATCTTCAGAGGTCTAGTGGAGTCCATGCCTCAATAGGTCAGGGCTGTTTTGGTGGCAAAAGGGGGACCTGCACAATATTAGGCAGGTGGTCATGATGTTATGGCTGATCGGTGTATGTATGAATGTATTTATGTGTGCATGTATGTGTGTAATTGTGTATGTAAGTTAGTATGTATACGTTTATTAATTAACTTACTTAATTGCTTCAGACATACAGGTCTTTAATCAGTATTGTGCTAATATTTAGAGCACATTCTTGAAGCTGTTTTAGTTTATGATAAATGAGAGGAATTTCTCACGTTCTGTCACAGTTTTGCAGGGCTGTGAGTTGACACACTTTTGCCATCACACTCTAAAATACTCCCTTACACTCCCGTTTTATCTTCACACTTAACTGATTCACCTTGTCTTTAGTTCCCCCTTCTCACCACATGCCCATCCGTTATAAATCTTTATATGCTTTTATTTATTTTTTCCGGCACACACATTAAAGTGGTTTCAGCTCAGGTATATTACGAAGCATGAAAGCCCCCCAAAATTGAGCCTGCCTTTTTACAGGAGCTGCTTTGCAGGGAGGAAGATTACACACTTGCTATGAGGCTTATCCTGAGAGCTTTTCTTTTCCACATTTTGAATGAGAAAAAAAGACACATCAGTAATCTGTATTTGCTAACTTTCTAAGCTATTCTGTATTTTATAAACACAGAATAGCTCATGCCCCCTGACGTGTAGTAAAAGAGACTTATTAATTCACATGACCGATGTTTTACACATTACACAGGGCTTGTTTCTTTCCTTTCTGTACTCGTTCAATCACCTGTTTAGATGTCTTATTTCCCTGCCCCGTCTGTTGGCAGTAATTGTTGATTTAATCGGTGGCCCTGTGTTTCCCACTCTTTATGGAAAGAAAGCTATCCAGTGTGCTTGTGCTTTGTGGTGGATTAATCACAGTAAATTAGAAGAGGATCTCCCCGATTTATCTGTATCCTGGCTGCCGAATGGTCTGACTTGCAATGTTTGCAAGCCTATGCGACTTCACCCTCCTGAATAATATTTAACAGAGGGGACAGAGCAGATCTGTAGCCGGGCCCTTCTGAGACCTGTGACAATCTACCCTTTACAATCTACAGTTACCGATTGTTTAAACGCATCATTGTGGAGTTTTTGAAAAATATAGTAGTGTGCCTGTCTTTTTTGTCATTGATAGTGTAATTTTCCATTCTTTACATCCTGACAGCTTTTAATCCCATAATCTCTAAATCGAGCAAGATTGTATTTCAAGATGTCCAGCTTGCATTGGTCTTCTATTCTGCTCTCAGTCACAGCTGCTAGAGAAACCCCTTCTTCTAAGCCAAATGTGATGGCAGTGCAAAGTGTTAATTTAGCACTGCCAGAGACATCATACAGACAGCAGCCATCCCTAACACAAATGCAAGCTGCCATCTTGAACGTGACTGTATTGGAAATTACTGTTTTTAAAACTCCACAGAAAATGAAGAAAACAAATACATTTGACAGCCCCAGTGTTCAACATTGGTTTACTGCAATATTCAATAAACTCCGTGCAAGGCATTGTGCAGAGAATGAAAATAAAGGCATATGACCATCAACCTACTCACCGCCTACCAGTCTGAGATCCCCTTTTCACACAGAGACCCTGATCAGTGCATGTTGGCTCAGTGCCTGAGCATCGTGCTCCACCCAGGCGTCTCTACCTGTCCTCACTGGGGGCTTGCTTAGCAGATGTGACCAAAGTCTGATGGGACAATAGCTCATGGACCTAGTTCTAACAGAATACTTGCCTACATTCACTTGGGTCTTCATTATGAAAACTAATTAGATTGTGAAATTAATTGTTATTTTTATTTTTAACAAAATGTATCAAAGGATTAAAAAAAATTGAAATGTTACAGTTTTGCACAACTGTGACAACAAGTGGTCCAAAGCAATCTCTTGTCTCAGTGTCTGCCTTCCATTTTAATTGGTGCAACTTCATTTTCTGTGACCTGGTTATTTCACTGTACAGCAGAGTGTCTGTAGCCAATCAATACACAGACACCCCCCACCCCACATCTCACTGGGAAACACAAAGACAATATCTGTCATTTTCTGCAGAATCAGTTAGTTACAGAGGTTCAAATCACTTACCATGACCTTATATTATACAGACTTTACAGCCATGTACAAGTAATCATCCAGAGAAAATAGAAGGTGTGCATCAGTAGAATTCCACTCTGAATTTTGAATTCAGTAGAAAGACAACATAATTAGAAACTTGGAAGAAAATGTGTTTTATCATGAATGCATAAACCATTAACTGTTGCAGTTCAGTTATGTATGTGTCCTGTCTACTAACTCCAAAGACCAGTAGGGAGTACAAAATGATATATGTGTCACACTCTTGAGACAATTTTGATACTGTTTCTGTGCAAAAGCATATAAGCTTTCTATGACTCATAATTGGAGATGAAGAATCATTATTGTGAACTTAAGCTCCATACTGTATGGATATGAACATACACTGAATACATTTGTGGAAGGCTTGGAGTGGAGGCATCAGAAAGTCTTTATTGTCTGAACGGTGGTGCTCTAATTTCTCTAAAACTCCAACATGCTGAACTTGACACGTTGACCCCCTTCAATGTATGGTGTTTCACTTCAATATGATATCTTAAAAACCCCTGGCCAACCTTCTCAGCACTTCTTCAGCTGGCAGCTTTACCTCTGGCCTAATGGGTCAGTGGAATACCAATCCTTTCAATGAAATCTTTTAACTTGCTGTTGCCCTTGCTAAGACACAGTGCCCCTGATAAATTCCATCAACTTAATAAAACATTGTTCTGCATCTTCATGGCCAACTGACGGTATCTATTGCCTGGCCTCTGAAGTGTGCCACATCATCTATTTATAAGGAATTTCCACTGACCCACGTCAAAGGACTAGGTCAAAAACACCAGACACAGGAGCTGGTTAATTCTCTACACCTAATTAGCTGGCACGTGCTGTGCAAAGCTTCATGTGTCTGTAGGAAAGGTCATGCTTATGAATGAGAGACTGCTAGAGGTGTATGAGAGGTGGTATAGCAGAAATAAAATAATAGGAAACTCGAACAGATAATTGCATTTCAATCCACAGGTAGCAGGAAAGGGCAAAAGTACCTTATTGCCGTATTGCCTGAGATAGTTATGATTATGAAGGCTGCATCTTCTCATACAGTTTAGGGTCAGTTCATTTTAGAAGTCATGTATTCACTTTTCAATGTTGTTTTCTTGTTTTCAGTGTTTGCCTACCCCAGTGAAAAATGCACAAACACAGAGACGGTAGAATATTTACAGTCACATTCCTACTCATTACTATCTATCCCGTGGAAGAGGATCATCTTTTTATCTTAATGACAGAAAGAAATATAATTACAGGGAAGAAGATGAAAAAAGAAGAAGACAGATAAATACAATGTAAGACATTGTAAAATAATAAGTGGCAATATGGCAATGTTTAAATGGTTTCATTTACTTAAGTCCTTTTGTTCTATAACCGTTTGATATTTATCTTGTGCGTCTGCTAATTAAAAGATATGGGGGTATTTATTTATTAGTTTTTTCTGTCTTTCTATGCATGTCTTTCTTATGTATGCATTTATTTATTTATTTCAGGTTGGCTTAGGTATTAGTCCTGGCTAGAGGGATATTGAACAATGAATCTATAATTGCAGCCACAAATGCGTGCCTCATTCTACCTTCCGGGCTCAACAACAAAGACTAGTTGCCCTTTGTCTGTGGTAAAGACAAGCTAAAAACTCGTGGGCTGTAAAATGAAAAGTGCATTGTCAAGCAGCAGATCAGTTTCAATAAAACTCAACAGTGCAGTGAATTACAGATGGAGAGAGACGTACAACTGTTCAATACAATCACTCATTTGTGGTAAGACAATTACGGAAAAAAAAAACTCAGGAATAATCAAGAAAGTGGAGCTTATAATGTAGTACTGTTTTGAAGTCAGATAACATTCCAAACTCCTTGTACACAATGAAATACTAAATCTCACTAAATGGGAGAACTAAAATGAGTTTAGCTTCACAAAGTTTAAATTAATAAATAAATGCATACATAAAACTGATATGATGTTCAGTCTACTGTGCTAAAGTTACCATTTTAATTGGGTTGTTTGTTTGTTTTTTTAGAAATATTACCATTTCAATCAGTAGTTTAAAATGTATATTTTACTTTATAACTTGTTCCAAAATGTATTTGCAATTGTTCTGTTTTAAAGGTTATTTCTACATGTTCTGGATGCAACTTTAGATGTCCTAGGATCCTACCCATACTTTACTCATGCTAAATGTACTGTGATCTTCAAAATGATATAGCCTGCAGAGTTCCTTGCTCAGTCATCCTAACAGCAAAGTAAGCATGGATGATTAAATCAGAAAATGACAGTGTTGAGGTCAGGTGGGGCTGGATTACACTCTTTTCTTGGAACTATCACACAGATTCTTACATAGAAGAGAATGCAGTTGACAATCCATTAAACCCACTTATTGAACCATGAATGAAGATACATTTAGGGTTAATGGGGGGCTGTCATTATGGTATCAAAGTGTTCAGATTTTCTTACAGAAACGTGAAACCTGCAAGATCTTGTGAAGAAAGTCAAGTCACTAAGATAGTGACCATCACAGAAAGTGACAGAGAGAGGGTCTAAGACTTTTGTGAACTTATTAAGCAATCTTTTCTGTAGCGTATACTTGGTCCTGAACTTCAAAGTATAATAAAATGCATTTGAAATCACATTCTGTCAAAGCATGACATAATTCCCCACTGAAAATCTATCAGCACTTTAAACACCTACAGTAAGCAGGATGGTCAGCTTAACTCGTTACAAAGAATGTGACTGATGTACAACTGCAATAAACTGGTGTTATTGTATTGTTATCAGCAGTATTACACATGTGCAAAGCAGAATGCCCTGCTGTGACGAGCTGTTGTCCAGTCAGATCTATAGAGGTAGACGGATGTAAAAGTAAGAACCGCAATCATTATTTGCACTTGAAACATCACATACCCTTACCCATGAGAATCTGTATGTTAATTATTAATTATATCTACCTAGTCTATGTAATTTATCTAATTTATTCTGTAAAATTCTGAAAAGCAGCAATTAAGCAATATAGCTGTTAAAAATATATATTTGAGCATCTGCTATTCATTATGTTTAAACCTATTAAGCCCTGTTCTGTACTGAGTAATACTACCAAATTTTACGTCCTCACTGCTCTGCTTTGTTCTGCACAACATTCTTATCTTCTGCAAATCAGACCTTCTTTTAAATATAAGACATGCATCTCAATAGTGCAAAGAACTGCGAAGGAAGAATTTGAGATTTTATAACATTACAACGAAATGATTCTTTGAGGGTGATATGGACATAATTGATGTCTAAAATATACTTATTATTATTATAACATATCATTAATATCATTATCACATCACCTAGAGTACTGCTGTAATCTGGTTCAAGGCTAACATTGCTGCAAGTGATCATAGAAAAACAATGCACAAAGCAATAGAGATCTTCCAGGTTTCCTCAAAGTGTATGAATAGAAATACAACAACTACTACTACTACTACTACTACTACTACTACTACTACTACTACTACTACTACTACTACTAATAATAATAATAATAATAATAATAATAATAATACACTTAAGCACTATATTTGGAAAGTAAACGAATATTCAGCAATGCATACATCTTAACAATTGGCTAGCCAACACGAGTTTCTAAATCAGAAGCAATACAATAACAATTGATTAAACAATTCTCGTGTTCTTTTTAGAACTGTAGATAAATGTGGTCTGAGGCTGCAATGTTGCAATGCACCACTCAAATATTAGATTTTCTATTTAGTTGGAAGCACCCTGGTAAAAGACAATTTAAAAAAGAAAGGACCATCCCACATTGGGTGTATATATATATATATATATACATACACACACATATTAAAAACATCATCTCACAGCTGCTTCATTTATACCACTAATCCTGTTTTAATTAACCAGCTGGTTTGATCCCACAGTCTATTATTGTACTTAAACTGTGACCACATTAGGCCAGGGAATGACAACTCCATAGATCCTGTGTATTTCAATGTGTTCACATTATACTTATTTGACTTAACCAGTGCTGTCATTAAGCCAACTAACACTGATTCAATACCTATTACATTTGATTACTTCATAGTATCAATAACAAAAATATAGTGAAGTAGTTTTCAGGTCTGCAGTTGTGTCCCAGTAGATTGAACAATTGATTTTTCTTTTTTGAAAATCAGCATTATGATGATTTACCAGGTTGCATTCCACTTAAATTACACAATTGCCAGTTCAACTGCTTTTATTTTGCCACCTGGATATTTTTTCAAGTTCTTGAGCATTTGGCTGTTTAAAGATGCCCGTAACACCTGATGAACTAAAGCTTGAGTGGATCTGAGTTCTGCACCACTAGCTTTTTAGTCATTTAATTGCTCACATGTGAAGAATAAAATGCATGCAGAATAACAGGAGTTGGACAAATGAATATGAGCCCCTCTTTGCCAAGCATGTGTGAGTAATCTGACTTAGTTATGTTATCTTGGCTGTTGTGTTTGACTAATTAGAAGCCACCTGACTCAGTCTCTCGTGCAATTGCTACGGCTTGAAGTACTTGCCTAACCAGTTGAGATTTAAATAGTTTTGAGGCAGCCAGTGAGTAGACGCAAAATATTGTGTGCTCTTAAAATCAATTTACATCACAAAACCCTTTCCCTCATGCATCAAAACTGACAGCGCAGTTTACTGGACAAGCAAGCACTCTGAACATATCAATCTTGTTTGCAAAGGGTGTTCTCATGAATGGATGGATAAGTACAGTAAAGAAAGAAAAAAAGAAATGCAGAGTGAGAGAGAAAGAAAGAGGGTAAAATACATCGGTCAGAGAATCACTCCGTTTGACATCCCAATTTTGTAGATTTTTTGTAAGCTTTGCTTTACAATAGCTAACTTCTGACAAGGAAGCTATATTTGTGCAATACACTTCACAACATGGCTTCATAAAATCACATCACCTCAGACAGACATCTTTCTCAGAGTGTCTGTGAAACAGGAATACATATATATACTATTCAGCATGTAACACAAATGTGAGTGTTTAAACTTGGAGCTTAACCAAATTAAAACATTAATGTACCACAAAATTTGCAAATTACAATTACATTTCATTTGAATTTTTTTTTTTTTTTGAAGTGGTAGAAAATGGCTTCTGAAAATAAACAGGTTTGTAGTTTTGGTTTCCTGGGTAGCTCAAAGCTCTAGTGCTTATTTGCTTATGTTCTCATACTATATGTATATATACATAGATATTTTTTCCCCACATGTTCATGGACAGTGTCTGAGAAAAAAACTAAACATTATTCTGTGTGAGGGGCCCACTGTATACTGATTCTGTTATGAATTGTGTTATGAATTTTTGATTAGGTACGTTGTATATCCCTCTCCTCTTTCTTGTGAACAGTGGAGTTGTTAAGATTAATTTTTTTCTCCATGCTCTCCTTTAAAATGTTTCAATTGTATTTATGAGAGTTTATTGCAGTTTTTCACAGGAAGGCTATTCTTGTGCTCACGTCCACATAGCCTGGGTGTCTCTCCTTTCCTATGCTGCTGATGTAGGTCGGATGTAGTTTCCACTTCCTGGGCAGTAGAATGAAATGGGTTTACAGAGATTCTCTGTTGTTTAGTGTTTTCCAGTGTTTATTCTATATCTTTCAATATATTTTACACAATTGAAAAAAATGCAAAACAAGCTGTGAGATCTGCTATGCACACTTCCCCTGCTCACCTCCAGAGGTCTGCCTCGCCAGAGTATTAACCTGTTCACCAGGATTCCTGAGCACCATGTGCCAATTTTTCAATTAACATTCCTCTTCCCATAGCCATAGCCATAGCCATATCTTAACAACCCTAATCCCTCATTCACTCTTCACTTCTAAACACTGCTTCCAGCTCCCCTCTGCCCAGTACATATATACAACTTGTGTGCCCTTGCCCTTTGTGAAGTTTTGTCTATATTCCTTAGCATCTCTGTTCTTTTTCCAATTACTGTGTACTTACTAGTACCGTTTGACCTGTTTTGACATTTCTTTCCTGGATTGCCTTTGCTGGACTGTTTGCTTGATTGCCTGACCCTCCACCTGTCTTCCTGACCACTCTTCCTGCCTCTGGCCCTTGAGCCCTCGTCTGTCTTACCATTCTCCACGCTACCACACCTGACTCCACTCCCTCTGTTCCACGCAGTGCATTACACAAGCAAGCAGACACAGATCTATCTCTTTATCAATCTATCTATTAATCTATATAGAAACAAATGAATACATATAAACTAATTTATATTTATTATACTGTTCAGTTCTGTTTCACTATAATCCAACCCAACAACAAATATAAATAACACAAAAATACATAATCTTCTTTGCAGATTTTACCTTTATTCAGTAATGCATGCAATCTGGTCAGCGCATTCATTTCAATTGTGGAGTGGTTATCCCTACCAATTGGAAATTGCTCCCCATGTTCTGCAGCACAAGTTTCCATCAATATCACTTTCTCCTCCTGTTTCTGACAAAGACAATATGCATCTATAATTTTGCATTGAAATTCAATTAATCAGAATTATATACAGAATATGCATATACTGTTGAAAGCATAATCAAATGTCAATCCATGCATCCATCATTTGCTTAAATTCACTGAAGTTCCCAATGCACACTTCTTCTTCACTTGCTATAACTTTATTGTAGGTGCTGATATATTCAGCTTCCAAGGAGCTGAATGTACCATGCTCAGTTTTGATGTCAATGTAGGAAAATTGTCTGCTTGAAGCTAATGCTTTAATCAAGTTTACATGAGGCTTTGATCTCAGAGTATATTTTAATGTTGCAATATCTCATCCATGGGCTTTTCGAATCTAGGACTAAGACTAAAGTAAGACTTTCTAATATGTATAGAATTGCTGGTTCTCAGTTAAAAATGTGATCATTAGACCTACAGTACATCTGATACTATTACCTTTACTTTCCTATTACCTGTATTTGATATCTATGATAAATAACTGTTCCAGCATTGAGATTGACCAATTTCTTCTGGTTTACTCAGTCAGGCTCTTTTCAGGATGTTTAACCTGATAGTAGTAGGAAAAGGTACAGTAGTTGGACCAGTAGAAAACTAAAAGCCATATCCATATCCATTCATCAGATCACGTCATCATGCACATTTACTCACATATCCGCAGTTTCCCATCCATCTGAGGAGGACAGCAGTGAAATGGCACAAGGAGTAAGAGCATGTTTGTTTCTTCACATAAAGATAATCAGCTCAAAGTGTGACTCAGAAAATAAATACAGAACTGCAATTTCAAACGGGTTATGTTTAAATACAATATAAACAGTGCAGGTCACATACTCAGTTATTCTATTCAAGGGCACAGTAGGTATTATCACTATGCTTACTGCCACATTTTAAAGAAATAAATCATTACAGCTTTGACTTAAAGCACAGGTACACAATTTAACTAAACACAGTAAGAAACATGACTCTGTAAATTCTTGGCCTCTCCTGCTAACTGCATCTGTCAATCATACTAGACTGCGTGCTTTCTGGTTCAAGTCTAGCTAGCGTATTCAAGTGGCATTTCAAGGCTTCGTCATTTACAATATGGCAGTGAGAAGTAGCAGTTACTGGCATGCTTCTGCGACACATAATTATAACCCTGAAATGGCTGTCTAGTTTAATGTTTGAAAGCACAGTTCTGTGTGGCCTTTGAGTGTTTCCAGAAGTTTGCCTGATAGATCAGATAGTTGTGACTTTTCAGGAAGTAGCAACTTCAAACTTCAAAGATTTCAATTTAAGTTGATCTTTTTCAAAACTGCAGCAAAACTTGGCTCCAAAAATTATGAACAGCAGGGAAAGGAACGTGCACAGCATTCTTGCAATCTGGAGATTTGGGGATATTTAATTTGAAGTGATTATTGCATATGCAAAGTGTTATCCAAAAATAGCATGTTGATATAATTAAAAATATAATTGTTGTCATTTAATTGCAGCATATGTGCCTTTTTGCATGTTTCTTTTTCTCATACTAGATCACTTTATCATAGTCTTGTAGAAAACAAAATAATAATTTAATTATACGTCTTTGGCCATAAAAGCCTGAAGCTCTTGCAAAGTTGCCACTGGCCTCGTGGTAGCGTCTCTGATCAGCCTCCTTCTTCCTAGGTCATGCAGTTTGGAAGGACGGCCTGATCAAGTTAGGTTCTTGGTGGTGCCACACACCTTCCACTTCTTAATGATAATCTTGGCCTTTGATATTTTTTGATACCCATCCCCTAATCTCTGCCTTTCAGCAACTTATTTTGAAAACTCCTTGGTGCTCATGGTTGAGTTTTTGCTTTAAAATGCACTTCCCAGCAGAGGGAACTGCTGAATATATCCTGAAATCATTGCTTGCATGCTCCTACTCCTAGACTCTCCTTCTGCCTCTTTTTTAATGAGGGGAGGAGCCAATCATGGAGGGAACAGCAGGTCAGGTGTTCCCAAAAGCACTTTCCCTCCCCCAGGGTCCGGGGAGGGATAGGCAGTTCAGTTTATCATTATTTTGTTGTTTTCTTCGTTCAAGATATAGTTATTATTTTACATCTATGAGCAAAAACATTTAAAAAACAAACAAATCTGCACTAGTAACACACTGTTGGTAAGCAGCTTTGCCACTGCGGTCCTACAATACAACAGTCCTTCAGAATTCAATTACAGTATGGTGGTTTGAAGATGCAGCTGCAGTGTTTGCATTAATATTTATAGGAGAGCTACATGCTGCATTAATTCAAGTTTGAATTCTGCTCTACCTTTCAGTGAGAGTTAAATGATCCCGTCACAGCAATTAGCAAATCCTGAGGGAATGTAAATAATGTTGTGAGTGTAGTTTGATTATGTATTATTGTGCAAAGCTTCTATATCGTTACAGTATATACAAACTGTATTACCACAATTAGTTGGAAAAGCTTTCCTCAGGTATTAATGGATTGTGCTGGAAGTCAGTTTATGTTAGGATCTGTGTTTGTGAAGAGCAGTGACCGCATTGTGATTGAGATTTTGGGAAAAAATAACTGTACTGTCAGTATTGATATTATTTTATTATACCATTATACACTATTAAACACTGCACAACAGAGAAGCTGGGAGAATTACCCAATCAGTAAATTGACTGTTTTCTATAAACAAATGCATTATGGAAACTGAATCAGAAAAAAATAAATCTGCAAAGGATACTTTCTTCTGCTTACATGGCAGGGCAGTTAAAGGTTCAGTGTCATTCCTCATACATATATATATATATATATATATATATATATATATATATATATATATACACTCACCTAAAGGATTATTAGGAACACCATACTAATACTGTGTTTGACCCCCTTTCGCCTTCAGAACTGCTTTAATTCTACGTGGCATTGATTCAACAAGGTGCTGAAAGCATTCTTTAGAAATGTTGGCCCATATATATATATATATATATATATATATATATATATATATGTGTGTGTGTGAGTGTGAGTTATTCAATACAATTAAATTGTAATAATATAAAAGTCTGGTCTAAATAACTAGTAAGTGAGAGTGCGGCTACAAAATTTAATTTTCTTTATATAGATAATAAAAGGAGGGCACTCATGCAGACACAATACAAGGCTAGGCAGGAATTAAGGTCAGTTTACATATTAGCAGTACACTTAAGAATTCTGAAAACTGTGTTGACATTCTTTTGGAATAGTTGAAAATACATAGGTGTTTTTTTCCAAAATATTGAAATTATTTTTCTAAAAACTGCTTACATGACTTAGATGTCTGAAAATGTTTTGTAAAACTGTTGGGATGCTCATGCTCTCATCAACGCTGAATGATTCAAAAAGAAAAGCCTTGAAATAATTGAATTGCCTGTGAGTCATAGCTTTAACCTCAGTCCCATAGAACTCAAGGATTGGATTGGCAATACAGACCCAAGAGACTGAATTGCTGTAGGAGTTTTGGAACAGTATTCCCTTGGCTATCTATAAAAGTATTTGAGTTTTCATTTAGGTCAAAGTTAGACCCTTTCTTAATGGATTTTTATTTTGTCTGTCGCCCTAATACCTTTGTTAATAGCCCTACAGTGTCTACAGATTGCATAAATTACAAACCATGGAAAACCATGGCAGAGCAAAGTGCATGGTTCGTACAACCTCTGTAAAATCCTGGTACATTTTCAAAGTGACTGAGCAAAATAACTGTGTTTAACTTTCATAAGGGTCAATTCTGTGAAGCAAAGACATGGGATTCTGAGTTGTGTGTTGCCTTTAATGGCAATTTGATTTGTCAAGCAAACGTTCTTTGGTTTACATGGAAAAAACTAAAAACAAAACAATTACAGTTCAAATCAACACGAGACTTTTGAGATTCAGAAGCTGTTTAATCTTCAATTAACTACAAATTATAATTTTGTATGATGAAGTGCAGCATTACGGACACATGGTGCATTAAAGTTGTTTTGATGTATTTGCATTGTTTGTTTTAGATCACACACATTTATGTTTTTTGTTTTGTTTGTTTTTTAATTTCTAGGCAACCTGATACATTGGCCTCCATGTTATTTCTTTTTTTCTATTCCCTTTTTAATTTTCTGTTGGCATTTCCAATTTTACATTTCTTGTGACACTTTGCTACTTTTATGTACTTTATGTTTTTAAAATCATGCCTTTTCAGCCTGAAGCATGACTTTAATTATATTGGGGTAGGGAGGCATTGCTGGAGAGGCATATTCAGCTGGCTGTTTGAGCTGACATTGCACTTTGAAAGTGACAGCTATATACTAACAAGATGACTGCTAATGGAAATCCAATGGTGCATTTTACAGTTTATAAATATGTACAGCAGTGCAATGGTCTTGAAATTGTGTGCAGCGTGCCTGTTAATTAAAACAAACAGGGGCCTGTTAAGATACAGAGCCTGAAAAAAGGATGAGAGGACACAGATCAAAGTTTTTAAATCTCTTGTCTGCACTGCAGTGGATACTTTGAACCCTCATCCGTGGTGATTGTTTTCTCTGCTCATTTAAACAAAATCATGTTAACTAATGTAAATGAAAACATTTTTGCCACAGCTGCAGCGCAAGCAGCTGACGGAGAGCAAATTCCTTACATAAACAAATACTTGATCTAATCTGTATCAGTGTCTTCTTTATTCATTAATTTATTAATTCGCCTTACTCCTTAGGAGGATCTGCAGCTCATGGAGTATGCATTCAATTCTGTCCATAACCCCAACACTAGCTGTAACTACAAATCTCTCAGGAACCCTTACCCTCCACCTAACCTCGATGCAAATCCTTTTTCAGTATATTATGCGAGACTGAGTTTCAGCTTAGGTTTGTTATTCGCCATGCTTACTAATTATCCCTTCACATAAAGCCCCCAAAAAGACTATCGAAAGCTGATTGCCAGGCAGAGCGATGGAGAAGTACATGGGCCCTGCACAGTGCTGTGAATCTCATTGACGCTGTGTTGTGCACTCTGACCTGTGTGATAGTGGTGCACTTCATACCACGTCGCTTATGTGGGCTTTGAAACGTAATGAATCTTTTATGAAGCAATTGTTTCCAGAATAGTTATTTACAATGGCGAATAAACAATCTAAATGGAAATAACAGACGGAGCATCACAGAGAACAAACGTAATGGCCAACAAACAGAATATAAAATGGCTAAATGTACTTGAATAAACAAGGACGTAAACAAAGGGCTGGGAATAATCCTTGTTAACCATATAACTGGTATGTAAAAAAGGCATCTGTGAGATTAGCTGAAGTGAATAGTATCCTGCTTTGTGTGTTGCTATTTTGCCATGATCCCATAAAAGATAATTTTTTAAATTTAATTTTAAAAATGGGCAATACATTTTCTCATTTCCAACATTTTCTTTTCTATGTGTTTTTGACCAGTGAATGAAGTAGACATTTATCAATAGGAACAGTTTACATGTAGTTAAAAAAAGAAAAAGAAAAAAGCAAGGACAATTGCATGGAAACACATGTATGTATTTAAGTTTAATTATGTACAAATTCTATACCTTTGTTTTAACCCCACATTCTCTACATGAGAACAGCAACACATCAACAGAAATCCCTATATACTGCGATTCTACCAGAAATTATTTGTATTAAGTTCTTTTCCACCATTTATAATTCACACTGTTTCAACCTGTTTCTACTACTTTACACCTTTCGACTTCAGATTTATTTTGAAATGTGTTGGGCAATGGTGAATTATTTTGAATTTCAACTGATTGATGTCTAACCCATCGTTGCATTTCAATTGTTACTACTACCCTTTTGTGTGTGCAAACGTGCTAATGTACTTCAAATTTTTTTTTATTTTTTTTTATTAATAGAAATTAAGAACAGCTGTGGGTGCAAAACAGTACTCTTTTGTATTCAGCAAAGTACCTCACCACAAAGTTTCTTTTATCAGCATCTATATTTTCTGCACAGTAACCATTCCCCACTTCAAGCCAATACCTTGGATTACCTTGGATTGCAAGAGTGTTAAATTTGAAAAATTAATATTTCATACAGAACTTTGTCGAAAGCCTTCTGGAAATCTAAATGTATCGTATCATATTATATGCTCTACTGGTATCCATCGTTGCTGTAAGTTGTGCAAGTAACACTTATAAGTTAGTTTTACAAGATCTCCCTTTTCTATATTCATGCTGACTATTCCCTTGAAAATGGCTACCATATGTGTAATATTTTAGTTGAACTCTATTTAATTTCCATTAATGTATAAGCAGCAGAAGTAAGGCTAATCGGTAGGTAATTGGTCTCAACATTGTTTCCCCTTTCAGTGAATTGGTGTCACATTAGCAGTTGCTAAAATAATTGGGCGCAGTCCCTCACTGTGCCTTTTGAAACAATGTAGTTAATGGTCTATGATAACATTATTAGGTTCAACTGGAAAAATACAATCAGGCCTCTGTAATTTGTTTGCTTGAAACACTTCTAGTCCCTGAAACACTCCTGTGATTTTTTTAAATTATTTCAAGATGAACTTGTATCTTCTTTAACATCAGCCACGGTATTAGTTTCTTCCCTAGTGAACACCTGTATTACATAATAATTTAGAACTTTTGCCATTTCCATAAGCCCATTAATAATTCATAAACACTTGTTTTTTTATACTTATATTTTGCTGTTAAACCATTGGAATCTTAAAATGGAACTCAGTGGCATACATCTAACACATTACAGTTACATTCCTAGGCCTGTATGGCACATTAATCATACATATTTTTAACTCGCCACCTCCTCTGCCTTGCCTTTTTCTTCTTGAAGACTATTCACCCACTGCTAAAGAATCTGTCTCCAGATCTCTCGGTTAAACAAGTTGCTTTGACTCTAGCAGCATCACGGAAACAAGCCGATGCAGTAGCCTCTTGTTCTTTTCTCTCAATTCTAATAGCATCGAGATACACACGTGTGTCGTAATTTACCACAGAAACTTCTAGACACATTTAAGACGAAAAGACACCCCTATTAAAGTAGGTGTATGAGCTCTGCTGCTTGCATGCCAATTAGCATTGTAATGAACAGCTGCTTTACACAGTAGGTAGCTTATCAAGGGAATGGAATAAAAGAGAGCAGCACAAACTGTAAAGTTACCGAGTGAGTTGATATGTTTTTTTTTTTTATTATTGGAGACCGAATCCATAATAGGCAAGAGTCCTGTTTGCCTTTGCTAAAGTATTGTACGTACTGTGGGGTACCAGTCACGACGAGACTCCATCCCTGTTCTCCTGTGCCACAGTGTAGCGAACTTTCCAGACCCCTTAGCAAGGCTTCAGTATGTTTGTTTACATTTTTGTTTCCCAATCAACAAAATGGTTAAAAAAATTGGTTCAGAAAGTCAAAAAGTCAACAGCTGTGTCTTGTGCCTGCATTAGTTTAATGTCTGTAAACGTTTGTGCTTCTGTGTGTTTGTCCCAATCTGTCTGATTATATCGGTGAGATTCAAAAAATATGATTTGACACAAGGGTTTCTAAAGGTTTTGAAACAAAATGTCCAGGTCCATGTACTGCATTCCTTTTAGTTAATAATGCGTAAGGAACAACTGGCTATAGCACAGTAGGGCAACTCTGAACTCCATCTGGTGCCCATCTGTTTCACAGCAAAAATGCAAGCAAAGAATTACTTGTCCAGCACTGCTCTCAGGTTTACATTTGAAAGTGTCCTGTAATGGTGGCTTTTGGATTTGTATTACTCATTTAAAAAGGTGCACATTGTAACGCTTCCAGCTGTTAAGTCAATTTTAAATTAAACGAATAGATGGTGTATGGATGAGTTAAATGACTCCAAATAAACCTGGACACACATACACACACATAGTAAGATACCATGATGGGCCATGCAGAGCCAGAATATACCATGGCTTATACTCCTTGTGATGTTACACATTAGCTTTGATCATCAAGTATCTTTTCTTCTTTGGTTTTGTGAGTGTTTGAAGTAATGGATGATAGGTATTACAGTCCACCAATTCTGTTCATGTCAGTGTGATTTGGAGAACAGTCATTTGTAATTTGTAATGACCTATTATACTTAGTCATTGTGATCAAATTCTATTTGTAGAATGACACAGATTGATGTATGCGTGGCCGCACAGGAGCTGTGGTGTAATGAAACACTGTGCCACAGGACCTTGGTGATATTACTGATATGACGTTAATAAAGGTCTCCAATGAGCTTTTTATGGAAAGGAAAGTTTACTTCTACAATGCTCAATATGAAGATATATAAACTTAGTGATTTTTATAAGATTAGATAGTCTTCTGGGCATGCAATTTTACATTGGTTGGAGTGGTACACAAAGCTCCCTGTTTTGAACAAAAGCTCACATTGCCTGTGTTTGCAACTGTCCTGAGGCAGGGGAATGCTCCCTATGTTTCTTCCATGCCTCCTCTGTGCATGCATACACTACTGCTGACCAAATCTGTTCTGAGAAGAGAAAATATCTCCTGCCTGCCCTGCCTCTATGGGGGCTAGTATACAGATAGGTATGAATAGTTCAGAAGCATAAGAGGCTCATAGGACCAGAGCTTAATCCAGTTTCTGAAGTAGAAAGTCAGAAAAGAGTACTAGTACAAGATTATATCCTGGATGGAACAATAGTTTATTAGCAGTTAAACCCACAGCAAATGCTGGTAGATATTTTGTATTAAAGCTGGGTAAACCTCCTTACACAAACACACAACAGCACTGTTTACACTGGGGTTCACCCAGAACCTCAAGCACTTCATAGCTCCAAAGCCTCAAGCTCTTCTCCCAAGGTGCATGCTGCAGCAATAGACCATGGAGAGAGAGATATCATTGTCTATTCTGAACCTGTCCTGTGGACAAATAAAATACATTTTGTTTCAAAGTGCTTTGAAACCAGTTATTTAGAAAGGCAATAAATGATCCTTAAGGAAATAAATTGGAAAAATACACTAATCTAAAATGGTTGAAGTACGACATTAATATGCTGTAAAAGTGACCGATTTACTCTTTGTAAAGTATGCTGATTGCAGGGTGATGTACACTGCTCGTGTGTTGATGTTGGTCTGATGTGTTTTTCTTTTCATACCATATATTATGGGCTGCATCCTGACTGATTGGACTGCCTACTTTAAGAGCTCTGAACAGCTAATTGAGTACATAAAGACTGCATATTTTATAAGCTCTGTGTTTTTCTCCCTCCCACGTAAACACAATGAGTAGCTTGAGCTTTTAGATACAGTGAAGCAAGCCAAAGTCAATGAATCAATCAAGTAATCTATCAAGATCAAGAATATTAAACGATATGGGGAGTGGGCAAATTTAGTATCAAGCAATCAATCCAACTTTACATGAGTTATGTTGCATTGAGATATACTAAAGATATCACTGCAGCAAGTAATAAGTCAAATGAAGTAATCCGTAAATTGCAAAATCAATTACATGGATCTTTCAAGCCACACATGAGGGACAACTGGGAATGGGAGTCATCAGATGTATTTAATTAGCAAAATGCAGCTAAGATGCAGGTCAATTGACAAACCTGTATTCTCTGTATGTTCCCAGGTGGAGACAGCATAGGACAGAAAGCAAACCCAGCAATTGAAGATTCTGATCTGAGGATTCACAGCTCTGTGATGGTGGAGCCCAGCACTAATGCCTTTTAAGAACTATGTGAAGGATGAAAACCTGACCTAGAGGGACTCCCATCTAAGTGCTGTGCACTTGCACTGTGAGTAATTCATGACAATCTATCCATCGCTGTCAAACACCTACTTATAATAGAAAGGAGAGAAAATGCTTGGATCACAGAGATTCTGTTTCTCTATCCCTCTCTAATTCCAAAACTTTTGCAGAGGGAAAACAATTGAGACTGTAGTTATTTCTGTTCAGTTATTACACGTAAACAGTCAAATTACAATGTTATAGAGTGTTTATAGAAACAGCATTGGCAGGTACATCTACCAGTTATTATTATTATTATTTATGTATTAGCAGATGCCCTTGTCCAGGGCGACTTACAAAATAAAGTTATGTAAGCTTATACACAATGAAGATTCTGACTTGGTGTCATATAGCCTTCTAAATTTGTAAAATGTACTTTGCCTTGAACTGCACTGTATTATTGCACTTTGTATTGCTCTTATATTTTGTAAATCGCCCTGGACAAGGGTGCTTGCTAATAAATAAATAAATAAATAAATAATAATAATAATAATATTAATATTATTATTAATAATAATAATAATAATAATAATAATAATATAGACTAGTTATAGTTAAACCTGGTAAAATGGAGAACACTGAGAGGAATGAAGAGGAATGTAACCGTACATGGCTCAGACAGAGCTGGGCACTGAAATCCTAAAACACTCTGAAGAGGAGGAACCTAAATACAAAAATGTGCATACTGCAGCTGACAGTCTGTGTCATTTTCAGTAAAGCCTTATTAACAGAAAAGCCTTAGGTATTTGCAATTATATTTTTAGGTGAGAAAACCCTCTAAAATCGCCTTTTTTCCTTTTCTGTAAAATAAACTGCTGTTGATTGAGGAGTACTGCTTCAGCTTCAGAATGTATTCTTGGTAAAAGGAGGTCATACTGCATTCCCTTTCTACACTTTTGATCTCATTTAACAATTATGAGCTGACTTTGCAGCCCTGTTATCAAGAAGTACATATTTCCAATGCACTTAACAGCTTCTACCATGATTTCCACTTTGGAATTCCCTGTGTGAATGTTACAATGCTGAATACAGATCCTCAGGACATAAATCTTTAGGCTATTCAGGAATATAATGATTAAAGATTAGACTCCACCAGAATATCATTACTAGCACATTGTGCTGAATAAGAGAAAGGAGCCTGTGTGTGGATTTTTACTTTCAAGGAAGAAAAAAAAAGAACAAGAAAAACATAGCACAGGTTTATTTTGTATTATGGTACAAAAATACATTGCCACTGTATGTCAACAGTAATCAGCTACAACATACATTTTACACAACATATTGATTTGGGCAAGTTGAAAACCTCTTTGTAATTGATGCAAGAATGAGAGCACTCATGGTAGAATTGTGATTTCAAAGCATAACATGGAAATGTGTAGTTAGAGCTCCAAAATGCACCTAATAGCAAATACAAAAATACAATCTACAATAATTCAATTTTGCATAACTCTTTTGGTGAAACACTTCCCTGAACACAAATTAAACTGCAAAATACTTGTAGGTAAGGAAAAAAGCAATTGAATTGTACTAAGAATGTTGTTGTAGAGTTAACAAATGTCATTCCACAGTGAACACCTAATAGTCAAATAGGCTGCCAGTGTTAGGAAATTATATCCACAGAAATTTCATTTTTTTTAAAAGCCAGACAGGGATTTAACAAATTTGATAGGAACAGTTTGACACGCTCTCAGGAAAACGTAAAGCTGTGTGAGTAAATTCATCAGCAGGATAATACTTATATTTTATAGCCACTAGATTAAATAACCTTGCTGGGAGGTAGCAGCTGTGATCTGAAGGGCTTACTTTCTCTCCCCTGGGAAAGAGGGGAAAAAATCACTGTATAACTAGAAAGCATTGGTTCCAGATGAAAGAGGAATCGTGGAGTGAAAACAAACCGAAAGAGCTAGAAATTGTGCATACTGATTGCAAAGAAAATTTAGTACAGTATTTGAAGTTTTTCTTTTCTTTTTTCCTTGCATTCCAGAAGGAAGGTGGATTGAAAAACTTTAAAAACTTGATAAAAGTATGGAATTTGAAAAGTTCTGAACCTTAAAAGGATCAAAATACAGTAAATAAGTAAATAATACTTGGTCACCTCTTTTGGTGTTTTTCTCTTTTGGGAATTTTGCACAGTTGCTTTTCAGCATAGCTTAAGCACAAGATAAATCTGATGTTTGATGTAGCTGCTAAATAAGGAACAAATAGATAGCAATAATAGTCAAGCTCAACCAAATTAATGACTTAATTAACACACTTAAGTAAGTAGTAAGTAGTGCCAGAACATGTATTGTTATCCTATAGCCAATATCGTCCAATATTTACTTCCTTTGACAAGTTAATTTGTCTTATTTACAACACAAATTATATTAAATGTCATCCTATTATTGCAAATGTTTAATTAAATTTTACTTTGCTTCATCTGCATATTATATTAAATAACAAGAGAATAACAATCCTACAAATAATATAATGAACTAAATCTGTATGATATCAGGTGTTTGCCTTTTCAGTACCTTATTTTTTATTATTTGTTTGCCTCCAAAAGAACATTCCTGGTACATATCTTGTCCTATGATTTTGCTTCTACACTCACAGGCAGTTCTAGTTAGAAATCAAATCTGGAGAGTGGCCAGGCCATGGCATGGCAAGTCCAGAATGCTTCTATAATCCACACCAGAGTTTCCTTGTATGTTTACTCGTTTCGTCAGGCCAAATATGAAAATGTCCCAAATGCATTTCCATGCCCTCAATTTATTTCACATGAGGAGATTCACTGTCTACCTGACATCATGCAAACAAAGATGAAAAGTGTGGATTGATATGCCTATGAGTTCTCATGTTGTCTTTGCAGAACAGTCCCAATTTATCCTCAAAGGGGTTGTGTGACTGTGATTCTAGAATCAACAAAATGTGATCCATGCACCGTTCTACAGTGAGGAATATGTTTCCAAAGTGTTTTGGGACACAAATGAGAGTTGTCACATAACAAAACAATGCTACAGCAATTACATGACAGTGATCAGTGCTACAACCAAAAACTGTAGTGATAATTACAGTTCAGGTGTTGCACAATCTATCCAGACAGCACTGCTCTTTCTCAGTTGTTCCCTTTATCTTCAGTAAGGGAAGGAAGGAAAGACCATTCTACACAAGGCATGTAGATTGAAAATATTTCCCATCTTTTATGTTGTCATCTTTTATTCTTGTTTTTCTTATATTTACAGACAGCCTTATCCAGGGCAACTTACAATATATCACATTATTTTTACATACAATTAACCATTTATACAGCTGTGTTTTTTCTGAATTATCTTAAGTAAAAAAAAAAAAAAATCTAAACAGCAATGTCCCCCACCTGGGACTGAACCCAAGATTCCTACCACTACTACTTTTTTGTTTTTGTTAATCTCTTGATCCATCAATAGCTTTCTTTGATCTGTTCTTCTTGCAGTGTGTCCAGCTCAATGTCATTTTAACATTTTCACTCTTTCTATTATGTCACATATTTTTTGTTAGTTCTCGGATCAATTCATGTATTTTTCTATCTCTTCTCATTATTACAAGCATATTTCAAAGCTTCGCTATATTTTCCACAGTTCCAGTAACATTTTTGTGTTTAGTAACAAAGTTTCATAGCCATACGTGAGAATGCATTGATCAAATATCGTCATTTATATTATATATATTTAGTTTTCCTAGAAATGTGTTTTGTCTCATCCACTAAACTAGTACTAAGAGTGACTGCTGTAGGAAAAGAACATATTGCATAGTTTATGAAAACAGGTAGTGCCTCATAGTGTATTATGATTTCATTGCTATTGACTTTTACAGTAGGTGTTTGTTTACGGATTTCCAGGGAAGCTGCATTGTTTATTTCACTTTAGCTTTAGTTGTGCTGGGGGCAGTGTTTCAAAGAGGTCTGGCAGGATCTGAGTGTCTGTGGATGGAGAAGCATGACCAGTTTAGAGCTCTGTTTGCATGTGGTCTGCAGGGAGCTTTGTTTGCATTGTATATTTGCTCTCTGGCAGAGTGAGATAATCTGTATTCCCCATATCCCTTGACTTGTTGGAAACCTTCTTTAAAAAACACTGTCCTGGGACAGTGAGTTTAGTCCCATATTGGATTGTTGGCCCCAACCTTTAGTCATGTGAAGGGGTATTTCAGCCAAGGCACAAGTTGGCAATGGCCATGTGCTTCAGATATGTCCTGTTTAAAGTGTGTAAAACTTTTGTATACATGTTTTAACTGGTTGTAAAAACAGTAAATAGGTATATAAATAGAACTATGAGAACTACAGAAAGTTACCCACTACAAAATGTTTAATTATAGGATTCATATCTCTACTGAGATTTTATTAGTGGTATGTTTTATTTTTAAAATTTTACATCCATATAATTAATTTTAATTACACAAACGCATAACTAACAAACTTGTTAACTAAATAAATCAATACATTATTCAAAAATGCTCCAGCCTTGCAAACAAGAATGCTGTATCATAAATATAATTATGAAAACTTTGTGAAATGTATTGGATGCCCTTCAAATGGCAGGTGAAATTTACAATATCAAACCTTCAATTTTCAAGGAGATTGACTTTATAATTGAAGTTTTACAGACCAACATAGACCTGGAATTGCCTAATCATGCATTGTGTATTAATCTTGGCAGGTCAGACTTTCTTTATGCAAATACTGCAAACATGCATGGTGACTCACAGCCATTTCCCTCTGGGATCAGGGAGACCTTCCTCTGTTTTTCGATCAACATTCGCTTGAAATGATGATGATGATGATGATGATGATGATGATGATGATGAAATATACTATCTATATGTATATGTGCAGACATGTATTATAAAGGTGGGGACAAAATTTTGTAAAAATGTCCCGACAACGATAGTAACTCCAGATTAAACAACATTGTGTAGATGTTCTCACTTAGAGAAATGCCTTTTAAATATGCTCACAATTTTGGTTTCTTGTCAGCTTTCCCCCTATGTGGAGGTATGTTTGACTCAAGGTAGGACTACTAAATGAAAATATAATGAGATTTGGGAATTCACACTAAATATAGCAAGCAAAAATGTGTTTTTGTGCACACTCTTTCTTCATCATTTTCCTTCTCGTTCATCTCACTTTTGTATGTTGTTAAGATTATTTTTCTGCCTGAACTCAAGGCATTTCTGTAAAATAAGACAAGAAAACTCTCCAGTCTCCAGCAGAGCGACAGTGCTCTTATATATATTCAAAAATGTTCAAAAATTAGAAAATGTAAAAAGCTTTTAAAGTGCAGATGAAGTGCCATTTAAAGGTTGTTTATATTTCTTCAAGGTTTTTTTTTCCTGAATCAAAATGATGGACTTTAATAAAACACATTAAATACCACATAAATAAAAGCTCAAGAGGCTCCTTAATTTCTGTAAAATAAAATCAAATAAATATAAACCGGCAGATGGTAACTTATTTCTAATGCACTTTCTTTTTCTTTTTTGCCCTTCATTTCTGCTGAAAGCTGTTTGGAGCAATGTATTCTCCCTGTTACATTTATGTACCTCTTCTCGTTAAAATCTAAATGTTAATAAAAAAAAAATCAATATCACTAATTTCCTTTTTCTAACTCCATATTGTTCTCCAAATGTAGGCAACATGCTCCTTTTTTTGCAGTCTGTGCTACAGAGTCAATTTAAAAAAGCTCCCCACAAACTGTGCTAGTCATTTCCAATAAGCCTTACAATTACCTTAGTATTGAATTGTGGAGGGTATTGTTTTAAATTAATTAGAACTTTCATAATTCAATTCAAACAGTCTTTGAATATCTTGAGTCTTGCAGACTGACACTTTTGGTACAGTGTGTTTTTTCCACAGTTCTTGACTCTCTAAATTAGAATTTGGCTAATTAAATGTCTTCAGGGGTTTGTCAGCTTTTGTTTCTTACGATGGCATGTTATGTCTGCCTGTCACTATCATGCAGCACTGTGCATTCTTTGATGATGTGATCAATATTTCATCCTTTCACAGCAATCCCTTGTTCAGTTCAAGGTCTCTAGTTACAAGCATGTGTACTGTTGGATTAAGTGGTCTACCAAGTCTAGGTTAGTTGGGTCAGTGTAACAGGCTCCTGCTTAGAATGACGACAGTGTGTAGACTTAAATAGTGGCACCGTATGTCAAACAAGATTATTGACTTATTAAGGTGATACATGCTGTTTCCTAAGGTTATTGATAACGTATTCATCCTGACATTAGTGGTAGTTCTGGTGTTCAATTCTATTAACTCACATTAGAGAAAGGATGCAAGTATTTATGTGTGCAAACAATGTAGATGTCTAAACTATGTCTCCCCTGTGAATCTATGAATAATTCACTTCTCTATTGACTTCTCTGAGTTCTCCATTTAAAAGGAAAAAAGAGCTGTTTATCCTGTTGAAATGTCCTTCTACAACTTCTACTCTTTTTCCAAGTCTAGGATTGAGACCAACTTTGAGGAAGGTGACAATTCTGAGCACGTATCATTCATCTGGTTCTGCAGTGAACCTGGGAATGTAGCCACATGCTCATTTTACAGCCTTGAGCTTTATCTGACACCCTCCCACCTTTATTAGTGCTTTTTGCAACCCTATTTAGCTAACCTCCCAAGGTTGTCTTTGCCATAAAATACCGCCCGTTGCTTTCTGTGTATTCAAACAGAACCACGAGAGATTTTCTTACATCTCTGTGTGTTGATTCAGGCCTACAGTTGCTTAGAGTTACTGGTGTCATTTCATTATTAGTCAAGGTGTTGAAATAATTTCTTTGGAAGGCAAAATGCAGATTCTTCACAGAGTAGATCAGTCCTTCATATTGAATTACATTCAAGTCCAAAGCAAAATAGATGTGTCAGTTGTTTGTGCTTGCTTCTGGAAGTCAGCGTGACAGCTTCTGCTCTGACCCTTCATTCTCACGAGGCGTACAGTACTGATATTGTCAAGGTGTATTAATGTGGAGCAGGCAGATGTGGTCAGTCTGAACCCTGTTCTCTTGTATCTCTTCAGTCTGCTGCCCTTGAGAACAGCTGAATATAAACATTGCAGGGAGAGAGGAGACCTTTTGGAAAATGTGGTTGCTGGTTTGCTCCCCTAACCTCATTGAGATACCATGAAATGAATGCTAAAGGTGAGTGGAAACAAACAAACAAATAAAAGATGGTGTGGTAGAAATAGATGCTAATAAACTGCTTTTGTTGTGTGACAGAATGCCCAGATGATGTGTGTTAGTGATTGCTTACATGGGTAGTATGTTGATGGAAATGTGCTGCTTTATTACTGTTCACTTGCACTGCAACTTGGGCTTCCTCCTGAAAAGACTTTGCTTTGCTTGCAGTTCAGAACACATTTAGATGCAGCTTCTCCAAAATAAGTATAAATATGCTTTCAATCAGAAATGTAGTTTTAAGCTTTATTGTAAGCACTTTCCGAGTTTGCTTTTATTAAAATTGACTTGAGTATCAGAATATCAATGAAACTCAATATTGCCTGTTCCTAAACAGACGTGTGAGAGGACTAAAGCAGAGGACTTTTCTTTACTCGAAACACCACATTTTAGTACATAAAATGCATGTGAATGTATTATAATATTTATTGTAATTAATTCTGAGTTGTGGATATTTCTGGATTTGTATTTACCCAACAGTCTTCTTCCCAGGCAGTGTTTGTAAGGATGTGTGTTAAAGCTCCATACTGCAGATATACTTGTTGTATTGAAAACATTGAGTCACTGCTTCCAAGGGATTCTTTTTGTCTCATTTGAATTAAAACCCCTCTCACAAGAATTGTAGAAGCAGACATTAAGTGTGCGGTTGTCCACAATACCACAATACCACAATGTGCTGATACTTGTCTTATTCTGACATTTAGGGACCTAATGTATGCGTATAAAGGTATACTGATGAGACAATAAACAAACACCTCTGAGCATGCAAAACTTTAGACATATCATGCTCTGTGAGCATCTCTTTTTATGGCCCATGCTAATGTGTATTGCTCCAGGATAATATATGTGAAGAGACTGCAAAACTTTGAAAAAGTTTAATGTTCTTGTCCCTTCAGGGCTCATTTAAAACAAGCACCCTCCAGTGCAAAACTCATTAAAGTATGTGCATCTCAAATGTACAATATAAGTATGTATGTGCAAAAACATCCCTACAGACTGCTGCTATGCCATTGCTCTGTCATGCATTTTGGCCAATCAGCTTTTAAAGATACCTATATAATCTACAGAAACTAAGACCTCAAGGACTACATCTGCCCAAGGGAACTGTTCTATACAATACCTACAATATGAAATTGGAAGTGTAGAATTGTGGTTTGCTTGTTTTCTGGAAGAATTAACAAGTTCTATCATGCATTTTGGCCAATCAATCTTCATTGCAGCTTTGTCAACCTTTCCCCAAATGTCCATCCCATACCAACAAGCAATTAATTGTCTTAAAATAATAACAATAATAAGGAAATTACATTCAGAAGTCCAGTTTATCAGGCTTAAGTAAAATGGAGTTGTAGCTTCCTTCTGTCACTGTGATAGACTGTGACTGCTGTAATTGCCCCTTGCATTTCAGTATATGAAATAAACATGTAATTCAGATTTCTACATTTAATAAATAAATATAAATAAAAATAATATGTAAAGTTAAATAATTGAACCTCATGAATGAATATAGTTGGTTTAGCATAGAGAAGTCATCGTCGGGATTTATAACTTCCAGGAAATCTCTTTGTATGATAATACTTGCCTGACGGACGATTGCACCCTGTCTAGTGTTTCTGGCTTAATATTCAGATAGCCTGTCTAAGAGCCCAAAATCGGGCACTGAAGTAATTACAGTTTTTTCAGGAAGATGCAGGCAATCAGAGGAATCCTAACTGCAGCTGCTTAAGACTCATCACTGGTGGCCTAGAGGAAATAAATTGCTTTTTGTACGTCCTTCAAGGTGCATACCGACGCTGAAAAATAAAGGCAGGGTGACACAGTTCATTTTACTTTTTAGACTGATATATGGTCAACTTTAACCTTAACCTTAACAGCATGTCTGGCAAAAGAATATAACTCTTCTTTCCATTGCTAGGGAAAGGAAAGATACATCAGTCAATTATGTTTTTAACAACTGCTTTCAAAATGTATTCATTCTTGGGTTTTATAGCACTGCTTAGTATGTTCATATAGGTACCTTATAATACTTAAGGCATTTAAACAACAAGACAATGCTTGAAATGTGACGGATATCTGAGGACCAGTTTGGGAATAACTAGAGCCCTCTTCAAATTACTACAGAAATTAGATTTGCTATGTGCAAGCCACCAAGTGGAAATAATAAACTACATTACTATAGATGTATGGGTGTACAATAATTACAACTTGACAATACATTAAAGAGATCTATTTAGTTAATTACATAAACTTCTAAACTACCATCTGATAAATATATAATCTCTCATGCATGCTACAGTAGTCTTAATAATTTATAATATAATTTACTCCTAACTCCTAATTACTCCTAACTTTATAATAGCTCCTAATTATATATTTATCCTGCTTTGTCACAAGTTTTATTTTCTAGAAAGAAAGACAAAAAGACTAAACATAACAAGATGTCTGTCACATTGTAAAATCTGCAAATATCTTTGTGAATATGCTCTTAGTCAAATTCCTCTGGTTATTTAAATGCTCTGTTTGATGTTGAGCTGGATTATGCATTTCACAAGGAGGATGCTTTCTGGAATTCCCCTAGGGTCTAGACTAGCTTGTGTTTATGCAGCCTTACAAAATAGGAATTTAATCCCACGGGAAATCAAAGCAATAACACACCTAAATGTTAAAAAACACAAATGCTGAAGATGTCAGATGCATGCGTTCAGAGGTGCTTATCACCTGGGTTGTTTGACTTCTAAGGTTTTGTCCCACAATTTCACTTTGTGTCACTTGGCTTTCTCTCCTTATCATGCTTCAAAATATGAAGCTTTGTTTTCTTCTTCTTCTTCTTCTTCTTCCTATTTTAAAAGTATCTGTGTCTAATGGGATGCAACCATGTATTTTTCACAGATTGAATGCTTTGTTAATGCTTTCAAGAAAGTTCTTCTGTGTGAGTGTATGCATATTTGTGTCTGCATGTGAGCTCGGCAGTATTTCTGATATTTTGAACTCATACCTCTTTTCTGTAGCTCACACAACACGATTTACATAAAAACAATTTTATTCAAAATCATTTATATAAATTCGTAACAAAAAATAGTACTGTCGCCGGGCAAGAAACAAACATTTCTGCAGAGAGAGCTGAAGGCAGATCAGTGATTTTACTGACTACTTTAAAAATAAGAAGTTGCAGACGGTCTTTACTGTCACTGGTTCCAGACAATAAATCTAATGTAATAAAAATACTCCATAATGAGCTAATTCTGTCAATGACTCATATCATAATGTTGATTAAAACACATTTAATAGAAACCGTATCAAGAATTACCAGTGAGGTTCATTGTCAATTCCTACCACTATTCTGTAGGATGCAATATTCTCTTTCTGGTAAAGCATAATGACCAAAATGTCATTAGTTAAAAGCTTAAAGCCTAAATTAATAATCAAACAGGGTAAATAAGAAGATAGTACAACTGAATTTGTGATTAAACCACTGGAAATCAATGCCGAAACACAGCAGTTTTTTACATCCTGCAAGAAACGCATTTAATTTATAGACATAATTTGTTCAACCTTTTTTAACCTTGCATTTTAAACATTAAACTTAAATAGCTGTCTGCACATTCATCTCTATGATTGATTTTATTTGCCTTTGAGTTTAATGAGTACCAATAGAAATACACATACAGCTCTCTGAATGAGGTGCCTGACCAGAGTTAAGATCAGCTTTGCTCCACAAGAAGAAAAAAAGAAAAAATAAGTATGGGTGATGCTTAACTGGCCCAGTATTCACCGGGCTTTACAGTTTGGTGCTCTAAAATCACACTCAGAGATAAAGTAACATGCCTATAGCAAGCCACAGGGACAAAATAACAAAATGTGTGAGAATTTGATAAGCTCTTATCCAAAAAACATTTATTGCCCTTGTGGAAAATGCGATTACACATCTCCACAGGATGTGCAGTTCATGGTGGTCTGAAAGAGGACTTTTTGTTATTGAAACCACCCCTGAAATACTATTATAGCTCTGACTTTTTCAAGCATATAAACCACTTCTAAAGTACATCTTAAGTCATTTGTAGAAGCTTTGAGATCTCATAAATTTGCATTTGAAAGAAAAAATTAAATGCAGTATTATCTTACAAAAGGCATCCACCCCCCCACCAAAAAAATAATGAAAATGAAAAAATCAATGTGACTGCATTCTGTATTTTATATTATGCTTTGCTCCTTTTTACATTTGCAAGAAAGAAAGACAAAAATGGAAAGTAGAGAATTCATTTGGAGCACAATTCTTTCAAGTCCATTTATACTACGCTGGCTGATTTTTGTTTAGCTTTCTGCTTTGCCTAGATCTAATAATGAAAGACTAGAGAGTGAATATTTTAGATATTGTGTGTTTTATTCCCTATCGTTCCTGGAGGTAAAATAGAGCATGTAGGTGGCCTTTGATCTCCCCACTCCGCTCACATTCTAAAAATAAACCAGCAGGGCAACACAGGGTGAGATCGGGACCACTCTGTCTAACTGATCTACAACTTTACAAGCATTTAAAGTACTTGTGTGGCAATTGAGTGCTGAAAAAAGCAAAAGGAAAACAGCTGAAACAGACAGAAAAGAATATATATATATATATATATATATATATATATATATATATATATATATATATATATATATATATTAAAAAAAAAAGACAAATAGAAGAATATGTATGAGAATGTGCAGAAGCCCCACACAGGTTTGGACTTTGTTCCTTGACTCACTACACTGTGTCCACACTGCATTATTTAGTGAGTGTATGTTTGATGATGATGATGATGATGATGATGATGATGATGATGATGATGATGATTATGATGATGATGATGATGATGATGAAGATGAATAATTATAATAATCAAGTGCTGGGTTAAGGGTGGTTAGTGCTGCTGCCTCACAGCTCCAGGGGTTCGTGGTTCAAGTCCTGACGCGGGGGGGCCTGTCTGTGTGGGTTTTCTCCAGGCACTTTGGTTTCCTCCCACTGTCCAAAGACATGCAGGTTAGGTTAATTGGCTATGGCTAATTGGCCCTCTAGGTATGTGTGTGTTGCCTGGTGTCCCATCCTGGGTGTATTCCTGCTTTGCACCCTGTGCCTGCCAGAATTGGCTCTGGCTTCCCTGTGACCCTCACCAGGATAAGCAGTTTTGAAAATGGATAGATAAAATGTTGGGTTAAACAAATTCACCTGAAGAAAGTGCTCGTCACAGGTGACAATCTGTGTGTTGTCATGATTTAAATGGTACTGAATATTTGATGATAAAAAAAAATGATGTATATGACCCCAGTAAAGCGTATGAGTGCACTGACAGATGCTAATGTGTTTTGGTTTATCTCTATAAAACATCTACTTCACAGAGCTGCATCTTTAGACAGATAGTTTCATATTCTTTTGAATGCCACTGTATCATCAACATAACATAACATTACATAACACACCTCCAAATCCCCATCTAACCACTGAAAACACCGAAAGGATTTTCACCTTCTTTGGAGAATGCCTCATACCCCAGAGAGACAAATGAATGTGTTCCCACAGTAATGTTACATATCGGCGGAGTGAATGCACACTCAGAGATGCCTTGCCTCGCATTACATATTCATATTTGAAACCATAACATTGCAAGTGAACGTTTTAAGACCATATTGTTGTTTTCATGCCTTTTTTACAGGTGTTCTTGTTTTCCGGCTGCATGCACCTCAAGAAGACTAGTGACTTTCTATGGACCCTCTTTAGTTTTTCACATTTTTGAGGGTTGATCATTAATATATCCATCTAATATCTGATGGGGGTACACTCCATTTATTCAGAGGAGGCAATGAAGTCTCAAAAACCATCCAAGGAGAAAGCAAGGTCTTTGTGGTAGTGGTAGTTTTAAGTGTGGTTAAACAGGGAAAGTATTGATAGATCCACAAGCAACTGAGGAAGCTACTGAAAAATCTATGGACAATTACACCTTTCTTGACTGAAGTAATGCTCATTTGAAAGCCCCCTCCTGATGCATTTAAATATCCTTTTGCAGGATAAGTTCCTGTGAATGCAAATATAAATACCTAGCAGAATACTGCAATTAGTTACAGCTCACTCTGTATACGGATTCAGGCAGGAAAGCACTCTTCAAGGAATAACAGGTCAGGGGTTGCCAGTAAGAGACAGGACTGAATCATTAGGAAGGGTCAGAGGCAGTGGCGTTGTGTTGCCTATGCAGAAGGTGGATAGGAGGAGCACTGAACAGCCTGCAGAGAGTGGGTCCCAAAGCACTAAAGAGAGGGATAACAATTTGAATCAGTCAAATATAATTGTTCAGTTCTTGCACTAGCCTGGCAAAGCTGCACATATGCGGATGGGTTACCGAGTGTCACGGAAACAGTGACACTAATGTGGCCTCCTCTGCTTCTGATGCAACATGACGGGTAGGTGTGCATGTGAGGGCAGCTCGGCACACACCAGTTCCCTGATCTGCTTGTCACAGTCGCTGCACAGGATCCAGCCGCATCCAGTTCTTCGCTCGTCCTGTGGAAATTAGTTTCACATAACTACCCCCCTATTGTAGGAGGCGTGAAGGTGCTTGTGGCTTGATATCACAACGGTTCACATAGACTTCCTTATCCTGAAGGCTGTTGAACACAAGCTATCATATGGCTCTGGCCCATGTTTGATGCCAATAATCGACACTCTGGGGGAGTTGTAGCCAGCTTCATACAGTCTAATGATTATAACACTTCCCCTAGCCCAGTTCTTACAGGATAAAAACACAGACTCATCTAAAAATTCAGCTGCTTTAATGTCTATAATGCTTGCATATATCTCTTATATAGGATGCTATTCGCAGCTGTCATTTTTGATAAAGGAAACCGATGCATATTGCCCAAGACTAAAATTACCTTATTAGCACCATTTCGTTTTTTCTACAGAATTGTCAAGAAGATATGGAGCTGGGCATTCCATGGGAGATAAAATCTTTACTGTGAAAACATATTCAATGATTTATGCTTTTGCCTTAAAAAAGGATTACTCACTGCTTTGAGTCGTTTAATGCATTACCCTCCATTCCCTGGCAAGACACTAGATTTAGCCTTTTCACCCTCTCCTTAAGTGAGAAAGCAATTCGTTAAAACTAATGACAAAAAAACTGTGCATAAGAAGCTCTTGCCGACACATTTCACCATTCTGCAAGCAGGAGGAATGGTTTTCTGCTGATAAATGCCTTTCTTTTCTACTCGGTTTATCTGCTTAAACATATACGTTTTTGAATTCCCCGTGAAATATTATTGCACCATGAACACCCAGTAATGGCTTTAAAACCTCAGTTAAGTGTCTCTTCACATTACAGCATATTATTTACAAATATGCAGCACTGCTCTTAGATTGAACATCATATTACAGATTGATCGTTTCTGCAGGCAAGTTGCTTGTAATCCTATAATGCAGAATACAAATGAAAAAAAAAAATAGCCACTGTAATGGAAACTCGTAATTAAAGCTATCTCGCTGGGGGAAAACTGTTTCTGTTCAACCCTAAGTTATTTTTTTCCTTGACACAATCTTTGTGTATCTTTGAGGTTTTAAATAAATTTTGAGATTTAAACTTTGATCCAAACAACTGCAAAGGATTCAATAAAAGAGAAAAGAAAGAGAAACAGTCAATTTATTAAAATCCCAATCAACATTTGTAGAAATTATCTATAAGAAATGAACAGGTAGATGATGTAAAATGTGGTCAGTTGGATCAGAGGGTTCTTGCAATGCCTAGTTTGTATAGCGCTGTGCTTCTGTCTCTTACACCTGGGGTCCTGTCCTGATTTTTCCTTGCTTCACTTGGACTGTTCACCCTGTAATTCCTCTGCACTGCAGTGTTCTCTATACATCAGATTTATATAATGGGTTCTGTTTGATTTAGTATATTCCACTGCTGCCCTTGTTTATGGGAAAGTACTAAACTCCCAATATACACTTCAAGGTGTGACAAAGATAATGGACCTTAAAACTGCATCTGGAAACTTTGGATAACTGACTTATCCTGTCTGCTCTTACTGCTATAAACCTGACTGCTTTCTTATCTTGAAATTGTCTTGAAACCCTTATTGATGCACATTGGGTGGTAATTGATTTCATTTTTCCTTTTCAGTTTTTTTTTTGCATTTTGTGTATGTATTTCTTCATTAATTTATATCTTTTGACGTTGCTCCTGGTCTTGTTTAATTTACTGATTGATTTACCTGCATGAAGAAAGGAACTGGGTAGGAGAGCCTGTCATCTTAAAAAAAAAAATGCAGTTGTTAATCATTCAAAGGGCATTTGGAGGCAAAAACATGCTACAGGATTTCTCCTGGAGTTAATTAATGACCCAAGTTATGTCAATAAAGATGGCAAGACAAGCATGCTAATGTTAGATAATATGTCCTGGGAATATGTGCAGGGGAGGTAATAGAAAATGAAAGCCGTTCACATGTGAAACAGCATAGTGATGTTCAGCATCACTTTAAGTCTCCAGCTCCACCTTCAACAGCTGTAGGACTGTTTATGGAAACAAGAACCCACAAATGTTGAAAGCACATCTGTAGCGTAGGATAAACATGTAACATGGATGTCATGGCTCTTTCATACATCTTTCTTTTAATTAACAGTAAACCTGATATTTGTGTTTCTGCAACATATTTAGCATGATCAAATTATTTTAGACCAGACAGGTTTTGCTTAGACTGAGAAATTAAGGTTAGATAAAAGACTGTTCTGGATCAGTGTTTGCGATTGTATCGATGCACTTAAACATATGAACCATTACTTGGAGTCCCTTAGGTGAAGGTTGTAATGAATGTTCACCTTGATTGGCTTCCTTTATTTGATCAACTGTTGCATGAGATTTGATCAGGGTCATCAGATAGTGATAAAAACCTTGCACCTTGCACTAATTAAATAAAACCTCTTACTTGGCAGGGTAGTTTAACCACATGTAGAAGCCTTTGTATTGAAAACAGTTTATAGAAATAGTGTACTTTATCAAAATATATACCATAGAAAAGTATCAGTTTATATATACATAACTTAGATGGCGTATTTAATCCCAGTGGGGGAAATAAAAAGAAAAGCATAATCACCACAGATACGGTATATTTATTAAACAAATTGAGTACCAAATTAGATACTAAATATACTCAGTGGATGTGCTTTTTTTTTTTTTTCTGGTAATCAGCTTCACTGAATCGTTTGTAGCCGCTGATTTGTTTGAACACCCGAACAAGTCAACCATTGAAGGGGAGCACAATACCGTGATTCTGCCGGTTCTGCAACAGAACAGAGGCTGTGCCTTTGCCGCACCGTGGTTAGATCCGAGGGGAACTGCTCTACCTATTGCCAGTGTGACTGTTAATGTCTAGAGATATATTAAGGTCAGGCTGCTGTGGTAAACACAATTTGCATGTGCTTAACTGTGTTCTAATTCAATATAATCTAAGCATTATATACTACTTTAGCATATAACTAACTTGCTAGTGTTTCTCCAATTGTTAAATCATTAAAATGTCTTTTGCATGCAACCACAGCTGTTTGCTGTTCTCTTTCGATAAAAGCCGCCTCAGTGTTGAGGGCCACTGGGAATGGTGTCTTTTACTGTGCTCTTGTACAGAGGAACAATGCGCCTCTGAAAAGGTTTCTTTATGCTACCAAAGATATCTGCTCATTTACATCACCGCTCCCAGGAATGGAAATTCACATCCTCCAAAATAAAACAAAAGTCCTAAACTGAGGCAGTTGCAAAGACAGAATAGACAGTGTAATCCCCTCTGAACCAAGTCACTTTTCTTTTATATTTGCCCCCAATCAATTGAGTTTGTACGTACACTTAGTTATTAAAAAGTGAATTAATTGGAAGATGTGTTAATCTGTTAATCCACGTCATGTTTAAATTAATAATATTGCTCGCAGGTGGTTGATTTTCTTTCCTTGGCCATCAGATTCCAAAGCCTTAGAAATTCTGAATTTGATCCATATAAAATATAAATTGTCCAGTCATACACATACTGAGCATTCATGTATGTATGTGTTAATAAATCACTTACAGTAGGCCTATGTAAAATAAGTCAATTAGAATCACAGGGTTATGAATAGATTGCAATTAAGTGTACATTTCAGATATTCTGCAACCATTATGAAAGGAGTGCAGTAAGGAATGAGGGAGAGGGAAATAAAGATAAATATGAAGAAAGTGACCTGCTTCTCAAAGGCAAGATCAAGGTTCTTTGTATCCCTAGAGCTCATTGGTACCTGTCTGCTTAGTTTCTTCTCATGCTAACTGTATTGACCTGCATTGGAAACCAGCACCTCTCAAACTGCAAACCTGCAGTCAGCATATCCATCACGGCACAATATAAGACGCCCTTCAGCTTCCAACAAAATATATATTTTTAGATTGTCCTCCAGCAATGTGGTTAAATTATTTAATCTCTTTCAAACAGTTGGGTTTGTTTGTGAAACCTATTAATACCTTTTTTTCCTTATCAGACACTCCCTTGAGAAGTGAGTGTAAAGTGTGTCAGAACTGAGCAATAACTAAATAAATAAATAATGACACTACTACAGCTGCTGTGCAAAGCAGAGATTACAACACACAACTGACATGGAACAGCCATTGCCTACTAACTGCAGACCATGAATAGTGATGACAGTAATAGACATAACTAATACAGTAAATCTGTCTGGTCCAAGAAGTTAAGCAAAATGGGACAAGTATAATTTACTTATATTGATTTATTTTAAATGCAGTGATTACTGCTACTACTACTTTTACCTATACAGCTTCTAAAATGTTTACAAATACACTTCAACCTCTACTGCTACTACATGTATTATTATTATTATTATTATTATTATTATTATTATTATTATTATTATTATTATTATTAAGCTTTCTTCTGGCACATCACCCAGAAAATAGTTAAACAATAAAAACAAATCTGGCCTCTTAAATATTATACCTCTGACTCAGTTGAAAACAAAAAAACAAATGAGGGAAGCAGTTCTTAAAGTATTTCTCTGTTAGGCATTAAATATTCATGGTGCTACATGATCTATCTGCAGTGGAGACCCAAGAGAAGGCTGTCTTTCTTCTTGATGTTCCAACACATTCTATTGACAATTTAAACCAGTAGAGGCTTAAATGCAGTTCTGCAAGCTGAGTCGTCAATAACCAGCACTGAATGTGGGCTATTCAAGCATCTTTATGACTTAGGAACTGTGGAGAACTGTAAAGTAGATACAAAGAATCAAAGACTCTGCAGAAGAGAGAGAGGTATCTGAAGACAAACAACACCAATAACCACACTCACATTTTCAGCAACTCAGGACAGAAATGAATTGATCATTTTATCAGGGAGAGAACTTCAGATTTTATTTGATGTGCATACCCTATTGGACAGTTGCATATTTCTTCAGCAGATGAGCTGTTTTTTTTTTTTTTTTCTTGATTTCCAGTAGTAATTGACAAATCCATGAATTTCATAGTCAAATTAATATATAGAAACTGCCTTTCACCCTCATCATAGTTGTACTTGTAGTGGGTAAAACTGCTTCGGTTGAAGATAATATCTAGCTAATTGAGTTGCACGCAGCAGCTAGGAAATATGTTGCTAAAGAAATAGAATTAATAAGCAAGGATTTACAGTAATGCCAAAGGGAACATAATAGTTTGTATCCTGATAACCTATATTGGTGAAGTGACATTATAATAATTGAACATAAACCTTAATAATCTACCATCCGCCCACACTGTGTTTTAGAATTTTAAAAGGCCATTTTGTTTTGCTTTAGTTAATCTAAGTAAAGATAACCTACTCTCTTTTATGTATTGCTTTATATATGTGTGTGAGTCTGTGTGTATGTGTATTTATGTATTCAAAACATTTCTACTTTATATTTTTTTTATACACGCCTCTAGCAACTTATCAATTAAGCTTAATTAGTGATAAATCATCACAGTATTTTGCAAAATGTCAGGCAGTGTTAATACATAAGCAGTATTTTATTTAACATCACAGGTGTACTGTGATTCCATTCTTTTAATTTTATTTTTATAAATCATAATCTGTGATAATTGTCCTACATTTGTGTTTCTTCTTTTTCTTTTTGCGTAGATCGTCCATCTGTTCCGACTCGTTAAGCTGCAGATCGCCAATATCTGGACCCCGTGTGCGAGTGGCCCTATGGCAGAAAACTGCACAATATAGGTAAGAGTAATAAGGCTCATTGTTTACATAACAGCTTGTAACTCAGAAGTCACTCCTATAGACTTGAAGAGCATTCAAATTATCTTCTGGCATAATGGGTTCAGTGGTTGGTTGGGCTGCGTTGATCAGGCACTGAAAGGAGTATGTAAGATAGTGGGTTCAATCCTTGTAAGTTCTGACTGCACACCCTAAAGACAAGACAAGAGAAGGGAAAATCAATACCTCAATAAACACATCAGTCAGTATTATGGATGGTTGTGTGGTTTTGCATGTTGAAATGTCAGTAACAATGGTGATTAAGACATATACAGTTATTTGTTATATACAGTAAGTATTTTTTTTAAACAATTTGGTCAACTAAAAAATCATGACAAGAGACCACCAGGTAGAAGATGCTCAATGAGTTGATTGCCTCTTCATTTAGGGATCTGTGAAAACAGCTTGAGCTGTTTGCCAATCAGCAGAGGTTTGGCGGTTGATCAGTTTTCCTGGGGAGACACTAGAGCATCAGCAGGTTGTTTCTCACAGGCTCACTTTTATGTGTGTTTGAAGTGAGATGAAACTGATCCCTCGGCATTGTAGTGTGAAACGAGCTGCAAATCATTTTTAGTTTAATACCATGAATGTTTAGCAGGGTCTGCATTATTTGTTTTAATATTTCGCAGTGTGAAACCTTTTTTGTTATTATTGAATCCAGCCCAGGAGAATAACACAGAATGGCACATCATTCCAGATACCCATTAATTAAATAAAGACAATTTGTATTTGTATTCTCCAAAGCAATGAGCCCGAAAAATATATTAACTGATATGAATTATGGTTTAATAAAGAAAGGATTATTATTAACATAGTAGGTACTCATTAACTACATGTTAGTTACTCATAAGGACAGTGTAATTAAGCATTTGTTAACATGTTCTTAATGTGTACAAAGTGGTAAATGCCTGGCAGGGGTGTAGGTTTAGTTTCAGATGCTGTCAATGTTGGGGGGGACGCTGTCAATATTGAGGAGGATGTGTCCCCTACACATATGGAGCTGGGGATGTTAGGGGGAGCAATTTACGGTTCTCTCAACAAAGGGGGAATGTGTCCGTCCCGTCCCCCCATAAAACTACACCTATAATGTCCGGTATAGCTCCAAAGGCATCCCCTTACCAGACAGATGTGTCCTTGCATATACCATTAATCATTTTTACACAATAAGTACATGTTAACAAATGCTTAATTACACTATAATTATGAGTTACTAACATGTATTTAATGAGTACCTATTATGTTAATAAACTGTAATTTGGTAGACCTATTGTAAAATGTTACCGGATTTATTTTAAGTTGCCCTGGAAAATCAAGCAATCAATAAGTAGACTTGGGTATTTGAAACTTAATGAACTTAAACATAACAGTAGTGAAGGAACTTTGTGCATCTAAATTATTATTCCAGAGAGCAAATGCATGCTTGTGAATTTCCTATGGAAAATTACCTACAGTATTTGACTGGTTTTGTTCATTTAAGTATTTGATTTCCTTTTACCAAACAAAGTGTGATGCTGCTCAAGTTAATGCTGAACCAGATCCACATAAAATGATCATTACATTTGGTTGTCTTGGATATTTTTTATCATGGAGTGTTTTGATTTTAAATGTATTTCATGTATTTATTGTATCACCAATTATATGTATTTTCTGACGCTGTTTCAACTTAGATTATTATTCCTCATGGTAACTGAAGTCCATTATAAATATATTGTGCAGAGATATCAAACAGTGAACTGTAGGGTGTGCACAGGGGAAGGGGATTAGCAAAGCTGAAAAGCAAACATCAACAAACAAAAAATGAGAAGAAAAAATATGTAACTTTGAAATAATGTCTTTAATGCTTACTACTATTACCACAACCAATAGTACAACTATTACTACCAGTGTAACAGACATAGATGCATACATACATACATACTATGACAAGCCAAATTAACATTTAGAGATGTCTGCAAATTACTTCCTGTTCATTCAGAGATATCTCTAAATCATTTCAAGATATCTTCAAATTACTCCCTGTACATTTAGAGAGATCTGGAAATCATTTTCTGTATTTTCAGTTACATAGAAATGAATGAACAAGTTAACAGGAAGTGATAATCTTGGTCTATGCGATTTGAAGATATCTCGAAATGATTTAGAGATATCTCCAAATAAACAGGAAGTAATTTGCATTAAATGTACATTTACATGATATGTTTAAATGATTTACAGATATCTCTAATTGTTTTGCAGATATCTTAAAATGATTTAGAGATATATCAAAAATATTTGAAGATATCTTTAAATTAATTGAAGATATCTCTAAATGATAATTTGGCTTGCCATATACAGTGAGGGAAAAAAGTATTTGATCCCCTGCTGATTTTGTACGTTTGCCCACTGACAAAGAAATGATCAGTCTATAATTGTAATGGTAGGTGTATTTTAACAGTGAGAGACAGAATAACAACAATAAAATCCAGAAAAATGCATTTCAAAAAAGTTATACATTGATTTGCATGTTAATGAGGGAAATAAGTATTTGACCCGTTCGACTTAGTACTTGGTGGCAAAACCCTTGTTGGCAATCACAGAGGTCAGACGTTTCTTGTAGTTGTCCACCAGGTTTGCACACATCTCAGGAGGGATTTTGTCCCACTCCTCTTTGCAGATCCTCTCCAAGTCATTAAGGTTTCGAGGCTGACATTTGGCAACTCGAACCTTCAGCTCCCTCCACAGATTTTCTATGGGATTAAGGTCTGGAGACTGGCTAGGCCACTCCAGGACCTTAATGTGCTTCTTCTTGAGCCACTCCTTTGTTGCCTTGGCTGTGTGTTTTGGGTCATTGTCATGCTGGAATACCCATCCACGACCCATTTTCAATGCCCTGGTTGAGGGAAGGAGGTTCTCACCCAAGATTTGATGGTACATGGCCCCATCCATCGTCCCTTTGATGCGGTGCAGTTGTCCTGTCCCCTTAGCAGAAAAACACCCCCAAAGCATAATGTTTCCACCTCCATGTTTGACGGTGGGGATGGTGTTCTTGGGGTCATTCCTCCTCCTCCAAACACGGCGAGTTGAGTTGATGCCAAAGAGCTCGATTTTGGTCTCATCTGACCACACTTTCACCCAGTTCTCCTCTGAATCATTCAGATGTTCATTGGCAAACTTCAGACAGGCCTGTACATGTGCTTTCTTGAGCAGGGGGACCTTGCTGGCGCTGCAGGATTTCAGTCGTTCACAGCGTAGTGTGTTACCAATTGTTTTCTTGGTGACTATGGTCCCAGCTGCCTTGAGATCATTAACAAGATCCTCCCGTGTAGTTCTGGGCTGATTCCTCACCGTTCTCATGATCATTGAAAGTCCATGAGGTGAGATCTTGCATGGAGCCCCAGACCGAGGGAGACTGACAGTTATTTTGTGTTTCTTCCATTTGCGAATAATCACACCAACTGTTGTCACCTTCTCACCAAGCTGCTTGGCGATGGTCTTGTAGCCCATTCCAGCCTTGTGTAGGTCTACAATCTTGTCCCTGACATCCTTGGACAGCTCTTTGGTCTTGGCCATGGTGGAGAGTTTGGAATCTGATTGATTGATTGCTTCTGTGGACAGGTGCCTTTTATACAGGTAACGAGCTGAGATTAGGAGCACTTCCTTTAAGAGAGTGCTCCTAATCTCAGCTCGTTACCCGTATAAAAGACACCTGGGAGCCAGAAATCTTGCTGATTGATAGGGGATCAAATACTTATTTCCCTCATTAACATGCAAATCAATTTATAACTTTTTTGAAATGCGTTTTTCTGGATTTTTTTGCTGTTATTCTGTCTCTCACTGTTAAAATACACTGAATAGACTGAAATAAAATAGACTGATCATTTCTTTGTCAGTGGGCAAACGTACAAAATCAGCAGGGGATCAAATACTTTTTTCCCTCACTGTACATACATGGATACATGCATGTGTTTTTCCAAAGGATTTGCCAGTTGCAAACAATGGAATTTTATATCTAACACTGGAAGGTAAATTGGAATTCTGCCTTGAGTTAACGCAGCATGTAACTATAAATACTCATGAAAATATTCATATCCTCATACCAATGTGCATACCTGGATCTGATATATTTACATAGTAATGGTGTCCAGTGTGGAACACACAGGCTTGCATGAAGATGGACATTACCCCACCACCAGGCGATCCTTTCCCAGTTATTCATGTTATGCCTTGAGCCTACCTTGATTTCCCATTGCTTCAGTGACCAAGCTGGGCTCACAGACTCCCAGCAGGAGGTCCTTAGAGGGTGGTTAGATGGACCTAGGCTATAATTAGTGAATTGGTATTTACCTCTGACCCCCAGCCACAGGTATCTCTCTTTGATGGATCAGTATATGACCCAACTAATTCTACATTTGAACAACAGTAAATGGTGTTTACAACGTCAAATCAGAAAAGAAAAAAAATAATAATAATAAATAAAAATGCACAGATAAGTGAGTTAAACAATAAAAAATAGAAACAACACAGTATGGAACATTATATATATATATATATATATATATATATTATTAATGTGTGTCTGTTGTGAAAAGCTAGGCAGATGCACTTCTGATTTTATGGACAACCATTTTCAGGAAAATAAAAAATAGAAATAAGGAAGCCATGACCTACTTCCATACATCGTTTTCGCTCCCCATTTACAACTTACAAACACTGTATTTCTCAGCACCGTTCTATTTGCTTATGTCATCTTGTTTGTACCCAGTGAAAATGCACCATCAAGTACGGCTTGTTCTATGCAATTGGCATGTGGATTGATAATTAGATTAAACCTGAGTGCAGGTTTATTAGTGGTATTTTAGTAGCACTACCAATCTAGTCTACCCCAACACTTGCTCTACTGTTTATTTACCCCAGAGGTGTTTGCAACCAAATATACAGGAATTGGATGAATGCATCCCTCTAGCTGTTCTTGCTTGGCATTAATAGATCAGCTGTTGGAATTGTGATTCTCCCAGTATTACATCTGTAACTGTGAGTCACTGACACTTACTGTGGGATTTGGTGGACAGATGATTCAGAGTATTAACCTCTCAGTGTGTCTCAAGGTGTATTAGTATGAGTTTGAATTTAAGTTGTGCAGTGTCACCCCAAGAACATGAGCAGAGGTTAGAAGAAGCTTACATTTCAACAGAACTAAGATGATGTAACCTGTCTTTGACTAGAGGGATTCCCAAGTAGGCTTATATCTCTATGAGATTATGTTCTAATGAGAACAAAATGGGAAATTTTGAAAGGGAATAGTCAGATCCAGTTCTGAACCTTAGAACATAGATTTCTTTACAGTAATTTAGCTATAGAATACAATTAAAGTAGTTTTTGTGTGTATGTATTTTCATTTTTTTCTTCTGAGGAATAATAGGGGAATAAAATTAATCTGAAGTATTGTGTTCTTCAGTTTTTGAATGTAATCAATGGCATATTCATTAACTGAGGAATGGTGTGTGGTTCCTATAAACCTTTTAGATCAATCTGATCTGAACATCTTGCCAATGTAATCTGTTTTGAATTCGTTATGTGGGATACCCTGTTAGGAGAGAGACTTTATAATCAGGTTAATAGACTGCAGTAATTAAGGAATCTATATAATATTACTAGATTATGATGAACAGTCTTTAAAAGCATTATTTATATATGCATTATCCACTATTCTCTAAGGAAGATGTGATTGGACTTAAGAAGTGTTTGGTCTGGTAACCAAATAATGCATTAAATGCATTTAACAGGTTTCCTTTTGATTGTTCTCACTTGTGCTTTCTTGGAAGATAATTATTTAATAAAGGTTTATATCTATATTAATAACCCATGCAATAATTTTAAATAGTTTATTCACACTTATAGTCTTTTTAAATAGCTATGTACATCATTAAAACAATATAATGTCATTAGTTAATCTTTGTAAATTATTTATTTAAAAACAAAATCAATAAGGAACATTTTAATATAAAGTGTAAACATGTTATCTGCTGAGCAATAAATGTCTTTGCCAGAAAACAAATAAACATCACATTTTAGCACTGTTATGTGTATGGTGTGTGCAAATAATATAGAACAGGAGTCTCTTTCAACAAAAAAGTTGATTCGAAATAATAAATTGTTCTCTTTGCCCTGTATTCCCCGACAACTTTACCTGCATACCAGCTGTTTTACAAATGCAATATAATAATAAAATATAACATATTCACAAGTATCTTTTGGTACAACTGAAGTATCTAGTGCAAACCAGCATTTTTCTGGGTGAGTGCTAAGCATACATGTAATGCTTACTTTCAATTCAAGTCTTTTCAAGTTTTTAATCACAACAAAAAGTGTTATTTATTTATTTATTTATTTATTTATTTATTTATATATTATTTATTTATGTATGCATAATATAAATAACACTATCCATATATATTAAATACATTCACAACTTATTAAACTGCATTTGGAACTGATTCAATTTTTATTTGTTTGGTAAACTGTTATATGCATGTAGGAGAACAGGACAAAGTGGACACTTGTCTATCATACATCCCATAATGTTCCTCAGAATTTTTGCTTGTGTTTCATGGGGGAAAGTTTATCATCTCCATTGTAGATACCTGTCATTTCTTACTCCACAAGCTGCCACTCAATCAGTGCTCTTTGAAATGATATTTCTTAATACTTAAATGTATTCTGCCAGTGGCTCTGCACTGCATTCTTTAGTGCAGTTGCAAACTGTATATGTCCCTCTCTGTGTGAATCCTAAGAACAAACCACTGTTTACAGAAACAAGGAAACAGTGAGATAGCATTAGATGTTAATTATGGAAATAACTCCAGATGTATCCACATATTATGTTAGTACAGCAGCAAAATGCATTCAAAAGTTTCCCGTTAATTGCATATTTTCAATATGTATATTTTAACCTCATTTAGAAAGAACACATTTTACCAGTTGGCAATGTGCTGAAATTCTGATTACATTTGAATGTACAGTTAACATTTATATACAAAGACACTTGTGTTTCTATTTCAGTTTTAGGAATTGGATTAAATATGAGAGAGCTGAACAAATATTTTCATTGGGAGGACACAAGGGCTTTAGGTGCATTAGTTGCCAACACTGTTATTGTTATTAAAAAATCAATATCATACATGTATGTGTAGTGTATCGACTGGATTTAGCAGAGACGCAATTACAATGTTCCTTTTTGTGTGCCGTGGTCTTCTGAGTTTTGGGGGCTTTCCATTCTAGTCTTTTAAAAAGGCATTGTTATGATGCCTCCAGCAATTTTTTGTTCACCTGGTTACTTCAAGTACCTCACAAAATAATGTAACTGAATGAGTTTATTTGTGATAAAGGAATAGGTTTACTGATCTCTCATTACTGTTAGTGTCATTGTTCGCGAGTGTTGTTGTCAGTGCTGAGCACCCTGTTGGACTATACGCCTCTGCACTGGAAGACTGGAAAAGTAATCAGAGGGAAAGTGATATACTGTATAGCTTTTCTTATTAAAATAATAAAAAACATGGGTTTGACACAATATATTGTTATCAGATCCTTTGTAAATGAGAAAACTTAAATGAGTTTGGAGTCAGCTGGGATTATGAGTCTACCATGTTAAGATAATAGTGTTAGAATGAAATATAAAGACATTGCTTAAATATATGTGTTCCTCTGACTAACAGAGCAGGATGGTCCATGATGTCTTCATGAGAATCATCTGCTGAATTAAAGCAACTAATCACTTTGTATTGCACTTATGTTGTAAGTTGCCCTGGATAAGGGTGTCTGCCAAGAAATAAAAATAATAATAATATAAACATAATAAAGTAAATTAAATGCATTAACTAACACTGCTATTTTGTATTTATCAATTAATAATATCCACATAATTCAACATATATTGTAACACAACATGTATTTACATAAACATCCTGGACATGATTTAAAACATTCTCTTGATTAGCAGGCAAACAGCAGTTGTTGTTTTTTAAAACTCAGATATAAAATTCATATTCTCCAAGATACAAGTTTACTCAGTCAGAGATCTGTGCTACTACTGTATTTGTGGTAATGAGTAAACAGGTGGATCACATTACAGCTGACTGTGCAGTATGTTTTTTTTTTTTTTAATCTTCCCTGTATTGAGCAGCTTTCAGAAGCTCTGAAAAATTTACTTAAGAAAAATGCACATTTACATTATACAGATATGAGTCATGTACTTCAATAACTAGTCCTATGCAACCCATTAACCTTCTCCATCCCTGACAAATCTTGGATACAATGGAGTATTGTAACTGAACACACACAGGTTGACTGGGTTTATTTTTCTCAAACCTTTTAGACCTTTTCCCTATAGTGTAAGCCATGCTCTTGTAGTGAATTTAGGGCCGGATTAAATCAAAACTTTGACCCACCTGCTAATAGTAGTTACATTTATGATTAGAGGAAAGTGGCATCTTACTAAAAATGAAACCACAACTGAGTACAGTTCTGTAATTTTCTATTAGCAGTTGGGTCAAAGTTTTGATTTAATTTGGCCCTTAGTGAATGATATATATATACACTCACCTAAAGGATTATTAGGAACACCATACTAATACTGTGTTTGACCCCCTTTCGCCTTCAGAACTGCCTTAATTCTACGTGGCATTGATTCAACAAGGTGCTGAAAGCATTCTTTAGAAATGTTGGCCCATATTGATAGGATAGCATCTTGCAGTTGATGGAGATTTGTGGGATGCACATCCAGGGCACGAAGCTCCCGTTCCACCACATCCCAAAGATGCTCTATTGGGTTGAGATCTGGTGACTGTGGGGGCCAGTTTAGTACAGTGAACTCATTGTCATGTTCAAGAAACCAATTTGAAATGATTCGACCATTATGACATGGTGCATTATCCTGCTGGAAGTAGCCATCAGAGGATGGGTACATGGTGGTCATAAAGGGATGGACATGGTCAGAAACAATGCTCAGGTAGGCCGTGGCATTTAAACGATGCCCAATTGGCACTAAGGGGCCTAAAGTGTGCCAAGAAAACATCCCCCACACCATTACACCACCACCACCACCAGCCTGCACAGTGGTAACAAGGCATGATGGATCCATGTTCTCATTCTGTTTACGCCAAATTCTGACTCTACCATCTGAATGTCTCCACAGAAATCGAGACTCATCAGACCAGGCAACATTTTTCCAGTCTTCAACTGTCCAATTTTGGTGAGCTTGTGCAAATTGTAGCCTCTTTTTCCTATTTGTAGTGGAGATGAGTGGTACCCGTTGGGGTCTTCTGCTGTTGTAGCCCATCCGCCTCAAGGTTGTACGTGTTGTGGCTTCACAAATGCTTTGCTGCATACCTCGGTTGTAACGAGTGGTTATTTCAGTCAAAGTTGCTCTTCTATCAGCTTGAATCAGTCGGCCCATTCTCCTCTGACCTCTAGCATCAACAAGGCATTTTCGCCCACAGGACTGCCGCATACTGGATGTTTTTCCCTTTTCACACCATTCTTTGTAAACCCTAGAAATGGTTGTGCGTGAAAATCCCAGTAACTGAGCAGATCATGAAATACTCAGACCGGCCCGTCTGGCACCAACAACCATGCCACGCTCAAAATTGCTTAAATCACCTTTCTTTCCCATTCAGACATTCAGTTTGGAGTTCAGGAGATTGTCTTGACCAGGACCACACCCCTAAATGCATTGAAGCAACTGCCATGTGATTGGTTGGTTAGATAATTGCATTCATGAGAAATTGAACAGGTGTTCCTAATAATCCTTTAGGTGAGTGTATATATACATCTACAATTGTACTGTCTACATTAAATAAACACAACATTTTTTCTGTATTTTATTAAAATACAGGCTTTGCCATTTTAACTCAGGTACAGTGCCTGGGGATTGACTGCATACTCAGGGAAATAGCCATTGGAAAGTTCACCATGATGAACTGAAGGTAATTTCCTTGATCTAATAGTCCAATACGTGAGGGCTTTATGTAGATTTTCTTTTGTATTTTCTTATTTTTTTCTTAGGGACTACAGACTTTAGTCTATAATGTTTCATATTTATGTGTCTGTTTGTTTGTTTTTGTATTTATATACCTCTTTTTATACCACTGATTGTGTTTGAAAGCTGAAAATGCTGGATTTCAGAAGGACCTTAAAGCATATGTGTTGTACAGCCCCTTCTCTCGCCTGCAGTGTAATTGATCAGACAGCTTTGAGTCTGAAAGGAATGGAAGTAAATTACATTTTCAGAAACACTGTTTAATGCTTTGCCTCGAATTCAGTGGTTATGGGAAAAAGTGTTTATGGGAAAACATTTTTTCCTGTTTTTTAATTAAAGATTTTTGTATGTGCTCCCCCAAGGTACTCTACCTGCCTTGTGTGTAGCTTTAAAAAGCACAACTAACTACAGGAAGCCACATTGTTAATCTGAACAGGCACTACTCCATCATGCCCACATTGCAAAATGAAAAAGAAAATGATATAAAGAATTAAGAAAACAAACACAAAAGTGCTATTACAGTTTGTTTACACGCTATTTATTGACTGTGTTATATATATCTCCCATGTTGATCTATCTGCTGCAAATGTCCTATTTCTATCAATGTTTCGCCAAGATTACATCACACACTGGTAGAATATATAAGCAGTATTTTGATCAAATAATATGTTAATTAAAACATGATTAGGATGTGTCAGAACTGTACTCTTTAGAGGGTTTTATTTGCTGAAAAAACGGTTGCAAAACACAAACATGTTGGTAGTGGGAGCACTAAATATAAATAGCAACACTAGAGTGGTTTCAGATGTCAGACTTTAATGTCTAAGTGTCAGGCTAGTGTATCAATAGTGAAATAAAATAAAACTGTTAGGACTCCTTCTCCATAGCAGCCAAGTCTAGATTGGGATCAACATCCGTCTGCCGTCCTGCACTCAAATGTAGATACAGTCTGCCTGCTTCATTCTGGATAGGCTAGACTGCTTGACAAAGTAATTGTGAGTGTGGGTCTGCAACACCTAATCAGCTATTAGCGCTCCGGCAGTCACGATTAATTGCTGTAACATTCAAAAGGCAAGCCTCACTTACTATTACAATGCTGTTTGTTCCTAGAGGGACATTTATTGTTGTGAGCTTTAATGTGTACTGTTTTGATGTTTGTTGAATGTATTATCCCAGTCTGTTAGAATGCTGCTCCCCACTGATATGACGAGATTATATTTAAGTTTATAATCTCCATGGGTTTTCCTCCTGCTACAACATTTTATGAATTAAACTTGTGGTCTACTAGCAGAAAGAATATGAAGATCACACCCTGCATGCATGTGCTCAAACACATTACCAGCGTAAAGAATAATGTCAAAATACCTTTTAAAAGAATTGGCAGGAATGATAAAGACTTTTAGGCGAGGAGAGGGATTGAATATCAGTGGCGGCTGGTGACTCAAAAAATTGGGGAGGACAGGAGGAAAACCAACCCACTGCGTCATGTTATTTTACACTAGTTGGCTGCTTATCTCTACTTTCTTGTGTTCAAGTTATGTTAATGTTCTTATGTTCAAATGTAGCAATAATCCAACTAGCATCCTAATGCAAACTTACTATACAACTAAGGTAAGGTAATGCACCTGAAGTTTATCCCCATCTTCCATAAGTAACAAATATCATATCATATATCATATTACAAAACAAAGGATGAGGGAAAGACACTGCAGCTCTGGATGGGAATGAGCCTCGTGTGTGTAATGTGTCACTAGAAGCCTACTAGCTAGCTACTTCTCAATTTAAAAAAAAGGGAAATGTAAATCTGAAAAATCTAAAAGTGGTTCGCAATTTGCACTTATAATTTCTCTTTTCTAATATAGTACTGTATCTTTTCGCTATCTATCGCTTCACCCCCAGTTCATCACACTCTCGTACAATACAGTGGCAGAGAATTGAAGATGAAATGTGGAAATTATCATTGGATGAACGCGATGTCAATATTGTATTCTGCTTGTTGATTGGTTAGGGAGGACGTCCTCCCTTGGAGCATCATTTTAAGTGTTTCGGCCAATAACAGATTAGCATAAAAAAAATTAAGTGCATTAAATTGATATAAGAGATCCCGCCATAAGGACAGCAGGAGCCCGTCCTCCTCTGCCCCCCACCTCACACAGCCTGCCTTCCCCTTCCTGCCTGCAGGTGTCACTGTTTAAGCATTTTAATCAGAATTTCAATAATGGATTTTTTCCAAAGAAGAGAGAAATCATTTTATAAATGAGATTTGATAATTTTGTATTTCAACCAATTACTCTTTTTATATTTTTATCTCCCTCTTGCCTCTCAAAAATAGAGTAGGAGCAACCTCCTCTGCCTCTATGGACCAGCCTCCTCTGTTGTGTATGCATATCTGTACCAATCCTGAAGCTGCACTACCAGAGGGGGAAATTGGGAACAGCCCAAGGCTATGCTGGGCCTGAACAACTGGGGGCTTAATGGAAAACCAGTAAGGTGAAATGTTCACTAGTTTACAACGCAAAGCCTTACCAACTGCCCCTTCTACCTTCAAAATGTCAAAATCTGCATTTAAATTGAAGTGTTTTTTAAACTTCAGAAGAATACAGAAAAATGAAATATTGATTATTTCTTCCTTTCTTGTCTCTAGTACAGGAAATGTTCATAATGTACTTTGTTTCCTGGTGTAAATGGTAAACATTAAATTATTCCACAGTGTGTATAAAATTGGACACAAAAGAACCATCTGGCAATATATAAAATAGTATAAGATGCTTCTACACTGATTTGTTTCTATCAATTCATTCCTACATCTCTCACTTTAGAGGTATAACTGCTATTGAAGGAATGGGCTGAGGGTAAATTTACGAATTGTTCCCATTTGCATTAGTGAACTTTTTGTGAAATACATAAAACATAAAAAGCTGGTTGAATACATGGGCTGAATCCCTTGCATTTCTAGAATACAGATAAACGGAGATGTATTTCATTGCATCTGGGACTACACTACATTTATGGTTGTTTTTGTGAAGGGAAAAAAAATCCACATTCCTTGCTTTTCTACATACTAGTGTCAAACCTGAAATCCCGGATGAGATGGAGGGGAGAAGAGAGGTATAGAAAGGTGATGATAATATACTGCTCAGATTATCTGTGAGATTTCTGTGAGATCTGTCACATTCTCTAGTTGTTGTTTTTTGTTTTGTTTGTTTACCGTGCATGTCACATATGGCAACAATGTCCTTGACATCTAATTGTGAATTTTAAAGACTGCAGCATTTATGGTTCATGTATATATTTATCTATGTAGCAAATGTAAAAGACCACCAATTGAAGAAATGCATGTTTCTAAAAATGTAATATCTTTCAGATGCCCTATGAGATTTTAGTACATTTAGGCACACATAGCATGATTCTAGATGCATTATAATATATTCAGTAAATCTTGTGTAATTTTCATATCACAATTTGCTAAGGACATTTAACATCTTAACATGTTTTTAAACGCATTTGTGAAGCAACACGCTTGAGGTTGAGAATGATAAACACCTGTAGTATCTATGCAAACTATTATCATGTTGCTGTAAACAGCTGCTTATGATTAAAAAGAAGAACATTATTTTCTATAATTTCTGTTTTCCTTTCAGGAGAAAAAAGATCTACCATGTCAGAAAAACAGATTAACAAATGCTTGTATTATACTCTTGTTGCTGTTGTTTGTGTGTTTGTGTCACAATATCCACGGAAACCTGACGTTGCTTTCCATGCAATATACTTGCTGTTTGCTCTTCTTTGTATGCGTTGGCGAAGAGCAGGTCAAAAGGGTTGTGTAACATCAGTAATCAGCTTTTCAATGCTGTCTTAAAAAAGGGAACCCAAATAGAAGAGTGTAGAGGAGAGAGTTGCAGGAGCTTAGAGGATTTTAGAAAGGGTAAATCGAATTGTGAAAGTGTCAACTTTCTAAGGTTCAGCAGCTTGTCAAAATGAAATATTGAGTTGTTTGGTCAGGCAATGCATCTTGCACAGTCAAGGAGTTCTGTGCATCACCTTTCTGAATTAAAAAAATAAACATTTACAGATAGAAAAAGGAAGAAACTGTGAAAAAACGTATGTCTGGCAGTCCAGTTGTTAGATCAACAATAATTATATAATGCTTTTCAATGAGTTCAGTCACTATATTTAGTTTTTTAAGGTTAGTTTTAAATGTTAGTATAAACATAAAGACAGAAACATAAACAAACGACTGGGATAGGATAATAGTGACAGGCACTGTGCAGAGAGGTAGCAGAAGAGACTAGAGATATTCTCCTTGCAGGTGAGCAGTTGCTGCTACTACCATCTTAATAAAGCCCTGTTCGATCTTTATCTGTGGAAGGCTGCTGCCCTCCTACCAGCCTCCCATCCACATTGCTGTTGTTTAACAAGCTGCCCGAGTCTGTCAGGCTGCATCCATTGTGTATTCTGCTCACCGTGTCACAGAGTGAGTCCCTGTTAAGAATCCGAGCTTCCTTGATGTCAGGGTGTGCCTAAGGCTGTGTGGAGCCGGACGTAGGAGGCTGTCTGCCTGTTGTTGATAAGAGCTGGTACTCCAGGTCTTTTGCATAGGGGGTCACCGCAGGGCAGTTCTTCCAGGAGATAAGCTCAATCTAAATGTGGCGTGAGTGACTAGGTGTCTCGCTGGCACCGAGATAACGATAGAGGCAAGTGTTTTGTTGGATGTTGTAGTCTGAAGTATAACTTGAAGCACCTTGGAGAATCTGTAGAGGGGAGGACGGTTGGGAGAGGGTCAAAGCTCAGTGGCTGGAAATAACTCCTTTACCAATCGTGTTACAGCCCTGCAAGAAAAGCTACATTAAATGATAACATAGCTCACATCAAGGAGAATAGAATAAGAAGAGAATCTATCAGTTACAAGAGAAACATAAAGACCCCGTTCACCATTGCTGATCATTCAAAGCTATTGCACAATCTACAAACTTGTCAAGGTTTGTCAAGGTCAAAGATCAGGACTATATGTTTTGGCCACTTTGCTATTTTCTTGTTAAGTTGATTATTGGAAGCACATTCATTTCCGTGATAAAAACAATCTTTCCGTTTGCCTGTCTTGTTGTTTTGTCTTTGACCTCAGGGCCTATTTTTCTTGCATTTCAGTTGTGCAGCTCACTGATTTGAGGTTATGTGATCTGTGGGGTGCAGGAAAAGACAGAAACTGATATTAAATGAGAGACACACCAGTGACTTTGCTGAATTGAATTAAAAGGCTCGAGCCACTGGTTTGGACATTGAGTTGTCAATTTGTCACTCCAGCCATGAATTTTCTCAGACCCTAAAATAGGGCAATTGTTCTCGTCTCATCCAGCTGGAGCAAGCAAGCATAGCTTTATTTCTTATTCATTTTCCTTTTTAATAATTCAATCTTAACTTTTTAATATTAATAATAATTTTAATAGTTAACAGTTAAATGATAATATTTTAATTGTTTTAAATATTGTAATTGTCTGTAACCTGGCATGGAGAATTTATACAATTCTAACTATTGCTTTATTTTTTGCTGCTGGTCGTTATTCATGGTCATTTGCCATTTATTGTATGCATTTTAATATGCTACAAGGAAAAACACTGTGGAGATAAGTACCAAAGTGAAGGATATGTTTACAGCTTTTAAAACTTAAATGTTGTATTGTGTGTGATAATAACGCGGAATCTTTCTCAGCTTTACAATCAAAACTGTTCTTAAGGCTGATGTTCAATAGCAGAACATTCACACGGGCATCTCCTGGGTTGAAAGACATAATAATGTAGTTCCTGTCAATAGATATGTTCAGAGTTGTTTGTTTTTTGCTCCCCTTCTACCATCCATCACAGCATAAGAAGAAAACCTATTTATTTAAGAAACCATCAGAAGATGAGCTTTGATTTGCAGAGCGATGTACCAGGAGAGACTGACATTTGACCTAACACGGATGCTTTTATAAATATGCAAATTAGACATAAGTAAATATATATATATATATATATATATATATATATATATTATAGATTGTGATTTGTAATATTGTTTTCCATTTAAACTGATTATTTTATTTTATAAAAAAATATGTATGGAAACAATTGTTATTTATGTACACATACAGTATATACGTTTAAGACAGCCACAGCAGGATACAAATTCACAGCCAAATAAGAGAAGCAGTTTAGATTGCCTCCCTTCATTTATAGCCTTTATCTTGCTCTCATGTTCTTATTCTTACTGGAGGGCCAGTAATACAGATTTACTGGTTAGGCTGAATACTGAAGAAAACAACAGAGAAAATATTATGATAACACACATAGTGCAGAATAGGAAGAAATATATATATTCACCTACAATGTAAAAAAAAAAAAGCTTATTAAACCCGTGCCTTTTGGGCTAACCTGAAGATCATCCCTTATCCAAAGTAAAAAGACAAAAGTATCTGGTCATTGTATACACTGTCTTCATACGGGGTGCTTTCATTATTTGAAGAATCCAAACAGTAAAAATGTGTTGACTTGATAAATGGTGATTTCAGAAACTGTAGTCCTTTTTTTATTTTGAATAGTTAAAGATGGCCTGAAACCTAATATCAGAATACTTTATTTCAATTGCTTGCTAAAGTTGGATTTTCTAAAAATGTCTGCTTTGAAATAAATATATTTCCTGTTAGAGGTACACAGTTCAGGTTCTCTCAATACAACACTATACTCCTAAATATCTGCATATTTATTTCTGCTTGATATGCAATTATTAAATACTATTACTATAATAATCATGTAATTAATAATAATAATCATTGGGGTGTACACAAAACTGATTATCTCTATTATTATTTTCTAATTTGTTTGTTTTTGCTTTGTTGTCCATTATGTACAACAGAAAATTCATCATTGGTTATTAATTTTGCTTAAAGACAGCTACCTACTGCAGGGTCTGTGTGAGCTCAGCCAACTTATTCCATAACTTTTATTGAATGATTAAATGTAATGCATTATTAAAAAACCTGTTTCTACTCCCCTGTAGTGCAGTATCACTAGTCTGCAATGTCTCTGCAAAGAGAGAACATTGTGGATGCTCAGTGTATGTGTTTCTTCCAAATAATGGCTTGTTAGTTTATTTTTAACATATCTTTGCAGTAGATATTGCTGTCCAAATTTCCCATATAAAGCAGTAGTATTCCATATTCATTGAACATAACTACCTCTCCTAAAGCCCTGTCTTAAAGTATGATTGTGTACTGCTTTAGTAGCTTAATTAAGATCATTAAAGTATCTGTGCTTCTCATATTAATCTCAGCACTGTGCATTGTTCACCTCAAACCGTTATCCCAATCAATATTTCTCATTTCTTTGTGATGGCATTTTCATAGACATTGTAATATAGTCTTGTAAGTAGTTATTTTATTTTCACTCCCAATGGCTTCCTTTCAGTGAATTTCATGATGCATTTTGATATGATCATGCTACCCCTTCATGAAAAGAAATACACACATGTATGCATAAAATGGAAAATTAACACTCTTTTGTTCTGACTGAAAAACTGATGAAAATATAAACAGCAGGCCGAGAACATGATGTGAGCAACTCATAAGGAAGCAAAAGCAACATATTGCTACAAACCTCTAAGTCCAATGGTGAAAATTAATTATAACTCACAATTACAAATTTTGTTTTAAATTATAACTAAGAGCTTCCTCAAAGACGGATAAGGCTGAAACATCACAATGACACATTAATCAAAGTCAGTGAGAAGCACTGCTGTTTGGGATTGAGTGCAGAGTGATTAACAGAATGGAAAGAGCTCTGGAAATCCAATAATTATTTTAATAAGCTGACCTTTTCTACATATACGTGTGATATGAAAACTCTGTCAAACCTCATCAATGACATTACTGTTATTTCAAAATAACCAGATGTTTGCAATGAATAACTGAGTAAAGTTGTTGCATTGAATAGTGTGTGCACTCTTTCTAAGTTGTGCAGCTGAACTTGATTTGTAGATGTCTGTGGTTTGTAAAAGCTGCACCTGTAAGACTCTGTTGTGAGTCCTTATTGCAGCCTCAATGGACAGGCCAGTTGTCCTGCTCTGATCACCTCCACTCTTCCCATTACTGACAACAGCACATCAAAATGATGGAAACATCACACTGAATCAGTTGTCTGCAATACGCTTGAACGCTAGCTTGAAATCCCATATCTCTGTCTCTCAGACTCCGCTATTCCCTGTTGACTCGGATAGGCAAACTTTCTAAAAACTCATTTAAAAATTAAATGTACTGCAAGGACTCTACATGCTGCACGAGGATGAGAAGTAAGAAATTAAAGATTAAATAATATAAGATGGCGTACTATAAATCAGATTAATTTCATTATGACTTGAGAATCTGGGCTGTGTTCCTGTAACATTTCACTTCAAATTAAATTTTAAACACAGTGGGTTAAAGAAAGGCCTTGGGAATGTTCTATATTTTTCTCAACACTAGTTTCTGTATTCTGCATTTTTACAAGTTTGTTTTTGGCACACAGCTTACTATTTAAATCGGCAACACAATTTCCACCTTCAAATTGTAAATCCTGTTCAATTCTGTTCACGTAATTGAGAATGAGTTGAAACGGCAAGTATCTTTTACTCTTCCTCTGAAAACAAAATGATAATCCTGGCACCTGCTGATATTTTCAATTAAATAACGTAAGCTACCTTTTTTTCCCTCTCCCAGCAGAAAAAACATGCTGCCCATGAGCTGGATTTTAAAGAACCCAACTGTCTAGTTAGAGATTTTCTACATCTCTCTGTACAATGTGAGCTACTTGGGTTATTTATAAGACACCAACCATCTTCCAATATTTGCAACATAAGATGGAACAATGCAAAAAATATATTACAAGGATCCTTAGAGAGTATTTTGATAGAAATTTCCAGGAGGAGAATAAATTACAACTGCATACAAGCACTGTCCGTACAGATACCACAGTTACTTTTGGGTTGTATTGCTTCAAGACAATGAGGCTGTATTTAGTTGACTTTTAAAATGCAATTCACAAGTATAAAGATGGCAAGTTATCAACTCCTTGTCCAAAACCCAGTTAAACCCATTAAAAGAGATACATAATAATCTTAATTGTCACAAGTCAGAGTCTCTTTAAAAGCAATCCCTTGCACACTAACATCTATTCACTATTCTCTGATTGGGAAACAGATTCTGTGTTATCTGAAGTTGCCGTTTTTAATATTTTGGCTTGTTCGGTTTATTATTACAGCACTAGTCTGCTAGCATACCAATCTGAATTTCTGATTGATAAAAGGGCCCATGGTGCCGTCCCTTCCTTGGCCTTCATACACAATCAACCCTGTTTTATTACACTAATAAAACCCATGCAAAGCACTCCCGGATTGCAATCATTACCCCAACACCTGACAGAAGTGCTTCCCTGACCACATACACATGCACAATTTGACCTTTTTAAACATTGACAGTTATTCAATACACAAATTAAAATGCAGACTATATAATAACACTTAAATGAATATTTAATAAAAAGAGAAAAAATAAACTATCAATAAGAGAATAAAATTAAAGTGATTTTTAAACACAAAACACAAATTGATGAATGTGACAAGCAGTGTGGAACAAAAATAAGATTTATTTTAATGATATTCATGAACTGAAAGGTAAGTAAAACTTAAAACATAGATTTGGATGGTTTGTGTAGCTCTGTAATCCAGAAAGCACACTCTGGTCAGTGCTGGGCCCAGATCTGAAACACTGATGTGGCACACTTGCCCTTTAAAGCATACGTTCAGCAAATACTAGCAGTAATGTGTGCAGTTCCTGACTAAATTCTACATAATATTTAACATGAAGTACAAATATAAACCAGGGCCCATATAAAACCAAAACTTCGACCCATGCACTAACTGTAGATAATTAAATACACCTTTTTGTTTTCCAGAGGCATATTGCTTTTAGCTAATGGAAGCCAACCAACAATTACTGGGATTATAATGTATTATAATGACTGGAAATAAAGATTAAATAAATGTGTAGAATGACTCTCATTTCTACTATGACTAGTACATCTCATATTTGCATAATCTCTTAATAAGGCAAATAAAATCCAATAAGGGTAAAATCCCTTGTTCCATAATTTTATTTCAAAATTTGATTATTGTTTTACACCATTATTGTAAATACACTATTATTCACAAACAGCAATACTAGGATGAGGACTAGGAATAGTTCTTCCCTGTTGTGATGGGTTATTGTTGTGTGCACTTGATTTTTGTTTTCAGAGTTTACAATTTCTTTGGGGGAAATTATAGGTAAACAAATGTTGTATATTATATTTTGGGAAGGAAATAATTAAATTAACAATCAAAGAGATGAATAGGAAACAGACAAGCAAACATAAAAATTAAAATGCTGAAATAATTAAATACTATAATCTCCAAATTAAACTAAATTAGCAATGATCTACAGTTATTTGTGTGATCATTTGATACTAAAACAGATTTATTCAGTTAATGTTAAAAAATATCTACAATATTATCTGGATATACATATTCTTATACAGAATTTGCTTTTATGTTATTCTTAATAAAATAAAATAAAAAAACACAACAGAATAAAACATTATAATAAAATAACATGCCTAAGAATGCCAAACAAAAAGAGGCACATTTAATCTTGTTGGGATGATTGGTAATCATCAGAGCAAAACTGAATCTGCAGAAATTAATTGCATAGCAATGCGATCCCTGATTGACTGGTTTGCTGGCTGTTGCCTGTCACTGAATTTAAAATCAGTCAACAAGCTGCCACGTCTCCTCCAAGGACTACCTGAGTTTGACAGCTGTCCACTCAGCCACTCTCCTCCACTTTAGTGCTCTGCTCTACCCTTAGTCTTGAAGGTTATTCTGCTTTTACAACAGCTCAAACTCCTCTCTCCATCTCTCTCTCTCTCTCTCTCTCTCTCTCTCTCTCTCTCTCTCTCTCTCCCTCTTTCTTCTATTTTCTATCTGGTTCCCTGAGGTCTGGCTAAATCTATACATTATCTCTGTTTCCTCCATACTCTGGAGACTTTTTAAAATATATTGTTATTTTTTATTTTTTTATTTTTTTAACCATGCTTATTGTAGGTCAGTCTTAATCAGGGCAGATTTTACCCTCATTATAAAAATACCATCTATAACCTTTTGGATAGGTCTTAGGACACCCTCCACTGTTGTAATAAGGATATTAGGTATATGACAGAGAGAGAAGGAGAGAGAGGTGGGGGAGAGGTAGGCATGCAGCGAACCGTCTCTGAGATAAAGGCAAATCTCTGCTTCGGACGTGACACAGCGACTGCTCCCTACTGTGCTCTCTGTGCAGATACCTGGCAATTAAGTCCAGCGTTCAGTATCGCTCGCTCTCCCTCTGAGGCGATTGCACTTCTCAATTTCCCATTTAGGATGTAATGAAAGTCTACTTTTTTTTTAAGGCTTCAAATAAATAGAGTCTGCTACAGGTCTACCTTGTCCTGCATTTCAATACTTCTGATCGTGGTGCTTCTCTTTCTCTCAGTGGTAAGGTCACTTCACATGCCCCCCACCCCTCCTCATTTCGCTGTCTTTCTTGCTCTCTCCACACTGCAGATGAAAGCCATTCTCACTGTGATCTGCTTTTACACTATCTCATTCATCAGGGCGACTGCACTTTACCCTTCATCTGGCTGAATGAATGCCTTTTATGTGCTCAGTGCTCATGCCTCCTCTTCCTTTCTTTACATGGCACCTGGAGTTATTATACAGTCAAGCACCCCCTGTAGTCTCTGTTTTAAACGGCGCCACGGCCGTAAAACTACTGTCCACTCCACTGCCATCCACGCGGGCAAATTATGTCTGTCTGGAATGGATTATACAGTATAGCTCATCTCCTTTCCTCTTTAGAGTTCTTGCAAGTCAAGCTTTAAAAAGGTATAGCCTTTCAAAATAAATACATAATGGTCACTTGATTTGAGGCTGTTTTTCAAAAAACACATAACCTTCTCAACAGTGGTTTCATTATTATCTTTTTTTTTTTTAATATATCTGCATAGGCATGCAAGGTGAGAGGTGGGGGGGGGCGGTACCTGTACCCAGTCAAGTAATTTTCAATCGTAACCTGACAGGACAAACAAGCAAATAAGACCGTTCTAGAGAATCTTGATTGTTCACAATGGTGTGGTATAGATCAATGTCTGTGTGAGAAGTTTCTGGCATGGTGTGAGAGCGAGACAGTGTTGGGATGCTTGAATCTCATGCTCAGTGCAGGAGACTTGACAGGTATATCAACTTTATTATAATTTGCACTGAACTGTTTTTTAGAATTGAAAGCCTCCCTATCAAAACTCCACCTACACCTAAGTAACTACACAGGGAATAAGGGGCAACTATTCTGGATATTTTGCATAGCTACATTTTTCTAACTTAAAGCACTGTTTGCTCTAAAAGTTCAAAATCTTAACTGTGCAGTGACCAATGTAAATTAAAAAAAAAAAAAACTTCTGCAGCATTTTGCACTTTTCTTGCACCATACGTCAAATGATCTGAATGTGATGAACTGGACAAATCAGCAAACAAAGCAGAAGAAGGGTTTGTGTATTATTTATGTAGTAGCATATTACGTGGATACACACTAAGGCTGAAGTACATAGGAAATGACAGATTGTATCAGTGCTTGAAATGGAAAATAAAGAATTGACATTGCCAAGTCCACTGATGGGACATAAATGAATAAAACCAACATAATCTAAATAAGCCTTTTTAATTGAGAAGTGCTGTTACTCGAATCTTTCAAAATTAGAATTAGCTGTATGGCGTATCGGCTCCTTTGACTTTGTCAGGGTCAATGAATGTCCTGAGCTGGTGTGGTGTGGATTTGTAGCAATAGGTTGTAGAGGGTCACAAAAATGCAGGTCCCATGTAGTTATGACCGTATTCATACATCATGGCATGTTAAACAGTTAGACATGCCTTGCAACTGTGTAAATGTGTGGATGGCAGACCAATGAGTGGTTGCATCAAGGCTTGGCAATGGCGTGTCTCTGCTGGTCAAATATGTACGCTACAGGTATGTATTGACTGACTATAAAACAGTAAGAAAACTAAATCAATAAAAAATACATCTTTCCAAATGAATTATTTTCATACTGTCTATCCACAGACTTAAAATAAAAACCTTCTGACAATCAATAGTCATTCATGGATGTGCTCAAAACTTCAATGTTTATTTTTTCTTCCTTGTCTACCTGTTCCAGGAAAATAATTAAAGGAATTCTTGAAAATCAAAACTGATAGCTTGTCTGGAGATAGTCATTTTACCTGTAGAGCCAGGGACACGGTGAAGAGATTAAACAATCCATTCACTTAAATTCTCTATGAATCTCTGTAGGCACAAGAGAACTGAGAGACATCCTTGCAGATATATGGCTATCCTTTGTTAGAGTGACAGCTTTAATAAGGTCATCATTTTGTTCATAAGTAGTATCCTTAATATCTCATCAACCTTGAATTATTTTGTAAAGGAAGAATATAATGTATTCTTTAGTATAGTTAAGTTTAATTTCATGATGCCTTTAATTGGTAGAACCTTGTTAAGAACCTTATATATATATATACACTCACCTAAAGGATTATTAGGAACACCTGTTCAATTTCTCATGAATGCAATTATCTAACCAACCAATCACATGGCAGTTGCTTCAATGCATTTAGGGGTGTGGTCCTGGTCAAGACAATCTCCTGAACTCCAAACTGAATGTCTGAATGGGAAAGAAAGGTGATTTAAGCAATTTTGAGCGTGGCATGGTTGTTGGTGCCAGACGGGCCGGTCTGAGTATTTCACAATCTGCTCAGTTACTGGGATTTTCACGCACAACCATTTCTAGGGTTTACAAAGAATGGTGTGAAAAGGGAAAAACATCCAGTATGCGGCAGTCCTGTGGGCGAAAATGCCTTGTTGATGCTAGAGGTCAGAGGAGAATGGGCCGACTGATTCAAGCTGATAGAAGAGCAACTTTGACTGAAATAACCACTCGTTACAACCGAGGTATGCAGCAAAGCATTTGTGAAGCCACAACACGTACAACCTTGAGGCGGATGGGCTACAACAGCAGAAGACCCCACCGCGTACCACTCATCTCCACTACAAATAGGAAAAAGAGGCTACAATTTGCACAAGCTCACCAAAATTGGACAGTTGAAGACTGGAAAAATGTTGCTTGGTCTGATGAGTCTCGATTTCTGTTGAGACATTCAGATGGTAGAGTCAGAATTTGGCGTAAACAGAATGAGAACATGGATCCATCATGCCTTGTTACCACTGTGCAGGCTGGTGGTGGTGGTGTAATGGTGTGGGGGATGTTTTCTTGGCACACTTTAGGCCCCTTAGTGCCAATTGGGCATCATTTAAATGCCACGGCCTACCTGAGCATTGTTTCTGACCATGTCCATCCCTTTATGACCACCATGTACCCATCCTCTGATGGCTACTTCCAGCAGGATAATGCACCATGTCACAAAGGTCGAATAATTTCAAATTGGTTTCTTGAACATGACAATGAGTTCACTGTACTAAACTGGCCCCCACAGTCACCAGATCTCAACCCAATAGAGCATCTTTGGGATGTGGTGGAACGGGAGCTTCGTGCCCTGGATGTGCATCCCACAAATCTCCATCAACTGCAAGATGCTATCCTATCAATATGGGCCAACATTTCTAAAGAATGCTTTCAGCACCTTGTTGAATCAATGCCACGTAGAATTAAGGCAGTTCTGAAGGCGAAAGGGGGTCAAACACAGTATTAGTATGGTGTTCCTAATAATCCTTTAGGTGAGTGTATATATATATATACATCTTTTGAATAATATTTGAAGCATACAGAGCTGACATTTTGAAATTATCAGTATTGCCGGCTGTCTTGTTCCAATGCTCCATATACACATGAACATTAATCTAGTCACATTGTATTAGGATATGCTGATATGATGAATCTAAATAAAAGACAGTGTTTATTATAAGACAGTATTTATATTGTATTATATATTTTTCTATGTATTTTTCTTTTCCTGAAGTGACTTATTTTCCCTTCTTTAATGTGACTGGTAATAAGTCATATACTGTCACAATGTATTATTTCACTTCAACTTTAGAGCATAAATGCCAGTTTTATTCATACCAAGCTCTCATGTGCCTTATGAAAAACTTTGTATTCCAGTGACCTCTGAATTCCAATCCAGTCCTCTGTACTCATCCCTGCACAAACAACACTACAAATGCATTTTAAATTCCTTAAAAATGTATTAAGTTCCACCTGATGATATTGAATGTCTAAAACAATTAAAGACTGTCAGATTAAACTCTGACAAGCACCCACAGTCCATCCTTTTCAGGTATTTTTCCTGGAGCTGTATGTGTATGTACATAAATAGGGCTCTTATCAACAAGCTGCACTTCAGTTGTTTGTTTTTAAAGTACAGCCTTACATAATGTGACACATAATATATGTATCTCCTAAGAGTGTTTTCAGTAATTTATCTGGTTATCAATAAATAGATAGACAGATAGATTAAAAATGTTTTAGTTATGTGAATGCATAGTGCGTATTCAATTATATTGAGTAATGTGTGAGCTGTTAAAATAAACATAAAGTGACAAAATGTTTGTGACACTATGTTTCTGTTTTGTACCAGGACCCTGTGCATGATCTACCATGGACAAAGTGTTCTGCAGCCTCCTGATTCTGGGATCCGCAGTGATGATGGCCCATGCATGCCCAAAATACTGTGTCTGCCAGAACCTCTCTGAGTCGTTGGGCACACTCTGTCCATCCAAAGGCCTCCTGTTTGTGCCTCCAGACATTGACCGCCGGACTGTGGAGCTTCGGCTCGGTGGCAACTTCATCATCCGGGTCACCCAGCAGGACTTTGCCAATATGACAGGGCTGGTGGACCTTACGCTGTCCCGCAACACCATCAGCTCCATCCAGCCCTTCTCCTTCATCGACCTGGAGACGCTGCGCTCCCTGCACCTTGACAGCAACCGTCTGACAGAGATAGGTGCGGATGACCTCCGCGGCCTCATCAACCTCCAACACCTCATCCTCAACAACAACCAGCTCAACTGGATCTCTGATGAGGCATTTGAGGACTCCCTGGCAACCCTGGAAGACGTAGACCTCTCCTACAACAACTTGCGGGGGGTGCCCTGGGACTCCATCCGCAAGATGGTCAACCTGCATCAGCTCAGCCTGGACCACAACCTCATCGATTATATCGTAGAGGGCACCTTCACTGATCTGCAGAAACTGGCTAGGCTGGACCTCACCTCCAACCGGCTTCAGAAGCTGCCACCAGACCCCATCTTCGCCCGCTCCCAGAACAATGTGGTGCTCACCACTCCATATGCCCCTCCACTGGCACTCAGCTTTGGAGGCAACCCCTTGCACTGCAATTGTGAGGTGTTGTGGCTGCGAAGGCTAGACAGAGAGGATGACATGGAGACTTGTGCTTCCCCTCCCAGCCTGAAGGGTCGATATTTCTGGTACATCAAGGAGGAGGAGTTTGTCTGCGAGCCTCCTCTCATCACCCAGCACACCCACAAGTTGCTGGTGCTGGAGGGTCAAACTGCCAGCCTGAAGTGCAAAGCCATTGGTGACCCAATGCCCATCATTCACTGGGTTGCCCCTGATGATCGCTTGATCGGTAATTCTTCCCGGGCGGTCGTCTATGACAACGGCACTCTAGACATTATGATAACCACCTCCAAGGACTACGGGACCTTCACCTGCATCGCAGCCAACGCAGCTGGAGAGTCCACTGCTTCCATAGAACTCTCCATCATCCAGCTCCCCCACCTCAGCAATGGTACCGGCCGCACCTCCCAACCAAAGTCCAGGCTCTCTGACATCACCAGCTCAACCAAGACTAGTAAAGGGGAAACAAAGAGCCCACCTGAGAGGGTGGTGTCAGTGTCAGAGGTGACCGCAGTCTCTGCCCTGGTCAAATGGTCGGTGAGCAAAGCAGCGCCCAAGGTGAAGATGTACCAGCTCCAGTATAACTGCTCTGATGATGAAGTGCTGATTTACAGGTAACAGGGCAAGGGGGAAACTGGATTTCACACTACCTATTCTGAAAACAAGTTGCTAATATTGAGAAGAAAAAGAATGGTTCTATCCTTGTTTGCGGGGCTGCAGACTCCATTCCAATTATCATATATTCATATTGAATAAGTAAAAAGTGACCATGTTTCTTTAATTGAACAGCAATAAACATGGATGGAATTATAATATAGATGAGATATTTTGTATGATATTCCTTTCAGAATAATGTATTACTTGCCCATTAGTATTATTAGTATGTATGTCTCCTGTGAAATACTTATAAACATATTTTCTGGCTTGTCATTATATAACCCCTCTATCTCTTCTTCTTCTTCTGTGCCCACCATCATTGGGTATTCAAGTAGCGATGAACTTGACTGCAAAAATAATATCCCTTGAAAGCAATGGGTTGAATCTTCAGTTGTCGGCATTAACAGTCCATGAAGCAGATTCTCCGACATTGTGCAGTGAGATTTTAAAATTAATGTGGAACCAGCAAGCTAGGGAATCAGATTACCAAATGCCTTTTGCTTCAATTTATTCATCTGAGACCCCGAGAGAGAGGACGAATTTTAGTTATTAACTATTGAGGGCTTAACTCTCTCCAGTACCTTTGAACCGATGAAGGTCCTGTTAAAGTAGCACAAGCAACTTTTCTTTATTTTAAAATGGAATAATCATCTCTGGTGGCACAAAGTATATGTTAATTCTCATAACAGCTAAAGCAATCACATTGTTGCTTGAATCACAGCCTTTTCACATTGCCATCAAGTACCTGGCCTATGACCCACTGATTTTACTAAGTGTGAAAGCACATACATGAGGGGAAAGGGGATTGAACCAGGTCAAGAGCAGCACAGCTTAGGAGGTGGATCTGCTATCACTGACCCAGGTAGAGCAAGACAAAAGGTCAATGCGCATTGTTTATGTCCATCAGTGACTGTAGATCCAACCCACTTATTGGAATTCTGTGGAAGAGCATAACTGACCTGCTTGACCCCATGTCATACCCTGGATAGGCTCCACCCAGGTAGAGGATGCTAGTGGGAAAAGGGGTTTTAGAGAAGATAAAATACAAGAAACACAGCAGTGTTGCCTTGATTTAATCTTTTGAAGTGGTTCTAAAACAAAACAAAATAAAAAAAATATATAAATACAAATATAAATAAATAACCATACAAAACTAAAAAAGAAAACAACACATAAACAAGATGAAAAAATCCCAACACTGTAGAAAGGACTCAAATGATTCAAAGTCAAGTCAATATTTCTTTAGTCTCTCAAATGACATGATTAAGTGAACCACACCACCATATCCAGACATGATTTATGATTCAGCATATGTAAATTATAATATCAGAACCATACAAATTGTGTTGGAAGTGGTACAGCAGTAATAGGTGTCACACGGCACAGTTACTGTAAGTTATGTGTTATCTGTATGCCTTCAGCAACACTTGAAACATAATAGCAATGAACCCCCTTAGCTATACTTTACTGTATAATAGTTAAGGTGTCACAGGAGGCATGATTTAATGTCCACCTTACTCTAATGCTAGTCCTAGGATGCGGTTCATTTAGTTTAAAAAATAGCAAACTCCTGTTAGCTCTGTTGTTGATTTTTAGCCTACAGCTAACATTTATTATTCACATCAAAATTGCATACTTTTTCAGAGATATTCTATTTTTAAGAGCATTGATATAGTGTGTATGTACTATATATATATATATATATATGGTTGTTTTTTAAAACATTTTAACTGGGCAGATAAAATACATTTATCAAAATTCCATTTATCCATCACTAATTTGCATAATTCAATTCCCTGCATTAATTTATTTCCTCATACCCCGGGGCAGCTGTATATGGTTCAATTGATGGATCAGTATGCACTGTACATATTTTATTTTATATTTTTCATTTTTAATTAAAATATCCTCTCACAAATATACTTGCTTTAAAATATGAGGTGAATACATGCCCTAACACAAATTATGTTTATAAGCTATTGCACTTATACATTTTGGAACAGCATCTATCTAACTTTTCATCTATCTGTGTATCTAAATAGATAGATAAATAGATAGATAGATAAATCTCCTAATAGCTCTCTACCTTTGGTACAGCTCAGTATGCCATCTACAACTGTCCTAATCCAAGAATTACATATTATAAAGAGTCTGTTAATTAATAACGGTCAGGCTCTAGAAGAAAGGCAATTAGCATTTATTAGGAACCCATATGAAAATATAGAATCCATGAACAAGTGTGTGGCATTAATATTAATTAATAACCTATTCAAATATATTACCAATTAATTAACTGGCCAAGGCTGTCGTATCTTAATAAATAACACATTGAAAGCCACAAAAGTTCTTTCAACTCAACCCCACCCTCCCTCCCTAAAAAAAAAAAACTGTCAAGTATTTTGCTAGACATGTTGATTTTGAATAATGTCTCCTTTTTCAGTGAACACACAAGTATACCAAAATGATAGCGCTAATTTCCAGTGATTTATAGTTTTCAGAAGATTCTGAATAACCACATATTTTAGCAAGTATGTCCCCAAAATCAAATAAAAGATTCCTACTCACACATTCTGCAGTGAAATTAGTTTGAATGTAATATCGTATGTCATACAGTAGGACACAAAAAAGGGACCTGTTGATAATTTTTTGGAAGAAAAGTGAGTTTTAAAACAAGTGACTGGCAATGAGGCATGTTTCAGTGCAGGAAGGCAGTGGTACTCGGAGAGGTGCTGTTTGTTTGCAGCTTTGCCCACAGCGCTGTGACTCATGTCATGTAGAAGGAAAGCAAATGTGACTGAACAGCACCAGCTGAAAGGGAAATGGGAGACAGTAGCACTTAAACCAAACCATTAGGGTTGTTAACTGGTTCAGCATTTACGGCTTTGGAAGGATGCAGGTATAAATCAGAATGAACATCTAACTCTCTGCAGGCTTCTTCTCCTTCTGCAGATTAACACTAAAGCACTGGAGCTTTTAAGACGTACCCGAGAGAGCATCCCTAATAAGTTGCCTCAATTTCTAGTTGTGGGAGCTTCTACCACAAAAACAAGTTTGGCAGGTTCCTTCCGAGTTAAAAGCCTACAAACAGCCGCTGTGGCACAGATATAAAAAAATCTAAATTGCATTGTTTGATACAAAGAAAAGATAAATCACCTAACATTTTTAATTACAACTCTTGCAACACATATTGGTTTCACTTCTGAGTTCCATGATACAGCATATTTCTATTGTTTGGTATCTTAAGATATAATGCTAACACTTTGTAATGTATAATAGTTAATAAGCTGTCTATATAATAGTAATAGATGATGAATTGCAACCTAAACAAACATACACATAGTATAAACACATTTCATTGTAACAAGTAATTTAATCATTGTAAGTATTGTATGTGTGCTCTGAGGAAGTTGTGATTGAATAAAACCTCAGCTTTACTGTCTAAAAACTTAGACATTGCATCTTATTGTGATGGATTCATACATTTAACAAGTTTAGTATGGAGTGAACACACATTTGATTTCCTGAAAGAGGCTTTTATAAATGAATATTGCTTTGATACGTTGCTCTTGATCATCTATTATTACTAAATAGTTTGCTTATGAACACATATAGATCTAACCCATTATAAAGTGTTACTGATATCAATTACAATGTTGAGGTTTTGCTGCAGGCATGCATAGACTACATCCCAAAACTCTTCTCCACACCTCTATTCATCTCCCCATAGAGGGAAATGTGATCTGATGTACACACAGACAAAGAAGACTCAACTTATCTCAGTTGTTAGCATGCTGTTCTCAGGAGACCAGACACTGAATCCCAACAGCAGGAGACTATTTATATATATGTTTTATGAGTAGCTATTTAAAGCAGAACTGCAATTTATCTTGTTTGTTGTTGTCATTGTTGTTATTGCATCATTCTCTATATATATTAAAAAAAGAAATACAGACACATTGACATGTACGTAGATGGATTGTATTATTTTTTTCCTGTATTACGTTGAATTGACTGTGAAATGGAGAGAATATGTTGAGGGTGGGTTGTGTGCTAAGGATATTTTACAAAATTATGTTCTTGCATTTGCCCTGTACAAGTAGAAATTCTTAGATCACACAGGGAATTTGAGCCCTTTGAGCTGAACTGTCAATCTAAGAGTAGCTCTTTAATTGTATGGCTTTGTTGCTCCATCTTTTCTTCCTGTGACACCAAGCCTGACAAATGTGGTTATCTTTAACATTTTGCATTTCAAACAAACAATAAATACATTGAAAGAATGCTGATGGGAAAGCACTAAGAAAAGCGAAAGGGTAGAATGACATTTTTTTAAGGAGATTTTCAATGAATTTCTGTTTTTCCTCTTGAACGCTTTTCCATTGAACTATATCTGAATGTATGCTGTGCGCGTAGTTGTATGCAACATTGCCCAAGATAACAAATTTAAGAGCATTTGTTCACAGAGGTGTCCAAAAAATCCTCAAAGACCACTTAACACACTCTTGTGTAAAAAAAAAAAAAAAAAAAAAAAGCAATGATTGAATCTATTCCTCAGTACAGCAAAAGTTTCCATTAGAGATTGAGCAATTTCTTACACTAACATGATCCTACCCTCAATTTAAACAAAAGGACCGAAGTGGCTGGATAGATTTCGGCCCAACCCCCACCCCTCAACCACTAGGTTAAAATATCTACAATGAAGCAAAACATACAATACCCAAGAATACTACATAGAGTCTCAGGGTCGTTATGACACATGAAGGCCACTGTAAATGTTCAATGTTGAATGCAGAACACACATGTTAACGAACTGTGATAGTTATCAAAGCAGAAAATGAGCAAATTCAATATCAAGGTATAGGATGGAAATGTTTTGTGTTGGTCAAGGATTGTCTAGATGTGTTAATCTAGTCATCACTTCATACATGGTACACTGGGTGTTGTGGGTCATGTGGACTGCATTAGCAAAAGAATAAGCATATTCATTGCGCTGAGTGCACATGACTCTACAAACTATAATTGCCAATGCATTGTGAGTCTCCTGCAGTTTGTGTATTCGAGCATGTGTTTGGCATCTTTGTATGCATGCATATCACTAGTTTGTACTGTACTGTCTCCAATAATGGACCTGGCTGTTTTGTTGCATGAAAGATTCATCTCAAAGGATTTTAGAGATTTTTGTATTTTAATACACTATTTATTTATTTATTTATTTATGTTTGTTAAAGTGATGTCATCAGAACTGTAGTGATCTAATACGAGCACACCTAAAGCACTGCTAATGATAGAAAAATGATGTCACGGCAGCTGTGATATTCATTTTCAATGTCTCGAGACCCTGCCCTGTCCTGCAAAGCTCATAAACCTGTCAGCAAATTTGAAGTCTGTGTAAAATGGGTTTGAAGGGCAGAAACTGTCCTAACGTGATGAGCATCTTAAAAGCATGTTACTATAGCATGGTGTTTACACCTTCGTTACTTGGCTTCAAAGCTGATCAAAGTTGATCCAAACAATTCAGAAAAAACATTTAAACTCACGAAAACCTTGGTAAACAAACTTAAAGTAGGAAAGCATGAACTGTGTAAGATGTAAAATTCAAGACTGAACATTTGATTTATGCTAGAATGATACATTATACAAAATTAAGCTGTGTCATGCAAATAGGTGTAATTTATCACTGTCTGCATGAATCATTCTCTTGCAAACTTTTTACACTTTACACTGGTATCTCTTTGACTTTGTTTTGCTGTCATCATACTCCCATGTTGTGCTGTTTACATCACATAGCATATGGTTATATTAGTATTGCTCTGCTGTTTATAGATGGAAAGCAAATTCATTCCTTCCCTTTCATCATGTGACTTTCAAAGCTAAATGTGCAGAAAACCACAAGTCACTCAAGGTCAATGCTCTGAGGGAGACTAATTACCTGGTGCAGTATGATGGAGTTTTTTCTGTTTTTTGATGGTAATTCAAATCAACTATGCTAATAAAAGAAACAATTAATGAATTGTCCATGGGGAAAATATCAAATATTAGTGGAATGCATGTATAATTTAGTGGTCATAGTATTTAGGTTAGTCTTTGCCTTTTTATCCAAGGGTCAGAATCATTAGACAGCCTCTTTTACCTACACATTATTAATGAGACATTTCAAAAAAATAAAAATACCTTCTGTAAAATGGGGCAAAGGAAGTAACACCAGGCAAATTGAAAAATAAATCTGATGAACATGAGCTGTTATTATTATTATTATTATTATTATTATTATTATTATTATTATTATTATTATTAGTAGTAGTAGTAGTAGTAGTAGTAGTAGTAGTAGTATGCTTCATGGATTGATCTGAAAGTTCATAGTTTTTTCGCTGTATGATCTGAAAACATTTCCACTCATGATCAAGTCATTTCTGCATGACATGCACTTCTTACAGTTATTCAAGAAGTATTATTCTGTTAGAGTTAACAAATAATAGATCAATATGGGAACTGCTGACTGCAGATAAAGCTCTAAACTGTCCAGAGAGATATACCAGTGTGCTACCCTGTTGGAAATGTAATTGTTTGCTTGTTGTTATTATGTTAAAGCTCGAAATAGACTCATTATAAATACAACATAAAACAGATATTCTCCGTGACAATGAATTAATCAAGTCTTTGTTATGCTGAAATGTAACTGGTTTTGTTTTGTTGTGTTTGTTTCATAAAGGAAGGAAGGATACATCACACATACATTACGTGAATACAGTTTTTTTTAATCTGTTTCATAATTACCCTTTAGTATTGTGAGTTTTGAGAGTTTACTACATTTTAATTGTTTTTATCTGCATGTTTTTAATCTAATCTGGTTCTGGCCTATGACTCCTATGGTCCTCACAAATTCCCTCTCTGATTATCACTCTGTTTGCTTTATTTGTTCTTTTATCAATTGAAATGTAACTTAATTGTGTAGTAATCCTGCAATTCTCTCCCTCTCTGTGCCCTTCTCTTAAAAGGATGATCCCGGCATCTAGCAAAGCCTTTCTAGTGACCAACCTGGTGTCAGGAGTCCAGTATGACCTGTGTGTCCTGGCCATTTGGGATGACACCGCCACTACCTTGACTGCCACCAATGTGGTGGGCTGTGTGCAGTTCATCACCAGGGAGGACTATCCTCAGTGCCAGTCATTGCACAGCCAGTTCTTGGGTGGAACCATGATCCTGGTCATCGGTGGCATCATTGTAGCCACGTTGCTGGTCTTCATTGTCATCCTGATGGTCAGGTACAAAGTCTGCAGCAGCGCAAACTCAGGAAAGCTGCCCAATGTCAGCAATACTTACTCACAGACTAACGGGGGTCACACTGTCCACAATGGGGTGCTGCCCCAGGTGAACCCCAAAGTTGTAGTGCGGGATGAACTGATGGAGTTTAACTGTGGCTCTTTGCAGAGTAGCCTGTCCTCCTCCTCCAGCTCGCTGGCCAGCAGGGACTGCGACGACTACAGCCTGCACAGCGACAAGAGCACTCTGTCCAACAAGTGGAGGCCTGTCACCTCCAGGTCACGGCCCAACCTGGACCACCTCCTGGGCGCCTTTGCCTCTCTGGAACTGAGGGCCCAGAAAAGAGAGCCGGGACCCTCAGAGTCAGGGGCCTCCACACTCGCCCCCCACTCTGACAAGGAGCCCCTGCTGGGGCGAGGGGACTCCAAGCTCAAAAGCCTTCTCATGTTACCTCTGGAGAGCAAGCCCAAGCGGAGCCACTCCTTCGACATGGGGGACTTTGCCACCACACAGTGCTGCAGCTACCCCAAAAAGATCACTAACATCTGGACTAAGAGGAGCCTCTCGGTCAATGGGATGCTCCTACAGTATGATGAGGGAGACCTAGAGGGGAGCAAAGCAAACTACGAGAGCTCTGAGTGGGTGATGGAGAGCACTGTTTAAGAGTGTCGGTTTAAAAATGCAAATATCAGAAATACAAAGGAATAACAGACACTGGATGGAGGGCACCCTGGCAATCTACACTTGTACTGCATGAAGATCATCCATGTGATACTTGTTGACCTTCTCTCATGTGCAAATGCAAACCTTCAGTTTGCAGTTCATAAATTCCAGATCATTACAGCGTCAGTGGTCACATTGTCAATGGCTAGGAAGCCCACTTGAAAGTTGAAATAATTGCTTTGCTTGGGAAGCATATATGTAAAGGAAAGACAGAGAACTTTCTGCCTAGCCTTCTGTAATTAAACCTTCCATCTCATGGTATGAAGGTAGAACAATACCTCTGAAAACAGAGGAAATACGTCCATGGTTTGTGGAGTATCTGTGTTGGTTTGAATGAGTGGAGTAGACAAGGGGGTTGGTTGACTTCTGATGGCAAAAGCTGATTGCTCTGTCCCAGTCAATGCAAGTAATGTTCCTGCAAAAACCTCATTCTACGTGGAATCTGCACACTTTGAGTTTGTCTCTTCTGAAAGAAGGGGAAGATAAAACATTTAGTGACATGATTAATTCAACTTTAAACATATATATGGAAAAAACTAACATTTTTTGCCTGTAAATTGAAACTATGAATACAATTGAAATTAATTAAAATAATGGCTGTTTCTAGCCATGGAAAAGAAGAACATCTACACAATTCCTATCAGTGAAGTAAAGGTGTCTGTTAGCAGTGATGCTCTTCCCAGGGATTTAAAGTCAGTGGGATTTCAATTTTTAAGGAAACTGGAGGCAGAGGACTATATACATCTACATGCCTCTTTGAATTCCATAACTTGTGCAACTAAAGACATCACTTCCCTCCTTTCTTAAATGTTGTGCTGGTACTATTACAAACCCGAAGAGCTTCTGATCTGCCAGCCTTTTGCAGTCACCCCCAAATGATGCACTTTCCCAGTCCCAGTGGAAGGGGGAACAGGAGGAGCCAATGAACATCTCCTGAAATTCCTTTTCATCAGAAAAATAAAAACAAGAAATCCAGATATTCTAATAAAGCAAAAGAACATCAAGGCTCATAAAATATATATTTTAAATATATGTATTAATTTGGATATTTATTTTTATTTCTGTATCAATAAAGTTGCATTTGTATAAAATGAAACAAACAAACAAAAAAAAAAACATAGTAAAGGTAACCAAACTTGGACCTTGAGCTCAAAGGCCAGTTGGTCTTGGAGCACCTTCTTTTTGGGAGTGGAAAAATAAATCATGAGTGTTATCAACAACTCTCATAGTGAGGAAAAAGGAAAAAGAAAATAAAACAAGATGGAACTGAAAACATTTCCCATCATCCAGTGAGAAACACAACATTTTCTTTTATTGTTTCTTTGTTTTGTTTAAAAGAATCTGTACATTTTTCAGCATACGAGGAGGAATTTGCAGACATTTTGAAATAAACAACAATGATGACCCATTCTGTTATTTTGCTCTCAGTCTATTAATTTGTTTTTAAAGGACTTATATTTTTTCACTTGGTTTGTTTATTTATTTGGTTTGGTTAACTGGGCGTACCGTTCTGTATATTGCACTTTTTGTACAATAATTAAGTGAGGACATAAGATGAAAACTGTACAGTAGTATTTTTATTTTTTGTTCAGGAAAAGTAAGGAGGTGCTAAACTGTATTGTTACTACGTGAGCGTGTACTTGGTCTTACATAGTCACGTTTCTCACCTGGAGTTGTAGAAAATGTTTCTGTGGTCAAAACTTTTTTTTTTGCTACAAAAAAGATAAATATTGAGAATTCCTAAAAATATCTTGTGTTTGATTGCTCTTTTTTTCTTCTATTGTTATAACATTAAAAAAACAAACAAACAACTAAACACTGACCTCAATTTACAACAACCTGAAAAGACGCAATTAAATACTAGGTGAAAATACAGAGCTGAACGTCAAAGGTTCAGTAAAAAACAAACTTTTCGCATTTTGGGCAAAGTACTCATTTTTTAAGTGAGCAGTCAGGTTGCTAGTTCAAACCAAATGCTTTTTTGCAAGTGGGGGGGGGTTCAATGACTGGAACGAAAATGAAAAACAAGCCTTTATCTCTATACATTGTTGTAATTACTGTTCACTTTCAAAGTTTGGAGATTTTGTTAACAATAAAACAAACAAAAGCCATTAAAACAGAACAGCCCCATTTTCAATAATTGAAATAATTGAGTCAGTGAAGGCCCAACTCTCACGCTCAGATGAACCTGCTTCCCCCGATTAGCCGGGGGATTTTTACAGATCAAGCGTCTTTAATCGAATATGGCCTCCAAACCCACCTCAGCAGTGTCCTTATTAGAAATCAAGGAGACAGGCTTCTGGCCCAGCCCAGAATAAGACTTTAATTCATATAATCTGTCAGAAAAGGTGCTTACACCAGCACTGTTTAAATGTAATCTCTGGAAAGCTGCAGGGAAGCATGTTCGTGTACTTACAGTACCTTATCTACACTGCAAACAAGAGGCACACTAAATGGAGTAACAAACAGAAATTGTTTTTATAAATTAAATGAAATCAAGGACACAGACATAGACAAAGCGTAGCATTACAATTAATTAGCTAAACGTCTACATCTGAGATAAAGTGGAATAACTACAAAAGGGGAAACTGTTTAGATTGGATACAGACTACCTTGGCCCTAAATTACAAGAAGCACAGTATATTAAGTTTAGTCAGGTTCCTCCTTGGTCCAAGTAGTAGCAACCCTTCACTTGTATTGTAGTTCTAATGTTCAAACTCTCCTTAAAATATGCATTTGATTAGGACTATGAATGATTTGTGTATATGATTGTGTTGCATTAGCATGCTATTGGTTTATTCTTCACTGATTAAACACATTGTGGATTGACTGACAATTTAAGAAACCTGAGTTGAGCCTTGGTGGGAGGAATGCAGTAGAAGAGGAGAGGAGAGGATTGAAGAGTGCAATGTTTAAAACATGGACAATTGGGCTTCTACCATATAGCTGCTTATATATTGTACAGCTGACAGGTAGAATGTGTGCCTGGAATAAAAGTTGAGTTCTGTGGAATTATCACCCTAATAAAACAGAGGAAAAGCAGCAATTATCTTATTGTACCTGCTCACAGGCTGAATATCTCTGGCAAAGATCAGGCAGTTTAATGCAGCATTAATGTAAGAATGCTAATGTATTATCAGTAGTAGTGTCACGACTGGTGGGGATTCAGTGTGAACACGTAACCAACTACGCCACCTCAGTTGGTGAGCGAGGGGGGAACTCACAACCCCCTACTTATTTTCCCCCCGGGCAGGCCAACAGCAGGAGGTAAGTGATAATAATGTTTTTTTATTTATTTATAGGTTGGTTTCCAGTTGCACAGGGCACAAAGGCTGTGCTCATAGAAATGGGAAACAGGGAAGATATCCGAAATATAAATACACTAATAAAACAAAAAAACCTAAAACCACCTTTTAATGATCAGGGCACAATAAAAGCCAAAAGACAATAATTGGTGATAATTAGCTAAAGCCAGTCACACCCGCTCATGACAGTAGTACTTGTAGTAGTTGCAGTAATGGTTGAGTTAATATTGTTGTAGATATTCATGCATTTGCATATGTGTCTGTTCATGTATTAAATATTAAGAGTACATTAAGAAGGAAAGGTCAACATAAGCTCACTCTTGTCAGGCACACTCCTGATGAGCCACCAACACTGCTGACTTACATTTCACTCTTAATGACTTCACTGAGTCACTTAATGACTGAAACCCCTCCTGGAAACATTGGTCATTTAGTTTCAATTAGGTTACAAATCCTTCAGGGAAATAAGGAATGATTGTCAGTGATATAGAATTAATTTAAATGTAATGCATTTATTATTATTTTCAATAATTATAATTATAATAATAACAATAACAATAATAATTAGTTCAAGCTGTTATTTTAAAAACGAAATTCTAAGATTCATCTCTTCATACATTAACACAAAATTCCATTTGATCACTGCACAATGTTGACATATGTTTTGACATGGGGCAGGACAATTGCATTCCTCCAAGTTTGGATTTTGGTAGATTTCATAGGCACCTTTTAGTTAGATTTAGACCTGGAAAAATGTATTATCTTAATTTTGGAATGTTCTTTAATGAATCACTTCAATAATGTAATTAGGACTTGGGCTGGAATGAAAACTGGAAAATCCCTGCAGCCCCCTGGGACTGGAATTGCTCAGTCCTGCTTTGAATGAACATGTAGATGCTCAGTTGTGATCAACTGAGGACTGAGAGAACTGCAGTCCTGTAGAGTTTACAGGACTCTTCAAATCCTCAAGACCTTAGGGCATGGGAATAGGGTTAAACTGGTTCATGTAAGCAAATAATTAATTCATTAAGTTAATTAACAGTTCAGGTGGAACATACACTAGGAGATACTCTGGCTATTGAGGACTGCACTAGGGTGTCCCTGTTTCACGTGGCATTATGGGATGCTGTGGAGATAAAGACAGGTATGAAATACTAATAGTCTGATCTTTAGTTGAGAAACAAAATACTTATTTAAGCTGCACTGCATTTTAATACAACTTCAGTGAGGGGACCATCAGGAGCAAAGAAAAGAGAGAGACAGGACTCTCTCTTTCTCCCACCCTTTCTCTCCTACACACAGGTATCCAATTATAACTTGACCTTAGGTTCTGTTTTCTTAAGGCACAGAAAATCCAGGCATCCTCATTGCCTCTGCTGCTTAAAATATGACCCACCTTGGCTCACCTACCCATCTTAAGTCCTACCCAGAAAAAGGGCTTCTTTACAGCCAGGGCACTCATGACTAATCTCTCCAGAGAAACCATTCCCCAGGGTGAGGCCCATGGTTTAGTTAGTTGACATCAGGCAACAGTGTCTGAGTCAGGGGTCAACAGGTGGTTTTGTCAGCAGACGTGTGCAGATTACTCTTGATGTCTCTTCAAGGCTTAAACAAATGTGCCTGCCAGCCCCTAGAAGTGAGAGATTGCCCCTTTACCCTTGTTTCAAATTCCTAATGTCCAATTCTTTACATTTTATGAATATAAGTGAAAATTATAGGATTGTGAAATGATAGCTGCCATGTCTTCTAGTTTTATATCCATCTTATTTTGTATCTACCTCATTAATCAAGTTATTACATTAATTGGACTAGTTTAGCAATTGCTTCCCAGTTTTTAAGGTGCTGGTGATTGAAACACATTTAACCTTTAAAACCTGTTAAATTTATTCACTGATGCCTAAATGTTAAAGCATAATTTAGTTTCACAACATAAATAAATAGACACACAAACACAAATATGTATTCCACATTTCACAGATTTTGCATTTCATGTTTTTTTTTTAGATGAGGGCACTGACCCACACATCCACATGATAGAATGATATTGTCATAGTTGACTTAACTTGACATAACTGAAATTAAACTCCAAGAGTTAAACATTACATAAGATTTACCAATAATACTACTACTAATATTATCTTATTTTGGTAGTAGTAGTAGTAGGAGGAGGAGGAGGAGGAGGAGGAGTATTGTTATTATCACATTATTTCTGGGCTCAGTAAAACAATACAAATAGTAATATTTTCAGAAAGAAAAATATGGAAGAAAAAGTTACATAACTTTCATACTTTTTACTTATTTCCTTTTTGCCTTTAAGACTGAAATATGGGTTGGATGAGGAATGAAGAGAGTATTGGTAGCTGGTTTTCATGATCCAAGATGTATTAGAGCTCCATGACTTCAATTATTAAACTTGACCTGTTTGTGTTATATTATACAATCGTTCAGTTGGTTGGTTTCGATTATGAATATCACTGTACTGTATCATTCTGTCTAACCTTATGAAACCCATAGAAAACTCTGTCACAGGCCCATGCATAGGGTATATCCCAGTAATTGAGTGCAGCTATTGTATTCTAACACCAATTCAGAATATTTTATTGCATGTTTCAATTGGAAATTGTACCAGGAAATTGGTTTAAAATGGTTTAACTGGATTGGAAATACAGCCTATATATTTCTAGAGTGTGGGAGAAAAAAAAAACAATTTATCTATGTACATTTTCAAATGGTATCTGGAACTGCATATCAGGGTAAAACTGAGGCATGTCAGACTTTCAGCAGCCCAGTTTACAGGCAGTTGCAATACATGTTTATAAACGCCAGTAAAGAATTGATCATTTCAAACATAGTATACACTTAAGATATAAATAATGTAACATTGTTTTATATGAATGATGTATTGTATGCCTAATCTTACAAGTTTAAATTTAAGTATAATCTATTTTCTTATTTTCTCTGGGCAGTTTTGATAGCAGAATAATGGAAAGGCCTCCGCACTTGTTCCTAGTTTCTATTTATCTCTTGTTAAACACACAGATCACAAATAGCTCAGAGACACATGCAGGTATTAGAATAAGATTAATGTCACGATTCTACATACAGTCTATGCTGAATAACTCTTGCCCAAAACATTACTCCAGTGGACTTCATTTTTGGACTCTATTTTCTCTAAGTGGCACTTGTAAGGTCAAGCTGCTTTCCACCAAACAGCCCCTGAATTGGCTTACATCTAATAAGAAGAGACAGGCTTTAAAGAAACAGGCATTGTCTGGGGTACTACATGCTGTGTGGATTGAATGTTCATGGGTCAGGACTGTGGGGAGGTGTTGATATAAAGCAGCTTGACCCTCTGGGGATTAAGTGCATGTGTTGGTTGTTCCCATCAATTACCTTGAGAACACTAACCAGCCAAAACAAGTCTTGTTCTGGTTTTGTACTTATTATGAATATTTGTAGCTTACAGTTTGACGCATGAGTGAAACCAACTGTTTAGTCTTTCTTTTTGGACCATGTAAGTTGAAGATCGACTGTGGGGTCTGTGCATGGCTGAAGCATAAGTTCTCCCCCAGCCTCCAGAGCTCCCCCTGCAAACCTCTACCTGTTTGTCTTAAAGAAGGAATGCCAACCATACACATTACCGTAAACACACAGAGACATACGGACTTTACTACAGAAAGACAGTGTCCTAATTAACCTCTAAATTGTTTCTAAGTTACAGGAAAACTACATATGCATACATACTAATGCTTTTGTATATGGTGGCATCCGGTAATATGTATGGATGTTCATAAACACATTGTAGCACACATAAAATGTACTGTACAGTGCCTTGCAAAAGTACTCATCCCCCTTGGCATTTTTCCTATTTTGTTGCATTACAACCTGTAATTTAAATGGATTTTTATTTGGATTTCATGTAATGGACCTACGCAAAATAGTCCAAATTGGTGAAGTGAAATTATAAAAATAGCTTGTTTAAAAAAATTCTAAGAAATAAAAAGTGGTGCGTGCGTATGTATTCACCCCCTTTGCTTTGAAGCCCCTAAACAAGATCTGGTGCAACCAGTTACCTTCAGAAGTCACATAATTAGTTAAATAAAGTCCACCTGTGTGCATTCTAAGTGTCACATGATCTGTCACATGATCTCACTATATGTACACCTGTTCCTAAAGGCCCCAGAGTCTGCAACACCACTGAGCAAGGGGCACCATCAAGCAAGAGGCACCATCAAGCAAGAGGCACCATCAAGCAAGAGGCACCATCAAGCAAGAGGCACCATGAAGACCAAGGACCAAAGTTGTGGAGAAGTACAGATCAGGGTTTGGTTATAAAAAATAATATCCAAAACTTAAACCATTAAATCCATTATTAAAAAATTGAAAGAATATGTCACCACAACAAACCTGCCAAGAGAGGGCCACCCACCACAACTCACGGACCAGGCAAGGAGGACATTAATCAGAGAGGCAACAAAGAGACCAAAGATAACCCTGAAGGAGCTGCAAAGCTCCACAGCAGAGATTGGAGTATCTGTCCATAGGACCACCTTAAGCCGTACACTCCATAGAGCTGGGCTTTACAGAAAAGTGACCAGAAAAAAGCCATTGCCATTGCAAACATGTTTGCTGTTCACCAAAAGGCATGTGGGAGACTACCCAAACATATGGAAGAAGGTACTCAGATGAGACTATAATTGAGCTTTTTGGCCATCAAGGAAAATGCTATGTCTGGTGCAAACCCAACACCTCTCATCACCCCGAGAACACCATCCCCACAGTGAAGCATGGTGGTGGCAGCATCATGCTGTGGGGATGTTTTTCATCGTCAGGGACTCGGAAACTGGTCAGAATTGAAGGAATGATGGATGGCGCTAAATACAGGGAAATTCTTGAGGGAAACCTGTTTCAGTCTTCCAGAGATTTGAGACTGGGACACAGGTTCACCTTCCAGCAGGACAAGGACCCTAAGCATACTTTTAAAGCAACATTTGCATGGTTTAAGAGGAAACATTTAAATGTCTTGGAATGGCCTAGTCAAAGCCCAGACCTCAATCCATTTGAGAATCTGTGGTATGACTTAAAGATTGCTGTACACCAGCGGAACCCATCCAACTTGAAAGAGCTGGAGCAGTTTTGCCTTGAAGAATGGGCAAAAATCACAGTGGCTAGATGTGCCAAGCTTATAGATATGTACCCCAAGAGACTTGTAGCTGTAATTGCTGCAAAAGGTGGCTCTACAAAATATTGACTTTGCGGGGGTGAATAGTTATGCACGCAAGTCTAATTTCTTGTTTGTTTGACAATAAAAAATATTTTGCATCTTCAAAGTGGTAAGCATGTTCCAGGTTGTAAGGCAACAAAATAGGAAAAATGCCAATGGGGGTGAATACTTTCGCAAGGCACTGTATATGAAAACTCTTTCAAACTTTTTCCTCCCTTTTTAAGATTCACAGCAAGATCCTTGTAATTTCTCATTTGCCCATTGTAGACGTGATAATCACTGTGAGGAGAATCGAAGTCAGCAAAAATATTAAAGATTCCGTAGTGATCAAATGTAACACAGCGCACAATGTGCAGGTCTGAACAGGACTGAAACAGCTGGTAGCACTGAAGCGCAGTGTGAGTCACACTGCATCAGCCTGCGTTACAGTTGTCGGAGTCTTTCATTTGGAATCAGAATATCACAGAGCAGTGTAGAGTTCTGCCATTGGTTTCTACGAGGCAGTTAGAAACTTTATGATTTTAAAGCTTTGTGTGTTCAAACTTCGTGACTGCACTCTGTGTGTGTATGTGTGTGTGTATATATATCTATCTATATATATATATATATATATATATATATATATATATATATAGTGACACATTGCAGGGCGTAGTTCACAATGTGCGCTATATGAGGGAATGGATCCCCCTGCTGGATATGCCTCCCACAGCGGCATTCAATTCCCACAGACACCTATCAGCTCAGCAGGTGCATTACACAATAATGAAGGGGGGCCTATAAAAGGACAACCTGTCTCATTGCAGTGTACCCCTGAGGGCACATACAGGAGGGTGTTTGGAGTTTGGGGGTTGGGGTTGTCAATGGATGATGTAATTGATAAAGAGAGAGAGCTGTGTGTGAGATAGGGTTGGTTTGTCTGTTTTGCTTGGGATCCTGTGGTTAGGTTTTTTCTAGGGAGTTTATTTTAGGGTCTGCTTTTTGTTTTTCTTGCGGGGACAGCCAAGAAGGAGTTTTGAAGATTGAGTTCGTCGGATGGGGTTTGTGTTAGGGTTAGGGTGAGTTGGTAGCTTAGAACCTGAGTTTGGGTGTTAGGTTTAAGATTAGGGTCACGAGGTCAGAGGCCTTGGTTTGGGTTGATGTAATGAGATTAGGATTTTTGATGAGATTTATTGGGGGGCCTAACTTTTGGATTAGGGTTTGTGGACAGGAGTTGGAGTTGAAATGAAAGGATCTGTTAGATTTGAGGGGTGAGGTTAGGGTTTGGGTAGAAGGGGTCGGTAAGGGTTTGTGTGGTGGGGTTAGGGTTAAGATTAGGATGAGCAGGTTGCTTGGGGCCTGGGCTTTAGTGTCAGGTTTAGGGTTGGAGTTGCCAGGTCAGAGGCCTTGGTTTTGGGGTTTGGGTTTCTGTAGTAAGATTGGGATTTGGGATGAGGATTTTGGGACCTAGGTTTAGGTATGGATTATATAAAGTTAGGGTTGAGGTTGGGTTGAGGGTATCATTTCTGAATATATTGGGGATGGGTGGTGGAAGTTTTTTTTTAGAATCTTTCATTCATGCCCTGAGGATAAACAGTGTTCAATTTGTGGATCCATTGTCTCTCTCCTGTTTTACGTTGTGTAGTGCTCCAATTGTGGTTGGTTTCTAGTCCCATGACTGTAATCTGTTGTGTGAAGTGTTGGATTATGTGTGTCATTTTGCTTCCTGATGCCTGGCTGAATATTGTATGTGCTTTTGTTTATTGCATTGGTGGGTTTGGACTTCAAGTCGTTTTATAGCATTTGCTGTGGATTAACAGGTCATGTAAACTTTAGTTTTTTTTATGGTATGTGGATATTATTTTGTGTTTTGGAAGCATCTGTTTTTCTTGTTGTTGTTTTAGAGTTTAGTTTAATGGAATTGTTGATTTTGACCGTGTATGTGAGTAGGCGGTGATCAGGGGTATGATGATTTTATTGTCTTTGGTTTTGTATTGCTGGAATGTTTTTTTAATGTTCATAAGAAAGGTTCTATTGTAGCCTCTCCAGGTTAGTGCCTTAAATAGTGTGGTGGTAGCTTTTTCGAACTCTATGTTCTGTGCAGATGCAGTGGAATCTTAATTGTGATTTGAGGAGATCTCTGAACCTGTGCTTAGGGTGAAAACTGTGTAATAGTGCGCGAGTGTCAGTTTCTTTGAAAAAACGTTGGTGTCTAATGTGTTGGTGGTCGAAAACTAAGTGCAAGTGTCTAAGAAATTAATTTGGGTCTCATGGATAGTGCTTGTGACTGTAATAATCGGGGTGATGGTGATTGAGTTTATGGATGAATGTGTTAAATTCTGTTGATGTATGGGTTCAGATTCCCCATATGTCATCAAGATATCTGCAATAGAGTGGGTAATAGAGTGTATTGTTTCATAATGGTGTGTTCCCAATCTGCCATATAGATGTTAGCGTATGCTGGTGCAAACTGCTTTGCATTTTATTTGAAGATAGTATTTGAAGTCATTATGTTCTAGACTAATTTGAAATAGTAAAATGTGTTATTATCCAGATATTGTTTAAACCATTTTGAAATGGTTTGGTATCCTGTTGTGTTTATGTTGGTGTAAAGGTTTATAACATCTAAGGTATAAAGCCAGGCATCCTGTGATAGTGTTTTTTCTCTATATATTTATTTATTTATTAATGAAATCGTAAGTATCCTTGATGTAGCTGGGGTGTTTTTGGGAAATGGGTTTGAGGGAATAGTCTATGTATTTGTATTTGTTGCTGATATACTGTTCGTGTCTGAGTGTCTGTATGATGTCTCATCTGTAGGTTTGATTCTGTAGGGTTTGTAGTTGTTGGTAATATTCTGTGTTATGTAATTGTCTATATGCTTCTATTAGATAGTGTTTTATCCATTATGACTACTTTACCCATTTTGTCTGCTGGTTTGATGATTATGTTCTTGTTTTTTTGCAATTGTTGTAGGGCTCTTCTTTCACTCTCTGGTAGGTTATGTGTACTGTTGTCCTGAGTGGATTGTATGTTATGAGTGTATTTTTTGTCTGTTATTATTAGTTGTATTATGTGTGGGTTCAATTGATTATTGTTAGGGTCCCATGTGGATTTGGTTGTAAAAAGTGTGAGTGAGTGTTGTGTATCTTCAAAGAAATCGTCTAGTTTCAGTCTGCGGTGATATGTTTGGATGTCTGCATTGAGTTGTGTGGAATATGTAATGTTTTAGGGTCGAGACAAAGGAAAGCCCTTTGTTTAGGAGGTTCCTTTGATCCCTTGTTAACCGGAATGTCTTAGATAAGTTTAATTTGTTGTATGTGTCTTGTTGCGTTTGTTCTGTGGTATTCCTGTTCACCATGGTTGTTGTGGTTATAGGATTTAGAAGTTTAAGTGTCTTTGCCAGTGATGAAGGATTGTTTGTGCTGTTTGGGTGGTCCAATGGATGTTATCTGGGAGTGTTCTGTATGTTCCTGGATCTATTGGGGTAATGCTATTTGTACAAAAGGGTACATATTTGCTATAGTTTGTGTCATTCTGCTTAAGAGCTGTAGCTCCGCCTTTCATTGATGCCAGTGCAGTGCGACTTCTTCCCAGTGCGACCAGACGCGAGTCAAGAGAGTACACTCTGCTCGCTCCTATTTAAGTCTAGTTTATTTGTGTTTAGCCAGAGCAGTGTTCGTCGCTGACGAACTACCACACACACACATACACATACATTCAAATAGATACACAATTATCCATCACTTCACCTGGCTATTCACAGGATGGTCAAAGATAATTAAGTGCCTTTGCCCATGTGCTGTGCTGGTACCTGTACTGTTCTAAATTGCCTTTCTCCATTAAACTCTAAGTCAACATTACGCCGTCGTCTGAGTCGTCAGAGAGACGGCTCGTTAGAGATCCAGAGCGGGCCGCTCCCTACAGCTCAGAAATTCGGAAGCTGGTTCAGACGGGTGCAGTCACTAAGCTCAGCCCCGACGTGCTCGTACAAGACGGAGAATCATGGTACATACCCCATCATATGGTGAGTCATAACGGCAAGAACCGCCTAGTGTTTAACTGTTCCTACCAGTACAGAGGCCTCAATCTGAATGAGTCACTGCTGCCTGGACCCACCTTGGGCGCGTCACTTCTGGGAGTGTTGCTGAGGTTCAGGGAGTATGCTGTAGCTGTCAGTGGAGACATTAAGGCGATGTTTCACCAGGTCCACCTTCTTCCCGAAGATAGAGCCCTCCTGAGGTTTGTGTGGCGTGACATGAGGAGAGAGGACCCCCCTGATGTCTTCGAATGGCAGGTACTCCCTTTTGGCACCACTTGCAGCCCGTGCTGCGTGAAGTTTGCTGTCCAGAAGCATGTGATGGAGCACAGCATGCCTGGTGAAGATGTGCGGTTTTCCATAGAATGGTGCTTCTATGTCGACAACTGCTTACAGAGCTTGCCAAACCCTGATGAAGCAAGACAGATAGTGGGTAAGCTGAGGAAGCTCCTGGCATCTGGTGGGTTCGAGTTGCGGCAGTGGGCCAGCAATGTGCTGAGCGTCGTTAATCACCTACCAAAGGAGGCCAGATCGGAAAGCACAGAGCTCTGGCTAGCTGAAGTCAAAGCAGATGCCTCTGAATGCACACTCAGACTCAGTTGGTACTTCCAGACTGATCATCATGCATGGCGCTATGTGGATTCAGTGAGGAATCCAGCGGATGACATTACAAGAGGCAAGACCTTGAGAGAGCTTGCAAAGGCCAACAGATGGAGCCATGTACCACCATTCCTCCGTCAATGTCTAACCGAGTGGCCAGGGAATTCGACCACCAAACCTGAGGAGGATATATCAGAGCTCCTGAAGCCCACCTTCTGCGGTGTCACATCTGCTGTGTCCAGTCCCCAAGCCTCAGATGCAACCCAGTGCAACACGTGGAAGGAACTATTGGAAGTGACAGTACAGGAGCTACATGGGGCGGCAGAACAAGACAGTGCCTTTACGGCAAAGGATTATCAGGAAGCCGAGAACCGCAACTTCAGGAGAGTCCAGCAAGACAGCTTCCCAGACAAGCTACATCTCCTGAAGGCAGGTAAACCCGTCCCTGCCAGCAGCCGATTAATTACTCTGTCCCCGGAACTGGATGAGTATGTGGAGCTTATTAGAGTTGGGGGCAGACTCCGTCGAGCTGAAGGTATGGAACATTCTACAGTGCACCCCATCATTCTAGACCCTAGTCACCCCTTTACTAAACTCCTGATTCAAGACTACGACAGCTGCCTGTGTCATCCGGGCCCTGAGAGGGTGTTTGCTGAGATCCGCCGCACGTTCTGGATCCTGCAAGGACAGGAAGCCATCCGTCGCTTCCAGCACACCTGCACAGAATGCCGAAGGTGGAAAGCCAGACCAGTTGTTCCCAAGATGGCTGACCTACCAGCCACATGCCTGCGACTCAACAAGCCAGCTTTCCACTCTACAGGCATGGACTGCTTTGGACCCTTTCAAATTAAAGTGGGGCGGCGGACTGAGAAAAGTTGGGGGATAATATTCAAATGCCTCACCACCAGAGGCATACACTTGGATCTCTTGACCAATATTGATGTTGATTCCTTCTTAATGGCTCTCAGGAGATTCACTGCCCGTCGAGGGACGCCTGCAGAGTTGTTCTTCGACCAGGGAACAAACTTTAGAGGAGGAGAGAGGGAGCTGCGTGAGGCCTTCACTGCCATGTCACCAGGCCTGCAGCAGCAGCTGGCCAAACAGAAGATCGCCTTCCATTTCAACCCTCCCGGTGCACCGCATTTTGGAGGAGCCTGGGAGAGAGAGATCCGATCTGTTAAGGCTGCACTCTACACCACAGTGGGGGCGATTTGAGAAGTTTATCATGGGGATGTGTATTTGCACTAGGGGGAGTTTTATCTCTGCTGCTCGGACCATCTTTTGTAGTTGTTTAATTGCTTTTTGATCCCTGTTGTTAATTCCGAATGAGAGGATTAGGTGTTGTACATCAGTATTGGCTGCTGTGTTTTTTTAAATGCTAGATGTGTGTATGAATGTGGCCCCTGGGTAACTGTTTATTTGTATATGTGGGTTGTTTTGTTTATAGATGGTGTCTAGATTGGAGTCTCCTATAATTACAATTGGTTTTGTAGTGTTAAGATTCCAATCCATTAGTTTGTTTTCTGTGTTTCCTGTGTGTCTTTGAACTGTAAATGGTCTGGTTTAGTGTCATAGTGTTGTGTTAAGGCTATCATTTTCAAATTGTGAGTCTGTTCCATCAGTGTTTTCATGGTCATGGTTGCTTGAATCTGCTGTGGGAATGTTAGTTGGGGTTGTTCTATTTGTTCTAAGGTGGTGTATCTTAACTGGTACTATGGTTTGTCTTGATTTAGGTATAGATTAATGAGGTAGGGGACTAGGGCATGGTAATCTTTTGGGGGTTGGGTTTTCTTTTCCTGGGATGAGTGAATGCATTGTGAAGTTGGGACTCCCACATTGCTGTAAAGTCTGGTTGTTTGGATCCTTGTGTATGTTGTTTGGGTTCTGGGGTGGCTAGGAGGGCATATTGGTTTCCTTGCAGTATGTTGGCATTTTGTGTATCTGTCTTTCTGCTAGTGTAGCTTGTATTTGGTTGGCTAAATGTGTTTTGAGTTGATTCTTGGTTTTATCTATGGTTTTCCTGTTTTAGTCTATTTCCATAAAAATGTTTTGACCATATGATAGCTTGGTCCGGTATGTCCCTCCAATTTGTCCCTTTATATTGAAGAATGTCTTGTAATAGTGTGTTCAATGTGTTTTCATAGTGTATTTCTAGTATTCGTAGGTTTGTGTGCATCCAGTTCATTGCATTTGCATCAGTAATTCTAATGTGTCTAGTGTAGGGATGGCTGGTTTAATGTATTGTCCTAGTGCTTTGGAGTGTTTTTGAAACTACCTATAGGTAATTTGTTTTGGTAAATGGCATCGTTTGTTATTACTAAGTGGTGGGTGATTTGTATAATTTTGTAGAATATATATATAGTAACGAGGTGCAGGGTGGGGCTAGAGCAGCTAATGAATGTTAGGCAGGAATAATGTCAAAATACAGCAACACAAACCACGGAAGAGGGTAAATACAGCCCCAGAATGTTGGTTTATGGTCGTTCCACCGTTCCACAGTAGTGTATATATATATATATATATATATATATATATATACCATTATCCACTTTTATCAATCCACTGCTGAATAAAGGACTCCCCAAGATACTTCCACTTATTTTGTTGTACATCCTCTTTTTTCCAGGTCATGCCACCCGAAGCTTATTATTTTATCTTCCCATCTTTTATGTGGCATTCTTTTAGGTCTTTGTTTGTCTCTTGGGATCCATTCTTTAGCTGCTTTTGTCCATCTTCAGTCTGTTCTTCTTGCAATGTGTCTGGCTCATTGCCATTTTAACATTTTTACTATGTCACCTACTTTTATGTTTTCTTAGATCCATGTATTTGATTTTATGTATCTTATTATTCCAAGCTTACATCTTTCCATGCTTCTTTGTGCTCACTGCAGTTTCTGTATATATATGTAGCGTTATGTTGGGTGTATTTGGATAAGAGCATTTGGGCTCTGAGCTGAAGCACTGATCTAAAGAAGACCTCTCCCCCCCAAAGTTATCAGATTTCCAAAGCTCATCAGCTTGGAACTGGTTTGCCTCAAAGTGACAGTTTTGGGGAGGATGGCACCGAGAAGAGGCCAAATAGTTTGGAATTCTGCTATGAGATGTCTGGAGAAAGGGGCCTGTAGGTGATAAAAACTCTTTGAAGTGGATGAGAGCCGAAATCCCGACATAGAGCTACGAACCCAGGCCAACCGGCATTTCCAAAAGATGGCATGGATTGACATCAGTCATAAATCAAGCCCCCCTCCAATAGGACACTGGGGGCTGAAACCGAAATCCAATCTCAAGAACTCAGGGACCAATCACCTATTGATCTGACAGACTATAAGGAACAGCGGACAATCTTTCTCTCTCTCTCTCACCTGAACCAGTAACTCGCTGCCACAGCTCAACCTGTAGCTCTGTTGCCAGAACCGGAACCAGAAACCAACCAAGTCTTTGCTGGCAACAGAAGAGTTAAACTGGGAGAAGGAGATTGAGCCGTACGAAGAATTCTTTTAAAGGACTTTATTAAATAAAGAACTTTACAGACTGCGCTGCCCGCCTGTGCCCACCTGATCAGTGGAGTTTTACAGCTGGACAATTGACTAAGTCGACTGTATACGAAAGTGTCAGTCATTTAAATAGCTATTTGAGTCTTAAGAAACTTGACCCTTGGAACGAACAGGGCCCTGCTTTCCTCAAAGACTTTGTCTTCAAATAAGTACGGTGAGAGACCCTGCTTGCCAAGAAGATTTTGTGCACAACCTTGGAGCCTTCAAACCAGTGGAAAATCTGTTTGGAAACGACTCTACTTTCGCGAAACCCCAACTTCCAGGTGCATCGACTGAGTGGAAGTTCTTGGACAAAGCCGAACCGGACTGCCTTTGTTCCAAACCACACGGACCTTGTGCCGTGTGCTGTTATCTGAGCCCAAAGCCAGAGAGGCCTCTCTGCGACGAAGTTTTCTCACTTGCATCTGAGAGTTCTTGAATATGAAGCTGATATTCTTGAATATGAAGATTATTATTATTATTATTATTATTATTATTATTATTATTATTATTATTATTATTATATTGCTTTATACAGGATAACAACTCTCATGTTTCTTTTTTTTATTATTACAAAAAGGCCTAGACAAAATCTAAACTTTCACCTACTTACCAAATCACAAATTACAATCATGTGCCCAAATGCAGGTACATTTCTTGTTAGAAGCCACATAACTAAAAACACAATAGATTACAGTTGTGTAATGCCCAATATGTGTAGAGGTCATAGTTTTGACTTGGTCGAGGCCAAAGACGGTTATGTGTTTTCCTTTCTAGCACCTACTCACACAGATCTGGCTCACTTTTCATATTTATAGCAAAACCTATTTTGTACAGTTGACTTTCCACTAAAAGCTCTGAGAGTTTGTTTTCTGACAATAATTACAAACTTTCGCCAGTAGTTATTTAGCGCAGAAAGAGTCAAAATCTGCAAGGCAATGTTTACAGTTGTTTTGCTATTTTACTTTGGTTGTCTAAACCAGGGGTTCACAAACTTTTTTGAGCCAGGGACCCCTTTGCCACCTAGATTTTTGGATTGCGGGGTTGATGGTTTCAGACCGCATTTAAAAACAATACAGGGGGTGGGGGGGGGCAGGCCGCGGACTTGATTTGCATTTTAATGAGGGAAATAAGTATTTGACCCCATCGACTTAGTACTTGGTGACAAAACCCTTGTTGGCAATCACAGATGTCAGACGTTTCTTGTAGTCGGCCACCAGGTTTCCACACATTTTCGAGGCTGACATTTGGCAACTCGAACCTTCAGCTCCCTCCACAGATTTTCTATGGGATTAAGGTCTGGAGACTGGCTAGGCCACTCCAGGACCTTAATGTGCTTCTTCTTGAGCCACTCCTTTGTTGCCTTGGCTGTGTATTTTGGGTCATTGTCATGCTGGAATACCCATCCACGACCCATTTTCAATGCCCTGGCTGAGGGAAGGAGGTTCTCACCCAAGATTTGACGGTACATGGCCCCGTCCATCATCCCTTTGATGCGGTGCAGTTGTCCTGTCCCCTTAGCAGAAAGACACCCCCAAAGCATAATGTTTCCACCTCCATGTTTGACAGTGGGGATGGTGTTCTTGGGGTCATTCTTCCTCCTCCAAACACGGCGAGTTGAGTTGATTCCAAAGAGCTCGATTTTGGTCTCATCTGACCACACTTTCACCCAGTTCTCCTCTGAATCATTCAGATGTTCATTTGGAAACTTCAGACGGGCCTGTAAATGTGCTTTCTTGAGCAGGGGGACCTTGCAGGCACTGCAGGATTTCAGTCCTTCACGGTGTAGTGTGTTACCAATTGTTTTCTTGGTGACTATGGTCCCAGCTGCCTTGAGATCATTAACAAGATCATCCCGTGTAGTTCTGGGCTGATTCCATTACCGTTCTCATGATCATTGAAACTCCACGAGGTGAGATTTTGCATGGAGCCCCAGATCGAGGAAGACTGACAGTTATTTTGTCTTTCTTCCATTTGCGAATAATCGCACCAACTGTTGTCACCTTCTCACCAAGCTGCTTGGCGATGGTCTTGTAGCCCATTCCAGCCTTGTGTAGGTCTACAATCTTGTCCCTGACATCCTTGGACAGCTCTTTGGTCTTGGCCATGGTGGAGAGTTTGGAATCTGATTGATTGATTGCTTCTGTGGACAGGTGTCTTTTATACAGGTAACGAGCTGAGATTAGGAGCACTCCCTTTAAGAGAGTGCTCCTAATCTCAGCTCGTTACCTGTATAAAAGACACCTGGGAGCCAGAAATCTTGCTGATTGATAGGGGATCAAATACTTATTTCCCTCATTAACATGCAAATCAATTTATAACTTTTTTGAAATGCATTTTTCTGGGTTTTTGTTGTTGTTATTCTGTCTCTCACTGTTAAAATACACCTACCATTAAAATTATATACTGATCATTTCTTTGTCAGTGGGCAAACGTACAAAATCAGCAGGGGATCAAATACTTTTTTCCCTATCTGTACTTATAAGGCAGTATTTGAGTGGGAAATGTGCAATACTGTATAATAAAAAAGAAGAATACTGAATTAATTAATCTGATTTCCCCACCCAGGTAGACAGCCAGAGACAGACATGAAAAGAAGCCAGGATATCCAGTCCTTCAGTCATAGTCATAGAAAATAATAGTCACCCGATCCTCGCAATTCTAAATGCATCGAAGCACCTAGTAGAAAAAATGTTATGCAATCGAGGTGAGTGGGGGCCACCCCTGTAGCTCCCGGAAACAAAGGCATATGCATTGAGCCTTCATGATATAGCCCCCCATTGTAGTCTACGGAACAACTACCACAGGTTCCCAACTAGAGGCATAAAAATGCTGCTTTATCCTATGCTTTCCCGGCCCCCCAGAACCTGGTATTCATTTGCTTCAGCCTTACATCTCGCAGCTTCCAGGTGCCACACACGGCATGCTTTAGCCCACGGGCTCCGCACTTCCAGAAGCCGCTATTTACTTGATTTAGACTTATTATCTCAGTTCTCTCAGTTTTAAAAATGTGATGCACTGAAGGAGCCTTTATTTATACATCTGTGTATTTATTTATGTATGTATATGTAGTGTATTTAAGACAACATAATAGAATGAGGACAGGTTAATGCGCTCTGTATGGAAACTAGGTGCCGCCTCCAGAAGCCGAAATACACTTGCTTCAGCCTTATTTCTCTCAGCTCCCAGGAGCCGCACACTGCATGTTTTAACCCTCTGGCTCGGCGCCTCCAGAAGCCCATATTGCTTTAGCCTTACTGGTCTCAGTTTCAACTCTTACAGCCTCCATTTTTCGCATTTTATGTGATCGCGGGGAGAAAATGATAGTGTACATTTGAGACATGTTGTGTTTTGAAGGTGCCTTTATGTAGCCTATATGTGTATATATTTATTTTAATAACCAAGACCACGCAATAACAGCACCGTGGAGAGACTCAAACGAGGGGGGGGGTTAGACTATATTGCGGGGATGTGGATGAATTGTCAGGTGAAAGTGGCCAGTAACAGCCCCTGCCCTCCCCACCTTGCACATCTGCACGTCCCTGTTTTCCATCCAAATTCTAGTGTGTCTTTCAAGAGTATATCAATAATACTGTAATCATGCCAGTCGAATATTCTGCACTGATTGATGCATCAGGCATTGTTTCCATGACAACAACAAGGTGCTTCGTCCATGTGCGTGAGGACAGCGGCCTGGGTTTTGGGTCAGAACCGCAGAACAGCTTCGCGCTTTGATTATGCCATATCTGTCCGAGATATATGACATCACACTGTGTTTATAGTCAGAGAGAGGTGTCATTCGTTGCTTGAGTATTTCCAAAGCCAAGACTTTGCTTACTGCTTCGCATGTAGACACTTCTCCGTTCCAAATACCCCAGAATCTCTCTTCACCTAAAATGTGGCTACTCAAATTGAAAAAAGCAATGTAAAAAGGTGGAGGATTTAAAGCACTCCAGAAGTCGGAGGGTCATGTCAATGCCATGTTTGCATGGACTGAGCATAAGAAGTCAATTCTTAATTATTTTATTATAAATACTTTAAATAAGGAGCACAAGAAAAAAGTTCAAGAGAATTACACATACATCAAAATAGTGGCTAAAGTACTTCTCTTGACAGCACCACATAATATGGCTCAGAAGGGTCACAGTGAGACAGAAGAGTGTTCAAAGGGATAACAAGGGGAACTTTTTAGCATTTCTGGAAGAAACTGCAAAGCATGACTCAGTGATAAAGAAAAAAAAATGAAGGCAACAGGTAATGCAAAATACACCAGCAATAAAATACAGAATTAAATTATACAATGCTTGGCAAACATGGTACGTGACACTATAATTGAAGAAGTAAAGGAAAGTGAGGTGTTCTTAATCCTTGCTGATGAATCAAAAGACTTAAACAAGAAGGAGCAGCTGTCATTGGTACTGAGGTACTATTACAATGGAGCCGTGCATGAAAGCTTCCTAGACTTCCATCAAGCCACCCGTTTAGATGCTGACAGCCACTGCTTGGAAAGATATGAGTACAGATCAAACCTTGTTGGGCAAGGTTATCATGGAGCATAAGTGATGAGTGGCAAACACTCAGGAGTGGCAGCTAGAATAAAGGAAGAGGCTAAACATGCTTTCTTTGTTCACTGTATTGCGCATTGCCTTAACCTTGTGCTAGTTGACACTAGACAAGTCAGTCCAGGAGGCTGAAAACTACTTTTCGCTGCTGCAAAAGCTTTATATGTTCATGTCTGGATCATATTATTATAATTATTATAATTTATTTATTAGCAGATGCCCTTGTCCAGGGCGACAAAATATAAGAGCAATGCAAATTCAAGGCATAATACATTTTTCAGATTCAGAATTTAGTGTATATGAGATATACAGTAAACAATATATAAGGTCTTACATCCTAGATTGTAAAAGTGCAGAGAAGATGTTAAGTCAAAGTTAAGAGCTAAGGGAGAGGGAGCATAAGGGAAATCAAAATAAACAATACGAGTACTAGTAAAGCAAAGGCAAGAGTATTACAGTGCAATCTTACAGGAGAATAAATTACTAAATTACAAGTACAGTCTGATCATATGTGTACCAGAAGTGTCTAGATGTTCAAAAAGATATATACAGAGGTGAGACCACCAGGGAGCTGCAGAAACTCATTGACACCAGATGGGTATGTAGGCACAATGCTTGTAGGAATCTAATAGATTACCTGCTGTTTTGCCTGTACTACATGAGATAGACAATGACAACACTGGGGACAGATCTGTAAATGCTCAAAGTCTACTTTCTCAAATGGACCTCACTTGTATTAGTCTGCTAGCTACCTTTAGAAAAACCCTTGGAGATGCAAAGATGCTGTCTGATCTGCTCCAGTCAACTTCACTTGACCTAGCTACAGCAGTAGATTTAGTTGAAGCACTTGGAGGGTTACAGAAATGCTGCATTTGTTGATAGGAAGGGATTCTAGACACAGCCAAACAGTACAATGTTCATGTTGAAAAAGCTGATGAAAGGTCTCAGAAACTCAGCTCTAGACTTGGCAGTGCAATTGTAACATCCACAGTGGGCCAGCAAATGTGTAAGGATGGGGACAAGCATACCTTCAGGACAAAAATCTTCTACCCCATATTAGACACAATATTGGGTGAGTTGGAGAGACGTTTTTCCAGACCAGTGTGAAATTATGAAGAGGATTCAATCACTTAACCCGAAAAGCAAGATGTTCTTAGAAAAGGGTGCAGGCTTTCACTTTGCTGAGATATATACCTGTGATATTGAAGACCTCAGTCATGAGCTGCATCAGGTGAGAATAATACTGGAGAGAAAAGCTCATAGTGGACTGCAGCTGGCAAGTGTGGTGGATCTTATTGTGTTTCTTGAGCCATAGCTCTGCCTGTGAGCAGTGCTGCATGTGAGCGCAGTTTCTCAGCTCTTAAACTGATTAAGAACCATCTGCGCACAACTATGGTAGACCACAGATTGAGTAACCTGGCTGTTCTCAGCATTGAGGCTAGAAGAGCCAGGGAACTTGGCATGGACAAGTTTATCAAGCTTTTTGCCACCAAGCACTAAAACAGGCGTATTCAGCTGTATTAAAGGTGCCATTTTAAATGTTGTTATTGGGCCATAATCATGTATTTTATTGTTTCTTTGCACAGTACTGCTGGAGTTTTCATTATTGTGTGTGTATATATATTTTAATTGTTATTTATAATTTATATACTAAACTAAGTTTAATTAATAATCTGACCGAGCCAATATTCTTATTTCTAAGGGTGACTCTAAAGTTAGTTACCCTAAGGAAAATGGTATTAAAACATCTGGGCATTATTAAGAATTGGGAATAGACCTGTTTGAATAACTTTATCCAATATTCCTTCTATAAAACTATAATGGGTGGGTTAAGAGTAGAATGACAGCTGCATCTTGATTCATCTTCACTGACTGAACTGGTAGGATACATATCAGCAATGGCACACATTTACGAATGTATGCTAATACCCTTCTATACAAACTTAAACCTTAACATCCATCCATCTTCGAAACTGCTTATCCTGGTGAGGGTTGCGGGGAAGCTGGAGCTGATCCGGGCAGGCAGAGGGCGCAAGGCAGGAATACACCCAGGACAACACACCAGTCCATCGCTGGGCAACGCACACAGACAGACACACACAGGGCAATTTAGAGTGACCAATCAACCTAACCCACATGTCTTTGGACAGTGGGAGGAAACCAGAGTGCCCAGCGAAAACCCACGCGGACACGTGGAGAACATGCAAACTCCACACAGACATGCCCCTCAAATCCGGGACCCTGGTGCTGTGAGGCAGCAGCACTAACCACCGCACCACTGTGGCGCCCCCTTAACCTTAACAGTGTATTAAAACTTTTGGAACTGAATTATTATTATTATTATTTTTATTATTATTATTATTATTATTATTATTATTTGAGGAGGGAAATGTACCCAACCTAAGCTAAATCATTTAATGTGTTGAATTATCATAATTATATTGAAAAAATCAACTCTGCATCAATTAAGGCTGCCCCACCTAAATTAGGTCTGTGGCCCCCTTTGGCCACCACATTCAAAATTTTCTGGACACGCCACTGGCAGGAAGCAATTCAAGGAATATCTGCAACAAGTTGATGTGTAATTTTTTAAGTGAACACAATAAATAGCCTGACAGGTTTATTTCTTTGGCTAGAGAAGAGAGCATCTGGAATGCTAACCTACATCATGTAGTGTAAATGGCACATAACTAGGGTCCGTTGATAATATTACAGTGCTAATGCATTATTGATCTGCAGTATATTGTATATTGATCCTCTGTTGACAGGACAGTTACTTGAGATTTATATTGATTTGTCTAAAAGCTTCGGAATTTGTCAATTATGACAAAGAAAGAAAGAAAAAAAGAAAGACTAATGAATAATGGTTTGGGATTGTCTTCATGAATTTCACCAGCCAGGCAATTAGTAGAAATGTACATTGCATTTCTTCTTTCCATATACACCTCATTGCTTTCAAGACAAAATTGAAATGTTGGTGGTAAGCAAGTGTTTGTTTGGAGCTTTTCAGTCATATAAGAAATTAATAGAAAAGAAACAAAACATGCACACAAGTCACAATCCATATGAAACATGGCAGGATACTCTCTGCATGAAAGACTGCCTTCTGATGCATTTGGCTGTTGGACATCTCCGTGTGCACATGCTTATTTAAATATTAAAATTCAAGATCATCCACTTTATATAAATCACACTGTCACTTAGACTTAACTAGCGGATGGAAAATATAATTTAATTTATGATAAATCAATTATTCTTATGGAAAGGCAAAGGCAAATTGGATATTTCAGATGACCTAGTATATTACAAAAAGTGCCTCAAGCCACCTGATAGATTCTCTGTATACTGTGATCCACAGTAGGGGGTCAACTACAACGACAGCATGAACAACGTAACAGTATGAGCATTGTAAATTAATGAATAAATAACTCAGTATTAACCTTTAAAATGGTATCGGCGCTCCAAGGTCCCTTATTCTAAACATTATTAATAACCAAGTGTTTATAAAATGCTTTTTAATAAGATCAGCCCTAACCTTGGGATGTAATGAATATGAATGAATGAGATGTGCTGTGATCAGTGGCTGCAGAGTGGAGATGTAAGTGCAGCTAGGCGAAGCAATGGCAGAGGAAACTAACTTCACTGACAAGTCAAGCACTTTTGTGAAGGGGTGACATTCTCATCTGTAGGGCTCGGCAGCTGAGATAAAACCATCCCGGTGACACTGACAGCTTATTCACTGGAGACACCCGTGAAGAATCCATCTGAAACACACAACTAAAATGCAGCTGAGTTTTGGTTGAACTGTCATTATAATGGTGCATGTTGAATTAAATTGAAATGGTAAGTTTCTTGTTATTGGACTAGGTTGAAGATGTTGAATTTGAGTAATTGGAGGACAATGGTCAACAGAGATCCCAATAGAGACTAAAGGCCTGCACTCACCAACGCAAAAGTAAATATGAAAGGCTATATCATTTAATACCAAAATTAATAAAGTAATTTAAATGGTTGATGATTTTTTTTGTTTGGCATCCTGGACAATGCATTCCAAAGGACAGACAAAGCACTTGACCTCACATGGAAGAGCAGAAAATTCTTCAGTGTAAGCAAATGAAGATGCTCTATGAAATACTGTTTTAATGAGGAAGTATTTTACATTACAATAAAAACATACAAAAAAACATACAAAAAAAAAATATAAAATCACTTAAAACTTTTTAAAATCTTAATGTGATTATAACAAAACCGAAATATCAAATAACTCAATATATAATTGTGCAATAAATCAATCAAAACAATGAACTGAGATAAAATGAACAAAACTGCCAAATAAAACACAATTAAACAAAATGGTCAAATGCATTGAAATTAACTGAAAATGCACCAGATAAATAAAAAAAAACTATTAAAACAATAAAATAAAGAAATTAAAATCATAACAGTAAATGCATTTGACAAAGAAACAAACCAAAACAACCAAACAAAACAAGACGCTCTATGAAATACTGTTTTTAATGAGTGAGTATTTTACATTACAGAATAAAAACATTCAAAATTGTAATACTTATGATTATTATTTTTTTTAAACAATTCTAAAATCACTTAAAACTTTTTAAAATCTTAATGTGATTTAAATTCAACCAAAAAATACAAAAACTCAAAATACTTGTGCAAGACACTCTATGAAATAGTTTTATTGATTTTAGTATTTTACATTTCAAATAAATAAAAACATATTCAATTTTTTTTTTAACTTAAAACAAATTAAAATCTTAAAGTGATTAATTTTAACAAAATACATGAACTCAAATAAACCTGTGCATAAAACAATAAAACAAAACTTGTGATAAATGTCAAATAAATTGAAAGTAACTGAAAATGCATCAGATAAATCAAAAAATAAATAAAACAATAAAATATAAACAAAAACAAAACAATCTGATGCATTTAAAATTAAAATCCAAACGGCCAATGTATTTGACAAAATAATACAACAGAACAACCAAAAAAAAAAAAAAAAAACAAGTGCATTTAAAATCAACTAATTCTTTAAAAACAATTAAAATAAATTTTTCAAATCATTTTTAAAAACAATAATTCATTAAAAGTGGTTAAAAGATCTTGGACTTGGGCTCCAGCAGGGGGAGATGGCCGTCCCCGGAGGTGGGTCCCATCACGGGATCCTGAGCTCCCCCAGATCTTGTATTTGCCAGTTCTTAAAGGCTTCCTCCTTGCCCCTCTGGTGGACCTCCAGATTGACATAGTCCCTGACTAGGACCATGCCCCTCCGCGCGATGACGATTGGGTCCAGCTCCTGCTTGTTAAATAAACAGATGTTCCGTCCCTCCCACAGGGCCTGTTTCACTGCGCAGACGACACGCCACCAGCACCTCAGGGTTGTGGATGTAATTCCCCTGGCTGGTCCACAGAGGATCTGCTGGGCGGTCGCCCGCACAGGAACGGCAAACCTGCGGAGGAATGGAGAAAACAGGAGCCAGACCCTGCAGAGGGAGGGGCAATCCCTAAAGATATGAGCCTCCATCTCCTTCCCCAGGCAACCCTTGTAGGGGCAGATGTCATAAGGGGCTAGGCCCCTTCTGTGCATGAACACTCGGGTGGGGAGACACCGACTCACAGCCATCCAGGACACATCTTTCTGCGTGTTTGTGAGGCAAACGTGCGTAGCGTTAGCCCAGATAAACCGGCAGGTTTCGGGAGGGAAATCTTCTATCCGGCAGGTCTCCTGGGTAGATCTCATCTGGCTACAGATGGTCTTATAATCCCAGGAGGCCAGCACGACTTTATGGAGGCCTACTTCGAGCACAAAGGCTTGGAGTGCCCTGTAGAATGGCGGGGGATCCCACGAGTGCAGCCTGGTGTTATCCATGGCGCAGAGGCCGAATGGTCTCAGGCTGCTGGCGAAATAAAAGCGGTTCATGAAACTCACTTTATTGCCAGCAGCCTGGATGTTCTTGACCACATATGCCAGCCCCTGCGCCTTTATGAGCCACAAAACGTCCGGGACCCCCCTGCCTCCATCCAGGGTACCCTTCACCATCTGCACTCTTTTCAGCCTCTCCATTTTGCTCCCCCAGACAAACCGAAATATAATCCTGGTCACTAGTTTTGCGTTGACCTTGTCTGGGGGGAAGATCATACCTATTTAGAGAAGTATCGGGAAGAGGATGGCCTTTACGACCAGCACCTTACCAGCCATCGTCAAGGTCCTTGTGCTCCAGCCGTGGATCTTTCTTTGGACCTTGGATTAGGCCTCCTCCCATCTCCGGGTGCCCGTGTTGGTCCCGTCGATCGTGATCCCCAGAACCTTGATGAACGGCTTCACAGGGAACGCGGTCGGCGGGCCCTGGCCGACAGGCCATGCCCTCGAGAGGTAGACCTCACTCTTGGCCTTATTGACAGCGGCCCCTGTCGCCCTGCAGAAGCCGTCCAGCAGTTCCTCAACCCTGGCCACGGACAGCGCATCCGTGCAGACCATGGCCATGTCGTCCATATAGGCCAGGGCTTTCGTTTGCTCTCCGCTGGAACCCGGGAGATGGAAACCTGTCACCTGGACGTCCCGGCGGATCGCCTGCATGAACGGCTCCAAACAGAGGACGTACAGCAGGGCCGACCCCGACCTGACTGGAAATGGTTCGGTCAGGTGGCGGTTCACGTGGACCCTGCTGCTTAGGCCGCTGTAGATGATCTTCACCCATTTCCTCAGGCCAAGAGCGAGACCCATCCTTTCCATGACGAGCTGCAGGTATTCGTGGCCCACTCTGTCAAAGGCTTTCTCCTGGTCCAGACTGATTAGGGCCAGGGGAAGCCCTCTCTCATTCGAGTAGGCCATGACATCCCTGAGCAGCATGGCGTTGTCGGCCACCGATCTCCCCCGGGCACCGCAGACCTGGTCGGGACCCACAACTTGAGGGAGTGGCCGCTGCAGCCGGAGCATCAGTGCTTTAGCCAGTATCTTGTAGTCGGTGCACAGGAGGCTGACCGGCAGCCAGTTCCTCAGATCCTTTGGATCTCCCTTCTTATGAAGAAGAGAGAGGATACTCCACTTCATAGAAGGGGCCAGTCTACTCTCTCTGTACATCGACCCCAAGACCTGAGCCAGATCTTCCTTAAGCACCTCCCAAAAGATCTTATAGAATTCAGCAGGGATCCCATCAGGACCCGGTGTCCTTCCAGAGTTTAGACTCTTTATCACCTGGGAGAGTTCAGTGGTGGTGATCTCTGGATCCTCCTCCGCCTCCTCGTCCCCCTCGTTGCGGGACTCCAACAGTGACAGAAAGTGATGGATCAGATTTTGATCCACCACCTTCTGATCGTACAACTCCCTGTAGAAGTCCCGCACCACTGTCTCAACAGCCTCTCTGCCCTCCACCTCCTGCCCCGAGGAGTCAATCATGGAGGACATTGCAGGCCGCCCCTCCTTCGTTTTCTTGAAGAAGAAGCGGCTGCACTTCTCATCGTCCTCCATGATGCGGACCCTGGAAAGGACCTCTGTCATCAGGAGCCTGTGGTATGAAAAGAAGACCGCCTCCGAAGACATGGCGGTCCTCTCCAGTGGCTTACTGAGGAGGACGAGATCTATCCTGGAGAAGGAGGAGCCAGAAGAACTCACCCAGGTGAACAAGGGGACCAGGTCCCGACCTGCGTCGCAGAGTTCAAAGTCCTCCATGAACACAGCGAGGTCCCTGCTGGATCTATCGTTGCGGGGCTTACTCCAGTCTACATCCCTCAGAGCACAGTTGAAATCACCTGAAATGATAACTGGTAAGGTGCCGATCAGGAGCGGGCATAGCTGAGGGAGAAAGAGCACTCTCTCTCTGGCTGGTGGGGGCATAGGGGCCAACCTGCCCGCCTCTATCACCCTAAATTTTTTAACAGATATAAATGGGTTCTTCAGGAGTACGGCATTCCCGTCCACTCGGGACACATTGGACCCCGACCAGAAAGATTTGCCTAGGGTCCAAGTGTCCCGGAGATCTTTGTATTCTTTTTGGAACGGGATGCCGTACTCCTGCAAACAGATAATGTCTGCTTTCATACCAGCCAGAGAGTTTAAAACATCGGTCCTCTTTTTCACCTCAGCAATGCTCCTCACATTTATAGATATAATAACTAAAGCCATGATGGCGGTGAGGGCAATTACCCGCTCCGTAACAATCATGTATAGAAACCCTCCTCTTCCCCCCTTCTCTCTTCTCCCTCACCTAGCTTAGCGCTCGCACCCATCATTTCAACCATTTGCCTCACCGCTTGATCCTCTAGGAAGACTATGGGGGGGGCTCGGCTCCCGCCACCCGGTAAGGCTGGTGAAACTGAACTGAGCTCAGGGCCCGTGGTGCTGGAGGTTCTCCCTGGTTCCCTTGCAGCCGAGGCCCGACGAGCAAGTGGCAGAGCAGAGGCCTTGTGTGTAACTGAGGAGAGGACTGGGTAGACCCCACTAGATGTCTTTTTAACTAATGGTGGGGGAGGGGGTGGTCTCTCCCTTCCCGGCTGTCTGCTGCCGCAGGCTTCCTCCCCCAGCACCAGTGACTCTGCCATTGCGGCCCTGAGGTCTTCTTGGCAGAAGACACTGGCGCTGACTCTCCTCTCCTGTGGACCTGCGGCTCTCTCACTACTGCCGGGAGGGCATACCTGTCCCCTCCCCTGAGAGAGTCTCGGGCGTGGGGCAGGAGGGATATTACTATTAGGGGGCCGGTCCTCAACCAGGATGCCCACTGGGGGGAGTGGAGAAGGCCCACAACTCTCTGCTCCGGACTCGGAGTGGGGCGGGTAGAACTGAGATGGAGAGGTCTCTGCAGCGGGGGGGGAGCTGGCGGGGGGTGGAGAGCCTGCAGAATTAATCCTCTTGCTCTTCGCACCCCCCCTACCTATGCTCCTCTTCTCTGTCCTTCGCCTCTTCCCCGCCACAACTGTCCACTCCCCCTCTGCCTCCACTTCCGACCCAGAGTCGGAGAGGGAGCCTATGAGACTCCTCTCTACCCCCATCTTGGGGTATCTCCTTTGGAGGAGCCTCCTCTTGATTTTCTACCTCTCCACTACCCCCGAGGGCCCGCGCCCTGTTTGCATAGGAGGAGGGACAGTTCCTAAAAAGGTGCCCTCCCCCACCGCAACAGGTTGCAGTCCCTCTCCTGCTTGCAGGCCCTGGTCAGATGTTCCCCGCCGCATACCTTGCACTTAATAACAGTGCAGGCTGCGGCTAAATGACCCAGGGCCCCGCAGTTCCTACACAGTTTGGGCATGCCGTGGTAAAAGACAAGCCCCCTGTTTGCTCCTAATACTACGGTGCTCGGCAGGTGGCGTACTCCACCGATGGCGGCCACTTCCACCTGCCACCGTCGAGCACCGGTCCAAACCCCATCCTCGTCATTGACCCTCTTACTTTCAGACAGGATCTCGCAGTGTCTCCTGAGCCATACCTCTACATCATGCTCTGCCACTGCTTCATTATAGAATTGAATTGTAACGATTTTAATCTCTCTATCAGTCAAGGCGTCGACTACAAAGTCACTCAGGGGCATGCAATCTTTCTTTTCTCTATAAATATTCTAAAAACTCTCCAGCACTTGAGGGTTCTTAAAACTCACCTCGAACACATCCCTAGGTCCAGGCAGTTTCACCACGCAGTTCAGCTCAGAAGGGGCGAAGCCCAGGCCCCTCTGCAGCACGGACCTGCTAAACTCCAGCCGGGTGAGGGCCGCGGCCTCGACTCCAGCCCCTCGGCTGAAGCGCACCGCATTGTGGCGCCTCACACCGGCGGTTCGATGGGCCATGCTGCACTCTCCTACCTGGGAAAAGGTCCAGAGGCTCTCAATCCGGAGGTCAGGGCAAGTCCACCTGGCTGGGGAGCAGCTTCCACCTCCGGGGCTCTTGCAGGGAGCGGGCCTTGCGGGGAGAAGTCTGGGCCCTGGCTGCAGGAGGCCTCCCTCAGGGACGTTCGCCGTTCGGCCTGGTCGGTCCCTGGGATCCGAGGCCTCTCCTGGATCCTGGCTGGTGACATCAGCGGGGAGCAGTCCTGGTCAGGCCGGGCTGCGGGTAGATGGTCGGCCGGGCTTCTGGTAGGGACCCACTCCGTGAGGAGTTCGCCGATTCCTCTGGCTAGGTCCCTTGTCGCTCCCGGTCCGTCCCAATCTCCACTTGCCTCGGCCTCCGGACCGCTCCAAGGACCCAGGACTCTGCAGCTCTGTCAATCGGAATCTCCCCGCCTCGTCTCGTCTGGCCTGGTGGAACAGCTCCCTGCAAACAGAGGAAAAAAGACTGTCAAATACAGTTCGAAGCCCCCTGCTGGACAAAGGTTTCTCTCGCAATTGCAGGTTCAGATCCCTGTCCTCAAACCAATGGGTAACCTGTGGGATGAGGAGGAAAAGAGACTGCTGAGATCAAATGCATTGAAGCAGAACATACTGCATTGTGCGAAGAACAGATTAATATTTCTCCAGTCATTTATGCAGTTAGTGAAATGTATCCCTTTAAAGACTGCTGTCATCATTCAAGCCGCAGGGGTGGACTTACACCCATCTCAGTGCATTGCAAACAGTTATTGTCATCTGTTGTCCCAGTACAATTCACTCCTTCTTCCATCCACGGTACCATACCACAGTAAAGTGGTTACATTAAGGCCTATGGAAATAAAACACACACACAAACCAGCTTAGCATTATAATTGAATTGACGTAACCTACATTGGAGCTCATTGGCTTAAGGATCACTAAACAGTCCTTAAATTAAATATAAATCTTGTTGATTGTAATGGACTGTACCTGCCAGGGTGACAGACAGGTCACACATAGATTCTACTCACTGTCTAAACCTTAGCAGGAAGAGTCAAAAGACGATCTGGTATTTATAGATCTGTGCCGCCTGCAGCGGGATTTGGTCAGACACAGAAGAATATTAGGAACCAGTGAGGGGACTATTCAGAGTTGCAGAGGAATAAAATAATGCTTAAAATTGATTGGAAATAAATAATTTGATGTGGCTGTTATTGTTATGATGATTAGAGGTAACATTTGTTGGTTTTAATTTTAATATAATGAATTAAAATATGCAAATGTATTTATTTATTTATTTATTTGTTGTTTCTGCAAGCCATTCAGAGCACTGGTAGGAGCCTAACTCTGTTTCTGTTCTGTTATCTTCCAGCAGATGGTGACATAGATAATTAAAAAAACAAGCAGATAAGTGCTCCTATAGAGCAGTTTTTCAGATCTTAACCAGCCAGGCTACCCATGGTAATTTGGCACAGTACAGTAGGCATAAGTCCTGTGACTCAATCATTGTGGCCATTAACATAACATTTAGTTAAAAAAAATGTATACATATAAATCAGGATAGCATGATGGGAACAAAATATAATATAATTATTAGAGCATGACTATATTTAAAATTATGTAGAATTATATAAACCATAGAATATTAAATATTTATCAGATTAGAACAATACACACAATAATACAATAATACAATATATGAATAATCATATACTGCAGTTACTGGTATGCATTTTATTACTACTTGAAGCATAATGTTGTTTGATATAAACACAGAGACATGATTAAGAAGAAACAAAAAGTCCTTTTAAAAAATTGTGTAAAGATGGCAATGACGAATTAACTAAAGAGCCTTCTTGTTCTGAAACGTTGTGGCTTCTGTCTCTGAGTAGCACAGCACTAAGTGACTGTTTCCAGATTATGTGGCTTGTCTTAAGATATATCTGGAGTCAGTGCTCTGGGTATACATGGCACACCAGTCACAATTATCTTTGTCATGTTAACCAAAATGCATGGTGGCTTTGTGATAGAGTACAGCAGAGACTCCCCCACCCCCACATGCCCAACTCTCATCTCATCTGATAACAATTCTGTTGCATTTCCGCTCTGTATATAGTCAGTGCAGATGACCCCAGCTAAGAGCCGGAACATGAGAAAACATTTGAGCATGGAGTCATACGGTTTTGATATCCTTGTTTCACTTAATTGCCCTGCTGTTCTTTGTAAATCCCTTCTCTAAAGCACAAGCACCTCCAGGCCTTTAAAATCATCACACAATTACTGTTATTAGCCATGCTTAAAATGCAATAAGCCATAACCATGATAATATCCAAATCAATAGGAAATAATAGGGATCCTGAAGCATTAATAAAAAATAAAAAAAATAAAAAATACAATAAAAGATTGATGCTTACTGTCAGGCTACCACTGAGCTCTAAAGCTGTAACAATTTGAATGCATGTACTATACATGTAGGTTTAGCTGTAAATTACCATGAAGCTTGTGCAAAACATGTATTTTATTATTATATTACTTTTTGTATGTCATTGATTTTCGTTCTTTATTGTTTTATTTTATTTGTTACCATCAATAAGAAAATTGGCATATGTTACCAGTTACAAAAATGGCCACAGCCATATTGTTTTTGATTGCACTATATACTATAAATACATAAATAAATTTACTGAAACAAACAGAGAACACTTATAAACAATGCATTTGTCTCATAAGCTTTCTGTTGGTAATGAATTTACAATTGTACATATGCTATGTAAAACTGCTGTTAACAGTAATGAGTAGTACATAAAACCAGGTCCAAATTCTGAATACAATAATCAGTTGAGGATTTACACTGTTACTGGCATGAACATGTATTGATTCATACTGAAAATGATTGATTATAACCCCAAGTATTTTTAATTACATTTTTCCAGTGAAAAATATCTTGGTATCAACGTGTTATAGAAGGGTAATCAAATCAGGAAAGCAATGTCTGTTGCTGTAGAATGAAAATAAAATACAGCACGGCTCATTACTCCTTTGGATATAAAACTCTTCCTGTTTTCACTCTCAAAACTGCTTGGTTAAATAAGCTTATTTATTGGACACCCATATAAATAGTGTATATGTATATTGGAGGTGTCTAGAAATGCAGAGGAATGCACTCACATCAATGAGAATATACTGAAATATTTTAACCCCCCTCCCCCCAGGCTCTCCACTGATAGATGCTTTCGTCCCTAACTGAGCTGAGGTTCCTTCCAGCTTTCATGTTGTGTCCGTATCGTGTGAGCAGGAGTGTGGAGCACAGATCACACGGCCTGCCAGCAGGAGTGGAAATAGAGAGGGAGATCGAAATGCAGGGAGATGCAGAAGAGAAGCTGTTTGCCTCCTCAGCATCTTGGCTGGCATTGTTATCGATAGCCTGTTTAGAGCCAGGGATCCTTTCTAAACCTGCTTACTCTTCTAATTTTTCGACATTGCTCTTGCCAATCAATACACAGTAGATTTGTGTTTGTTTACCTACCTCTTCTGTACAGTGATTGTACATTTTTGTGTAATATAATTTTAGTTTAATCATACATACATGCATACATTAATAAAAGAGCAAGAGGCCAAATGTTTTTATGTTCTGACGGTGGGATGTCATAATGGAAGATTTCTTCACGGGGGGGGGGTTACATTTCACAGATATTGCTTATTTCCCATAAGAAGCACTGTGTTGTAATGATCATGTGTATGTACTGTGAGAGAAGCAGACCTAACTGCACTTAGTAGCTCATACTGGCTTCAACTGTAACTGAAAAATGACAAATAATGTTAAATTATTTATTGAATACATCTAGGGAATAATGAGTGTTGGATTCTCTTTTTACTGGAACAGCCTGTTTGCAAAACAGCAGTGAGCAGAAACTACCTATTTTATACCGTAAATTAGCATCTTGCAGCACATGAATCAGAGTTCAAGAAACACAACCTCAATGTTGTTCTCTGTCAAGCCAAAAGTGTACTTGTGGTGTCTTTTTAAGATATGTCTCACTTTACCTGAAAGCTGTTTTACTTATTCATGTATTTATTTGATAGCTTAGGGTTCTCTCCTTCCTTTCTCTCCTTGCTAGTTTTGAAGTTTTCTCTACCTTTTGATATCAGTTTTGAGGAAGTCACTTAATGAGATATATCACAATCATTTAAAAGGTATGTATAAAAGGAATGAAAGTATCAGAAAATCCTATGTTGCATGTCTTATCATGTAGATGAGCCAGAAGCAGTAATGCCACTTTCCTCTGTGCTTAAGAATACTCACTCCTTGTACGTGCAGGCTGGACTTTGGTGTTGTGGGTTTAATATGTGACACAGGAGGTGACCAATTGAATATTCACTAGTTGTTTGATTTAAATTTTAAGATAATAAAATATTATTATATATTCACCTGCACTGTATGTATGTATGTGTGTATTTATTAATTAATTTAATGTCATATTATGAGATTATAGATTTGATTAGCAACAGTTTTGTTATTTTATTTTTTTAATATATAAATTGCACATTTAGATTTTACCCGGATTACAATCAGTGGTGTCTGTCAGGACCTTCAGGGTAATCTCTGCTGATCATTCAGAGCCATGTAAATCATTAGTCAGTCATGTATATATTTAGTTATTTATTACCCATGTTTTCTCCACCAATTTTCAATTTTTCTCCCCAATTTGGAATACCCAATCATACCTCGTTAAACTCAGTATACTGCTATAACCAATCCAGGAAAGATACATCAGTCTAATCATGAGTTTACTTTGCTTCACTCACTTGCATATAGTGTGCTTCCAGTGTGGGCAGGTCACAGTGTCTCACGGGGTTTTGTAACCTTTTGTGTTTTGACCTGACTTTGTAATATCTGCCAAGGTCTTGAGCGAAGCAAAGAGACCAATCAGGAGAGAGCATAGGCGGGCCATACATCTCACTGGGGATTGTCTGCCTCAAGGCTGATTTCTGCTTCTGTGTCTGCGTCTCTGTGCGCCGTTGTGCGCATACGATCGCCAAGGTGTCTGCCAACATACTTGCACGTAACGTGTACCTAGGGGGCAGTGTCGCATTTACCACATCACAATCTACAGAAAAACATGAAAAACACAGAAATGGAATCCCGTTTTCTATGGTGCCCCTAGGGTTGCCAACTTTCTATCATCCAAATACGGGACAGCAGGCGGGGTGCTGAAGCGGGGTGGGCTGTATGGCTGTAAATCAACACGTACTGTTAATGACCTGCTACAGAAACTACACACACACATACAAATTGCCATATAGCATCCTGTATATGCAGATACATATACAGCATTTCAGCAGTTTATGCAGGAGGCTACTATAGGCTACTGAATGTAATATAGCTGACAATATGGGCTTTGAAATAAAATGAATTATGAAAGATATAATCATGTTGATTAGTGAAACATGCAATTTTCTACATGTCATATAGTCTATTAAATATTATATGTATTTATTATATTAGATATGCACCTGCTATAGCTCTCGTCTGTCTGTCTAGCAAGTTTCTAACTTTCCTTTGGAATTCCTTTGGTAATGTTGCAAACCGGGGTCGTTGGATCAATGCCTTGATCAGGTGTAGGGCTGGGGACAGTTTGACTGGTGCACAAAATGTATTTTTCCTTACATCATTTTGCAGATATAATGCATACTCGGCTGTTCATTCCATTCAAGGAAGGCAAAGTACATTTTACTTTTCGTCCACAAAATTGCCAAGATCAAAATAAGTGGGCATTTCGTGGGACAAAATGTGAATTATGTTAACGAAATATAAATTACTAGAAAATGGTAAACGCTCCACGCTTTTATTCCAAATAACTGCAAGAATCACCGGCGTTTGTGTTAAACATTCATAAATAAAAATACATTGCGGACTCATACAGGGTAAGAAGATAAGAGCCTGGAAACATTGCTTCATTGTAGAAGTAGGCTAATAGGCCAGGCTTTTATTTATTTTTATTGTTTTTTATTATTATTATTATTATTATTATTATTATTAATAATAATAATAATAATAATAATAATAATAATAAGAAGAAGAAGAAGAAGAAGAAGAAGAAGAAGAAGAATAATAAGAATAATTTGCTTTCCAGAGATGTAAACAAATCACATTCAATGTTTGGTGAACTACACACTGGATTGAAAACAAGATAGGGTAATTCTGTTAGCAGTCTAAGATTCAATATACTGTGAACTCTCGCTAAATAAACAAAAAGCACTTCAACAGAACTGTGGAAATACAATTTAAACCAAACCATCAACATTATACTTAATTAATGTTTTGTTTATGTCGCAGTTGACAGTTCAATCACTACAATTAACAGCATTACACATATACAGCTATATATATATATATATATATATATATATATATATATATATATATATATATATATATAAGTTAAAGCGATAAATAAAAAATAAAAAAACTTTTTTGGTGGTATTTTTTAATTAATATACGGTATATATATATTTACTGAAAACAAGAAAGATGAAAAAACTAAAAATAAAACTTTACGCAAATATGTTGTGGAAGGTTCTTTCAAATGTGTAATGCATCTTTAGAAACTGTTTTGATGTCCCTTTTCTTTATTCATAAAACATTGTCAAGTCTGTTTTGTAACCCGGCGTTGATTAGAGACCGGCTTTCGTTTACATGATTATGCAAATCAGCCCAGCGACTATTGGAGACCGGCTGCTGTTTGAGACCCGGCGAGTATTGGAAGCTTTACGGACCGTGCACAGAATTATGAATGACACAAAGAGCGCCACATGGTTTTGTGAAACCTCTGCACACGTCCAGGCCAGTAACGTCTGTTAGTGTGACAAATGGGGTTTGTTGATGAGGAGATGCATTTAAAAACTTTCGTATATCACCATATTTATGTTCACACCTCCTGCATCGGCTCCTCTGCGAGCTACGCTTACCCATCTCTGCATCGCTACACAAGGATGCTTACGTGTATGTCCGCAGAAGCATCAGTATGGGCTCACATTAGCGCCATAAGTATCGCATTAAAAAAATATATATATTGTAAAAAAAACAACTTGAGAAAAAACTGATGTTGAGATCAAAAAACAACAAAAAATCGAATGCAAAATTTATAGAATTGTAAACAAAAAAAATGTTTCGAAAGCAAAAAATAAATAAAAAAAAATGAGAGCAAAACTGGCCTGCAGTCCCTGTCTTTGCTCTCTTGTGTTTCCACGGAGCTCACGCTTCTTAAACGAACCCTTTAACTCACTAACAACCCAAAGGGTCGATAGAACCGCTGAAGAATCATACATGTTTAGAGTCAGTATGTACTTGTATTTTTTCTGTTACAGTTATTAATTTATTATATATATATATATATATATATATTATATTAATTATTAATACAGCTTTATTTTCTGTTAACTGTATTTGAAAGAGTTTACATTAAAAAGTAAAGTAGTCCTGATCCAATGTAAATTACAATGTCTGGTCACGTATAAGTGGGGCAGGCTAATTTGAGAGCAATTCCAAAAGATAGAATAATACTAATTAATAATACTGATGATAATAATAATTATAAAAGATGTTGCTGTTTGTATCAATTAAATATACTTTTCTGTGTAAATGGGTTAATGTATATATACATTAGAATGCATGTAGAATTAAGATAAGTTAGAGAGACAATGCAAAAGTATTTAATACAATAAAAATCCATCCATTTTGGAAGCCACTCATCCTAGTCAGGGTGGCGGGAAGCCCATGGCGGATCTGCAGGAACACAGGAACACAGGAACACCCCAGGACGGGCGCAGCCCATTGCAGGCAGTTTATCTTTGCCGATCAGCCTGGCGGACGGTGGGAAGAAGCGGGAGACCCGGGGAAACCGTGCAGACAGACACCGAGCCGCCCACAAAATAAAAATACTATTTTATATTAATGTGATGTTTACTATTGTTTTTTGGAGTTATTCATATTTGTTAAAGCCGTCTCTCTAATTTTACATTTCCCAAATTAGCTCCTGCTCTTGTCTATTAAATCCGTAAACGGCTCCTTCTGATGGAATTGTTAACGGATGTTTTCTGTTAGTGCTTAAGAATAATAATAAAAATAAAGCACTGTCACACTGCCTTGTAATAATGAAGTACAGTTGTTAATTTAGTAAATATAGCTACTTTTAACCCCATTCTGTCTCCTACCTAAGCTTTCATTAATTCTAATACATGTTAGGACAGCCCTATAACTGTTAATATGTCAGCACAGTGGACAGAGAGCAGGACAATATCACAGCGATATTAATATGTCAGCACAGTGGACAGAGAGCAGGACAATATCACAGCGATATTAATATGTCAGCACAGTGGACAGAGAGCAGGACAATATCACAGCGATATTAATATGTCAGCACAGTGGACAGAGAGCAGGACAATATCACAGCGATATTAATATGTCAGCACAGTGGACAGAGAGCAGGACAATATCACAGCGATATTAATATGTCACCAGAGTGGACAGAGAGCAGGACAATATCACAGCGATATTAATATGTCACAGTGGACAGAGAGCAGGACAATATCACAGCGATATTAATACGACGCTTCTCGCTCGTTTCTCAGAATCTGTTGTCTCTTCTGAGAAGCCGCGCGGCGCACGTGACTTGCTTGCTGTCCAATAGCGTCAGTCAAATATATTCACAATGTCCCTCCCTTTCCGTAATTGCTTCTGAAAATGCTGCAGCAGCTGCTTTATTTTTTCAGCACTTCTAAATCTCACAGCCACTGCTTTATTTTTTCAGCAGCTGTCTTATTTATTCAGCAGTTGCACTTCAGGGCCACCGTAGAGACTTGCAGTCAAGAGCTGGACAATTACTTGATCCCATCGACATTTGAGCCCATACCATACACACAGCACTGAAACACAACGCAGGATTCACCTGCTACGTGCACAGTAACATGTTTAATATCATGTTCATATTAATGTCACCTGCAGAGCAATTCAGCTGCTCAGATAACACAGCGCCAGACTGATGTACATCACGTAATTTAGCAAGAGGCAAATGGAGGGGCATCGCATTCATTAAGATAATGTGATGTCCCAGTTTATATTTAGGTAAGAAACGCACACACATACATACATACATGCACACATACACACTATATACACTCACCTAAAGGATTATTAGGAACACCATACTAATACTGTGTTTGACCCCCTTTCGCCTTCAGAACTGCCTTAATTCTACGTGGCATTGATTCAACAAGGTGCTGAAAGCATTCTTTAGAAATGTTGGCCCATATTGATAGGATAGCATCTTGCAATTGATGGAGATTTGTGGGATGCACATCCAGGGCACGAAGCTCCCATTCCACCACATCCAAAAGATGCTCTATTGGGTTGAGATCTGGTGACTGTGGGGGCCAGTTTAGTACAGTGAACTCATTGTCATGTTCAAGAAACCAATTTGAAATGATTGGACCTTTGTGACATGGTGCATTATCCTGCTGGAAGTAGCCATCAGAGGATGGGTACATGGTGGTCATAAAGGGATGGACATGGTCAGAAACAATGCTCAGGTAGGCCGTGGCATTTAAACAATGCCCAATTGGCACTAAGGGGCCTAAAGTGTGCCAAGAAAACATCCCCCACACCATTACACCACCACCACCAGCCTGCACAGTGGTAACAAGGCATGATGGATCCATGTTCTCATTCTGTTTACGCCAAATTCTGACTCTACCATCTGAATGTCTCAACAGAAATCGAGACTCATCAGACCAGGCAACATTTTTCCAGTCTTCAACTGTCCAATTTTGGTGAGCTTGTGCAAATTGTAGCCTCTTTTTCCTATTTGTAGTGGAGATGAGTGGTACCCGGTGGGGTCTTCTGCTGTTGTAGCCCATCCGCCTCAAGGTTGTACGTGTTGTGGCTTCACAAATGCTTTGCTGCATACCTCGGTTGTAACGAGTGGTTATTTCAGTCAAAGTTGCTCTTCTATCAGCTTGAATCAGTCGGCCCATTCTCCTCTGACCTCTAGCATCAACAAGGCATTTTCGCCCACAGGACTGCCACATACTGGATGTTTTTCCCTTTTCACACCATTCTTTGTAAACCCTAGAAATGGTTGTGCGTGAAAATCCCAGTAACTGAGCAGATTGTGAAATACTCAGACCGGCCCGTCTGGCACCAACAACCATGCCACGGTCAAAATTGCTTAAATCACCTTTCTTTCCCATTCAGACATTCAGTTTGGAGTTCAGGAGATTGTCTTGACCAGGACCACACCCCTTAATGCATTGAAGCAACTGCCATGTGATTGGTTGGTTAGATAATTGCATTCATGAGAAATTGAACAGGTGTTCCTAATAATCCTTTAGGTGAGTGTATATGCACAGTCACCTACAAAATTACTGGCGCCATTGATAAAGATGAGAATAAAGGCTGTATAAAATAAACACATGTAATATGTAGAAAGCGATTGTCCACAACTTTTATTAAAAGCATGCTTTGTTTATAATTAAATTCCGAGGCCATGTAGCTGCTCCGCTCAGTCTGGGTCAGTCAGTGAAGTCAGATGTGTTGCAGAGTGACTGTCAGACCAGCCCACCTGCTCACTGATTGGGTCAGGAAGAACCGTCACTCAAACCTGCTGGACCAATGGAGACCCAGGATCTGCGCCTCCCTGTAAATCACGCCCTCACGGCAAAACAGCGCCAAAACTCGTAAACGAAACAAAATAAATCGAAAGCAAAGAAACTGGCGGCGAAAGCAAAAATTGCAAGATTGCAAGACAGCGACTGCAGGCAAGTTTTGCTTTCGTTTTTTTTTTTTTTTGCTTTCGATACATTTTTTTGTTTACAATTCTATACATTTTGCATTCGATTTTTTTTTTTGATCTCAACATCAATTTTTTCTAAAGATTTTTTTTTTCTGCATTTTTGTTTACAATATATATTTTTTTTTGAATGCGATACTTATGGCGCTAATTTGAGCCCATACATCAGGATTCACTTGAATGCCCTGCATTAGCAACCAATGGGAAAGTCAAAGCTATGACAGCTGCTGTTCAATCATTAGTCAGCAACTGAACAACACTAATATTCCATGGTAATTGTTAACCATTTTGCTTGATGCATAAAAATAAATACATTCACAATATCAATATTTTAAATTTTATATTACATTTCATTTCCATTTGACAACTGAGACATCATAGTCAATTTGTTCACAAATCCCTTTTCAAGGAGAACTTTCTCTGAAAATTGGACATTGTTAAAAATGGGAGACATACCACAGATACCTGAGCTAAAACAGGAAGGGAAAGGACATTTTCAGTTTCTGTGGCTTACAGGTAGCCATCACTTAATAAAATTGTACTGCTGGAACTATCTTTTGAAAAGGTGTTTTGGAGCAGTACTGGCAACAATAAGTCAGCTAAAAAATATGAATGTTCCCAAAGTCATATATGAGCCACTGTGACACTCAAAACCTTTGGACAAAGCCGGATTGATGTTCAACTGTACGATTAGATATGTTGGGACCAATACTTCACAACGAACAGGTGAGGAAAAATTGTGAGATTCTTAAACTCTTGATTCTGTAGTCTTCCTTGGCAAGCATGAATTGGCATTCAGAGGGCGACTATTTCTATTGAACGTCCACTGCAGCTGAAGTGAAAAGACAAATTCTACAATGACATGATCCACCACATTTTGAAGAAAGAGTAATCTGGTGAGTAACTTTCTACATTTGTATAATTTGGAAAGAATAGTAAAAATGAAACAATATTTATGTCTATCTCATTAACAAAGTAACTTAGCTCTGTTCATATTTGTCATATTTGCATGTATTTATACCAACAAATGAATGTACAGTTGACTCTGGATAATTGCATAAGTTTGGGACTACCACGACATTATGCACTTAATCGGAGTATGCATTAATCCAGAGCAAATTATTAAAATATAATTCAAAGACAATAAGGTCTATATGCACATGTACATTAGTACATGACTCGTATAAATCAGATGAATCACCAGTACAGAGCACAGTGGGCTTCAGCTACTAGACAAAATACTAAAATTATCAATCAGTAACTGTAGGCCCCTTTGCTTTATGGTACTAGGAGCACAGAAATAGACAGAAATCAGTAGGGAAATATTTTAGAACAGGTAAAGCAAGCAACTCAATAAATCAACCTGGGATATCGTACACAATAATGTACTGTTTCAAATTAAACACAGCTTCTCTGCAAGGCAAAAGATAATACAGATGACTTCATAAAACAAACTGTATATTCTTTGTCATATCTATCTAGGCACATGTTCTCAAATGTACTGATGTATTGATCCTGTGTGGCACTTTCCAACAATACATTAATAAGTTCTCTAGTTTCATCATCTTTCCAAGGTAAACACACATATTCATTCTTGGGAAAAGTTCATATTGTATCTCTCACATAGATAGCGGCCACCATTATTGTAGTTACAATTTCAAAATTTAGTGACGTTGCGTCTGGCTAAGGGTTTGTGATGGTTCGTCTGCCTAGACCAGTTAGGGACTTGGCAGGTGCTATACACAAAACTGTACCTTCTGAAAATAGTTTGAGTACAGGCAAAGGTGCGCCTGAGCCACAGTGGAAATGGGGCTTTTGAAATGAGGGTGTTAATAGAGATTTTACTTCACACAACAAAAATGAAGGGTAAGGTTGTTGAGGTCCCGATCCTCATTTAAATATGGGGGTGCTGTATTGGTTTAGAAGGGGATAGAAGTGTATTTTGGGTATTGCAGATTAGCCCTCTTGGAAATCTGAAATCTGAATACACCAAACATGGAGAAAACATGGGCTTCAACATTTCTTGAACATTTCAATACTTAATTGCACATAATGTAGAGTATGAGTTGCGTGACATCTCTGTCCTACATTGTTGCCCTCAGCAGAGAGCTCTGAACACGATTGATACTCTGCTGTGTACTTGAGATGGTAAATCAAAATCTGGATCTGACAATCTGTCCTACAGTGCCTTGTCTAAGATCAAACAGACAGTCTGCCAATGAGGTTAGTGGGGGAGACTGCTACAGTGCAAGATTATGAGCATGTTGAGGTGATTTTGCTCCCCCTTGGTTTTTCAGGGTGTGTATATCTCCCACCCCAGAGTGATGGCATTGTGGCACTGCCTGTCTATTTCCTATTTGGGCTGTATGGGTTAGGTGTGCCTGAGACAATGGTTAGACAAGACGTGCTCTCCTGGTGATGCTGCAGATCTTGGTCTCTGATGCTGCAGTCAAATGGTGCTTGATGTTACCAGTCTGTTAGGTTTTGTGGCTTTCAATTTGCTGTACTTGCTTGACTCACATTGAACAAGATGCCTGATTTCAGGGATGGAAGTTGTGCCTATAGGAGGTTACTGAATAATTTATCCATGAAACCTGGCAGTAATCCAGACGAGTTTACCCATGATTGAATGTCCATGCCATCCATATACAAGTCTCTGAAGTCACCAAGATAAAGGTTAACATTGAAATACTTGATAGTCTATTTTACATGTCTATTAATAAGACCCCCAAGCCCTAATGAAATAATTTTCTGTTGTTAGTATTCACATCCTTACTTATAAAAGCTTTCTCTGATATAACATGGTAAACTTTAATTAATTTAATTTAAATGAATAGGGAAAACATTTAGAGGTACACAAGACATTGAACATCATGGCAAAGCAAAGTACATGCAACTGTACAACTATTGGAAAACAATGGACAAACTGCCAAATTACTAGGGAATTGTAATGTGATGAACTTTCATTAGTACAGTGCTGTTAGGAGCTCCATGCAGACAGAAACTTATCTTGGCAATATTTGATGAAGAAGACAGTGCATATTAATACAGGGAGGGACTGGTGCACAGTATAATAATACAGAAAGTGTCAGTAGGCACCATAGGTATGTCTTTACCATCTGCTACAGACAATTCCCTTAGCACTTGCAGTATGAATATATTGTTTTGGGACTTCTCACATGGATAGATGTTGCTCCCTAAATGAAAATATTTTTTCTTTTTGTATTTTTTTCAATGATAAAGCTGTTTAATAAAATTAAAGTTGTATTTCAATTTGCATTGGGTTTAAGCTTTGAACTCATATAACCCAGATCATCTGGATGCAGATTTTGTTCTGACTGTAGGAGGACTGCATAGTCATTACTTTAGCAGGATTCAGGTCATAATGTATTTAGTACGTCAGTTAAAAACATAACTGTCGAGTTCTGTTGTTTTGTATATGCAATATTTTATCCAAGTCCAAGTTATTTTTCTACGTAATAGAAATTACATTTAAAATACTACTACTACTACTACTACTACTACTAATAATAATAATAATAATAATAATAATAATAATAATACACAAATGCATAAATACATAAACCAATGAATGAATATATTAAATAAATAGATAGATAGATAGATTCGTAATAGGTATTGTGGCTGGTATTGAAGTAGCCCCCTCCTTGATTGTGAACAGGTTGCAGTGCTGTCTTCCAGCTGTAGCCTAATTGGCTGATTGAGTGGCATGCGAATGTGGTTGCATGCTGTGTTCTCATTGGTTGGGCAATCAGCTAGCCAGATACCTTGGGGGGGGGGGCATGTTCAGCCTTATTTAAGACTTGTACCAGGGGCTGTGGGGGGGATTCTCTCTTCCCTTTGTTCCTGCTAATGATCTTTCAATTACACAGAAAGTTGAAGTGCTTGCTTGGATCCCTAAAGGGTCATTATATACTTTTGTTCTTTATTTATTTTTTAACTTTAAAGTAAGTGTTATCCTGCTGTAACATGATTCTGTGTCCTTTCTGATCTCTGTCATGTGTAATTATGCTTTGGTTCAACAACCATCTAAAGTAAAAGCAAGAATTGCACAAACTGGGATTAAGAGAAAAACAAATAAGACCCTGGAAAAATAAATCGGTGTAGTACAACATGTGCTCCTTTTTCAATAAGCTTGCAAACAAACCTGGTGAAATCTGATGTCATCAGTACTGTGGAATTAAGCCTGTCAGTGGCCAGATCTAAAAAAATTATAACATTCAATTTCGGTTCCTCTTGATCTCTTGTGGTAAAAATGTATTTGAGTTTTGGGTTTTTTCCACACCACTCCTCTTTTGTTTTTTATTATACTTTCTGATCTGATTTTGATTTGAAAGACAAAACTGAAGCAACAATAATACATGATCAATTAATATAAATGAAGATCTGAGTGCACAACAGGTGTAAATTTAAATGGATGCTTTTTAAGAAGGTGCAGAGATCTAGTTATAGTGTCCAGTCCTGATGCTCCCATCAGCTCATTCTAACACTTACTTTAGAGGAGAGGAGAGAGAGAGCTTGGGCAATTGAACACCTGAGGGAAGGCATGAATAACTGACCTATAGGAGAGGAGCAGAGGGGATACATGTAGAGACAAGATTGCAGGGAGGAAGGAGCAGCATTGTCAAAAGAGCAGTGCATAAGGATAATGGTCTTGAATCTATAATGGACAGCAATAGGAAGCCAATGTACAGAAGTAAGGAAGGGGCAAGACACCACTATATAAAATAAATCAGCAGCACAAATACCAAGAAAGAGCTGGATCAATTAAATGGCTGTCAAAATCTATTTTAAGTTGGAAATGTGGCAATTGCATCTAGGTCACCCTGGCAGTACTTTACACTAGTTAAGTTTGTCACTGCTGATGGAAGGCCAAAGATTCAGATTTAGGATTAATTTGCCCTTTTAGAAATAAGAGAAATCTCTTCTGAGGCCAAACTGTCCTGTGCACTGCTAATGAGCATTGACTCCTAGGAAGCCACTGGAATAAGAAAAGCATGCTGCTGCCAGACCGCAGCCTGAAAGACAAGGCATTCATATCTCTTACTGTAGACCACAGCATCCTGGATCTCTAGGGAGACCATTTTCATTTCTAACTCACCAAGAGGAACCAGTGTAGCATGACTGTCCTTAGCAAGATGGCATTTAAAATGAATTGCACACTTTGCATGACCTCTCTTGGTGGCTAACACAAGAGGTAGCTGCATGCTTGCCAACTAGCATGGGATAAGTGCTGCTGGAGTCTTGGTTGAATTGTAAGGCACAGATTGCAAATTGGAGTCACACCTAGGGAGGTCCATACACTTAAAGAGCACAGTGTTCAAACTTGTAATTGCACTGTGGTGCTCAAAGCTCAAATAAACCAAAGTAATGGAACTAACTTCTGATGGCTTAGCACAAACTAAAGTCTGGGACACAAACATCAGGTGCTGGTGAAACTGGGTTACAATCTACATGGAGGCTGGCTGTTTATGTTGTTGTTGGTGAGCAGCAGGGTGATTTCAAGGCATGAATGCAAATCCGTTCAGTTACTTTGCTACATAGTTATATAATGAATTAAATGTACTAGATAGGACAGTATGAATCTGAATCACTACCAATCTTACCCGGTCTTCCTGTTCATCTGTGTGGAACGGTGTGGCTGTATCAGAACAATGCCCATTTCATTCAAATTCTTAAACATCGCATTCAAAAGAGGCTGAAGAAATAAAGATGTAACATTCTGTATCTTACTACTTTAAGCTGCCAGTTGTCTTAATTAGTCAATGAGATTAGAGGTATAATGTGTGTAAATGTTTTGATTATTGTATTTTCCATTTATTACACAACATCTTCATTCATTTAGAGAGATACACTATTTTATATTGTCAGAAATGATTCAGGTATATTGCAATACACTCCATGCATTTTTATTTCTTTCACCTAGCAGGTATAAAATCCCTCATTTATGATACACTAAATGATTTTATGTGCAAGTTACTAAACCTTGTTGAACAATAATCCTTTGTCCTTCTGTATATTGCTGAAGATTTTCTCATCCTCAGCTGAATTTGAAAAGATAGTAGTGATTGTGTTTAAGGTACACCCTGTAGTTTCATTTTTCCAGAGCCTTGCACTTTTGCTTTTTATTATTCTCTGATAATGGATTTGAAGCAATCTATTACCCTACATATACTTGAGTACCTAATGGGGCTTGCAGGACTACACAACTCCCCATAAAGTGAAAAACCTCAAGCGGATTACTTAACTGACTGTTTGAAGGTCACAATGAACAGGCGCTTCTAAAGCTACTTTGAAAGGCAACAGTGTTTTCGATAACCCTTGGTACTCTGTTCAGACGTCTACAAGAAACAGATTACTCAAGACATGAGCACTGTCTTGCTCTATGTTAGCATAGTGGAAAATAATGGGGAAATAAAGGGTGAGAGAGGCCATTGTGACTTTCCAAATTGACTGTAGATCAAATGTTTCGATTCTGAAAAGACATATGTATATAGATAAGCACAGGTATAGGAAACTGAGGTTAAATTTACAGTTTCAAAGTGTAGCGGAAAATTAGTTTAATAGCAAACATGTCCACTTGTGTCTTTGTCATTGCTGCTTTAGAAAACAAAACAAAATAAATGTTTGTGTCTATGTCTAGTACACATACACGTGTGTGTGTGTGTGTGTGGTAGGGGGAGGGCATTATATATTAAAAAGTTGTAATATAAACAAGAAATAATTCCATAATGCTGCGTTTTTACTTTTGTCCAATACTGAATATATTCCCATTTGCATGAACTAATGTAAAATCCAAATTTGAATATCCTAATTTGCTACAACTTTTATGCAATACACATAGGCATGTTATTATTGTTGTGGTTAAAATCAGTTTCTTGTGGACTAATTAATAATGTCCCTGTTATTAAACATTGTTTATTGCTGTTGTCTGTCACAATGCATGCCATGCTGATGTTCATAAACTCATAAACTGTGTTGTTTGTGTGTGTCTAGGGTAAAATGTATACAAATATACATATCAATTCTATAATATGAGAAAAAAAAAAAAAGTTCCAGGATAGCAAGACTTAACCTACCCTGGAACATTATTTTTTTGTATTATGCACACATTTTGAAAATAAAAACATCATATTTTAATATTGTCCAAAAGGTTAAAATGTTGCATCGTATTTAGTCTTTTAAATCAAGATTTCACTGTATCTGTTATTGGTCTTGACTGATTTTATCTGAGGTGATTAAAGCTGTATTTAATTAAATTACACTCGCAGGGACTGAAGTGAAGGGAGTTAATTGATCCATAAAACAAGTGAATAGTGCAAATCTTAAATTGCTGGATTCTACTTCATCTTAATTTTAAATGACAGTTTCAGAGGATTAAGACATGACATTGTCAAACACCAAATTGCATCAAATATGTGTTCAAACCACAGCCACAATTAATTTTTCCCCCATAAGAAAACCATAGTAGCACTTTAACATGCAACCAATTGGATGGAATCTCAAAATTATTTCAGTGATTTAGATTTATAGAAACATTTTCATTGATGTTTTGGAACAATAGCAATGCAAAGGTTAAAAAGCAAAATGCTGATTACAGCCGTGATTAATAAGATTTTGTGATTTTCATCATGGTTTTCCTTCTTCTAAATATGGGTCACCATTTTGATTCATTTGATATTTATTCCCACACCACCTTGTTTTAAAACTGATTTTCTTCCAAGAAGCTTAACATAATTCTGACTCACAGCAACTCTGCAAAATCCCCAGAGCGCGCACACTGCTATATTCTGCTTCGTCTTTATCTCCTGATGCCTGCATATTTAGGTTTCATTCTGTATACATTTAAAGAACTGCCTCTCATTAATTCTTTGTTTTTCCAATTGATTTTCTATCTCCTTTAGTTTGTATACATTTTAAAGAGAACAAGTTTGCTCTTAGTATCAGCCACAGAAAACTTCCAAAAAGCAAATGCAAAACTATGATATAGCCAACCCAGGCATGCATTTCAAAATCATTTACAATTCTAACAAATTTACATCTGGCTGCTAATTACTTGAATTTAAACCATTTTTTCAGCAGGTATATGCGCAGTGAGCATTCTGGTGCTTCTGTGAGACATGATGCAGTACTGTGTGCTTGTGTTTAAGGTGGATGTAAAGTTGTAGTCAAAAGTATTCAGTGTTTGCATTTGAAACCAATGTATTCCCCCAATTTTGAGTTGAGTAAATTATTCATGAAACTATACTTATTTGTTAATTACATATTTTCAGTGTTCACTGATTTGAAGTTGAGTTAAGACAAAAGATGGTGGTTCTGCCTGTTTTGGTTTGGTACAAACTGCAAAACTGTCCTTTATGTATAGATAGATAGTGACTGCCAATTATTTTTTTGTAACTGGCCATTCTGAACTACTGTCACTTTCGATCTCTGTCTGCAACGGCCTGGAAGTCAAGTGCAAGTTATACAAGTGTAGCCAGGTTACTGGGAGAAATGTTCCTAATACTGAGACATCCGGACTTAAGCCTGTTGGGCAGTCCTGTAGGGAGTAATTAGACTGCAGCCTGACTGGAGGGACAGCATAATGGTACCAGCGCTGCTTAATAATGTATGAAGGCTGTGTGACCCTTTCATTTGTACTAGACTATAGAGGGGGGACGTTCTACAGGATGTGGTGGAAAATTGATTCATAATGGTTTTATTAATTCGGGCAGGTAAGTTCCCACCTTCACTCCCACTGCTATTGAAATGCGTGATATAATTTTGCAAAGCTGCTAAGTGGTGGCAATAAATATGGGCAGGGTTGATATAAATCTTGATATAAAGTGGAGCTCTGTGGAAGAAACTAACACCATGATTGACTAAGCTGTGAATGAATTAGGCTTAAAGAGCAACTGACCAGAATATATTATGTAACACCCAGTAGGTAGGGAGGTTAATTGAAAATAGTCCAACTATGTAAGCTCAGCCCTTTAAGGCACAGAACACAATAACATCAATAGTTTGTAGTCAACAACAACAACAACAACAAAATGGGAAACAAAATCACCAGGGCCTCCGTTCCTCTATCACAGGGGTTTCCAATGTCTGGTGATGGAGGGCCAATTTTCCGAGGTTGCATGGGATGGGGGGGGCCACGGTTGAAAATAAACCACTGATGAAAACTAAATATGTCCTAATTCATACCTTTTAATGAACTTTAATAGTTTTATTATTTCCCCCCAAATTACATGTGCAATTTGTAACAGAAACTGTAAAAATATAGAAAAGATTCAGAAAGGAGTGGTTGAAGGTTGGCATTGGTGGACCGCATTAAACATCGAGGGCCGCACTTGGCCCCCGGGCCGCACTTTGGGAGCCCCTGCTCTATCAGGATAACTTGACAGAATCTTTTTCCGTTCCTCAATGCAAGCTTAAAGTCCATCTGAGTAACTTACCATAGGAGATAATTTAAGTCAGGCTATCCGATCAACTAAAAATAGCCTGAATTAAACAGTTTATCTGGCCAATTTCAATTTTTTTTCACTCCTTTAAAGTATTTGGGGCAGTAAATAGGTTCTTTACTATTACAGTGTAACCGCAGCTCATATCACAGTCATTTTATGGTCTCACACAGACACCTGCTAGGATTGCTACAATATATACACATATGTATCATTATTATTATTAATAATAATATAATATTTGCTGATTCTACTGCATGGTATAATCTTGCATTTGAATATGATTATTAAAAAATACTTAAGGAAATAATTACCCTTATTGCTAGATTATTGAAGAAATAGCATTTTTTATTTTATTATTATTATTATTATTATTATTATTATTATTATTATTATTATTATTATTATTATTGTGTTCTGTTGGTTTATGTAGCTTCCTATTGGTGCATTTATGCTTTCTCTGTGGTAGGAGCAGGGTCCAGGTGGTGTGTTTCCAGCAGTAAACGTTAGCCTGTCAATGTTCTCATGAAACTGTTGCGTTATGTATACCAGAATAGTTAAATTTAAATATAAATGAAAACATTCCCTTGGAATCTACGACGCTCTTCGTCCGCTAAGAACCTCTACGGCTCGTCTGGTATTCTCTCTGCCCCGATTCACACACGCTACTCCACTGCTCCGCTCCCTCCACTGGCTCCTGATACCGGCATGCATTCAGTTCAAGACATTGACCTTCACCTACCGCTGTCTCAGAACAGACTACACCTTGTTACCTGCAGACCCTCGTCTCTCCACACATCCCCTCCAGAGCACTGCGCTCTTCCGGTGCCAGAAGACTATCTCTGCCTCCTCTCCACTCCCCTTCCTTCAGAGCCGCTCCTTCTCATCCCTGGCCTCTAAGTGGTGGAACGACCATTGAAGTCAATACAGCAGAGTCCTTGATCTCCGTCTGGCAATTACTCAAGACACATCTTTTCAGACAGTACTTGTAATTTAGTCATTTACTCTCCTGTAAGATTGCACTTATATGTTTTGTTTTATTACTTGCCTTGCTTTACTAGTACTCGTATTGTTTATTTTGATCTCCCCTATGCTCCCTTTCCCCTGGCCCTTGACCGTGACCGAACATCTTGTCTGCACTTATCAGCTTTTACAATCTAGGACGTAAGACCTTATATTGTGTACTGTATATCTCATATACACTTGTGTAAATTGGAATTTGTAAAATGTATTATGCCTAGAATTGCACACCGTGCACTTATATTTTGTAAGTCGCCCTGGACAAGGGTTTCAGCATTGGGCCAAAAGCTTTCACACCAAGTTACATTATTTTTAATTAGTCATTTTCAGAACTTTTCTCTTGTTCTAAAATTTGACAAGCTGTGTGTTTACAGCAACAGTACACAAATGGAACATATGCACTTGCCAGTTATATGGTATGAGCATTCCACCTATCTGCCTAAGATCATTCTTTCAATTAAGTGTTTTATTTTTTAATTGTGTTTGAATTACTTTCGTATTACTCATTTTGAATCTGTAGCCATTTGACAGATGCCTTATTACCTGGAAAAGAACAGCTAACAAGTAGACAGAAAACCATGACTGCTAATTATGTGGTTGTTCCCAGTATAATGTTTACTCTTAAGTAAATCACTTTACACAGCAGTGAGTCACTCAACAGTTCATTTAACTAGTGGGGACTCCGGTGGGGACTCTTTAAACTACAGGTAAAATATGGAAGTGACTCTAAATTCTCGAGGAAGTTCAGCAATGTACGCCAGAGGATGTAAACTGCACTGGGAACTGGCATCGGAGACCTCTACTGATGGGTTTTAGGCTTAAAGTAAAGCAATGTTGTGTGATTCTTTTGAATAGAATTCCCAGTTGTTCTCAGTTACCCACTTAAACATTTATGCATCAAATTGTTATTCAGAGAATGCAAGTTTGTTGTGTAGTGACACCTACAGTATGGTCATAAATGGACACAAGCCATCAACAGCAAGCAAATCAGGTGGAAGCAAAGACTAACCAATATTACTCAAAACCAATATAACTATGCTTGACGTGATTTTATTTGCATGTGCTATGCTTAATAATTTTCCTGAGCCACTAAGCAAGAGGGCATATTGGGTTAAATTCACATCTGCAACAAAACAAGACTTTCTTGAAGCAAATCCTTTCATCTGTTACTTGACAGAGTTGGGGATTTTAAGATGTTGCAATAACTTGAATCCAAGCATTACTCTCCCTGGCTCTCTCTCATTCTCTCTCTCTCTCTCTCTCTCTCTCTGAGAGTCTAACCGGGAGCTCATTGGCAGAGACAGCTAATCAATATCTGTTGCTCAGCATCCCAACTCATATTGACTTTGTTTTCACGAAGACTCTATAAAGAGTCTTTTGGGAAATTCTGTCACTTTGAGTTGAGTCCTGCACCATTAAATCTCTTTAGTAAAAGGCAAAAATGTATATCGGCCTCCTGTTCACCCTCTGAATTTCTGAACATGGAAACTTGCTCAAATTCCCTCATGATCTCAATCATGCAGGAATCATATTTCTCACACTTATAACACCACACAGCATGTCCACATGGCAAAGGTGATTCTTTGTGATTGAGAGACATGATCATTATAATGAAAAACACACCCAGAGGGGTAAGGTTGGGGACACAAGTGTGTGTGAGAGGGGGCAGAACAGAAAGCTATCCTATTTAAAAGAAAGAGAGAAGATACAGTAAAATAGAAAAACATTTAGCAAATAATGTTGATTGTCCTGTTTAACACCATCATAGTGACATAAATCAAAATAAGGAAATGCAAGCAATATTTTCTGCGTACCTGTGACCAAAATGAGTTAATGTGCTGTGGTGTATATTGTATTGTCCTATGCTATGCCAGTTCTCAGTCAAGGTGTGGAAGGGAATCAATTATTTGTATGTAAGCTATGCATGAATAATAAAAGAGGATATTTATTACTATAGAAGGATAGTTTTCTATCTCTACAAACTAAAGGGATGGGCTGAATGTGAAACTAAAACATTACAAAAAAAACACATGACTGCACATTTGGGAAAATTCTTGGTTTTAAAATAAATATGTTTCATCATAGGTCTCACAGTGATCATAAATTGTGAAAAATGAACAGATCTGGTTACACTTCAGACAGCACGTTATGGATATCTGGGAGACATATTTTAAGGTGAGCTGACCCAGAGGGAAATGGTGGGAACAAGTTATAGGTGGCCCCCTAGAGCCTCTTATGACTCATCTTTTTCCTGAACTCTCTTGCCGCTTTCCTTATGCTCTGCTCTTCTCATGTGTTGAAGACTGCCTGAAGACTGAAGTTTAGGAGATTATTCTGTCTCTGCATGGAAGTTATTTATGTTGTTGTGTCTGGAGCAGAGATGTAGACTGAAGTGTTGGTTTCTACTGTAGCCTTGCTTTTGTTGTGCCTGTGAGCTACTATCCAGCAATGAGAACAATTGCTTGCATTTATTTATTTATTTTGTGTTTCTCTTAGAAGTTAAGGATTTAAGGACTGAGGCTCAGTAAAGTAGATCTATTTTTAGCTGCTGGATGTTATATTGCGATTTGTACTAAAGCTGACAACTTTCTCATTATATTATACAACTTTATTTATTTATTTTATTTAACATGCACCATTGTTCCAGTTGTAACAGTATTGCATTCACAAGGCATATGCACATCTTGTCAGCATGTTTTTACTGATTTCAAGTGCTTATTCATATTATCATATACCGATTATAGACTTTCTAGAGTCTGATTTGTACTCGGGTTGAAAAGACAGGTGTGAAGGTGCCCGGGCAAGTTTAGTAGAGACCCCCTATTCCACAGGTGAGTGATGTGTTTTCTGTGTGTAATGATGTAGCATTAGTGGAAGGTAAGGAACAGCACAGCTTTAACAGAAGAATGGGGAAAAGAAAGTTTTCCCATTTTTCTTTGTAAATTCTGACAGTTTAATTATTTTGAAGAAATTGCCATGCAAGATGTGAATAGAAAAGTATAGCTGTGTGCTATGCTATCATCCCCAGCCAAATATGATGCAATATCCAACTAGGTGCAGAATACATTAATCAGATTTTATAAAGATTTGTAGCCCAACATGCAAGATGCATGATGAGAGACTAACATGAAAGAGCATGAGATTCCTGACATGAAAGCTAAAGGAATGCAATGATTACAGTATGGTTGAAAGACAGTATTGAAATTAAATATTTGCAATGTATTTTTTTTATATACTATACTATATCTCAATAATCGTTTTTCTTTCCAATACAATGTTTTTCTCCCACAAAGAACTTAATTCCTAGGACACAGCTGAACACTTAACATAACAATCTAATAGTGACGGCTTACTGAAGGTAACCCTATTGTGCTAATTTGTATATCTGATGTGGTTATGATTTATAATATAACACTTCAAAATGAACCTCACTGGCTGTGTTACCAATTGATGAAATGCATAACCCCCCCCACACACACACATACACATATATAAAGCGTAAAATAAAGAAAACATTTTTATATTCCACAGGTTCTTGGTTTAGTTGATCAGCAATAATGTGAAATAATAGTAATTTCTCTAGAATCACCAGAGGTTGTTTATTCTTGGCATGAACAGTGTAGATTTGTAGATTCATTGTGTTTACTCAGAATGTAGAAATAATACAGATTCCAAGAATATTCAAAATTACGTTGAAGTCCAACTTAGAAAGACTATCAGTAGTCCAGTGAACTGTATACATATTGTGAATTTAAGAGTGAAAATAATACTCTGGACACACAAACTCTACACTAAACTACAATTCTAAACTGTACTTTTAACAGTGGATGTTGGTCAATAAGGACTTCATGTTGAATGGTTTTCATGAACAACTATCATATTCCATAAAACTCAACTCCTTTAATACAATCTCTCCTTTGTAAGAAAACATTTAACTATTGTATGTTATTTTGTTATTTCTTGTTATTTTTCTTATGTTGATATATATTTTTTTTTATTAACCATAATAGAGTACCTTCATGGTATCCAAATATTATGACAAACAAGACATATATTGTCCTACATTAAATTACCTGGAATATACACTCACCTAAAGGATTATTAGGAACACCCGTTCAATTTCTCATTAATGCAATTATCTAACCAACCAATCACATGGCAGTTGCTTCAATGCATTTAGGGGTGTGGTCCTGGTCAAGACAATCTCCTGAACTCCAAACTGAATGTCTGAATGGGAATGAATGGTGATTTATGCAATTTTGAGCGTGGCATGGTTGTTGGTGCCAGACGGGCCGGTCTGAGTATTTCACAATCTGCTCAGTTACTGGGATTTTCACGCACAACCATTTCTAGGGTTTACAAAGAATGGTGTGAAAAGGGAAAAACATCCAGTATGCGGCAGTCCTGTGGGCGAAAATGCCTTGTTGATGCTAGAGGTCAGAGGAGAATGGGCCGACTGATTCAAGCTGATAGAAGAGCAACTTTGACTGAAATAAGCACTCGTTACAACCGAGGTATGCAGCAAAGCATTTGTGAAGCCACAACACGTACAACCTTGAGGCGGATGGGCTACAACAGCAGAAGACCCCACCGGGTACCACTCATCTCCACTACAAATAGGAAAAAGAGGCTACAATTTGCACAAGCTCACCAAAATTGGACAGTTGAAGACTGGAAAAATGTTGCCTGGTCTGATGAATCTCGATTTCTGTTGAGCCATTCAGATGGTAGAGTCAGAATTTGTCGTAAACAGAATGAGAACATGGATCCATCATGCCTTGTTACCACTGTGCAGGCTGGTGGTGGTGGTGTAATGGTGTGGGGGATGTTTTCTTGGCACACTTTAGGCCCCTTAGTGCCAATTGGGCATCGTTTAAATGCCACGGCCTACCTGAGCATTGTTTCTGACCATGTCCATCCCTTTATGACCACCATGTACCCATCCTCTGATGGCTACTTCCAGCAGGATAATGCACCATGTCACAAAGGTCCAATCATTTCAAATTGGTTTCTTGAACATGACAATGAGTTCACTGTACTAAACTGGCCCCCACAGTCACCAGATCTCAACCCAATAGAGCATCTTTGGGATGTGGTGGAACGGGAGCTTCGTGCCCTGGATGTGCATCCCACAAATCTCCATCAACTGCAAGATGCTATCCTATCAATATGGGCCAACATTTCTAAAGAATGCTTTCAGCACCTTGTTGAATCAATGCCACGTAGAATTAAGGCAGTTCTGAAGGCGAAAGGGGGTCAAACACAGTATTAGTATGGTGTTCCTAATAATCCTTTAGGTGAGTGTATATTTTATACTGTTTTATCCTATAAGGGTTACCATTTTTTTCTTTAGGGAAAAGGGTTGCAAGAGGTGCTCCAAATAACAACGAAATAAAATAATATTAATCAAGGAAGGACCTACAAAATGTACCTTTTTGGTGAAATAATGACCTTGGTCCCATCTTACATTCCATTGCTCTGCATGTGTACATCCTTAAGGTTTGCATTTATCATAGCTCAGTTTTAAAAGAAACTGATTGTACACCCAATAGATCAATTAAACCAATGTTTAGTATTCCTTTCCCTGATAAGCATGAAGGAATCAATTGATACAGTGAGGTTGTGGATTGGTAAATGAAGAAGGACTTTTTTGTCCACACTGAAGCCAGAGGTTCCTGATCTGATTTGCGTTAATGTAAAGCTTTATTTGTCTAATGGATTATGAATGAATTTATATTATCTGTAATTGGATATTTGCCCCTCTCCATTAAAAAATATATTAAAAATACTTTCTACTTGTGAGTCAAGACACACATTTCATTGAAATCCTATAAAGAATCAAATATATCATGATGTATTTATTTATTTAGGTATAACATTACAAATCATATTGTTATGGTGCAGTTTTGAATATCCTAAGTAGAATGTGTATATTTCTAGATGAAAACTGTAGAGAAGAGGAAATATATACATTTGTATTGTTTCATTGTATAGTCAACATGGATGCACTGCACCATTTTCCCAAAAGGTAATTATAAACATTGATATTTGCCAAAATATTTAGAAATAGCTAATGTATAGGGTAGACATACTGCATTCATATTCAAGGTCAGGTGTGCTTTCTTTCACATAATTAATTGTGGCATGTTTTGTTTGTCAGCAGTAAACATTTGGCCTGAAGCTTAATATTGTTAAAGTCATCCTCACAAACAGATTTGCTTGTTTGATAAATAAGATGATGTGTCTTGGCAACATGTAACTATCTTGTTTAATATGCACCCAGTGCTTTTTATAGCTTTCAAACCCATCCCCCTACTGCTCTAACCACAAAACATGGACTGTCATGGGAAGACTAGGGACTTTGCACAATAATATGCTACATCATTCTTTTACTGTTCGAGTTGGGTGTAATTATACACTCAAAACTTCATTTTTTTTGTGATGAAATGTCTTTTTATGATTTTAAAGAAATGAAGAACAAAGAGGAAACCTGTATTTTTACAACAAGTTTAACCATTTTCCACCCCTCCCTCCCTCCTGGTGGTGACCCCATTGTCTTATTCATTTTAACCCACTGGACCTTGAATAATACAATCAGTTGGCAGTATAAGGAGTAGAGTTTAATAGGGATTTAACCACCTCAACAGCAGTAGTCCAAGCCTCTACCGTTCCCTCCCTGGCTCCATCAATCCGAGCTATAGAGTGTTCCACATGAAAAATATCAAGAAAGGCAAGGTCCCAATGATGCTAAGAAAGGGAATGAGGCGGCTCCCAACGTAGCACTGGCAGTTTTTTTTTTTTTTTTTTGCCATGGTAAGGCCTGCCAACCAGATCCGCTTCCATTGCAATCTAAACTTAATTGTTGTTAAGCTACTGGTTATAAAGGCTTTTAGTTAATTTAGTAAAGGTCTTAAAGATCAACAAAAACTGGCATTTCGGCAGTCAAATTCAGATTAATGTGCACATGAATTATGGACACATTTTGTCAACTAAGACTGAATATGATGTTAAACAAAACATGCAAATAATCTACCATACAACAATGTTATCTGTCTATTAATTGCAATGCATTTCAAACATTTACTTGAACAGTATTTTCCCTTTTCAGCACATACAGAAGTGCTCACAAGCAGGATCTACTTTATTGGCTATTCTGCCCTACTTACTTATTACAGCAGGTTGTTCTTCTATGACATTTGCTGTTACAAAGAAGCACTCTTCTCTTACAATGGCACATGTTATTGATACATTGTGTGGAGTTGCAACATTGAAATCCTTTCCCATTTCCATCTGACAATACTGTTGCGGTCTGGCACAATGAAATCTTGTATTTTTTCACCTCTGAAGCTCAGGAATGACTCGACACAAGGGTCAAAGTGATTTCGGGTGTGTTCATAGCATGCAGAATTTCACCAAATTAGCCAATAGTCTTCTAAGAATCTTGTGAAAGTCTGCGCAGAATAACACAAGTCTGCATGTCAAACGAATCCACTGACCTACCACTGTTCAAACATAGACAATTAACAGGGAGATGCACATTTCCCGTAAGATATACTTCTCTCTCTCTCTCATAGTGTATAACTTCCTGGCTCTACAGAGCAGTCTGCTAATACTCAAGAAAGGCCCCATCCACTGCCCTTTTAGAGAACTCTACTCTAACTATCCAACCACTCAGCCTGTCTGCAACTGAGGGCTACTCCCGGCCATTGTGGTTAATGCAGAGTCCAGTCCGTCTTTTAGGAATAATAAAGTAATAATTATACATTTCAATAGGCTCCTGGGTATGCACTTTTAGAGATATGTAACAGAAGTTGAAAGTCCTGATGTGTTTGGACAAATCTATTTCTGGGATTTCTACACTGATTCTTCCGAAACGCTTACTGTTTTCTCTGGAAGTATAAGCTGTCAGTGCACAAGATACTTGATTAAAATGCTTTGTGGTGGCAACTCCTGCAGGACCCGTGACATAAACAAAAGCTTTTAAATAAAAGCATGCAGTGCTAGTGCAGTGCGGCCTGTTAAATGTGCCTGAAAAACTGGTTCTGCCTCTAAACTGTCCTAGACTGTTCCCATGTGTTCTGTTACTTTAGTCTCTCCCTTGAGCGGAGGAGAGCAATCTTATTATACAGTGGATCAGTGTGTTGTGGGCTCTAGATGACTGTCTGCCTTATGTTTGGAGTTATGTTTCCCTTCTATTTCTAATTAACCCCTCAGGGCAAGCTATAACCTGCCACCTCTATTGCTTTAATTCAGTGTAAAATGCTTCTCTGGAGGAATAGTTCCTTCAGGATCTGTCTGTAGGTATTCTGTTAGTTATTGGTTAAAGCCAAAATGGAGTTCTAAGGATCAGCGAAAATCATACGGCATGTAATAAAGAGAACAAATCGCATGACTTTGACTGTGATTACAGAAGTTAGAAATGTATATTTTTGTTTAGATTTGCCCTCAATCCACAATGGAAGGCACACCTGTGAGTGTCAAATCCACACAGTCAAAAAATACAGGGCCTGGACTGAGAACTATTGATGGTTTCATTTACAAAGGTTGCCAGTCAAACCTTACATGGACTAATGATAAACATATACTTCTAAGCTAATGAAAGACTTTGTGAAGCAGAATAAACATATTAGGTTGCAGTTTAGAATAATAGACAGAATTGTATTGACAGAAAATGAATATGCATATTTTCAGCTGGATTGGGATCTCTGTTGTGTTTTCAGCATGAGCTCAAACACAATGACACCAGCATGGCTTCTTCATTATGGAAAACGTTACCTTTAACACCTCATCCTTTACTACAAGGAGTAGATCGATACTGTAAAAGATTTGGTGAAAACAGAAATAATTGCTTTTGCAATTGGTGATAAATCTTGGTGGTCAAACAACCTTAAGATCAGCATTAGTTAACCTCTCTTTGATGGCAGGGGAGAAAAGCTTCCACCAGTACCATTGCTGCTCCCTTCCCTTGTCTGTTAATGTGGATACTGGATGGAGTAGTTAAGTAGCTTTCTCTTTATCAGTTAAATGTTTTATGTTCAATTATGCCTGCCACAAAAACTTCTGGGACTTTTTAGGAAAGTCATCCTACTTTTAGTTTAGTTGATCACCTTGCTTGTTTCCTAATATAGAGGGCTTCTATTTTTTTGTAATCATTTTGTCTGAAAATGGTGTTCCTTTCCTTACATTAACTTATTTCAGGTTAAAGCAGGTGCAATTCATAAACTGAAATTGGTAATGGTTATGCCACCCTGAAATGTGATCTTGTCAGATCTCAGAAGCAGAGCCGGCCCGAGGTACAAGAGGACTAGGAAGTTGCCTAGGGCCCCAGAATATCAAGAAGCCCCTAACATATGACATACATACAAACAAACTACAAAAAAATAAAAAAATTAAAAAAGTTCGGACTGAGCACTCAATATGCCGACTGCGAGCGGAGCGACAGCTGTAGTACGAGCTGCCTAAAAATGTGAACTAGTGCGGGAGGGGCTGGTGAGGTGCAGGTTACAGCAGTGCTGCTGATGGGACAGTGTTACGAGTAGGAGCAAGAGATGACATCTTTTAAAAGAACATACCCAACGGGTGTAGAAAACAGGTAGAGGAGAAAACAAGACAAGGAAGGTAGAGGTTACAGATGTTACAGACCAATTTCATAATTTATTTCACCTCACGGCTCACCTGTAATGTTGAATGATGCTTGTGTGTGACCTCAATCCATTAAACAAGATAGCTATTATTATTTTCAATTCACTCACTTAAGCATAATAGTTGTGTTTCATGCCGCTGTTGAAAGCTGTGATGTTTACAGTTTTTCTTGATTGCTAACACACATTTCTTGAATGTGTACTACATTTTCTCAAAATCCTGCTTGATACTAATCTTGATACTCAAACCATTTTGGCCAAACCCTTGACTTTTGACCCAAAAGTAAACATTGTAGTCAAAACCATATTATCTGTCATAGAAACCAAACTGTGCATTCAAATTACACACAAAACCGTCAAATACAATCAACCTTCTGAATACCCTTTACACACTGCTGGGAAGAATTGAAAAAACTATTATAAAAAGGTTTTCATGAACCAATAACTATAACGTGTCCCTGAATTTCAGATATGTTCCACTCCATGAGTTTGATACGATGTGAATCATACAATCACACTAATACTACAATTGTCCTTCTTACAGGATGTTTATTGTCCATTCAAACATTCTACAGTACAGTACTGCAATTGCTTGTTGAACAATCATGCTTAATGTACTGTAACGTACTGTAGGGCATAATGTACTGTAAGTCACCAACACAAATTCGCCAAAAAGGTTATTGCGGAAAACCAAAGAAGGCTAAGAAAACAAGGAAAGAAACAACATAGAGCATTTTCACCTAGGTAAGAGGGTTAGAGTACGCTACAGTACTGTAATAGCAATAACAGTTCATTCTGGGTCAGCATCCTGTCTCCGACCAGGGTCAGGCTATGTTTTCCCTAGCCAAACAGTGGTGGGAAAAATGCCCTGGAATGCCTGACAGGACTCCACAGCAAAGTCCCCACAAGCTTCCTCCATGGCTTGGAGAAGGTTGTTCTGTACATAGGGATACATGTTCTGTCATAGACCTTCCACTGTCATGCTGAGAAGAACTCTATCAGATTGAGGAAAGAGAAGTTTGGTGGGAGGAACACATTTGTGAATCTTGGATCATTCATCAACTAGTTCCGGACCAGAACAGCATGGTAGAAACGTACGTTGTCCCAAACAACAATATAACAAGGCTGCACTTCTCTCTGTTGGAAAAGAGCTTCTCATAGGCCATCCAGAAAAGTCAGAAGACATTGAGTGTTTTATGGGCCAAGAGTAGCATGGTGGTGAAGGCGTCCATGGTTGCTGATGGCTGCACAAAGTGTAACATTACCCACACACTGGCCAGGGACGTCCACAAGAGGATGTTGGCCAATAATGTTGCGCCCTTTTCATCTTCGCTTTGTGAGGTTGAATCCTGCCTCATCCACGAAGATGAACTCATGCAAGGTGTCACTGGCATCAAGCTGGAGTATTGTCTATATGAGATTTGATTACATTACATTTCAATACAGCCAATCCAGTATTGTTATAGTAAGCCAAGAAAACTATATCACAACATGTAAGTTATCTGTAGCCTATGCAGTACAATAGTTGATATTTATGCATAAATGATGGAATACATGTAAACACATACCAGGACATATTGGAAATGCAGCTCTTTCACTCTCATGCGCATTTGTTTCATGCGCATATGGTTGCGCCGAAGGATGCGATCAATTGTTGAAATGATGACTCTCTCTATATTTTGGAAAATGTCATTGTCTTTAATCATTCTTGCCTGGATTTCTCTGAGGCATATGAGGTTGTTTACCACAACCATGTTCATGATGAAAAAATGCTTGGTCTACCACCAACAACTGGTTGTCTTTCAATTCTGCAAACAAACAACAGTGTTTGACATTGTCACACATTATTGACAATATGAATCCTCAACTTCATGTCATTTTCTTGCATAGTCTGCTTGTGTTACTGTAATGCATATAGTTTCAAGGTATGTATAGTACAGAAAAGTACAACTTCATAGTATGGTACTTGTTTTCATCCCTGAAAGTACGGACAATCGATGCAACACTGAAACGGCTCAGGTTTGGCTGTACTCTCGGCCCAGCTTCCCTCAGTGTCATACCATGTACAACAACATGGTCCACTACAGTAGCATTGATCTCATTTGAGATTGTTCTTCTTCCTCTTCCTCTGCCTCTCCCTTGTCCACCTCCTCTCATTCTTACCATTCCTCTGCCTCATTCTCTGATGTTTGCATCCGAAACACAGGTGAGCTTACCTGTTGCCCTTTTTATTAATTCCAATCTCCTGATTGTTTGTTGAGTATTTTTGGTCATTAGTGCTTACACATGGACAATTGTTTGTTAAGGGTGTTTGAATTGCGCTGGTTTGAGTTTACTTATTTAACGGCAGTGTTTTCTAAATGACAACATGGTGACAATTGTGTCTTAAAGTGAGAGGTGTGTTTAGACTTTTGCATAGATGTGTGAATGGACCAGAGAAATGTGGCAAAAAGGGTAAATACTGTTTATAGACTGGGGTACATGGTCTTTCTGCTGGGAATTGGCAAAATTGGTTTTGTGAAGATGGCTTACACTAACAATTTTCTGTGTGTTAACAAGCATAGTGTCTAAGATGAAAACACATGTCAGGGATATGTATGCAAAATGTCATGTAAATATGTTGGATATAAGTGTATGTTGCTTAAGAGTTTATGAAGAGAATGTCAGCAGAACTTTAACAGCGATTTTCTGTGTTGTGTATTTTCCATTCAGTGGGACTTTAAAATGTTGTAAATTCATGAGGAGTTAACATATCTTAACACATTATTGTAAAGCAATAATCCAGCTCAATCAGATGAAGTAATAATTAATGTGTTTTTTTTTTGTTTTGTTTTTTGTGGCGGAGGGTCACATCACTTTTTCTTACTGCCAGTTGCCATCCAAATTATGATAATGATTAGCTAGAAGTTAACTACTATAGTAGTTTGCCAGTTGTCAGCTAATTATTTTTGATGGTATTGTATTTAATTTTCTTTTTTAATATGCACTATAGTATGTTCAGTACTGAGTATTTTTGTTGATGTTATTTTACCTAAACTGTTCATTAGTTATTGCTGTTATTTCAATTACACAGTGCACTATTTACATTTATATGTATTACTCAATCTATTTCTTCAACATGTACAGTGTATGTTAAAGTGTAGTAAATGTTCTGTGATGTGCACTATTTAAATGTTTGTGTGTCTTTCAGTTTTACCTAAACATTTTCTCTCCACCATAAAGATGGGCACCACTAAAATGTTTTTCAGTGAGGTGGATGGCCCCACAATCAAATGTGGTCTATGGCCCCCAAAAGGCTAGAGCTGGCCCTGCTCAGAAGATTAACAAGACTGGGGTTAATCTGTAACTTTATAAGAAACCTGAAATTTGTTGGAAGTGTAGTTTTAATTGACACTCTGGACTTCTGGACCAGAAATGCTCTGGAATGGAAACCACACACACTTCATGAGGCGTTGCATGGGAAGGAAAAGCAAGCTTGTTACTAATTTTTACCCTTACAAATGTCTACTTAGTGTACCATAGTAAAATCACAGTAAAATATAAGACATCAATACCAAGTCTAAAACAATGGTCTACAGTTTTATAGAAGCAAACCTTGAAGGTATGAGGCAGCACTTAGAGTTAGAATGGGACACACTGGATACAGATTCAGTTGAAAATGGATGGTTATATTTAAAAAATATACTACTAGCAACTCAGGAAATATTTGTACCAAAACTTAGCAAATTGAGGACCAAAAAACATTGGCCAAAATGGTTTACTAGAAGTATGCAAACAAATATTAAGAGAAATAAGAAAATGTTGTATAGTGCATACAAAAGAGATAGAGACTAAACAAAAACACAAGGGATATATAGAACTGCAAATAAATGTTAAAAGAGGGATTAGGGTAGCAAAGATGGAAATAGAAAGAAACATAGCTCTTGGAGCTAAAACTAATACAAATAACTTTTTTCAATACTACAACAGCAAGAGGTCAATAAAGGAGGAAGTGAAACAGATAAAGGGCAACAATGGAAGTATCTTAGAAAATGAACAAGATGTGGCAAATGTTCTAAATGAGTATTTCACAGAGGGTTTTACAAAAGAAAAAACAGATAACATGCCACAGGTTAACAACCAGTCCAGTCAAACCCTAAGAGAGATCAGGATAAATGAGGAGGAGGTACTAAAGCAACTAGCAGAATTAAAAACAAACAAATCACCTGGGCCAGATGGTATATTTCCAACAGTACAGTAAATTATTTATAGGCCGTTAACTCAAATATTCCAAATGACACTTAGAACAGGGGATGTGCCAACTGACTGGAAGACAGCAAATGTCATACCAATCCACAAGAAAGGGGACAAAACTGAGCCAGGAAATTACAGACCAATCAGTCTCACCTGCATGACTTTGTTTGGAAAGGCATTCAGGGTAATGTAAGTAGATGGATTATGAACTGGTTGATGTATAGCAAACAGAGGGTGTCGATTAGAGGAGTTGCTTCTAACTGGAGTGAGGTTGTTAGTGGAGTTCCACAGGGATCAGTACTAGGGCCTTTGCTTTTTCTAATCTATATTAATGATCTGGACTCTGGGATAGTTAGCAAATCAGTCAGGAACAAATTCCCCAGTGATGTGGTTGAAGCCGACAATTTGGGAACATTCAAAAATAGACTGGACATGATCCTTGGATCACTTAGTTATTAATGGACACCAAACGATCACGATGGGTCAAATGTCCTCCTCTCCTTTGTAATCTTTCTTATATTTTGAATACATTGATTTAAACTAAGTTTGTGTCCCTGGTTTGAGCTGGATTTGTTTAATATTGTTTAGCTAGCAGGAAATCATTGGATTATTATTATTACTTGGTTTTTAATTAAGGAAAGAAATAACTGCATATAATGAGAGAAAATGTCAAGGGATTTTCATGTTAAACCACTGAGCCCATTATTTATGGTGGCTCAACCACAATGCATTAATTTGTTCATTGTTTTAAATGCTTTATCCCAGTTTCTAATCCCAATTTAGTTTTGCCTAGAGAAATTGAGCTACAACTAAAATTTATCCTCATAACAGAATAATAATATACATTAATGGTGGCTCCTGCCATCTTCAGGGAATTAAATTAGTACACACACACATATAGCTATAACATACATAGTATTAGATAGTGTGTAATCACAGGAGCAATTTCATATAGGAATCAACTAAATTAGGTAGATTTGAAGTTCTTCATCTCAGTCACTTTTGACTTTTCCCAAGATACAGAATGTGAATGAATACACTTTAGATTTGAGTTTACACATGAAATGTAATAATGCTTTATAATAAAGCATTAATAGAGAGTTAATAACCAGGTACCACTGACATCCTCTAATGATATTACCTGCATTAACAAATGGTTTGTTAAGTGCACACTGTATAAATGTATTACTCTGCACTAATTTATTAGTTTGTTAATCACTTACAAAATTACATTTGCAAACACTGTTTTGAATATTTCAAATTATTCTAAGATGTGCCAAAGTGGTAGAAATCTTAGAAAACCACAAGCTTATTTTAATTCTAATTTTGCCATCTTTATAAATATAATTGTCTTTAGGTAGTGGGATAAAATGAGAATTGTATTTCTATGGTGGAGTAAAGTATGGAACTGCAGTTTCTATACATAGAAATACTGCCACACCAATTCTAAAAAAACCTTCTCTGCTCCATATAATTGATTGCAGTCGTGGGAAAATATGATATTTTTCTTTGAAGGCGAAACATCTATAAAAGCCTCAGTCCCTAGATTCCCTTTTACTGGAAATCCAATCATCCCTGTATTCTGTGGTCCCAAAGCACTCTCTCTGTTTCTCAAGTGTCTCCTCTGAAGCTCCAGACCTGGCCTCCAGTCTCCAGCGGTCTCTGCCCCTCTCTGCCTTGCTGTGCACTGCTCTTGCTCTATATTTGTCTCCAATGCTCTTTGCTTTTATGTGCTCTGCAGTCTTTACTCTCTGTCTCACTGCATTCCACAATGACAGTAGCTGCCTGTGTGGCAATTGCACACCCTTAGCCACCAAATGTGGCACTCTGACAAGCTTCCTCTCTGCAAAGCCCATGAAGACTAACAATGCCAATGGCAGCAAAACATGGCAGCTTTCTGTTTAAATGCAGTATACCTACAGTGTCTACAACATTAATTCTATACTTATAAGGCTTGTGGCCACAATGGCCTGAACGCGCCCGATCTCGTCAGATCTTGGAAGTTAAGCAGGGCAGGGCCTGGTCAATACTTGGATGGGGGACCTCCTGGAAATACCAGATGTTACACCAAACAAGTACGATGGGTCGAATGGCCTCCTCTCGTTTGTAAACTTTATGTTCTTATTCCATTCTTGTAATCATTAATATTTTATGTAATTGTTGCACAGAATAAGCTGCCTATTTCTATGTACCCAGCTCTTAAATCAACATGCAAATACAAAGAAACACCTTCCAAGTCAACTGTACCCACTGAGCCCTGTTACATCTACATCTTCTGTAATAAACATCTGACCTGGTTGTATGTAGGTTCCCCATCCACTAATTGTGATTCAAATGACTTGCCAAAAAGCTTCAGTTTTGACTCATCTATCCAAAGGACATTCTCCCAGAAGGATTGTGGCTCATTAATATGCATTTTAGCATTTTTTTAAATGTTTTTCTTTCAAAAGGCATAGGCACCGAGTTTTGAAATTCCCGGGGGGGGGGGGGGGCTGAGTTACTAACCCTAAATGTGTATAACAGCAGGAGGGGGTTCTGATGGTGTTTTCTTCATTAAGAGCGGGGGGGGTTGTGCTAACGCTGTTTTCTCCAGTAAGGGGGGGGGGGGTGCTGATGCTGTTTTCTCCAGTAAATGGGGGGGGGTGCTGATGCTGTTTTCTCCAGTTAGAGCTGGGGGGGGGGTGCTGACGGTGCAACAAAATGCACTATATAGTTCTATGCGGGATAATTTATCAACGCAACTAACGGGGACTTTTGTAATTACTGCAGTGTAAAAGACAATCTAATTGGAATCACTTTTTTTTGTTTTATTATCTTCTTTTAATGATTAAGTAACTTGTCAAAATTCCAGGGGGGGCTGAGCCCCCCTTTTTACTGTTCAGTGAGTGCTGAAGCCCTTAAGCCCCCGCTTAGTCGGTGCCTATGCTCCTGGGTCTTCTTCCATGGAGGCCACTTTCACTCATAAAGCGACGGATGGTGTGATCAGAAACTGATGTACCTTCACCTTGGAGTTCAGCTTGTATCTCTTTGGCAGTTATCCTTGGTTCTTTTTCTGCCATTCGCACTACCCTTTTGTTCAATCTGGGGTTGATTTTCCTCTTGCAGCCGCGCCCAGGGAGGTTAGCTACAGTTCCATGGACCTTGAACTTCTTAATAATATTTGCAACTGTTGTCACAGGAACGTCAAGCTGCTTGGAGATGGTCTTGTAGCCTTTACCTTTACCATGCTTGTCTATTATTTTATTTCTGATCTCCTCAGACAACTCTCTCCTTTGCTTTCTCTGGTCCATATTCAGTACCAAATGGTACAATGACTACTTTCCTCCATTTAAATAGGCTGAATGACTGATTACAAGATTGGAGACGTGTGATACTAATTACAAAAAAACTAATTCGTTTAGAATATCACTATAATCCAATTATTTATGATATTTTCTAATTTTTACCAACAAATGCATCCAGGCCATTTTAGAATATCTTTGTAGAATGAGCAATAATTAATCTCTTTTCACAGCTTCTTTGCTTTATTCTATGACATACCAAAGACATGCAAGTATACATGATGCAATAGCTTTTAATTTCTTCACTTCTCAGGAGGAATGAATCATTATTTCAATGAGCTATAAGCGTACCAACAAATTTGAGCACGTCTGTATATATATTGTGACACCGCGTGAGGTTGGATAAGATGCTGGGGCTCTCAGGTGGGTTTAAGTAATACCAAAGCAGGGATGTGTGGAAAACAGTGTGTTTATTTTATCTTAAGCAAAAACTAAACCAAAACCTTAGCTCCTCTTGAGCCTATCTAAACCAGTGAACAGATCCCTCCCTACCCAAATACTACTAATAAACACAAGCGTAACTAATAGCCAAGTCCAATCCACAATCTGTATCCGTAGTTCAAAAGTTGTTTTTTGTTGTTCACTGTTGCAACTCTTGTTCTCGCACTCTCTCAAACTCCAACACACCCTCCTCCCAGGCTCACCTCCTGCCTTCCAAACCTCTGAAGTCCAGCGCTTGCTGTTTTTTAGAGGTGGGGAGCCAGTCAGATGGGAACAGGAGGTCAGCTGTTCTGCTAGTATCTTCCCTCCCCCAGGGCCCAGAGAGGTGCAGGAAGCCCAGGGTGGATCCTCAGTGTGCTACCTAGTGTGGCGTCACAATTGTACATCTCTGCAATGTTTATAGATTATAGTTCCTTGTAAGATTATAATCCATTAGAGTAGTTCATTTGGGATTTTATCTGTTTTGGAGAGAACCATTAGCATGTTATCTGCTTCTCCAGAGCAAATCTACACTCCGTGGTCACTTGTCAAAGGAGTGAGCAACACAGCATTGTCGCTGTTGCGCTAGTGAGACAAGATGCAACTCCCGATTAGCTGTAGTACACTAAGATTGCATCTGCTTTGATGGTAAAATGTCAAGCTACATTCCTTTGTTTTGAAGTCACTGGCACATTTGCCTGATCATTAAGCCTGTAAATTGCCCTTTCCTTCATTTCTGCCTCTGAGAGGAAGTTGGGAATTCTCCACATGAAGTCCTACTCACAACAGGGGGTGGTCTCAGTGGGAGTAGGGGGGGTAAGATGTGTGCTCAGAAACCTCCAGCTCCCCTGCTAGTGCCAGCTAGAAAGGATTATCTTCTCTTTTGAGGGATTGCATGTAGGTGGGGGGGGCCTGTGTCCTGTGTCAGGCAGCTTAATTTCTGAAGCATTTTGTAGCAGGCATTGAACTTATTTTTTCTGGTTTTTATGTTTGGGCATAAATCCATACACGAGAACTTCAACATGTCTTAAGTTACTGAGATCAGATATGGTGATCAAATGTATCCAGATAGAATCATTGTGGAATTCCGGAAGTCCCATGCACTGATTGTTTGAAATGCCTGATATGTTTGATACTACTGCATCGATTAAATCATAAAATGATTAAGAAGCAGCATTATACCTAGCTGTTTAGGTTGGCATATATGGCCTTACATTGCCTGTGTATGCCCTGAAAACAATTTCAGTAATCAGTGCCCTTGAGCCCAAAGTGATGTAAGGTGCAATGTGCTGTAATATTAGAGGCTATTATTGTGGTCACCTGAAACATGGTGGTTTGTTATTCCTGTAAACAAAGGATATCCATTTTATTTTTCTGACCCCTTTAAAGCATAATCTCCAATTATGCTTCTTCCAAAGCTCTGTCAGGACTTCCCATCATTTAGTAATTTACATGATTCTGATTTGCATGGCTTCAACATCTGATCCAGCAGGGCAGACAGGTGTCATAATAAACTGGAACACATAATGTATTAAACTGCTTCACTGTAATCACATTGCTGATCACAGAAGCCTTTGTGCACTTTACCAAACCAGGAGCTCAATTGAATTTTAAGCCTCTGGGATAGTGGCAAACCAATTAATCTTTCCTGTAATAGACTGTAGGCTTGTGGATTACTGTACTGATTTTGAAAGTTCAGCTTCAGACACTTAATTAGCTTTGCAGATTTGCTCCCAGCTGAATATCTCTTGACTCCTCATTTCATTTAATTCCTCATATAATTGACATACACAGCCCCAATTATTGATCATCTTGGGCAAAATGGCAATGAATATATGTTGGTGTTTTACTGTCCAATGTTAACTTCCAGTTTTGCTAAAGCTTTCTTTGTTGTTTGTTTTGAATGTACTTTTCCACCTCGGCTTACATTAGTGCTTTAATTAACACATGAAAACTGTCTTAATGCTACTATATTATTGTGATGTTAAATGTTGGTTTGTAGTGAGAAATTAGTGTTCTTTATGGCGGACAAAATGGATAATAGGACAATTTGGAAACCTGCTTCTTATTACAAATTGTATTCATGGTAGTAGTCATAAAGTCACAACTTATACTTATAGTTATATTTAAGAGGTCAGTAGACTACTGGCACTGACTAAATTCAATCCCAGAGTTATCCTGTGTAAAATAGGCTTAAATCACATCTGTGTATCGCAACAATTTTCTAAGTATATGTTATGCTAAAACACTGTAATTGCATTTTGTGTATTTATAATAATTAATTAATTAATTAATTAATTAATTAATAATTAATAATACAATTCTGCTAAGGTGGCAGAACAAGGGAAATATCCTACTAGATCATTAGTGGAGGATGTGGCATATACAGTCACTGCCAAAATTATTGGCACCCTTGATAAAAATGTGAAAAAAAGGCTGTATAAAATAAACAGCGGTAATGAGCTATATTTTATTCTCAAAAATATGGGAAAATGATATGCATTATCCTTGCAAGCGGAGGGTGCACAAAGTACTGAAGACAAGGTTGTCAATTATTGTGACACTTAATTTCTTTGGAAATAAATTTATAATTTGAGAAATATGTAATTTTGGTTGATTCCCTTGAATCATTTATGAAGTACAATACATTCCACATGTTGGAAAATTACAATACAGCTCATTGCCTGTGTTTATTTTACACAGCTTTTTTGCTAATCTTTATCAAGGGTGCCAATGATTTTGGAGGTGACTGTAATTCAAATTAGATTCATCATGGTAATTAACTGAGCATGGTGCTTTTTGATCCTTCTTGCAATTCTTGCATAGTTATTTATTTTTTATTTATTTTTCTCCAAGACCTCATGTCCATTTCTATTTAAATGCCGATGGTGTGCCGTTGAGTCTTGTGTTATAAATAGTTTGCTTATGATGCCAGTGCACATATCTTTAATGGAATCTCTGATAGTTATCAGTGCAAGTGCTGTCATTTACACGAATTGAATCAAGACGAGACTACAGGATTGATGTTGCTCAGGCAACCTTCCTCATTAAAGGTAGCAGAGGATCGTCAGATTATGAAACCTGCTATTAAACTTTGTTAAATTACTGTGAATGTAGCGATCCCATTATCACGCTCCCTGCAATTATATAGCTGCACCGAGTCTCCTTTAGTCTCGGCCTTATGTCAATCAATCCACACTGTGTATTTATTTTAGAGATGTAATAAAGTTAAACTTGTGTTCCAGGCTTGTATATCTCCAGATCCTAATTACAATGGTTTTACCATTTTTACTGATGTCATTTATTTACACTTGTGTGTGTGTGTTTTTTTGATTGTCAGCAAATGGTTGTCAATTCCATAATTTTAATGTGATAGCAGGAATATTTTCAACACTTTTTCAATCCCTCCGCATTATAGATTTCCTGTTAACTTCTAAAGGAAATGGTTAAATTCCTTTCCTAGTTACCCATAATGTGCTTGTGTATTTTAAGTATCCCATTTAAAGTATCCCTATTAAAGATCTCTATGCTCAGGAGTGCATCTCAAAACCTTCATAATACCTCTGGAGTTCCTGAATTCACTAGTAAAAAGCAGCTTTAAACAGTATAGCAGTTTAATTACTGCATGGACTTAATCACTTTGATTCATGCAGTTATTTATTTATGTTTAACAGTATGTGTGTGGATGAATAAGAGGAGTAAATGTTATTTGGATATGAATATAGCTCATTGTAATAAGTTATTAATATGCTTATCATTAAGGATAACCACAGAATCACATCAAAGGTCATTAATTAGCACAGCAGCATTAATCTTACTGATGTTCTTTCACTCCTTGCTCACGCTCTCTTGAATATCTTCTGAAATGATATGCTGATTGAATCATCCACACTTGCTGATTGGATATGTTACCAAAATCTTAAAAAGTCATTTAAGGTCTTTGTTGTTGTTGTTATTGTTGTTGTATACTGTATTAGCAACACATGAAAAGTGCTTATCTTCGCTTCATGTGAACTTTCCTAGCAGGGAAAAGGGCATCATGATTTTGATGCACAGTTGAAATAGTTTTCATGGAAAAGATATATACATAAAGGGTATGTATAAAGGTCATTCCTGTGTTCCATCACTCATAACTCCCAGACAGTAATGGATTTAATTTAGATACACAAGGTCATGCTTCAGACTTGCCTCTGTTTGCAGAGTTCTCCGGTAGGGAATGCCACTTGCACTATTTGAAGTCACAGGTGCTTGTTTTGCATGAATCCTTCATAATGTTTGTGTGTGGCTTTAGAAATGCATACTGATCTGGTTCTGAGCATTCAAAATGTGAAAACAACTTACTTAATATGTATTTTTAAGGAAGCTGATTATTGCAGAGATGCATTCAATCACTGAATCAGAAACTACATTTACTCTTATTTAAGATGGTGTAAAAGCCTATAAAATAAGATCAATTCTAGAGAGATCCATTTCTGTAAAGGCGAAGACAGGAGGGAGATTCAAAGAGGTTAGAAAATCAATAGCTGATCTGATTAAAAAGCTATGAATCCAAAATAGTGTATGGAAGAACTTGAGTCTCTGTGGAACAGACTTTTACCAAGATTTTAAAGTCAGCATTTATCTCCTTAAAATACTAACTGTCCCCCGCAATGTTTGTAACCTTTCACATAATACACACCTAATACATATATTCACATCCCATATTGAAATCAATTTATGGAAAAGAGGCACAAGAAGTGAATTAGTACCTAAACAAATAAAGAAAGCATAATAATTGGCCCGATATTCACCAGTAATGAGACTTGACAAAAAAAGGAGAGATATTCAAATATGGTGCAAATCTTTGCGTGACATGGGAATATAGCATTGTTTTCCTGTGTCGCACAAACCTGTTTGCACCTCGTAAACCCACCTGCAACAATCCACAATATGCTATTATCCCCACTGTTTGAACACAATTTTTGTTCAACTGTATTTGCGCAGTTATTGGATGAATGTGCTGTGCTAACATCGCGCAAAAACTGGTATATTCAGTCTAATTAAGGCTTTCACGCAATTCAAATTTCGATTGCGCTATGTGCATGTTTAATGTCATCCTGAAATATACACTCACCTAAAGGATTATTAGGAACACCTGTTCAATTTCTCATGAATGCAATTATCTAACCAACCAATCACATGGCAGTTGCTTCAATGCATTTAGGGGTGTGGTCCTGGTCAAGACAATCTCCTGAACTCCAAACTGAATGTCTGAATGGGAAAGAAAGGTGATTTAAGCAATTTTGAGCGTGGCATGGTTGTTGGTGCCAGACGGGCCGGTCTGAGTATTTCACAATCTGCTCAGTTACTGGGATTTTCACGCACAACCATTTCTAGGGTTTACAAAGAATGGTGTGAAAAGGGAAAAACATCCAGTATGCGGCAGTCCTGTGGGCGAAAATGCCTTGTTGATGCTAGAGGTCAGAGGAGAATGGGCCGACTGATTCAAGCTGATAGAAGAGCAACTTTGACTGAAATAACCACTCGTTACAACCGAGGTATGCAGCAAAGCATTTGTGAAGCCACAACACGTACAACCTTGAGGCGGATGGGCTACAACAGCAGAAGACCCCACCGGGTACCACTCATCTCCACTACAAATAGGAAAAAAAGGCTACAATTTGCACAAGCTCACCAAAATTGGACAGTTGAAGACTGGAAAAATGTTGCCTGGTCTGATGAGTCTCGATTTCTGTTGAGACATTCAGATGGTAGAGTCAGAATTTGGCGTAAACAGAATGAGAACATGGATCCATCATGCCTTGTTACCACTGTGCAGGCTGGTGGTGGTGGTGTAATGGTGTGGGGGATGTTTTCTTGGCACACTTTAGGCCCCTTAGTGCCAATTGGGCATCGTTTAAATGCCACGGCCTACCTGAGCATTGTTTCTGACCATGTCCATCCCTTTATGACCACCATGTAGCCATCCTCTGATGGCTACTTCCAGCAGGATAATGCACCATGTCACAAAGGTCGAATCATTTCAAATTGGTTTCTTGAACATGACAATGAGTTCACTGTACTAAACTGGCCCCCACAGTCACCAGATCTCAACCCAATAGAGCATCTTTGGGATGTGGTGGAACGGGAGCTTCGTGCCCTGGATGTGCATCCCACGAATCTCCATCAACTGCAAGATGCTATCCTATCAATATGGGCCAACATTTCTAAAGAATGTTTTCAGCACCTTGTTGAATCAATGCCACGTAGAATTAAGGCAGTTCTGAAGGCGAAAGGGGGTCAAACACAGTATTAGTATGGTGTTCCTAATAATCCTTTAGGTGAGTGTATCTGCATCTCATGTTTCCAATTACCGAGTCAGTACCATATGTTAATAAGCCATGACATTAAAGGAACAGGACTCTGCAGGTGTAGAATGAAGTCAGTGTTCTGGACAAGTGCAAGTGCCATGTTTCACGATCTGTTATATGTACACATACACACATTATATATACATATACATATATATATACACACTGATCAGCCATAACATTATGACCACCTGCCTAATATTTTGCAGGTCCCCCTTTTGCCACCAAAACAGACCTGACCTGTCGAGGCATGGACTCCACTAGACCTCTGAAGGTGTGCTGTGGTATCTGGCACCAGGACGTTAGCAGCAGATCCTTTAAGTCCTGTAAGTTGCGAGGTGGGGCCTCCATGGATCGGACTTGTTTGTCCAGCACATCCCACAGATGCTCGATTGGATTGAGATCTAGGGAATTTGGAGGCCAAGTCAACACCTTGAACTTGTGATTCATCAGACCAGGCCACATTCTTCCATTGCTCCATGGTCCAGTTCTGATGCTCACGTGCCCATTGTAGGCGCTTTCGGCAGTGGACAGGGGTCAGCATGGGCACCCTGACTGGTCTGCGGCTACGAATCCCCATACGCAACAAACTGCGATGCACTGTGTGTTCTGACACCTTTCTATCAGAACCAGCATTAACTTTTTCAGCAATTTGAGCTACAGTAGCTCGTCTGTTGGAACAGACCACACGGGCCAGCCTTCGCTCCCCACATGCATCAATGAGCCTTGGCCGCCCATGACCCTGTCACCAGTTCACCGCTTTTCCTTCCTTGGACCACTTTTGATAAGTAATGACCACTGCTGACCGGGAACACCCCACAAGAGCTGCAGTTTTGGAGATGCTCTGACCCAGTTGTCTAGCCATCACAATTTGGCCCTTGTCAAAGTCGCTCAGATCCTTACGCTTGCCCATTTTTCCTTCTTTGAACACATCAACTTTGAGGACAAAATGTTCACTTGCTGCCTAATATATCCCACCCACTGACAGGTGCCATGATAACGAGATTATCAGTGTTATTCACTTCACCTGTCAGTGCTCATAATGTTATGGCTGATCGGTATACACTCACCTAAAGGATTATTAGGAACACCATACTAATACTGTGTTTGACCCCCTTGATTCAACAAGGTGCTGAAAGCATTCTTTAGAAATGTTGGCCCATATTGATAGGATAGCATCTTGCAGTTGATGGAGATTTTTGGGATGCACATCCAGGCCACGAAGTTCCCGTTCCACCACATCCCAAAGATGCTCTATTGGGTTGAGATCTGGTGACTGTGGGGGCCAGTTTAGTACAGTGAACTCATTGTCATGTTCAAGAAACCAATTTGAAATGATTGGACCTTTGTGACATGGTGCATTATCCTGCTGGAAGTAGCCATCAGAGGATGGGTACATGGTGGTCATAAAGGGATGGACATGGTCAGAAACAATGGCCATGGCATTTAAACGATGCCCAATTGGCACTAAGGGGCCTAAAGTGTGCCAAGAAAACATCCCCCACACCATTACACCACCACCACCAGCCTGCACAGTGGTAACAAGGCATGATGGATCCATGTTCTCATTCTGTTTATGCCAAATTCTGACTCTACCATCTGAATGTCTCAACAGAAATCGAGACTCATCAGACCAGGCAACATTTTTCCAGTCTTCAACTGTCCAATTTTGGTGAGCTTGTGCAAATTGTAGCCTCTTTTTCCTATTTGTAGTGGAGATGAGTGGTACCCGGTGGGGTCTCCTGCTGTAGCCCATCCGCCTCAAGGTTGTACATGTTGTGGCTTCACAAATGCTTTGCTGCATACCTCGGTTGTAACGAGTGGTTATTTCAGTCAAAGTTGCTCTTCTATCAGCTTGAATCAGTCGGCCCATTCTCCTCTGACCTCTAGCATCAACAAGGCATTTTCGCCCACAGGACTGCCGCATACTGGATGTTTTTCCCTTTTCACACCATTCTTTGTAAACCCTAGAAATGGTTGTGCGTGAAAATCCCAGTAACTGAGCAGATTGTGAAATACTCAGACCGGCCCGTCTGGCACCAACAACCATGCCACGCTCAAAATTGCTTAAATCACCTTTCTTTCCCATTCAGACATTCAGTTTGGAGTTCAGGAGATTGTCTTGACCAGGACCACACCCCTAAATGCATTGAAGCAACTGCCATGTGATTGGTTGGTTAGATAATTGCATTCATGAGAAATTGAACAGGTGTTCCTAATAATCCTTTAGGTGAGTGTATATGCATAATAATATAGTAGTGCACAGCTCAATAACATTGACAAACAATGAGACTGGTACCCATAGAATTGCAGTTCAAACACGGTATTGTGGATGAAGTAGTAATAAATATTACCCAATACCCATTATTGTCTCTATGTATGTAGGTCGTCACAGAATCAAACATAATAGTACTGTTGGTGTGTGTCCAAAACAGGTGTGCGGCACCTAGTGTTGTGTAGCTGCCATATCCTTTTTTCTTTTTTTTTTTCTTTTGAAAATATATTACGTACACTGCACAAAGGGATGATTTGTGTATTTTACTTAAGTGTTGGAATTTAATTCAGTGCATATTTTGATGTCTCATTATTATTATTATTATTATTATTATTATTTCTTAGTTAGTTTGGCTGAATTCAATTAATGATTCACTCAATTAGTTCATTTTCCTTGAATTATCGTACATTTGCTAGGAGTTAATGTTTCCTGAACCGTGTTATTGAAAAGCAATTCTAATTAAGAGAAACTTATACGCCTTATAATTGTTTGTTTTTATTTAACTTCAGGAAAAAAAAATATATATATTACAGCCCACTTCAAACCTGCTGTGCCTGGTTCATAGCGCTGTTCCTTAACCACTGTGCCAACAGAGATTAGTTTTGGACTGTGAAACCTGTTTTACAGTTTTTGACAATTGCTTGCACATGATTTCTGAAACTATGGCTCCTTTTCTCTAAACTCTACACACAAAACCCCAAAACACGCACACAACATGCAAAACATCACATATCTCTTGCAAAAGCAAACTTCATTCAAAACTATTTTAACTCTTCTCAAAATGGTGTGTTTGTGGAGTGGCATATCCAGCCCTGGCATGCTCAATCATTTGTTACCACAGGCCTCCATCGCCCGGAGAAGGGGTTGCTGGGGTTGGTGATCGTATACCTTCCAATGTTGGTGATCATATACCTTCCAATGCCACGCCAAAAAGAAAACTCTTCAATTGGGTGTAGGAATGTAGAATATGGTGGCAGGTTGAGCATCAAAGCTTGCGGATGGTCAATGAACCAATTGCGCACCAGAGTAGCCCGGTGGGAACTTACATTGTCCCAGATGACAACTAACCTGGACTGCTCTGGCTCATTCCTCATTGGGAATGAGGATATTGTGCAGGGTGTCAAGGAAGGAGATAATGTGGGCAGTATTGTAAGGAAAAAGAGTGGCATGATGATGAAGGACACCGTTCTGACTAATGGCTACACACATTGTGATGTTGCCACCACGCTGTCCAGGGACATTGACGATGGCGTGGTGTCCTATGAGGTTTCTTTCCCTGTGTCTCGTTTTGGCTAGGTTAAAGCCGATCTCATCAACGTAGATGAATTCATGATCCATAGTTAGTTCCATAAATCTCTGACACAGACAAGACAAAACATTATTGTATGACTGTATGAATAGACATAGAGCAGTCAATATGTAGCACAATCCACTGGAATACAGTACCAATGACAGGATAGTATAGCTTACTTACATATTTATAGCACAGTTGTTTCACTCTGTCAGAATTGTGCTCAAATGGTACTCTGCAGAGCTGCTTCATATGAATCTTTTCAGGAGATGGCCAAGAGCGGATAAACTCACCCTGTTTATGTTACTGAATGTTGTGTTGTCAGTGATGAGGTGGTGTTGTTTGCTATGACCATATTCACTATGTGTTGTTCCTGCTCTGCTGTGAACAGCCGGTTTCTTTGTCCATTGGGTAGTCTAGCAATTCTGCAAAAACATGATGTGAATGGTTAGGGTGCAAGATTTCTTTCAGTATGAAATTAAATGTTACTGCAGTGCTATAAGTACAGTAGCATGGTATAGAGGGTAAATTTACATACCTGTCTCATTTCAAAATGTCCGTATGACACTTGTTGCAATGTACCGGCTCAAGCTAGGCTGGACCTTCTGCCCAGCCTCCCTGAAACTCACACCATGGCTGACCACATGGTCAACCACAGTGGCCCGGATCTCATCTGTGATTGTTCTCCATCCTCCTCTTCCTTGTCCTTGTCCTCTTCCTTGTCCCCCTCTTACTCTCACTCCTCTTCCTCTAACTCTCTCTCCAAAATTATCCTCCATTGTTGTCCAAACCAAGAAAACCAACCTGAAGCCTGTTTATAGTGCTCAAGCTCTGATTTCTAAGTGAAGAAATTAGCTATAAGTGTTTTCACACTGAGCACTGGGTGTAGGTAGTTGAAAAATGAGTGTGGCATTTTGAATGGCAGTGTTTTCCAAATGAAACACAAGAGCTGTTAGTTTTGAATGATGTGTCTAATGTAGAGAACTGTGTTTAGTGTTAAACAATGGCAAACTGAGTGTAAAGCAGATAATGTGGTTGCAATGTTGCAGACCTGGTCTGAAGATTAGGTACATGAGTTAATGATTTTACTGAGAGTGCCTCAAGAACCACTGTTAGTGTGTAAGCGATTGTAAAAAACTAAGTAGTCTTAATTAGTTGTATATGACTCCACTATCGGAATTAGTCACAAATAAATTTGGAAATAATAAGAAATTAGAACACGTGTGTGCGTGCGCATGTGTGTGTTCTATGGCTCTATAATAAGTGAATGCACTCATGGTTACATTAGCTCATGTGGAGATAATATGAGGGGGCTGTATTTGTATGAGGCAGGTGACCCTGGAGCATATCTTTGCCATCGGGGTTGCTGTTGCCAGTTGTATAGTGCAGCATTACTGTCCAAATGTATTATTATTATTATTATTATTATTATTATTATTATTTATTCGCAATCGCCCGTATTCAGGGTGACTTACAAAACATGAGAGCATTATAAAAGTGCAATACAGTCTAAAATTACAGATCAAAACAGTACAAATAACAAGTTCAAAATTACATAAGTGCATAAGAAGTCCTACATCCTAGATTTGTGAGCTAATTGAGTGAGCGTCCGTGGAGGAAGTTGAGGACACAATTGCGGTTCTCAAGGGGGGGGTCTAACAAGCTAGAGGTCTAGGGCCAGTGTTCAGGACAACAGAGACATGGCAGAAATCAAAGTCATGGATAAAGCAGGCAGTATGTCGTGGGATCAGGCAACCAGGCTGTAGCAGGGAATCCAAACACAGTGGAGGAGGTTAGACAGGAACAGGAATGCTCATAATTGCAACGTGGATAGAAGACAAGACTCCGCAGGGAGCTAGGCAGACAAAGAGGTATATATAGGGAGGTGAAGAACAGGCTTGATTGTGCACAGGTGTGCTGCTAGATTGAAGAAATCAGATTGAATTGAAGGTGAAGGTTTAGAATTAGAACCCAGGAGGAAAACATGGAAAATGGCGGGCAGTAACACTTTACAATAAGTACCCCTTATCAGACATTAACTAATATGTTAGTTAACATGAACAAACCAGTAGATAAATACATCAACAAGTATGAAAAGTAATTTGATAATGGTAACTAATGAATTAACGACTGCATGAATTCATGTATAGGTTTGTCTTTCTTCATATCTGAAGGCAGTAACTAATGTGAACAAATTACTTACTTAACATTAATAAACATTACTCATTTCAAGGACAACATATTTCGATGTTACTTCCAGGTTGTTGTCGCAAGGAAACTTATTGCAGCAGATTAAAGACACATCATGCTTACTTCCCTTCGCAATTGGAAGATGTCCAGCAGTGCCATCAGCTCAGAATTGGCAGAAAACAGTGGGACCCTGGTACACCCATCTACTGTCCGGAGAAGTCTGGTCAGAAGTGGCCTTCATGGAAGACTTGCGGCCAAAAGTCATACCTCCGACGAGGAAACAAGGCCAAGCGACTCAAAAACACAGGAACTGGGGTGAAAAATGGGACCAGGTGCTCTGGACTGATGAGTCGAAATTTGAACTATTTGGCTGTAGCAGAAGGCAGTTTGTAAGCCAAAGGGCTGGAGAGCGGTACACGAATGAATGTCTGCAGGCAACAGTGAAGCATGGTGGAGGTTCCTTGCAAGTTTGGGGCTGCATTTCTGCAAATGGAGTTGGGGATTTGGTCAGAATGAATGGTCTCCTCAATGCTGAGAAGTACAGGCAGATACTTATCCATCATGCAATACCATCAGGGAGGCATCTGATTGGCCTCAAATTTATTCTGCAGCATGAAACGACCCCAAACATACAGCGGAAGTCATTAAGAACTATCTTCAGCATAAAGAAGAACAAGGAGTCCTGGAAGTGATGGTATGGCCCCCACAGAGCCCTGACCTCAACATTATCTAGTCTGTCTGGGATTACATGAAGAGAGAAGCAACCGAGGCTGCCTAAATCCACAGGCATTGGACCAAGGACTGTGGTTAGTTCTCCAAGATGTTTTGGCCAACCTACCTGCCGAGTTCCTTCAAAAACTGTGTGCAAGTGTACCTAGAAGAATTGATGCTGTTTTGAAGGCAAAGGGTGGTCACACCAAATATGGATTTGATGTAGATTTTTCTTCTGTTCACTCACTTTGCATTTAGTTTAATTGATAAATATAATCTATTAAAATGTCAATTTTTGAAAGCATTCTTACATTTTTTGACACCTGCCTAAAACTTTTGCACAGTACTGTGTATATACACTCACCTAAAGGATTATTAGGAACACCATACTAATACTGTGTTTGACCCCCTTTCGCCTTCAGAACTGCCTTAATTCTACGTGGCATTGATTCAACAAGGTGCTGAAAGCATTCTTTAGAAATGTTGGCCCATATTGATAGGATAGCATCTTGCAGTTGATGGAGATTTGTGGGATGCACATCCAGGGCACGAAGCTCCCGTTCCACCACATCCCAAAGATGCTCTATTGGGTTGAGATCTGGTGACTGTGGGGGCCAGTTTAGTACAGTGAACTCATTGTCATGTTCAAGAAACCAATTTGAAATGATTCTACCTTTGTGACATGGTGCATTATCCTGCTGGAAGTAGCCATCAGAGGATGGCTACATGGTGGTCATAAAGGGATGGACATGGTCAGAAACAATGCTCAGGTAGGCCGTGGCATTTAAACGATGCCCAATTGGCACTAAGGGACCTAAAGTGTGCCAAGAAAACATCCCCCACAATATTACACCACCACCACCAGCCTGCACAGTGGTAACAAGGCATGATGGATCCATGTTCTCATTCTGTTTACGCCAAATTCTGACTCTACCATCTGAATGTCTCAACAGAAATCGAGACTCATCAGACCAGGCAACATTTTTCCAGTCTTCAACTGTCCAATTTTGGTGAGCTTGTGCAAATTGTAGTCTCTTTTTCCTATTTGTAGTGGAGATGAGTGGTACCCGGTGGGGTCTTCTGCTGTTGTAGCTCATCCACCTCAAGGTTGTACGTGTTGTGGCTTCACAAATGCTTTGCTGCATACCTCGGTTGTAACGAGTGGTTATTTCAGTCAAAGTTGCTCTTCTATCAGCTTGAATCAGTCGGCCCATTCTCCTCTGACCTCTAGCATCAACAAGGCATTTTCGCCCACAGGACTGCCACATACTGGATGTTTTTCCCTTTTCACACCATTCTTTGTAAACCCTAGAAATGGTTGTGCGTGAAAATCCCAGTAACTGAGCAGATTGTGAATACTGGCACCAACAACCATGCCACGCTCAAAATTGCTTAAATCACCTTTCTTTCCCATTCAGACATTCAATTTGAAGTTCAGGAGATTGTCTTGACCAGGATCACACCCCTAAATGCATTGAAGCAACTGCCATGTGATTGGTTGGTTAGATAAGTGACTTGTTTCCAGCAGAAAACTGTGCAGTGCCTAAAGGTTAACCGGTTTACGTTTATCTTGTGAGACTTGGTTGTGTTATTTATACCACTATAGTTAAATAAATATAAATTAAAACATTACAGACACTTCCTAATAAGCATTTGCAAACCGTTGTTTTGGTACTATAGGTACACCAATATGTGTAAACAAGACCCTATTGATGTTAACTAATGCATAAGAAGCACTAGTAATGCACTCGTTTCCACTACATCAGGCACTTCCAAAAGGGTTAACTAATTCACTAATTAGCTTACGTAAGACATTAATAAGGCATAAATCATAAATGTAAAGCACACCACACACACAGGTGACCCGGATGGTACCCACCCTTCACAACCTGTTTTGCAGAAGAAGATGGCAGCATGGACTTCAGCAAGTCAGTCATACATCCATTAAAGTCCTGTTCATTCATCTCAACACTTACTACTTTGTTGTGAGAAAATAATAATTCCTGTTAAATATTTGGGCTAAGTCATTGCCCCACACATGAATAATGATCTCATTAACCATGATGCACAAAGGTCACAGAAAACATCTAATAAACCATTTGCTGATTAATTAGTTCATATGAATAAGCACTGATCATGTTTAGTAAAAATATATATTTTTTTTTATGTTAACAAAGGTATTTCATGTTATTTCATAAGATCATTACATTCATCATGGAAAATCTGGTTTGACAACTCTTAGGATTAACAAACATCTGAATATGTCGTCCTTGAAATGAGTAATGTTTACTCATGTTAACTAAGTCATTAGTTCACGTTAGTTACTGCCTCTGAATATTCAGACATGAAGAAAGACAAACCAATACATGAATTCATGCAGTAGTTAATTAATTAGTTACCATAACCAAATTACTTTTCATTACTTGTTGATGCATTAGTACTGGTTTGTTCATGTTAACCCTAACCCTAACATATTAGTTAATGTCTGATAAGGGGTATTTTTTGGTAAGTGTTACCCAGCATGCTCTGGTGTGGAGCTGAGGGGTTCAGTGTTAGGGTGTGACAGTAGACATGTTTTCTGTATTGCAGGCATCATCCTATTAAGATATTCAGATATTAAATATTAATTTAGAATTTTCTTTTTTCTTTTATCTGATATGATAAACCTTATGTTATCTGGTAAATGTAATAACTGTCTTATATGTTACATTAATTGAATTCTGCAATCTCAATCTGCAATTATGATAATAATCCCATCTTTAATCTTCTTAAATGTATTTAGCAAAGCAGTTTGTTTAGCTTGTTTTTGTTTTTTTATTACATTTTGTATTGAATTTGTTTTTGTTTCAATCATTTATTATCCAAGCAGAAAACACTTTTAATTAAAAAAAAGATATTTCTTATAGAGGTAGAATGCCTGAAAAGTAATAATTTGAACATATGGAATTAAACTACTAAAATGTTGGCCCAGATTAAATTAAACCCTTTGAAGTTTTGACGATGTTGCTCGATGGTCGTTTCTGTTGTTCAGAGCTAGCCTATATTTTCTAGGAAAGGTCTTACAGAGGGTTATACTAAACGTCCAAAATGATTTCTAAGATTTCTTTTGAGTTTTTACTTTATAAAACCATTAACTAATAGAACCACCTGCTAATAGAAAACTATAGCACTGTACTCAGTTGTGGCTTCATTTTTAGTAAGATGCCACTAATTTACATTGAACACTATTTGAGATGACATGACAGAGGATCTGCGAGTCCCAGGGACACATAGCATATAGCTTGTTGCAGTTTGGTATAGACAGAGACTGTACTATTCCTTGAATCCAATCATTCAATTGTAAAGAATATATATATTTGGCTGGATAAATAAATAAAATAAAATTAAATAAGGTGTAGGGGACATTTTAGTTATATATACACGGAGTTTAATAACTAGTTATCAACATGTGTAATTAAGGTCAGGCACTTTATTAAAAAGGAAGAATGTAGATTGTTGCATGGCTGTTATTCCAATAAAAAATGGCAATTAACAAAAAGGTTATTTAATTCATATTTTGGTGAATTGCATTCACACAGGGAGTCTCTTAAGCCAACATTTTACAACGGCATTAGAAATAAGTTACAGATCATAAAAACTAATTAACACAATAAAGCACAGAAAGTATTATAAGTGGCACAGCAGGATTAAAAACTAAGTATGCATTGTTTTGAGTAGACATGCATTTTTAACACTGGTGATTTCTACTTATCAGCATATTTCACATGTATGTTGTACATCTAAGCATTATTTACTGTAGAAAGGCCCACATAATCCCATTTATGAGTGGGTTATTGGCCTAGCAATAAACAGAGGATTTTCACATGCTCTTCATTCTGTATCTCAAAAAACATTTTAATATGTTGTTGGAAAAGCACTGCACACAAAATTGAGATTGCATATGCATTTATTTTATTTTTTTAGGGGGGTGGGGGGGTAATTATAACTTAGTTATATCCATTTGACTGCTTAAAAGTCTATATATACATCAGCATGATAGTCCAATATTATGAATGTCTTCAGTGTCATTGAAACATATATTTATAGGGTTCTCTTTTTTTCCTGACTTCCCAGATTCAGTTTAATAATATTTGATAGTTTTCCACACAGAAAAAAAAAGAAAAAGAAAACTGTGGAATGCAGCTTTTAAATGATTTATAAATGTAAACATTCACCTATACTTTCAGGAAAAGCAAGAAATGGGACTTTGTGACCTCTACTGCAGGCATATGTTTACATTTATAAATCATTTTCAATCATTTGGGGATTCTAATGGCCTAAGCAAAGGGATATTATATTAGTACTTTTAGATGAGGACTCTGATGCAGTATGAATGCCATTTAGACATCTCTATTCAGCCTGGTTTTAGAACCCTTTGCTTCCAGAGCAATAGACTGTTTCCCATTCAGCCAATCATTACTTTCCTTGGAAATCTTCCCATTTTGTTGCTAGGACAGCACAGAGCAATTGTATAAAAGGCAGCTTGAAATCCCAAGGCAGAGGGGATTTCACCACATGCTGTGCAAATGTGATGGGATAAATGACAGTTAATCTACAAATTAAATATATTGGCTGGCTGAAAAATCTAATGAATGATTACAAGTATACCAAGAGTGTGCTGTGCCAGCATAAAGAGGCAACTGCAAAAACAATATAGCACCATCATAGCACAATGAAAATGGGAAATGAGTGCAGAAAAAATCAATGTTTCAGCAAAGAGGCTGCATATAATAAACAAGTAAAAAGGAAGCCATGTTATTCTCAGCTTTATTTTTACCTATTTCTGGAAATCTGATTTTAACATGACTGTTTGGTTCTGCAAATTTCAGATTTCTCACAGTCCCTAGGATAGAGACATTGGTATTTGTATGCCAGGAAGGATTGGGGTATGATTAGTCTATGGAATCAATTTTTAACACTTCTATTCAAATAACACATTCATAATTTATTATTGCATGTCATTGATTCCCTTGAGATATACTGCATGGGCATTTTAATGATCTTAGGTGACCTCTTTCATAGTTGTTAGATGTTAAAAATACATTTCAAGAAAATAAAGCAGAAAATGTTAAGAACATAACCATTGGCAAACACTTATTACTATATTAATTTAATGAACTGAGGAACTGAGCCGTGGAGTGACCTAATCCACCCACAGTCTCCAAGTGCTTGAAGAAAACTTAAAGGAAACAGGTCTCTTCATTATTCCTTATTCCTATTCACAATAAAAGTGTTCTGTGAGATTTAGGTAAGGACTTTGAGGCCATGGAATGTTTCTTCTCAAACCATTGATACACTGGCATGATTTAAAATAGGCCTATCAATTGATGTACAGGTAATCCTCACCCAAAATGTAATCAGTGTAGGCTGTTTGCTGTTGTCTAAAGTATCAGCATAAGCATTGGTAGTCATGGTGAATGAACTGGTTAATTATTATACTGTAATCCAGTCATCTACATTTTCTCAGCAGTGAGGCGCATGAACATAACAACGTGAGAAAGTTTACAAGCAAGAGGAGGCCATTCGACCCATCGTGCTCATTTGGTCTCCATTAATAACTAAGTGATCCAAGGATCCTATCCAGTCTATTTTAAAATGTTCCCAAATTGTATCTTCAGCCACATCGCTGGGGAGTTTGTTCCAGATTGTGACGACTCTCTGTGTGAAGAAGTGTCTCCTGTTTTCCATCTTGAATGCCTTGAAGCACAATTTCCATTTGTGTCCCCGGATTCAATGCTTAGAATCAAGTCCCCACGTAGTCTCCTCTGTTCCAGGGTGAAAAGGTTCAGTTCCTCAGTCTCTCAGTAGGACTTTCCCTTCAGACCTGGAATAAGTCTGGTTGCTCTCCTCTGAACTGCCTCTAGAGCAGCGATATCTTTCATGAAGTGTGGAGCCCAGAACTGCACACAGTATTCTATGATTTATCTTTATCCAGAACCCTGTTTGTCACAGGAAAAAAAAAGTGTATTATTTTGCCTGAAGAGGAACTGTGACTCAAACATGGATTATAAATAATGGAAGATACAATTAACTGTGATAATAAGTATGGTATCACTCCAAGGTCTTTGATCTTAACATCTGCTTTCTGTAAAATCACTTATCAACACAGTCTCATTTCCTAATCAACTCTGCTCTTTGTTTTGTAAGTAGTAAACTGAGGAATAGTGTGTCTTGAGGGAAATTGAAATGGAATCGAGCCTAGCTTATATAGGTCAGATCAGTCCCCAATTAATATTTGCTAATCCTCTTTTTCATATTTCATTAAAGTTTTAAGGGATCAACATCATGATTGCGAGGTGTCTTCTAGATTATTGTGTGCCAATGATTACAAATGTTATAGAAAACAAGGAAACAGCTCCATTAGACTGGCCTCTGAAGCACACTCATAAAGAAAATAAATTAAGACTGGCACTTGATCTGTATCAAATGTATTCATTTAAATTTAAAATGCTTGCACAAGCCAAATAAATTGAATATTTGATTTATTTTATTGCACACATTTTTATTATTTTATGCTCATGTTAACTATATTGCGATTTTCCAACATTCTCATAAACATCATCCAATTAAGAATATTTTTGTTGCACACATCTTCCCAACACAAATCTGTCTGTGGGTATCCAGTTAGTAAGCATGCCAAAGAAATCTGTGTTGCAGTGGCATGTAAAGATAAGCCCACAACCTTAAACCTCACCCTCTGTGTCTTTGTATTGATGGAAAGTGAATTCAATTTAGTTAAAAAAAGAGAAGAAAAAAATAAAAATAAACTGATTGCATCCTGTGTATTTGCTGCTTCCCAGTTCTAGATCTTTATTTTCCTCTATCCTTTTAGTTGATAAATGAGCAGTTTGAATTACCTTTGAAGGATGTTGCAGTTTCCTGTGGTGAACTCAAACCACGAAAGAATGACTGAAGCGCCCAGTTCTCTACTGAGAGGAGAGAGCTATTTATTGACTATTTTCCCTTTCCCCTCTGCCTGTCCTCCCTGCACCTTGTTAGGAGGGAGGAAACAGTCAATATATAGAGAGACTCAAAGGAATCCGCTCTGGCCTTGGGAGATGGCAAAGGGTCGGTGGTGGAACATTAGAGATCCCTGGCCCATGAAAAAATGGGAGAAAAAGATCTAAGATAAAAAATAAAGAATGACCTGTGTGATTCAATGCTAGGATGAAACTCTGACCCCCTGTGTGTGAGGATGGGATTGAACTGGTATTGAGAACTCCAGCTGTGTACCTACTCCCAGCCTCCAGACACACTTTCACACCAACACACACACAGGCACACATTGACACCCACACGCACACACCCATGCACATTTGCATGCATGCACACACCGACACACACACATGCATGAATGTACTCTCACTGCACATGTTTGGAAAGCATTACCATAGAACTTTTCAGCTAAACCAGATAGAATGAAATAATATTTTTAACTCTCACCAGGTTTCTGGATCGTGGGTTAAAAACTGTGTGATGGGAGCATAATGAGATAAAAACACAGGGAGGTGATTTAAGTCCAATTAGGATGCTCTCTGGAGGCCTGGTCAGTTTCATCTTAATGCTTCTTTTTGTAGAACGGCATGTTAATTTCACACGTTTCATGTCTATCAATGTGAAGTATTATAGATTTTTGTTGTAGAATACATAACTCGATCCATAGAGCTGCTCATAGTTGGGACCATGGTACACCAAGTTGTACACAAAACATAAGTATATAAATCTACCTGAATTTCAGGTATACTTAATATTGTATACATTATATTGTATAGAGATGTGTATGTGTGTTTACACTATATAGTTTAAGAATGTATGATAAGAGTAGCATTTAGCAGATGTTCAAATGGAAGATATTTGAGACGGAGGGCAATTGGTAAGCAGAGTGTGAATATCAGTCCTGCACAGCCTTGTTTCCAGGCGCTGACTGTGAATGTCAATGTGATGTTATAGTGCAAGACCCTCCCATTCAATTGTACTGAGTAATCTACAAAGAAGGACCTCTCTGGTCCACTGCTGACCCACAAACTAAATCCAAAGAGCCCTTTTCATGGCATTTCTATGGGTAATCATCTCTGGCGTGCAACACAATCAGAGCAACAGGAATTGCATTATTGAATACGATAAGGGCAATCTCAATGAGTCAACATGGTCATAAGGACTGTGCTTTGAATACTAATGTTTTATTTTGGAATAGATACTGAAGTATATATTGCAACATTTTAATTCATCCCTGTGTATTCATTTATCAAGGCTGAAAATTATTTTCAAATAATATATTGTAATCCATGATTCTAAGGAAACATCTATTATGCACACAGAAGCTTTGCTTTTAAAGTTCACTCACCACAAATCTAATCATTTTTATGTGACTAAAAAAACAGAAAAACAAACAAAAAAAACATTATTAGCCAATGATTAGTGAGGAAAATGACCAGAAAGGGTGAGAATGAAAAGAAACTTCAGATGTTTGCAAAGTATGCAAAGGCTATCCTTTTCATTATCACACTTTAAAAAAAAAACAATGCTGTTAATTTTCTAATGGTCTTGAGAACTCACCATCTGAAAACTGTCAATTGTAACCTGCCTTCAGCGATATTCCGAAGCCCAGACAACTGCAGTGATGAATTCACAAATTATAAAGTTATGAACTTTTGTGATTAAGCAGCTGTGTGTCCCTTTTATTATATTTTGTCGGCATCCTTCTGTAAGTCTGATTTCAAGAGCCACAATAATTTATACGTTGGAAATTATAAATGTCACTAAATGTCCCCCGAGTCTTCATTAAAGCTATAAATACTGTGGCAGAGTGTTTGTGTTTAAAGCTGACAGACTACAGTTCTTCAGTTATTCTAAATCAAAAACACAGAAGACCAGTACTTTAACACAGGATGACTGCAATAATATAATAAAATAAAAACATGTAAAACATCACAAAGGCTTCATCTACACCTCTGGATTACTTAGGGAATATGATATTACGTTATTTTCTATGACATACATGCATCCATACAATGCTTAATGACATGCCGTTATATACTCATTAACACTTTTTTAGTTTGAAACCATATAGTCTTCTGTTACTTTGTTCAGTCATTGTAAAAACACAGTAATTATTCTAAATAAAAATGAATTGTAAATTGTCATAATTAATTAATATCTTAGCCGATCATCCTAAAAACAAAAGGTCTTATCATGTGACTTCCATGATACGTTTGCTTATTGAGACTTCCATGATACTAATTCCAGCACAATAGTATCCAAAGATGTCTGCACTACTAAAGTTTACACCTTTAAATATCTGACAACAAAGTTTGCTAATGCAAAAATGTGATGAGAAAAAACACACACGGGACTCAGAGATTGTGCATGGGGGTTGTAGAATGTATTTGTTGAAATACAATCTCTATATAATTAAATGCAGAGCCAAACAAACAAACATACAAAACCTGGATGAGAACACTTAAAGAGGTGTTATTTGCTATGATGAATAGGTTAATTCTACAAAATAGTAAATCTCAATGTAAAGCAATGGCCGAAGTAGTTTCACTGAGACATCAAATCAGAAAAAAAACACAAAGAGAAAGAAGACACTTTACAAGGCCTTCATGAGACAGCAAGATCAAAGGGTATACTGAAATGGCAAGCACACATCAAAGAGATGTACACAGGAGCATTGCTGTAGGCACTTATGCTAACCAGAATGTTTTTGTTCCCCCACTTATTATCCCAAAATAATATATAACTAAGCAATATTAAAGAGTAAAGCCAAAATAAATAAAAACAAAAACAGAAACAATCATTGTCATTGTCAAGAACGTCTACAAAGTGGCACACCAGACTTCTCAGTGCACTCTCTTTAGCCAGGAAATATGTCCCACTTGTTACCTTGACATGTCCTGCTGCATGCAGACTACAGTTTCCTGGAAGCTCCTTAAACTCTGTAAACATTCACTCCGTGTAATAATTTTTCAAGGGCAAAATACGTTTGGAACCGCACAGTGGGATCATATATTCTTTTGTAAAAAAATGTTTTGCATATGGATTTTACCTGTTGGGTGCCCGGGAAGCCACAGTGATCACTTTTGTGTGAGTTTTCTATAGTCACCTTGCACTTGGCACCCTGGAAGTGCTTGGACTATTTCACTCTTTTTCCTGGCAACTCAAGGCCAGAACCATCAAGCTGGTAAGTGGGTGTGCATCTGAAAAACTTGGTGTGCCACATCAAATTTTCTGTACAACACAGTAGTCCTTTCTATTGATTGTTATTGTTATTTTAAATGTCACAGTGCAATCATTCTTTACATAGGCTTATTACATAAAAAAATAGGCCTACAATAGATTAGAATAGATAACAACTAGGCAAGAATCTACACAGCATACCCCAAATTACATTTATATGAAAAGTTATTGGGACAGCCTACCTGTGCAAGTTGACATCTTAAAGGAGCTCATCATTACCAACAATGCAATACCTATATACCTTTAAAAAATCTAAATCTATCCATTAGTCTCTCGCTTACACACATACACTCAGTGTAACAGGTATTCTGAGAGCTGTACATTGTACTGATCCTATGTTTTATTTTTTTGTAGTGTAAACGTTTTCAAAAGCATTTCACATTTGCATACACTTTTACAGCTTTCGGGGACTTGTAAGTAATGAGTGGAAGACAGCATAGGGATTTTACTTTTAAAAATAAAATAAAATATTTCTCAAGCGCAAGAGAGCATTTTGGTGTTTTAGTGAAACAAATGAGAAACATAATTGATGGTTTCAATGTGTCTGAGCTTTCAAAGCTCCCTCAGTTTGCTCCTAATATAGTTCTGCAGACAGAGCATTTCTTTGTTCCATACCTTTCTTCCTCTTTTTTCTCTCCTGTGGAAATACCAAAACACAGGGCTGAGGTTGCTATTATCAGCACAATTCCTGTCTTTGTTCATAACAGTGATTGGAATTGGAATCACAATGATATGTTAGGTATAATATCATGTAATCCTTGGCATTCCTTTGTCACACAGTGGGGACAGAGATAGTGAATCAAAAAATTACTTTCTTTAAATGGTGGTATTGACTGCACTGATGTAACAGAGGTAATAAAGTGTGGGCAATCATTCAGAACAAGGGAAATACAAAGATAAATGTCAGCCACTGGTTTAGCATACCTCTGACTATCCCCATTAACGCTTCTCCTTTTACTGTCCCACACACTGACTTTGATGCTGATATGATCACTGGAAATGTGGTGAAGAAGGAAGGAAAGAAAATGATCCATTCTGAAGAAACAAAAACACGGGTAACAATGTGTTATTCATATGTTATAAATATGTAATATATAGTTTAAAAAGCACTGGAAATGAATTGTAAATTAGTTATAATGTTTATAGCAATATGTGGAATTGTCAAACAGGTAGCTAAAACATTTCCCTCTTATAAATAATTTCCAATACAAATGTGTAAAATGTATTCAAATGTGTCAAAGCATTAATGAAGTTTGCTTTATAACCTGTACATAAATAATTTGAAAGGGGAACACTTTCTAGCTACCTGTTTATACATCATTAATGAAACCTTAATAAGTAGCACCTTGCTATAAAGTGTTACCAAAATAGAGTATTGTGGAAAATGTTTATACAATGTTGACGTACTTAGTTCCAAAGTCTTAAAACTGAAGATTATGGTTTCCTTGTAGGGACGATAAATGATGGTGATGATTATTATGATTTAACATTTTCTGGAGCTAAATATTGAATGGTTTGCAGATGGAAATCACCACCTCCTGCAGCTCTGATTTCCATGGTTTGCTTCTGGGTGGCATAATCCATTGAAAAGATATTTGTTCCTTGATGAGCAAATGGATTTGAAAAACACCTCGCATGAACAGACCCCTGATGAAGTGGTTCTCTTAGAAAAGTGTTCTACTTCTCTGTGTTGATTTTATTTATTTTTTTCACTTACATCTGTGACTTTGATTGAGCAAAATAGCATTTCATTTTATTTTATTGTTACTTGTACCTGACATTTATTTAAAAAAAAGAAATCTTTGTTGTGCAGAAACCATTCAAGGGAGAAAGAGAGAGACAGATAGGAAGTGGGAGATAGAGACAAACAGAAACACAGAGATTGGGGATAGGAGGACAGATAGTGAGAGAGGAAAAGAGAGTGAATTTGTATTTGCTATATGGTCCTTTCAAATGAAATCTGGAAAATCCATTTATAATTTCCAAGTTATAATTTAGTCAGCATTATCCTAACCAACATCCATTTTATAGGCAGGCAATCTAAAATATTGACAGACAAAAACTCCACAGAAAACATCATCTTGCTTTTCCCTATTCATAAGAGTCCTCAGTGTCTGGATACTCTGTAATTTTTGACTGACAGCCCAAAACCCATCATTGGCATCAATTTCACATTCAAGAGAGACAAAATAAATAAAAAATCCAGCAACATCCACAAAGGACAGAATCAATTATTTATTCAGACCAGCTGTCACATTATTTCAGATAAATTTCTACATGATCCTTTGGGTACTTTCAGCGTCTCTCAAAAATCTGCAAAACTGCAACAGAGGGAGGCTGTTCCCAAAGCTTCATCCCAGTGGAAAGTACACTTCACAGGGTATAATATATGTAGTTCAGAGGCTTTCAACCCTCATCACGGAAGACCCCTGTGTCTTCTAAATTTCCTTCTGGCTTAAAGGGAAACATGCACAGTCACCAACAATGATGGTTTTATGCATCTTTATGTCACAGTGGGTAGTGACACTTGCTCCCATAATTGAACCTCCCGACTCAGCCACCCCAGTTAGTTAATGAGGATGGGAAGTCCCATCACCACCATGACAGGTGCAGCATTAGAGGAAAGTGGAAACCAATCCTCAGCAGCATCCTCAATTTGCAACAGGTGCACTCAAGGGGGGAATCATGGATTCATTTAGCAGTTTTACAATTAATTTAAACATAAGGGAAAAAGCTATTAATCACAAATAACCCCCATCACCTCCTGTGACACTTACATGTCACTCAGGGATCGGCATCGTGTCTGTACACGGACACCAGTGTGTTGAGGTCTGTGGTAATTTTTACAAGCACAAAAGCACTTTCCTGCATGGAATTACACCTATAATGGGGGTCTGTCTGTGTGTAGTTTGCATGTTTTACCCATCTTCTATGTGCACTATAAAGTTAGCTACACTCTTTGTATACAGGCTAATTTCCTCTATCCATGTATAACAGAGCCCATTTGCTATATGAGCATATTACAAGTGACGTAACCTCTCTGTAAATCAGTCAGTATGGGGTTACGTCACTTGTAACATACAACAACGTACTGAGTACAGTAATGAGCCTCAGATTTGTGGCATAGCAGGCTTATCACTCTTCTGGCTGTAGTGCGGAGCACTTGGAGGGGCTTCTGTAGTAAATGATTTGATTCCTGAGTGGGGAGCTACGGCCGAAGCGGCTACACGTCTGTCACCGAGTCCAGTAATTTTGTCAAGTGTCCGTCACGCAAATTCATTGTACCAACCCCTGATGTTACTATAGTGTATGAGTAAGATTAATTCCACTCACCTAGCTTTATTCTAGCATATTATCAACTTTTAAAACATTTACATTTTAAACTTACAAAATAATGGCAGATGTTAAACTCTGGCGTTTTGCTCTTTCAGTGTTTCAGGGTGTATTGTGTCATAACTTCCTGCATAGCAGAAGAACTACAAAAGGACAGGATTTGTCTTCCCTGTACAACCTGAGTCATTATTATCATGTCAACCATGTGTTGTATGATGGTTTTACTCCTTGATAGTAATTATAGTTTCCATATACATTTATATATGTTCTGTAGACATACATTTTTGGAGACCATAATTGGCACCAAGGGGCTTCCTCTAATGCTATATTGACGCACAGATTATTTGTATTTGAGAAACAAGAAAACAACTTTACAGCTTTAGGTTTAAGCTTTAGTCAGAATGCATATTACAGCTCCTTATGTATAAAATAAAATAATAAAATTGACTGAAATGTATTATACAATGGGTATTGCATTTTTGACAAGGTATTGCTATCTTGCTTTGCTTGTTTTCTGGTTTATATTTCACATGGTTTTACATATACCAGGTTCTCCTTGCTGATTTTCTGTTTTTCCTTATTATTATAAAGCGGAAATTCAATGTAACATATAAACAAATTCTGTTTGCATATAAGCATATAGGTTCTTTTAAGTAGTTGCTTTTGTTCTGTTTGGGTACCTGCAGAAGTGAACTCTCAGGCCAGAAAGTTTAAAAAGAAAGGTTGTAAAGGTTGATTAATTATATTACACTGTTTTGGGAAGCTATTGTGAGTGATTGAGTGTCAAGGTCTCTGTCGCCCCTTGTGATTTATTCCATCTCTTTTGCTAAATTACTTGTTTTCATTTTCCATTTCAGCATGTGATATTTTGATCTGTACACACATGCTTACATACGTTATGTTCATGAGGTAGACAAATCAAAGTGGATGTGTAGCATAATATATGGAAAGAATATAAATATATCTATTAATAGAATCCTGTGGCAGTTGCAGCACAAACCAAGTGTACAAAATAACCAGGCATCAGTAGTTATTTATTCAGTTAAGAACAGTTAAGTTCTTATTATGGCTGTGTAATTAAATAGTGTCCATGTTAATTTCTCAGTGAATTTGCATGGGCAAATTAACATTTAAAAAAAGACAGATATCAACAGAGTGAACCATAACTTAATAAATCATCATGCAAGAGTAAGACTACTTTATTAGCCACTGTGTTCCCTTGTGTTGATTGTATGATAATATTAACTACAGTATAGATCATTTTCAGTGTTTAAAAAATAAGTTAAATTTTGAACACCTACATTGTTTATTTCTTGTTAACTATGGATTGGAGAACTGGTGCTAGACCACATACAATCTTTTACCTACCCATACATTGTAAACTACAAACTTGTATCCTAGCGCATTTTGATTTGAACTAGTAGCAATTGGTTCCTGACAATACATTTTAAATGTAATAGGATTAAAATGTTTCCTTTTAATTTGCATGTCAAAGTTTTGGTTTGGTCTAGTCCCTAGTTGGGAATTTCAAATAATCACACCACTGGTGCAATGTCAATCTGTACAAGCATTCTTATGCACAGTTATGATCATAAGGTACATAGTTATACTTTTGAGCTTACAATAAAATTATATAACGCTCAGAAACATGTATACTTCCAAAGAAATTACAGTTTGATCAGACATGTAGACCATGAGATTCTTATAAAAAGAGAGAAAAAAATCAGCCTCTCACCAGTCATAAATTCTAACATGATTTGATTTGATGTTGGTGATTTTTCTGTTTGCCTGTTTCTGCTTGAGTATCCCAAATACAAAGCTCCCAACAAGCACAGGGCTTTGAATTTGTGATTGGCAAGTGCGTGAAAGATTTAATTGAATCTTTACTTTGGTCTCAAAGTGTCTTTGCGGTTTTAGTTTTTGGATTTTGTAGAGAAAACAGCTGTCTGTGTCTGTCAAGGCAAAGCAATTAATGGCAGATTATTATGAATTGCAGGTGTTAATTGCAGGCTAAATCATAGCCTTCACTAGCAATACTTGTGTTTGTAACACAGAACCATACAAAAAATCTAATTCCCTCCTTAATTACTTATCGATCTATCAATCTGTCAGTCTATCTGTGCCTGTCTATCTGTGTTTATATATGTATTTAGAAGAACACACACATACATATTTAGAAGTAAGCTGATTCTGAGTATCTATACAGCTCTAATATATATATATAGTATTTATTTATTTTATATTTTTTGCTGTTTTAGTTGTCAAACAATTGGTGGACAACTGAACTTGGGCCATTAATACATTTGAATGCTGTTCTTCTTTATAGCATTACACAAGACAAGATCTATGTCCCCATTTCCTCCCAAACTCCACCAGAGCCCCGGTGAATATGCTGCACTCAGTATTAATATTCCAGGTAAGGTTTTTCAATTAAATCAGTGTTCAGATATCGTCAGCCTTGTCCATCATATTCACAGAAATGTGCTGAGCAGTTCAATGTGAGAGAAGGGAAAAAAACTGAACAAATATTTAAAAAGATCTACTTATATCATAGTTTAGCTGACAAATTTGAAGCACATCTGTGATCTTTGATTACAACTGCAGTCACATAGCAACTATCATATTATAATCTAAGGAGACCCAAAGGCTTGCTGCTTAAAGCTCATTCACCAGTAAAAATACTACACAAAATAGAAAGGTAGTAAACAGCTTCAGAATGAGAGCCCTGTGGTGTGCCGAGACCCAGAGTCTCTTTCATTAGTTCTGAATCTCTTTCACTTGGAAGCTGCTGTCGGTTTCACTGGAGACAGAACTCATGAATACCAATTAAAGGCAGAGAGAAGTATGCAGATCAGGTCACCACAACTCCCATCCCTCTGGGCAATCCACATTTTGTGCAGATTTTTTAAATTAAAGCAAGAAGTGCCTTATTTGTGTATCTGTGAAAGTAATAAAGATTTTAAAAACAAGCCTCCGAGGCCTCTGTCTGTAATTTCACATTTGCCTTTCGTGCTTGTTTATTAAATCAATGAAATTAATACACATCAGGTTCTCCCTAAAATAACACATATGTCGATGTAATGAGTGCCTTTCATATTTTTGTAATCTGCTAATTACGCCAGTTTAATGAGGTAGGGTGGAATACATCTCTTTTGAGCTACTGACCAGTTTGTGGTCTGTGACCTGATGATGCCCATCTGAAATAATTTCATTATAGAGCATATCAGTTCAGTTCCTCTCATTTTGAGAAAGGAGAGATGCATTTAGCTATTAATTTAATCATCGTTAACCTATTGATTCCTCTACAAAAGCAAGAACTGAATGGCAATAAGTTATATAAGTGTAGACATCACAATGCAGGGCTCTGTGGATCCTTGCTCATGAACTAGCCCTCCTTGGTGCAGACAAACCCTTGCCAAGTCACTCCTGGTGTTAGTACATGTAATGTTGCTAGAGGAGGACTATGACTGCCCACTGGATATAACCTGCACTGTGATTTGACCAGCACCTTCAATCAGGAAAAAAAAGCATCTTGATGTGCTGGGAGTTTTGCATATCCATGACTTTGTAATTGCTCTGCTCTTACTTATTTCTCTCTAATAACAGCACCTCTCTTATATGGTGGTTACATCACCTGAAATATGGAGTCTGCACTTCAGGAACCGTGCTCACCAGGGGAGCACTCATCTGACCATAGTGTTGTACCAATCGAAGCCAGAAATACATAATTTGAGCTCCGTTGAGCATCTATTTTGTAAAGCTGAACTATTCAGTGTGGAAGTGTGGTCCATCAGCACAGAAGGACCTGCTGGAAGAATGCAGAAAAAAATACTTGTCTGCCTACAACATATCAAATAACCCATGTTACAACATGTTAAAATGATCTTTATTGGATCTCCACATGGAAATCCAAATTAATATTAAAAGCACTTTTGTTGTGGGGGCTTGTAATTGAATAAAGAATGAAATTAAGTGACAGTAAACCAGGTAGCAGCACCTCACAAATGGCATGTATACATTGTTTGGAATGTGTTAAGTCTTAATCTGAATAACATCTCTTGGTTTTACCAATTGACTACATTTAATGAAAAAAGTTATTTAAACTTATATATAAACCCTATGTAATTGAATAATTCAGTCTTAATAGTAAAATATACATTTATGGACATTGTGCCATTTGTATAACTTTAATATATACAGTGAGGGAAAACAGTATTTGATCCCCTGCTGAATTTGTACGTTTGCCCACTGACAAAGAAATGATCAGTCTATAATTTTAATGGTAGGTGTATTTTAACAGTGAGAGACAGAATAACAACAAAAAAATCCAGAAAAACGCATTTCAAAAAAGTTATAAATTGATTTGCATATTAATGAGGGAAATAAGTATTTGACCCCTTCGACTTAGTACTTGGTGGCAAAACCCTTGTTGGCAATCACAGAGGTCAGACGTTTCTTGAAGTTGGCCACCAGGTTTGCACACATCTCTGGATGGATTTTGTCCCACTCCTCTTTGCAGATCCTCTCCAAGTCATTAAGGTTTCGAGGCTGACGTTTGGCAACTCGAACCTTCAGCTCCCTCCACAGATTTTCTATGGGATTAAGGTCTGGAGACTGGCTAGGCCACTCCAGGACCTTAATGTGCTTCTTCTTGAGCCACTCCTTTGTTGCCTTGGCTGTGTGTTTTGGGTCATTGTCGTGCTGGAATACCCATCCACGACCCATTTTCAATGCCCTGGCTGAAGGAAGGAGGTTCTCACCCAAGATTTGATGGTACATGGCCCCGTCCACCGTCCCTTTGATGCGGTGCAGTTGTCCTGTCCCTTTAGCAGAAAACACCCCCAAAGCATAATGTTTCCACCTTCATGTTTGACGGTGGGGATGTTGCTCTTGGGGTCATTCCTCCTCCTCCAAACACGGCGAGTTGAGTTGATGCCAAAGAGCTCGATTTTGGTCTCATCTGACCCCAACACTTTCACCCAGTTCTCCGCTGGATCATTCAGATGTTCATTGGCAAACTTCAGACGGGCCTGTACATGTGCTTTCTTGAGCAGCGGGATCTTACGGGCGCTGCAGGATTTCAGTCCTTCACAGCGTAGTGTGTTACCAATTGTTTTCTTGGTGACTATGGTCCCAGCTGCCTTGAAATCATTAACAAGATCCTCCCGTGTAGTTCTGGGCTGATTCCTCACCGTTCTCATGATCATTGAAAGTCCACGAGGTGAGATCTTGCATGGAGCCCCAAAACGAGGGAGACTGACAGTTATTTTGTGTTTCTTCCATTTGCGAATAATCGCACCAACTGTTGTCACCTTCTCACCAAGCTGCTTGGCGATGGTCTTGTAGCCCATTCCAGCCTTGTGTAGGTCTACAATCTTGTCCCTGACATCCTTGGACAGCTCTTTGGTCTTGGCCATGGTGGAGAGTTTGGAATCTGATTGATTGATTGCTTCTGTGGACAGGTGTCTTTTATACAGGTAACGAGCTGAGATTAGGAGCACTCCCTTTAAGAGAGTGCTCCTAATCTCAGCTCGTTACCTGTATAAAAGACACCTGGGAGCCAGAAATCTTGCTGATTGATAGGGGATCAAATACTTATTTCCCTCATTAACATGCAAATCAATTTATAACTTTTTTGAAATGCGTTTTTCTGGATTTTTTGTTGTTATTCTGTCTGTCACTGTTAAAATACACCTACCATTAAAATTATAGACTGATCATTTCTGTGTCAGTGGGCAAACGTACAAAATCAGCAGGGGATCAAATACTTCTTTCCCCTCACTGTGTATATATATATATATATATATATATATATATATACACTGATCAGCCATAACATTATGACCACTGACAGGTGAAGGGAATAACACTGATAATCTCGTTATCATGGCCCTGCCAGTGGGTGGGATATATTAGGCAGCAAGTGAACATTTTGTCCTCAAAGTTGATGTGTTAGAAGCAGGAAAAATGGGCAAGCGTAAGGAATTGAGCGACTTTGACAAGGGCCAAATTGTGATGCCTAGACGACTGGGTCAGAGCATCTCCTGTTCCTAATCTGCAGTGGTCAGTACCTATCAAAAGTGGTCCAAGGAAGGAAAAGCGGTGAACCGACGACAGGGTCATGGGCGGCCAAGGCTCATTAATGCACATGGGGAGTGAAGGCTGGCCCGTGTGTTCAGATCCAACAGACGAGCTACTGTAGCTCAAATTGCTGAAAAAGTGAATGCTGGTTCTGATAGAAAGGTGTCAGAACACACAGTGCATCGCAGTTTGTTGCGTATGGGGCTGCGTAGCCGCAGACCAGTCAGGGTGCCCATGCTGACCCCTGTCCACTGCCGAAAGTGCCTACAATGGGCACGTGAGCATCAGAACTGGACCACGGAGCAATGGAAGAAGGTGGTCTGGTCTGATGAATCACGAGTTCAAGGTGTTGACTTGACCTCCAAATTCCCCAGATCTCAATCCAATCGAGCATCTGTGGGATGTACTGGACAAACAAGTCCGATCCATGGAGGCCCCACCTCGCAACTTATAGGACTTAAAGGATCTGCTGCTAACGTCTTGGTGCCAGATACCACAGCACACCTTCAGAGGTCTAGTGGAGTCCATGCCTCGACGGGTCAGGGCTGTTTTGGCAGCAAAAGTGGGACCTACACAATATTAGGCAGGTGGTCATGTTATGGCTGATTGGTGTATATATATATATATATATATATACACACTCACCTAAAGGATTATTAGGAACACCATACTAATACTGTGTTTGACCCCCTTTCGCCTTCAGAACTGCCTTAATTCTACGTGGCATTGATTCAACAAGGTGCTGAAAGCATTCCTTAGAAATGTTGGCCCATATTGATAGGATAGCATCTTGCAGTTGATGGAGATTTGTGGGATGCACATCCAGGGCACGAAGCTCCCGTTCCACCACATCCCAAAGATGCTCTATTGGGTTGAGATCTGGTGACTGTGGGGGCCAGCTTAGTACAGTGAACTCATTGTCATGTTCAAGAAACCAATTTGAAATGATTCGACCTTTGTGACATGGTGCATTATCCTGCTGGAAGTAGCCATCAGAGGATGGGTACATGGTGGTCATAAAGGGATGGACATGGTCAGAAACAATGCTCAGGTAGGCCGTGGCATTTAAACGATGCCCAATTGGCACTAAGGGGCCTAAAGTGTGCCAAGAAAACATCCCCCACACCATTACACCACCACCACCAGCCTGCACAGTGGTAACAAGGCATGATGGATCCATGTTCTCATTCTGTTTACGCCAAATTCTGACTCTACCATCTGAATGTCTCAACAGAAATCGAGACTCATCAGACCAGGCAACATTTTTCCAGTCTTCAACTGTCCAATTTTGGTGAGCTTGTGCAAACTGTAGCCTCTTTTTCCTATTTGTAGTGGAGATGAGTGGTACCCGGTGGGGTCTTCTGCTGTTGTAGCCCATCCGCCTCAAGGTTGTACGTGTTGTGGCTTCACAAATGCTTTGCTGCATACCTCAGTTGTAACGAGTGGTTATTTCAGTCAAAGTTGCTCTTCTATCAGCTTGAATCAGTCGGCCCATTCTCCTCTGACCTGTAGCATCAACAAGGCATTTTCGCCCACAGCACTGCCGCATACTGGATGTTTTTCCCTTTTCACACCATTCTTTGTAAACCTTAGAAATGGTTGTGCGTGAAAATCCCAGTAACTGAGCAGATTGTGAAATACTCAGACCGGCCCGTCTGGCACCAACAACCATGCCACGCTCAAAATTGCTTAAATCACCTTTCTTTCCCATTCAGACATTCAGTTTGGAGTTCAGGAGATTGTCTTGACCAGGACCACACCCCTAAATGCATTGAAGCAACTGCCATGTGATTGGTTGGTTAGATAATTGCATTCATGAGAAATTGAACAGGTGTTCCTAATAATCCTTTAGGTGAGTGTATATATATATATATATATATATATATATATATATTGTATTTAATGTTATTTGTAAAAATCACCTCTTCAATCTATTTCCACATAATTTTACCTTCTGGACTTGCTTTTATTTGCAATTTCTTTAGCAGGGAAACAAGAGAAGAAAAAAAAGAAAGATATAGAAATAAATTAACCTGTTTTGTTTCTGTCTTGTACATTCCTTAATGTTCTTTATGAACAAGCTAATAGTTTACACGACCTTCAACCAAATAAAAATAAAAATAATATGCATAACTTTTAAATCAATAGTTTTCATTTTCATCCCAGGTATGGGTATTCTAGGATTCTTCATATATGTGTGGGGTGTTGCATTTATTTATTCATAATTAATGCATCAACTAAAAATAATACAATTTTTACAATTCAAATTAGAAAAAATCTGCAGAATCTGGCTTTGCCTTTTATTTGCTGTAAGATATGTGGAGTGCTCTTCTTTTTTGCAGGTTTGTTTTGATTTTATAAATCTCTGTTGGCTAAACAAACCCATCCTCCAGTAGCACTGAGCCAGCTTCTCATTGTTCATGACCTAAATCTGAGCAGCAAGAAAAGCTGCTTACTGACTTTTTTTTCCCTGGCAGTACATTTTCCTCTATACAGAAACTTACAAGCTGAAATCCAGAGGGTTTATGTATTATAAAGCCATATTAAGCAGAACTTTGGAGGCCATTGCAATGGATGCAAAATTAAATGATGATAATCAATAAATTAATCGATAAAACAAAAGTAAAAATCAAATTCTAATAATAATAATACTAATAACAATATTAGTAATAAAACTGGGTCTACCAAGGCACTGCTGGCCGCCTGTCATCTTTAAATATGGATGCTCAACTTTGTTATTTTGCAATGGAGCACGCTGTGCAGGTTCAACTCACACAGTATATTTAATAAAAGTCAAGGATCTGTCACTGTCAAGCAATGTGGTCCAGGGGTTATTAAATCAAGCTCTTGGCGAATCGTAAATCACCACTCAATGAGCTGCGGATTCACGAGTGGATGTGGTTCTGTCCTCCACCGAGCATGTGTGGAACAAGATCAATCAGCAGCTGCACTGGCTATACTGATACACTAGCGGCCATAGAGGAGGTCAAACTGAGTACTGTGAGCCTGACAACTGAATATTAATCGCACATGCTGTCCTGCATCTAGTATCACTTGTAATACCCAGTTAAATATCTTAATTCCTATATAAAATGATAAAATGAAGATATTTAAGTAAAAACACAGGATTGTATTTAGTTATGTATGTCTGTCTTGTTGTTTTATGTCTTAAGAATTTTCAGCTTTAATTAAATGGGTCCTGTCTTGTATTGTCAGCTTATGTATGTAAAGAATACAAATCCCTTCACCTCTTCCTAAACCTTTTCCATTTCATTCTTTGTTGTACTTTATTACTGTTGTCCAGCCAGTGCTTTAATCCTATATACCTACAGATTGATTTATGCTTCAGACTGTAAAACACCTTTGCAGAAAATACCATTCACCTATAAAACATGGTCCCGTATAAATAAGATGTATCACAACACCCCCTCTGCCATTCTCTTAAAAAAAGCGCGAGAGAGAGAGAAAAGGATTTTATGACTAATATCCGACACCATCAAAAGAGGTGCACATAAAGAGCAAAACAAGTCTCTCTCATCCATCAATCTAATACAACTGCTTTATTTATGGAGTGAAAGTGCACAGCTGTATTTCCGACCAGCTCTCCAGAATCTGTCCAGATGCCAGTGTCTTAAAGCTACATGTGTGAACTGAGCTCTGTGGGGGCTGCAGCATCCTCAGCACATTCAAACAGGGACTGATGGGATATCTAACAAGGCTGTGCCACTGAGGGCGATACAGAGCCAGGCTTCGGAGGCTGAATGGCTGTTGTCGGCTAGTTCTTGAGCAGGTTGAAACAATCAGGTGTAGAGGCATGCTCCCTGCTGTTGCTTTGTGTCCTTTCCTTAGTTTTAATCTCCCCTTCTGTCTTGCACTTGAAATATTAATCCATTTGTCGACGGCCAAACTTCAAACAGTGTGTGTGGCAACTTATCTGATTAAAGTTGCCCTGAAATTTGGAGTTAGAAGTATATATTTGCCAAATCGTCATGGGTGTACAAACACAGGAAAAACTGACAAACATTAATAAATAAAGGATGGGGCGACATCTTACGAAAACATCAAAAATGAAGTATTTTAGTGATGTTCCTTTTACTTAGCATCTTCAGACCTCAACAAAGGCTTCAGTGAAACAATGCAGTAAGACGAGAACTAAATAAAGGATAGTAATGTTTTTTTTTAATGCATAAATAATCTTGATAGGGCAGAGCAAACAAACTCTGGGTCATACTGGATAACTGCCAAGCAATTGTTTTAACACCATTCTATCATAATAAATGGCAAGGTGTGTACATTTACTTAGTGTATCCCAAGGATCAAGAAGTAAATGATTGTAAGTGATTTGAAGCACAAGGAAGTATAGGGACTGGTGCAGATGAGCAATGATGTACTTGTAAAAATTAGTTTTTATCCTCACTGTTACCAAGGGGGAAATACGAAGATAAACTGTGATTTAAAGCTTCATTAGCATGCAAAATAGATAATAGCTACTGTTTGCTTTCATCTCCTGTGTGGGTGGCATGGCACTTTAAAATATTGTGCAACTGAATGCAAATTGTTTAAAAAAAAGTTCTTGGTTATTGAAAACAACTCATAGTTCTGTAAAACTTATTCAGATTTCTAATTCTCTTCAGGTCACTAACACTGGGAAGAGAAAAATTGGTTCTATCAGGGCTAAAGTTGGATTACCTAGTTAACTGTTAAGGTAGATCAAGAACCTGAAGACTCTGTAACCCCTAGAATTGGGGACCTGTGTGATTTATTTGTAATGATTCTCTCTCTCCCCTGCCATAGCAATGTTAAATCAATTGAAAAGCAAAATTGTGTTTCATATAGTTTTGGCTTGGAAACAATAACAGGCTGATGTCAGCTGGAATATATTCAGTCTTTTAGATAATGTAAAAGTGCAGCAGGATTATGATTTGATAGTGCTCTGTGTAATTTGTTATTATCTTAAGGATTTCAAGCAATCAAAATGTTAAATGCTATCCATTGAAATAACATGCTGGCTTTGATTGCAGGCAGGCAGATGCAACTAATCTTACAGAGCATCTTTTGAAGGTGATAGTAGCCCATTAATTACTGAAATAAAATGGGAACTCGTTTTGAGTTGATTAAATAAATTAACTGGACTCTGTGTGTGTTTTGCTAGCAATAGGTCTATGCAAAGATTCCCACACTTATTTAGGCAATTTCTTTTCTTGCTTCTGTTAACCCATTCTACTCAAGTACAGGTTTCCACTTTGATTCCCTGGGACCTGCACAGTGATAAGACCTCAGACATTGTTTACTGAAACATAAAAACATGAACAAAAAGTAAATGAATGACTGTATTGAATAAATCAAACTAAAATGAATAAATACATAAAGCCTAAATTAATGTTGGGTTTCAGACACAAGTAAATTCTGACATTGGATCTTTATCAGAAACTCAGAAAACTTTAAACATGGATACATGAAAAATTGTATATGCACTGTTTGAAATGCATTTGTCAAGGACATGACAATAGCATTGCAGCCAATGTGATATTTGAAGTGTCAAACTGCCAAAAATCCAAACAAACCAAAAAATTAACAAAAAATGGCAAGAATCAGTTCAGAGTATATGATACATACAGGTCACTCTCTGAAACATCCTGAAAGAAAAACCTCCCCAAGACAGTTTTGAAGACAATTAAGTATTTCAGATGAGACCGCTAGAAACTCCATATTGAAATGTATTTACTGTATATTTAAATTGCACCATAAGCACATTGTTAATATAAATTGGTGCAGCTTTTAAAGTTTAAATATACACATGTAAACATGTAAATTTGGCCTGATTATTTTTAGAAATCATATTAATTACGTAAACATATCCAAATATTAGAAGCTATTTTGTTTGTTAACAATGCTACCTTAAATGTTCAGCATGCATTCCCTTTGCCATTTCAAAAGTTTAATCCAACACAAACACAGACAAGGGAAAAAAAAGGAAATGTAAATATGTGGGTGATATTTTTGCCTTAGTCCAATATTCTGTTATTTACAGCACAATCACATCAGGATACGTTGGACATGAAAAAACAAAAGAAACAAAAACATCTCATCACGATTGAGAACATTTCTGTCTTTTCAGACAAGGGTGTTTTTTTTTTTTTCTTAGATTTTTTTTGTTTTTGTTGTTTTGTATCAAGATTCTTATTAAACAGCATTTTCCTTTGGGTGTGAATGCCAAAGATCTAGTCTATGAATTCTGTGTTGTTTTTTGCTTACCTCATGCCACAGAAGTGCAAGTTCTGTGAGCCAGATCTAACCTTTCTATACGAAATGTCACTCATCACACTGAATCCCAGATGGCTAGACAGGTATTATTTATGGACTCTCTGAAATGGCAACAGCCATCATAGTATTAAAAAGTGGGGGTGTGCAACAGCCTTGATGGGTCAAGCAAACATCCCTTGTCCATAACCTTGACTGACTTTCAAGCTGTATTAGTTTACTAGTCTAACCAGTAAGACAACAAACAGACACACACACAAGGTACAGTGAGGGAAAAAGTATTTGATCCCCTGCTGAATTTGTACGTTTGCCCACTGACAAAGAAATTATCAGTCTATAATTTTAATGGTAGGTGTATTTTAACAGTGAGAGACAGAATAACAACAAAAAAATCCAGAAAAACGCATTTCAAAAAAGTTATACATTGATTTGCATGTTAATGAGGGAAATAAGTATTTGACCCCTTCGACTTAGTACTTGGTGGCAAAACCCTTGTTGGCAATCACAGAGGTTAGACGTTTCTTGAAGTTGGCCACCAGGTTTGCACACATCTCAGGAGGGATTTTGTCCCACTCCTCTTTGCAGATCCTCTCCAAGTTATTAAGGTTTCGAGGCTGACATTTGGCAACTCGAACCTTCAGCTCCCTCCACAGATTTTCTATGGGATTAAGGTCTGGAGACTGGCTAGGCCACTCCAGGACCCTAATGTGCTTCTTCTTGAGCCACTCCTTTGTTGCCTTGGCTGTGTGTTTTGGGTCATTGTCATGCTGGAATACCCATCCACGACCCATTTTCAATGCCCTGGCTGAGGGAAGAAGGTTCTCACCCAAGATTTGATGGTACATGGCCCCGTCCATCGTCCCTTTGATGCGGTGCAGTTGTCCTGTCCCCTTAGCAGAAAAACACCCCCAAAGCATAATGTTTCCACCTCCATGTTTGACGGTGGGGATGGTGTTCTTGGGGTCATTCCTCCTCCTCCAAACACAGCGAGTTGATTCCACAAAACTTTCACCCAGTTCTCCTCTGAATCATTCAGATGTTCATTGGCAAACTTCAGACGGGCCTGTAAATGTGCTTTCTTGAGCAGGGGGACCTTGCGGGCGCTGCAGGATTTCAGTCCTTCACGGCGTAGTGTGTTATCAATTGTTTTCTTGGTGACTATGGTCCCAGCTGCCTTGAGATCATTAACAAGATCCTCTTGTGTAGTTCTGGGCTGATTCCTCACTGTTCTCATGATCATTGAAAGTCCACGAGGTGAGATCTTGCATGGAGCCCCAGACCGAGGGAGACTGACAGTTATTTTGTGTTTCTTCCATTTGCGAATAATCGCACCAACTGTTGTCACCTTCTCACCAAGCTGCTTGGCGATGGTCTTGTAGCCCATTCCAGCCTTGTGTAGGTCTACAATCTTGTCCCTGACATCCTTGGACAGCTCTTTGGTCTTGGCCATGGTGGAGAGTTTGGAATCTGATTGATTGATTGCTTCTGTGGACAGGTGTCTTTTATACAGGTAACGAGCTGAGATTAGGAGCACTCCCTTTAAGAGAGTGCTCCTAATCTCAGCTCGTTACCTGTATAAAAGATACCTGGGAGCCAGAAATCTTACTGATTGATAGGGGATCAAATACTTATTTCCCTCATTAACATGCAAATCAATTTATAACTTTTTTGAAATGCATTTTTCTGGATTTTTTTGTTGTTATTCTGTCTCTCACTGTTAAAATACACCTACCATTAAAATTATAGACTGATCATTTCTTTGTCAGTGGGCAAACGTACAAAATCAGCAGGGAATCAAATACTTTTTTCCCTCACTGTACATCAATGTGATTTCATGAATAGTACCTTTTTTTTTTCTTGCATTATTTTCTGATGTTATTTCTGAGTTCATTGGTATTTGACGGAAAGGAGGCTAGAGTGGTGTAATGCATGTATACCACAGTTAAAGCAGTGTTTAAATGAAGGAAAGTAGACAACTACATATATATTTTATATAAAAGAGACTATATATTGCACAGTAGAAGGAATTAATATAAATGTCTTATCATATTTGTGGCTGTTTCTTAGTTTTTTGCTTTGTTTCGTTTGCTTTTGTTCCAGAACAATACAGAGGCAATAAATCACATCTGTGTAATTCCAATCACTTTGTTGAAAATAGAATAAGTAAATACATACATAAACTTGTTAGTACAATCTAACACAAACAATAACATTAGATTTTTTTTTTTTAGAAGACCACTGTGTTTATATATATATATATGTCTTGTTTAACTGATTAAATATCTCAATTAACAATTGCACACTAGCAGCGTCAAGCTTGTTTAGTCATGTTAGCTCTTAGCCTTGTCTTAGAAAATGAAGATTCAGAAGCACAAATAAAAAAAAATGTGCTAAATTAATAAAGGTCATCAAACATAGACTTGAAAATGTCATGTTGTACTTGTTAAATATACAAAATGATATGCCCCATGGCCACTCTTACAGAAATACCACTAAGAAAGAGTGAATAAATAAACTATGGAATAATTCAAGTATAATCGGTAACACTTTAGATTGAGTGGCGTCAATACACATTTAATAGTTATTTCATTAATAATCTATATGTGTTGAACAACACGCTATTGGATTCCCCACTCCGGCGAGTGATGGGGGGGCCTCGGGGGCGCTGGATCTCCGCCTCTCCCCGAGCCCCTCCGTCTCCTCCTCCAGGATGGTATTGCTGGGGACAGTTGTGCCACCTGCGCCAACGTCCCCACCTACTCCCGCTGCTGCGCCGGCTGTCGCTCCCGCACCTGCCACGGCAGCTGCCCCCCCTGCGACAGCCATGCCACCCCTGCCTGAAGTGCCCGCGGTGCGCGCCCCCGTGCATGCACGGGAACGACAAGGAAGAGCAGTGGAGCGACGCCCCCGGGCTCCCTCCCCCTCTTCTGAGTCTTCACTGGACTCCTCCCCGCCACGCCGTCGGTGAAGGAGGTCGGGCTCAGTGGACAGAGAGCGCAATGAGGCCATCCTTGCTCTCAACAGCAGGATGGACCAAATCTGCGCTCTCCTGGCCGCACAAGCAGCGCAACAGGTGCCGCCCCCACCCCACACCATATCGCTCCGCCGCCGGCTCACACTGCGCCGGTGGAGACTGAGGGGAGTCTGTCTGCCCCATCCCAGGAAGAGGGCAGCAGATGGGGCGTATGAGGCTGGAGCCCAAGAGGCTCGCCTACGAAATACCGAAAGCCTGCTGGCCTTGTACTTGGCATAGCTGGCAGAGCCCTCGGAGCAACATGGCGCATCACCCACCCCGCCTCCTATCTCGGAGATAGCGGCGGCCGCGGATCAGCTGGTCATGGTGATGCGTCAGGGGGCAAGGGCGACAGGGCGATCCTTGGCAGCCATTGTGGCGGCGCACCGCCAGCTTTGGCTGTCCCAGGCACGGCAGTTCCCTGAGGTGGACAGGACTCGCCTCATGGACGCCCCTATCTCGCCATGCTTTACTTTTGGCCCCTCTGTGGAGGAGATGCTATCGCGCACTCTTCAGGAGAGGGAGCAGTCCCTGCAGCTGGCCCAAGTGTACCCAGTGGCACCTCAGGCTCAGCAACGCAGGCCGTCTGTGGCAGCTCGCCAGCGGGGAGGCCCCCCGACTGCGGCTCCCAGGCCACAGCCCCGCCCACCTGCCGATCTCCGCCAGCGTCTCACTGGCAAGCAGGCGCCCCCCCAGGCTCGCCGCCCTGGCCCCCGGCGGCCCATGGCAGCTCGTGGTAAGAGGGGACCCGGCCCGACCCTGCATCCTCCACCACCCGAGCCCCGCCCCTGAGGTGTTGCAGCAGCCTCTGGCCCACCCTTACACCCCCCAGCAACTCTCCAATTGGCAACTCTGCACCCAAGACTCTTGGGTGCTCCAAATTATATCAGTTGGCTACTCCCTGCAATTTCAGACCTGTCCACACCCCTTCCAGGACGTGGTGTGGACGCGAGTGAGGGACCCGTTGCAGTGTGAGGTGCTTCGCGTCAAAATTGCCGCTCTCCTGGAGAAGCGAGCAATCCGCAAAGTGCCCCCACCGGGGCAGCATGAGGGATTTTATTCCCCATACTTCCTTGTGCCCAAGAAAGATGGCGGTTTCCACCCCATCTTGGATCTGAGGCGCCTGAACCGCCACCTCAAGGTGTTGTGCTTCAAGATGCTCAACCTGCACACCATGTCCCAGACCATCAAGCCCGGCAACTGGTTCACCACGGTGGATCTGAAAGTTTCTCCGTTTCGCCTTCGAGGGCTGAGAGTTCGAATTTGCTGTTCTCCCCTTCGGCCTGTCTCTAGCGCCACGCACTTTTTCCAAGTGCATGGATGTCGTGCTAGCCTCCTTGCATTGCCAGGGGGTCCGCGTCCTCAATTATTTAGACAACTGGCTGGTTTGTTCTCACTCGAGGGAGCAGGTTCGGATACACACGGACCTGATCTTAGGACACCTCTCCGAATTGGGCCTTCAGGTCAATCGAGAGAAGAGCCGCCTGACACCAACTCAGCAGGCACAGTTCCTCGGACTGCACCTGGATTCCGTTGCCATGCTCGCCACGCTGGCGCCAGAGAGAGTTGCCTCAATACACATGTGTCTCTCCCTCTTCCGACTGAGAGCTCGTGTCAGGATATCCCTTTGCCAGACGCTGCTGGGCCTCCCAGCGGCTGCATCACAGACCCTCCCCCTCAGCCAGTTTACCACAGAGCAGTCATGACAACAGACGCCTCCAAGCAGAGTCCGAGGCAGGTGGACGGAGCCCGTGCCCTCCATATCAACATCCTGGAGTTACGAGCAGTAATCCTTGGACTGTCTAATTTCCTGCCATTCCTGCAGGACAGACATGTGCTGGTTTGGACCACAGCGGTGGTTGCCTATATCAACAGGCAAGGAGGTCTCCAGTCATGCAGACTGTACTGTCTAGCACACCGTCTGCTTCTGTGGGTGCAACCACAGTTCTGCTCCATCAGAGCAGTTCACCTCCCAGGCCAGCATGAAGGTCTTGCTGTCACGTGATATGTATGTATTGTATATTGTTCAGCTCGGCTACTCTGTTGACTAGCCAGCTATGTACAGTGAGGGAAAAAAGTATTTGATCCCCTGCTGATTTTGTACGTTTGCCCACTGACAAAGAAATGATCAGTCTATAATTTTAATGATAGGTGTATTTTAACAGTGAGAGACAGAATAACAGCAAAAAAATCCAGAAAAAAACAAATTTCAAAAAAGTTATACATTGATTTGCATGTTAATGAGGGAAATAAGTATTTGATCCCCTATCAATCAGCAAGATTTCTGGCTCCCAGGTGTCTTTTATACAGGTAACGAGCTGAGATTAGGAGAACTCTCTTAAAGGGAGTGCTCCTAATCTCAGCTCGTTACCTGTATAAAGACCAAAGATCTGTCCAAGGATGTCAGGGACAAGATTGTAGACCTACACAAGGCTGGAATGGGCTACAAGACCATCACCAAGCAGCTTGGTGAGAAGGTGACAACAGTTGGTTGCGATTATTCGCAAATGGGAGAAACACAAAATAACTGTCAGTCTCCCTTGGTCTGGGGCTCCATGCAAGATCTCACCTCGTGGAGTTTCAATGATCATGAGAATGGTGAGGAATCAGCCCAGAACTACACTGGAGGATCTTGTTAATGATTTCAAGGCAGCTGGGACCATAGTCACCAAGAAAACAATTGGTAACACACTATGCCATGAAGGACTGAAATCCTGCAGCGCCCGCAAAGTCCCCCTGCTCAAGAAAGCACATGTACAGGCCCGTCTGAAGTTTGCCAATGAACATCTGAATGATTCAGAGGAGAACTGGGTGAAAGTGTTGTGGCATCAACTCAACTCGCCGTGTCTGGAGGAGGAGGAATGACCCCAAGAACACCATCCCCACCGTCAAACATGGAGGTGGAAACATTATGCTTTGGGGTTTTTTTTCTGCTAAGGGGACAGGACAACTGCACCACATCAAAGGAATGATGGACGGGGCCATGTACCGTCAAATCTTGGGTGAGAACCTCCTTCCCTCAACCAGGGCAATGAAAATGGGTCGTGGATGGGTATTCCAGCATGACAATGACCCAAAACACACAGCCAAGGCAACAAAGGAGTGGCTCAAGAAGAAGCACATTAAGGTCCTGGAGTGGCCTAGCCAGTCTCCAGACCTTAATCCCATAGAAAATCTGTGGATGGAGCTGAAGGTTCGAGTTGCCAAACGTCAGCCTCGAAACCTTAATGACTTGGAGAGGATCTGCAAAGAGGAGTGGGACAAAATCCCTCCTGAGATGTGTGCAAACCTGGTGGCCGACTACAAGAAATGTCTGACCTCTGTGATTGCCAACAAGGGTTTTGCCACCAAGTACTAAGTCGAAGGGGTCAAATACTTATTTCCCTCCTTTACATGCAAATCAATTTATAACTTTTTTGAAATGCATTTTTCTGGATTTTTTTGTTGTTATTCTGTCTCTCACTGTTAAAATACACCTACCATTAAAATTATAGACTGATCATTTCTATGTCAGTGGGAAACGTACAAAATCAGCACGGGATCAAATACTTTTTTCCCTCACTGTATTATATTGTATTTTTCTCATTGGGTCTGTGGCCCCGCTCCTATTGGATCAGGGGTCCACTGCCATGATATTGCGCGGAGGCCGCACAAGTTGCTTGATTGCCCGCGCCAGACATTGTGCAAGTAGATTACGGCCTCGCTCCTAGCTGCACTAGTAGAGCAGCCAGCCTTGCTCTTGTAAGCGGAGGGCGTAAGAGTTAACCTCTGTAGCCTCGCTTTGTATATGCTGATTGCAGACAGTTCCCGGTAGAGCGTGACTACGGTCCTTGCTCCTGGACGGCTCAGGTGTGGCCCTATGGGGCCCCTGAGGTTACTGTCAGGAGTTGTGTTGCCGAGGCCCTCCTTGGTCACCTCTGGGCAGGCTCCCTTATCAGCTCGCTGCATCCTCCCTTCCGACGGTTTTGTTATACAGTAACCCCTCCCCCTTGGGCAGTGCATCTGACTTGAAAGATAATGATAGGTTGTGTATGCAACCCCGGTTATCTGAAAAAGGAAGCACTGCCCAAGGGTTGTAAGGTCGCGCGGGAGTCCTGGCTCCCGGCAAAAGAGGACGAACCTGTGCTGACATCACATTTTATAGAACAGGAAGTGGGAAGGGACCTGTTCTGAGTGACGAGCGCAGCTTTGATAGAGTGACGTTTCGATTGGGTTCCCGCGGAAGTGCGCAGAAACCCCTCCCCCTTGGGCAGTGCTTCCTTTTTCAGATAACCGGGGTTGCATACGCAACCTATCGTTGCGTGCACTTGTACAAGTTGTAGACTGTTAATTAAACAGCTATAAACACACCATAAGGACACTACATAAACATGCAAAACCAATACAACTGGACCTAATTTGTTTTATACCTATATGGTAACACTTTACAATAATGGGAAATAATTCCTCATGAATTCCGATAGTACAATACAGGAAAAACACATGAATACATTATATAATACTTGTGAACTCAGATGAAATTCATTTGTAATTCAAGTATGTTAATTCATAATGATTTAAAGGCTCTTATTCATATGGAATTCATTTTTAATAAATTAAGTTGATTATATATATATATATTATGTCTTCACTCATTAATTCATTTATTCACAACCCCCTGGCGAACTTACAGTTTGGTCCATAAATATTTGGAGTGTGACACAATTGTCATCATTTTGGCTCTGTATGCCAGCACAATGGATTTGAAAGGAAACAATCAAGATGTTATTTAAATGTTGACTTTCATCTTTAATTTGAGGGTAGTTACATCTAAATTGGGTGAATGGTGTAGGAATTACACTAATTTTTATATGTGGTCCCCCCAGTTTTAGGGGCTCAAAAGTATTTGGTGAAACTAAAATAATCATGAATTAAATTGTGAGTTTTAGTACTTGGTTGCAAATCCTTTGCAGTCAATGACTGCCTGAAGTCTGGAGCCTATAGACATCACCAGATGTTGGCCAGATCAAGAACACCCTCCAGGAGGTAGACGTATCTGTGTCAAAGTCAATAATCAAGAGAAGACTTTACCAGAGTAAATACAGAGGGTTTACCACAAGATGTAAACCATTGGTAAGCCCCAAAAACAGGAAGACCAGATTAGAATTTGCCAAAAAAAAAACAATTAAAGAACCCTGTACAGTTCTGGAACAACATCCTATGGACAGATGTGACAAAGATCAACTTGTACCAGAATGATGGGAAGAGAAGTGTATGGAGAAGGGAAGGAACTGCTCATGATCTGAAGCATAACCCCCTCATCTGTGAAGCATGTTATGGCATGGGCATGTATGGCTGCCAAGGGAACTGGTTCCATTTTATTTTTATGTATTGTCAATACCTTCTTTTTTTAATGTAGTTGTCCCAAAGTCTCCCGACTTATTGCTATGGTAAGGTCTCTGTACTGTGGCATGGGATACCTGAGTTCGAATCCCACTGTGACTGCTTCATGAGCAAGTTTTGTGAGAATAAAAGTGTCTTCATAACTGATTTAGAATCCTCATAGCCTATTAAATTGGAATATACATTTTTGTATTATAGTCATCTATTGTTTTATCATTGTGGGCTATTTTTGTTTCAGTATTTAGTATTGTAATGCTAGGAAGTGTGTGTTTGTAAACATAGCTCTGAAGTCACACGGATCAGACGGAAGTCTGAGCATTCATTGACTAAATGGTCAGATTCATTGCAGAATGACAGAAGTCTTCACTACATGAACGCCCCATGGAAACAAGCCGACAGAGTGTTTCAGTGCATTTCTATTGGAACCCAATCGCAACATCACTATTTCAAAGCTGTCATTGGCCCCTGTGCACATCACTCAAAACAGGTCCCTCCCTTCTGCACAGGAACTTCCTCTTTTGCCATTTCCCCTTTGGAACATCAAGTCGAGAGAGCTCTCTGTGTGTTTGTTTATTACACAAACTGGCAACATTTCGGTCATTTCATTTTGGTCAGCTGACCATGTGGGTGGGTGAGGGCACAAGAACCTGTCTCTTGCTGCCCCACCTTGTATACTGGCTCCCTCTTTTCACACAGTAGAGCTTTCACACAGGTGACTGCTCCTGTGTTAAGCGAGGGCGATGGCTCCTCTTGCCCTGTTTGTGTACTATAGCACAGTACAGTTCACTGTCACTCCACTCCTTGCTGCGCTGGTCAGGCCAGAGGGGGCTGCTCCTGTGGTAAGCGAGTGTGCATGAACTGGTCTCCTGTTGCCCCGCTTCTTTATTTAGCCTTGCTGTCACAGTAGAGCTTGCTGTCACCCCAGCTGTGGTAGTCAAGCAGGAGGTGACTGCTCCTGTTTTAAGTGTGAGTCACAAGAGCAGATCTCCATACAACCATTCTCCGTATATGGTCTTAGTATTGTTGAAGATGATGGTAGAGGCGCTATTTGCCCTTGCCTCTCTGCATTATTGTTCCCAGTAGAGTGTGACTGACTGGGTGACCAGAATGTGGTCCCAAGGGGCCCCCGTGGCCATTTTTACCTGGGGGACCAACATGCTGTCTCACGTGTGATCACACTGTCTCCTCTATAGACCAACCAAACTCAGGCCTGATCCAGCTCTGGGCCTGGCCCCTGAGCAGGATCGCTTAGATGCGGTAGTTGCCACTATTCAGTCGGCGAGAGCTCCCTCTACAAGGTCGCAGTACTCCTACCGTTGGCGGACGTTTAGCACCTAGTGCCAAGACGGAGGTCATGACCAAGTCACTTGCCCTATCGGGGTCATATTACAATTTCTACAGGAGCTGTTGGATCAGGGCAAGTCCCCGTCCACGCTCAAAGTGTATCTGGCGGCCATTTCCGCATGTCATGTTCGGATTGATGGCGAGCCTCCTGAGTCTCATTTCCTGGCTGTGCAGTTTTTAAAGGGAGCTCGACGGCTGCGGCCTCCTCGCACCCCTTCACTGCCCGCATGGCACCTTGATGTAGTGCTGGACGCACTTTCCCAAGCCCTATTTGAGCCACTGAACTCAGCTGAGCTGAAGCTGGTGTCACTTAAGACTGCATTTTTGCTGGCAATCACCTCTGCAAAACGTGTGAGTGAGCTACACGCCCTGTCCGTACACCCATCGTGTGTCCGTTTTGCAGGAGATGGCTCCTGGGTCATGCTACGGCCTAACCATGCGTTCCTCCTGAAAGTGCTGTCTCTATTCCACGTCAACGGGCCCATTGAGTTGATGGCTTTCCACCCTCCTCCTCGGCTTCACCTGCTCTGCCCTGTGCGGGCCCTCAGGTGCTATTTGGAACACCAGGACCAACTGTGTCTTATAAAGCGCACACACAGGGCCAGGCGCTTTCAAGCAGCGCCTCTCGCATTAGATCGTGGACACTTACCATGGCCTACGAGTCCACAGGGACTCTGGTGCCTGGACACCTGGTGGTCTATTCGACTTGAGGCGTTGCCACATCGTGGGCCCTTTTTCAAGGTGCCCCCTTGGCAGACATTTGTGTGGCTGCAGCTTGGGCTTCGCTACTTACGTTTGTCCGGTTCTACAGGCTGGATGTGACGGGACCGGTCCCTTCCATTGGAAACCTGGTGTTGGCTTCAGTCGAGCCCCAGTAGCCTGCAGGCTCTGGCTCCTGGTCTGTATTCCCAGTCTGCCCCTGTTATTTATTATGAATTTATTATTATTATTATTATTATTATTATTAAACCTTTATTTAACCAGGAAAGGCCCCTGGCCAAGATAGGCAGCAGCAAGTCGTTATATAAAAATTACAAAATACAATATAACAAATAAAAATACTCTAATAAGAAAAACAAAGAAATCACAGCCATAATTTACAATCATAGGAACAGCAAATTAAAAACATTGACAAGTCACGGAATCAGCCTAAAAGTCCCTCATCAATGATTTAAAAATACCAAAAGGGACAAGTTTTTCCAATTTAATTCTATTTTGTAAGGTGTTCCAAGCTGATGGGGCAGAGTACATGAAAGCCCTTTTTCCAAAATCCGTTCTAACATTTGGGACAGTTAGCAAAATAAAATCCTGTGAATGGAGAATAAGAATAAAAATGCATAAATAAGAAGGTAGCAAACCCAGAATGGCTTTATAAATAAAAATATACCACTGACTGAGTCTGCGGGAGACTAGGGAAGGCCAGCCAATCCCAGCATATAAAGTGAAATGGTGTGTAAGTGCTTTGTAGTTTAAAATAAATCTCAATGCTCCATGGTAAAGGGTGTCAATTGATCTCAAACATTGAGCAGAAGCATTCATATATAAAATATATTTTGCTTTAAAAGAAAAAACAGCCTTATTCCTAAAATGAAATCCCAACTTCAACTTTATATTTTTTGCAAGTTGCTGTATATGCAATTTGAAAGAGAGGTCATAATCAATTAGAATTCCAAGATATTTATATGAGGTTACTGCCTCAAACTCATTCCCCTGATAAGTAGTAATACATGGAAGATGCAGCAATCTATTTCTTGCTTTGGAGAACACCATTAGTTTGGTTTTGTCTGCATTGAGAACGAGCTTCAATTGACACAAGGTATGTTGAACAGCATTAAAAGCAGTTATCACATCCTGGCTGGAGCTAGTTTGAACTGTGTTTTCCCTTTCTACCAGACTATGCCTTCCAGTCGAGCACCCACAGAGCTGCTCCTGGGCTTGCTGACTGCCCTGTCAATGTGTTCCCAGGGTCTGTTTCACGGCCTCCAGGTACGTTGCTTTACGAGGCCGACAGGTATATTATTGCATTGTGTTGTGGTGGTGCATGCATCCTGTACCCCATTGTGTACATACTATGTGTAGACAGCAGGATTGTGGTCTCGTCCTAGCTCTGCTAGTAGACTGGAAGGCCACTGTCACTGTTTTCAGCTGATGGCGCTCGAGCTATGCTCGCTGCCTTGCTGTGTACATAGTTCATTTATCCCAACACCATAAGAGCTGCTGTTGCCCCGCCTTAGCTGTGCTAATTGGCAGGTGTCGACTGTCCCTGTGTTGTGCCGGAAGTGCATGAGCTGGTTCCTATACCATGCAGTGTTTGTAGTTAGACAGCAGGTCTGTGGCCGCATCCTAGCTGTGCTAGTGGAACAGGGGGCCGTTGCCGCTGTCCCCAGCGTATGGCACTCAACCTGAATCTCGCTGCCTTGCTGTGTGGGTGGTTTATTGGACAGCAGGTCTGTGACCCTGCTCTAGCTGTGAGCTAGTAGAGCAGTGGACTGCTGCCGCTGTCCTCAGTGCAGAGCACTCGAGCTACTCGTGCACTGCTGTATACAGAATATTTGTCCTAGCAAAGGAAGAGCTGTCGTTGCCCTGCGTTAGCTGTGCTAAACAGCAGGTATCAGCTGCACCTGTGTTACATGAGAGGTGCATGAGCTGACTCCTTTTGTAGTGGTAGAGCCCGCTGATATAGGGCCTCATTCCTGGATGCACTAGTACAGCAGCTGGCCTTGCTATCGTGAGCGGAAGGCGTAAGAGTTGACCTCTGTAGCCCTGCTTTGCAGACAGTTCCCGGTAGAGCGTGACTGCAGTCCTTGCTCCTAGGAAGCCCAGGTGTGGCCCCAAGGGGCCTCTGTGGCTCCTGTCTGGAGTTGTGTTGCCGAGGCCAACTAGCGGTACACCTCGCGGCAGGCTCCCTTATCAGCTCGCTGCCTCCTCTCTTGCGATGGTTTTGTTATACTGTAACCCCTCCCCCTTGGGCAGTGCTTCCGATTTGAAAGATAACGATAGGTTGCGAATGCAACCCCAGTTATCTGAAAATGGAAGCACTGCCCAAGGGTTGTAAGGTCGCTCGGGTGTTCAAGTCTCCCGGCAAAAGAGGAAGTTCCTGTGCAGACGTCACCTCTTATACAAACTGGAAGTAGGAAGGGACCTGTTTTGAGTGACATGCACAGGGCCAATGGCAGCTTTGATATAGAGATGTTTCGATTGGGTTCCAACGGACGTGCACTGAAACCCCTCTCCCTTGGGCAGTGCTTCCTTTTTTAGATAACCAAGGTTGCATTCACAACATATCTTTCTATAGGTTCTATAGGAAGCCTGCTTAGCTACAACCATGTAGTCAGAGTTATCAATAAAAAAGGCTGAGATTAAAGAGTTGAAAACACTACAACTGCAATGGGTAACTGTAGGATTTAATTAACAGTTGTTTTGGAATCATTGTAGGACATTAAGAAGTGTTCGATCCAAGTCAAATAAGACAGTAAGTGATGAGGTTTTATAGCTACTGAATTGAATATGTAGTGTGTGATTTTATTATAGTGCTATTTGTTTGTAAGTAGTGATTTCCAAAATAAATCTTGTTGAAGACAATCTTTTGTCAGTGACCTTATTGTTTGTGATTAAAAGCTCATGATGAAAAGTGCGTGACAAATTGACAGGATGCTCCATTTAAGAGTTGTTTTTAAAACTAATCGTGTACATCGTATCTCAGATGTGATCATCAGACTGTCGTGTTGGTATTTTTGGCACAGAACCTCCACACACAACATTACTGAAATCACACATTTGTAACACTTAAAAACAACAACATTGGAACGGATTAATTTACATAGTTCTTTAAAATATTTATTTGAATCTAAAAAGTGTTTTTAGAGTTGTGATTAAGTTGGAAACTATAAAAATGAAACAGTTTGCACCAGATACTGATGTATGTGGTGACACTAACAGGTAGAGGTGGAGGGGCCCCTAAACTGAGCTTTGATTGGGGCCACATAATTGACAAACTCACCCCTGCATACAATATCTGCTCAGATACAGCCAAATGCTTCAAAACTCATTGGATCACAGTGCAGATTGACAATAACCCGAAGCATACTGTGAAAGCAACCCAAGACTCTTTTAAGGTAAAGAAGTGAAAATGTTCTGCAATGGCCAAGTCAATCACCTGACCTGAATCCAATTGAACATGCATTTCACTGGCTGAAGGCAAAACTGAAGGCAAAACACCCCAAGAACAAGCAGGAACTAAAGACAGCTGCAGTGCAGTCCTGGCAGAGCATCACCAGGGAAGAAACCCAGCATCTGCTGAAGTCTATGGGTTCCAGACTTCAGGCAGTCTTTGACTGCAAATGATTTGCAACAAAGTATTGAAACTCACACTGTAATTCATGATTATGTTAGTTTGTTCAATTACATAAAAATGGGTGTCATTCCTGTTCACCCAATTTGGATGTAACTACCCTCAAATAAAAGATGAAAGTCTGCACTTAAAGAACCTTTTGATTATTTCCTATCAAATCCATTGTTGTGGCATACGGAGCCAAAATGATGACAATTGTGTCACTGTCCAAATATTTATGACCTAACTGTATGTGTATATATATACACTCACCTAAAGGATTATTAGGAACACCTGTTCAATTTCTCATTAATGCAATTATCTAACCAACCAATCACATGGCAGTTGCTTCAATGCATTTAGGGGTGTGGTCCTGGTCAAGACAATCTCCTGAACTCCAAACTGAATGTCTGAATGGGAAAGAAAGGTGATTTAAGCAATTTTGAGCGTGGCATGGTTGTTGGTGCCAGACGAGCCGGTCTGAGTATTTCACAATCTGCTCAGTTACTGGGATTTTCACGCACAACCATTTCTAGGGTTTACAAAGAATGGTGTGAAAAGGGAAAAACATCCAGTATGCGGCAGTCCTGTGGGCGAAAATGCCTTGTTGATGCTCGAGGTCAGAGGAGAATGGGCCGACTGATTCAAGCTGATAGAAGAGCAACTTTGACTGAAATAACCACTCGTTACAACCGAGGTATGCAGCAAAGCATTTGTGAAGCCACAACACGTACAACCTTGAGGCGGATGGGCTACAACAGCAGAAGACCCCACCGGGTACCACTCATCTCCACTAAAAATAGGAATAAGAGGCTACAATTTGCACAAGCTCACCAAAATTGGACAGTTGAAGACTGGAAAAATGTTGCCTGGTCTGATGAGTCTCGATTTCTGTTGAGACATTCAGATGGTAGAGTCAGAATTTGGCGTAAACAGAATGAGAACATGGATCCATCATGCCTTGTTACCACTGTGCAGGCTGGTGGTGGAGGTGTAATGGTGTGGGGGATGTTTTCTTGGCACACTTTAGGCCCCTTAGTGCCAATTGGGCATCGTTTAAATGCCACGGCCTACCTGAGCATTGTTTCTGACCATGTCCATCCCTTTATGACCACCATGTACCCATCCTCTGATGGCTACTTCCAGCAGGATAATGCACCATGTCACAAAGGTCGAATCATTTCAAATTGGTTTCTTGAACATGACAATGAGTTCACTGTACTAAACTGGCCCCCACAGTCACCAGATCTCAACCCAATAGAGCATCTTTGGGATGTGGTGGAACGGGAGCTTCGTGCCCTGGATGTGCTTCCCACAAATCTCCATCAACTGCAAGATGCTATCCTATCAATATGGGCCAACATTTCTAAAGAATGCTTTCAGCACCTTGTTGAATCAATGCCACGTAGAATTAAGGCACTTCTGAAGGCGAAAGGGGGTCAAACACAGTATTAGTATGGTGTTCCTAATAATCCTTTAGGTGAGTGTATATATATATATATATATATATATATATTGCCATATACCAGGGATGGCCCACTCCACATCTAGAGGGCTGTGTCTCTAACTGTTTTCTGTTCCTCTCCAGATCTTAATTACTTAATTAAACTAAAAATTTGAATATTTGAAGTCAAATCATCTGTCATTTCCAGATGCTAATTGAAAGGTAAAACTAAAACTTGCAGGATTCTAGCCCTTGAGATTACATCTGTGCATCTCTTTCAGTTAGCTTTAATTCTGTACCACATCTGGCAATCTTTCAATATGTAGTCTTGGTTTCTCGGTTTGGTATGCTGTACACGTTCTGGTGAAAGGTTTCTGTTCAAATCTGTTATTCTCTTCAGCATTCATGTAAAATACCCTAGTTTACAATATCCATGATGACATAAGCCTATTAGATAGATAGATAGATAGATAGATCCAACACAATGATTGTTATCATCATGACTGTATGGCATATAAGTGCAAAGCACCTACAATTAGGAGAGGATAGTAAATTAACCAAGAAAATCTGCGTTGTTTAAAAAGTAAAGGTATGTTAAAAAAATCCCTGTGTCTCTGTCATGTAATTATGATTAGTTAAAGGTCCTACAAAACCATTCAATAAAACATTGAAAAGAGTATTTAGTCCATAGTTGTGCATGGCTGCACTTGTAAACGTCTGATTACTGCTACTCCTGATATGTGCTCTGGCCTGCAAATAGGTCATGGTTGACCCTGCTGAATTAAAAAGGAAAAGACTGCAGTTATAGTCTTTCCCACTGAAAACTGAGAATACAATTTGCATAACCACTAGAATAATAATTTGAACAACTGAAGATACCGTGCTTTTAAATTCTGCTGCCATAAAAACTTTGTCATATTATGAAAATATTTGAATATGAATTAAATACAAATTGAAATACATTCTGTGAATGTTAAATGATAGTACTGAGATGAGCAATTTCATGTATGTTGTTATTGCAGTTTTTACGTATTTATTTTTTCTTCTATAATCTGGCCTGTTCAATACTTCTGTTCTTATTTGCTCACTATCTTTGGTTTCATTTTTATTTCAGAAGTGTACATTTAATCTAGCCGTTCAGTGCTTAGATGCATATTTTGTGCTTAAGTGCCCTGTGAGATCTATTGATGTAATTTTAAAATGCTAAGTTTCACTTCACAGATAATTATAAGACGACTCCTGATTCAAAATGGTCACACATTGCAATAATGGCCACAAATCCCTAATGAATTAATAGATGAATGCCAAAGCGATAACATGCGATTTCCGTGCACTTCTTCTGAGCTCCGATGTTGTACGCTGTCACATGTAGGACAGTTAAGGTTAGATTTAGAGGAAATGCATGGGGCACTCAAGTGTTATGTGGCATTCACCCGCTACATAATTGTAAAGTTTAGCCATTACTTTTTAATGATGGGCTAATGATTACGTGTGAATCTAGACAGTCCCCGTGGTCAATTAATATAATGTAGGTATTGCTTTTGTATTATGATTCCCCATATAAGATACAATTATAGAGGTAGGTAAATTCCAACCCTGTTTTTACCACTGTATACTCGGTGCCTGTGATGAAAAACAATAAATAAAATACAGTAAAACACTGTTATTCACAATTTACAAGTCTGCATATAATAAACAATCACTTTAGATATCTATAACTGGATAATACATATTCAATAACATGACTGTTAAGGAAAATTCTTAAACAAGTTAATAAAATAACCTGCTATGGGCAGCGGGTAAAAGTTGGAGTTTTTCACTGTGAGTTCAATGTTAAAATAAAAGTGACTTGCTAACATTTTCATTAATTACAGTTGTTTACTGGCAAGTTTGGAATCATTCCTTAATTGAATAGAAACCAACTGGCCAGCACAGTCATTGAAGCCCTGGGTGCCAATGCACTTTTTGGTCCTGCAATGTTCAATCATTCTCAGTCTGACAGCTCTAAGCCATCTTTCTTATTAAAGAAGGAGCATTGTGATACTTTCAGGAGTGCCAATCAATAATAATATGTTGTGTTGCTGCAGTATATATTTCCTGTAATTGATTAGGAATGATTTCAGCCTTCGTCAGCCCTGTTGGTATGTCAGAGTTCAGTATTTCTACCAGGATGTCTTTATATACACACACACAAAGTAACATCCACATGAATGGCAGGACCCAAGGTTTCCCAGCAGAACATTGCCCAAAGCATCACACTGCCTCCGCCGGCTTGCCTTCTTCCCATACTGCATCCTGGTGCCATGTGTTCTCCAGGTAAGCGACACACATGCACCTGACCATCCACGTGATGTAAAAGAAAACGTGATTCCACCTTCTTCCATTGCTCCGTGGTCCAGTTCTGATGCTCACGTGCCCATTGTAGGTGCTTTCGGAAGTGGACAGGGGTCAGCATGGGCACCCTGACTGGTCTGTGGCTACGCAGCCCCATACGCAACAAACTGCAATGCACTGTGTGTTCTGACACCTTTCTATCAGTACCAGCATTAACTTTTTCAGCAATTTGAGCTACAGTAGCTCGTCTGTTGGATCAGACCACACGGGCCAGCCTTCACTCCCCACGTGCATCAATGAGCCTTGGCCGCCCATGACCCTGTCGTCGGTTCACCGCTTTTCCTTCCTTGGACCACTTTTGATAGGTACTGACCACTGCAGACCGGGAACACCCCACAAGAGCTGCAGTTTTGGAGATGCTCTGACCCAGTCGTCTAGCCATCACAATTTGGCCCTTGTCAAAGTCGCTCAGATCCTTACGCTTGCCCATTTTTCCTGCTTCGAACACATCAACTTTGAGGACAAAATGTTCACTTGCTACCTAATATATGAGCCAGCACTGTGGAGTAGTGGTTATATATATATATATCATATATAATGTTGTATTATATAGTATTTCCAATTATTTCCCTCCCTTTTTCATTGTATTTTGAAATTGCAAATGTGAAACTTGCTATGACCTCTTTGCTTCTTCAGGAGGGATGAGACAAAGCACACATCCTCCAGCCCACACTACATCAAAACCAACCAACTGTCCTCTCTATCCCACTTATCAGAGGATTTGAAACAGATATAACAACCTTCCCAAAGCTGCATGCGAGCCTCTGAGGAGATACAGGGTTTACTCAGAGTACAGAGAACTTTCATATCCCCAGCCAGTGTTCACCCACCCTCCCTCAGGCTCAACCTGTTGTGCACTGCCTTCTGGGAAGTCCTAGCCAAGGGGCAATAATGGTGCAAGTAGGAATCCAAACCAGCTCAGTCTAGCCTGTAGTAGCTTAGCATGTATTCTGGGCAGATATGTCATTCCACAAGGGAGTCCTAAAGTTAGCTACTTTTAAAACCCTCTGAGGTCCCCCCCCACTACTTTTTTGCCTGATTTTACTGATATTATTACTTTTAACTCTGTAACTAGAAGGGTTAGAGGCAAGTGGCTTATATGGAAACACTCAGCACAAACTGGAGATTCAGAAATAATTGTGTTTGCTGCACCAGAGTTAATACAGAAATCAAAAAAGTGAAGAAAAACAAAAGCGCTTATAAGAAAAAGGTGAATTTATGGTCAATATAACACTTTTTTAGTGCTCCAGGCAGACTTTTGACACTGGACAGTGAAACTTCAAAGTCTTATGAACTTGTGTAAAAAAACTACTCAAATCTGAAATTACAGAAATTACAGCCATTTATATTAGACAACCTACAGCCAGAATAACTATATACAAATAAAAAAGAATACTAAACAGGGAAACAGAATTCCAGACATCAGGCTTTTGAATATTGTCACTTTAGGCCTTACATAGACACAGGCTATTCTTTACTGTTGTAGTAACTCATTCCAGCCACAAAGTTGCCATGGCGTTTTATTATTTCTGTGGCTTTCAAAGTGTTATAAACAGACTTAGCATCTGTGATTTGTTTTTGAAGGGTAAGTTGTTTTATTTTTTTTGTCTGATTCAATTTTTCTACTTTGTATTTGTTTTTCTTGCCGTATCGCGTCTTTCTGCTCTGTTTGAGAATCGCGTCTCTTCTGTAAGCGCCCTGTCTCCCCATGTGTGCTCTGTGACTCTCACACAAACACACGGCTCAGCGCAGCCTGGCTGCTCGGATATGGGTGTGTCTGGTATCATTGGAAAGCTACGGGACAGGATTCGGGTAACAGGGCATGGAGTGTGGCCCCCTCTCTCCTCACATACGTTTTTCTTAAAGGGCCAGTAGCTCAGCACTGCTTAAGGCCGGTTTATACTTCTGCGTAGGTCCGCGTCTGGGTCTCTGCGTAGCGACGCAGAGCAGGGGTTTGTGGGTAAGCACAGCCGCAGAGGAGCCGACGTCACTCCTCCGAGATCAACGGCTGCGCGTTAGGACGTTGTGAGAGCCGCGGCCAGGCGCGCAGTGCTGGGGGCTGGAGTGCGCTGTGTGTGTTGCGCCGCCACAGAGAAACCAAGTGTGACATACGAAAGTATTTAAAATGCATCCACAAAACGCATGTGTCCACATAATGAGTATTTTGTCCCTTGAACTGCACATTTCGTTAATATAATTCACATTTCGTGAACATAATTCACACTTTATCCCACAAAATGCTCACGTATTTCATTCTTGGCAATTTTGGAAAAAATCTGTAATAATTTATTGACATATGTTTTTGCACAAATCTGACATTACGACTATGTGTAAACTATGTGTAGACTGTAGGTACATGAGTAATTATTTAGGACTGACATTCCCACTACTCAATTGAAAGTGTTACCATTTTGCGTTCCCAGACAACTTTTACAAAAAACATTTAAGCTATAATTTGAAAAGTTGAAGCATGTCTTTAGGTGACAAAAATGCCTGCAGGTGGCTGCCAAAATATTACCTGTACAAAACAAACAGTCTGAGGTCATAAAGCCAACATGAAAAGTATGGACTAAAACGCACAGGAATCAACTGTAAATAGGGGTTGCAGCCAGCTTGTACAGACCTTGGTCATCATCTTCATCTCAGTTAAAGGAATAGTTTGTATGTTTGCTTACGTATGTCTTATCTTATTCATCCAGCATTGTAAACCTCCATGTGAACATGTCTTTTGTGGCTATTGTGCTCTCCAAAGAAAACTGCCTCCATATTGTTAATATCAACATTTACTATAGAATACAGTAGAAATTAGAAGGGAATCATTCTATATTTACTGTTATAGGAACAATTTGGCAACAAAATTGCTTTCTCAAATAAATGTACTGTTTATCAGAGGTGGAACTAATTATATTTGTTTTGGTGTGAAACATTCAAATATTTATTTGAACATATGTTAATGAGAGGAGACTGTTGCAAACTGTTGCTCTCTTAATACCAGTGGGTATAATTGGTTATTTTTGAAAGACTTACAAATACAAGGAATTATCTGAATTCAAGACAATCATTGGAATATTTGCTAGAGTGGATATTTGAAAGTAGTAGAACATATTTCAGCTGCCTTTCTCTGAGGTCTGCTGTTGAACACAAATTGTTGGCTCTCCCACCTTTGGGAAAGATTGCAAACAATAGGGTTTATTCTGTCAATCAGCAGGAAGGGAATAATCTACGGTGCAAGAAAGACATTGGTTTCAGTGCTCTTATTCATTTTCTTTTCCTGACCGAAATCCCAAAAATCTAAGGGATCAGACTTGCATGTCTAAAATCCCTACATTTTCCACTCTAGATCATTTTTGACCTTTATATCCCTTTGTTCTTTCCTCTTTATTGATCTCTGTCTTATGTTTCCACAGTCCACATTCCAGATGGGAATTTTATAAAGCAAACTAAAGAAATATTGATTGAGAAGTGTATTTTTATTTCCCTTTCTTTGGTCTTAGCAGTTTAGCAGTATGAGGCTTGTAGAAAATACAACCTAAAAAACAATTTAATCAACTTTACTTTATTTACACGTGCCTTTATAAAATAACAGTGCGTCTGCTCTTGTCAATATTGTATTGGTCATTTAATTACAGAAGCTTTCTAATATTTCTGGAAGTCCTACTAAAAGCTGACAGTTTAATGTCAATGAAACAAACAGAAGTGTTCCCAGTTGTGTACCATACAGTCTGCTTCATAAACAGAGAGTGAATTTAATTAAAGGAAAGGGTAGTCTCAGACAGCAGCAATCGACAGATAAAATACCTTTAATGTTGGTGGTGTTGTTCCTTCTCCTTTCCATTGGTGAACCTAGTAAAGAATCCTACAGTTTCTAATGAGGATCACGGACATTATACTAGTCTCTTACACCTTATACCACCCAGCCTGCTGACAACTATAATGGCTTTATGTTCTTTTCCGCACCTGTGGTCATATGGACAGGGAATAGACTGTTACTGCTGAGGGCACAGGTCATAAACCTGCATTATCCTACACTAGTCATGTGCTCCACAGCACCAGACAACTGTTAAAGTGTAAATTTACAGTGTTACAATTTTCTGTCAAAGGTTCATGGGGAAAATCAACAGTTCCAGCTGCCTGAAATTAATTATCACAGTGCAAGACAATCTTTCAGGGATATGGTGATCCTACGCCTTTCTTTTTGAATACAAACTGTATCTCTTCACTGCATATTTGTTGTCATCCCTGTTCATGGTATTAATCTGGATAATGTAGTAAGGGCTAGTATCTGGGTAAAAGAGTATAAGGGAGCAGTATTTTTTCCTCAGGATTAATGTAACACAACTTTCCTAGAAGAAAAGCACTGATTATTTCAGTTCTCTGTGCTCCCTACAAAGCTTCCAAATGCTTCATGCTTTGTGTGGGGGTGCCTAGAGACTAATTGCTTCCTCGCATCCAACCTCTAAAGGTGGTATTATTGTCAGGTACTTTGACGTCTATAGATGTGAAAAAAGATCCTGTATAAAACAGATAAGATTTAGCAGTGAAGTAATTAAAGGTTAATTATCTCCCCATTGTGTGTGAAAAAACAACACAACAGCAAACAAATGCTTCACAAAAGAAACATCAGCATTACACTTCCTTTTTTATACACATAATAAATAATAATAATAATTCCTTTATATTTGTCTAAAAGTAGATTAATTGGAAAATTCAAAGTGGATTTCTTCACGTGGCCCTCACCATATCATAATCAAATAAATCATATATCTTGGTGATTGGAGATCCAATATATGCTACATATTGTGAAACAGAATTGCTGTGATGGCAGCGTCGGTGTTACTACAGGGCAGCTTACGTACACGTGCTGCTCATTCACCCAATCCTCACGATTCTACCTGTGGTAGTTGTTCCATATACTACAATGGTGACTATATCGTGAAGTTTCAATGCATATGCCTTTGTCTCCAGGAGCTACAGGGGCGGCCCCCACTCGCCTCGATTGCATAAAAAATTCTTCTACTAGGCGCATGTAGAATCTCGAAGATCGGGTGGCTCATTCCTAAAGAATTAATCGAAATTAAAGATAAATGGACTCTAGCTACATGGTGCATCTCAAAGGGTGATGAAATCTGTGTGTAACAGGTAGAAAAGAATGAAGAGCTTATCCCATCCTGCAATCCGTGTGCAGTATAAGTACAGTTCACACTACCAGGGATGTGCGGGTAGAGGATGTTAAGGAAGACAGCAACTTCACACAGACACTAACATACACTCACCTAAAGGATTATTAGGAACACCATACTAATACTGTGTTTGACCCCCTTTCGCCTTCAGAACTGCCTTAATTCTACGTGGCATTGATTCAACAAGGTGCTGAAAGCATTCTTTAGAAATGTTGGCCCATATTGATAGGATAGCATCTTGCAGTTGATGGAGATTTGTGGGATGCACATCCAGGGCACGAAGCTCCCGTTCCACCACATCCCAAAGATGCTCTATTGGGTTGAGATCTGGTGACTGTGGGGGCCAGTTTAGTACAGTGAACTCATTGTCATGTTCAAGAAACCAATTTGAAATGATTCTACCTTTGTGACATGGTGCATTATCCTGCTGGAAGTAGCCATCAGAGGATGGGTACATGGTGGTCATAAAGGGATGGACATGGTCAGAAACAATGCTCCGGTAGGCATTTAAACAATGCCCAATTGGCACTAAGGGGCCTAAAGTGTGCCAAGAAAACATCCCCCACACCATTACACCACCACCACCAGCCTGCACAGTGGTAACAAGGCATGATGGATCCATGTTCTCATTCTGTTAACGCCAAATTCTGACTCTACCATCTGAATGTCTCAACAGAAATCGAGACTCATCAGACCAGGCAACATTTTTCCAGTCTTCAACTGTCCAATTTTGGTGAGCTTGTGCAAATTGTAGCCTCTTTTTCCTATTTGTAGTGGAGATGAGTGGTACCCAGTGGGGTCTTCTGCTGTTGTAGCCCATCCGCCTCAAGGTTGTACGTGTTGTGGCTTCACAAATGCTTTGCTGCATACCTCGGTTGTAACGAGTGGTTATTTCAGTCAAAGTTGCTCTTCTATCAGCTTGAATCAGTCGGCCCATTCTCCTCTAACCTCTAGCATCAACAAGGCATTTTCGCCCACAGGACTGCCGCATACTGGATGTTTTTCCCTTTTCACACCATTCTTTGTAAACCCTAGAAATGGTTGTGCGTGAAAATCCCAGTAACTGAGCAGATTGTGAAATACTCAGACCGGCCCGTCTGGCACCAACAACCATGCCACGCTCAAAATTGCTTAAATCACCTTTCTTTCCCATTCAGACATTCAGTTTGGAGTTCAGGAGATTGTCTTGACCAGGACCACACCCCTAAATGCATTGAAGCAACTGCCATGTGATTGATTGGTTAGATAATTGCATTAATGAGAAATTTAACAGGTGTTCCTAATAATCCTTTAGGTGAGTGTATAACATATAACATGACTGTAAGCCTTTTCCATATACCTGTGCATGGCAATTTATAGAATTGAAAAACATGTTTAATTAATATGGCCCACAATGTAACATAAATATAAAGAAATAAACGTATTGTGTTACCTGCTCCAGTCAACAGAGTGCTGTCTTTGTGAGGGTGAAGGATTTCCTAGCACAAACCACGGTACTGATGCTAGACACACTCTACTTCATCTGTCTGAATTTCAGTTTCAATTGCCACACGTCTATTCGAAATAATGCGGCTGGCAGATGAAGAAACTTAAACAAAATGTTTTTGTTTTTGCATTTGTGTTCTTCCTTTTGCTTTTGCGTTCTGCTTTTTGCATTTGTGTTTCTCTTTTTTTTGTTTTTTTTTGCAGTTGTGGTTTTCTTTTTGCATTTGCGTTTTGAACTTCAGGGCCACCATATTATGCCGTTCCAAACATGCTGAATGGAGACATCTTCAGTGCATCAAGGAGCAGTGTTTGGAGGGTTATTTGTACTGTAAGTAGTTAGCCATCTGTAAAAAGTAATTATAGATTACATGGTTTTGAAAGTAATCTGTAACATAATCCACCACAGTACTCTAAAGCAGTAATTTAATATGATTAATTACTCTCCTGTGTTGCTATTTTGTATTTAAATTCAATGTTAATGTTAATATTTCTTCTGGAATTATTTGCAAAAATAATAGAAACTATAATCTCTAAATTACTGACTGCAAATGCAATCGTATTACATGTCTTCAAATGAACAACTAACTGATAACAGTTACTCATATATTTCTATTCTAATTACAGTAATGTCTCAGATGTGACACCTAAACTCTAAAAAAATCCAAGAGCTTCAGTACATTGGGAATAAAGTGATGCTTTGAATATTTCACAACTATAACAGCACAACTTGCAGAGCTATTTTGTGCCATTGCAAAATCTGCTCCTATTTTTATCTAACTCTTTGCTGAGTAATACACATAGTCAATTTGTTACCCTTTCCAATGCCTTCATTGTATCTTGGTAGACAGACTACTTAATTTTGCTCTGGTGCAAATAGCTTCAAATCTCACTATGTGGCTTTATTAGTCAATGTGATTCATCAGACCTGTGTGTATATATAGAATGCTGTGCCAAATTATTCAGACCCTCTCACACTTTTCACATTTTGTTGCTTTTAAAACTTGCAGTGTTGACACTTTGAAGTAGGAACGAATGTGTTATAAACACAACCTACTCCACACAGTCAAAGCAAAATCAAAAAGAAATAAGTAAATAGAGAATTAATATGAAATACAAATGGAGTCATGGTTGCATACATATTCAAATAGTAATTCAGGAGCACATAATTGCCTTATTTAAGTCTTTATACATAACATAAATGCAAAACAAAGTAAAAATAAAAATAAAAGAATCAGAAGACAATATGACCTGTCTGCCTCCTTATTTCACTTGATCTTCTTCAGTGTGTGGTATTCAAGACCAGTCCAGGCTAAAATAAATTACTCTTCCAGTCTCCCACACCTATGGATGAAGTTTCTTCTGCCCTTAATTGTAAATCACTGGTCACTCCCTTTGCACCTTTGCTCACCAGTGAGGATCACAATGTGCTTGTTGACACCCTCTTATCACCCTGCTATCACATCTCACTGCAGAGAGGGTGAGAAATGGCAACTTCCCCAAACAGCCACGTAGTAGAGTAGATTTGAAACAAATATCATTGTTACAAAACTTGTAATATCTACTCCCTTGTCACTATTGTGTTCTGTAATTCTCCTCACAACATCTCTAGCACAAGCAGATAAAAAACAATGAGCGATCCTTGAGCTGAAAGCAGGCATTAGTTAAGAACCCTAAATCAATAGCAGTTCAGCACAGTGTGAAACGGCACGATTGATATTCATGGATCAATTAAATACAAGCTGATTTAATTTCCAATGTAGTTGCCTAACATACAAAAAAGGAACCTTAATCAATAAACAACCACTTAAAACTGATAGCTTTAGATTTCCAATACATCACATTAAATTAAACATAATATAATTACTTTTTTTGCTATTGGAAAAGACACAAAGGCTGTTTATAATAGTAACTGATAGCTGCCATCTTTTAACAGCACAATTTAAACTGCCTATGCTCTCATTCTGAAGCCAGTTAGCACAACATGGAAACCTTGGACACAGTATGATACCGATGGTTATTTTTCTGTTTCTGTCATAGTGAGGTGTGACCTTGTATTCATACAAATTCATATGGAGCTAAAAAAAAACATACTTTTTCTCCTGGGAAATGTTTGTGTGTGTGTGTGTGTGTGTGTGTGTGCTTGTGTTTTTAAGGTGAGACAAGGCCACACAATGGAACAAATTCAAACACCAAAAGGTTAAAAAAATTCACTTCTTTCCCAAACAATGTTAATATTCTTAAGGCTTAAGGGACTAGTTACACCAAATGCCCATGGTAAATAGCTTACAAGTAATATGGGATGTCTTGTGCAATCTTGGGGAATTCCAGACACAATGTACTGAAGCAGCCATCCATGTAAAATGTGCTGCTACCTCGCATACTAAGGTCATGTCACTCTGTTTTTCAAAGGCATAACTCAGACAAATGCACTGGTATAAACAAGGTACATATACATGCACAGGGCTGGATATCTCAGTTGGTAGGAGGTCAATACTAATATGGGCTTAGTCTGGGTATGCAGTTAGTCATTTGTGTATATAATGCAGTGTAGTACTGGTTAATAACACTCTACTACTGCTTTATTAATATGTCATAGCAGCAGGTTCTGGACTCTGATGTGGAGGGTTGTGGGTTCAATCCCAGATTTCTTAAGGAAAAACCTAGCTATATACATGGGTATGGAAAATTAATGTGATAAGGGTGTCTGCTAAAAATATGATGATAATGTTACAAATGATAATGCATTTGTATATGTAATTTCCAGACTGTGATCAAAGATTTAATTGTGGTACTGTGGTAATTAACCACTTTTGTGTACTATGACTCCTGAGTGAAAAAGTTAAAGCCCACTTCAAACCAGTAACTTCTCTCATATGCTCAGTGTACACAATGAAAGGTTTAATTCCGTATTGCTTATATTATTATTATTATTATTATTATTATTATTATTATTATTATTATTATTATTATTATTATAGCAGCATCACTGTCTTATTATTGTATTATTTGAAGAATTCTTCCTTACTTTCTTTCACTGGGTATGCAGAAGTAGACCTCAACAATGATGTTATTTTACAGTGATCCTGCAATCAGATAGTGGTAATGGGCAACTTAGGATCATTCTATAACTCCTGACAGGTTCATTAATGGCATTGACCTGGCCGTTGCATCAGATAAATGGGCAGTCTTAAATTATTTTAACTGTAATTACTCCTTGGCAGCCTGCTCCCTGGGACATGTGTAGTGTCTACCAATACAATTAATTGTGTACACAGAGCACTGAGTGATTACACCTCTGCCACGTGACACAGTATGGGGGCTTTTTCTCTTTCCTTATATTCCTCCACACCGATGAAAGCGGAGAGGTAATGCTCCAAATGTCTTCATTCAAGGCACATGGAATATATGTGCTCATAATGCAAAGTGTTCTATTGATGTCTCACCTTGATGCTTGTTACACACTTTCTATAATATTCTTTATTATATTTGTAATTATGAATTTGGCTGATGCCTTTATCCAAGGGAACCTTGGAACAGAGAGTCTCTGAAAAGAGACAGAAAAACAAATAAATGGATCAGAAAACAAACAAAAGTATGTGACATAGATAGTGGAAATATTAAAATATCAATGTGCAGGACACATTGCAAGAAAAACAGACCAAATATGGACTAAGAATGGATCCCAAGAGATTACAAAAGACCTAGAAGACAACTACATAAAAGAAGGGAAGATGGTGTGACCTTTGAAGTTCTAATGCTGGTAGACTAGAATTGTGGTAGTCATGACTTCTGTCCATCTGTTTCTTATTTCTGTTACTTTGTATGTAGGGACAGTAGAAAAGCACAATAGCTTTTCATTTTGTATTACAAACTGAAACTTTATCTTCTCCTTGTATTCTAAATTGTAGCTAAATTCTTCAGACTGAAGTTTAATTGTACTTGCTGTAAAGAACTGTGAGGCTTCTTGACATGAAAAGGTTATATAGAAATCTGAACTGTTCCTTCTGCTGGGGTTGTTGTTTTAATAGAGCTGTGATACAATACCTAAAGAGCACAGTTGGAGATTTGTGAGCTACAATAGATTGAATGTGACTTTCCTGCCAATAGACAATCATATATACAATATGGCGAGTTTCCATGACCAGATGAAAAGCTCAAAAGAAGAAAATGTTCCTGTCATTTGTAACTTGGTTTCTGGAAATCACTGCTAAGCAGATAATTGGGAATAGAATGGAGTTCAAATAATTACCTAAAATTAGTGGATTTATTCTTTGGGAAAGAGTGCAAAATGGAAAATAAAGGTCTTTGGCTGCCAGACTGCCACTGTGCCAGGGAGAACAGTGGACACGTTTTAAAATGCATAGGGGGTACACTTTAGATAAGGACAACAATACTGTTGTTTAGTTGCATGTTATTATCACAAAATCCCCTTTTACATATGTGTAAACCATTTGGAAATAAATAATTGCTTGATAAGTATACCTTGTCATGCTAAAATGTCACCAAAGAAAGTGTTTGACAGTGTCACAGAATGTGGTTTTCACTATTTAATTTTATACTTGAATAATTGGTTGGCATTATTTCTTAATTTGAATGGTTTGATTTGTTGTAGCTGTTTTTGTTTGTTTGTTTGTTTTATACACAGGGAATGGGTGTAATACATGATAACTAGTAAAATCAGGCTACACATTTCGGCCTCTAACTAATAAAATGCTTTTGTTTTTTTATTATTATTATTATTATCTTTCGCCTTATTATCAAGGCAAAATTACTTTCAGAGGTGAAACGAACAATATGAGGTATTATATTGCAAATACTTTGTAGCAAATTCAAAATCATATTCCTCCATCTCATTTGTGGTTTTATAAACGATATTTTGTGAGGATAAGGAGCTACTATAATACAAATAATTTTTTGCATAATTGAGGGTCCTTTTGAGCGAAGAGGATATTATGATAGATCTGAGTTGAGGCTTTGACAGCAAGGTTTAATAACTCAGTGAATACAGTTCCAACAGGAAATCAAAAGCAGTACAGAAGGGAAAAATAAATAAATAACAGAAAAACACCATCAGAGGTTCAGTGACATTTTGCGTTGTATTATGGATGTGTTTGCCTGCTGAAGGCTGACCTTTATTGGCTATCAGACTATCATCTGCAGCTGTCTCCTTGTTCTCATGTTATAGAACTTCAGACATTCAATCATTACATTCTATTAGCCTGAAGTAGAGTGGGCAGGGATTAAGGATGGCGTGTTTTTGAGTTTGTGTGTTAATGCTATCTTATTTCATTGTATGTGTGCAATAAACATAAAATATAATACAAAGGGATCTGTGAAATACTTAAAACTAATTTCTGTGAGGAGATTACAACATAATAATAATAATAATAATAATAATAATAATAATAATAATAATAATAATAATATTTTGACAGTGAAGAAGTGGACATTGAAAAAAGTGTGGATTCTCTTATGTGTCTGAGGATTGGAGAATGCTGTCAAACATGTTCATAACAAAATAAGTATTCTGTATTTTCTAAACTTTACATACATGTTTAAATATTAATACATACACACATGCATACATCAAATGCTGCCAAATGAAACGAGTTTGGTTTGATTCCTGATACATGTATTTGTTTTTTGTCATTCTTCCCCTTTTCCTAGTTCAGGGGGCTTTAGATAATTAGCTTGCTCTTTAAGCAAAAGTAGCAGCATGCGTGTAATACAGTGATGATGCATGCTTCTGGAGTAGAATTTTTCAAGAGAACATTTAACTTTTTATTTCAACATACTTTGCAGTTTCACTCTTTTTAATGAAGTGTAATAAACCAGTAACAAAGAGTGCAGCCACAAGGGGAACACTGCACATATTAGCATGAATGTGAAGAAGAGAGTGCTAAGAAGATTGGCCCGACCACTCTAATGCATAAATTGCCCTTTGTGTGTTGTTAAAGCAAATATCATGAATTGTGTATGTGAAACAAATATATATATACACTCACCTAAAGGATTATTAGGAACACCATACTAATACTGTGTTTGACCCCCTTTCGCCTTCAGAACTGCCTTAATTCTACGTGGCATTGATTCAACAAGGTGCTGAAAGCATTCTTTAGAAATGTTGGCCCATATTGATAGGATAGCATCTTGCAGTTGATGGAGATTTGTGGGATGCACATCCAGGGCACGAAGCTCCCGTTCCACCACATCCCAAAGATGCTCTATTGGGTTGAGATCTGGTGACTGTGGGGGCCAGTTTAGTACAGTGAACTCATTGTCATGTTCAAGAAACCAATTTGAAATGATTCTACCTTTGTGACATGGTGCATTATCCTGCTGGAAGTAGCCATCAGAGGATGGGTACATGGTGGTCATAAAGGGATGGACATGGTCAGAAACAATGCTCAGGTAGGCCGTGGCATTTAAACAATGCCCAATTGGCACTAAGGGGCCTAAAGTGTGCCAAGAAAACATCCCCCACACCATTACACCACCACCACCAGCCTGCACAGTGGTAACAAGGCATGATGGATCCATGTTCTCATTCTGTTTACGCCAAATTCTGACTCTAAATAAATAAACATCTGAATGTCTCAACAGAAATCGAGACTCATCAGACCAGGCAACATTTTTCCAGTCTTCAACTGTCCAATTTTGGTGAGCTTGTGCAAATTGTAGCCTCTTTTTCCTATTTGTAGTGGAGATGAGTGGTACCCAGTGGGGTCTTCTGCTGTTGTAGCCCATCCGCCTCAAGGTTGTACGTGTTGTGGCTTCACAAATGCTTTGCTGCATACCTCGGTTGTAACGAGTGGTTATTTCAGTCAAAGTTGCTCTTCTATCAGCTTGAATCAGTCGGCCCATTCTCCTCTGACCTCTAGCATCAACAAGGCATTTTCGCCCACAGGACTGCCGCATACTGGATGTTTTTCCCTTTTCACACCATTCTTTGTAAACCCTAGAAATGGTTGTGCGTGAAAATCCCAGTAACTGAGCAGATTGTGAAATACTCAGAACGGCCCGTCTGGCACCAACAACCATGCCACGCTCAAAATTGCTTATATCACCTTTCTTCCCCATTCAGACATTCAGTTTGGAGTTCAGGAGATTGTCTTGACCAGGACCACACCCCTAAATGCATTGAAGCAACTGCCATGTGATTGGTTGGTTAGATAATTGCATTAATGAGAAATTGAACAGGTGTTCCTAATAATCCTTTAGGTGAGTGTATATATATGTTCTTGACACCCATGTAAACACACATAAGTATATAATGCCTGTGTAAAGTGTGTATATACAGATGCTCATACAAATGCATAAACAGAGAAAGAGAGAGAATTGCAAATAAACTATTATCCCAAACAATACATAATCATATCAATTATGTAAATCCAGAAACAAGATTATGCTGGACAATAATTCATTTTTGTATTATTGTGCATACATTTAAATGAGGATATATTTTCATAAAAATTCACAGTAGAGATTCACGATGATGGGGAAATTGGCAGCTTGACCTGGACCTCCTTGGCATTGGTAGAGGATTGCTATCAGTGTTCATATTTACCTGCTGCAGCTTCTAGCTGGGAGCTTGTGACTGCACTGGATGTGTATTGACACTGGAACAATGCAAAATGGCCTGAACAGTTCAAAGAGTCATGCCCTCTGACCCCTCTCACACTATCTTGTATGTTAAACATTTACAAGCTGTATTCTTCTAATTGTCTCTGCCAGATAATGTTGTTTCGCTGCATATTTTTCAATGTGCCAAAACACTAATCTTTGCTAAATTAGTGAGCAGTTCCCCATTTCATCTTAATTCTCTAGTCTAACTTAGTTATCTCATTTTAAATCAAAATGATGTCAGTGATGTAAAATGTGATTGTATACATTTCCTGAGGGCAATTTCCTAGAGTAATCAACCAATTGAACATATTATTTGCTTAATTTAAATTAACATTAAATCTGTAGGATAAGAAATCAGAGGCATCGAATCTGCAGGATTGTAGCCCTTAAGGACCACATTTTGAACCCTCTAAATAATTACATAATTAATCACTAATAAAGTATATTACTTTATAAAGTCCATTGGCTGCCACAGAAAATGAATAGTAAAAAAACTACAGTATTTATACTCAACTGAAACAGTGTCTCCTGCCATGATTTTGAATTGACCTCCTCCTCCCCAGCCTCCACCTGTATCCTGGCTTCCATGTCAAGTGGGGAGGGGCAGATGTGTTGCCCCCTGCCCGAAGCATAATTCTGGTCAGCCATGTACGCGTTACCAAAATGAACAGGAGGGCAGGGACCCCTTGAATTAGAGACGAATGCCAAAGTCTGTGTTAAATTATTATAACACTGTCAATAAATTATTGTTTTTGCATGAGTTATCCTGACTGAACTGCAGTAACAATAAGTTGTTTCAGCATCTCTCCATTTACAAGCATGAATGTCAGTCCACTGTGACACCGTGATCTGTAGACAGTACAATTCCTCTATGTCTGTGGCCAATTACAACAAACAATTGTACAAAGCAGGCTACCTCAACACAATCAAAACATTATGATACTTAAGAAAACAAATTCTTAATATTTTAGTTATTTGTCTTTTGCAACTGTCCACTGCTGATTGGACTTTGTGTGTAATAGGTTTCCTTATAGTTTGTGCTAGATGGCTGTGTGGATGGGGGTTCTGAGATCTCATCCAAAGGACAGAGAAATGAACACACAAAGCTATAGTGGCTTTATGATTAATGTTGTGCACACATGAAGTCACAATAAAGACTAAACCTTTGGAAAATAACCAGAGATCATTATACGATTGGCAGATGTTTCTGATGCTTGCAAGTATCTCTGAAAAGACAATAACAATAAATCAATAAATAATAACACTAACTTTCATGAAACTTTTACTGAAGCCTGGATTAAATCAAAGCTTTGGAATTGCTTTATAATTGCGAATTTAGATGATGCCAAATGGCAGGTAATGGGTCAAGTTGTGAATGGGTTTTTATCTAATGCAAGCTTGAGTCAGATTCTAAACAGGACAAACATGTGAACTGATATATTTCAAAACTCAGTCATTCTGTTTTTTTTCATGTTGGTGTGCCGCAAGGTTTTTGGTCTTAGCAAAGTGTGCTGTGGCATTAAAAAGGTTGAGAACCACAGGCTTAGACCACATTGTATAGCTGAAATAAAACTCAATATACAAGATAGAAGCTCGAATCCAAGAGAGATCTGACCACAAACATCCCATGAGTAAGAATTTAACTGAATGTCATGGCAAATGTTATGTTTTATACAAATGGTATTTAAGGAACATTTCCAACACAGTGGACAGCAGTAGTAAACTTTGTGTTTGGTGTCCTATAACTCTTGAAGAAATGTGTGCAGGAAAAAAAAAACTGAGCAGGGCAGAGGGATTACTCTTACTTTCTGTGCACTTAATATTCTTCTGCCAACAGCATTTTTTAAGACTTTGTAAACAGTCATGTAATCTTCTTCATCACAGGAATGGCTCACCGCAGAACATCAATATAATGGATTAGGCATCAGCTCATCTGAATCCCCCTTCATCGGTGTCTGATAAATGACGTGGCTGTGTAATGTCAGGTTTGAAGACACGGGACTATTCAGCAGTTCTTAAATGTTCTGCTGCGTTCCCTCAACTGCAATTAGGTGCCTTATAAATCTGACTCTGTGAAGAAGTATTCAGGTGAAGCGGTTTTATGGCTGCTTATTTATTTAGTAAACTGTCTGATTTTTATCATTCCAGATGTCAGACTAATGTAGCAATAAATGAGGAGCTTTATGTTAATGAATAGCAGTTAATGTTTAGGACTGAGGAGGATATATACAGTTTTTTGTTGTTGTTGTTGTTTCTTTACACTTATTAAATCAGGATAATTAATATTTTACTACAATAATGAAATAAACAATTTACATTTATACATTAAAGCATGGGCTCCCAAATGTGGGAACTTTGAATCCATTATTTTGAATTATTTTAGTACTGCCAGCCGTTTACTGAATTAAGCAATAAACAATTGCATTAAACTATAATGGAAGTGGGTGCACTATTTAAAATGTCACAGAGTATGTGTGTGTGTGTGTGTGTGTATATATATATATATATATATATATATATATATATATATATATATATATGTAGATAGACAAATAGAGAGATAGATACAAATATGTTTGTTTTTTCTGAGATCAGACAGAAAGATTAACACATAGACATGTAGACACACATGTATTAATGTTTTGATAGGCTCATTCCTATCACTACTCTTTGCCTGCACTGAGAGAACTGCATAGCTCAATAGATTGATAGAGAGATAGATAGATACTATCACCTATCTATCTATCTATCACGATACACTACATTATTCAGTGAAACAATGCATTTTTAATCACATTCTTCTTTCTACAGAACTGCCTGTCTGATGTTAAATTGTTATAGTAGAATACACTGTGCAAATGGAACAGTACATTCACTGTTCATTCACATTCTCAAACTCATTCTCTGGAGGAATCAGTTCAGTGCGGTTCTTCAAATATCCTGATGTGGATGTAATCAGATGGATTCCACAGCTGTTCGGCCCGAGCCCATTGTTAAAAAAGATGAAGTGAAACTCTTTTGATAAGCAAGATGGGTAAACTGGAAATGAAAACTTCAAAAGGAAAATGGCTTGTGTCAATATAAGATTGACAAAGTAAAACACTGAGTTACAGACACAAAGTGTGTGAAAAACACATAACACAAATGAAAGATTTGGTACTTTAATCTAGTAGCTGATTAAAAATAAATGTGTTGGCTATCATTCATTTTAATTTTGTATACTTTTCTGAAGTCTTGCAAAAACAGAATGTTAGAAAACATTTACATTTACTGAACATGTTTCTGTGTAATCAGAATTTTCCATTCATATGCATCTATTTAAATAAATTAACATATTTGAACACAAATCTATACCTTTGGTTCAAAGTCATTTTCAGAAGTATAATTTAGTATCATTCCAAAGGTAATTTTCTGCATATATGAAACGTTAATTGTTCAAGCGAAGATCATATTTAGTTGACAAACTCAACATATGCAGACTCATTGAGACAATTACCTTTTTGTTTCTCATCTCAAATCACAAGATAATTTTTCTCAGGATCTCGATATTATAATCTAACAAGCTGCTGAGATGAAATCCACAAATCCTTGAAATTTTGTTGTTGATCTTGAATATGTTCCTTCCCTACATTTTATACTTTTGTTTTGGTCAAAATGCCCTAAATGCGCAAACTGTGAGATGTAGAATCTATATTTGGAGTCGGATTAGAGCCGTCATCTCAGGCACACCTCCAAGCACCCGCTACGACAACAAACAAGCAACAAACCCACTACGACAAAGGACTGGTCTCATAATGTGGTGCGTTTGTATGCTATATCAAGTTCAGAGAGGGATTACATCACCTTTACAAACTTATACACTTACATCTCCATCAAAACAGCTCCATCTGTTTTGGTTTTCAGAATTTGAATATTGTACCTGCTGTTCTCCAAGATTTGACCGGGTCAGATGATTTTTTCTGCCTTTTGATATAGTGGCAGAAGGCTTACATAGGTTCCATGCCAAGGATTTGATGCCCTGTCACAGGCACACCTTCGGTATGTTTGAGCCACATGGAACAAACAACTGACATATGGCAGAAGACTGATTCAAGCTGGTTAGTGTCATAAAGAGGGATATACAAAAGATAAGACAGTGGGAATCTAATGTAAAAACTCTGATTATAGCATATAAATGACTTGACAGGCAATGTTATATACTACTTTTCTGTAATTTGTTAGGAGAAGTAAGAAACTTTAGATGACAATAAAATGACATTAACAGTTAAATTGAGATTCTTGAGTTATTAAAAGAAGAAAAGCAATTTAACAGAAGATAGTCGAGCACTTAAAATTCACGTCTGTGTTTCTCTGTTCAGTGTAGCAGCTGTAATCACTTCACCTGTCATTTTTGGAAAATAAACCAGGCTGCCTGATTTTGATGTTCACAATGTTTTAGACATGAATGGGGAAATAAAATGTAACATTGTTTTATGAAGATTGAAACACCCAAGTAAATGTTAAATGGAACTAGAAATATATGGTATACAATTTGGTTGTAGGATTGGAAAGCACAGCAAAATAAAGTTATCAGCTTTCAGCAAATTACTTTGGAGTGGAAAGTCATGCACTAGTGGTTTGTAATGTTCAATGACTTGTGGAAGACTTCCTAATAGCTATCATGATCCTTGGTTTTGGAATTAACCTCCTGCTGGAATACTATTGACAGTTATGAATCTCTCACTTTCCTCCACTTTAAACTAACTACAGGAATTTGATGACCTATCAATTTTTTGTTTTGTTTTGTTTCTTTATGCTTTATTTTGGACATATTTAATAACTGGTCTTCATTATGAATGATTATGAAGGTTAAGGTGTGTTTTGGTTTTTTGCATTTTCTTCACAATGTTATCATGCATGTAACTTTGCTTTGCCCTGGTTTTAGCCACACCATGTTTTCCTATATTTAGCTTATCCATGCTTTACCATAATGCCACGCTGCTTTCACACTCTACTGCGGATTTAATACGGTGTACCGTAATGAGGGGATTCATTTTTTTTATTTGTATTCCTCTTACTGTGATTAATGTTTGGTTACACTGATTTAACAATTATCTGAACACCTGCACTTCATACCACAAAGCTTACCTCCATTAAGCAATACAAAAATCCGAATGAATAAGCAACCTCTCCAAAAAAAGAAAAATGTTGACACATTTATAAAAAATAAAGCAGCAACCAAAATACATCTATTTTTGTATGGGCCTCTACCCAGATTTGGCAGTGGATCATGCTTGTGAACTGGTAGTAGAGATTGTAAAATGCAAGGCACTTACCTGAATAGCAACAAAAAACATAGTAATGAGACCCATTCAATGGCAAAGACGTTGCGTGACGCACTTATGATTAATTCTCCGTGCTTGTTGAGTGGACAAAAAGGCCCCTAGGGATCTCTGTGAATCCACATAACAAGGCATTCTCCATAAGAGGAACAGCAGGACAATAATTCCCTCAGAGGGAAACACAGGCCAGTAATTACTGTTGAATGAAAAACAAAAACAAAAAAAATGAAAGCATCACATTCCCATAAGGGTTCTGTGTTTAATTTATATATCTTCTTAAATTATTGCACTGTATGTTGTGGAAATAAAGCCAATTAACCTTATTTAATCGCTCTATCTGTCATGCCTATGGGTGCAGTGCACAGATGAGGAATTTTTGGGTGTTGAGATGATGGCCAAAGAAAACACATTAATTGCACTCAATAAAGCAGGCAGTATCCATAGCTCATTTACTGAGAGAGGACAAACAGCACTGTGGATGCGGCCTGTGTGAGTCCTCCATTAAAATTCTCGGTTGGCTGATATTCTTGACCTTTGCACTTTATCTTATTTTCTCTGTAACTCAATTACCAATGTGGCCCCCTGTTCCCAGCAACACTTTGCAATAGAGGTGGATTTTAAAATGATTCCTCAACTGAAAGAAATTAATGCAAAATCTGAGTGTTCAAACTTTTCAGTAAATTGATACAGGCAGTTCATTAACACGAGTCAGCATTACAACCCAGTACATGTTTCTGATTTTAAATAAATTTAAATTTAAAAAAAAATGCAGCATGAAATGTATTTTAGATTACTTATGTTAATGTGTTTATTTTTTCCAGTTACCCATAATTAAGTTCACAAATTTTCTTAAGTGAATTAAAACACTGCGTTAATTTGCTCAGCTTCTCCCTGATCAAATAAGTCAAATAGATAAGCTGTTGCTTTCAGTGATCAGATTGAACATGTAATCGTGGAGAGACTGTGCCAATTAGGCTAATATGTTAATTAACTGACATTGAATAGTAACCACAAAACATGGTTGCCTACAAAACACATAAATACTTTCAATCAAATCACAGGCATAAAAATACTAATAATAATAATAATAATAATAATAATAATAATAATAATAATAATAATACATTATATTTTGGGAATTTCACATCTAAATATGTTGCATCATGTTTCATTCCCAATAGTTTGTATTAATGTATAGATGAATAACATTTGCAATGGATGCAAATCCCTAATAATTGAATCAGGGAATGCCATAGCAATAAGAGCTGAATAACTCAAACTAGGTTTGGGGTTAGGGTTTATGAGCTGAGAGCTGGTGCCTGAGATATCCAGATGTTATTGCTATTAAATATGAATTCAGTAGGAATCTGCAGCCATTATTGTAAAGTGTTACCCATTTTAAATTGTTTTTTCTTTTTGTTTAATAAATTGCTAACACAACAGATGGAATTATCATGAGATATTTTAGTTTCCTATAATGTACAAAGAAAGAAATAGCTGCACACTTACTACAGCTCCAAAAAATGAAAAGTATTTATTTAGCCCATGCGTCACAGGTTTTTAGCAGTTTTTTGATCTACCAGAGATCTTCATCAGGACATCATATCATGATCATATCCTGATGAAGATCTCTGGTAGATCGAAACATTAAAAACCTGTGAAGCATGGGCTAAATAAATACTTTTTATTTTTTGGAGTTGTAGTAAGTGTGCAGGTATTTCTTTCATTTTATTCTGTATGATCTTTTTTTGATACCCAGCACCTTCTAAGATATTTATATTGTGTGTGATTAATATTTTTTTCTACAGTTTTCTATAATGGCAATACAGAAAGCATTGAATTAAATGTGTTCATCAGTGTTAGATGCAACTCCCCTGAAATAGAAAATCATCAATCTTTATCACTTGTGTGAATCTAATTCAACTCTAAATGAAACTGTGCATTTTCCTATTAAATCGAAAAACATGTAATGTCCTCGAATAAATTGTTACAAAAAGGCAATCAGAATTATTTTAATCAAGAACGTAAAACCAGCATGAATTGTTTTGCATGTTACATTATACTAATGAGCTTAGTGACATTTTAATAAAATCTCTAAAAATCTAAACTGTGATTGTAACATCTGAGACCTAGATATGCATCTAGGGTGTATATCTTTATGGTAATACAATATTAAGTAACTGAATATAGTTGTTATATATGCTATGAGGCATAATCACAAGGCATTAAACATATATTCTGTCAGGAAATATATCCTTTCCGTGGTCAGATGACAGGCGGAATGAACAGGAATTAGTTCTCACTATGTGCATCTGCTTTATATATTGTAGCGATCTGGGACTGGGGTGCATGTTCATGTATATATGTGTGTTTGGGGGTCTGTCTGTGTGTTGGGGGGCGTGGCGGTTAGTGGTGTGCGTGCATACTTGGTGGTTCACGTGGGTGGTGCACGTGCATACTAGTTAGTGTTAGTGTTAGTGTTAGTTAGTTAGTTAGTTAGGGGGGGAAGTTCCAGGGTTAAGGGTTGGCCCCGTGTGGGAACATGGGAGGCGCTGTGATTGGAGGAGACAGTCATGGGGCCAGGAGGCCTAAACAGGAGTGCCCGGTTCCCATTTGGAAAAGTTCAGTAGTAGAGTGAGTTTGAGTTCGGAGCAGTGCGAGTTGTGTGCAGTTGGAGTTAGTTGGGAGAATTCTATTGCAAGAGTACAGAGCGTTTGAAGGTACTGTGTGTGAGGACTGTCACTCCAGCCTGAGATAAGCCTGTTCTCAATAAAATTCCTGTTGTTTGTGTTGAACCCTGAATCCTCTCCATTATTCCTGCTGTTAGTGGTGAACTCCAACAACGATGGCAAACAAACAGGCCATATTGTTACAATATGTATATAGGTAAAAAATATTTTTGCATGGATTGAGACAACAGCTGTGGAGCTTCATTTTGTCCTGGTGTCTCTATTGCTAATGAGGATTGTATTATTTTCTTTTGATTTGAATCTTTGCGATTTCTTCTGTCCTCTGTGTAGTATATGGGCTGTATTTAAAGCAGTGATCATGTTGCTATACACTTATTATACACTTTAATTAACTTACATTGTTTTAGCTGGAATCAGTTTTGTGTCTTTCGAACTTTCACATGATTATTCCAATTTTTGTTTCCATTTGTTTGTGATGTGTTTATGTGTGTTGCACCCATATACGCAAAAAAAATGAAAAACAATGTTACCACCTGCAGCACTTTAAAATGTTTTCCAAAATAAATAAGGTATGCATCCAAACCAGTTAAAATAATGGATGTTAAAATAGCACTCAACACAGAAAGATATTTAACTGGAAAACAATATATCTGGGTGAAATCAAATTTGAATGAGCTGCAAGATGTTGTCAAGCATTGCCATGTCAAAGTTTTTCACCAGGCAAAAACTGAAGAAAAAACAGTGTCCAGTATAATAAACAACAGGAAGTGGCATATGTGCATGAAAACAAAAATAGCAAACAAAATAAATAAAAATCTATACAGTGAAGTGTTATTTCCCCTCTGGGATCTGTCCACGCATATTATTAAAAGAGGAAAAAATAGGGGGACATTTTATATTCAATTTGGTCATGAAATTAAATAAATTGCCAGCTTTCCTGTTTGTTATTCTGCATTTGTATTTGTTCATTTGAATCTGTTGTAATGTGTGCAGACAGCAGATCAATAATAATGACATATACACTACCAGTCAAAAGTTTAAGAACACCTCAAGGTTTTATTGAAATTTACACAGTTTAATGTCTCAATGTACATAAATCATGGAATCATTTTGTTCAACAAAATTCAACCCATTAAGATGACAAACCCCACTGGTACCCATAAAAGGGCACCAGATCCATGTGTTTCTCTTTAATCCCATGTGTGCTCTTCACTGTTGTGCTGTTTGCCAGGTTTATCTCATGAAAGCATTCTCTGATGTGAAAAAAATGTTTGTTATGACCCCTCAGCATTCTGAAATATGGTGGTAGGGAGATACTTGTTTGAGTAGGAATACAAAATCTCAGAAAATATTGACAATTATGACACATTCTGGAACCAGACAGTCTACTGTTCAAAACAAGACCATCCACGGTTTGGTAGAAGCAACACACACCGGTAGAGAGTTCAAAATGTCAAGATGGAACACTCTGTTTACAGTGTACGAATACACAACGATTTTACATAACTGGATCTGAACTTCTCTGGAAGCACTTTCCAAGGGGGAGGGGTTTCTGCACGTTCTGTAGGAATCCGATCGAAAACGTCACTCTATCAAAGCTGCCATTGGCCCCTGCGCTCGTCACTCAGAACAGGTCCCTTCCCACTTCCTGTTCTATGAAACGTGACGTCTGCGCAGGTTCGTCCTCTTTTGCCGGGAGCGGGGCCTCCCACGCGACCTTGCAACCCTGGGGCAGTGCTTCCTTTTTCAGATAACCGGGGTTGCATTCGCAACCTATCGTTATCTTTCAAGTCGGAAGCACTGCCCAAGGGGGAGGGGTTACTGTATAACAAAACCGTCACAAGGGAGGAGGCAGCGAGCAGATAAGGGAGCCTGCCCTGAGGCGACCTCTAGGGGGCCTCGGCAACACAACTCCAGACAGGAGCCACAGAGGCCCCTTGGGGCTACACCTGAGCTACCCAGGAGCGAGGACAGCAGTCACGCTTTACGGCGAACTGTCTGCAATCAGCATATACAAAGCGGGGCTACAGAGGACAACTCTTACACCCTCCACTCACAATAGCAACTAGTGTACCTAGGAGCAAGGCCAAAATCTACTTGCACAATATATTGTGCAAGCAATAAAGCAACTTGTGCACCCTCCGCGCATTAACGTAGCAGTGAACCCCTGATCCTGCAGGAGCGGGGCCACAGACCACTGAATATCACACAGCTGGCTAGTCAACTGGTAATGGTGTCCACAATCCAATGCGAGAGGCACTGCTTTGAAAGCATCTGGCCCTGTGTCCACGCTCCATAAGACTCAAACAATTGGTCTGAGCACCGAATGTCCTTAGTGCGTTCCAAATAGCACCTGAGGGCCCACACAGGGCAGAGCAGGTGAAGCCGACTCTCTTGCTCTGAAGCAAAGGGAGGAGGATGAAAAGCCATCAACTCAATAGGCCTGTTGACATGGAATGGAGACAGCACTTTCGGGAGGAACGCAGAGTTAGGCCATAGCATGACCCTGGAGCCATCTCCCATAAAACGGACACACGATAGGTGTACAGACAGGGTGTGTAACTCGCTCACGTGTTTTGCAGAGGTGATTGCCAGCAAAAACGCAGTCTTAAGTGACACCAGCTTCAGCTCAGCTGAGTTCAGTGGCTCAAATGGGGTTTGGGAAAGTGCGTACAGCACTACATCAAGGCGCCATGCGGGCAGTGAAGGGGTGCGAGGAGGCCACAGCTGTCGAGTTCCCTTTAGAAAATGCACAGCCAGGAAATGAGACCCAAGGGGCTCGCCATCAATCTGGACATGACATGCGGAGATGGCCGCCAGATACACTTTGAGCATGGATGGGGACTTGCCCTGGTCCAATAGCTCTTGTACAAATTGTAATATGATCCCAACAGGACAATTAATTGGACCTTGACCACCGTCTTGGCACCAGGTGCTAAACATCCGCCAGCGGTAGGAATACTGCGACCTCGTAGAGGGAGCTCTTGCCGACTGAATAGTGGCTACTACCGCGTCTGACAGACCCCAGGCAATCAGTCGCTCCCACTCAGGGGCCAGGCCCATAGCTGGAGGAGGACTGGATTGGGGTGCCAAAGCGTGCCCTGCACGTGGGACAACAAGTCTGTTCTCACTGGGAGCTGCCAAGGCTCTCCATTGAGGAGGGCGATCAGGTCTGCAAAACAAAATCTGCTGACAGCGTCCTCAATTGGAGGAAGCCGAGGGGGAGGGTCTGTGATGCTGCCGCTAGGGAACCCAGCAGCCTCTGGCAAGGGAACACCCTGACGCAAGCTCTCAGTCAGAAGAGAGAGAGACACATGTGAATGGAGGCAACTCTCTCTGGCACCAGCGCATAATTAAAGACTTGGACCCCCTGGCAATGCAAGGGGGGAACACGATGTCCATGCATTTGGAAAAAGTGTGTGGTGCTAGCGACAGGCCGAAGGTGAGAACAGCAAACTCGAACGCTCATCCCTCATTTGCGAAGTGGAGGAACTTCCTGTGTACCTGCGCAATAGGGATGTGATAGTAAGTGACTTTCAGATCCACCGTAATGAACTAGTCACCGGGCTTGATGGCCTGGGACATGGTGCGCAGGTTGAGCATGCTGAAGCGCAACACCATGAGGTGGCAGTTCAGGCGTCTCCAATCCAAGATGGGGTAGAAACCGCCATTTTCCTTGGGTACTAGGAAGTGTGTGGATTAGAATCCCCCGCTAAAGGAGAGTGGCAATTTCGACGCAAAGTGCCACACACTGCAATGGGTTCCTCACTCGAGTCCACACCACACCTCAGAAGGGGGGTGGACGGGCCTGAAACTACAGGGAGTAGCCAACTGTTATAGTTTGGAGTTGCTGGAAGGTGTACGGGTGAGCCAGAGACTGCTGGAATGTCACAGGGCTGAAGCGCTGAGCCGAGGGTGTAACAGGGTAGACACTGGCTAGCTGCAGGGCAGGGGCGGATTTAGACATTTTCACCTGGGGTGGCAAGGGGGTGGCAGGAGGTAGTTGTAGGGTGGCATGGAGGCGTGGAAAAAAACACACACAAACAAAATAAAATTTATTTTTTAGTGGCTTCTGAAGGGAGATTAACCAAAAACAGATCAGCCAACCTAAATGTAAATTAGTATACATGCTGGAAAATAGATTTGCCAGATATAGTTGGACTGGATTGATGCCTCATGCAGTTACAATATCTGCTGGAGAATGGGTGATGTGCACTAAAGGACACACAAGTATGACAATGATGGTGATTAAATAAGATTACAAAATTCCTGCCTGGATGTTGTTCATTTGCCTATTTTTATTTTTTGAGAAAAAAAAACAGTATAATAAAGTTAATCTGAAATAGAATGGTATGTGTAATGCATGTAAAAGTACCATACATGACCTTTTTAAACTCATTAAATCACAGAGATTTTATATACATGAAAATATTTGCATACAGGAGCCTGTTTTCTTCAAACATAAGATAGCCTTTTTTGAAAGGCAATTTAGAATGGCAGAATGGCACTCTTTTCCACTGGGGTGGAAATTCACATTGACCAAAATCAACAGTTGCCCTTGTGCCGTGACGCATCACATTGACCAGCAGGTCGGCCGCCACTGCTATCTCTCTGATAGGGGGCGGGGCCTGTGATGAAGTGACTGGGTCTGGGGCCAGATAAAGGGCCAGCAGGCTTTCAGTGTTACACAGGTGAGCCGCCTGGGCTCCAGCCTCGTAGGCCCTCTGGAGCAGGGCCTCCGTCACATGACATTGCCTGTCAGGACAGGCCATGTCACGTGACTCTGCGGACAGCAGGGTTAAGGAGACCAGCTCAGCGATGGTGGAGTTCACTCGGGGGAAGTCCACCAGGCCCGCGTCACTGTGGCAGGGGCCGTTGCCGGATGGTCCCAGGTGGCTCTCAGGTCGTCCAGGAGAAAAAGCAATTAATTCTAATTAAGAGAAACCGTGTAAAGCCTTATTAATCACCTTACAATTGTTCGTTCTCGTTTAACTTCAAGGAAAAAATAAATATATATATATATAATTAAAAAAAAAAAATTACAGACCACTTTGAACACACAATGCCTGGTTCACAGCACTGTTACTTAACAACTGTGCCAATGGAGATTAGTAATGGACTGTGAAACTTGTTTCAAGTAGCCTACAGCTCTTAATTAGTTGTATATGACTCCACTATTGGAATTACTCACAAATACATTTGGAAATAATAAGAAATTAGAACGAATGTGTGTTTGTGTATATACAGTATATATATATATATATATATATATATATATATATATATACACCTATATGTATATATATATATATATATATATATATATATATATATATATATGTATGTTCTATGGCTCTATGATAAGTGAATGCTCTCATGGTTACATTAGTTCATGTGGAGATTATATGAGGGGGCGAGCTGTGTCTGTGTGAGCCCAGTCACCCTGCAGTATCTTCGCCTGTGTCAGGGTTACTGTTGCTGGGTGTACAGTGCAGCATTACTGTCCAAATTATAATTAGTATTATTATTTCTTAGCAGACACCTTTATCCGGGGCAACTTACAAACCATACAAGCATCATAAAAGTGCAATACAGTCTAAAATTGACTCAAAAACAGAACTAATTACAAGTTCAAAATTACATAAGTGCATAAGAAAATATACAGTTAACACAAATCCTACATCCTAGATCTGTGAGCTAATAATTGTAGACAAGATATAGTCATATTTAATAGCTCAGGGAAAGGGGACATAGGGGCAAACAATATGAACAGCATGAGTACTAGCAATGACCACGGACACGCTACATGCTACCAACTATGTTTCATATGTATGTATTTATGTATGCATGCATGTATGTATTGTCATTCTGTCAAAAAAACTGTTAGAAACTTGTTCTGGAGAAACACACACACAACCATGAATAAAAACAGACAGTCCCATTGTTGACTGTGCACTGGAATGTTGCTGTCCAGTCGCTGTGCCCTGAAATAGTGCTGTGCAAGGAGTTAACGCCATGGTTTTCAACACGTTATTTTGCGTGTGGCAAACCTGTTTTTTTCACGGTGCACAGCTATGAAAATAGCAGGAATCACACATAATTTCAGCCACTCCCCCTATTTTGGTGTTGCTGTTGTTGGCAGTGGTGGTGTTGTTGGTGTTAGTGGCAGTAATAGTAATGGCAGTACTAGCAGTACTAGTACTACTTAGAAAATATGTAATTTGGCAGTGGCCTGAATCCAGATGTGAGTTTGGCTGGAGAGGAGGCATTGTGATTCTATACTACTCCTTTTGCTTACAGGGCTGATCTCTAACCCACTCCATTACAATAATAATGGGATCTGTAGCAGCATTATTGATGTTGTCTTTACTTTCCCAGGCCAGATGATAAAGGTGTCGACAGTAGTGTATTACCTCATTCCTTGCATGTGCCCTGGCTGATTTATTGCAAAGGAAAGGTGAGAATTCCATTATTCGGAGCTAGGAGCCATTTGCTGTTCTTTTTTATTGGCTAGTATATATAGGTACCCATATATATATATATATATATCGTTTACCATGGATTGCCCAGCTGAGAACTGGCATCTCACTTTGCCAATAAACCTATTTTATATGAGGTCAAGTTTAACCTCATCATCCTCATGCAAGAATGCTCCAATTTGATGTCACATTGCTTTTAGGACTAAATATACATTTCAAGATAGATATACAGACTGAAAATCAAAGTACTCCAATGTTAATGACCATTTCAAATCAAATAGTTATTCTCATTTTTTCCAGGCAAAAAACATAGCAGACACATGGAGTAAAAAGTTAAAATGCCTTGAGAGTATCAACAAAAAACTGCACTTAACATAATTTAATGGTAGACTGAGATGTTCCAAAACACTGCACCATCATGATGGAGTTGTGTAGAATAAATAAATGCTAATGTCTGTGAGTAGCAGTGTCCTGGCCAAACACTTAGCACCAAATAAAATACAGTGTAAACAATGCAGCAATGGATAACCCAACAATCAGGCTGGCCCTATTGGACTAGCAGTAGTGTGTGTGTTGTGTATTGTTCTGAACACCTGTGATTTATTTGTCCAACTGGGGACAATGAACAGTCATCTCGTTGCAAGTCTCCTATGATTCCTTATATAGGTGTTCTGCATTAGCAGTGAAGGATTTGGACAGAGATGTTTGCATGGGGCTTATTAGGAAACAAATCAATTGTAGGTTGCCTTCAACAGGTATTTAGTGGAACCTCCCCCCAGCTCTTATAGAATCAATATTAATCTTTCTGAGGGCTTAACAGATTGAGGGCTTATTGAATGTGACATCATAACAATGCAAAAGGGTTCCCAATGTAATCATCTGAATAGCAACAAGGACCCAGGATGGCGGGATGCACTAATTTCTATAGCTGAGTTTGTACATGCTTGAAAAATGTCCTCAATTCAGACAATATACAAGATGTTATCATGCTACAGTGTATGGTGATAAAGTGCAGAACTGCTGCTCTTCTGTTCCTCTATGGCAAGACAAATTATCATTTAGAGATCTCTAAATGCATTTCAAGATATTTTGAAATATTTTGAGATATCCGCAAACTATTTAAAGATATCTAAATAAGATGCTTTTTAAAGATATCTCAAAATGTACTTTTAAATGAGATTTCTTTAAATCATTTAGAGATATCTTGAAATATTTTAAGATATCTGGAATTATTTGAACATATCTTGAAATATGTGCAGATATCTTTAAATTATTTAGAGATATCTCCACATTTTTGAAGATATCTCTAAATGATCATTTGGCTTGCCATAGTTCCTCTTAGGTGACTGATTCAGTTGAGCTTCTTGTGAAGAGCTTTCTTTGACATCTGATTGCATTAATAACTTGTAATTCTGAGGTGAGGTGACTTGGATTGCACAATGTTTTTGGAATAGTATGTATGTGTCTCCTGACCAACATGCTCTCCTCTGCACTAAACCAAACCAAACCAATCAGTTTAACTTTTCACAAACACAGCTTAGAAATGCACAATTATAATATAACACATGGATATCTAGATGCATTTATGATATTTCATTTATCTCAATAAAGAAATAAAGTGCTGTTCTGGTCGAGGGCTGTACTCTTTGCTAAAAGCCATTGTGGTTGTTAATAACATTTTATACATATGATTAATATGAAGGTTGAAGTGAAAAGGCAGTAAGTGCCACATCACATATCATCAGAGTGTAGTGTTCGCCAGGAGGGCAAGTTTCGCTGAGTATTAAAAAAATCTAAATCTTTCTATGGAGGAATGAAACTGAATATTAAAATTCACTACTTTCATGGTGCAGTGCTTTCTACTGTCCTTGGCTTTCTATTCTAACTTTTTTTTTTTAATTTCACTATGACATTTTTTTAATGCTGTCTAAAATGCTGAACACTTTTGCCACCAATGTGGAAGTATGAACATTTAGTGTTTATTTTAATTAATTAATGTGTTTAGTTTGTTTTAAGGGATCTATTTCCCATTTGCAACAAGAATGAGTGGTGGAGGACATGATGTCTTTTGCAGAATCCATGTGTGTGTTACATAAAATAAAAAAATGTATTGATATCAATCTCACTGAAATTGGGTAATCACGTAGTTAAATGACATGTTCATTATGTATTAAGCGTAACTTGAATGTTGCATGCTTTCTTTTAGTAATATTTTTAACAGCATATTGTTAGGCATTGCAGGATACATGTGCATTGACATATTTGAATGTAAACTACAAAAAATCTGTCCATTTATGCATGTATTGTATATTATGTACAGTTCCTTTTCTAAGATGGCTTCTTCCTAATTGTGTGTGACATGGAGCACATTAAGCAGGTGTTTTATGATATCTTATTTCTTTGACATCTGCCAAATGACTTTCTCCTAAACAAATTCATGGCTACAGTTAGGATCATCCACACATTAAATGCTTTTGAGTGGAGTCATCCCAGGGAGTTTTGTGGTTTCCCTTTGCACATGCAGACCTACAAAACCACACGGCACTGTGTTTTTGTTAGTTTTTTACTTATCATAGTGTTGTAGTGCAATAAGTGACTTACTGCTGCTATATCATTCTTTAAAACAAGTTTGGATCATCTGGACTATTCCTACTCTAACCACCACCCCCTTGTTCAGATGATTTCAGTATTTCACAGCTATTCCTGGAGGGAAAACTGTGTAAGCCTTGTCACACCTGTCTTACAAAAGAACTGCATCCAGAGCCAATTTGCTGTAACTCTTTACCTACCTTTAAAGTAATTCTCCTGCCTCAGAAAAGCCCAGCAAATTGGCAACTGGGCTTATTCCTAACGGCGCCCCAGGGAGTGGAGGTGCTAGTTATTCCCAGTCTGGGGTACAAGCTGAGAAGTGCAGTGGCACCCAGGAAAAAGAGCTGTCACCCCCCCCATCTGCTCATTATTACAGATTTCCTGTGTTCTGTGTTCTCCTCGCCTCGCATTGGTGTCACGCATCTCCAGCAAAGGATGACATCGCCACGAGGCTGCCTCAATTACTGTAGCTCCAGCCCGACCGATCAGGTTAACATCTGCACTTGCATAAAACACCTTGTCATACATCTAAACTGTCCCCGTGGCCGGGCTGTCTGGGCGCTCCTGATTACTCAAGACTTGCATAACAGTTTTCTACTGCAAAACAGTAATTTGGATATTGGTACTCGTGGGAATTAATTTTGCAGTTAGTTATTAACAGGACTTTCCAGGCACATTAAGGCACATTGAGGTGTGAATGTCTTGTCTGCAAGTGTGACCTGTCTCCAAAGCAAAACTCAAAGCTGGATACCTTCTGAAGCTCTCCTGGGATATTCCAATCACCTCTTATCACCTGTTGCAAGACGTCTATAAGCTTTTTATAAAAAGGTATTTTTTCTGTGTGTGTGAATGTGTGTTGCTGGCATAATCATGGCATGTTGATGGGTTAATACTGTGTGAGAATGTGTGTGTCATTGTCATAATCATGGCACTGCACAGTGCAGGCTTGTTCTTATCTTACATATGCTGTATATAACGTTAATCCTACAGGTCTTAACACCATCGTGGCCAGAAAAGTGACAGGAGCAATGCAGATTCCAAGACTGTTTATGTCAAAGACAGTGTAACTCAGCTTAACTGCACTTTATATTTGAATATATTCCTTTTGTATTTTTGTGCACTTGCACATATATCTTGCTGTGGAGTGTGGTTATTATGTTTATGTCTTATTATTATGATGAGTGTGGTTTATGGCAAGCTAAATTGTCATTTAGAGATATCTCAAAGTACAATTCAAGATATCTTAAAATAGGACATATTTATTTCAGATATCTCAAATAGGACAGGAAGTGAATTTATAATATCTCAAATTCAATTTGAGATATCTGAAATAGTAAAGATAGTCAATATGAGATCTCAAATTAAATTCAATTCGAGATATCTCAATTAAAGCTCCAATTTGAGATATCTTGAAATGGAGCGTTAAACGAGATATCTCAAAATGACTTCCTGTTCTATTTCAGATATCTTAAAATAGACAGGAAGTCCATAAAAAACATACAGCATTTTCACAGGAAGTCATTTTGAGATATGATAAAATGACTGACTGTTTTATTTGAGATATCTCATATTCAATTTGAGATATCTTGAAATGGAGTTAGTTTGAGATATCTGCAATTCAATTTAAGATATCTTGAATTGTATTTTGAGATATCTCTAAATGACAATGTGGCTTGCATTAGTGGTTGGTATTGCATTTATTATTCACTAATTGCATTATTATTTTGCACGTGGTTTATTGTTATCCTGAGTTTACCCCACCTGAGAAAGATCATGCTCTGGATTGGTCACCTCTAAATGCTGCTCATTTGTCTACACCTGCTCCCACTTCTATGTGGATTTTTAAGAATGGCATAGTGGACGTTCCACAGAGAGCTTGGGAACTTCATCATCAAACAGCATGTTCCACATTAGGGGAGCCAGCAGCTCAGTGATTTCAGTTGGCAGAGGAGGATTTGTCCTTGGCGCAGAATGGAGCTGTCTAAGACAAGCCACGAGACGACCTGCCTTTTCATGACTTCAGGACCTGTTGAAGGCGGACCAGTGTGGTGGTATAGGATGAGGAATTCCTACAGTGTCTCCATTGGAAGAGTGAGATAAGTGAACTATGGCACTGAGCTATTGTCAGAATAACAGAGGTGTGTACTTCAAAGACTTTATTTATTTAATTGATGAAACACATAAGTGGCGCTTGTTTCTTCCCCAGGTTCAGGCACTGCTCCCCTGAAAGACGTTGTATTATTTATGGACATTCGTGTGGATTTTATAGCTGATAGACCAGTACATAACTTGTGCTAATTCTCTTTTCCTCTACATTAGACTTGTCATTATACTTATGGAGGGAAATGAGATCACAATTAACATTGTAGCCAGCTGCTACTCGGAAAATCGGCATTGGACTTGACTTACCTGCTCCTAGCAGAGGGAAGTCTGCATGAAGCTCATTGGAATCTAAAAGGAAACGCAAGCAAAATCATTTTAGCTTTTAAGATGTTTATACAGTTAGACAGTTTTATTAAAACCGGTTTTAGTTTAGCAAATTTGGCCTTTTTATATGCGTTTTGTATTTCCCTGTGTTGGATCAGACCACACGGGCCAGCCTTTGCTCCCCACGTGCATCATGACCCTGTCGCCGGTTCACCCCTTTTCCTTCCTTGGACCACTTTTGATAGGTACTGACCACTGCAGACCAGGAACAGGAGATGCTCTGACCCAGTCGTCTAGCCATCACAGTTTGGCCCTTGTCAAGGTCGCTCAGATCCTTACGCTTGCCCATTTTTCCTGCTTCTAACACATCAACCATGAGGACAAAATGTTCACTTGCTGCCTAATATATCCCACCCACTGACAGGTGCCATGATAACGAGATTATCAGTGTTATTCACTTCACCTGTCAGTGGTCATAATGTTATGGCTGATCGTTATATATATATATATATATATATATACATACATACATACATACATATAGACACACATACACACAGTACTGTGCAAAAGTTTTAGGCAGATGTGAAAAAATGCTGTAAAGTAAGAATGCATTCAAAAATAGACGATTATATTTATCAATTAACTAAATGCAAAGTGAGTGATCAGAAGAAAAATCTACATCAAATCAATCAGCCTCAGTTGCTTCTCTCTCTTCATGTAATCCCAGACAAACTCAATGATGTTGAGATCAGGGCTCTGTGGTGGCCATACCATCACTTCCAGGACTCCTTGTTCTTCTTTACGCTGAAGATAGTTCTTAATTACTTTTGCTGTATGTTTGAGGTCGTTGTCATGCTGCAGAATAAATTTGGGGCCAATCAGATGCCTCCCTGATGGTATTACATGATGGATAAGTATCTGCCTGTACTTCTCAGCACTGAGGAGACCATTCATTCTGACCAAATCCCCAACTCCATTTGCAGAAATGCAGCCCCTAACTTGCAAGGAACCTCCACCATGCTTCACTGTTGCCTGCAGACACTCATTCGTGTACCGCTCTCCAGCCCTGGATGGGTGTACCAGGGTCCCACTGTTTTCTGCCAATTCTGAGCTGATGGCACTGTTGGACATCTTCCGATTGCGAAGGGAAGTAAGCATGATGTGTCTTTCATCTGCTGCAGTAAGTTTCCTTGGCCGACCACTGCATCTACGGTCCTCAACGTTGCCCGTTTCTTTGTGCTTCTTCAAAAGAGCTTGGACAGCACATCTGGAAACCCTTGAAATGCAGTATGACTACCTTGTGTCTTGTTGCTGTGCTCAGTCTTGCCATGGTGTATGACTTTTCTTCAGCAATGAAGTAAACTGTCTTCAGCAACCTCACCTTGTTAGCTGAGTTTGGCTGTTCCTCACCCAGTTTTATTCCTCTTACACAGCTGTTTGTGTTTCAGTTAATGATTGTGTTTCAACCTACATATTGAACTGATGATCATTATCACCTGTTTGGTATAATTGTTTAATCATACACCTGACTATATGCCTACAAAATCCCTGACTTTGTGCAAGTGTACCTAGAAGAATTTGATGCTGTTTTGAAGGCAAAGGGTGGTCACACCAAATATGGATTTGATGTAGATTTTATTTCTGTTCACTCACTTTTCATTTACATAAATATAATCTATTAACATGTCTATTTTTGAAAGCATTCTTACTTTACAGCATTTTTTCACACCTGCCTAAAACTTTTGCACTGTACTGTACATGTGTTGAACTTGTAATTGTACATTGGTGCCCAGATCAAAATGTCCTGTGTGGGGAGGGTGTGGGGAGTTCTCTGGCTATGCTATCAGGGTGATGTAGTCCGTGTTATCTTTTCCATTGGTGCCCGTCACCTGCCACTATATAGATTGGGTATGAAGCCAGTTTGTTTTGAATGAATACACTACAACAATAATTCCAGGTGACAGAAGCCACCTTTTGTCCTGGCCAAGAACATAATAGTAACAAGTCTGCACCTAGATGAAAAATATATAATTGAGTTCGAACCAAGTCAGAAATATCTAATTAATTTCCCCTTTGTCATGCAGTGCTTTATTACATTTTTTTGCAGTACAATTACACTTTTTGCATTTCTTAATGGTTTATTTATTAGTGTTAAGTCTGTGTCAAACATCAGTCATATATTACCACAATTTCACGCAACAGCAGTAACAAAGAGAGAGTGAGAGGGAAAGGGAGAGAGAGATGAGGTTGGGGGGTCGATGAAAATTCCAATCTTCTCTTGAATCTTCTGTGGTTGTATCATATCCTTGTCCCCAGAGAGGGGGTATGGTAGAAAATAGCATGCAATATAGGCATAATTGGGTGAGAAGCTGTGAAGTCTTGCCTGCCTGTCCCCCTTCCTCCACATATGTTGCTATATGTAAATACCTACATTTACACACCTATTTAAACACACCATCTTTTGTTCTTTGCTTATTGTTATTATTTCTATACATGTGGATTACTTGTAATCAATAAATGAAAGAACATTTTAGTGACCTTGATGGAAGGTCATGGAAAGCTTCAATCAAGAAGAATGTACTAGCTGAGGAGCCGTCTAATGGATGAACAACTTTGTGAAATTAAAGCAGTCAAACAACAACCACAGCCACTGCCCTGAGGCATTGATCATTGTTTTAGTCTTCTTTTTCTTTGGTTATTTCTCTGTCTGTTTCTTTTTCTCATGTAAACAGAGATGGAAGAAGTTGTACAGAGTGAAAAAAAGGTGACAAATATGGGTGAAAAGGTCAATCAGTCTGTGCATTGTGTGGGCTCTCCAGCACTTTGAAAAACATTGCTATTGCACAGTCACCTGAAATCCAACCAAATGAACTTGTGGTGTTCTTGCCACTGATTATAATAGTATATAGCTCAGTAATTACTATGATCAAAAAAACAACATAACAACTCCCAAAAATATTACATTCTAAACCAAGACAAATGAGCTGTGCATCCATAATGACTTTATGATTGCGTTGCAGTGTTTTTGTGTAATTCCAAATGCTTACATCGAAATGGAGCGTTGCATTCGCTCAGAGTTAATGTTCTGTACCAGCTGCAAAGTGAGAATGTCACGTCCTGCTTCATCCTGACCCTCGCCGTTTAAATCAACAGTGCAGTTCTGTACAATATTCAGACTAATTCATTTAAATTAATCTGGGGCCTCAGCAGTGTGACAGGCAAATTAGTTTGCTGACCAAGCCTCTCAGCTTTGGGGACCGGGGTTCGCATTTGATTTAGGTCACACCATCAGACAAATGAATTTGGTGGCCGTGGTTCTTGTCCCTGCAGGAATGTGTCTGAGTATCACTGTATAACGCTGTATAACACTGCATAATTTCCCAAGTGAGGACAGGCAGCAGCACCACAGTGGAGGAAGGAGAGGGGAGTCTGTCACAGTCTGTCCCTGCTGTGGATCATGATTCACCTGACCCTTGAACACAAGAACATCAGAAAGGTTACAAACAAGAGGAGGCCATGCTCGATTGGCTTTTAGTAGTCAATTCCAGAGGGCCCCGTTTTTCTGTGGCTGGGTATTACATTATGCATTTTTCAAGGGCTAGATAGTTTCCCTGATTTAAGTGTCTGTTGTTGAGAGATCCAAACTAATGGTCTATGAATATCATCCCTTATCTAATACAATATATACTTTTTTTTCTCAGTCCCTAAAAAACTTCATTCGGGATAATGCAAAGACTTGATCATGAATGCATGCAGTCTGTTTTATTTTTATTTGTTTTAACATCATGCAGGTTAATAGTGTCTACCTTAGTGAAAACTTGTGTGAAGTAATACTTTTTCACTTCCCTTTCCAAAACAACTTGATATGGTCTCTGTTGGGGTTTGGTTTGAGTGCTTTTTTCTGGTTTCTCCCTTGTTAAAATACACAGCCTAGTGAGATGGAGTTGCATTAAGCCACCTTGCTTGTGGCACTGGTAGAAACTGTGATCAAATTGCTTAAATGGTCTTTTAATGCGCCCAACTGAACACAAAATAGGAATGCAGTCAAGGGCACTTTGAGTTGGACTAATTAGAGCTCAGTATTCGGGAGAATGGAGTCTTAAGGTCAGTCGTGTACTATGGACATATCCTGTGAACATTATTATAGTCTGAATAAGAAGACAACGTTAAACTCACATATTGTGATTTATTAATCTTTGTTATATATTTATTTTAATTATTTGATTAGTGCAGACATTTCAATACTGTGTTATAGAACAAACTAAAACAGTTTTAGTAATTTAAATACATTTATTTGAAAAGATAGTGATACAGCAAAGCAAATACTTTACAATAAGGTACCATGGTGATTCCTCATGAATTAATATATGAATACTGTAGGATTTAAACATCAATACATCATGAACATCATCTGAGTTCTGATGTTGAGCACATGAACCTGCACTTACCCTAATTCTAACCCTAATACCTAACCCTAACCCTGTTATACATGTGATTTAACACAAGAACTCAGATGAAGTGCATGACATATTCATGTGTTTATCCTGTGGTATTCATGTGTTAATTCATGAAGAATCACTATACCTTATTGTGAAGTGTGACCAAAAAAGGTAAAAAGAAATGTATGTTTTTTGCAGTTTTAATAATAACAATGTGACCAAGCCACTAATGAAATTTTTGAAACACTTTAGATTCTTCCGCAAATAGAATAATTTGCATTACAAAGAATGAGAAATCAATGTTTGCTTTTCCATCCTGCTTAGAAATCTTGTAAATGTTTTGCAGCTTATTGATGTGAATGAGACAAATCAATCCCTTAAGACAAGTTGACGACAGAAAGTGCACATGTTAAATGATTGGTGAAGGGATTAAGAAACTCGTGCCTCTGTTTCAAAAGTGTTAGACTGACAGACATCCCCCCTGGGGACATGAAGATATGTGCTAAAATGCACAATTGAGAGTCTTCTGTTTTTGCTGCTTAGACAGACAAGTCAAGTTGTAATCCATGGTGGGCAATTGCTTTGTTTTTAAAAGAAGTATGCAATGGTAAAGCCAACTTTTATACTTAGTTTAATTTTGTTTTCAACCAACCAACCAATCAATCAATGAGTAAATCCTTGTTGAAATCAAGTCTTCTTTTGAATTGTATTCTACACATTCAGATTTTGGAGGTCTGTAACCACACAACATTGATTTGTATACACAAAACACAAAAAATGCTGTAATTTAAGCAATAACTTTTATTACCTTTCCATAAGATGTTGTAGAAATACAAGTGCATTCTAAAATTACAAGTGTGTATGGTATAAATGAACTTGACATGAGGCAGGTGGAAGTAATGAGTCTGAAAGAAACTTTCATTTCACATTGGAGTTAGAGGGCTGTTCTACACTCATGCTGCCCACAGATATTGTACCTAATGAGACTCACTCAAGCAAGACCTCTTACCAAGCACTTATGAAGTAGCTACGCTGGAGACCTAATTATGTTAAAAAAATAATAATAATAAAATGAAATAAATAAATAAAAAAGCTGTGTCCCAGTGGTATGAGCTATACTCATGCCTCTTCGAGTGTGACCATCAAACCACAAGCAGTGTTGCTTATACTCTGTGGTACAAAACATTACAGAACATGGAGGTGAGCAGTGTCAAAGAGACATATTGTAATGTGAATACTGCCTATGGGAAATCTCTGTGAAATATTCAGATTTGCAGCTACAGAGGTGGCAAATCACCCTCAAATTATGTATTTCTATTAGTAATCATATCTTTTTTTTCTCAAAATGATGATGAAATATCAAACTATAAAAAGATTTGGTAACAAACCACTTACAACCCCTTTATATAGAGTGAACACAGCATATAGCAACAAGCAGGATTGTTGAAAGAGAGGGTGTTGAGGCATTGAGAATAAGAAGATGCAATAATTACTATTCCTGAAGCACAGGCTTTTCTAATTGATTGTTGCATCTTTATTTATTCAGAAAATTAATTTTGGAAAAAAAATTAAACAGCTCAGTGTTGTAACAACAGCCTTTTATTTAAAGCCTGCTATTGCAGTGAAAACTGTTTAACAGTGTAAGCCTAAGTGACAGCATAAACAACTGCCTTCCAATTAAAATAACGAATAACTGACGCCCTGGCGTTCCTTTCTTTATCTGTAATTGCTCTCGGCAGGGTGTCTCCTGTGGATGAAAAACAACCATCTCACCATTTTTATGTTTAAATAAAACATTAATGTAAATACACACACATACACGCAAACACACACACACACACACACATATATATATATATATATATATATATATATATATATATATATATATATATAAAATATAAATGTGAGTGTGTGTGTGAGAGCAAACACTCTAGAAAAGTGACATTCTTTCTTAATCCAAGAGTAATGATGTCTCAGCGGTTATAAATTCTCCCAAAAAGTCTGTTAAAAGGTGAAGACAAGGCAGAGAACGGATTCTTCATTTCATGTTTCCAGACATTAATTTGTCCTTTAAAGCCCTGGCAGAAGTACAAAGCACCGACAGAGGGCTAAAGATGGCGTATTTTCGGTGTTTATTATGATGCTCTGTGACAGTATGAGGTTTACAAGAGCGGAGTGTTCCATTATTAATGTGCAGTGACAGTACCATATCTCTGTAAATGGGCTGTTTTATTGCTCATTATTAAGGCCCAAGTTGACAGCGGTGTGGAGCCAGGAATAGAGCATTTCTCGGGAAGCTGGGGCAATTTCTCCCTGCCTGTCTCCTCTGCTTGATATTTAGGCTGTCAGTTTAAGCACATTAACCACTCAGACGCGAAGGAGTTATTGTTGTGAAATTCTGCCGCGATAGGTTTTTATCCTGCTGAAGCCGGTTGGTCGGGTACTTACTGGAGTTGTGCTCCGATGCATGGAATATAACCGCTGGGAAGCTTGTGATTGCTCTTTTTAAACTTTCCCAAATCAGCCTGCAGAATAACTCCACCGTTCATATAATATCTCCATCGCACTCTCATCAATAGATAGTGTCATTTTCATGATCTCGTATTTCACTTAAGATATGCAGAGTTAAGTAGGCCCTAAACATGTTTGTAATTTTGAGCATAATTTGTTTTGCACTATGATCCTTAGCAATCTAATTCTTTTAAGGTAATTTTCTTTTAGGGAGCTGCTTCATAGAACCTGATTGTTATCTTTCAGCAGGAAGATACATTTTCACATTGGTTTTATAAAATAAAAATTAGAATAGTAGCGATAAAATAAACATGGTTTAGCTTTTCAAGCTGTTGTTTTTTTTAAAAAAAAGAAAAACAAGCAATAGATCATTAGTTCTTTTCAGGCTGTTCAAAAGCAGTCAGATTGCAATCTACATCAGTGAAGCAGAGCAGAACTTCTTCTCTTTCCATCAATATTTACATATTTAGTAATTGTTCAGATATGAAAAAGGGTTAGGAAATAAAGAACAAGAGACATAAGTAATGTTTGTTGGTAATTTCAGCAGCAAACTTTCAGATCTTTAATACACAGGCTGCAGTAAAAACAGACTGGCAAGAAGCAGAGAAAGCAGTTCTTCAACAGGCTGTGTATCTGAAATGATCCTGAATGAAATGGCCAATAGGGTCTCTTCAGTCTGCCAACATGTTCATACATTTGCATATAATTTATAACCAAGCTGTCAGGTGTGTTCTATGTCCTGGAGTTCTGGAACTGACTGGAAATTTGTTTTCGTATTTCTTCCAGATGTGAATAAGAAGTGATGGCCTATTTCATTTCATTTGTTTCATTAGCATTAAAAACGCAGTCAGCATAAATAAATAAATAAATAAATAAATATGGCATTGTAATATGCTTCTTTTTGCTGTTTTGGGTGCTCTTATTTCTTTTCAGCACCACAGATAGTTACCAGTTATTCATGCATAAACATTTTCTTCCCCAAAGGGCCTGCGGTTCTGTTTTTGTGCTGTTCTAGGAATTCCTCAGAGCTGTTAATTTCATAAAACATCAGCATCACTTTATCAAGAAAGCTAAACAGCATATTCTTGAAATTCAAGTAAAGCATGTTATTAGAACAGTTAACAAGGAAAAAAGTAAACAATAAAACTTTCATATGTGCAGTCTGTGTTTCTATAACTTACCCCAAATGTATGACACATGTATGCTGAACACAAAGCATTTCACTTACCATTTGATATATAATAGAAATAACTATGCAACCTTAATTAACATTAAAATAAAATAATGTAACTTACTGCACACAGACATTTTGAATTTCTCTTGTGAACCTTTGTTATTTAAGATTTATTTAAAAAGTTCAATTTTACACACTGGCTGATCTTACATAAAACAAAATAACCAAGCATTTAATCCTAAGGCCTAGTAATTATAGAAATTATTATCATTATAATTCATAGAATTGTCACTGAACTCAATGGGAGGGAGGCTGGGGGGAGGGAGTTGGCTTCTTCCCTGCTGACAGTCAGAGTGTTGTCACAGCTACTGTCTTATTTCTGCACAAGCCTTGACTCTACAATTAAGACTCAAATTATAGACATTGTGCTCTTCTTTTTAGGCCTGTTGGTAAATGTGCATTGATTTTTTTTCTTTCCTTTTTCTTTTTTGAGGATGCAGACTTACACATCATTATTTATTTATTCATTTTACTTTACTATGTCTATATCTATAGCTATATATATATATATATATATATATATATATATATATATATATATATATATATATATATATATATATATATATATATATCTGAAACATCAGCAACTCAATAACAGTCAATAAGTGGATCCTTTTAAACCAATAACGGTAGGACAGGGGGAATGACAGCCAGAAGACACTGCAGCCCTTTAGGTCCATAAATAAACAAACAATCAAGCAAACAAATAATTAAATAAATACAGAAATTTAAAAAAATCACTAAACTGTCCAGAGGGACATTCTAGTAACATCCTTTCAGTCATTGTAATAGACTTGGGCATCCTACAAGTTGTAGTGTTTAGCAGAGGTGTCAACCTTGGTTTCCATAGCACTGTAGGGTTTTCTTTTTGCTTTTCAATCCAGCTAAATCTCAAAATTCATATAATTTATGTACATTTGAGAGATGATTTAAAAGACACTTCATTAGAGATACATTTACCACAGAACATTCTGAGGCTTGAAGGGAAACCATAATGTTAAATGCATCCATTTCATCAAATTGTTGGATCAGATAAGTAGCTAATTCCTCCAGTAGAAAATAAGTTAGAACACAAAGTCCTCCAGGAGTTTAATTTGATATCCCTGGTGTATGAGATAACTATCACAGTCTAAATACTGCTGAATACTCCTGACAATTCAAGAGGTGAGAGTGAAAAGGAATGAAGAGTGAGAGGTAGATGGAATGAATGGGATACTTTGAATCCTTTCATTGAATAATTGATCAGTAATGGGAAATTAAACAAGTTGTGTGAAAACTGTAAGACTGGGTTATACAGGAAGGCTATCATCTTGGGGTAAGTGTTTTGATATTGTATTTCCATCAGAGAGTTATTAAAATGGGGGAGGCAAGAAGTAGGTGACTGAAGAAACTTTGCTTTGAAACACTTGCTGTTCAATTTTAGGTTACTCCTTTCTTTCTTTCTTTCTTTCTTTCTTTCTTTCTTGTATTTCTTGTATTTCTTGTATTTCTTGTATCATCTGTTTGCTTTAGTTTAGAAATCAATTATTTCACACACCAATTAAAGCAAACAGTTTTTTTGTTTACACAGAAATCCATTGTATGCATTTAAAAACTAAATTGTGAATTGATCATGCCTTGCGTGAAAGAAATAGGCCATAATGTAAGTTAGGTAATTGTATTTAAGTTTGGGGGTTTCCATGTCTTTTTAAACCATCACCTGTAATTGACCTAATTAAGTGGTTCAATCAAATGAACAGTCCAGTTTTTACTAATATCTCGGTTGGAATGAAACCAGCAGTGTTTTGGCAGTTGAGGGCGAGTTCTGTAAAGCACTGGATTTTGCACTCGCACTCACCCAGACACAGAGCACCTGAGCACAGAGCCAGTTTAAACACTGTCACAGTCAGACGGGTTTCAGAGAATCACAAAGAATCAGCCTCGACAACACAGCTTGCTAAGTTGTTCCTCACACTTACTATCCTCGCTGTTTCCTCTTCAAGGACTATCCTCAGGTTTTGATCTCAGTGGTCAACCTAAAGTAACAGTTTAGATTTACTTTGCTGGTCCCCTCAAGGATTTATTTGGATTATTGTTGTTGTTGTTTGTTGTCATTTCTACTTTTAATCAGCCAAAACCAAATTGAACCTAAGTACTGTAATCAGTTTTATAATTCAAATTAAGAACACCCCATAGAATTCAGAACCCTTTGTCCGTATCCTTGCTGATAAAGTGTCTGGTCAGTGTTATAAAAACCTCTCTCAAATGGAACCTGTACTAATTAACCTCTTTGTCAACAAGGAATAATGCCTCAACCTCCAGCTGGCATGGAGGGAAGGGCTGTTTCTTTATCTTTCTCTTAAATGCTGCATATTGAATATTGCAAATCCCATCACTGAACCTTTTACATGTGTTCAAAGTTATTCCTCAAGAGCAGTGTGGATCGTACAGTCCTGTTCAGAAGTATACACAACTGTCCTATGGAGATCAAAATAATCAGGAAAGAACCAATATCTGCTGTTAATAGCACATCTTGTTGTGATTTTAACAAGCCATTAGTTTTGTGTTTCACATTACCACAGCTATACCAATATGTGTTAACAAGACCCCAATTAATGTTAACTAATACATAAGGAGCACTAGTAATGCATTGGTAAGTCATGAACAGTTTCCACTACATCAGGCTCTTCCAAAAGGGTTAACTAATTCACTAATTAGCTTACATAAGCCATTAATAAGGCATAAATCATAAATGTAAAGCACACTACACACACAGATGACCTGGATGGTACCCACCCTTCACAACCTGTTTTTGCAACTTCAAGAGTTGTCATGAAGAGTTTTGGAGAGATTGTGCCTCCTTGATGTACTCCTTTACAAATCTTGATCTTGTCAGTGTCTTGGTGGAGTCATATATTTTTAATAAGACGTATATAGGTTAACTCAATGTTTTGATTTCTTAGAGCTCCAATGACTGAGTTTGTATATATTTTATCAAATGCTTTCTCATAGTAAACAAAGCCCCAGCACAGAGGAAGCTCATATTCACTGTAACTTTCCAATACAACTTGTATATAATTCATGTTTTATCCACTTCTGAATCCTGCTTGTTATCTTGGTTAGGGAAAGGCCAGTGAAAATGTACATCTGTGCATATATATGTAAATATATATTGTGAACAAGCTAATTGAACAGTGGGTTCAGACACCAAGGAGACAGTTGTTGGGAGTTCAAAACTAAATTATTTAATGAAAAACAAATATTTGGAAGAAGGTAATAGGAGTCATTTTTCTTGACCAAAGTACAAAACAAATAAAAACACAAACAAATACAAGCACTATTAAGGTAATTCCTCTAAAACAAAGCAAAAACCTTTCAAGCCGAAGAAGGTTAGTGTCAGAACTCTGTTCCTTAGTTTAACAAAAACAATGTATTCCTGGAGTCCTTTCTAGTATAACATGCAAGGTCAACACAAACAATGGTAATAGCAGGCCTAGAGCTCAGCAGCTCACCAGGATTTTCTTCTGCCACAGGGTTCTCTCCCTAGTCAACGCTTAGGGAGGGCTTGTATCCTCTATACCTGATGAGGTGTAAAATTCCCCCAGGGGAAAACACTACCCACTGCAATTAATCTACTGCACTTCCACTACCACCAATTGAAGGCCTGAGCCACCACGCCACAAACAAAGGCCCTCAGTCAAAGCCTTCCTACAGAAGGCAGCACTCCTGCCTGTAATAGGAAATGGCTCACTATATATATATATATATATATATATATATGCATATACACCGATCAGTCATAACATTATGACCACCTGCCTAATATTGTGTAGGTCCCCCTTTTGCCACCAAAATAGCCCTGACCCGTCGAGGCATGGACTCCACTAGACCTCTGAAGGTGTGCTGTGGTATCTGGCACCAAGACGTTAGCAGCAGATCCTTTAAGTCCTGTAAGTTGCGAGGTGGGGCCTCCATGGATCGGACTTGTTTGGCCAGCACATCCCACAGATGCTCGATTGGATTGAGATCTGGGGAATTTGGAGGCCAAGTCAACACCTTGAACTCGTGATTCATCAGACCAGGCCAGCTTCTTCCATTGCTCCGTGGTCCAGTTCTGATGCTCACGTGCCCATTGTAGGCGCTTTCGGCAGTGGACAGGGGTCAGCATGGGCACCCTGACTGGTCTGTGGCTACGCAGCCCCATACGCAACAAACTGCAATGCACTGTGTGTTCTGACACCTTTCTATCAGAACCAGCTTGAACTTTTTCAGCAATTTGAGCTACAGTAGCTGTTGGATCGGACCACACGGGCCAGCCTTTGCTCCCCACGTGCATCATGACCCTGTCGCCGGTTCACCCCTTTTCCTTCCTTGGACCACTTTTGATAGGTACTGACCACTGCAGACCAGGAACAGGAGATGCTCTGACCCAGTCGTCTAGCCATCACAGTTTGGCCCTTGTCAAGGTCGCTCAGATCCTTATGCTTGCCCATTTTTCCTGCTTCTAACACATCAACCTTGAGGACAAAATGTTCACTTGCTGTCTAATATATCCCACCCACTGACAGGTGCCATGATAACAAGATTATCAGTGTTATTCACTTCACCTGTCAGTGGTCATAATGTTATGGCTGATCGTTATATATATATATATATATATATATATATATATATATATATATATATATATACATACATACATACATACATACATATAGACACACATACACACAGTACTGTGCAAAAGTTTTAGGCAGATTATATTTATCAATTAACTAAATGCAAAGTGAGTGAACAGAAGAAAAATCTACATTAAATCAATATTTGGTGTGACCACCCTTTGCCTTCAAAACAGCATCAGTTCTTCTAGGTTCACTTGCACACAGTTTTTGAAGGAACTCCACAGGTAGGTTGGCCCAAACATAGTGGAGAACTAACCACAGTTCTTCTGTGGATTTAGGCAGCCTCAGTTGCTTCTCTATCTTCATGTAATCCCAGACAGACTCGATGATGTTGAGATCAGGGCTCTGTGGTGGCCATACCATCACTTCCAGGACTCCTTGTTCTTCTTTATGCTGAAGATAGTTCTTAATGACTGTCGCTGTATGTTTGGGGTCATTGTCATGCTGCAGAATAAATTTGAGGCCAATCAAATGCCTCCCTGATGGTATTGCATGATGGATAAGTATCTGCCTGTACTTCTCAGCATTATGGAGAACATTAATTCTGACCAAATCCGCAACTCCATTTGCAGAAATGCAGCCCCAAACTTGCAAGGAACCTCTACCATGCTTCACTGTTGCCTGCAGGCACTCATTCGTGTACCGCTCTCCAGCCCTGGATGGGTATACCAGGGTCCCACTGTTTTCTGCCAATTCTGAGCTGATGGCACTGCTGGACATCTTCTGATTGCGAAGGGAAGTAAGCATGATGTGTCTTTCATCTGTTTAATAAGTTTCCTTGGCCGACCACTATGTCTACGGTCCTCAACGTTGCCTGTTTCTTTGTGCTTCTTCAAAAGAGCTTGGACAGCACATCTGGAAACCCCTGTCTGCCTTGAAATGTCTGCCTGGGAGAGACCTTGCTGATGCAGTATAACTACCCTGTGTCTTGTTGCTGTGCTCAGTCTTGCCATGGTGTATGACTTTTGACAGTAAACTGTCTTCAGCAACCTCACCTTGTTAGCTGAGTTTGGCTGTTCCTCACCCAGTTTTATTCCTCCTACACAGCTGTTTCTGTTTCAGTTAATCATACACCTGACTATATGCCTACAAAATCCCTGACTTTGTGCAAGTGTACCTAGAAGAATTGATGCTGTTTTGAAGGCAAAGGGTGGTCACACCAAATATGTATTTGATGTAGATTTTTCTTCTGATCACTCACTTTGCATTTAGTTAATTGATAAATATAATCTATTAACATGTCTATTTTTGAAAGCATTCTTACTTTACAGCATTTTTTCACACCTGCCTAAAACTTTTGCACAGTACAGTATATATATATATATATATATATATATATATATATATATATATATATATATATAGAGAGAGAGAGAGAGAGAGAGAGAGAGAGAGAGAGAGACACACACACACGTAGTAATCATCAGCAGATGCTGCATTGTGATTCCTAGCCTCCGAGAATGTTTTGTAGCTAAAGGCATAATCATTGCTTTACACAGTGAAGTGGTGTGTGGTGTGCAACAAAAACTAAGCAATTTGCAAGTATTGGTGCTGGTTGGTTAGCTCTTTGGGGATAAATCTACCTTACCAAGTTCATAGAAATATGGTTTATTTGGAAATAAAAGGAGCTTATAATTGCATTTATTTATTCATTCAGACTGATTCTCATCATGGCGGAAAGTGGTTGTTAATGCTATATTTCAGACAGCGATAGAACAATTATCTTTGGCATACACATCACTCAAATTGTTTTTTTTTTAACCAGTTCTGAAACTAAGTGTTAATAATGCAGGTACATATGTATGCAACACACACAAACATCATCAGCATTATCTGTGCTTCTGTCCATGCATTGCTATGGAAGATGGTATGTACTTGTGACAGCTTTATCACAATTCTACATGAATAAGAGTCATAATGAAATATACATTATTACAGATCACTATTAATGTGTATGTAAAGCACCTACTCGGTAAATACAGTTTTAAAAATTGAATCATCAATCTTGAACTTAATTAAATATGAACTGAGAAGTATTTCTTGATAACATAATTATACAAAAAATAAATTAAAAAATCTTCTATTGCCTTATTAGAATTAAGATTAAGTAGTATGTGTTTGGTTTATTGCATTGTAGAGCTACACTTACAATGATTAATAAACAAATAAATCTCCACTGACTTTGCTCTGCTGAATTACCACTGTCTGAACTCTGTTGTGTTACCTACAGGGATCTATGGGTATCAATAACATATTTTTATGCCAAAATGGTAGATAACTTTGGATTGATCCAACTGAATTGGAATCTAAGATGTTTTCCAGCACTGTTCTACGAACCTCTGCTGACCCCTGAGACAAACAGTACGTAACCATTAAGCTAGTATATGCATACAGCATTTTTAATATGCAACACAGACTATTATGTATATGAGCTTGTTACAATGTCATCATTCCCCCAAGATCTACACAGAGTACTAGTTCCCCAAGCCCAGGGTTAGATCTTTACATGTGCATGTATATTACTCACTCATTATGGCTGTTGTAGCGTTAAGGGGGGGTGTATTTTGATAGAGCATTGTAGCCCTGAGCTAGAGCTCTGATCTAAAGAAGTCTTCTCCCCCAAAGTTACCAGAATTCCTGAGCTCATCGGCCCATGAACTGTTCTACGTCAAAGTGACAGTCTTGGGAGTCGGCTCACCTAAAATGGGCCAAATGGCTCAGAATCCCTGCTGTGAAAATGTCTGAGGAATATGTTTTGGAGGTCATAAACCCCTTTGAAGCAGGTGAGAGCTGAAATCCCGAAACAGAGCTACGAAGCCAGGCCAACCGGCATTTCCAAAAGATGGCATGGATTGGCATCAGGCATGAATCGAGCCAGCTCCAATAGGAGACTGGGGGGTTGGCACAAATCCAACCTCGCAAACTCAAGGACCAATCGCCTATGATCTGAGGGCATAAAAAGTAGTGCACAGCACTTTCTTGCCCTCTCTCACCTGAACCAGTAACTCGCTGCCACAGCTCAACCTGTAACTCTGTTGCCAGAATCGGATCCGGAAACCAACCAAGTCTTTGTCGGCAGCAGAAGAGTTAAACTGGGAGAAGGAGATTGAGCCGTATGAGGAATTATTTAAAGAACTTTATTAAGTAAAGAACTTTAGAAATTGCGTTGCCCGCCTGTGCCCACTTGATCAGTGGAGTTTTACAGCTTTTACAGACAATTGACTAAGTCGACTGCAATACAGAAGTGTTCAGTCATTTAAATAGCTATTGAGTCTTAAGAAACTTGACCCTTGGAAACAAACAGGGCCCTGCATTCCTCAAAGACTTTGTCTTCAAATAAGTACGGTGGAAAACCCTGTTTGCAAAGAAGATTTTGTGCACAACCTTGGAGCCTTCAAACCAGTGGAAGATGTTTGGAAAAGACTCTACTTTCGCGAAACCCCAACTTCCAGGTGCATCAACTCAGGAAGTTATTGGACAAAGCCGAACCGGACTGCCTTTGTTCCAAACCACACGGACCTCGTGCCATGTGCTTTTATCTGATCCCCAAGACAGAGAGGCCTCTCTGCGACGAAGTTCAGATTAGTTTAACAGTTTGGAGTTTATTATTCATTACATGAATAATATTCAATTAGAAATGTTAATCTGTGAGTCATAAACTTTAGAATGTGTAATATCATTTAGTATTTTCTTAAATATAAATGAGTGTTGCATTAAACTTGTTTGACAATTTTAGAAATAAAATCTGTCAATGCCGAGAAATATCTTCTCATTCCTGTTTAACTGTTTAGTCTGAAATTGACACAAGTTAATAGACACCAGATTATAGGTGGCCCTGCCTATCCTTAATCATTGAATAATAATCAGTTAAGAGAAATTGTGGTAACAAGTAATGATAGAATCTTTCTCGGCACCTAAACGTAAATGAGACTGATATATATATAACGAGAAGTTACCTGAATAAATACTAACCTGCGTAGTTATTTAATGTCCGACTAACAATACTAATGAGAGACTCACCTTCGTCTTACTAACCGGTATTGTAGTCAATGTGTTTGTAATTTTGTGTAACGTTTGTGTGTTATCATATGCGACTCCATGGTCTTTGATTTGGTCACAGAAGTGATTTGTCTTTGATTTGTTGATCTTGAGTGAATTTTAATTAGTTTTTCCCTTTTTGTATAACTAGTGTAGTGCAACATTTTATCTTTGTTTTTAATACATTTGAGAATTTATATCTTTGGAATTGGTGTCTGCGTCCAATTATTGCAGATATTGAGTTCTACAAGATTCTAGGATTCTTGATAAGGTTATACTTAAATGTACTTCTTTAACTGAAATGTATAAGTGTACCTTATGCTACACTGTGTTAGTAAGTCGCTCAACTTTATGTATCAATGTTTGACTCCCCTGAGTATTTTTTCTGTGTTTTCTTTGTTGTAAGGTTTCCACAACACCCGATCCTCGAGATTCTACACGCATCGAAGCGCCTAGTAGAAGGAAATTGTATTAAATCTAGGCGAGTGGGGGGCGCCCCTGTAGCTCCTGGAGGCATATTCATTGAGCCTTCACGATATAGCCACCATTGTAGTCTATGGAACAACTACCACAAATCCCAGCTAGAGGCATAAAGATGCTGCTTTATCCTATGCTTTCTCACCCAACTAGAAGCTGGCATTCACTCGCTTCAGCCTTACATCTCGCAGCTTCCAGGTGCCGCACATGGCATGCTTTAGCCCACCTGCTCTGCGCTGATGAAATTTATAAAAATTGACATTAACACAATAGACAACAGTGATACTGTTAAGGTTAAGGTTAAGCAAGTCAAGGTTTTCTCTCTCTCTCATTGTCTCGATGTAATGATAAATGTCTATATATCTGTATAACTATGTATGAATCTATTTCACCTCACCCAATTGTATTATGTATGTATTAATGTAATGTTATTGATATAGGCAAGCAATATTGGAATATCTGCACGTGTCTGCATCTCTCGCTCTCTGGCTATAAACAGGGTGTGACATGACATGCAGTGTGCGGCCCCTGGGAACTGAGAGAAATAAGGCTGAAACGAGTGTATTGTGGCTCCTGGAGGCTGTGCCTAGCTTCCACACAGAGAGCATGAACCTGTCCTGATTGTTGCCTTAAATGGTTGCAAAACTGAACAGGTAGCGAAAAAGTGACCCTGAAATAATTTATAAACAGGTTATAAAGAAAACTTCACTACTGCTTTGACACATTGCTAAGAAATTATTAAATACTTTTTGCTTATAAATTATTTATAAGTGGGACACTTTTTAGCTACCTGTTCGTCTTTGTGGTCATTCCATGTATTGTTGTAAATTAGTTATTACTAATTTATAATGTATTATTAATGTTTAAAAAGTATCTATTAATCCTCTAGTGTGTATATATATATATATATATAATTATAAATCATTATTGTAAAGTTTTACCAAATAGATTGCATCCTTTATCCTTGATTGCATCTCATGTCTCCTATTTCAACTGGAAAACCCAGAGCCCATTCTGCACTGTACAATCCTGTTTATACATTGAGGATTTGGCATTTCAAAAATGTGCACTACCAATAACCCTTTTCTGCTTTTACTTTGACAGAGTTTCTCAGTTTGCATCATGTTTAATCACACCAATCCATGCTTCCCCATGAATCCAATCTGCCTTACTACTTGTCTGTCCTTTCCCCATGGTATTTAAAACAGAGAGCTTTTTATGAGGGTGACACACTCTCAAGTGGAGGTCTGTCAGTGTAAGTGTAACTGTGCTGGGATTTTAACTGACTAATAAATGTAAAAACAGACGACACATCCTCACATACAAGGTACCTGTCAGCAATGGGCTCGAGTTTTTATGTCACCTGTTAGCTCAGGAAAGCTTTCTTCCTGCAATTGAAATTGAAGAATAAAACAGAATTCCAGTTCTCAAAAGAGATGGCAAGACCTTAAACATTTCAATTCTTGTTTATTTGTATTTATTTATTTGTTACCATATAAAAATTAGGAGATCTGGGTCATGATAATTATAGGGTTTCAGCACTCATGGGTGTCAGTCTCATTGTCAGTTTGTGTATTTTTTGTAACAGCTGTTTACTCAGCATACAGTGTGTTTAGTATATTGGAAACAATGCTTTTACTTGAAAGTTTGTAATGTACTGTTGTCTAAAGCAGTGTTGGGTTGCAGTCTTCCCTGCAGATTGTGCTATGGCTCTTGGAATCACCTCCCGCTTAATATTTGAAACAGGCGTTCAAAATGTTAGGTTTGGTAACTGTGAGCTCTGAATGAATGGAAACCAGAATATCCTGCTTCTCTCAACGACCAGGACTGCTTTAAAGAATAAAAAAATATTATTCAAATATTCAAATATCAATTATAATATGTATGTATATAACGAGATTGATGACTTGTGTTTATTTTCAAACCAACTTTGGAAATCATATCAAGTGGAAATCAAGTGCTTCTACAGCATAATTCATTTTACACAGCTCAGTAAGGAAGGCAGGGAATGATATCTATCATAAATGTTGACTAGAAGATAAGGAAACTTACACACAAGCAAAGGCCATTAGGTGCATCACTAGCCTAGCTGCAGCAGATTATTGATCCAGGAAATTAATTATTTCAAAGATCACATCAAACTGGAGTCAATAGCATGGCTTGTCAGCTGGCTGCACTCCACAATCCCTCCATCCATCTGTCCAGGTGAAGCAGTCATTCCTGTTTAACCTCAGGTTCCTGTACTTCACCAGTGGGCAGCCCTGGTCCTGGAGGGCCACATGGCTGCATGTTTTATTGACCTCTTTACATCCTTACATGCTCCATTGACAACCTGGAAGCACTGCTCAATTAATTCAATTCAGCCAATAAATGCTTCAATTCAGTTATTGAGAGCTGAGGTGGAGTAAAAAAACAGAAGACACTGCAACCACAGTTGCCCAGCACTGCTTTACATCCCCTGCTTGATATTCTGACCCATCACCATACTCAAATGAATGGTCAGTTTGCATTACGAAAAATGAATGAATCCTTTGTTAAAAAAATACATAAAATAAAAACACCATACAGAATTGGAATTGAATTTTCCATCAGTGGAGTTTGTTGAATGTTGAATTGTTAAATTGTCAGTCCTCATGAAGAATTTGAAGACCATAGCCACATCTTTGTCCGCTTTTATTATCCCATCCATGAAAAATGGCATTCTCATGATTAGCCTTCTCTCTCTTGGTACATTCATACATCAATCAAGATCTGGCAGAAAGTCAACATCAGAAAATGCAAAACACAAACAGTTGCCCAGTGGCAGGTAGGGTAATAAGACTGTGATTTACTTTTTAATTTAATTTCTGAGATAACATTGTTTTCATGTACTGTTGGGTATACTTTATTTCTTGTAATAAGACATTTGACAGTAACACATTACTTTCATAATATGTTAATGTTTACAGACATTTTGTTCAAATATGTATTTTTTTTGTATAAAGATAATGAGATGAGAAAACCACAGGTGTCCCTTCCCAGTTTCCTTTGATAGTAAATTTGAGTTTTATTAAAGAAGCACAGAGATACTGCAGAATTGAGGAACAATGGTCATTCTCCAAATCCACAAACAATCTTGTTAGAAATAAACTGCAGATATAATATAGTGTTCCCTTGTTATTTAGTGTTACTGAACATTGTAGATTGTAGATTATATTCAGCTGTGTATTTGTCATTTTCATCTTTTCATTTTTTTAACTTTGATTCCTAAAAGAAAGTCAAATTACAGATTGGAAGGATAAGAAAGCTCATTATTAAAACTGTGGAATTATTAATGTAATATTCTGTGTAATGTCTTCTCTGGTGTTCCGACTCTCAGGCTTCTCTTCATCTTCCTCCTTCTCTTTCATTCTCTCGTTACGTCTCTCTGGTCTTCACTTGTGAACAACATATCCACACTTAGTTACTCATGCACTGTTTCGTTGACTGATGTCTTGAATCCAGTGTTTGAAACAGCAGGTTGTTGGCATGTTGTTGAAGCTACATGTTAAGTAACTAATCCTGGCCCAGACAACACGTGCATTTTCACAGTACTTTTTGTTTCACAAACAATGCACTGAATATATCAAATGCTGTGTAACAGGACTCATTTACGTGTGAGATCTGGTTAAATCACTCCCCTAGGACGACCATACCAGCATCCACACAAGGGGATTGGTCTTTTAGGCTAAAGCAGTATTGTGAAATTAAGTGTCGTATAGTGACTCTGTTATTTGTCTGGGACTTTGCAGACCTGCTGTTCAGAAGTATGCCTTTAATGGCAGTTCAGATCTGGAGACTGACAATATACACACCAATCACATGAGGGAATATAAGCTAATGTCTACACAGCATGCATTCAGCACAACGCATGAGAAAAAGAATAAGACCTATTTTATGTTATTTTTTTTTTGATTATTGGTTCCAATGGGAAACTCGCAGTAATTTACAGAGGAGGGTCCTTTATGTAACACGCTGTCGGGGCACCTGCTTGAATTTCTACTGTCATCTAAAGCACACCTCCTAGCATCTGATCTGCACAATTGTACCAGCAGAGAAAACAGTTTGAAGCAGTTTGAACACTCTACCAAGCTCAGAGAGGGATAACGAGCTCTTAAATTATGAGCTCCATTACACTAGTCCACAGTTAGGCAAGGGTCAGGCCAGTTTAATGTTCATGAGTGGACCATGTTGATGTTTGGGTGTATTGGGCAGTTACAGATGTTGATGTTGTGATACTTGAAGAAAAGGGGAATGTTATGAGAACCTGAAGAAGTAACCTTGGTACTCAAATGAAGATTCTAGGTGCAGAATAATCAAAGATTTAAAAATAACAAAATTTGAAGTTAGTTAATTTCTAAATGCGTACAATTAAATACTCACAGATATGCAGAGGTTGAGCAATGCACATAATGTTTCCTGACATCCAAGAGTACTGTCATATAATATGTCTTACCTCGTTTAGGAGCCAGATGGTATTGAAACTTGTTTTTCTTAAATCAACTAAAATGGAATTGATCATTTTTTCCTCTGGACTCTTAACAAATGTTACAAAGTTTCTGTTCCCAAGACACTGAAAACCCAAAAAGACTTCTAAACTTCAGTTTCCGCTTCAATAATTGAGCACATCTGGTACAAAATCTCTCTGTTTAGAAAAATGTACCTGGTTTCTTTTAAAAGTTCTACGATCACATGCCAGAAACAAATAAGTAGCTTTTTCATTGCAGCAAACAAAAGATTATTCAAAACTCTGACAATTTTTTGTAGACACTGCAGGATTTACATTTTTGCAATTAAAAATCTGCATTGATGATAATATACACTCACCTAAAGGATTATTAGGAACACCTGTTAAATTTCTCATTAATCCAATTATCTAACAACCCATCACATGGCAGTTGCTTCAATGCATTTAGGGGTGTGGTCCTGGTCAAGACAATCTCCTGATCTCCAAACTGAATGTCTGAATGGGAAAGAAAGGTGATTTAAGCAATTTTGAGCGTGGCATGGTTGTTGGTGCCAGACGGGCCGGTCTGAGTATTTCACAATCTGCTCAGTTACTGGGGTTTTCACGCACAACCATTTCTAGGGTTTACAAAGAATGGTGTGAAAAGGGAAAAACATCCAGTATGCGGCAGTCCTGTGGGCGAAAATGCCTTGTTGATGCTAGAGGTCAGAGGAGAATGGGCCGACTGATTCAAGCTGATAGAAGAGCAACTTTGACTGAAATAACCACTCGTTACAACCGAGGTATGCAGCAAAGCATTTGTGAAGCCACAACACGTACAACCTTGAGGCGGATGGGCTACAACAGCAGAAGACCCCACCAGGTACCACTCATCTCCACTACAAATAGGAAAAAGAGGCTACAATTTGCACAAGCTCACCAAAATTGGACAGTTGAAGACTGGAAAAATGTTGCCTGGTCTGATGAGTCTCGATTTCTGTTGAGACATTCAGATGGTAGAGTCAGAATTTGGCGTAAACAGAATGAGAACATGGATCCATCATGCCTTGTTACCACTGTGCAGGCTGGTGGTGGTGGTGTAATGGTGTGGGGGATGTTTTCTTGGCACACTTTAGGCCCCTTAGTGCCAATTGGGCATCGTTTAAATGCCACGGCCTACCTGAGCATTGTTTCTGACCATGTCCATCCCTTTATGACCACCATGTACCCATCCTCTGATGGCTACTTCCAGCAGGATAATGCACCATGTCACAAAGGTCGAATCATTTCAAATTGGTTTCTTGAACATGACAATGAGTTCACTGTACTAAACTGGCCCCCACAGTCACCAGATCTCAACCCAATAGAGCATCTTTGGGATGTGGTGGAACGGGAGCTTCGTGCCCTGGATGTGCATCCCACAAATCTCCATCAACTGCAAGATGCTATCCTATCAATATGGGCCAACATTTCTAAAGAATGCTTTCAGCACCTTGTTGAATCAATGCCACGTAGAATTAAGGCAGTTCTGAAGGCGAAAGGGGGTCAAACATAGTATTAGTATGGTGTTCCTAATAATCCTTTAGGTGAGTGTATATATAGTTTTAACACAATTATTAAAACCCTATCTGGATGCTATTTGTACAGTACGGTGTGAATGTATCATTTTTTCTGCTTGTGATAATTACTGGAAAACATCCCAGGTATTAATGTAATACCTGTTGATTTGCATTGTTTGAAAGCACCCCCAGGGAAAACTGAGTGTGTGTTATTTTAATTGTAATGTAAATATGATTTCCAGTTTTAGTTTCTGGTACAATAACATTGTAAAATATACCAATTACAACCTCTTTCTAATCACCAAATATGGGCAGAAGTTACTCCAATGGGTTTTTACAGTTACTATATATTTATATTTATATATATATATATATATATATATATATATATATATATATATATATATATATATATTACTAAGACAGAGAACAATGTCTCTGTGCATTGATACACACATATACATATGTGTATATGTTCATATAGAAAGAGAACCCAAGATTTTCATGACATAGATGAAGTCTGGGAATGCATGTTGTCTTAAGTGGAAATGTGTATTTTATTCCCTTTCAGAATACCCAATATTAATTGTATTTGTGTCTTCAGAAATGCTGAAAAAGGTTACTTTTTCTTTCTTTCTTTCATTCAGATTTTTCTCTTCTGGGTAATAAAAGGCATTTAAGGATATGTCACCTCCTATAAAACCGGCCTAAGGGAGACAATGACATTTATTAAAAGTTTTCTGCATAGTCTTTATCATTTATGTGTTACAAATGACCTTTGACAAATACTGCTTAAACATGTCATTAACAATACATTCTACACCAACAGTACTTTAATACTGAGTGTGTAGAACAGTTAATCCTATTTAATAAGCACATCAATAAATACCCAGTATAAGTATCCATTAGTATTGTACGTATACTCTATTAGTGTATTAAACATTTAAAACCAATTATAAATGGCCATTTGGATGCTAAAGTGTTTCTAAACACCAGACTTCAAGATCCTGTTCATGGAGCTCAATAAATATATAATATACAATTATAGGATCTTAGTTCAAATCATGGCTATTTATTTATTTGTTTATTTAATGTATTCACCCAGAATTCAGCACAGATCACATCAGACTGGAAACCAGAGTCATACCTGTTACTCAGTGTAAGGTGAAACCCAATCATTATCCATACACATTTAAATAATTCAGGGTCTATTCCGGGCATATGGTTCTCCACTTTATTATTCATGGTTAAAGAATCTGTGTTTGTGTGTGTGTTGGGGGGATTGGGGGGGCAATGTACTTTTACAATCCCGGCTTCTAACACAACAGTCCCAAATGAGCAAAACAAGCCTCCTCCATCTCTGCAAAAGACATGATCTTATTTTCTTCACCACTTTCGAGACTAACAGAATAAAATCACTCTAGTCATTACCCTCCTTCAAAGTTCCTTTCTATTCAGCTGCTTATCAGGAAGTGAAACTGTCTTTTTCCACATACATATTCATGTGCAAACATGGGTACTTGCAGCTATGCATACATTTTAATTTATTTATTTATTTTGTCACTGATCCCAGTGAAAATGCAAAAGTATAAATCTCACTTAATGGCCAACATAGGCTGTTTTATAAACGTGGCAATGTTTTCTCTCTGCCTTAGTCAATACAGCCACCGAGTGGTCTGGTATGTCACTGCAGGTGGATTACAAGAAACAGAGTAAATTGAGTTCATGCTGTCTTAATGTGCTGCGGTCCTGCCAAGGCATACATTTCCAAGTTAAAATAAATGAGGGTGAGCATTAACTCAATACTCTGTAAACAAAAGCTGTTTCATCTTGCATGGAGCAGCTGTCAGACAGAAGACTCAGGGAAAATAACTTCCTAGCCTGCCTGCCTGCCTTGTTCGTATGTTTCTATTTTGGCTGCACATTTTGCCCCAGTCAGAGATCGAAGACTGATAGCTCGCTGTGTGTAAGCAAAAAAAAAAACTGTCATCAGAACACAGGGACACAGAGCGGCAGGCCAATTGATTCAGCACGGTTCAGAGTACCCTCCAGATGATTGGCTGCTCAGATCAGATTAATTCCTGGAAACATGGACAGGGATCTGGGATCCCTAGTTGCTCGTACAGGGCAGAGCTCAGAAGACACTGGTGTCAGAAAACACCCTGGAGGAAAAACATTTTTATGGTCAAATATTTTCTGTCTGCTTTTTAAAAAGGCAAACAACTAACACAAAAATTACATCTAGTACACTTACATCAGTCCTGTAAAGTAATGTGCAGAGTCTGTTCTCCTATTGTCCTTACTTGTATTTATGTATTCAGTTGTACTTCGAGGAAGTTGGTAATAATACTGAATAATACAAAAATGTTGCCTCCAGTGTGAATCCTCATCTCACCCTCAACTTATACTATTTAAAGCAAAATCTTTCTACGGTTCACATATTTTTGTTTATGGACCCCCAGGCAGAAAGGAGTAAATAAAATAAAGGTGTTATTTTCTCAGATTATTTTCAAAAGGGGTTTGGGGGAGGACGGACATCTCTGATTTCCTGTAAGTATCCCCACAGCATTGATGACTGACATTTCCCTGATGTGCTCCTGCAGAAGTATGCATAATGTTATCATTTGATTTGCAAGCATTACTATTAATACTTGTAATTGCAGTAGTAGTGGTATTTAGGACTACACAAAAAGAGAAGAGAAATAATCATTTAATTTATGGTAAGCTAACAGGAGGTGACAATTAGCTAGATTGCTTTATTACTTCGTTTTGTTGTTTTACTCATGTGTGCCACTATTATTGATTGCTCTTTTCCGTCTTTATTCACTTCATTATCCTACAACAGCTATTATTCTTTTCACCATGTGCAGTCCTCTGCCCTCTGCAGTGGCTGTGATTTGACACTGTGGGTTTTAGATGTAAAGACATCTGAGAGGCAATGAATGATTCGGTTTATTGACAAGACAATGAGAGGTTTGCTGATTTATCTTTGTAATTAGCGTCTGGGTCCTCAGTGAGTCCCTGGGAGAAAGAGAGATGTGGAGCATGATTTTGGGTTGCTGTGCAGTAACTCGTACTTACCTGCAGATCTGTGGTATGGCTTCCTACTATGGAGACTCCCCTCAACCCCTTTCTTTTTGTATATTATAGGATAATTAAGGTTCATAGTTTTATAGGGATTTTAGCCTTAGGGAATATTATTGGTTTGGATGTAATCTTTCTTTCTCCCATTATATTGGATTTTAATCCTGTTTTTTACTTCACCCTGGTTTTATTAACTCTACTCTTGCTTAGTTGGACTTCCTGGCGATTATGCAGTGTCTACCCATAAAGAAGAAACATAGAAAGAATACAAATAAAAAGCAAGTGCTACTTACCTGTGTCCAGTGTGAGTGTCCTGAGATTCTGGTGGAACCTATGGAGGCTGTGTTTGGAGGTTCCCTAAACTTCATAGTAATATTGGGGTGGCATAGTCAGGGTGTCGGTGCTATATACACCCCCGGCTCTGGTTTAGTCTCTGAAAGTCATAACTGGTTGTAGCATTCGTAGTCTAAGAAATCTAGTCCTGACAAAGGGACCAGTAGAAGCACCAGAAGTCCTGCTTTACCTCACGTAAAATATTACTTTGTTTCTCTATCCCTGTGTTTTAAGCAGCCCTGTACTACTGTGCTGACTCGAGCATCGGGGGGTGAGGGGAGATGTTTAAACTTGCTTTGGGACTTGGCAACTGTATTTTCCCACTTGAACATTGTTACCACTGACACCAGGAAGTAAGCTGCGTGTGTTAAATTATGTATTGACAATGTGCAATGCTCAGTCCACTGAGAACTGCAGGATGGCACAGTACAGACATATCCTGTAAATTCATGTTTAAGGATGCAGTGTCACATGATCATTTATTATTATTATCCATATGAGAGTCAGACTATGGCCATATTTGAAAAATGTCCCAACTCCAGAATGATTAGTTTAATGTTGTGAATGCAGCTGCTCAATGTTGGAAATTGTAAGCAAGCATAATCATTGTAATTTGTTTTTCTCTGTCTTGTCTTGCCCTTGACCCAGATGAGATATGCTGAGTCGAGCAAGTACTCACACAGTGGTAAACAAACACTTTTAATAATGTTGCTATCTGCACACGTTTGCTACTGGGAAGCCAAAGAAATGAGTCTAAATATGAAATGACTTAGACTACCTTTAGCTACCAATATAGGTATATAGAGAATGGAGGGTGATCCTTGCAACTAGGGCTTCAAAGGAAGTGGAAATGCATGGAATGGAAGAAAAGACATTGATTTACAGCAAAAGGTTATCACTTGCAGACCATGCTCCAATTGTTCAGATGAAAGCAATAAACCAATACTGTATGAAACAGAGGAATCATTAAAGGATGCATATGAGAGCTGTTGACATCTCCCACACCCCATGCAGTCATGCTTGCGTGCTTGTATAAGATACTACATGCAGCTGTGTGCTTGCATAAGGTGGACCCTTAAAGATGCTGAAACAGGGAAACCTAGATTAAGTTGTGCCTGGAGCTCACTGACATCTCCTCTGTCTTGAGGTTTAGTGTCTGAAGTCTAAGTACATTTTCATAAGCAGCTACATTCCTTTACCGTGACAAAAAGATCTCGATGAAGAGTAGGTTGATTATTTTCACAGATTGACAGCTTTGCAGCCATTCACAAACACAGAGACAATATACAGACTGTCATCTACATACCAACAAAGGAATCATGTATAAATGCATGGGCATTGTGTGCATGTGCTTGTAATCTAACTTTACTATGAATCCAACAAGGGCCATACGAACACTAAAGAATCAAGTATTCATCCTTACCCATGGAAAGGAAATCCAAAGGGACAGAAATATTACTGTGACACCTGCAGAGAAGTGTAATGTTATAGTTTGCACAACCCCACTATTTGCTTTTTGAACGTGGGGAAAGCCTCCCAGGTGTCAGTTAAATTTGTTAAATTGGAGCCGTTACAGGGAAACACTCACTAATGAGGCACAAAGGGCACACAGATCTAGGCTACAAATTTTGAAATTCAGCTCCATCATCACAACTCAAAGCTCTGTCTCATTTATTAATATGAGCTCACTCTGATTAGTGCTCAGACTAATTGCAGTGCACCAGTCAGGAGGGGATATTACCCTGCTCCACTTGATGTCACTTTGATCAGGTGAATGAGCATATATTTTATTCTATTAACAAATTAAAGGTTACATTTACACTCATGAAGTTCATATTATCCGAACAAGCATTGGGAGGGGTACATTTTAGAAAAGCATCTCACTAAATTTGATTATTGCATTTCTGAAGTGCTGGCCCCTCGGGGCATGATCCAGGGGAATAGTAGGAAAGAGGTAAGAGCAGGAGAGAGAGGAACACTTCAGGAAAACAGTATATCAGTCTTTGAATGATCCAGCATCTTTCTGTTCTCTTTTTAGATGGGTATGGCATAATGAAAGCATGTATTACAGAACCCTTCAAAAGAAGAATGGCTTGGGACAGGACACATTCCTTAGGGTGCATCGCCATCTAGTGGGTATTTAAAAGACTGCAGCCCTGATAGGTTTTGTTACAGCATCAGCGAAATGTGAATGGGTGTTCATATGCTTGGCTGGAGAATAATATATATATTAATATAAAGATACATTTAAAGTGGATGATTAATTGCTCATTTAGCAGAAACAGATTTTTGAAAAGACAGAAACAGGCAGCCCGCAGCTGTGCACAGAAGCAGGAGAAAAGCTCTGTGGAGCAGCTCTACAGAGCCTACAGCCATGATGAGAGACAAGTAATAGGGCTTTGAAGATAAAGGAGGAGATTTAACAAAACCTGTCTCAGGTTTTCTGTAAATGGAAATAATATGTTCAGATTTTCAGAACTAAGAACAAAGTACTGACAACATCAATTCAAGTCAGGCTCCTTGAGGAACAAGGTGCAGCAGATTCCACTGGTCTCGTACCAAACCTTCTCTGCAAGGCAGGAAATGTATTCCATTGCTCAATTAAACCCATTCATTTGTTCAGGGCTGGGCAAGCCAGTCCCTTTGCATGCACTGATGGGTTAACTTTTCAGTTTATCTTTAATTGATTCATTTTGTATACCAGATTCATACATTTTCAGTTAAATTATTATGAAAATATACTTAGCAAAAAGTAAAAGAGGTAGCCTAACTAGATTTTGATGTTTGAAATCAGTGCAAATAGATACATTCAATGCTTTAGAAGCCATAACAGTAAAAGTCAATTATATAAATATGCTATGGTATTTGAAATATACATACAGTGATCATGTCAAAAAAAGTGTGTTGCACTTTCCACTCAGTGAGAAGAGGACACTTCAACTTTGCTAGGCGACACCCAAACATCTCTCTAGCAGAGGGCACCACAGTCCACCCCCTGCTGTCCGCTGAATCCAACACATTGTACCCTTGAGAGCCGTCAACTGTCTAGACAAATATCACACTCCTATTGTGATAGGCAGAAGAAAATGATTTCTTACCTTACTCTGTAGATCTCTGCAGAGAATGTGTCTTGGCTCCCGGGTTTCGGCACCAATAGATAAGAAGAAATGTTCTCCCTCAATAGGTAGGCAGAAAAGGAACACTCAGGACCTGATTGAAGTAGAATAATACCAAACATAACACAGTGCTCCGGAGACGGGCCACGGGGAAGACTCATCTGATTTATTTCTAAAGAATATACTAGTATATAGAATATTACTTCCTTTGGTTGCTGGGCAACTACATAACATCAATGAGGTACCCCAAACTTCTCACACACTGAGACCCGGGAGCCAAGACACATTCATTTGACCTCTATAAGACCTTAAAAAACAGTTGTGTTTATTCTAAAACAAGCTACACGGACACTGGACTAAAGCTGGCCAACGCAAAGCAATACAAAAATCTGAAATGCACATAATTTACACAATCTTGCTGAAACAGTAATAGAAAGAGTATGTCTGGCGTTTAGACAGGGCACTGTCCCACATTGTTATTATTATTATTATTATTATTATTATTATTATTATTATTATTATTATTATTATTAATAATAATAATAATAATAATAATAATATTTGAAGAAGAAGAAGGATGAGATTTTAATTATCAAATACAATAGGACACTTCAGTGGATAACTGCAATTTATTTTATTTGAGCATACTTTAATTTCTGAACCACAAAAAGCATTTGTAATGATAACATCATTGTGTTTCAAATAATTTGTAAGACATTATTTAAATATTTATCTATTTGATCTATAAAGACAATGGTTATTTATTATCAAAAAAAGTAAATAATTCTGGTGAGGTATTCTGGTTTTAGTGATTGATTTAGGAGGACTGGAGAGAAAACACGAAACATCTTCATCGGTAATGATAGGTTAGTGATTACTGGTGGAAAACTAAGGCTGAAGATAATTTGAGTATCTCAGTGGAGAGCTCCCGAGACTTGTTGCTGATTATCTGAGATGATTTTTAAGCAGATAATTGACTATATATGCTGGACCAGAGACTTACTTACAAACAATGTGTCTGTCTGTGTGTGTTTGTTTCTATGTGTAAAAGTGCTGTATTAAGGGAAATCTTCCAGAGATCTACGGAGAACTTGCAAGTACTGTATATTGTGTGTTTCCAATAAAATTGAAAATTTTTTAGCCTGTTTCTGTGTCTATGGGCACATATCTGGGCTACTAATACAAGACCTTCCTGTATACCAATGTCTCCTAAAGATGTCTCGTGATTCCAGGAAAATAATCTCACACATTTTTAGTATGTATATTGTTATTTATTAATAAGTGTCTGTGTATACTTACATCAGGTTGGGAAGAGGAAGGGGATGCATAACAGAAGCAATATTGTAATATCATATAGCATAGGGGTATTTTAAAATAAATTAAGGTTTTGGTTTGCTAAACTTTGAATAATGTTTTAATGCAGCTAAAAAAACGTTCTTTTTTAAATACAAATATCTAATGCAAGCATGATGTGTTTTATTTTGTCAAATTGTATGTACTCAGATAACTCGATTGTAGATATGAAATAAATGTGTATGGAGATACAATATAATAATATATTTTAGAACTGAGGTTTATTTCAAGGTCTGCATTCTAGTGTGTAAATAACTACCAGTTTATTTGCACGCACTACAAATCTCTTACAGTATTGAGTCTCAACTTTCTATATGCAACTTTTCCATTTTTATATTATGTTTTAAATATTTGTTCCGAATTCTTACCGATTACCTCTTGTATGTAATGTATTTTATGTCATTGTTTTTGTGTATCTATACAAGGGATATCTATATTTTTTGTTGTTTTTTTTCAACTTCAAGAAATCTTTTGAAAACATTATTACTGTGCATATGTGTACACACATGACAGCATCATGGAATTTTTAACAACAGTATTATTATTATTATTATTATTATTATTATTATTATTATTATTATTATTATTGTATCATTATTATTATTTCAAAGTATTTCGTATTTTTTGTATTTAGTAACCAGTTGTAATAAACAAAAATAAAAGAGTCACATAGGACAGATGGCACTCATCCCATTTTTCTAATTGTGAGCAATCAGTACAGTAGGTATTATTAGGTGGTTTATTCATATTCAGAGGAACTCTGCTCTGAGCTGCAAGGGTATCATACCACAGCTTCAGTGTACCATTGTGTAATTGCTGCATTGTTCCAAAGTGGGCCGTTTTTTTCCTATACATATAAAATGTTTCTTTGCTACTGCTCATGGCAAGTGTTATTATGAAGATGATGATGACGATGATGATGATGCGCTATAATTCCATTCAGCAAATGAAAGGTTAACCCCCCGCCCGACTCCGGCGCCTGCGTAAACACACCCCACTGCAGAGAGGCGCGTCAGTGCGTGTGTGCGGTGCGTCCTCCGCGCCAGAGTGCCTGGGCATGTGTGCGGCTTCATTCATTTGCCTTTTTTCATTATCGTGGTAGTAGGGGTAGTTGTGTTTGTCTGTTTTGTGTTTTGTTTTGTTTTGTTATTTTTTGCTTTGCTTTGCTTTGTTTTGTTTGTAAGGCTATTTCCTGCCTCCATGTATTACATAAATACATAGATACTGCATGGTCATAAATAAGAACAGGCGTAAGAACAATCTCTCTCTCTCTCTCTCTCTCTCTCTCGCCCTGGCCATGTCTGCGGGTGCCAGTGGTCAGTCGGCCGGGCTGGACAGCCAGGACAGCAGCCGGCAACACAAATTCCTCTCCTATCTCTTCTACCAAGCCGTGCGGGACCACAAGCCCGTGTGGATGCTGGAGGACATGCGGACGATGGAGACGTTTTACTGGGAGGAGAATGCCAGCCAGCGCACCTACTCCCCCTCCGAGGCGCTGCTGTACGCCGTGGTGCACGACCACCAAGCCTACGCCCAGCACCTGCTGAGTCACTACTCCGAGGCGGCGCTGGACATGCCGGGCGAGCGCTTCTGCTGCTGCGAGTCCTCCGCGCCGCACCTGGCCATGGCCGTCAGGTACGACCGGCGGGACATCCTGGTGCTCATCCTACAGGTGGCGCACCGGCTCCCCGGCCTGCGCTCCTATTTGAACCGCCGGGGCTGCTTCCATCTGCAGGACGGGAAGACGCCGCTGCACCTGGCCTGTGAGCTGCTGCGCTCCGAGGCCGTGCTCCTGCTGCTGGGCAGCGGCGCGTCGCCCCAGGCAGAGGACCACAAGGGCATGACCCCGCTGGACGTGGTGCTGGAGCAGCTGTGGGACTCCAAGGTGAACGTGGGCGCCAAGAAGCTCTGTCTGGACAACCTGCTGCTGTTCATGCCGGGGATGCGCTTCAAGATGAAGGGCTCCCTGGAGAGGGAAGCCGCTTGCTGGACGAAGGTGCTCGGGGAGGATAAATTCAGCTACCTCGCTGGGAAAAGCCCGGCCCCTCTGTTTCTCTTAGCTATGCAAAGGATCCTGCAGCTGCTGCCACCCGAGCAGTTCCCCGAGAGCCTGCAGCAGCTGCCCATCCCCAGCGCGCTGAAGCCGCTGCCCCTGTCCTGCAAGCAGCGGGGCCACTTGCATATAACCTGAGGGATGTGTTTTTAACAAGCGTTTTTAACTGGATTTATGTGTCTATTCTTTTGAGTCATTGGCCGTTTTAGCATAGAGATGTTTGAGTTCTTAAAGCATGGAATGAATAAGGATAATGAAATATCCTTCCCCTACATACATACATATCCAATCATTGTTATATTTCTGTGTATACTTATATCAGGTTGAGAAGAGGATGCATAACAGAAGCAATATTGTAATATCATATAGCATAGGGGTATTTTAAAATAAATTAAGGTTTTGGTTTGCTAAACTTTGAATAATGTTTTAATGCAGCTAAAAAAACGTTCTTTTTTAAATACAAATATCTAATGCAAGCATGATGTGTTTTATTTTGTTAAATTGTATGTACTCAGATAACTCGATTGTAGATATGAAATAAATGTGTATGGAGATACAATATAATAATATATTTTAGAACTGAGGTTTATTTCAAGGTCTGCATTCTAGTGTGTAAATAACTACCAGTTTATTTGCACGCACTACAAATCTCTTACAGTATTGAGTCTCAACTTTCTATATGCAACTTTTCCATTTTTATATTATGTTCTAAATATTTGTTCCGAATTCTTACCGATTACCTCTTGTATGTAATGTATTTTATGTCATTGTTTTTGTGTATCTATACAAGGGATATCTATATTTTTTGTTGTTTTTTTTCAACTTCAAGAAATCTTTTGAAAACATTATTACTGTGCATATGTGTACACACATGACAGCATCATGGAGTGTTTAACAACAGTTATGCACTTATTTTGAAGCAGTGCACTTCATGTAATGCCCTCTACACAACTGTTATTGCATATTCCAGATTAGCAGCTGTTATTTACATATGCACAGTGTTGCGAGTGATTAACTGTGTGTCATGACTGTACACGTTGTTGATTTTCTGTCATCTATTAAAGGCATCTTCAAAAGAAAAGAATAAAGAAAAATAAATATACCTCTTAAAGTGCACTGCTATGGTATTGCATTTGAGTTATTCAAAGTAAAACATAATGGAAGGAAAGAATGAAAAAGAAGGATAAATGTTACCCTTTAAAAGAAAGGGTTTGTATATTTCTGGATTGGGACATTTATATAACCAGTTGTTGCTTTTTGTACTCATGCTGTTACATTAGATGGATTGATAGAAAGATACAGTGTATAAACAGACAGACATAAGGATATGTAACAAGACAGAGAGAGACAGAGACCACAACAGTTAACCTCTATGGGGATGCATCATGCTGTGACATCAAGAGGAAACTGCATGGATGCCACCCACCTGACCCCCAAGACACAGGACATTTTATGCACTTTGTCACAATAGCAGTATGTGAAAGGGGACCCAAACCTGGCATACTTGAATACTGTTATGAAGCATTTATAAACATCAGGGAAATGTTTATTTATTTTTCTGGTTGCCAGGACAGTACAAACATTTTAATCAAGATAATTTATTTATTTTCTTTGCCCATATTTAAAATGAATTAAAATAATCAGTTGTCATTTACTAATAAAACATAATAAACCTTGCTATAGTGCATAAGTAAGATTTATACCACTCTTCCAGATTTATTCTATCATATAAGCAACTTTTAAAAAGTAAAATATTGAAATGTTCCCAATAATGATGGATGACAACAAAGATTAATGTGCAGTTTAGTGGTTTAATTAAATCCTCTCTTTCAGCATCCAACATAAGTGGTTTGTGTAAATAAAAAATACCATATTAAAAAAAAGCAATCACTTGACACAAATAAAAACAACAACTTACTAAAATATGATGCTTCTGAGTTTTTTTTGTAAAGTATAGCCACTGTTCTTATACACACTCACCTAAAGGATTATTAGGAACACCATACTAATACTGTGTTTGACCCCCTTTCGCCTTCAGAACTGCCTTAATTCTACGTGGCATTGATTCAACAAGGTGCTGAAAGCATTCTTTAGAAATGTTGGCCCATATTGATAGGATAGCATCTTGCAGTTGATGGAGATTTGTGGGATGCACATCCAGGGCACGAAGCTCCCGTTCCACCACATCCCAAAGATGCTCTATTGGGTTGAGATCTGGTGACTGTGGGGGCCAGTTTAGTACAGTGAACTCATTGTCATGTTCAAGAAACCAATTTGAAATGATTCGACCATTATGACATGGTGCATTATCCTGCTGGAAGTAGCCATCAGAGGATGGGTACATGGTGGTCATAAAGGGATGGACATGGTCAGAAACAATGCTCAGGTAGGCCGTGGCATTTAAACGATGCCCAATAGGCACTAAGGGGCCTAAAGTGTGCCAAGAAAACATCCCCCACACCATTACACCACCACCAGCAGCCTGCACAGTGGTAACAAGGCATGATGGATCCATGTTCTCATTCTGTTTACGCCAAATTCTGACTCTACCATCTGAATGTCTCAACAGAAATCGAGACTCATCAGACCAGGCAACATTTTTCCAGTCTTCAACTGTCCAATTTTGGTGAGCTTGTGCAAATTGTAGCCTCTTTTTCCTATTTGTAGTGGAGATGAGTGGTACCCGGTGGGGTCTTCTGCTGTTGTAGCCCATCCGCCTCAAGGTTGTACGTGTTGTGGCTTCACAAATGCTTTGCTGCATACCTCGGTTGTAACGAGTGGTTATTTCAGTCAAGGTTGCTCTTCTATCAGCTTGAATCAGTCGGCCCATTCTCCTCTGACCTCTAGCATCAACAAGGCATTTTCGCCCACAGGACTGCCGCATACTGGATGTTTTTCCCTTTTCACACCATTCTTTGTAAACCCTAGAAATGGTTGTGCGTGAAAATCCCAGTAACTGAGCAGATTGTGAAATACTCAGACCGGCCCGTCTGGCACCAACAACCATGCAACGCTCAAAATTGCTTAAATCACCTTTCTTTCCCATTCAGACATTCAGTTTGGAGTTCAGGAGATTGTCTTGACCAGGACCACACCCCTAAATGCATTGAAGCAACTGCCATGTGATTGGTTGGTTAGATAATTGCATTAATGAGAAATTGAACAGGTGTTCCTAATAATCCTTTAGGTGAGTGTATATCTATATTATCTGAAAGACAACTGAGTATGGTCAGCTCATCTGTCTGTTTGTGCCTGAAGACACTATTTGCATTGTAGTGCATGTAAATATAATGTAGTGTAAAGTGAAATATTCAAAATTGTGAATACATCAGAAAATATATACACACTCATCAGACTAAATCTTAAAACTAAAGCCTTTAACTCTGATTTTTAAATAAAAAGCAATCTGTGTGTCATTAAATGTGTGTATAAATGTATTTAAAGTATACTATATATTGGGTATTGCATTTTTGGACAAGGTATTGGTTTCCTGCTTTGTTTTTAAAACCAAACTTATAAAAGCAGCAGTATTGTGGCTTTCCAGAAACAGGGCTGGCCACAACATGAGTAGTTCTACTATATATTTCATGCAGCAAACTGAGATACCAAAAGTTAAAAACACTATCCACCATGGTTTTCTGAATTAATAAATAATCTGTTATTTGTAATATAATCCCATTAACAACTTTAGTTCAAATAGATAATATGATAAATATAAATAAAGCACATATTAAACAAAAGAAATTAATAAAAATACAATACATACATTTTTATTGTTAAATTTAATAATAATAATAATAATAATAATAATAATAATAATAATAATAATAATAATAATCACACCATTTGTTAGGATTGAGGCTGCAGAGCAGTACAAGTTAAGAGCCTGTGACACTACAGTTGCTTTAGGAATTGCAATTTGGTAGCTGTCTGCTTGAAGTTGCAATTCAATCTGTCTGAAGCTTTATCAAGTTAAGATTCGTCTTGTTTCGCTTGGTCTTTTTTAGCCCAAAACAAAAAGACCACAAACTCAACAACATTTCAGTACAAGAGGTGAAGAAGAAAAACAGTGCTGCCCTGGTCAATCAATGAAAAGTACATCCCCGTATAAGGCTGGCGAAGATGGTTCATTGAATTCTGATTTAATGCTCCTCTAAGCCTTTCCGAGCAATCTGCATTTTTTCATCATAGAGAGTTAGAAGTTATTAAAGATGGGAAGAAGTAGCTCTTTTTTAATTAGAAACAAAACCAGCGATACTCAATTCAAGCCAATGACCTGAATCTGCAAAGATGAATCCTCAAGTTTACAGACTCTCTGACCAGCCAAGGGTACAAGCCCTGACACCTCTCTTAAACAGCTACATCAATTAAACTGCTGACAGTTGATATGCCCTCGTGTGTAGAGATTCCTCGTGTGTGGAACATAATACCAGGCGGGGTGTTGATTAGCAGGTTAATTCAGATGGTGATTAATTATATGATTTGGTCAATACTTACAAAAAGAAAATATATAGCTACACTGCCTTATGACTACAGTCTAGTTTAAAACAATATTTTTCACTGTTACATTTAATGCACTTTCCACTAGATGAATACTAGAAAAGTGCAATACACAATACTGCCACAAAATAACTTCCAGTTGGTGTTTAGAAAGGAAATAATCAAATTTTAACACACCTGTGAATATCTAAATTGCATAATATAGTTCATACCATCCCTCCTTGTGTTCTCATTTTTATCTCATTACACACCCTGACAATTTCTTAACATTCTTCTGCAATTTGAAATAGCTTAAGTAAGTGCAGATTTACAGAATGCTGCAGGTGTTGACATTTTTGTGTACAAAGCCCTTAATCTTCATTCAAATCTGTCAAACCAACATTTTCTGTAAACTGCCACTGTTTACATTATGTGTGATTTACACTTGAAACACACACACACACACACACACACACACACACACACACACACACACACACACACACACATATATATATATATATATATATATATATATATATATACATACATACATATATTAATAAATTGTATTTTTAGGAATTTAATATACTTCTAAGGCCTAGAGTTATGTCTCCTCTCAGGAGTTTGGATGTGTTTTTAATCCACTGCAGAAGTAGAAAAATATAGTTTTGCCAGCCTCTGTAGAAGTGATGAACAGCCTAATGCAGAGAGACCAAGAACAGACCAGTAAAGTATAGTCCTGACTGAGCTCTGCATTACAGGGTCTGGATATAATCTGATTAAAAAATAATAATAATAAAAAAATAAAAATAAAAATAAATAGGATTTTTAAACCTGTATATTAAAGACCTGGATAAAGCACTAAAATCAAGTGATATGAAAAGCATGTAAATAATATTTTTTTTTGAAACACTCCAAAAAGCATTAAAAATGTATCTATTAGGCCGCAAGGGACATCCGATTTATGAGGGACATGGAGTTAAATCATGTTTTACAGTAAAACAAAAGTGGGACTCCTTTAATCATTCTTAGTATTGAAGCAATCATCTCAAGAGTATCCAATAATGCACCAAACCCTATTTTCTCTTAACAGAAAAAGGTGTGGTGTCCCTCTGTGTCTCTGTACATGGCAAAATTGACTGATCTATCAATAATAAAGGGGCAATTGCCAATGCAGTGCTCAAATCTAAGCACTAGATGGCAGGATTGTCTTAAACAATTTTCCACAAAGAAAATGATCTAGTGACTAGAATACTTGTTACATAGTTTTGAAAAGCGATTCCAACTTATACCACTTCATACATTTTAACTTCATAATGTAATTAATATATACTACCTGAAAACAAGAAAACACTACACAATAATGTTGTATTATTAATTATTATTATTACATCGTTATTATTACAATGTTATTACATTATTATTAAATGTGTATTGTTTTTCTTATGGGTATTGTGTATGATTAGAATGTCAGTCTTCAGAATCCTACAGAAATTCTGCATTGACAGATACCACATTTAATTATGTTTCTTGTTATACTGTCATCCTCTTTCTCCCCATTATTTCATGTGGTCAAAATTTAGGGAGGTGGGAAAGTAAAATAATAATAAAAAATATTGTGTTTTGCCATTATGGAGGGTTGGGATTGAACCGTGAGGGGGGATACACATTGAGGTAAATCAATGTTCTATTTTCTTAAGAGAACACGGCTATCTCGTGCTGGGTTAATGACACCGTGCGCTGCAAGACAGGTGCCATTAATCAAACCCATTTTTAACAGCAACTGAAAAGTCTGGCGCTCCCTCTCCTCTCATTAGAGGCTGCAAAACGATTTTTAAATAAGTGCTGTCTCACACGGACCTGGCAAGACTGACATAATCAAAATGCAAGAGAAGACACTTTAAAATAATCGCATATTTTATCCCGTCACTTCAAGAAAAAAAATGACCATAGTTCACTCGTGCATGTGACTGCTGCTCATGGTTTGCTCTTTCTCTCTCTCTCTCTGGAATGTGTCTGCTGAGTAATATAAAAAATTCAGACAGAATACACTGTCAGATTGAAAAGAGAAACAATATGTGTGTGAATATATATATATATATATATATATATATATATATATATATATATATATATATATATATATATATATATACGAGGTGTAAAATTCCCCCAGGTGAAAACACTACCCACTGCAATTAATCTGCAGCAGTTCCACTACCACTAATTAAAGGCCTGAGCCACCACACCACAAACACAGGCCCTCAGTCAAAGCCTTCCTACAGAAGGCAGCACTCCTGCCTGTAATAGGAAATGGCTCACTATATATATATATATATATATATATATATATATATATATATATATATATATATATATATGCATATACACCAATGAGCCATAACATTATGACCACCTGCCTAATATTGTGTAGGTCCCCCTTTTGCCGCCAAAACAGCCCTGACCCGTCGAGGCCTGGACTCCACTAGACCTCTGAAGGTGTGCTGTGGTATCTGGCACCAAGACGGTAGCAGCAGATCCTTTAAGTCCTGTAAGTTGCGAGGTGGGGCCTCCATGGATCGGACTTGTTTGTCCAGCACATCCCACAGATGCTCGATTGGATTGAGATCTGGGGAATTTGGAGGCCAAGTCAACACCTTGAACTCGTGATTCATCAGACCAGGCCACCTTCTTCCATTGCTCCGTGGTCCAGTTCTGATGCTCACGTGCCCATTGTAGGAGCTTTCGGCAGCGGACAGGGGTCAGCATGGGCACCCTGACTGGTCTGCGGCTACGCAGCCCCATACGCAACAAACTGCGATGCACTGTGTGTTCTGACACCTTTCTATCAGAAACAGCATTCACTTTTTCAGCAATTTGAGCTACAGTAGCTCATCTGTTGGATCGGACCACACGGGCCAGCCTTCACTCCCCACGTGCATCAATGAGCCTTGGCCGCCCATGACCCTGTCACCGGTTCACCCCTTTTCCTTCCTTGGACCACTTTTGATAGGTACTGACCACTGCAGACCAGGAACAGGAGATGCTCTGACCCAGTCATCTAGCCATCACAGTTTGGCCCTTGTCAAGGTCGCTCAGATCCTTACGCTTGCCCATTTTTCCTGCTTCTAACACATCAACCTTGAGGACAAAATGTTCACTTGCTGCCTAATATATCCCACCCACTGACAGGTGCCATGATAACAAGATTATCAGTGTTATTCACTTCACCTGTGAGTAGGCATAATGTTATGGCTGATGGGTGTATATTCTATATAAAATAAACAACACAGGTTATTAGCTATATTGATATTTCCAACATGTGGAATATATACTATACAAGATCCACTTGCACTGCAGACTCCTGGCAACCAGGTTTCTGGCTGAAATGTCCTGGTTCTTGGTAGGGGGCCCAGGACCAGTTGAAGCAAAACAGCACCATAACATCAAAGATTCACCACCTTTTTTTACATTAGAGGGACATTCCTTTCCACATATGCATCCTTCGTTCAGCACTGAATAACTGTATATTTCTCCTGTAGGTCTGCGCAAATGACGTGCCGATGTTAAACTCAAAAGAGCAGGCTTTGATAAGAACCAGTTTAAGCCAGCAGTTTTGGTCTAATACATAATATGTAGCCACCCTCTTATTAGACATCATGCAGACCTCAAGATTGTTTGTTCTATACTTACACTGATCACAGGACAGCATGTGATTCTTATTATCTCTCTTGTCCTGCCAGCACAACAATGCTTGTAAGTCTTACTTTGTTAAGATTGTTCTTTGGAGACTGCCTCATGAATGGTCTTCCTTGCAGCTGTTCATAATTTTAAAAAGGTACTGACTCCACATCTCTCTCTCTCCAGATTATTTGACTTTTCGGAGTCCAAATCCATGACTGGTGTGTGTGGCCAAAGAGATGTATTTTCATCTCATCTGACCATAGCAATTGGTTCCAATCCAAGAGCCAATGCTGTTGATCAAACTCCTGGTGTTTACATGTGTTGGTTTGTCTAAATAAAGTTGTATTTTTCTGGAAACCCTTTGAAATAGGCTATTGGCTTGGAGGTGATATCTTACTGTAGATTTGGTGACTTGGTCACCCCAAGATGCAACCAAGTTCTGTAATTCCCCAACTGTGACCTCTGAAATCTTCTTTGCCTCCTGCACTATCTTCCTCAGTGTGCTTGAGAGCAAGATGCACTTGCATCCTCTACCAGGCATGTTTACCACTGTTCAACTGGGTTTGAACTGCTTAATTATTGCCTTAACACTGATAGTGGTATATTTAGGTGTTTAGCAATCTTTTGGGGTCCATTGCTTGATTTATGAAGGTTAACAACCATTTGTTGAACACAAGTGTTTGTATGGAGATCACAAGTGTTTGTTATGGACCCCTGTGAAACATACAGTGTGTGGCCTGTCAAATATGCAAGAATGTCATCGTCCATCTACATACCTAGGAACTCCTGGCCTTCACTCAGACAGTGGGGTGGGGGGGAGGTTGGATCATCTGCAATCAACCCAACTAGACATCACACATTTAATTCCCCTTTTATTATGTGGTAATGGAACTAGTATTTGTAGTATGTTAATGATGATCAATGCTTTTAAAAGTGTAACAGTTGTTTAAATTACATTACAGAGGGAAGCAAAGCTACCAAAAATGTACATTACAAAATAATATATGCTTTAATTTCTGTTGCCTACTACAGGGATTAAAGCAGGGTAATATTTTACAAGAATTGGCACCAATTCTTAGTGAACTGATGTAAGAATCCTACAAGAATAACCCATGAATACCTTATGCCCTGAGTTTTGTTAGTCACATACATATCAAAGTTAGGGTCAATGTTAGGGATAGGTTATATACTACATTTGGAGTTATGTATGTGATCAACATCAGAACTCAGTGAAAGTGCATGAGGCATTCAATGATTATTCCTTTGGGATTTGTACATGAATTCATTAAGAATTGATGCATATTTCTGTAGCTTTCTGAAACAGTAATGCTAAGTTAATGCCATGTTAAGTGAAAAAAGAAAAGAAAAAAGAAAATCATTAAAAATGTTCCATACTATACAATTTCTGATTTCTGTTGGTATTTTGTAGATGAAAAGCAGAGGAACTGGTTTTAAATTGAAGTTTATGGTTATGGTTTGGCAATTTCTGCGCTTGCCTCTGAGGAATGATTGATGATCTGAAGTGTTGGCCAAGACATTTTTAATAAGTTAAATTAATTTTAAATCATATATTTTGTATTTTTTAACAATTTGTCAGCTTAGCTTTATAGCTGTGGTTTGCACTCTGCTACTGAAGTCTGAAGAGAACACTGATCACTTTTTGTCATCTATATTTAAGCCCAGCCCTGAAGGCCACTGCAGTGATCTGACATCATGTTTGGATGTGAAGGGGAGACACTGATGTTTTTCTATGTAGTGACATGCTGTCATTTAATGACCGAATATAAAGGCTCAGCTCAGGGACTCTGTTTCAGTCCAGATATTGATGTTCCCTTGGATGTTTTTACTTTGTGTTTATTTCCCTCAAAAGACACCCTAAAAACAGTGTTACTGTCACAGTATCTGCTGTAAAGAACACATATATCAGAGCTCTCCCTGATTTATCAAAGTATAAAGTATATCTGTTAGTCAGGCAGATATATAGATCTTGACCTATGTGATGAAATAAAACTCTATGAGTCTCCCTTACATTTCTTCTAATTTCTTCTTTCATTTAAACAACTCAGCTTGTTGCTTCCCAAATGATTCTTAGAGATAAAGAATATGTGTTATAGAATTTGATTATTGTATTTCTGTGTCGTATGGTTATATCATAAACATACATCTGAGATAGTCCTGCACACTTCTTTAGTGAATTGCGATATTTACAGACTGCTTACACCCAGCAAGGTATAGGTCCGAGAACAGATCATGAATCACAGTATGTTTTGCTTTGTCTCTAACTCTCTAACAAAACTTAGCATACAATACAATAAAATGCTCCTGCTCCTGCACTCTATCTTGGCCACTCTAAAAATAAAATAAATAAATACATTTATAAAATGTTGTACCAGGAAAAACCTAGTAACCCACTTAACAAGGCAAATAGCCTTCAACACGGAGTTTCATTCAAACTTTTAACAAATCGAAATGTTGATTGATAGCAGCAATAAAACATGCCTCTCAGCCTAATGCAGACTAATGTTGCAAGTGTACACTGGCTGATGATTTTCTTTGCAGTTTATTTGCTTGCTGTTCCCAATCCAGTTTCTTCACAGACTCACACTCGTACAGCTGCAATCACAGACTTCCCCATGGAGAAAAATAAACCCTCAAACTTTCTTTAAATGTCCTTACATTAAATTACATTAAACTGTAATGCAATAATCCCTAGTGGCAGTAAAAAGTGAAGCTGCTTAGGTGTAACCTGTTCCCTGGTGGGTTCTCAGAGAATTACTGGAACTGTGGATTATTGGGGTTGCTATGAATAGAATATTGTGGGGGGGTGACTGACTGACTGATCCCAGGTGTAATTATAGTTTATATGCCAATTATATATATATATGCAATTGTCCAAAATGAAATAATTTAGTTTCTACTGCAGGACTGGAAGATCAAAGTGATCCTTCTTAAGAGGATATCAAAGGAATCATGATTTTACTCTCCACGGTAAGCAACATCTTACTTTCTTTTTTCCCATTATGGCTCAACTGGCTTGCCAAGAAAAGCCTACTAACAGTTACATGTGAAAATAAGCATTTAGGCTTCAAACAATTACAGCTAACTTCAAGAAATAGGCCTATGTTTTTTGTTTCTGTTTGTGTGTATGTACAGTATATATATTCATATATAGTTAGTGTGTCTGTATATAACGGCCATCCTGTACCACTCCTCATGGCGCATCACTATATGTTTCATGTTGAAGCTGGTGTGAATTATGCTGGCTGAGAGCATGAGTCTGATGTTGCCACATGGTGCATCCTCTTGTTTGCTGAAGAATAAAGCAATTAGATGGTTCTACTTCCATTTACAGATCCCAACTGGGTGCACTTTAGTGGGATGTGCATATCTCCTATGACCTTTTTTTTAACAACTACTGTACCTGCTTCAACACTTGTTTAATAATTGTGTGGTTATATTGTGAAGAAAAGCACTGATTTACATGCATGCAGACCCATACATACCTCTTCTGTAGCTGGAAGAATTCAGTGAACACATTAACCTTCAAGGCTGGATCCACACTTATATGTATAGATGCATGCATATAAGTGCATCACAGAGCACATAGTGGGGCAGACTAAATTATGAATAATAACAAAAGGACATGCAAAGGTTGGAGAAGACAGAATGTCTTTTGCCTATCTTGTTCCTCATGTTGTTGTATGTTAATGATCTTACAGCTATTTTTGCAAATTAATCATTCCTTCTCTCAGTTGTATTGGTAGCTGTCCTTTTTTGAAATCCATGTCCTCTAACCTGGCCTCTGCCCTGAGTCTAAATGAGAGCTTTGGATTCCACGCTAGAAACTGACTCTCCACCAAACCCCGGTCCAAGAGTTACCGTCTGTCTGGCAATGAATTAATGACTGAACTGGAACAGATACTATAAGGAGAGCAGCTGTGATTGCAAACCTGGATGCTTCGCCACTAACCTCCTTAGGCCAGCCCCTCTCCCTTCATTTAGTCTGGTATTAATATATATATAAAAAAGTGTTATTACTTTAAACCAACTGCTAAGCTTTAAGTAGATGAATCATTTCCTGTTAATGAAACAGTGTCTTACATTTCCCACCTCTCATATCAGCACTTTTCAACCCCTGGGCTCTGCTGCCTGCCTTCTTTAATGGCCCCTTGGTTTCCCAGCACTGGGTGATTAATGTCTGTTCCCCTTGATAAACAGAGCGTTTCATCAAACACTGCTATGTTTCCTATGATTCTCCTTCATTCAAATTCTCCCTCCCCTCTCTCTCTCTCTCTCTCTCTCTCTCTCTCTCTCTCTCTCTCTCTCTCTCTCTCTCTCTCTTCTGTCTTGCTACCTCTCACTCCCTCCACCGCTCTCCCTCCCCTTCTCTTTCTCACACCCCTTATCTTCTGTCTTTGCCTCCAGCTCCCTCTCTGTCAGTCTCCCCCTCTCTCTCTCAAAATAAGATGAGTGTGATCTTATTCACACTAAGGATGTCAGGACTGCAGGTTATTTCTGGCACAACAAGAATCAAAGTGAAGGAATTCTTGGTCACCATGAGTATTTCTGTATTACAACATGTGTTTGCTGTGTGTATATATTTACCAAAGCTTTCTTATTGTGTGTATGTACAGATTTGTATATTTCTTCTGTGAGATGTGTGTGTGATGTTATCCTCTTGCTGTGTACAGGCCCAGATTTAATAATCAATGCAGACCTGGGTCAGTACAGAAGAACGTCTGGCAAATTGAGAGGAAGTGACCTGAAACCTAGTGCTGCTTAATTGCACATGATAGCCTTCTTAATAGTGAAAATACAGTGCTGTCTAATATCGAATTCTGCTTTGTAGCATCTTTTCTTTAAACCTTGCATACATGTTTTCATTTAGTCAGTATAGTTAAATCACTAGGGGCACACAGGCCATGAAATGAACAAAATTAGTTGAAGTTTTGCTGATAAAGTTGTATTACTATATATAGTTTTAGAAGTATTTTGAATGTAATTACTTTGCAATTTTGCATAATTATATGTTTTACTGAATCAACAGGTGCTTTCCAAGTAGTACAAAGCAACACACTGCAGTGCCTTTTGATTGTCAGAAAAGGAACAGAACATCTTGCCTTGCAAAAATACATAAATGCACAATTACATAGGCACGTTTTTGGTGTTATTTTTTCTTTGTTGTTAGTTATTTAAAAAATGTGTTACATGCAAATATTTGCTTTCTCAACAGAATGCTATGTTCATTAAAATAACCAAGAGGCAAATTAGATGTATAGCAGCTGAGCTAATCAAAGGAATTAACACAAGAAATGTGTGGCAGAATAAATAAGGGTTTCAAAAATTTCATTTCATAATTTCTAATTAAGAGAGAATATTTTAGTCACCAAGTTAAATTGGAAAAAATAATAGGCGTATTTTTTTGTAATATCTCATTAATTATGATTCACGGGTCTCTAACCTTTACAAACCAATAGAAAACAATGAATACTGAATAACCATTACATGGATGTTTTAAAGGGTAGGACTAAAATATAACAGAATTCATTCATATATTCATTTTAACATAGAGGTCTGTTTTGTGCTGAGGTATGAATTGGGGTGATGGTCAGGGTTAGGATTCATATGTATAATCAGCATCAGAATTTAGAGACACAAAAGACAGTTTTGGGTTACACCTCTGGTATGCATAAATAAAGTATGTTAAATTTGACACCCTTATATTCCACTAACACGAGATCATCAGTTCCTAAATAAATTTAAATAAAAAAGAATGAAATACACATACACTCTTAAATAAACGTGTTCCCTTATGTTCCCACTGCTCTCTTTATGGTATCTTGGCTGGCTTGGCAGGATTACCGCTGGGATCCTGAACAGAGTGTCAAGATTGTAATAGTTGAGGATGCATTGTGATCCCAGTTCTCACTGAAGCACCCAGTTTGAGCTTGGATTGGGTCTGATGGACAGTGCCTGTGTGAGGTGTTACCCTCTCTATCTGGGGTCAGTCAGTTGACAGGAGCAATCTGAAAACCCACACACATGCAGATTTTAAACTAAGAAACTGAGGGAAAGTTTCTTACTCCAGAAAAGGAAATTAAGTTCACAATTTTGCCCCACTTATAGCTAAACAGCTAAATTAGCTCTAGCCAACCACCATTTGTAAATCACAAGCCCCATGAATGAAGGATTGGACAGTGTAGTGTAGTGTCTGGTAAAAATAATAAATAAATACATGATCAAATCAACAAACACACAAATAATTAAAAGCAGCTTTCCAGTACTGGGATTGTGCATTATAATGGACAGTTGGTTTTAAAGGTTCTATTAATCCAAGTCTTGGTTTAAATTAAATAATGTAGCAGGAAAGATTCATAATTGTATTCATGACAACAGAAAACACACACACACACACACACACACACACACACACACACACATATATATATATGTTGGATAGCAGAGCTGCAGAAACTTTGTTGAAGGCTGGCTGCAGAAGAAGTTGAACGTTGCACACAATGAGTAATCATTTTTCTTCTCTGCTCTAGATATGGGATTTATCAGTGTAGTTCAGGCAGGCTAAGTGTTAGGAGTGATGGCAGTGACTCCAGCCAAGTGAGGGAAAAACGGGTTGATGGACTACTGCTACAGTGTCTCTGCACAGGACTGTATTATGTGGGAACACTGGGGTATAGTTTAGGTAATCCATCTGTCTCCGTGACAAAGAACGGGCTCTCTTCTGCAGAACTACATCTTCTTACACTTCTCTCAAAACAAAGCCAAAAGTAATATTTAATTAAACAATATGATAAGTTACTATGGAACGTGGTTTATTGTTGGCTAATATTTACATCCACATGTTCATCTATCTCAATGTCATAGATATTTATTTTTCTCTTTATTTCTTTTAAAGACAGAAAACAAAACAACAATGCAAATAAATATAAATTCAAAGCAGCATTATACAGCTGCAACAATGTATACATATTCAGATTGCAGAATATTCTTTATCTTCCATCCAAACCCACAGATAAACAGGCATGCCATTTTTTATATGTATTATTTCAAATTCAAGTAAATAATTAGCTGAAATTAAAAGATTACTGATGAGTGTAATTTGCCAGTTTATTTTTAGTCAGCCATGAATTCAACATTTGTCATTCAGATCCAGTTATACCCCTGATAAATAAATAAATAAACACACACAAGCATATATGAATAAGTGAATACATACATACATACATACATACATACATACATACATACATACATACATATATACATACATACATACATACATAAATTATCAACAAACAGAAATATATATCCAAAAGTGCTTTTCAAATCATTAGGGCTATTCATGAGATATGCCATTTGGAATGTAAAATGGGACTAATAATGCAGTTAAAAAGTAATTAGTCTGACAGTCATGCAGTACAATCTGTGTGTATTAGCTAAAAATAATACACTTTAATTATGCATTCCTGTGTGTGGAAAATCAGTGACGCAGGTCCAATTCCAATGTTGCGTCTTATTTATGAAACTTGCTCGCTGACATTTAAAAGATTTGTCTGACCATACAGTACATCAATGAAGATGATTTTACATTCCCAGCATACATTAATTTCCTGCTGAAAGGTTTCAGGAAAATAAGACCATATTGTTTTATCATAAACTTTATGTCTTTATTAATTAAATCAATTATATTGCCCACATAATTTGATCTGTGACTATATACTGAATACTGTATATGAATGGCTTTAAGGTTTAATAGCTCACTGTATTGAATCACTTTCTATACCCAAAACAATCACTTCTCCCATTGCTCATTAAGAAAATGTCTACACCAAGCATGTATTTTCTGAATCCACTTCCTCACAGAGATAAATTATTAAAGACTATTTCCCAGGGGACTTCATAGTCACACAACTTTCAGCAATTAAAAGACAAGGCACCTGAAATCCAGAGTCAATGGCAATGGGGATTGTGTTTATTTCCCTGAGGAAATCTGGTCTCCATGGTCATCATCCACACCACACAAAGTCTGTACAAAACTATTTGACTATTTAACACAAAGCATGTCATAGTGTTATGACACGTGATGTCTGTTATCATCCAAATAATTAGTTCAAATAAATTCAATTTTTATAGGGAAAGATTAAGCTTTATTAGGCAATAGGAAAATCAGGTGAAATTATAAGATTACTGGATGCCCATGTGAGCAGAAGAACAGGTAATTATTGAGGCACAGGTATTGGAAGAACAAGTATGACCTGGATCTCAATGGGTGTTTGCAGGGTGTTGACCTGGAGGGAAGAACATTGGGATGAATAATAAAATGACAAAATAAAGAATTGTCTCAGAAGCCATTTGCTACAGACTGTGCTGGGGACTTAATTGGTGTCATTACAGGGGTAGACCCAGCCTTGTAGGTTGACTGGTTTATTGACTTCTTCCACTTAAAGAAAAGATTCCCTCTTTGATTCTTATTAAAGACATCTGAAGCAAAGCCCCAGTGGAACCTTGCTCTAGGAACACATGGGATTCCAATTCGCACTCTGTTTAGACTGAGAGAAACAGCGTTGTGTCAGTGGATTTTATTGTTCTAACCGGTTTACTTGAAGAATGTGAAACCCTTTATATCCGCCCCTACATTAAATAAGAAGTGTGTAACAATGGTCTATTCCCAGTGCCACAATACTTCTGATTCAGCTGTCAAAGCTTTCAGAATCTATGTCAGTAGCCCTTCATAATATTGTGTGATTAATTCATGACTTGCAAAGATCTCATACATTTTAAGTACATTACACGTGATATAAATAAAGAATGGAGTGCAAACTAGTATAGAGGTTTTGACAATGTGTGCAAATAATTCTGTGAAAAATAGGGTATTCTAGGACACTAAAACATCAAAGAAATACATAGAGTGCAACATCTGAATAAACCTGTCATTCACACTTATTGATCACCATGTCTGAATAATGCTATGCCACTTACAATATCTCCATGTTGACAAGAGTAATCATCTATAAATGTAATGACTCTGTTTTACTAATTTATATATGATGAATTATTAAAGCATACACTCAAACCAATGTAGCATCTATTAAATCTTTATACAACACTTTTAAAAAGGAAAATCATTATTTTTAAAAAACAATTATTATTAAAATATGTTGTTTGCAGTCTAATAGCCTGAAAGAACAATTACAAGGAAACGGTAAATATTCACTGAAATTAGACAGGGACTGTGGGTGCTGTTAAGTACTGCTGTAACTCAGCAGAGCAACGCATTACAGATTAACCATTGCAGTAAAGAACTGATGTGTATATATCTTTGTGGTGCCCATGTCCAGTCCTCAAAGGCCGTCGTTTTCCCATTTGCATTCCCCCTGAGCATTTAAATACATAATTGAATTAATTATGTGCTTAATGGATGCAATGTTTCATACTGTAGCGATCTGGGAGCAGTGGGGGCTGTATTTGTGTGTTGGGGAGTGGGGTGGTTTATGTTATGCTTATTACTGTTAACAGGAAATGTTCGTTCTGGGATCAGGGGTTTGCCCCGCACGGGAACATGGGGGGGAGCCATGATTGGGGGAGCCAGTTACGGGGCACAAGGACATAAATAGGGGTGCCACGGTCAAGCTATTATTACGTAGCAAAATATCATTGAATGCCACAATACTTTTCCCAAGTGATAATACTTTCAAGAGACCTATAGAACTTGCTGCACTTCAGCAAATAATTAATTCAGTAATGTACTGTGTGTTAAGATGCAACACACATCAGAAGATACTATGGCCTTCCAGGACCAGGGCTGTCTGTCGCTGTGTTAAAGATTTGTACTACTATTATCATAGCGCTTTTACTATAGTGTTTAATATAATTATTATTTAATAAAAATGTACTAGAGATATATAAAATTATGTTTCCTGATTATTACACCTGAGTTCATAAATTCTGAGCTCGCATATTTTTCTTAACGATGAAAAAAGTCCCCTTCACATCGAAATTCATTAACGATTAACTGCGTGTTGTGAACAAACTGTACATTAGTCCCATTTTGCTCACACTTGATAAATGTATAATTTTGCCTACATTCTACCTACATTGTAACTATACAGTGTAAATATGCTGTAATTACACAAGAAATGTATCAGTACTTTCACAGAAAAATTGCTCACTTAATATAAAGTGCTACTAAATGATGATGCAGAAATTTCAATCTCATGCTGACTAATTTCCCTGTCTCGCTCTTGCAGGGTGCTTTTATTAACATTTTTCATTAAACAATTGGGCTACTATTTGATTCTCTCTTCCGCTCTCATTTTGTTCTCCCATTAATTTTTGTTTTGTTTCAGTACCTTTAATTTGCAATTCATTTAATTATCGTTTACTCCAAACGCTCAATCACCAAGTCATCAGTAACTATGCAAAACATGTTCAGCCCTTTTGTAAAAGATTTCCACAATTATTTGTTTATGTTTATTTCGTGTCCACTTTGTTATTCATGAAGTCGGATTTTGTATACTTCAGTGAGTCTGTTGGAATGCTCTTATTTGATTTTCCGAGGCCTGAGAAGCAATGTAATTAATTCTGGAAGAAGTGAAGATTTATATGTCTGGGTAACAGGATCCAGAAATGCTGGTTTAAGAGTTACTGCTACTCCAGGATCTCTCACAGATTTATTTCACAGTTATTTAATATCAGTGCCTCTTCGTCAAAATAATTTAATAAGCAGTATTTGTAAAGTATTAGTTGAGTCGAATTAGATTTTGTTTAGTTTTTACCCCTAACAGATTTCCCATTTTGTTCCATTTCAATCTTCATAGACTATTTCCAATATTTACTTTGAATTAATTTGTTTATAAATGGGATATTTCTTCATTACTGTCTGCCATTAGGTAAATCTGTGACTCTTCCAACGCCAATCTATCACAGCAGAAGACCGCATACGTTCTATAGAATGCATTCCCATTCATTTTTTAATCAGACTTCAAAAAGTTAAAAAAAAATTGTAAAGCTTTAGTTACAGGTTTGTACCAGATTACTTAAAAAAAATGTTATTTGCTATGCATATAATGAAACATTTATTGACGTTTTATCAGTTGCAACACAGTCTTTGAATAAAAAGAGCTAAGTGCGCCCTTCACTTAGCTTGAAAACATTTTCATTAGATCATTTATCCGATTACCATGTCACTCCATTACAAAAAATCACTTTTATTAGCAGTGGAATTACCCATGCAGTAAACACCAATTCCTGCACTAGATGATTTATATCTGAAACATTAATCCATCCCTACTGACTTCCAAGAGTTCATAGTCAGATGACTTTGTAGCTGACTTTGTGAAAGAATACTTCAAAAAGAGGCATAAAAATTGCATATGGTTATTGACAATGGCTAGAATATTTTGGATTGGGGTGGGGGGTGGAGGTGGCAGAATTGGGATATAAAAATTGACAAATAAAAGACAGTTAATCCCAGCAAAACCACACTGACAGACCAAGTGACAAGAATTTAAATACTGCATCTTGCCAACTTGCTCGGATCATTTCTTACTTCTCAAAAGCACATTGATTTTCTGTCTCAGGCACAAATCTTGTATTCTATCCTTCACATAAGCAAAAGCCTGATGAGACAATGTTGGGAATGATGTTACTCATATTGTCATGGCAGATAACTGATTATTGTAGGTTTCATGTGCAGACAAACCCTTGTATGATCTTCAGGGTCTATGTGTCTTGAAGACTCTAAGTCTATCTTTGTATCCATCCATAGTGCTTGGCCATTTAATTCAGACCAGAGTACACAAAGTTAATTGATTTAGGTTAGTCTGACAGATATTGTTAATCATAAGAAAACAACAAATCGATTCACTTTTTTTCTTGGTTTGTTTATTTTGGTTCTTGGTTTTGTTATTTATAGTTGAATTACTCTCAACAGAAAAGGGACCTTCTGGAATCAGTGTGTCAGTTTTCTATAAAATAATTGTTCTTCCCACTCCTCCTCAAAACACAAAGGGTAAGAGTATATTGAAGACCAGCTGCCAATGGCTTTGGCTTGTAGTGCCATAACCTGACCCAACAAATAAAATGCCAATGAGAGTGCTGAGGTTCTGGAACAAACTCCCCAGACACGTTTCTTGAAGCTTTCTCCTTGGGATCTTGGGTCATTAACATTCTTGAATCGTTAAGCTGCTGACAACTGAGCAAATTTATGTAACCTTTCTTATTTCCTTACTGCGTTGTGAGACCATAATCCAACAGCAGTTATGGCATTGGTTTAAAACAGCGATAGACAGCCCCATGTCCTGGAGAAAGCCACTGCCTTGAAGCTCTTTAAATAATCAATGGCTGGAGACCTGGAAACAACATGGGTTTTGACAAAAGTAGTGAATAATGGAAGAGCTCCCCAGGACTCTGCTAATTCCATAAAACCGCTTAGGAATTAAATAAGTGTTGCATACAGCAGATTTCTCCTTAACTATTGTAGATATTTTAATGTGCTTAAAATTAAGGGACACTTAAGAGGACACTTTCTTCAGGTGTTTTATGTTGACCACTGCTGAGGTCCAGTGTCTTCACTGAGTTTATCATTTGAAAGTCCTGGCACAATTCTGGATCTGAAGCCTCAAGCCCCATACAGGAAGTTAAGAACGTTGCAGTGCCCGGAGGCTTTTGCTCAGAATAGCACAAAAGGGTGTTGTCCTCTCTTGTGCTTGGTCCATGTATTGATCACTGCTCTGGGAAATAATGTGTGTGCAACCAGCAGCACTGTCCTCCGCTGTAATGAGATTATTCCGTTTCGATAATTTTAAGCAATGAACTGAGAGAAAGATCTAAAATGTGCAGCAGTAACTAATTGTGAATCATAAGCAGCCAGTGATGGGGTAGAGCTTTTGTGTGCAACTGGGTCAATAGTAATACACTTAGAGTACGTTTGTGATTCAGTGCAGAGTAACACGGATGACTGTCCCGATTCCTTACATTCAAATAAATAAACAAATACATACATACATAAAACATAATAAATCAACTCAACATTCAGTTGCAGTATTGCTGAAGGACATGTGGTTGGATAGTGATTGTCATCAAAGCTATAGCCGTTTATCAAGCTTTTAAATGCTTTGCAACATACGTGAATTGATCTGTGACAGGGGTAATGAAAGCAAAAGGGGATCCAATACTGCTTTGTGCGCTTTGTTTGGCCTAAGGTAAAATCAATGGCACAGAAAAACAAAACCAAAACAAACAAAAAGCAGAGTGTTGCAGATATGACAGGCTTAATTATGGAATAGATATGAACACGTTTAGCATATATTTAACGTTTTAAATATATTCAAGATTGGGGTCAGTTGCATTGCTTTGATAGGTGTATTTTGAAACACCATTTATATTAATCATTTTAAAATGTAAATAAATATATATTTTTTATATCCTGTTTAGCTTACTGTTTAGAATATCTGGAATGGTGAATACAAACAGATCAAAAATAAAAACACATACAGCCTGTCTTCAGCTATTTCCATTCATTCTCATTCTCTGCCATCAAAAAAAACATGATTCATATTTATACTCGCTGACAGAAAACTACATATGCTTTTGTGGCACATGGGATACACTCTACAATGCTAACATACAGAGTTGCGGCTTTTTTTATGTTTTCATTGTTACCTCACTGACATTCTGTGTGAGATATTTTATGCTGCAATGATTTCATTTTATCTTTATTTAACCTGTGTGACATGTATGTCAAAGACATTTAACCAGCCTGGCAACAATATATTATCCCAATTTACCAGGCCTCTGTATGTGACACATATGTCACACTGGATTCCTTAGAGTTAAAAATGAAAAAGAAAAAATTGAAGGTATCCATGACTGAACATAAATCATCTCCCAGGCCAGGATGGGATGTATAAGGACATTAGGTGTGTAAGTTGAAGGGTCAGGGTTTTCATTAATTATTTATTTACTTTCCTCTTACAAGACCTGGTGGGCTAGACACTTCGGCAGAGGAATTAATGGTGAGACCTTTGCTGCTCTCTGGGTTTTGGAATCCGCATTAAGTTTTCATTCCTTTGAGCAATACAAAGACAACTGGAGATGACTAGATACTGTTACATGGTGAAAGATTTCCTGGGGCTTATCTAAAAACTAGGAATGCCTGTCTTTAGTTTTTACCCCTGCTTGACAATGGAATTAATTCGATATAAATACAAGACATTTTTAACATCTATAGGGTACACTCTTGACCCCATAGTGGCTGGGACACTGCAAGATACAGTGACAACGTAAATGAAGCGTCGCATCTTTCCTGAGATGAACATTGGTGCTACTGTGTGTGGCAAACAGACAGCACTACATACACTATATACAGCTGAGCACTATTCCTAACATTGAGCAGAACAGGTGAACAGGTGATCGATGATACAAATTTGATCTGAAGAATAATTGTTCATTAGACTTATTAAAAATCTATTATCATAATGAAGTTAGTTAAATAGATAAGTAGTGACTTTAACACATTTTAACACATTTTTTCTGTTAAAGGTGATTTTAAAATCTCATTGTGTTGTGCTGAATAGGATCCATATGCTTACCCTAGATTTTTCTGTACTCCACTGACATGCAGAGTCACATAATATAACTCCATGTGACCCATTCACCATAGAAAGAAGGAATCATTAAATAATTACTTACCTTTAAACTGGCATAATTTCCTTCAACAACTAGGTACACAATGCACATTAGCAATATAGTGATCGGTTCTGATATACATACAAAAATGGGATAATGCTGTTCTAGAGTAACTTCAAAGAAGGAACCAGATGAGCATAATGAGTTGAATTCTCTCATGTTAAGCTTTTTTGAGTTCATATGGGTTTACAACAAAGGGTTAGTTAAGACAGACAATGTGACTGCTTTACTCATAGAGATGGGTCTTCAGACCAAACTGCCTTACCTTGCCTTTCAGGGAAGCGGATTCCCTGGAACACTTAATGAAGGTTGTTGAAATGCTCTTCTCTGATTCATTTTAAATTTGTCAATCCTTTTTTTCTTTCTCAAGTGCTTATATTCAGCTTGGGTGGGAGCTGTACAGAGACCTGACCCTCAGCTGCTCTGACCTTAAGTCACTGACACAAGATTGGGATTAGCTCAGAGAGAGAGTGTGTAGATCTGCTTAATATTAGGCATGCACACAATAGCATAACAGATAGAAATCGGCACTGACAGAAAGAATTTGACTTACAGATGAAGTGCACTAGTTTTTAAATGGCAGTCTAAAGCTGTCTTACAATAAATTCATCATTGTAATCATTCAGCGCGTCATGCTTGAAGCATGACAAATGGTGTCTTCTAAATCTTATTATTCAATTATGTAAAATATTATCTCATGACTCAAATGCTTTCCCATTGAAAGAACATAAACTGAAAGGGCTGTCTGGAATTCTGACTTCACAAGTATCACTCTGCTGTGCTGTTGAAAATCTGTTGTCCTATTTTGAAACGTGAGAGCACCAGAAAAGCTATGAATGAGCCACTGGGCCCGTTCTGCTCATGTTATTGCTAGTAGCTAAGTGGTCCAAACCTCTCATTAAGCTGTTGTTTTAAGGATGCTTGCTACTGAATCTTGACAGCTACCATAACAGTCTATCTAAGAGAAAATGGATAGCATGCGATTTTCTTTATATATATGTAAAAACATAATCATCTTGAGCCTTTATCAATAAACGTCTTTTGGTGACCACTGTCTCTCTTCCAGATCATGCCAGCAGAGCTTCTGATTTCATCTTCACATCTTTAATGAAGTCTTCTTCTAGGGCTTCTTCCATTTTCATCTCATCCTATAACGCTTTTTGTCCATCTTTTGTCTGTACTTCATATACATTGCAAAAGTGATACTGTATCTCTCCCTGGATTCCAACATGACAGACTCTCCAGGACCATAGGAAAGCTACAAATATACTTTCACGCTTGATACTGCTGCTCCCACCAGTGATTAAAAAAAAATTATATTAATCCCCTAAATGAGTTTCTCAAAGGCAGAGGGACATATCAAGACATTGCTTCCCTTCAGTTAAGAGATCTGACATATGTCATGAGAGATAACCAAGAGATATGCCTGGCACTCTAGTAGATAATGAGTGGGAATGCCAGCTCAAAGCAATGAGTTGTGTTAATGCTCCAAGTGAGTATCTATTTATAGGGAGAAACCCTTGATATCAGACCTAAATAATGAATCAGCCATCTGCAGATCTGAGAACAAAATAGGTTTACCAAGCAATGTGATTGTTATTAGTATGTGTATGTATGTTTTATGTGAGGAATTGCTATTTTGTTGCAATTGTTGTTGGACATGAATGCACAACTTGAATCACTACTATGCAAATGAATCACTACTATGCAATGTCACCCCTATGCAAGTTTATCTGTGCTTTACTCCACTCCATCACGAGAATACCAAGGTAATAATTTCAGAGACATGTTTACTGTAGCAGAACATGCTAAACTCATGATCTAGTTCAGTAAACTTCTGTAAATCTTTGCATGAGTACTTGCATAAGAGCAAAGTGATTGATTTGTGTATGTTTTTCTGGTCAGTGCACTACTGCTAGTCCAGCCATGCTAGAAGAGCAGAGTGTGACAGGATATTTGCAGCCTGATTCTTACCTCCACCTGATAATGTTTCAGTGGTTTGATATTTGTTTGATTTCTGCTGTCAGATTCAATCTCTGTGACTGATGGGTTGGATTCTCACAACAGCAGAGCATGAAATACAAATATGGCATTCTGAAACTCAAATAACATATATTAATATATATAACCTGAGATATATTTTAACATAATATTCCTAGAGTGACAATAATCTGCTTCTATATGCATCATTGGAAAGATTAATTACATGCTATTTATAAAAGGTAAACAACGTATGCATGTAAAACTCAGAGATAATAGCTCGCTTATTATGCATTTATAAACTGTTATTCACATTCCCTGAAGTATCACCCTGAGTTTTGCATGCACAGGTGTAGATACAGCAGAGAACATGAAGAGACATCTGCTACCATTACTGATACTGATTCACTTTGCGGACGGATTCTCTCTCTCTTTTTCTCCACTTCCCTCTTCACTCTACCACCTTTACTTTCCTCCCTCTTTTTAAGTCTCACCCTCTAAACTCTCTCTAAACTCTCACCCCACTACCACCAGCCACCATCTGTACCCCTCCCACCCCCCCTTTGTCTTTCTCTCGTCCTTTTGGACACAGTACAAAGTAAATGAAAAAAGATGGGCTGTCAACACCAGATTAATATTTCATGGATAGAGTGATAAAAGGTCCCACAGGGCAATGAGGTATATTCTTTTCTTTTAAAAAAAGAGAAAAAACAATCATAATAAAATTAAAAAATCAATAAATAAAAGCGTCAAAAAACAACAGTTGGCAATGTCAGATACTGGCATAATGTTCAAAGCACAGAGCCCCAGGATAACAGTCCAACAGGTTTTTATATAGATTGTATACTTTAAATCATCAAAAAGCTTAAAGGAGCATTTAATTCCATTATCCATTTTTATTTATTTACTTTTTTTCACTTCTTGCAAATGTTATTATTTGTGTGATTTATTTTTGCTGTTGTGTGTTGCTAACATTGTTAACCACTGCTCAGGTCAGCTACTACAGAAAGCTCAGGGTTTGTAGAGAATGCAAGAGAGAGCGGGAGAGAGATTAAAGATTGGGCAGAGTCAGAGTCCTGCTGCTCTCTGAACCCCAGAGGAGGTCCACGTGCTTTTAAAGGGTTTTTGGAGGTGATTGTAACCCAGTAGGAGTCAAGAGATTGAACTGGAAGAATCGGTGAATTCAAACTAAAAGTAGAAAAAAGATAAGTTTGAAAAATGTCACATTTAATAAGAATGCTTTAAGAATAAGTAAGAGTACTGTTAAAAATTGATTTAACATGTAGAGGGAAATAAATACACTGCTTCGATGTAGAGTTAATTTGATTCAGTTGCATGAGAGAAATGCTGGGGTCAGGGACGTTTCTAGACTTCAAGTTTTAGGGGGGCTAGGCACCGTGCTGATAGTGGTTTTTTTCTGGTGAAAGAAGGGGGGGGTGCTGATGGTGTGTTTTTCCCGTGTCCGACAGAGTGGGGGGGGAGGTTGCTGACAGTGTTTTGCGGAGTTACTTCTTCATTCGTGGATTCTTTTGTTGTATTATTTTTAGGGGGCTGAGATAAAATACAGGGGGCCTGAAGCCCCCCTAAATAGGGTCTAGCGACACCCCTGGTTGGGGTTAATAAGGCACAGGAAATCTCTGGAGGACTGGAGTCTACAGATGCTCAGCGTTAGGTGAGCACAAAAGTCTAATTTAATGTATGACATTTAATCAGCATAACTACTGGAATACAGCAGGTTGGGGGTGGGAAGCAGAGCAACAAAACACATTTTTACATGCTGGTACACAGCATTTGATTCTTTATAAACAGGTTGCACTTTTTTGACAGCTGCCAATTAGAATTTAAAGCTCCAGGGGATTATTTTGTTCTGGAAGAAGTATTTGGATATGTAGATATTAATTACAGAGGAATCTATGCACTCATGAAAACTATCAATAGGAATGAGGAATGAAAGACATTTTATTATTGTATACTGTATATGGTCAATTGTTTGATTAAATCATGTGAATATGGCCACACATTATTCAACAGAACAAGTATCTTTCTGTTCTATTTAGACTACACATATTTGGGGACTTTTCCTTTAATCCATAGCAAATAAAGAATGATAGTATTTCTAGAAGTGCACCTAGCTCCATCCTCTTAAATGAATGGTACAATGGCCATGTCATTAAACAACATTAATTTTGGGTTGTTACCTTATGTCAGGAGTCTGAAATGAGGGCAATGGTGTCTTCCAGCTTTTGTTACAATCAAGATCTCATTAATTTAACTGGTCTGCTAGATTAATTAAATTATTCTCAATAGGCTGCAAGGTATGTTACAGATAGTGTAACCTGAACCCAAATAATATTTTAAGGCATGAATTTGTAAGAATAATGTTATGTATAATCTAGTTGATAAAATACCTTATTTTCCTAACAAATTGAGAATACACAGCAAGGAAACGTGTTCATTCCTAATGCTTAAAGATGGTTATATACCAAACAAAAGCAATGCTTTGGAAATTCTCCACAAGCTATAATAGGCTAGGTGAGAGGGGCTGACAACCCAGTTACCTATGCAGCCAGTCAGCAATAGTCAGCAACTCTGAACTAAAACTTTCTAATACAGACTATATTATATTTTTGTTCTCTCATTAGCTTTTTGCAAAATACCCCATACTGATATTCACTGTGTCATGTTGGAAAGCTGGGTCTGAAGCATAAAAACATGCACATTGTAGGCATTACTTGTGATAGATATCACACAGTTGAGCATTTCTGCATCTTTATGAATTAGGTTAATCCTCTTAAGTCACATAACATATGCAGAGTCAGAGGCATGTAGGCCTGAGAGCAGGGTTGAAACATTTACTTCTGAATTGACCCACTCTCCAGAAAATCCTTCCCATCAATAGTAATACAATACCAGAGTTTAATCTGACAAGTTTCAGCTTTGACCACAAAACATTTATAGCAACAATCATTTTTCAACAATTCATGCGGAGAGGCTCAATTTCTTCCTGCTGGAATAACATCCAGGACACATTTATATCAGAGTATAAAGCAAACAAAAAAAACAGCACAACACAAAATCAACAATACATTTTAGGTCCACACTATACAGGTATAACAACACACTTTTATCAATCCATCTGTCTACCTGTCTGACTACAGTGTCTGGTTGCTCAATGGAAGGAAAGAGAGAAATAAATAATGAAAGAAACAAAGATACAAAATCCTCCTTATTGTGAAAGACTTGTTTGAAGCAGCTGTGTGATTGTTGTTACATTGTATGAATTGAATAATACATGTATTGTAGGTCTTCTACTGAATGTTACTACTGGGATTAGTCTTACTCTTACTGCTATTTGCAGTTAATGTTTTGTTAATGAAAGAATTATGATTTTGCTAAATAATGCTTAAATAATTTCACTAATAACCTATATATCAGAGGAGGCAGGTCCATAGAGGCCTCCTCTGTTTCTGAGAGGCAAGAGGGAGATCAAAATATAAAAAGAGTAATTGGTTGAAATAAACCATTACCAAATCACAGTATGATTTATAAAATAATTTCTCTCTTCTTTGGAAAAAATCCATTATTGAAATTTTGATTACGCAGGCTGTATGAGGTGGTGGGGGGCAGAGGAGGACGGGCTCCTGCTGTCCTTAGGGCGGGATCTCTTATATATGGAAGCCCATTTCTGCAAAAAAAGAAAAAAACATTATTTTTTTTTGGTCAATTTGCTATCTCATAATTTCGACTTAGTATCTCATAATTATGACTTACTATGTCGTTATTATGACTTACTATCTCATAATTTCGATTTAGTGTCTCGTTATTATGACTTAGTATCCCATAATTTCGACCTAGTATCTCATAATTATGACTTAGTATCTCATACTTTCGACTTAGTATCTCATAATTATGACTTACTATCTCATACTTTCGACTTGGTATCTCATAATTATGACTTACTATCTCATACTTTCGACTTAGTATCTCATAATTATGACTATCTCGTTATTATAACTTACTGTAACGGGAACTGGGCATGCGTCAACAGGACGGTTGCAACAGCAGTAGTTAGGTTTCAGTTAAAAGCTAGTATAGTGGTTAAGATTCTTGATGGGCAGGTGTAATTTCTTATCTATGGATTTATTTTATTGTTTTGAAAATATATATAAATATAATTGCCTGGAGTTAAACGGTGTCGGAGTAGAACGAACGTGTATAAGGCAACTAATAACGCTTTTACATAGATTCTCCTAATTAGAATTACGGTTCAGTGAACAAAGAGCATTGCTATCCAGTTACAGTGGATCATTAATTGAATTCAGACAAACTGTAACAAATCAATAATAATAACAATAATAATGGGGCATCCACATATGCACTGACTTTAATAACAAATAAGTAACGAAAGGAAATTATATATATTTTCAAATTAATACAATAAAACAATCTATAAATTAAAAATAACATCTGCCCAAACTGGAGTTGAACCCACAACTACGGGCTCAGAGGGGGGCGTCTAACCCCTATGCTAACACACATACACATTTTTTTAAAACCAATTTTAAGTCACCTACAGCTGCCGCAGTCAATTGTCCTGATTAGTTATATATGGCTGAATTATTGGAGTTATAATCTCAAATGCAAATTAACATAAATTAAGCATAATAATAAATAAAAACATAATAAATGATAAATGTGTGGTTGTGTGTGTGTGTGTATATATATATATATATATATATATATATATACACATACACACACACACACACACACACACATACACACACACTCACCTAAAGGATTATTAGGAACACCTGTTCAATTTCTCATGAATGCAATTATCTAACCAACCAATCACATGGCAGTTGTTTCAATGCATTTAGGGGTGTGGTCCTGGTCAAGACAATCTCCTGAACTACAAACTGAATGTCTGAATGGGAAAGAAAGGTGATTTAAGCAATTTTGAGCTTGGCATGGTTGTTGGTGCCAGACGGGCCGGTCTGAGTTTTTCACAATCTGCTCAGTTACTGGGATTTTCACGCACAACCATTTCTAGGGTTTACAAAGAATGGTGTGAAAAGGGAAAAACATCCAGTATGCGGCAGTCCTGTGGGTGAAAATGCCTTGTTGATGCTAGAGGTTAGAGGAGAATGGGCCGACTGATTCAAGCTGATAGAAGAGCAACCTTGACTGAAATAACCACTCGTTACAACCGAGGTATGCAGCAAAGCATTTGTGAAGCCACAACACGTACAACCTTGAGGCGGATGGGCTACAACAGCAGAAGACCCCACCGGGTACCACTCATCTCCACTACAAATAGGAAAAAGAGGCTACAATGCCCAGCTGTATAAATGGTTACAAATGTAAGTCGCCCTGGATAAGAGCATCAGCTAAATGACAAAAATAATTAAAAAAATAATTGTCATATTTCAACGTTGAATATATATTGAAAATTGATTAAATTTGCAAATGGAATCCTTCAACATCAATTTAATCAGCAAAAGGGTACAACCACAGAGAGTGATGACAGAGTTAATCTGGAGGTAAAAGAAAAGAAAACAACTAGAATACATGTTCTTGGTGTTAACTATACAAAAACAGTAGAGGAAAAAACACTGTACAGTTTCAGGATGAACCTAGAATGAAAACTACAAACATATATTTTTTTTGGCTGAAATTACTTTATTTTCATGTGTTAGAAGAAAGACAGTACCCTGCACATATTGTGTAGAAAATAACAAAATGTGTCATAGAACTATTAACACATTGTTTGTGTAGAATTATTACACATTACTTGTACATTAAGGGTGTGTATTAAACCACCTGAAAAACAGATTTTAAAAATGCAATCAATCTTTTTAAAACTAGTTCCATGCAAGTTATGGTTAGAGAGCACTTTTATACACACCCACAGTTTTTCCAATATGTTTTATACAGGTCTCCAGTTGAATTAAAGTTTAAGTAAAAAAATTAAAAATAAAAACGATGCACGCTGACATTTTTCAAATTTCAAATATCGTCAACGGTCACTGATAAAATATTTTAATTGTAGTTAGTATTTTGATAATAGATTTCATTATTGCACAAATAATACTATTTTATTATCCTGCACTGAAATGTTTTGCTAGTGAAATATTTGAGTTAAACTAGCCATTAATGATTTATTTAAATTAACGAGCTCTTACAAATATTTTTCCTTTAGAGGAATGTGCTTAAATTCTAATTATAATAACTTAATCAATTTCTATAGTATATAGCAGTTAAACATTCAAGCAGCAAAGACCCTTTCAATTACCTACACACAAAATATATATACTGTTACTTGAGAAAACAGTTAAAACGTAGGTTCTCCCCAGACTGTTCAAGTTTAGAGTCTTTCCCGCTTTCATCTAATTGGCTGATTACAACATGGTTTTTGTTTTTCCTTTTTAAATCAGGGGGTTTTGTGTAAACTTCCCACTGTAAAGTACTGGGTGCTACGTCACCCCTAATTGGACTGACAGGCTTCCACCCAGCTGACACACAATGTTGTGACAATGTGAATTACCTTGCTACAACGTTGTGACAACATTTTGTGTTAGCTGGGTAGTGACACATTAAGGCCGGTTTATACTTCTGCGTAGCGACGCAGAGCAGGGGTTTGTGGGTAAGCGCAGCCGCAGAGGAGCCGACGTCACTCCTCGGACCCAACAGCGTCTGCGGCTGCGCGGCAGGACGTTGTGAGAGCCGCGGCCGGGCGCGCAGTGAGAGCATGTGTGCCATACAGAAGTATTTAAAATGCATCTACAAAACGCATTTGTACACATAATGAGTATTTTGTCCCTCGAACTGCACATTTCCTTAATATAATTCACATTTCGTGAACATAATTCACATTTTATCCCATGAAATTCCCACGTATTTCGCGCTTTCCCATTTTGGACGAAAGGTAAAATGTACTTTGCTTTCCGTGGACGGAATGAACAATTAGCATCAGGATCAGACTGACTGATCGAGGCATCGATCCAGAGACCCGGGTTTACAACATTATCAGGATTGAATTAGAAAGGAAAGTTAGAAACTCGCTGAGTGAGCCGATCAGACGAGCGCTATTTCAAGTGCAAATCTAATGCAGTAAATAATTACTATATGATGTGTTGCAAATAGCGTGTTTCCCCAATGAACATGATTATAAATCTTTCACAATTACTAATATGATTACAAAGCCCATATTGTCGCTATATTTATTATATTATTCAGTGGGCTATAGCCTATCACATGAACTGCGGGTCTGGCGGTTGGAGAAGAACCTATATGTATTTGATTTAAATATATAGTAACATATAAGATCGGATATGCAGGAGAAATGCACACACGCAGAGACGTGTGTATGTATGTTCTAGTGTTAAGTGTCTAGCCAACTATAGCAAGACAATGGAGATCTGCACATACAGGATGGTATTTGTACTTGTGTGTGTGCGTGTAGTTTCTGTAATAATAATAAAATAACATGTCATTAACAGTATGTGTTAATTTACATCCATACAGTCGTAGGTGCACCATAGAAATCAGGGTTTCGTTATCTGTGTATGGCGATGTGTCAATGCGACACTGCCCCCTATGGACGCGTCACTGCTAGTGCAAGTATGTTGGCAGCAGCTGTGACCGTCTGCGCACGACGCCGCGCATGTCCGCAGAGACGCAGCTGTGTAAACCAGCCTTCACGCACACGAGGCTCATTCCCATCCGGGACCCAGTGATTAGATGCGTCTTTCCCTCTCGTCCACCTGGCCCTTTTTATATTCATCCTTTGTCTTGTAATATGATATATGATAATATAATATTTGTTCCTTATGGAAGATGGGGATAAACTTCGGGTGCATTACCTTACCTTAGTTGTATAGTAAGTTTGCATTAGGTTGCTTAGATTATTTCTACATTTGAACTTAAGAACATAACTTGAACATCAGAAAGTAGAGATAAGCAGCCAAATAGTGTAAAATAACATGACGCAGTGGGTTGGTTTTCCTCCTGTCCTCTGCATTTTTTTGAGTCACCAGCCGTCACTGATATATATATGAGAGAGATATTATGATTATGTTGTTGTCATAAATAAGAACATCACATTACCCCTTATCCTAATGATTTTAGGATTTTATTTTCAGATTTTCTCAATTGCTAAAGCCAAATTCTTGAAAGACACAACCACCTAAACTAAACTATTCACACAGTTCACTAGTTTGAATTCAGACTCTAAACCACATATTCAATTGCTTAAATGTAAATCTACTACCCATTCTACTATTGTGGTTTATTGTTGCTCAGTGAAAAGCCTTCCTCTTCCCCCTGAATGTGATCTTTTATCCATTCTAGAAATTAAAGGGAACAAAGTATTAAATTTAGGGGCATTGCAACAAACCAATGGTGCAATATAATATATAGCAATGTATCAATGTAGTGGCTCACATTCTTTAATCAACAAATGATTGAAGTTACTGTACATCTGTTCACATTTGGCTGGACCTTTGACTTTTTCATTAGAGGGGGCAAAGTGGGGTAATATTTTGTTTTCATTTCCCCCAAATAGATCACAAAAATGGGTGTCCACAACATCAGCTACACATAGGCTAAAGCGCACAGTGTATCACACAATAACAACCGAATACTAGTCATTTACCATACTCAGAGTATGAAAATGACCTTAATGAAGAATGATCAGCCATTGCTTTCTATTCATGTAAATGTCCACTATCTTCTCCAGGTCCAAACTTGCTGTCAGGTCCAATGTTAAGAATAGCCATTGAGGACAATCTTTTATCTCTCATGTTTGGAGCACAGCCAGTTCCGAATTCGTCTCCTTGCAGAAAAACTTATTTTGGAAGTTTGCAGTCTTGACTGGCAGTGTCAGAGCTAACTTCATGAGTTTATAGAAGTTTGGATGTGTCTCAATGTTCAGTTTATTCTGAAGTGGCTGTAAAGGGACTGCAGATGCTGAGCAGGCAAAAAACTAAATTTCAGCGGCAGGGACTTGAGCATTAATTTTCAGTGGGCCTGCATAATTATGTATTATAATTATGTATGTATATCTGAGAATCTCCTATCCATTTCTGAAATAAGAGCATCAAGAACTACGAGATCAATTGTTAACACCTGTTGTTTATTGTTGTTTATAGTCTGGTTATGAGAAATTCATCAAGGGAAGTCGGAGTTTTGTGTGGGTCGTTTCCTTTTTGAAGAGGTTTGAACTTCGTTATCTGAGACAGCAACATGGTGGTCAAAATCGTTTCACCTCGGTCCAGTCTCCCTCTTTTTTCTCATCCATGAATTAAAGATTAAAGAGGTAAGGGTGATATCTTTAGATATAGTAGTCCCTTGTGCATAACATGCATGATATTCATTATGTCTTGAAGGACAACCAGACATGAAATGAATGACAGACTGGCGAAGTAATCATAAAGGCCACTTGCCTCTACAAACCACTTCTCTCCTTTATTTCTCAAGTCCTTCAGGCACCTGATAAATAGCATGAAAATATGAAAAATAGAAATGATTGCGATATTTCTGGAATAAGGAAAGCGGTTGATAGGCAAACAGACAGACCAGATATTACAGTTTAGGTTTCTGATACAGGCAACAGTGGTTAATGAATCTTCTATCTATTCAATATGAATTGTTCTTTATGTCATTATTTGTATATATTTATGCTTTAGTTTCTGTTCTGCCTTAGCTTAATAGCTTACGTTTTTTCCTTTTGAAACTGATGTCATCACGATGCCCCCTTTAAGTTGTGCCCATGCCCTCAGCCCAACCTTTCTGAAGGTTAGACTAAGATTGATGATCAATTATAATTGCCCTCAAGTCATTCGAAATCCTTCTTCCTTCTTTCACCTCTACCTACGCCTCTCCTGCTTCTCTTTGTCCTGCTTCATTGCTTATCCACAATTTTTGTTCACATGAGACTCCTTTTATACATAATGGAGGGCTGAGAGAATGTGTGGATGTATCCACTTAAGACATAAGAGTACTTGAAATTTAGAACATTTCATTGTAAATGGGATATCTAGGCAATCTCACATTAAAGTTTTGATGATTGCATTAACTGTTTTGATAGCATCTGTAATTGATCAATCTGTTATCAATTGTTAACTCTGACCATAAGAATTAGGGCATGAAAATGGAAGTGGATGTGGGCATGGACATGAAATACAAACAAATGTCATTGATCATGTCATCAACAGAAGTCTGCCAATGAAAGATGTTCGTTCAGACAAGCTGAAAAGATCTACAGTCACAACTGTCATCTATACATTTTGTACTAAGAATCAGTGAAGGATATCTTTCCAAAACATCCAAATGTATAACTGAACATGGTTTGTGTTCATTATCATTCCACACTGCTTCTCTGCTTTTAGAATTGAAAGGAAATCGCAGAGTGGTGGCCATACTCGTCTCCCCGCTGAACTACAGGAGTTGGCAGTAGTTGAAAAGGCCTGTGCCAATAATGACATTCACCTTCATGAAAAACAGAGCAAGACTGTTGATGGCCATAATCTATTTTATGAGGTGAACAGCATCAGCTTGTCAATTATTCATCATGTTCTGAATAGACATCATGTTCAAATGAAAAAAATCTGATCTGCACTACCTGGGTTGGCAACATGTTTACATCCACAACACAGCAAGTATTTTCTCTGGCTATGCACCGAAGAAAGAAATGTATGGCATGATGGATACAGGCTTGACAGCCTTCTGGTGTAATGTCATCACAAGCCTCGTCCATGGCCTGGAGAAGTGTGGCTTGTTCATGGGGATTGTGATCATAGACCCTCCTCCTCAATTGGATTTCAAAAAAGGGGAATATGGTGTCATTACATTACTGAGAAGTAAGGTTATGCCGCAAACCACCCCTGTACCATCACAGCATGATGAAAATGCATTGTTCCAAATAATGACAAATGTAAACTTTCTTCCTGCTGACCTGGCTGCATCAGGTTGGACAAGGCAAGTGTGCAGTTTATGAGAAACAGCCACTCTGTATTGTAGGCACCATGCACTAGATAGTGCTAAACAACTTCATATAGCCAGATGGCTGTCCACATGCTGCCCAGGTACATCCACAGTGGTACGCTGTCCGATGATGTTTCAGCCATTTCTGCACATTTTTGCCAAGTTGAAACCTGCCTCACAAATGAAGATATATTCATATGGAAAAAGGTTGACATCAAACTCCATCATTCTCTGTCAACACAAACTTACTTGTACATATTGGTTTCATAATTTTTTGACCCTTTCACTATTCCTATCAAAAGGTACCAGGTAGTCTTTTCACAACAGTCAATAATTGACAAGCTAATATTGTTCACCCCATGAAATACATCTTGGTCATCATCTATATCTCATGAAGGTGGATATCATTACTGGCATGGACCATCTCAACTATTGCCAACTCCTGCAGCTCGGTGAGGAGACGACCACCACTCTGTGATTTTCTTTCAATGCAAAGCAGAGAAGCAGTGTGAAATGATAATGGACATGAACCATGTTCATAGATATATATTTAGATGTTCTGTAAACATACCCTCTACTGCCCGATTCTCAGTATGAAAAGTACGGGTGATTGTTGCATCTGTGAAGCATTTCTGGTTTAGCTACAACAACATTCCAACAGCTTTCATTATCACGCCTCTGTTGATGGCATAGGCCTAATCCATTATAACTGTTCATATTTCATTTGAGACAGGAGCAATAATTTGTAATTCAATGAAGACCACGTCCATGTCCACCTTCACGACCCAAACCACTAGCACCTTCCTCTGCTTGCTCCAAACCTTCATTGGGAATCATAGCCATAGGCATAAATAAACACAAACGTTCTAATTACTTCTTGATGTGCTGCATTAGTTTGGTTAAACACAAGGTATACTAAAATTTGATATGGAAACATAATTGTGCTAATTTGTGAAGCTTTCTCTAATTGTGCGGATGGTTTTGAGTTTTACATAAACAACCGTGAGATATATGTAATAGTTTTACAAATTGGCAATTGTGGTAATTGAGAAAAACTATAACAGTATGGTGTAACTAATTGTATTTTATGTTTATGATGATGTGGTCAATTGAGTCACTTACGTCTGTTCTGAAGATTGGTTTAATTAAAAATTGCAAGTTCTCTAGTTACAGGAAATGCATTAGCTTACAATTCTGTTCATAATCCGAAACAAACCCAATAAATGAAGCATAAATAAATATATAAACACAAAGTGAAACTTCCGTGGAAATAAACTTCAATTATAAAGAGCATCAAAGGTTAGAGAGGAGTGTGACTAAGGGGAGTTTGAGCAATAAAACTCAGTGACTCATATTAAGAAAGAAATATTAGGTGCCAAAATAAAAGGAAATGGGATTATGAAATTGCCCAGAAGGCAAATGAATATCTTTGAAAGTACTGGTTGTTTAAAGATGAATAAACTTCACAGAGAAAAACAAATTATTTTGTCGAAGACCAATGTTTATCACTGCAGTGGCTGACAGCAACCAGGCAGCGAGAATGGAGTGCTCTCTGTTTCCAGCAATCATTAATGTCCTAGAAAAGCAGGCGGCTGCTTCAGCTCACTGCTGGAGCAGACACGGGCGACACAGCACTGAGACTGAAGCAGTTCAAGAAGAGTGCTCAGACAATCTTCACATCCCCACTCATAAACTGTCGCACTTGTCGATTATTCTTTCAACTGCCTAGCCAGAAACTCTGTGCTAAGGCTGTTGTTTCTGCCCCCCGCACACTCTCCATTGCCCACCATTATATATATATATATATATATATATATATATATGTACACATAAAATAGACTCTGAAGAATAGTTCTCTGAGCTTATTTGCCAAGACGTGTGAGGAGGAAGACTGTTATCAGGTCCATTGGCACAAAGGCTTCTGGGAGTCCACATGCATTGTTTTACATTATTTTTTTCCCCCTAAATTGTATATAGGTAACAAAAATCACAACTTGTAACCACTTGTAATCCTATTGAACCCCTATTTACCTAACTGTATTATTAACTAAAAAAAACAGTGTAATACATCTACCTTATTGGCATATTTTTTTCTCAAAATGCTTTGTGAAAATCATATTACGTCACTTAATATATTTACAACTTTTCACAGGAGTAAAAAGTTAGCATGCTGTATGATAGTCTAAACAGGAACAGGAAATCACCATGCATACAAAAGAGAATACGTCAGAAATGCAATAACCATAAAACGGATATGATTCAACCCCTTTCTTTACACTGCAGGGCACATAAAGCTGAGGAGGGGGGCAACTATTTCACTGACATTAACATTTATCCCATCTAAAGTGTTTTTCATGAGTAATACACAGCTTAACACAATATCATTAGCAATGTGTTGCCAGAATGATCTCAACAAGCTACAATATCATTGTGCACAGATGCATCCCCACAGCAGATGACATTACAGCTGACTAAATGAAATGTGCCCATCAGGGACTGACAATCATAAATATTCCAGCTTCCTTTACTGCGTTGATGCTTCAGCAATTCTCATGTGCCTCATATGTAATATTAAGAATGACTGTGTAATCAAAAAAAAAAAAAGTTTGGTCTGACACAAAGACCCATGGTCCACAGGGGGGTTATGTGGGGGTGTTTGAATACTGTATTATTTCCCTGGTCAGAGCTTAAATCTGCCTGTATCCTCCACAGCATGAAGCAGCACACCTTGCTAGAATACAAAGCAATACATTATCATTTGTTGCTAGAATAGTGCAATTCTGCCAATAAGCACATAAGAAAGCTTACACATGAGAGAAGGCCATTTGACCATTTGAGACATCCTGATTCGGTGATAACTACAGTAATGTAGTAATCACATCCAGTCTGTTTTTCAATGGGTTCTCCAACATGGCGGGCGAGGTTAAAAAGACTCAACTCCATTAGACCGTCAAAAGTAAAATCCCAAGGGGGAGGGGTTACTGCGCACTTCCGTAGGAACCTGATCGAAACGTCACTCTATCAAAGCTGCCATTGGCCCCTGCGCTCGTCACTCAGAACAGGTCCCTTCCACTTCCTGTTCCCTAAAATGTGACGTCAGTGCAGGTTCGTCCTCTTTTGCTAGGACTCCCGCGCGACCTTGCAGACCTTGGGTAGTGCTTCCTTTTTCAGGTAACCATTAAATAACGATAAATAATCATTATCTTTCAAGTCGGAAGCACTGCCCAAGGGGGAGGGGTTACTGTATAACAAAACCGTTGCAAGGGAGGAGGCAGCGAGCTGATAAGGGAGCCTGCCCCGAGGTGACCTCTAGAGTAGTGCGCAGGGGCCAATGGCAGCTTTGATAGAGTGACGTTTCAATCGGGTTCCTACAGACGTGCGCAGAAACCCCTCCCCCTTGGGCAGTGCTTCCTTTTTCAGATAACCGGGGTTGCATACGCAACATACCAATTTTAACAGGGTTATTTTATTAAATAGAAATCCTTAGTGTTGTTTTCTCTTTTGTGTTCTTTTAAAGAAGCAGGTGGATAAGTTTGAACAATCCACGTTCTCATTAGTCACGGAAGGTATCCAGTTGATCTGATTTAAACATGTTATATTTCAATAAAAGAGCAAAGGGTCTCAAATTAGGATTTACTATGCAGTTTATGTTTGCTCAATAACACTCAAAATTTGGTTGAGATCTAATCAATGTGTCTTTCCCTGTTGGTAGGTTTGCTCATTATTTGCAAGGTTAAATTCCAAAATAACATCTGTGGGATTTTTAACTGACTACCAGAGCATAACTGAGCATAAAAAGAAAAAGCTAACAAATCTTTAAAATATATTAGGGTCATTATTATTATTGGTACAAACTCTAAGTATATACTATTTTGTTTGTTTGTTTGTTTTGTAGATTGTAACAGTGAGCTGTCAAGTAACTCCCTGTTAGGCTTTCACAATCAGATTGGTGGTTGTAGAGGGCAGAAGTCATATTCAAAATACATTTAAACCACAAAATGTTTGCTCCTGCATTTGTTCCAATATTTGTAATTTCTTAAATAATTATTGTATGATTTAGTTATTCAGTGGTTTTAGATTATTATTATTATTATTATTATTATTATTATTATTATTATTATTATTATTATTATTATTTGTTTTCTTTCAGTGTGATAAAGCTGGAATGTCATCCCACCATCTTTGTTTTACTGGTAGCCATAGTCATTTCATTCAAGGTCCTCAGGTGTTAACATTTTAAAGCTACAAATAGGATTCCTGGGAGCTACTGATCTACCTCCTTTCTTTAAGAGAGAGAAAACAGCATTTAGTTGACCATTCATAAAAGTGATGCTGCCAGGGTTTACTGGGCTGGGTGCCCAAGTGTGAAGTCACTATTCCCTCTACATTAATATCACAGCAAGCAGAGGAGTGGAAACTGCAAGACAACACAGTCCAGATTAGTGTTTATACGACTCAAGGGAAAAAATGTAATGATATTCCAAAGCAGATTAAAAATAAATTATCATTAAGGTCATAATTATTGCATTTAACGCATTAAAAAAAAACCAATTACAAAACTATATTTTTATTGCATAACACTCTTGCAATTATTCTTGTAACATGCTTTTACAATGCTGCTACAATGCTACATATAACCATCACTTTCTATTTACTGGAAACAAGACATCATGTTTGTCCAATCATTCAGATTACTTGTTCAATTAAGTTTCAAGAGGTCAGGTCTGGACCTTAAGGGCTGAAAGCATGGTGTTAGGGTTTCATTTGGAACAATCTTTAAATTACATGCATTACTTAATCTGCTTCACTGATCAAAATGAATTTGTTCTGATGATTTACAGTGATCTATAAAATCTGCTAGAATGTGACGCTCCAGAACTAGAGCTGCCCTCAGCTTCACTAGAGAAAAACTGTCTCACTCACAATTAATTTATTTCCTTCATTTTATTAACCTTTCATACAAAGGGCTTAGAAATTGTGAATCTGATTTAGTGTCTATAGAAAGTATTCACCCCTCCCTGGACTGTTTCATATTGATGTATTACGACCTGAAATTTAAAAAAGGATTTTATTTTTCCTTTGATTTACATAACCTGATCTTATTAAGGAGTATCATAGCAAAGGGGGTGAATACTTATCGAATATGGGACACACACACATTCTGTCCCATATTGAAAGTGTGGGGTAGGTTTTGTTATTCATTGGGAAAAATATCCCATTTAAATGCATCAAAAGTTCAGGTTGTAACACAACAAAATGTGAAAAGTGGGGTGAATACTTCCTATAGGCACTGTATACAGTTGGTTTTTTACCGGAGCCGTTAATCTGGGTAAAGCACTTTGCTGAAGAGTACAGCAACACTGGTCCTCCTGGTATTTTAACCCATGGGGTACATTCATATTTGAATGCATGTAAGCTCTAACACTCCTCTTACCCTGTGTCAGTGTAGAGAGGGTTGTACAGGCGACAACAACAACAGTGTGCAGTTGTGTCCTACAGGTGACTGGTTTACAGACAGGCAGGGTTTCATAAAGAACACCAGCCAGCCACTGAATTCCATCAGCACCAGCAAGAGTGCAATCAACGTACGTATGCCACATGTTAAGAAGTATTCATCTGGCCTCTGCAGTGTCTGGCTGCTGATCAATAAGAAATCCCAATAAGGCTAAGATGGACTTAATTACACACCAGAGGGTCAATGGATAAGTAATGGAGGGTTCTCCTGCTGAAGCCAAGATGATTCTGTCACCTTGTGCATCCAGTGCGATGGCTGCAGCTGTTGTCTGACTGATAGTTTTCAAGTTTTAAGAAAGGATAAAACTTGAAAAGTCACAGAAACTGATGTGGGTTTCATTGGAAATATATCAGACACCTGCAGTAATTACATACATTACATGCATTAGCAATTAATCAGCAATCAATCTCTTATATCTGGTACATAATGAGTTGGATATGAAAACTTACTCCACAGAATATGTCTCTACTTATAGAATAAACTGAGAACATTTAGTGGAGTTCCCTTTAATTTTGACATGTACTCATGTCTTAATTAGTTGTTATTATCCACAGCAAACAGCAGCCTGCCCTGAAAGGTAACACTGCTCTACCCCGTGTTACAGTAAGCAATGACTGAAAAAGAAATGCCATTGAACGCCATGCTGTCACTACAGCAAAGTCCATTTGAACAGAGAACTCTTCCTGAAAAATGTAAGACAAAGGAGTTAGGACTGGATGAGCCAAATATGACCTTACATCAACAAAGCAGCGACAGGGGGAAATTGTTCAACAGGACATTGTGTAGAACATGGCATGAGAAAAAGCTCTGGCTGTGCGGGTGTGCCACACACAATACACTGTTTTGCCCTCCATGTCTGCTGTTTCGGACAACTGCTTAGGAGGATTTGATCTTGACTGACAGAGGGGTGAGCAACATGAAGCACATCTCAGGAAAAGACCAAAAATCACAAACATAGTAAAACCCATATGCAGAATGTAGTAAAGGTAGCAGAGTTGGGCAAAGTTTAAATAGCTGCTGAACTAGATGAGGGGTTTAGAATCGTAATTCGGAAGCACAATAAAGAGGTAGACAGGAACAGACATTTTTTGTCCAAAATTGTTGTCAGGTTTCTGCCCCACCTTACAAAAAACCCACCAGCCAGCACTGGTTTCAATGTATCATCTGATGGCACTGTGGGTTTAGACTTACTTGTCTATGAAAATGTTACAGTGGGAGATGATTAGACTCTCTAAAATGGGAGAATATGAGATCATAAAAAACACATGATCAGCACCACTTTACACACAGATTGGGTTGTGTTTTGCTTTGTGTTTTCTCTGCTGGGTTTTTCTCATTGTTGAATAGCCTTTAGGGGAAAGTTAAGTGCATTATATTTCCTATGATTTGCTTACTTCTAATAAAACATCAGATGCAGTGCGCTTGGTTTACCGGTGGACTAATTAGAATACTAAGATGTATTTAAGGCCAAAGTGCATCTATAGGGAGAACAGCTGTACTTAGGCTGTATCTGGAGTCACATTACAGCTACTGATTTAGGTGTTGAAAAAGGAGATGTTCATCACTCAGTCTGACTCATAACAAAAAGTAAACTTGTTGAATTACACAAAATAATTGTTTGTGTAACTGACCATGTTACCTGAATCTCTCTCAATCGGGTACATATTTTGGCTTTATAGATTTGCAGCCCAATTTCAGTAACTACATGGAAACATTGGCAGCCTTCTGTATTGAGAAACTGGGTTTTGTTTCGTACACTGGTTCCTGCACTCTTAAGTCTTAACTTTACTAATAGTGAGTCCTTTGATATCACTATTCAATGTTAAACACTGACTCAACTTGATCTATTTCTAGCAACATTCTTTTTTTGTTTGTGAGAAATGTAAAATATTCTTTCCTAACTTTAAAACCCACATGCAAATGAAGAAGAAGAAAAAAACAGAGTTTAATTAGCCTTATTTTGCAGGAGTTGTAGTCGAGCTGCAAGTCTAAATTGTCACTAGGTTTATGTCTCCATGGACAGATAGACCATAAATTGGTTGTAAAAGCAAACAAGGCATTGCAGGGCTCCAAGATGAGCTCAGGTCACAAACAGCATGCAGTTCATAAAATTTCAGCATGGCATAGCTGTAAAATTCAGTTCCCTCTCCCCTTCTTCCACTGAGATATCTATGAAGCCTTGATGCTGTTGGGTGTGATATAAAGCCACAGGATAGATGCTCCACCCAGGAGACTTCATTTTCTCAGATCTCTTTTCAGCTCAGGGGTCATTAATAGAGAACATTGAGACGCCCAGTGGTGATAAAGAGGATGATAAAAAATGCTTAACGATTGATGTTGACGTGTTTATGACAATTATTTTAGCTGTTTTTGCACATGCAAGAGTTTTAACATCCCCATTGCTCTACATAAATAAACATATAAATGACATATATGTAACAATGTCGAGTACACTTTAAAATTGGGCTTGCAGATAATGTTGACATATTGTGCAGTTTCTAATTTATTATATTCATTAATGATTGACATTACTAACAAATTGTAGAATATTTCCATATGTATACATACTGTACAACAGTGTGCCTGTTTAAAAGAGGAACTATTGCAGTCCATAAAATGGTTGTTTATATGAACGCATGTGTTTGTAGGAGTTGTATAAGTTAAGTAAAATCTGTAAAGTTATGTTCCATTCTATCATTTTAGTAACTTTAAAAATGTAAAATTGTAACATTCATCACCATCATGGCTGCTGTAAACACCCTAAAGCAGAGCTCTTCAGTGTTTCAACACATGATGTTTCCACACTTACCAGATAGCAGAGATAGCATGTATGTGTTGATTTGGCAGACGCCCTCATCCAGAGCGACTTACACTTGTCCCAAAAGATTTACACTTACACTTCTCAAAAGATTGACATATTACAGTAAAGGACAATAAATTCAAAATACAATATACAGCAATATACAATATAGTATAGGTCCTAGTTAATGTGACCAGGTCCAGGTCAATTAATCCACATCAATTCACCCGGCGACAATTTGCTGTCATCATATGTTCTCCACATAACCATGAGTGCATTCACTTATTGTAGAGCCATAGAGCATACACGTATATAGGTGTAGTATTTGTATATATGTGTGTGTTATTATTTATTATTATTATTTGGTCACACTATAATTGAACATCATTATCATCTGTGCTGCTGCAGTGAAGCAGTTGTTTTACAATCTGGTAAGTGTGGAAATGTTGCATATCAGAAATATGTGGTGTTTACAGCAGCCATGATTGTGATGACAGTTACACTTTTAAAATGTAAAAGCTGCTACACAAATAATAGGAGTGTATAAGTAAAATATCTGTGATTGCTCTGTTCCATTCTAACATGAGTAATGATGCTTTAGCAGGTGTTTTATTAATTGTTTATAAAGTGTATTTCACATTCCTAAATAAGTGTTATCAGTTTGTCTTGTATTTAAGAGTAGTTCTTCTGCTGTAATCATGCAAGAGGACTCCTACTGGAGCCAGAAGCTTCATGTTATTTATTTATTTTATTTACTTATTACTTAGTTACACACCATGTGTCCCCATAAAGACAAAACAGGAAATTAATTTGTGCAGGAGTCGTTGTGAGTTTTGTTTGTATGTGATCAAACACTGATTTCTCACACAGAGTCCATGGAGAGAGGTCACCAAGCACTGTGTGACCCTAGGGATTAATGGCTTTACTGTGCTTGAGATGTGAAGGAGTGATTTATGTGATGCTCTCCATGTCTCAGAGAAAACAAAAACAAAAAAGGGTTTTGTAAGAACACATCTGAGTGTCATTTATCAACACCCACACTTAGGGGTTCTAGGGTCCCTGTGATAAAATGCATCTTAAAGAGACTGTGAACTGCACAGAGACTTGAAAAATACAATTTGTTTTGAATGTAGGGGGTGTGCAGGAGTCACATGCAGAAACCATTCAGCTGAAATTCTTAAAAAGACCAGAGAATGCAGTCTCAGTCAATCATGCACTCAATCAATATCATATCAAAGGTTGGTGGTAATTAAAGAGCCTCAGCTACACTTCCAACAAAATGTATATTTAGCACTGTAATTACATAGTAACTGCTGTTTAAATTCTGATAAACTGACTCCTAATTCCAGGAATGTGAGGTTAATTATGGGGAAGGAAAAGCTTTCATTAACGCAAGGTACTCCGAATGGCTGGTCATTAAATCATTAATTTAGATCTAGGTTAAAAATGGAGCAATGAGTACACAGACACTTCTGCAGTCCAGAAACATGGGACCCTGTGTTTGAAACATGGTGTCCAGATTACTGTTACATTGGGATGCCATTTAAATGTAATCTATTCTAGGAATGATTTTGCAAGTGTCAAACCAGTTTCAAGACATCTGCTACCAGAAATAAAATCAAGGTAAGTACAATGCACTAGTACACAGGGCACATTTCCAGTCCTGTAGCACACATGTCTTCAGGTGTTCATTCCCAACTGAGCTCTGAACTCCTTAACTCAGCTCAATATTGGCCAAAGTGGGCCGATTTAAAAATAGTACCCAATCCTGAAGCTGCTGATGATTCAGAGACACCTATAACCTTTTCTGGATTGGACTGAAGGGCTCCTAGACCAGCTCTGTTAAACGTTAGGTTGCGAGGATACTACACTATGAGTTCTATTTAGCACCTTTTGGTGCCTGCTACCAAATTTTGAACCATTTATAAGAAAAACGTGAATGAAAAAAATAAATGGTTCCAAATTAGTGAACTAATTAGCAGACATTTTAAAAGGGTCATAAGTTGTATTAAAGTGACAATATTTAGTGTGTATAGCTGCTTAATCACACTGTTTGGCTTCAAACTTCCTTTTCTAGTTGTTTATTGTTACTTAGGATCAAAATTAGCTGTCATTCCTTAAGTTAATCTTATATATTGTAGTGCCATCTACCTGCCAAATGGCACTGTACTGAGAAGGGGAGCTGCTCTGACATTAGCATAAGAGTACAGAGGCATGCTGGGAGCAGCCCTCCACAGGGAAATGGGCCCTAGTGGACTGGACTTGGGGGTTGGCCGACTTGTAAATGGTTGTGTGGATGTTATTACCTGCCTGAGTTGTCCTGTGAGTTCCTTGTCCCTCTGATGTGCACTTTGTCTGTCTCACCCTGGAACGTCAGAAGGAGCCGGGCACAGACGCCCTGCCTTTCCCCTCTGTCTGTGTGTTTCTCAGTGTACAGTTGTACATGTTCTTGTAGAGCAGACAGAGCAATAAATGAGTAGTTTGATTCCTAAGTCAGTGTTCTTTGGCTTGGAACCTGTTGTGCATAGTAAGTGCTACAATATGTATAATTGTTTTCACTCATCATCACTTTGACTACATTTCATTAATGAAAATCAAATATTTATGAAAACAATAGACTATATTTGCCATCCTTAAATTGTATACAATACAAATCTGACTAGTACCATGAGTCCTCAGTGAATGCATTTTGTACAACAAAACTGCCTATTGGCCACTGTGTGCTGTCCTTCCCTGCTTGTGTATAAAGACACAGTTCAAGAGCCTCATTTTGTTGGAAGGCAAGAGAATCCTGCATGGTCTTGCAGCCTTTGGGTAGTGTCCTCTTTCTCAATCAAGCACTGTCTCAACTGTCGGCCCAAATGTAAAGCCAGGTGAGAGCGGCCAGCAACAGCCACAGTTTGTGTCGCGGTGCCACCATTGTCGCTGCTGGTGCACACTCCATGCACATGACTCCCACTAGAATGTCTGCTACTGCTGCCATCTAACTCAAGGGTGAGTAAACTGGTAAATTCTCCATATGATTTTTGCACTCCATATGATTAACTGTGGTTTTACACTGAACCAGACAATAATACACAATGCTGAAAGTATGATGTTTACTGTAGTACACCATTCTTAACTGCATGGTCAGGTTTATTATGGCATGTTGAACCAATTAGAGACCAGTGTAACCATGTTAAAAGTACAAAATTAACATCTATCATAAACAAAGATGTTTGGAGGTTATGAACACACTTCTCCACATGTGATTTAAACTAACTCTGGGTTCCTTAATGAAACAGTAGAATAAGAATCAGAGACTGATTAATGATTAGAAACTACATGATGAGCACATATTCTCTTTGATGTTCTTATGAAAGTTCCATTTCATATGTCTTACATGTTCTAGAATCCTGTGTCCAAGTTTTATCCAGGGTGCTTAATTTAAGTTTTTAAAACATATCCTGTTGAATTGGTAATTCAGCAACTCAGCATTTGACCATATTTTCCCCAGAGCGCTGCTTATTTCTGTCAGCAAAGCACACTGTACAGCTCTATCAGGAATGAAACTGCTGTACAGACATAACAAAAGTCAAATAATAGCCAGACAGATCAAGTCGTTCTATCCACTGGATGCATTCAAGTCAGCAGTGCTGTGTGTGATACTGGAGCAGACAGAGTTTTGGAGACGACATGCATAAAAGGGTATTTACTATTAAGAATACATTTGAGGCACTTGCATAGATTTAACATGGACTCCCATCACATCTACTTTCCAGACAGATAGAACCAGATCGAGCTGGTCAGTTTGCTAAAGGGTTAATATATAACATATATATTAAAATATAGGATATATCTGATGAAGATCTCTGGTAGATCAAAACGTTGCTGAAAACCTGTGAAGCATGGGCTAAATACATACTTTTTATTTTTTGGAGCTGCAATAAGTGTGCATGTATTTCTTTATTTTTATTCTATATGATTTTTTATGATACCCAGCACCTTCTAAGATATTTAGATGTGCTTGTGTTTAATATTTTTTCTACAATTAATATGTCACATGGCAATTTATACTTCTAGTACCCACTATTGTGCAAAACTGGTCCCTGGTACCCTCAGAGGAGCTAACCACCCACAATGCAATAAGAAATACCAAAAAACACAACATAAACCATTCTTTTTGAAGTATCTCATTAAATGCTAAATCTAATAGAAGTGAAGTGGCATTACAAGCAAGTGCTTGGCCTTCTGGGATATCATCAGCTCCATGGCACTTTTCGCAGAATGGACTGGAGTGGTAACTTTGGTAACGCAGCGAGAACACTCAATCAAATACTCCCTTTCCAAAGCCAGAGTGTGTCTACTTCCCGAGTCACACAGCAGGGCTGAAATAAAATCAGCAGCTCAGCAGCTCAACATTAAGGATGACTCCGGGTGTTGTCATATTCTTAGGTAACATTTCAGATTAGATCAGGCATTCAATTAAAACACATTCTTTACAACATGGTGTACATTGTCAGAGTACTAATATAGTGATAAAAAACCTAGTAGTAAATGGCCTCTAATCTTGATTAATTGCATTATTAGCCACCGATAGATTCACACAATATTTCTCCTAAATGTATTAAATATGCTTTCTAAATTAATACATCAGTGTTAATAGCCTGGTTCTTATACACTAACTTCTTCCCATTTGATTACCTTAAAATAAACCCATTGTTTATTGAACTGAATTAAATTTACAGAAAAGAATCATTTGTATTCTTTTCTGGTATCAATTACATACAGTAAATATCTACCTCTTTGAATGCACAATTGAGACCTTTCAAAGAAAAGCACTACATAAGTCCCCCAATCACCTCTTCTTAGCAAGAGCAGATAACTGAAGACAGGAGAATTAAACAAAGATACCCCTGTTAAAACTCAAACTTTTTAAGAACTGTAGATGAAAGACTTAAAAGGAATTGCAGGGCAAACTAGTAAAGGTGAACTGAAGGCAAACTGAAGTAAAAAAATCCAAATTGTTTCCCATTATATTATGTTTTGGGGTTCAATAGGATCTAGATAACACAGAGGTAATTGCATTTTGGTTAAACTTCTGTCCATTACAGATATGCCTTGAAGCTTTGCTAAGCCTGTCTGTCTGCTAATAAGCGAGTGTGAAACTAGTCAACAATGTTATGTTTTAAAAGGATACCACTGTGCAACGCTGCAATTTTTGCTTAATTAGCAAGCACTTAATAGATTTTTAGATGTGGTGTTAATCAGTCATCCTGGGGATCTATTAGATAGCAATTGGTTTTGACAGCGTAATTTGTTTAAAGTAGTCTTTTGTAATTGAAGGACACAGTAAACAAATGCTCTCCTTGGGCATTCTCTCAAGCCACACACCCTGCACAGGCAATGGACTGGGACTCCTGTGTCCCTGGGGGGTGGGGGTGGAGACAGGGAGAGAAGGGCGGGTGAGATAGAACTAATACAGCATATGACAAATATCCAGCATTGCAATAAAAAAGTCACCTGTCTGGTCAGATTCGTTTTATGGGTACAAACCAATGCGCTTTTAGATAGACAGACACATAGATAGATAAACAGACAGACTTGTTAATACATCAAGGGAATCCCATTCCCTTCAATATGTAGTGTATAGAGCAGTGACAGAAGCGGGCCATTGCAGTCTCTCCTTTGAGAACATATTTAAAGCATATTGAGAATTTAGATATCTGGCTCTTCTAATCAAATTAAATAAAAACAAACCATACACTGCAAAATGTACGTTCAAACTACTCTTTCCAGTATATATGTACTGTTGAAATAAGTGAAAAAAGGACAAATGTCATGTGTGCCACCTAGTGGCCACGATTGGAAATAATATGGGTATCAGTTCATGTTGCGCATTTCTGCTGTGGAAGTAACGAAGGAGCACGCTTAACAAAATACATAATTCAATATGAAGAAATAAATATTATTATGCCAAAATTCAAATACTGTGTGTGTGTGTGCGCGCGCCTGTATATATGTGTGTATATGCTCATGTACAGGCCTGTATCCTACGATTTTTAATCATGAAACATATCGTACTTAGTTCAACAACGTGTTTATGTTCTTCACATGGGAGGGAATTAATGTGTTCTTTGTATTTAACCTCAAAGGTGCTTGATAAACCGTATTAAGCATTCAAAAGGGGTCAGTAGTGCATTGATTTCGCAAATTACTGTCTAAAGCCCGAGATAATTAAAAGGCGGTGTTTATAGGGATGGTGTCAACAAGTATTGCCGTGTGATAGATACCCCCCCCCCTTCCCCAGTGTGTGGTCTCACTTCATCTGAGCTGCTTCCCTGCGTCAATCTGGAGGGGGTAGATGGGGGTCGCATGCGATTCGCACAGAGGTAGTTTCCTTGTGGTAGGCGCAGATCGTTGCATTGGAAAAGCAAAGTCTTGTACATTAAAGAGTAATAATGCCTGGAAGGGCTCCCTCGGCGAGAACAGAGTCAAGACACTTACACCCCTGCGCCAACATGCACCTACTCCCCAGCGTTTCTGCAACCGAGCCCTGGAGCCAGACAGTTAAACCCCACTTGTAGGGATCAGAGAGAAAACAGCTGACTTAAAGAATAGAACTGAGGGATGTGTACAGTGGGAAAGAGAGAGAGAGAAGAGGGGTGTAGATCCCAGATCCAACCTGATGATTTACTGTGATTCATTGAAGAGGGAATGTTTGTTGCTACCAAAACTGATTGTCCTCACCCTAATGAGCCCCGAACCCGGCGCTGGGGGCATCACTACCCCCTGGGCCCAAGAAACACCAACAATACCAACTCTGTTGGCGCACATAGAAGAAAACTGGTCTCATCTGCACAGTTTTCTGCGGGGCAAGTGACGTCAGCAAGTGAGGAAATGAAATGAGCTGACTGTGGGGGCTGTGGAATGGTCACAGAGGAGCACACAAACGCGTACCCACGTCCACACACCCACTGACACAGACGTATAAATACCCCCACAGTCCTCTCAGACAATGTACTGAAATACTAAGTGTGTGTCAGCTGCTCGGTACAGGTGAAAAAACTTCCGTGTGAATACATACACTGACATTGTCCTGGTGAATAGTGCATGCCTGTTCTTCCTATGCCTATATGTGTCGCCGTGTCTACAAGCAGGTGTCACTCAAGCGTGCAATTCAATGTCATGTTTACCATTTTCAAAATCTATGTCAAGTTGCACTCGGCAGCGTCCACCGCAGAGCGCGCGCAGATCCATTGCAATGCGTGCCGGGAGCTGGAGTTGCGCGCGGTCGACACGGAGGCTGTGCAGGATTAGCGAAGATACACGTCTTCTGCTCCTGCACGCTGACTGAACGACTTTTAATTTCTGTTCTGCTGTGCAGCGAGATTGATACAAGTATCCTTTTGACGAGCACTAGGGGAGACTGGGGAAGCATATCAAACAGTGCGTTTCAACAAGCGGATCCACAGAGGGGGCACACACAGTGCCAGCGAGGGAACTTCGGCTAGAAAAAGAAGGCTGGAACTTAACGTGCCAGGAGAGGGGACCCGACAATAGCGAATCAAAAGTGCATCAGATATATGTATGCCAGTGTACGAGCTGCACGGTCATTCATTTAGCTTTCAATTCAATTCGCCGCTGTCTTTCGGTGTGTGAGAGACTGAGAGAGAGAGAGAGAGAGAGAGAGAGAGACGGAGAGAGAGTGTGTGTGTGAGAGAGAGAGGGGGAGAGAGAGAGAGAGAGAGAGAGAGAGAGAGAGAGAGAGAGAGGGAGAGAGGGTGCAAAATCAAAGCAAAATAGATCAACTCGATACCATGACGAACAAGGGACTGCATCTCTTACTTTTCTCAGCGGTGTGTCTGACCGAACTGCGGTGCACTTCCCAAAAGGTCCCTCTGTCCACCGCCAACATTACTGGCAGTGGGGATGCCAGCGGCAAGAAGGACACCAACCAGACCTACTTTTCCCGACTCAAGAGGAAGAACCTGTCCGTGGATTTTGTCATCCCGTCTCTCTTCCGAACCTACCTGTCTGAGCTGATCAAGCGCCCGCTGGACGGCCAGTGCCAGGATTACAATGCGTGCTACACCGTGCAGTCCCACTTGAAGATGCAGTGCGTCCCCTTGCAGAAAACCGTGTCCAGTTTCCTGGAGTCCAAGTTGAGGACGGCCGACAGCGCGGAGAGGGACAACGCCACGGCCGCTGGACAGCTCCCCGACAGCAGGCGCAGGCGGCCTCTGTCCAAGGTGCTGAATCTGGGGCTCAGCAAGGCGAGCCGCAAATCCAACCAGGTGGTGGTGGAGATCGGGGAAAAGGTGGTCCGGACGGGCTGCGGTGGACTTACAGCTGACGAGGACGCCCCACCGGTCATCCTGGAGATGGACCTCACTAGGATGTTGCAGTGGTGGCTGGGCGCCGAAGGGGGCCGGCTACGGGTCCGGCTCATGCCCGAGAGGAGAGCGCAAATACCAGGGAGAGAGGAGAAGTACTCCGCTGCGATCAGAGCGGCAGATGCCCGCCTCTTTTTGCAGATCACCTCCCGAGGTAAGGCACACTGCAGCCGTCCCATCTCTCCCTCTCTCTGTGTGTCTCTGCTTTACATGCATTTTATTATTTTCAAAACGCAACAGGGACAGTAAAGTACGTGTAAAAGTAGTAGTTCATGCATTCGATTGAAGTTGACCCCCCAGTAACTAATCATATTAAAGTAGCAATATCGGTATGTGTGATATTGTGGTATATCTTGCGTGCCAAAACGTGTGGGTCCATGTGGGTCTTTTCTTGTTGTGTGTGGCAGTAACATTTGAGAAATAACAGCTTATATGACCTTTGAACATTAAGCAAAAATTGAGATTGTTATTCAGTGCCGGCTGTGTTTCTCAATTCCTCAATTCTCTTTATTCAAAATCTATTAGTTTGATTTAGCAAACATGGTCAGACAGGGTCAGACAGACTATAACCTTAGTATGAGACATAAAGGTTCAAACTGGTTATGTACTGGAAGCACTATCTTAAAAATAGTATTACAAATACATTGTAATACACTCAAATATGTTTTATGGAAAGTAAAACTCAAGAACATTTTCAAAGTCAATGAGAATAAAACACACAAGAAACAAGCAAGCAAACAAACAATACAAAACGAAAATCCTGACAGATATACACATACATTTATAGTGTAGTGTTTTATATTGTATTTGTATTAGCTAATAATCAATTGCTAATGCTGCAGACAAACACAATGAATTATCAGAGAAAAACAAAATTAATTTCACAGTTAAATACCTCTTTAAGGCTTAATTTAACCATGTACATGTTATTACTGGTGTGGGATAATGCTGAGCAGTGTCACTGGGCCTATCTAATCCCATGGTCCTATTGATGTATTAACTAATTCAAGCTAAGGTCAGTGCTACTGCATTCAATTAAAACATTAAAAAAATAAAGTGTGGCAAATGGTGTTTAGAATTAGTTAGCTACAATTGAACCTGTCAGTCTTTTATTGAAGTAGTTACTTTAAACCACATACTATTATGCCGATGCTCCTTTGGGTCTGAAAATTAACTTCTGTGGGTTATGATAACATAACTTTGAAGTCATTATCTCCAGTTAAGTGCTGCATGAAATACCCCATGGTAATTCCTTAAAACAGTTAAAGGGATATAGCTGTCAATCACCTTTGAAGGCAGGTAAAACCAGAGCACAATGACTGTAAGGACTGCTCTCCAAAGGTCACTGTCAGAGATAGGAGAGCTCTTTAAGATCTTAAGGACTTTTCTTGCATTCTGTTTAATACAAATAAGTGGAATTGAAGAATGTTTTTTTTTTATATATGTATATATATATATATTTTTAACTCTGCTTTTTATGTATTTCAGGCACCTGGCTTAAATATTTAATGAAGCCAATTTTCTTGTTATCTAATGAATGTGCAAATGCAGTCCTTCTGAGTATGTCACATTCACACACACACAGGTCATGGATGTATGTGGTGATATGCCACATATATTGTGTCTTTTAAATAGCTTATTTGATCCATATGGAACAGCTTGGGAATTTAGAGAAAGTGACATATTATTTAAGACATTCTGCCCTTCTGTATCTTGGACTATTACACAGCTCAAGGCCTACGTGAAATGAGTTTAGAGATGACAGTCTAGCACCTAGAGTGAAGATCAGTTTGTATCTCCAAACTGCCATTCAGTTTGGCACCTTTGCAGGCAGTCTTGTCAAGAATAGCTGAAGCCTGATAAGGATGTTGCCTGGCTTCGTCTTTCCCAGCCCAGAGGAAGCGAAATCTCAGAAGGGCAGACTGGTGCAGGCACACTGCTGAGGTCACTGTGAAAGATCAGGTTGGGCAAAGTTGTTCTGACCTGATGGTATGGCAGTGCCCGGAACTGTGGTCTACTGGGGGAGTTCCTGAAGAATTGAGGTCCACAGACTTTACAGCTATCACAGACACTCAGAACGGGGTCATGAGCTTTGGTCCTATAGAGTCACTGTACTGCACATTTAAGGGGTAGTTTCAAATGTTCAATAAGTATAAACTATAAGTAATTTAACCTATTCTGTCTGAGCAAATGATCGGTCCAATAATTGGAATCCACTCAGATCTAAGCTGCAACAGAAACCAGAAACCTTCGGCTCTCCAGGAACAGAATACAGACACATGCTGTAACATATATCAGGAGTTCTTGAAAATGTATACATTTATAAATAAAACTAAATAATATCAAATAAAGATCACAAATAGGGATTGTGTAGCAAGTGCTGGCAAGAATTCCTAATGCTTGTTCATTTGCATTTGGTTTTGATTGTTTTGTCTGCACTCTTAATAATTGTGTAACTGGAACAATTATTCACAGTTCAATATTTTCCTCAAGGTTGGTTATTCCTCTGTCTTTAAATCATCCATTGCGAAGATATGAGTAAGATGCTCATTTTGACCTTAATTAAGTAAATAGTTTGTCCAATTAAGTAAGGAGACTGGAACAGAAAGAATGCCCTTGCTGCCTCTAAGGGCCAGATTTCTACAATGTTGCATTAAGCTGCCAGTGATTTAAGAGACCTGTAAAACTGGTTGTTTTTTAGTGCTGAAGGAGCTATTTTCCAGGAATTAATTTACAACAATGTGTAGACTTAGACATTGTCACGTATGTACTTGGGGTTTATAATGCCAATGGACCTAATCAGGCCAAGGTTTGTGTGGAAAAACTGCACATGCAAATGGTGAACAGGTCAACATAGGTGAGGACACACACCAGAGTAATTACCTTTTATGAACTTGATGGTGTGTGTGTGTGTGTGGAAGGACAAGGCTCACAGCTGGATGTACATCTGTCCACTCAACACATATTCAGTGTTAAGGTGTTTCACCAGAGATTTAACCATTATGCCAACTCTTTATTAGGCATAGGAGTTAAGCCTGGGGGTAGTTGAAAGTACGGCTTATGTCCAAGCAGTGTAATTGCTTTAACTTTTACACCAGGCTTAAACTCTGCAGCTTTAAGCCAATATGTCCTGTTGGTGCAACCTGATCCTGGAGACTATAGTACACCACCTCAATCTCTCAGGGCCTCATGTGAGATGGGATATTGCATTGATATTGCCTACAGTACAGTGCTCAAACACAGTACAACATTATCATCACAGTCTTTAGGTGTTCCAGATGGCTAAATTTATGTAAAAAGTCTTGTAAAATTGCAAATTATATTGAATAGCTATCCACCCATAGACTGTGTGATCTTTCATCTCAACAAGAGAAGCCAGGATTGTCTTGAGCTTTACTCACTACATCTCTATCTTGGCTTCCATTCGCTGTGGCTACAAAGCATTGGGATCCACATATTTTAAGAGACCCATGAGTTCCTATGTGTAGAGCTTCACCCTGTTACTCCCATTTAAATTCCCTGCACAGTTCCTTCTTATTCAGTACACTATCCTGTACTGTTTTCACTTTGAGCTTCCCTATGTCACTGAGCCTTTTGTTAGAGGCCCCAAGCCGAAGAAGAAGCAATGAATATGTCACAAAAAGAAAAGGGGAATTAAGGGAAATGGGTCTCTAGAGGGAGTCCAAAGATCAATCTTCTTTTGAAAATAAATATGTTTTTGGTAAAGTGAAAGTAACTACAAATCTCAGAAAAAGTGTGAAGTATTTGCATACTGTTGGTTTTAGTCCAACAGCTTTATGTATACACTCACCTAAAGGATTATTAGGAACACCTGTTCAATTTCTCATTAGTGCAATTATCTAACCAACCAATCACATGGCAGTTGCTTCAATGCATTTAGGGGTGTGGTCCTGGTCAAGACAATCTCCTGAACTCCAAACTGAATGTCTGAATGGGAAAGAAAGGTGATTTAAGCAATTTTGAGCATGGCATGGTTGTTGGTGCCAGACGGGCCGGTCTGAGTATTTCACAATCTGCTCAGTTACTGGGATTTTCACGCACAACCATTTCTAGGGTTTACAAAGAATGGTGTGAAAAGGGAAAAACATCCAGTATGCGGCAGTCCTGTGGGGGCGAAAATGCCTTGTTGATGCTAGAGGTCAGAGGAGAATGGGCCGACTGATTCAAGCTGATAGAAGAGCAACTTTGACTGAAATAACCACTCGTTACAACCGAGGTATGCAGCAAAGCATTTGTGAAGCCACAACACATACAACCTTGAGGCGGATGGGCTACAACGCAGAAGACCCCACCGGGTACCACTCATCTCCACTACAAATAGGAAAAAGAGGCTACAATTTGCACAAGCTCACCAAAATTGGACAGTTGAAGACTGGAAAAATGTTGCCTGGTCTGATGAGTCTCGATTTCTGTTGAGACATTCAGATGGTAGAGTCAGAATTTGGCGTAAACAGAATGAGAACATGGATCCATCAAGCCTTGTTACCACTGTGCAGGCTGGTGGTGGTGGTGTAATGGTGTGGGGGATGTTTTCTTGGCACACTTTAGGCCCCTTAGTGCCAATTGGGCATCGTTTAAATGCCACAGCCTACCTGAGCATTGTTTCTGACCATGTCCATCCCTTTTTGACCACCATGTACCCATCCTCTGATGGCTACTTCCAGCAGGATAATGCACCATGTCACAAAGGTCGAATCATTTCAAATTGGTTTCTTGAACATGACAATGAGTTCACTGTACTAAACTGGCCCCCACAGTCACCAGATCTCAACCCAATAGAGCATCTTTGGAATGTGGTGGAACGGGAGCTTCGTGCCCTGGATGTGCATCCCACAAATCTCCATCAACTGCAAGATGCTATCCTATCAATATGGGCCAACATTTCTAAAGAATGCTTTCAGCACCTTGTTGAATCAATGCCACGTAGAATTAAGGCAGTTCTGAAGGCGAAAGGGGGTCAAACACAGTATTAGTATGGTGTTCCTAATAATCCTTTAGGTGAGTGTATATTTAAACACTGGCTGAAAATTTTGACTTTCGGAATTTATTATTATAGTACACAGGTTTTAGTTTGTACTTGAGTTTCGAACAGGATATACCTGAAGTACACAAGGGGAAACCTAGTCTAAGCCTGGTTTCTCCTGCTCAGACTCCTATAGATGTGCACCAAAAGTTTTCTTTTCTTTTGCTGTTGTCAAGTTGAACTAATGTGCTGTCTCCTGTGTGATGTTTTTATTCATGGTAGAAGATTTCCAGATATCCTTCTTGAGTGTGTGTACCTGCTGTTTAGAAACTGAAGATACTAACTCAATGGGCTGGTGGGTAGACACCTCAGAAACCTGGCCTGCTTGGTGAGAGTTCGAGGTGATTAATAATGTACTCCATCAGAGCTGTCTGTATGGCTTATCACAAACCTCACATCGCTTGCTCATTCTACCTGCTGGAGACTTCTGTTTACTTTGTACATCTCTTATCATGTCTCTCTGTCTTCGAAGATAAAGTTAATAAAACATTAGTGGCAAAGCTTTCCTTCTTCCAAACAACGAGGTCTAATTTAAAATATTAACTCTTGTTGAATTTGTGCAAAGTTATCGCACACACTTCTAGGTGTATTTAGCTTAGATAAATTATTTCCATAAAATATTTTCACAGTATTGTTTTTATTCTTGATGTATGAAATAGGTCAAGAAGGAGGATTGGATATTTGTTCCCCCACATTTCCTGTGGTATAGTATTCATCATATGTAATATATTTCCTGATTTTAGAAATATTGGTGTGCCTTAGAGCATCTTATCAATATAGATCTCTCATAAAATGTAAGGTAACATCAAATCATATCTGTTTTAAAACAAGTAACTTAATGGTTTTCTCACAACCTCAAAAGAGTATGCCTGTTCTTAAATAAAACAGCACAGATCTTGTAGTTCCCAGACTCAGTTGTGTGACCTTGGTCTAATTAAAAATAAGAAATAAATACATAAATAAAATATACTTTATATATATGATTTTGTGTATATATATACCACATTCAGGGAGTAATTCTACCAGCACGAACAACCACACTAGGGCAAAATAAATAAATAATAACAACACAGTTATGCTGTCAAAGGGGAACGTTTCAACTCCCTTTAGGGGCTCTTAAAGCAGCATCTTTGAAGATTTATGTGACACTTTACCACTTACTCATGTAAGCTGTTTTTATTACAACAAGGCAGGTATAAACTGGGTGGTGGTGAATGTTTTGTGAGTCTGGACAAGATTATACTGGATGTGATTGTGGGATAAGTTACCAGCTCCTAAATGGGAATGATGTGTCAAATGGCCTCCTCCCCATTCCTCTGTTCTTCTTAAGATAGCGTTCCCAGCATGTCCATTGGTCTAGCAATCTGATGCACCATCTCTGAGCTAATCTGGTTTTGGTTTACACTTGTATGTGACTTGATTCTGGTTTATGTCAAAGCAGTTGAACATGAACCCAAGAAAACATCTATTCTAACTCCATCCCCTCCTCTCTGAGATTAAAATAGTCTTTCCCTGGGATCAGAAACAATCTGTTTCCAGCAGTTGCATTACCTTATAGCATTTAGGGAACAGAACTCTACTTCATTCAGATAACGAATGTTTGCTAGTATTTATCATACAAACACAATTTTGCTCTACAGATTGATAGTTTTCCTGTTGTTGCCTAAATTACAGAGCTTTCTGAATGAGTCTGTACTCCAAACAATGTATTTTATTACCAATCAGGCTATCATTGCAGCATGTATGTTTTATTTTTCTGTTCTTGTTCTTGTTTCTGTTTTTTTTATTAATATTATTACATTTCCAGTCAATTATCTCTGCTTCAGTATTTCCTTCCAAAGCAAAACACGAATACAAATTATGAGAGTTGCAGAAATTAAACTGATTTATTATCTTTTTTTCAATAATTGTGTGCAATTACACATTCATGTGCTGTAGGACTAAAAGATTTAAGGCAATCTTTTGTTGCATTGTGACACAGAGCACGCATACATTTCTTTGCAGTGTGTCTAAGATGAGGTTCAATTAGATGAGGAGAAGGCCTGACAGTTTTTCTTATTGATCTAAGCAGGGTGAATGGATAGGATTCTTCTTTTTTTTTTGCTAAAGCTCACTGATTGTGTCATAATTCTATAAGACTATAAAACATATTGGTTGAGCACTATCAAGCTGCCTCTGTTGATATTGATGCTGTGAAAACTCAAACATCAGCAGTACAGGAAGATGGGTTTAGCAGTTGACAGCTCTCTGTGAAGTTCTGGTTCCAGAGCAATTAAGAAAAGGTGTAAAATGCAACTGACCTTCAGACAAAAGGGCTCTATCTTGTAAGTTCAAGATTTGTGAACCTGTGGTAATAATGTCAGATGTATTCATGGCAGACCCTCAGATAAAGGTGTCTGCACCTGCGTCAGACCTTATCCTCAGAACAGGTGTTCAGCAAAGCTGCATGAGAACACTTAAGCTATTGTGACGATTGTCAAGTCTATGAGAGTTCAGGTCAGATAATATCTGCTCTCTGGCTTATTACTCTCTTATCTGGTGGAAAGTCTTCACAGATCTCCTGTAATAGAAGAGGGAACCCAAACTGATTCAGAATCGGTACAAATAGATTTGACTTTAAACCTAGAATAGTATATAGATACAAAGGTTACAGTATGGTTTGGTAATCCATTTATAGCTATGGCAAACAATTCACACATATAGACACACACATAGATACAGTATATGTGAAATATATATTATAGTATCGGTCCTTTCACTGAAGGAAATATGCCATTGAACAGATTACATCGGATATTTCTGTGTAAACAGATTCACAGATACACTTCAAACTGGTAATACTTAAAACAAAAATACAATATAGATATCAAATAACAGACCTACATTTACTTTTTAAAGATTTTAAGGGGTTTGTTAAAAGCAGAAACAGATGAATTTTGATTTGATTTTCTCCTGGTGTTCATAGCTGCAATGAAATGCAACTTGTTCAAGAGGACAGGCAACACTGTACAAAAGAAAATCTTCAGAAGATTAGTTGTCTTATTTTAAGTGAATATTGTCATTTGTATTGTGAAGGTAATAGGTTTTCTCCATCTAACCAGAAACCTGAAATATAAGAAAATATTGCCTGATTTTAGAATTGCATTTACTGAAATATCGTCCTTAGATGTCTTAGCTTATAAAAAGGGATTGGATAAGTGATGTTTTTTTAGTTAGTTAGTTTGTTTTTTAATCTACCAGGAACAGAAACTCTTATTTGAGAGGTTGACGCAACAAGGTTGTTATTTTGCCTAAGTCAAAACAATAGAAGTTTAAGACGCTGAGTATTTTGCAAAACAGAAAAAAAAATCTAATTTACATTAAAAAGTGTTACTATAATTCTCTTGTCTCAAAGTCAGACATTTCTTCTTAAGTAATGTTGAAAATGAATAACTTTATGAACATTTTTTCTGTTCTTAACACATTGATTTGTTACAGGGCGGTATGGCAGGATGGTTGGGGGGGGAGGTTTATGCAGAATGGAATTAGTGGTAACAGAGCACATTGGGAATCGGGGACACTGGCAATCAATGGCTGTTGACATTTAAACCTTGTATCAATCAGGTGTTAATGGCAAAATCAATGAGCCCCAAAATAGCTTGAGGGGCCATTATGCTTGTATCTGTTAATGGATGGGGGTTACTTTAGGGTCTCGTGGGCATGTGTGTGCTTTCTTTTTTCTCTAAGAAGAAAGTAGAGCAATTTGACTTTGACTTGATTTAATTATTATATAATCTATCTATCTTTTGCATTTGTTTTTCAGTGGAAGGGTTTAAAATTAAATAGAAAGGTTTACGTCCATCTGTCTGTAATTGTAGTATGCAGAACCTATTCAAATGAAGTATTGCAGTCATTTGATAAAAAACAAATTCAACAAAATTGACATATTTTAAGACAATGTGTCATTCCCTATAGAATCTGGAATTAAGAGCAATACACGGTTGTGGTCATCAGCCTCTCCCAGTGGGCATGCTTACTAGATTACATTAAATTGTTATGTGGTAATTGTATTTGATTAGGGAAGCCAATTCAGTGCAACAGGGTGCACTGTGAAGCTGCTGATCAATGCATGGTGCAATTGGATTTCCATTTGGCTGTATAATCATTGTGTTAGCCGGTGTTTGTTTAATGTCCAGTCCCCATGAGCCACAAGTCCACTAGGTTTTATAGGTCTCTTTCCAGATAAGCCTGCTTCACACCTGGGGAGAGTGTTCGTGTGGTTCAGTTAAGAGTACTTTAATTATATAATTATGAGAGTAGGTAGGATTAAAACCTTGAGATCTGACCACCAGTGTAGTGAATACTTTGGCACTTGCAGGTTGTGTGGGTCCCTTTAAACCACCAACCTACAATCTGCTTAGAATGTACAACTTACAAACAACTGTCAATTGTTTAACTTTAGAAAACTTTAGAAACTATATATGTATGTATTTAATATACACTGCAGAACTAAGTTTGAGACTCCTGCTAGTAACAATGCCAGTACAGGTGCATGTAACAGGTGTTACTGGTCTCTTTAAATCAGTAGCTTCTTATGAATGTGGAGGACTTGTTGAATTGTTCCAGTTCAGCCAATCCAATAAGATTGTTCAGGTGGAATATAACCCAGAAAAACAGAAGCTTTCCAGGACCAGGGTTTTTCAGCCCTGGAATACACAGTCTTACAGTCCAGGTGTCAATCTTTGTTAGAGAAGGTGTTATACTTACCAAGGCTTTAAAAACACTGGGTTATTAGAAGCTGTTCATTAGCAAACCATTGCTATGAGATACAAAGCATAAGAAAAAGAAAAAGCATTGAAAATGAATGGAAAGTTTAATGTATTTATTTATTTATTTATTTATTTTTCTAAGTAGCATGTTATGTCACACACTGTACTGGATGATGCAGTTATTGAAAATGGATGGATGGATAATGTGTGACCTTGTTTCAACAAGCTATAACTTTAATTTACTAGGAAATAAGGGCCTTTATACACAAAGAGTAGTAGGTGTAGGGAACTAGCTGACAGATTGCATTTGGATCTTTATGGGACCCTTAGAAATACAGCTGGATGAGATTCATGAATCAGTGATAGAAATCCTCAAGTTTGTTATGTTTTCTAGGTACACATGCTATAGTATTCTTGGGATATCATGACATAGTGTTTGTTAAAAGATACCACACTCTGTTTTATTGAAGTGCTGCTGTATATCCAACTCAATTGAATGTAGAATCTTCTGTGAATTGCTTCCCAATCAGCAGTTCTTTATTTTGGCCTGCACTGAGGCTTGATTGAATAAGCATGCTGAATGTCAGGTGTGTACAGAATATACATCTTCACTGAAAAATAAAAGGAACAGAATCAAATGGCATGGATTCATAACAAAAGGCACAACACAGGTATAGGATCACCTTCAAGTCTGCAGTGAATTTCTCTGCAATCCATATAATGAAACAGACAACTCATACTATTGCTTTGAGCGTCAAAAGACAACGTCAATAAGAATACAAAATATAAACATTCCTAGTTATTATTTTCACTTCTTACAGAGTCAGAATAAATTGTTCAATACGGATAGGATTATATAGTATTATAAAGTGTATACTATTATAAAATACATAAAGCAAACTATAAACAGGGTTTTTGTCATATTGTTTCCTCAGTTGTTGTCAATGGGATAGTATTATGGGAACCCAGAGATACTTTACTGTTGGCCAGTGAGCAGCAACTTAAAGGTACTGGTCATTTGGCAGCAGGTAAGTGATCAACTGCTGTATTCTATATGTATTCATTATTTTTTCACAAAGACTCTTAGATAAGTAATGAAAGTACTAAAATACCACAATACATGCCTTATGTCTTTTAAAGACATACATAATGTCACTGTTGCACATATCAAACCATATTGTGTCTTTATGTATGCACTGTGCAAAAACAATACAGGTTGTATTAAATTCAAGGTGTCAACTGCAATAAAACGTTTATCTGTTGGTGAAGCCTGAACCGCCTTTATTGCTTGTGGAATAAATTACCAGTGCTTTACAAAAATACTAGGGGACAACTCAGATGCATGTAGGATCATAGACATTAAAATTCATGTTTTTTCTTTGCCCCGGAGCTTTTTAAATGCAGAATTCCAGACGATCCTAATAATCCTTTATAGTGCGAGTGGAAGCAACAACAAAAAGTCACACTGAGCACACACAATATCCAATATCCAACGCAGTACAGGACAACAGCGACGGCACAAGTGACAGGATTTGCAATTAATTAATGCATGTGACATAAAGTCACAGTCATCAAGGCTTTACTGAGGAAATGTCAGCCAAGAAAAAGTAGATAAAGCAGCTCTGTGGTATTAGTTATGGATGGTGTGATGTACAAAATGCAGAAGGAAATGGGTGCACACAGTCTGCTGATCAGTGTTGTGAAGGTTTGCAAAAGAGGGAGGTTGAATGCTAACTTAAGACAAAGCTGGTCAGTCTAGGTGGAGGACTCATGGACTGTGTCTTATCTGTTTGATATGGATTCATGTGTGAAAAGATACAAACACAACTAAATCACTTACTAAATAAATAACTAAATATGAATACCATGCTGCTGGGTATTATAATCCTTATTTATTTATTTATTTGACTGCAATAAAACCACAGCCTATGCTGCTGAGAAAAGATATAAAGGACTAATGAAAGAACAATAGACATTTTTTGATATTTTACCATATTTATTACACGGTAAAACTTTCTGAGCAATATCTTCTACGCTCTCTCCCTCTGCATCGTTTTGAGCAATAAAGATTCCCAGCAGGGAAGGCATCCAGATCTGCCCTGAGAACTAACTTCAGAATTGCAGCAACCAGCTGGGATCCCTCACGCTGTCAGCTTGTGTAAGAGTGAAGGGGCTGCTGAGTCGAGGAGGTAGGTACCTGTGGATCATAGCTTGAAGACCTACATGGAAAGCAGAAATATCCTGGGGCGCTAATGTAGATACCACTGCTGAGCTGCAATGAGTTGATCCATATCTATTTGTGTTCCCTGTATGGGTGCCCCCTGCTGCTCAGAGTCACCTGGCTGGAAGAAAGAAGGGGAAACCCCAAGATCCTCAACCTCTCTGGGTGACCTGTGAGCAGCCGGAGAAACTAACAACATGATTGTCATATTTTCAGAAGTGTAGACAGTGAATACATAATGTGCTTAATATAAATAAAATCTTTAAAATGAGTTTATTAAGTGACCAGGTTGAGGTTTTAGAAAAATTGCCACCAACTTCATACTTTTGCCCTTTGGAAAATCACGGTTTAAATTGATATAGCCACTGGAGAAAAAGAAGACGAAAGAAATAGCTATGTTGTGAAATAAAAGTGATTCTTAATTTTCAAGGCTTTCTGTCACTTGCCAGCTGGATGAGAAACAGACAGCGCTGCAGATTTTGTGCAAGGCCTTTTGAACTGTCACTGTTGTGGTGCAGCTAGAAAATAACCAAGGTCAGAGCCGAAATGAAGAATAAAGAACGAGAATGCCATTTTGACAGAGGGCTTTTATCAGGGTTTGGGTGGACAATGTCATGGACTGGAGCTACTCAGGGTATTGCTTATCGCTGCTAAAAATCACTGACCGAAAACTGCACAGGAGTTTCCCCCTTACAGTGTCACAGTCACATCAGGATGAAATCATACTGTTTTTATGGAGCATACAGCAGGTTTTGTGCTGACACTGAACTGATCACTTCAAAGATTTCAAGGAAGTTAAAGAAAGTATCAAACAGCCATCAATGCTGCGGCAGCTGTAGAGGTAGTGATGTTAGTAGTGTTTCTATAATAGAGTTCACAGTGTATAAAAGTGTTATGATAACGGCATTCCCTCTGGCTTTGATTGGGTGTTGAAACCCCCTGTGTCAGGGGACTGTTTTTTTGGCGTGGAGTAGCAGTTTTCACTCTTTGGGGATTGTGACAATCAAGCACTCGGAGAAGTGACAGAGACGCGGTTTGAATCTGGTGGTGGTATGTCCGCACACGCTGCTCTAGTTGTAGAAGTAGTATTAATAGCATCCATATCTGCAGTATCACAAGTAGTAGAAATAATGTAAATAGTTGTAGTAATATAATGAATCAGATATGCCATACATTGAATCCATAACCTACCAGTGTGACCATGACCAGCTCTACAGTTCAAGTGTTCATCTGGGATTTCACACCCTAAATCATAAAATCCATAACAAGAAGAAGCAGAGCAAGTTGAAGACATTGCTCTGCCCTGTTGGAGAAGCCAGACATTGAACCACTTTGATGTTTCTGATGCATTGTTTGAGGGAGTGAGGTACTGTGTCATTTATGGTTGAGAGCTATACCCTTGAGTAGTGATTTTGTTATGTAGATATGTATTGGTGTACTTTGACAAATGTTTTGTAGAAGATCTTAAAATAACCAATCACCCTCTACCTTGCAAGTAGAACTGTACTACCCTGGCACCTTGTTTGGGTGTCTTAATCCTTAAAAATACACACAATTGTTATCAGAAACAACATGTCACCCTTGCAGTACTCCCAAGTGTCCGCTTTGAAGAAATAGGCACAATCTGGAATTTGTGCAGTGATGGAACTGCACATCTAAGCAAATGCAGATGGGGACTGTAGACATTTCAGTAATGGTGTATCACTGTACTTTCTTAAAACAGCAGAAAAGGAACATGTGAACGTATGTAGAGATTATAAATAATAGACCCTGTAGACGGTAGGGCAGGGGGCCCCAACTACTGGTCCATTCAAAGCTATTGGTTTTGCAGCATCTTTCCCAGTACATCCAGTTTTATATAATTCACTTTGATTGATGACCAGTTCCATTGCATGATGAAGTTACTAGTTGTAACAGAAAGCTCCACTGGAATGAGCCAGAAGTTCTGGTGGTTCAAACCCCTGGTCTGGGGCGTAACACCCAGGCCCAGACACAGCTGTGGAATTGAGCTGTACTACTCAAAGCTCACACATGAATCTCTCTTCCTGCTGATTTAGTATTGAAGTAGACTCAATCAGGCTGGTGATGAATGTTGTTCTGTAGCTGAGGGAGCAATAAAAAAACAAATAGATGTATAAAGAAGGATAATTAATGGTTGCTTCTGGCCTGGAGAGCTGCTATGCCCTCTTACTCTGATTAAAGAGTGGTCATTCAGAAAGAGGGGAGACCATTAAGGATTGATTGTGTTCAGTTTACAGCCATCCCAACAGGGCTACATTGCTTATTTCTATGTTGTGTTCAGTGTGTTTTTCTCTTTCTGCCTTTTAAACTTCTTGAAAGGGTAGGTCAGGTGGAAGAGATGGGCAGATCATCTGTCCAGACAGGGACAGGTCTGCTGGGCAGGGTACTCGTCTTCACATTCACCCTGCCTCGGTCCCACAGCTCTGAGAGTGAACGCAGAGAGGAGGGGGTTCAGTCACCAGGCTAGGTGTTTACTGCCTCTCTTTTCTTTTTCAATTCCATTTATTTAAAATAAATAATTAAACAAATAAACAAACAGGAGAAAATGGGGGAGCAAAAGAATATGCCCTTTTCAACTCCATACAAAATAAATATTGCTTTAAGGAAAAACCCTGGAGAGTGTTTCCCTTCCATGAATTACGTGGTGGTGGTATGTGTTCCCTTTAAAATACATATGCTAAGTTATATCAATGTTTTTAATTCTCCTTTAAAAGCAACAACAGATGGTGCCTGTCTGACAAACTGTGAAGATCATTTTGCAATTAAGGAGCTCTAAAGCTGAACACTTTGCCACCTGCGATCTCCCCCTGCCTCCTGTGATCCTAGAGAACGTCTGGGGATGAATTGGAGCGGCAAACATGGTAGATAAAGAGTAGGAGACTACGGCTGTTTAAAGGCTTATGAGTCAAAAGTAGGAATTTTGTAATCAATTAAACCTCAAAAGGAGTCAATGTATGAGTGACAACACCAGATTACTGCGCTGATATGCTAGAAGATATGCTATGAATTGTAATACGAGAGAAAGGGATATGGAGGTAATCAATCCATGATGATATAAAGGCATGCATCAGTCTCAGAAAGAAAAAGTCTCAGTTTGGGAATATTTCTTCAATGATAAAAGTCACTTTGGTGACACTTCTAACCCTATGTCTGAAGTGAGAAATTAATCAAAAAGGACTTGCAGATATCTCTCTTCAGCTCATAGAAAGATTAAAGCAAATTGATCTGTATTGTGTCATAGATTGTGTAATCCCAAAAGCTTCTACTCTTCTCTTTTTATTCTTTTTTTCTCAACTGTTTTTATTTGTTTTTCTTTTAATGTTGTATTTGACACCCAGTACTTGATGTCAGTGGGACAGGTTGGCAGAATATTTTTTACTGAGCCGTCACCGAGTCTAAGAGATTTGTATTCATATGTTATCAGCATAGAAAGTGTACAAGTGTACAAATAACAGTGACCGAAAGTAGCAGTAGAACGAGAGAGGACCCCAAATGTTATCCCAGTTGAAATTAAATACATCAAATTGTTCCTGTTCCTGAGTCACCCAGCTGTCCCCATTGCAGAAGAAAATTAGATCATAAACCATGCCATGCTCAGCAGGTCTGATTTACAAATGCAACTGCAGGGCCAGGCAGCAAATTTCAGGTGGCTTTTTGTTGTTGTTATACAAGGGGAAGGTTTCTATGTATGTATTTTTTTATTTGCAGATGGATACGTCAGTAAACATTGTGATTAGCCTTAAAACAAACAGACCACAAAAAAATAAAAAGTGAGATTCTAGCATTGCCCTAGGATTTTAGTCAGTCATATCTACCCTTCTACCCACCTGAAAGCACATGGGGGCAGCATGGAGCAGTGGTGAGGGTAAAGTGTGCTCAGCCACTTTGACCAAAACATGCCGGATTCCCCCAGGTGCCTGGGTACAACTGGGTACAAGCACGCTCTGTTGGTTGAAATGCGATGGACCAGTGGCCTGGCATTCCAGTCCTGGAGGGAAATCCTGCACTCTCCATTCACTTTACATCACAGAAAGTTAGATACACTTTGGCCATGTAAGCTCCTTTAAAAGGAAATATTATGAATGCTTTTGTGGGGCTTATTCTCTTTGCCAAGTTTACTACACAAATTCACTGTTTGGTTTTGTGGCTTTGAGCTCCCCAGGGGAGGGGAGGAATGTGTTGAAGGAGGGAAGAGTTAGCTCTTCAGTTAAACAACAGGTGCTTAAGTTTTCTCCTATTGGCCTGATTATTGCAGGAGTTCTCAAATGGCTTTGGGCACCTCGACCAATACTTAATGAAGTGTCTGAAAAGAGGTGAGTAATTTTAATTAAGTGAAAGAGGCAGAGGTTATTGTTGTTATGTGATTCTGTGAAAATTTGCATTATTTCAATTAAAGACCTTGCAGCTTTTGATTAGGCCTCAAATAATGTAAAAGCATGAATGTGTATTCAGCAGTCCTGTACACACTGGCAGCCGAGAACTGTCTCATTTCCTGCAGGTAGAGCAGGTGATTGACACCAAGGTTGGGGTTTGTTTGAGCTTTTCAGCTGCAGTTCCAAACTCCATATTCCAAGAAAATACCAGTTCCTTCTTCAGCATGGGAGATTTGATTTGGGGCTGGAGTGCAGAGTTGATGAAAATCACAAACAAATGGAAACACTTTCATATCAAAGAAAATTGGATTCAGGAAGCTCTCAGATTTCCAGTTATATAGTGAAAGGATAAACCCCTGCAGTAACTGATACTGTATATCGTACAATGTTTGGTTTTGCCCTGACATTTTCATAAGGAAACAGTCAGTCATTGCAGATTAAGTAATTTCATGCTGTCTGTGTGCTTAATTAGTTCCACTCATTCCACCCTAACTCAGGACCAAAGGTCTAATTACACTCAGGAATGACTAATAAAGATAATATTAGTACAGTTTGAAAGGAGACAGCAGGCGCAGTTTTGCCAACAAAGTTTTTTTTTTCAGGATTATTCGTTTCTAAATTAAACATGAAAAACAAATTGAAACAAATTGCATTAGACAACCTTAATAATATATTTAAAAAAACATAAGCCACATATGTATTACATTTGTTACACTTGTAATACCATTCTTTTCATTTTCTTGGTTTATGTTGTTTCTCACACAGTACCATGGGAGAGTGAACACAAGTGAGGAGAGCCCTAGTCTTGGGAGAATAGTTTTTTACTGGCAGTTCATTTTGAGTAAAATAAAATGGAGCCCAAGGATACATTTGGTAGAAGCCAACATTTTTCCACAGAACCCAGTAAAATGGTTATTATAATATGAATACATATCTTTCCATTTACAGAAAAGAACACTCTATAACAAAACATACAGACCTTCCACCTCTCTTGCCAAAACAGCACTGAATCTTTTATAGCAGAGTATGATTTTCCCTCCTCCCCAGCTAAACCACTAGGAGGAATGACACATGGGTATAAAGCTTCACAATAACACATAGAAACAGTTAACAAAAACGCTAATTCAGATGTGTATATATGAGCACCTATTCAAATCATACTGTAAACATAATCCTATCATGTATCCTTATTTATCATACCCAAATGCAGCATGTATTAAAACACAAATGCGATAATAACACCCGCCTCAGAATGCGCCCTTCTCAACACTTTATAGGAGCTGCTCGTGTAACACTATAATGGAGCTGCACAAGAAACTTTCACGAACCTGCGTACATCAGGTTGTGTCCTTTGGAAGTAAGTTCTTTATTTTAAAAGCGGAGCTTTATTTAAAGTAATACATTGTGAATATGTAATCATAACAACTTTTGCCATTTCTTCAACATGCTTTATAATATGAAGGTGCGCACTCCTTTCATCCCACTCACTCTCGCCTACAATAACTAGCAATGGTTTCGAAAAACTAAATAATCACATTGCTCTGCGCTTGCACTTCAACACTCCACCACTTAACAGCTCCATCTACATAAGCATAAACACCCTATCATTACATACCAGTAAATGTATACATATTTATACAAACACAATATACCTTTAAACAGGTTATATTCAACTATATACTTTTGTTTTCGTACTAAAAGTTAATGTATTTATTCCTATGAATAGTGGTACTGCAGTGAGGGGGTGCATACTAAAGCCACTCCATCACATCGTTCTTCTCTCCATCTGTACAAAGTGTCTTCCATATATTCTGAAGTTTTTAACCAGCCTGGTAATGGCAAACTTTCCAACAGAGAAAAATATGAAAAATGTGAGTAAAGTGTCGGAGATAATATTTTTAGCTTTCGAGTGCTTGTTTCATCAAGAAGCAGCAGAGGTAATTCAGCTCCAGAACAAGACGCTTTAAACATGACCCTGCAAGTCTGAATGAGTTGGCAAATGAATAAGAATAGCCACTCAAAGTGTTTCGTGCACACTGCTATTATTTTGCATTTGGACTAGTCTGATGGGAACGTGGATAAATCAGAGCCAGGCGTGATCAGATTTCTCACAGTGAAATCAAATTTGGATAAAATTGCCATTCTTCACGCTGCTGTGTGATGCCTACTAACTGCCAATCATTACACCTGCACTGTGCTGTGCACCAGGTAGACCCAGGGTTATTCAGAATCTCTGCCGTTTAGGAAGCGCTGCCTGTGCTGTGCAATAAACTAAATTTCATCAAAGTTATGCTGCTTAACAGAGTCTTCCACACAGCCAGTGACATGAGAGGATGACCCTGAGGTTTAGGGGAACAGGAGGGTCGTGCTGCACTTTAATACCTTAATGAATGCAGCTTGAGCAGAGCTTCTACTCAGTGATTAAGATGTTGATCATATTGAAGCTATGAAATGTGCTCCAGACTTATTCAGGTCATCCTGTAATGTTGACAAGAAACATGTCACAGCACATTCCCTTTGAACTCAGCAGAAATTTAGTCCAATTTAAAAAATAAAAAAATAATTAGTGAGTAATTGCAAGAGTATTGACATTTCACACACAGACACACATATATTCACAGAAATTACTTGAAAACCCTAATCTGTTTTGAAAGGGAGATCTGGATGGAAATTCAGCAGATTATTAATAAAATATCATTTTAAGATTATGATACACTGAGAAGGAAGGTTATTTTTATTTCATATCTTAACACATTCTGACAATTAGGCTTTGAAAAATGTTAAGTGGGATGTGTTCATGATCAGAGCTGAAACTTCACAAACTAAAACCTGATTTATTTTGAATATGTCAAATGATATTTGTGTCTTTGGATTTTGTCTATAATTACCATCCTGAACAGGTTCCTGAAGGGCACTAAGTCTGTCAAGGATTTGTGGTTGTTGACCTTTACAAGACATGAGAGTGAGAGAGAGAGATTACTTTTCTGATTATCACAGTGGAGTTTTTAAGTTCAATTTGATATCAAGGCTGCAGAAAAGAGAACAAGACACCTTTGAATAGAGGAATTATAAATATGTCTCGCCATGGATGGACTCACAGTAGATGGTGTTTTTGGAAGCAAGTGCCAGACAATGGTAGGTAATACTAAAGGAGCAAGAAACATTTGCCAGGACGCATTAATAACCTGCCAATCTAAGTCTGCCTAGAGGGGATCTGTGGCTTGCAATTTTACATTAATCTACAGTAAAATACTTCATTCAGTCAGTCAGTAAACAAGAAGCCAGACATGGGAAGTATCATGCAAAAAAGAAGTGGTGTAAGACTGATGGACACATGGTCAATCTCAGCAGAGAGAATGGCATGACCCGACCATTGCTCAAGCTAGGGTGCCATACCTTGCAAAGTCTTTATTGTGAGTAAAGGCATATGATGGCCTGGGCTATTAGATCTAGGGATTCAGGCAGTGGAGACTATGCCAGGCAGGCATAATATACTATCGCACATGCTTCAGATCTCGAGCAGCAGTATTTGGAATCGCCTGAAGCCTGACAATAGTAGGGCTTAAGAGTGTAGGAAGTGCCAAAGCATTGGAATACCCTAATATAGATATTAGAGAAGAATGAATTCAGGTTACTGCAGCAGCTCTTCCCAAGCCGGAGTAGATGGAAGCAGCATTTCTGAGGGGTTTTGCACTCAGCTGACTCACCCCTGAGTTCAGACCTGCTTGCATTCACTCTTGTGCTACAATAGATGGGATACGATTCACCCCGGGGTTGGACATGAGTGTTTCACATCACATATTATCAACCCAGGTCAAACACCAAGTATTTCATAACGCTCTTGATAAAAGGTTTTTCACTCATTTTTCGATCTCCAAAAGAGCTTGATTTTCGACCCAGGATACCCCAGGTACAACTGTCTAGTGTGAAAGCGTGTGCATTAAGATATATTTCTGTATTAAGAGTTGTTCCTAGATTCTGGACCATACCGGGCTCTCAGCAGCCACTCCCAAGAGTATAAATGTTTGAACACATTTTTCCAAGATCAATAAAAATTAACTCTGCTCTGTTACATTTCAAGTGTAGAGATGAACTGATCATTCAGCTGTGAGGGTAAGCTAAGCTCACCCTCAATTCTAAATACTTCTATTAGTAGCTAATCCTATAGATAATAACAAACACTCTCCCAAACAGAGTGGGAGTACAGTGGAACCCAACATTTCCCTCAGGGGAGCACCTGAACACCTCAAACATAATTTGAAATTCGAGAAGAACCTAACCAACCCACAAGCAAGAGGTTTTATTAGATATAATAGAATTTGATGATCCATTGAATTAAAACAGCTCACAAATCTAGCAGGACTAATATGGAACAAGTGCCCACACTGGCAGTCAGTGATAGACATCCCAGAATGTGAAAAAGAGCTCTCCCAGTACTGAAGGATGACCTACATCCTCACAGCAATTTACTGGGGACTGAATATGCAGTCAGAAGAGCCTGCAGCTGAAACAAACCATATGCTCCAAGATATATAGAAAAGAAAAAGCAGAATAAAAGATTGTATTTTGACTTTTTAAAAATATGCAGTGTTTTTGCTGGATAATAATATATATATATATATATATATATATATATATATATATATATATATATATATATATATATATATATATATAGTGATAAAAATCAAAAACAAAAAAGGGCCTAAGATGAAAGGCACATGCTTCACAGACTGAAGCACACCATCGAACGAGGTTAGCATAACAGGTAGCACCTTATATAATCATTTCAACTAGAAATAGAATTTCTCTCAGGTAACTGTTGAGGCCTGAGGGCACCGGTGGCAACAGAAGCTGCTGGAGCACAAACAGTAGTTACTTTGTTAGTGAACAAATCCATAAGGTGCTAGCATCAAGCATGGGAGTGTATAAGTGCATCAGAAACAGGAGGAAGAAAGTATAACCTTTCTCTTATTATTTATTTCTTGGCAGCTATACTTTTCTTTCTACAGACATGATAACAGTTTTACAGAAATGTTTCATATTTGGGAATCATTCTGTGGTCCCAGAGGTCCTCATGTTTGATTTGCCTGTAGACTGTAGCAAAGTCTTGGCAAGCAAGTTTTGATACATAGATACATACCGAGGTAACTGTGTTCAATACGTTGTTATACACTCACCTAAAGGATTATTAGGAACACCATACTAATACTGTGTTTGACCCCCTTTCGCCTTCAGAACTGCCTTAATTCTACGTGGCATTGATTCAACAAGGTACTGAAAGCATTCTTTAGAAATGTTGGCCCATATTGATAGAATAGCATCTTGCAGTTGATGGAGATTTGTGGGATGCACATCCAGGGCACGAAGCTCCCGTTCCACCACATCCCAAAGATGCTCTATTGGGTTGAGATCTGGTGACTGTGGGGGCCAGTTTAGTACAGTGAACTCATTGTCATGTTCAAGAAACCAATTTGAAATGATTCGACCTTTGTGACATGGTGCATTATCCTGCTGGAAGTAGCCATCAGAGGATGGGTACATGGTGGTCATAAAGGGATGGACATGGTCAGAAACAATGCTCAGGTAGGCCGTGGCATTTAAACGATGCCCAATTGGCACTAAGGGGCCTAAAGTGTGCCAAGAAAACATCCCCCACACCATTACACCACCACCACCAGCCTGCACAGTGGTAACAAGGCATGATGGATCCATGTTCTCATTCTGTTTACGCCAAATTCTGACTCTACCATCTGAATGTCTCAACAGAAATCGAGACTCATCAGACCAGGCAACATTTTTCCAGTCTTCAACTGTCCAATTTTGGTGAGCTTGTGCAAATTGTAGCCTCTTTTTCCTATTTGTAGTGGAGATGAGTGGTACCCGGTGGGGTCTTCTGCTGTTGTAGCCCATCCGCCTCAAGGTTGTACGTGTTGTGGCTTCACAAATGCTTTGCTGCATACCTTGGTTGTAACGAGTGGTTATTTCAGTCAAAGTTGCTCTTCTATCAGCTTGAATCAGTCGGCCCATTCTCCTCTGACCTCTAGCATCAACAAGGCATTTTCGCCCACAGGACTGCCGCATACTGGTTGTTTTTCCCTTTTCACACCATTCTTTGTAAACCCTAGAAATGGTTGTGCGTGAAAATCCCAGTAACTGAGCAGATTGTGAAATACTCAGACCGGCCCGTCTGGCACCAACAACCATGCCACGCTCAAAATTGCTTAAATCACCTTTCTTTCCCATTCAGACATTCAGTTTGGAGTTCAGGAGAATGTCTTGACCAGGACCACACCCCTAAATGCATTGAAGCAACTGCCATGTGATTGGTTGTTTAGATAATTGCATTAATGAGAAATTGAACAGGTGTTCCTAATAATCCTTTAGGTGAGTGTATGTTTATGTTGTTCATGTTATGAATTCACAAGGTGGAGAGAAAAGCAAAAACAGGTGATATATTGAAAATGCAGTAGTTCTCATGTTTTAAGTATGCATCAGTATGTAAGTCTTTGAACTATACTACTGTAATGATTTTGAGGGTAGTCAACAGCCTAAGCAACACAACGCCCAGCTTCAAGATTAATGTCCACCCACCCTTTAAACTCTCATTTTCGCTTGTAATACCAGCACAATATTATGATGAAAAGGTTCAAAATGCTAATAATAGTAATAAAAGTAAATCGCTCCATTCTGGAAGTTAATATTAATAATTTCCCTGGTCAGATTTTAATGCCACTCCACTTCATCTTGTGGCATTAACTGACAAAACAAGTCATTAACTCCCAGCAGTGGCTTGAGTTCAAAGGAAATTATACTTTATTATTTGTGTATACCACTTAATAAAGACAAATCAAATAGAAATATCTGACTTTAGGTAATAAATCCCACTCTGGCATTGATACAGTCATACAGCTTTCCTCAGTAATTGAATTGGGTGACATAATGTTGTGGCTTCTTAAAAAATAAAAAATATTTTGGTCCGATTGTTGGCAACAAAGTAACTCAGTTTCTAGCTAGCATGTCAATGTCTACAATACAATGAATATAATAATAAATACATATACAGAGGAACCATAGGCTGTATGGAAAATATATGGAAAAGCATATATTTTAAATACATGGCCCATATTTATTAGTCATTAGTTATGAGAATACAAATATTTTTAAAATACCACAAAATTGACAGGTTTTTGGTATATGAAACATCATTTTAAAATATATGGCCACATAATTAAAGTATATATTGTTTATGGACCAAAGCATGTAATGGATAAGTATACTAGTCATCTTAAAAAAACATGATATTAACAAAAAAATCTAATTATGTATCCATATAGAAATGCATACTGTAAAATATAATATCATATATATATATATATATATATATATATATATATATATATATATATATATATATATATATTATTACAACTAATATATTAATCTGCACTAAACATATACTTTTCATATAATACAGTGATCATTAAATACTGCCAGCACTGTAAAATTATAATGAAAAAGTTTATATTATTTAATCCAAGATGATAACTTTCAGTAAGTTTCATTATCCATGCTAGGACTTAATCGAGGTTAGTGCTATATCTTGTGCTTTGTATGAACCACTTTATAACACTGTCTTAGAAATACATACAATTCTATTTTACTAAATCATGCAGATGTTATAGAAATAGATAATATAGTGTACATGATATTTAGAATATAACATAAATATGAAATATAAAAAGAAGCACCTACGATTTCAAATTGATCGAAAGCATTTGTGTTCATATATTCTGTATTACCATCTACATTACCATTACCATTATATAGGGGGTAATATGTCATCATATATGGTGCATTCTTGAGGAAAAATAAATTGGCATTACAATAAAAATATACATATTTCAAATATAATCAACCATACTGCAATATATATTTTTATATATTATAAATATATGGTTCTTGTGTATGTAATAATTTTAAAAATAAAGCAAAAGCATTTGTATTTGGGCGGGATTGTTTCTGTTTCTTCTGGGCAGCATGTGAAGATACATTTCCTTTGGCCTAAAGACCTATATTTGAATGCATACTTTGTCCCTTAACAGTATATTTGTGTCTGCTGTACAGAGTGAGATTTCAAAGAGTTTAATAATTTAGTTAAGCATGCTGTATTGGACTCTAAGGCCCTTTTACAAAACACACTCAATTGAAGGCATAAACTGCACTGTTATTCTCCTGTAAATGCTGAGAGGCTTGGGGTGTCAGTGAAGAGACTAAACCTCCCTGGTTCACTGTGGGGCAGCGGATCACCGAACAGAACCCCCGCTGCACAGTCCTCGAGCGGCCCCTCGTCACGAAGCACTGCGGGTCTTTGTCCTCATTTTCATTTCGCTGCCAACTTCGGGACTTCATCCTGTCCTTTAATCTTCGTTTAACGTCTCAGAAAGTGGGACTGTGTGAAAGGCGAGCGCCAGGACTGATCCGATACTGTCAGAGGTGGCTTTGTTCATGCTGTGGCATGAGAGAGCTTGCTACACTAGACAGTTGTTATTCATTTATCATGATGGGGCCCAGGGGACAGTTTTATGTTCAGAAGTCCCCCGGCCAGCCGTCAGTGTCAGTCGTGCTAATTCCAATTAAAATAACACAAAGCAGACCTAAAATAAATATAAAGAGGCAGCGGAGCAGAGCTTTGCAGTCCTGAAGATATTGATACTAAGCTTGCAATCATGGTACTATATATATATATACACTCACCTAAAGGATTATTAGGAACACCTGTTCAATTTCTCATTAATGCAATTATCTAACTAACCAATCACATGGCAGTTGCTTCAATGCATTAAGGGGTGTGGTCCTGGTCAAGACAATCTCCTGAACTCCAAACTGAATGTCTGAATGGGAAAGAAAGGTGATTTAAGTAATTTTGAGCGTGGCATGGTTGTTGGTGCCAGACGGGCCGGTCTGAGTATTTCACAATCTGCTCAGTTACTGGGATTTTCACGCACAACCATTTCTAGGGTTTACAAAGAATGGTGTGAAAAGGGAAAAACATCCAGTATGCGGCAGTCCTGTGGGCGAAAATGCCTTGTTGATGCTAGAGGTCAGAGGAGAATGGGCCGACTGATTCAAGCTGATAGAAGAGCAACTTTGACTGAAATAACCACTCGTTACAACCGAGGTATGCAGCAAAGCATTTGTGAAGCCACAACACGTACAACCTTGAGGCGGATGGGCTACAACAGCAGAAGACCCCACCGGGTACCACTCATCTCCACTACAAATAGGAAAAAGAGGCTACAATTTGTACAAGCTCACCAAAATTGGACAGTTGAAGACTGGAAAAATGTTGCCTGGTCTGATGAGTCTCGATTTCTGTTGAGACATTCAGATGGTAGAGTCAGAATTTGGCGTAAACAGAATGAGAACATGGATCCATCATGCCTTGTTACCACTGTGCAGGCTGGTGGTGGTGGTGTAATGGTGTGGGGGATGTTTTCTTGGCACACTTTAGGCCCCTTAGTGCCAATTGGGCATCGTTTAAATGCCACGGCCTACCTGAGCATTGTTTATGACCATGTCCATCCCTTTATGACCACCATGTACCCATCCTCTGATGGCTACTTCCAGCAGGATAATGCACCATGTCACAAAGGTCGAATCATTTCAAATTGGTTTCTTGAACATGACAATGAGTTCACTGTACTAAACTGGCCCCCACAGTCACCAGATCTCAACCCAATAGAGCATCTTTGGGATGTGGTGGAACGGGAGCTTCGTGCCCTGGATGTGCATCCCACAAATCTCCATCAACTGCAAGATGCTATCCTATCAATATGGGCCAACATTTCTAAAGAATGCTTTCAGCACCTTGTTGAATCAATGCCACGTAGAATTAAGGCAGTTCTGAAGGCGAAAGGGGGTCAAACACAGTATTAGTATGGTGTTCCTAATAATCCTTTAGGTGAGTGTATATATATATATATATATATATATATAATTTTCAACTATTGTTGAAAATGGTTTCATTTTCTTAAACATTAAATCACCCTACGGATATTGAGCTCAACTCTAGCATAATGCACACAAATTAATATTTGATATTTCTGTAACATTGAATGGGGATCAAAGCCATGCGAATAATGACTATGGTAATTGATTTGTCTTTTACTGCTGTAAACATCACAGGCATGTTTTAGACTATTCCATGAACCGCATGATTTAAACAGAGGTCATGGTGCAAAGGTACAGTGTTGTTCTGTGTGATCCACATGATTTGAGCTTTCTGTACACAATATGATGAAATGTCAGGAAGATGCCTTCAAGGCAACTTAAATTAATTTCAAAGGTTAAATAGGTTGTTCCAATAACTGATACATAAATGCTTTTGAAACCACAACACAAAGTCATCATTTTCACTATTGCTTCATGTTACATTGATTCATTGGCAATAGGTCAGAAGCCTGTAGCCTTCAATAGCAGAAAAAAAACATGTTAATGTGTTTATGGCCTATCTATATCCACATCTAATATATATACAATTCTGTGTAATACATTTTACATACAGTAGTTCAGACAATGCCCTATAGAAGTTGAAGGAAGAAATAGTAATTGAAGTAATTGAAGAGTTATTTTTAACTTAATCTGCTTGGTTGGGGGGCCGACAGCCCGGTCATGAGGATGAGGCCATCTGAAGTACCCCACATGGTGGATGGAGACAAGGAGCTGCTGCAAAGGTGGACACTGGGGAGGCGGAGGGCTGTTGTTCTGAATTTATGCAAGACGGAGCGTGGTTGTGGCGCTATGGGAGTGAGCTACTGACACAGGGGAAAGGATCTTATTACGTTGGATTTATGATAGCGTGTGTATGTGACATTGTATCTCACTGGTGGAGCAGAGTAAAGCATGATTACGGGTTGTCTTCCTCCCAAACTTTAGTTTTCATCTCCATATATATATTTATAATTTGCTGCACCCTTAGACGTCACTTACAGTTTTTGATGCATGAGACCCCAGCTTGAACTTGCACAGAATTTGTCCACATTACAGAGAGACGAGAATGCCATGCATGCGATCTGATGCAAAAAGCAGCTGCCTCGCTTATGACCATATGTGACAGTGCCCTTTGTTTATCCCATTGAAAGGGTTTGGTGGGGGCAGTGAAGTCGGTTCTTGGAAGCAACTGAGAGCAGGACTGTGACATTTTGTCTGTTTTCCTGTAGGGCTCTGCATGGAGCACACCATGAGTTTCATATGAAATGAGGCTGCTGTAGTTCCTGCTTGTGACAGCCCAGCGAGGTGGGGAGCTCTGATCCTTCGCTAACCTCTGGCATTTTATTAATATGGTGCCTGTGGGCTAATACACCTGGCCGAGTCCTAGTGCACATGAAGTGTTTGTCTCTGCAGGTTGACCTTTCCTGCAGAACCGAGTTCAGGCCACTCACCCAGCCTGCCCTGCGGAGATGTCAGCTCCGCTCCGTTTGTAATTTTGTTGAACGGTGGCAGTGGCTTCCAAATTTTGTGCTCATAGACAATACATATGTCCCATTTAGGATTGTATAAGCTATCTGTGCTCCTTTAACATTAGACTGATGAAATATTATGAAATCTAATATTAAGTCAACATACGTAGTTCTCTGTATTTTTTTCTCCTAATAAGGTAACATACGCCAGGTTTCCAGCACCTGTTATGAGCTGATATATGCAACAACCTGCAGGCTCTAAAATCTGGATTGACTCAGACTTTTCTGCAATGGGAATCATGTTTCCCTCCCATCCAATATCAACAGGAATTTAGACAGCCTCAGACAATTACACTTCTCAGGCTAACATGTATATTTGATAAAATGTGTTTTTAATCATGGTATCACTCAGGCCTTATTTAAATATAATTATGTACTTGAAATTACTTTAAAGGAACTTATGCACGGGATTTGCAAAAACTTTCTCACTGAGGAATGGGATGTTAAAGGGCTCAAGTCAGCCCAATAGGAATATATCATACTGTTCACCCTTTTATACTCCGTAACTTGAAAGGAAGATAACATCTGATGTATAATACAGAGAGTAAAAGGCGTTTGAACAGTACATAAAAGACACAGAGCAGGAGTTTGAAAGTACTCTTTGAGTTCCACCAAAGCGTTATGGCGAGTATAATGCTTTGAGTGTCCCACACTGGCTAGTTTAATGAAATCCTATTCTTCATCTGTAACTTTTCAGAGAGATGAGGAGAGCACATTAAACACCTTGTGCTCCCTAGGGTTCAATGCACACAGTGTAGCTTGCCTGCATCGATGCTGACTATACCTGCTGGGTATGAGTGAGTGAGGTGAGTGATAGGATCTGTCCAGCGGGGGCCCCTAGTTTAGATTGGCCCGTTGCACCAATCTAATTATTGTTTCCCTTTGTATTGTCCTATTTCAAGCACTAATAAAAAGAACATGACAGAGTGCCAAATAAGTCCCAATTTACAGTGGGGTCCAAGATGATTTTTATTGTATTCCCTTCATCCGGGCACAATTATCACACTTCCTTTGCTCCTGCTCCACGTCATCATAGGCACTGTCAGCGCTGAGGAAGACATCACTGGCCATTTGCTTAAGATGCTACAACATGAGCTTAGTGTCCCCCTGGGTTTAAGGGCGATACAGAAACAATCTTCACAATTAATTCAATACAACTTACAACTTGCCTTAGGCCACAGGGCAAGCATTGTAGGTGAAGCTCAGATCTGTTTGTTCTCAAGTTTCTGAACAAGGAAGCTTCTCTCCTTGATTTTGAGATTGATTCATTTGACCTCTGGGATACACTTGTCAAGAATCCCCAATTTACCTCTGATGGTCAGCTTCTACCCCCTCTGTGGAAATGAATGAACAACACAGCTTTTACACTGACCTCTCCTAAAATGAAGTTGAGGGTTATAAAAATATGTTTGGAGCACTTTGAGTACATTGCTCTCCTTAACTGATTTGTTTCTGCCCAGTGTATTAGTAGGATTTGGATTAGTTTATTCTTAGCTTTCTGCAGCCATGTTAGCCATCACTGTCAAGGGCATGGTGGTGGTGCATCTAATACAAATGTGACTACTTTTTACTGTAAAAACTTTTCAAGAACAGTTCTGAATCTGGTGTTTTCAGGTGTGAGATTAAACAGTAGCTTTCACAGGGTTTGAGGTCACCCCAGTTTGTACGTCTGTTCTGTGCACAATATTCAATGAACCACAAATATGTGTGATTGAGAGGCAGGACAATTCCACAAACGAAAGCCCAGCTACGCCAAAATGTATTTCACTTCTGTTATTTATATAACATCCTCTCAAAGGATGAGCTAGGTGCATTCATATTGAAATGGAAAACTTTTTTTTTTGGCACAGGAAAAATTCATTCAGCCAAAATAAATCAGCACTTTCAACTGGTCTTAATTATGTAACTCCATATTGTCACAATATGCATACTCTGTCTCTCCATGATCTGAATGAATTCAAACATGGAAGAGTGTTTCATTGCATATCTTCATTTTGGCATTTGGGAATATCAAAGGCTGAAGATCCTCCTGTCTGTTGACATCTTTAGTGCAGACAGCCTATGCCCCAGCCCCTTCCAGACTCGTAATAAAATCCTGAAACAAATTCAGTGCTTCACTAGGCTTTCACTTAAGTAATGCATCATTCTGCTCTCTTTTCTTTTTTTGTGCTTCCTAACCTTTTAATTAAGCACTGCACGTGTTTATGATCAAGGGGCTGTCAGAAACTCCTTCGGTGAGAGAGAGAGACTGCGTGCAGGGGGTTGAGGGAGTGTATGTGTGTGTTTGAGCATGTCTGTCGGAGTGCACGTGACCGTTGTGCAAATGTGTCCGGGCCTGAGATCAGCCACATATACTCTTCATATCATCTATCTGTATTAATTAAACATCTGAGAATGTGTGTCAAGGCTATCAGACACATCTCTCATTCCCGTCTTTTCCTTTTTGGACCAGTTCCCGGGACTGGAAAGAGATAGAGAGAGACAGACCGATAGAGAGAAAAGATAGGAGAAGAAGGGGGCGGGAGGGGGGGCAGGTGTAGTAGAGAAGGAAATGATTTGAATGGAGATGTGGCAGACAGTGAATATAACTGTGTATGATTCCCTACATCCTTTTCAATTCTTGGTTCCTCCTTGTCCTGAAAAAGAGGCCTAGGCTGTGGTGCAATGCGTGCCTCTCTGATCGACCTCTGTTTTCGTGTAGCCGGTGTTTCTCAGTCACAGAGGAGGTGCTGCACCACTAGGATTAAGAGGCATCTGCGAGGGAGTCATGCCGCTCTTAACAGAGTGTCAAAGGAACTCTAAATTTCCTTATTGCCGTAATGTGAAGGGTGTCTCCCAGGCTGTAATGCGACGGTCGTCTCCTGCTCTGGAGACAAATGTGTGGCGAGTGTGAGAATGAGTCACAGATTCTTTCCTTTTTTTCCCCACTTTTAATGAATTCCCCTGATCCTTGACGGCTCGAGCTGTTGCAATGATAATGGGGGAAACGACTCCAATCACATTCCCCCAGCTGCTGTTTGAAAAGCTGGCCTTCCTCAGCCTGCCACAAGAGGGAGCCTTTCCAGTTTCCAGTCCAAAAAGTCATATAAGATGGAGTTGTGCTTTCTGTTTTGCTTTCCTTTCCTTACAACCCATTCTTGACTGCCAGCTTAGTGCTTTCAGTATTGATCAACACACGTAACGTGACAGAGAATTATTCTACGCCCCATTGTCTGCAGGGTGATTGGAAGGCAGTAACTACATCAGTCCAGCATGCATTCAAGTGGTAAACTTATTTTCTCGTGTCCCTGTACTATATATGGGACCCAACTCCATTATTTAACACATTAATCATTAACCATTGTCTTGATTTCTGTCTGTTATCGAAGGCCAGGCTGTAATGGGATGTGACTTACACTACTACTGATTGATAGTCTTCCTCATCCGTTCAGAAGCCAGAGACAGGCATGGTTGCTTGTCACTGTCTCACTGCCGGCCTGACAGCTCTACCATGCGGCACCAAACTCACGTAAGAGCTTAATACTTGGGTTTGACATCAGCTGTCCCATTTAGGATTTCAAACCTCTGAATCAAATCCATCTGCTTATTGTCCTTATAGTGTTTTGTTTTGTTTTGGTCACAAAAACAGAAAAATAAATACATTCATACAGAACATGGACAATACTGGAGTGCACATCTGTTTACTTAATTCCTGGGACCAGTTCTCCTGATTTTCCTCTCACAGACGTTCCCCCTCACTCCCCCTGGTATCCCTTTCTCCCAGGCTGTGATGGCTCCCTTGCTGTCCTTAACTGTCCTGTTCAAGGGCCAGGGGTGCTGGGGAGTGTCCAGGCTGACTGATGGACTGACAGATGGAGAGCCGCCTGCGTCCTTAATGTGTTGAGATGCGGGAGACAAGCTCAGCAGCGCCGCAGACTCTGCCCCATTGATTAGGGCTCCGTACTGAAAGGCAATGTAAATAGGTCTGGGAGGACTCCTCTTTGGCAGGCAAAGTGATTAATAATAACCCCAGCACTGGCTTGTTCATCCCAAAGATACAAACACAAACGCAGGGTGAAAGTGTTATTGCAGGATTTATCAGATGCCTTACAGCACAGCTAAATGTAGTCATTAGCAGAAAAGCTCAGTTTCATGACTCTCAGGGTGAAAAAGTCATTCAGTGGAAAGCTTTAAAAGAGCAAATGCCAGACTGCTGGAATTCTTTGACAATCACTGAAAGGAGGCTTTAAGCTGATCTGACAAGGTTGAAGAGAGTTTTGCATAAATGCATTCAGTAGCCAAGGACTTATAATAATGCTAGGTTTGACCAGATTTTAGTGAAACTTGTGTAGTGAGTTTTAATTTGATAAAGGCACGCATGAGATCTGGTTCTAAAATCACACTTTTATTCATCTTTAAGTGTTGTTATATTGTAGAAGTAAAATGCATACCATATCCAGTCCATCATATAAGCAACTTAAAATATAAAACTTACCAAATAATGGTGGATGTAAAACTTCAACATGTAAGCTTTCTCAAGTTCGTCCGCTGTCATAACACCCTAGATAACGGAAAAACAGCAGGTTTGTCTTCCTCAGGTCAACTAGTATTAGCAATCAATTATTATGTTTTACCTCCAACAAGAGAGGAGATTCACCCGCAGGGGAGATTGCAAGTTAGCAATTACACATTCAAAAAATGTAATAAAATAAATGTATTATTATTATTATTATTATTATTATTATTATTATTATTATTATTATTGTTATTATTATTATTATTTTTATTATTAAAAAGTAAATCTGCAGAGATCACTTTGATTGCCTACACTGGTTTGTATGAATTGGCTAATGCACAGAAATGTGTTATTACCTGTATGTGTGTTCACAAGGCAAATAATAACTTTCTTTCTCCAGTACAATCTGCACAAAGTATTTAGATTTTTCCTTTGCAATAACAATATTTTAAGATAAAAACTGTCCCTACACTTCAGCCTGAGGTGACTGTACCACCTAAAAAACATATTAATAATAAATTGTATGATCACCATAACGTTTGCTTGTAGATATTATTACTTATCAAGTTTATTCCAAATTGAAATGAAAACATTAACTTGTGTAGGTACCCAAACAGGATGAAAGCACACAATCAACCTAGGTACAAATGTATGTATTTTAAACTTAATTTCGGCGTTAATAATAATAATAATAATAATAATAATAATAATAATAATAATAATAATAATAATAATAACCAATATATCCACAAAAACATGGTGAACATACCCACTTAAAATATGAACGTGAAAACAAATCGAAGCAGGAGAACCATACTTTGTCAAAATTATGCAATACACATTAGGTCACTAGGTAAATACCTTTTGTATCCATAGTAAAACTTAAAGCTGTAGTGTTCTTGTTCGTTATTTTATCTCCTAAAAAGCCATTTGTGTGTCACAACGGCATTAGAGAACACTTAAGTATACATCAAATGTGTATTGCTTATTCTTTGACAAGGTATTGTTTTCATCTTCTTACGTAGGTGTTTTCACATACACCATCTTTACGTGGATATATTGGTTATTATTATTAATGCAGAAATTCTATATTACATATACAAAATACATTTGTACCTAGGTTTATTTTCGTTGTGTGCTTTTATCCTGTTTGGGTGCCTACAGAAGGGAATGGTTTCATTTAAATTTGGACTAAACTTGATAATCAAAAATATCTACAAGCAATCCTTAAGGTAATACAATTTATTATTAGTACTATTTTTTTTTTTGGTGGTAGATACCTCAGGCTGCGTGTTGGGACAGCTTTTATCTTAAACGGCCCTTGTTATTGCAAAAGAAAAATACAAATACTTTGTGCAGACTGTACTGGAGTAAGAAAGTTACTATTTATCTTGCGATCACACACACACACACACACACACACACACACACACACACACAGGCTGTAACACATTACTGTGCATTAATTCATACAAACCATCGTAGGCAATCAAAGTGAATGCTAGATTGCCTTTATTGTTTTATTTTTTTGAATTTGTGATTGCTTACTTGTTATCTCCCCTGCGGATTAATCTCCTCTGTTGTTGGATGTAAAAATGATTGACTTGATAATACTAGGTCACACACCAGAACCAACTTGAGATAGCTTTCATGCTGATGTTTGACATCCACCATCATTTAGTAAGTTTAAATATTAATATTTATTTTTTTAGGTTGCTTATATGATGGACTCGATCTGGAAGAGTGGTATGTATCTTACTTCAACTCTATGAGTATAAAGACGCATACAAGCGTGATTGTACTAGAACTAGTTGGACTTTCACTTTAAGGCCCCTTTGAGAAAGAAATGATCCTTATCCTCCCGGTTATATAGTTGTGTGCAATTATTCTTGCTAAGTGTCCTAGAAAGACCAGCAAGCCTGTTAGGTAATTGCAAAGCTATGTAGACTACTGGAATCCTTCTGTCAAAGAGCTTTCAATCCCAATCAAAGTGCCAGCCACAATAGAAATCCAATGCAGATACAATAATACATTCATCTGATCAAATGCATTTTTGAAAGCAGTTCATTTGCCTTTGAGGGTAAGAAAAAAAAGAATGTCAAGAAATATTCTGAGCACAGGAAGTTGGATTTAGTGTTCATTCTCTCTGCTATCAGGTTCAAAAGAGTTTTCTGTGCTCCAGAGGTCCATCCAGTTTGTTATAAAATAGGCCGTTCTTCTTTTTTTCCCTGACAATCTTTCTATCCACCTGCCTGTTTATTGATTCATGTATTCATTCATTCATATTAATGCAGTCTTTCGAAATACAGGCGTAAGTTATACAAATCGGTGTCTGCTTTCCCCCTTGTGAGTTAGTATAGCAGCAAATGCCTGGTGTATCTGAGGTGTGCGTGGGTGATTTGTTACTATGTTACAGATACCGAACATGGGCAGAAGAAAGGGAATTCCCAATGAGTCTGGAATTAAATATATGTATATGTATGTGTGTATATATCAATACATATATATATATCAAATATGCACTAGTTAAGCCTTGTAAAGGGCAGGGAGAAGGCAGGGAGTTCCAACATTCCTGCGTAGTTGAAAGAACATAAGAACATAAGAAAGTTTATAAACGAGAGGAGGCCATTCAACCCATCGTGCTTGTTTGGTGTCCATTAATAAAGTGATCCGACGATACTATCCAGTCTATTTTTAAATGTTCCCAAATTTTCAGGTTCAGCCACATCGCTGGGGAGTTTGTTTCAGATTGTGACAACTTTCTGTGTGAAGAAGTGTCTCCTGTTTTCTGTCTTGAATGCCTTGAAGCCCAATTTCCATTTGTGTCCCCGGCGGGGGTGGATCTACAGGGGGGCCCCCCTTACTGTAGTGCTTGCCCCCCTGCTGCCCCCCTAACTTCAGTTCCTAAAATTATAGGCGTGAGAAACACCGTCAGCACCCCCCCCCCCATGCAAGCACCGCGGACTAAACACCGTCAGCACCCCCCGCTAAGTCAGCGAACCGCGGGGATGATGATGGGCCACCTATAATACAACTGGCCCCGGCCAGACCCCCCCAGCTGCAATGATCTAGAACCGCCACTGGTCCCCGGGTCCATGTGTCCCTGCTGATCTGGAAAAGCTCCTCTGGTTTGATGTGGTTGATGCCCTTCATGATTTTGAAGACTTAGACCTAGTCCCCACGTAGTCTCCTCTGTTCCAGGGTGAAAAGGTTCAGTTCCTCAGTCTCTCAGTAGGACATTCCCTTCAGACCTGGAATAAGTCTGGTTGCTCTCCTCTGAACTGCCTCTAGAGCAGCGATATCTTTCTTGAAGTGTGGAGCCCAGAACTGTCCACAGTATCCAGATGAGCTCTAACTATTATTATTATTAGTATTATTTTTATTTCTTGGCAGACGCCCTTATCCAGGGTGACTTACAACATAAGTGCAAAAATATAGATACTAGTGCATTGTACAGTCTTAACATTACTGCCCTTGTTTTAAATTCTACACTTTTGACAATATACCCTAGCATTCTGTTTGCCTTTTTTATTGCTTCCCCACATTGTTTGGATGGAGAAAGTGAGGAGTCCACATAGACTCCTAGGTCTTATGCGTTACTTCTAGTTCTATCCCTCCTATAATGTAATTATAGTGGATATAGGATTGAAATGATTGTGTTTGGAGTAGGATTATTTTATTTTATATTATTGGACCATTGATTGATTTGAAATTTGTTGTTTGTCATTTATATAAATTATAGTCAGGTTAAGTCCAGTTATGCCTTACTCCTGCACATTTGAAAAACATGCTCCTCTGCAGGCGAATTTGCTTAATGACTTTTACAATTTACAATACACCTGTTAGTATTGCTTTCTAAAGTTCCTTTAATGTCACTGTAATTCTACATCTTGATCAACCACGTTGATTTGAAAATATTTTAATTTAAACAGGCCAGTGCTTCAATCAAACCTACTCACTGTAGTTGCTCTTATTTACACGGTTACTTTGTTTGCTCAAAACTCTTAAACCATTCACTGTGATATAGCACAGATAAAGTCCCACATCTTCTAAACAAGTTATATCCAGTATGTGGAGAACCACAGGGCCTTCTGGTTTTCACACCAGCAGAGCTCTCAATGACATGAGAGGAGAATTGTGTACCAAATTGGGGCAACTTAACACGTTTTTCAGCATTAAAGCTCCCTTTTCCTGCTACTGAACACAACAGGACAGGTGCTTTCCAGAGCTGTACGATCCTTGAATTAGACCCTCAATGCAGCTCCAGCACCCGGGGAGAAAGTCTCAATTTTCTGATTGCCTCCTGGATGCCCACAGCGAGTCACTGGATGAGGATTAAGTAGAGCGTTCACAGAAGCTGGAAAGGAAATCTTTGATTGTGTCGGGTGAGTGTTCTGGGAAGTGCTGCTGATTGGGTTCATTAAGTACTTCAAACTGAAGAGCAGCTGCTTACTCCCCTCACGATCAGCTCCACCCCCATACAAATGCACTCACTCCCCCCTTTTAGGTAGAAATTAAGTAACACTCGTCAAATGTCATATGGGAAATTATGTCTCCTCACACACCAATGGTGCTAATGCAGGTTTCCAGTTAATCACATGACTGAAATGGCCTTCGCAGGGTGGTTAAATTAAACAGACCTGGAGGACACCAGCGGAGACTTGTTAAGACTCGATTCTGATTTAATATAGAGAATGATTCATGCAGTGTGTTTTCCAAATCTCCTTGTGGAATGTAACTTGGATTGATGCTGTAGCTAATTTATTTGTGCAAGGGGGAAGGTAAAACTGGTCAAACTGGTTCTGATGTTGGCGTCCATCCTTGCCTTTGGATGTCAGTAGTTTATTGAAAATGTTTCTTCTCCTCAGAGATCCATTTTGCACATACATGCACAACAGGTACATACTGAAGTTTTTTTGTGTTCAGTAGGAGGGCTAAATCAACTATTTTTCACTGCTGGAGGCCTGGGACCTCTTATCATGAATGAAAGATCCCACCAAGTTATGATCCTTCAACACAAAGAGCCTGACACATTCATATACATGATTCATATTTTCTCTGAGCTTCCCTGTTGCTCTGCAGTGTACAAATGACATTTTTACTTCCCCTACTTACTGCCGCTGAGTTAGCATTAAGTTATCTGAATAAAATCTTGCAGTCGTACCCCGTACATTACATGTTTTTATTTTTATTTTTTTTATTTCTTAGTTGGTTCTTTCTGCATGTTGAGGGTGCTTCCATAACAATTACATTGGAATGGATATTGCCCCTATTGATGGGCATGTAGATGTGTTACTGCCTAGTGTTTCAAATTCACATGTATTTGACACAAGGCAGAAACTGGAGGACTTCAATGTGTTAATATGTTTGCATCATTCTCTGACTGTTGATAGAGGGGAAAGGAAGCCATGTGCATATAAAGGGACTTTGGAGTTGCTGTCAGCTAGAATATTGACTTCTAAGAATTAGAATAAGAACCTTCTGTTAAGACTTGGCATTCTCCAATGCTTGTGTGTCTGCCTGTGTGATTTGCACTGAGGGACTTTGTGTTTTACATCTCTGGTATTGTTATATGGATCTGTAACATCTTGCTGTTGTCAATTGAAATAGAAAAAAGGTCAAGAGATTAATTAAATTCTGCACAACATTTAAATGCAGAGAAACCCAAGAACAGCAGTACACTGGTGTCAAGTACATTTAGAATTTGTGTGAATCAATGTAATTTAAAAAACTCGCTGTATAGTTAATTTAAATTTTCAGTTCAACTCAGTCGTAATGGTTATTGTGCTGAATGTACTGGCTGTTGTTTGCAGTAGGAGTAGTGGTTATGTATGGCAATAATAATGCAAATGATTTCCAGGCCGTTGTGTCAACATTAGATACCGTAATGGTTAGTGGAAGCTCCAAACCAATCTTGTTAGCTGTGTGTGTGCCACTCTGATGAATTATTTAAGTAGTTTCAATATCACTGCAGGAAGAAAGCAGTGGGATGTCTGTAATATAAAATTCCTAACATTCAGGGATGAATCAACACATTAACTGCTCTACATTTCAGCTTAGTTCTGGCGTTTGCATAATAACAGCCTGGCCACCACATTTTTAAGGTAAGAGTTTTGTTCAGTCAAACAAAATCACTTTTGAGATAAATACTGCAGAAAGCTGTGGGGTCAGTCTGTGCACAGGGAACACTTAGCATGCATATTCACTGCTAACAGCAGGGATTAGTTTCACCTGTGAATAGCGGAGAGGGATGACCTCATGTCATATACAGTACAGAAGGATTTTGCCCAGAACAAATTTAACCTGATAACCAGAACCATCAGATGCAAATAGAAATAAAAGGCAGTAGGCCTTCAGCACTAAAAATAGAAAGTAGGTCTTCACACAAACTTCTGTGACAACTCTCCAACTATGTTCTGGAAGTCACTCACCACAGTCTTTCTAGAAACTGCTTGATACAGATCTTCGTACTATTATCTACACATAAAAAAAGACTGCAAAAAAATGATATTGAGTTGTCCTTTTTAGCTTCCTGTGTAATTTACCTTGTACACATTCAATAGTTTCACAATCAACAGGCTTCTCCCATTGGAATAAAACACACAGATTATTGGCAATCGATAACAAAGACTTAAATGTAGGCAGATAAGTTCAAATCAACACTGGCATAATCATAAGAAGTGCTCTGTAGTAGTTTGACCACAGACTGAGTGGCAGTGTTTGCCAAAGTTGGAGCCATCTGGAGCCCCAGATTCTTTTCATGTCTTGAGACTGAGAGAGGAGGATAAGGACAGCACTGTATCTCAACTCTGGTCCTTGATGGCTTGAATCATGCCAAGTTATTGTCTGATCAGGCCAATTTGTATCAAATTAATGAACAAATACATAAATAATACTTTGACCTGAGTCCTATTAATAGTCCTAGAACTGGTATTCAAAGTAAAAGTCTTAAAGTATGAGTTCAGTCATGTATGGTCTTTTACTAGTTGAGATTTACAAGAATAAAAGGGAAAAAAACAACAACAGATGGCACAGACTGAGTTTACCTCTACAGTGAGGGAAAAAAGTATTTGATCCCCTGCTGATATTGTATGTTTGCCCACTGACAAAGAAATGATCAGTCTATAATTTTAATGGTAGGTGTATTTTAACAGTGAGAGACAGAATAACAACAAAAAAATCCAGAAAAACGCATTTCAAAAAAGTTATAAATTGATTTGCATGTTAATGAGGGAAATAAGTATTTGATCCCCTAACAATCAGCAAGATTTCTGGCTCCCAGGTGTCTTTTATACAGGTAACGAGGGACAGGACAACTGCACCGCATCAAAGGGATGATGGACGGGGCCATGTACCATCAAATCTTGGGTGAGAACCTCCTTCCCTCAGCCAGGGCAATGAAAATGGGTCGTGGATGGGTATTCCAGCATGACAATGACCCAAAACACACAGCCAAGGCAACAAAGGAGTGGCTCAAGAAGAAGCACATTAAGGTCCTGGAGTGGCCTAGCCAGTCTCCAGACCTTAATCCCATAGAAAATCTGTGGAGGGAGCTGAAGGTTCGAGTTGCCAAACGTTGGCCTCGAAACCTTAATGACTTGGAGAGGATCTGCAAAGAGGAGTGGGACAAAATCCCTCCTGAGATGTGCGCAAACCTGGTGGCCAACTACAAGAAACGTCTGACCTCTGTGATTGCCAACAAGGGTTTTGCCACCAAGTACTAAGTCGAAGGGGTCAAATACTTATTTCCCTCATTAACATGCAAATCAATTAATAACTTTTTTGAAATGCGTTTATTTCTATTTTTTTGTTGTTATTCTGTCTCTCACTGTTAAAATACACCTACCATTAAAATTATAGACTGATCATTTCTTTTTCAGTGGCAAACGTACAAAATCAGCAGGGGATCAAATACTTTTTTCCCTCAATGTATATAGAGACTCCAGGATGGATTGTGCATGGCTGTCATCCATTTGGACTTGCCACTGATTGTGCTACATTTTGCACAACATGAGTGATAAGAGACCTTTCTTTCTCAATGTGCAGGTAAGTTTACAAGCTTGATTCACTGACACACATCTGCTGTGCTTGTACTGAAAATATTATAAGAATCTAGTTTGTAACCAACATTTTTTTTGTCTCTGTTCATCAGTGATGTGAAGAGGAAGTTTCTACATTCTTATTCCTTACAGTCGGCTTTGGATTAATCTGCTTTATGGTTCACAACTGTGTTCTTTAACATTTTTCTTTGAGCTATATTGGGTGCAGATAATAAGCACGTTTCCTTTGTTTTGCAAAGCTTTAAAAGTGTAGGAACAACATTGCGGTTTCAGAGGTGTGTCGATCATCTGCTATCTCTGCTTGCCTCTGATGTCATTTCTCATAAAGATCAATAGTAACAGATTTAAACACAGTTAAGTGGAACCAGGGCAATTTAAAAAAAATCAGATGAAAGTGTAAAATAAAGGATGTTTGTTGTTGAACGGTACATTAATAATTTATTGATTCATTTTACATTTTGATAATGCATCAACTCCACATACATACATATAAATAGATAGACATTACCATATTTATAACTTAAACTATTCTTTATTAAGTAGCACCCTCTCTCCTGTTAGCCTGGAAGCGAGCGTTTGCTCATTTTCATTGGCCGTATGCACAGTGAATGCTAACAGGGAGATCTTAAAGCAAATTAAGTGTGCCAGAGTGCCTTTCGCTCTCAATGTAGTGAGAGAGTTGCAAAAATCTCACTTCCTGAGTGCAAGCGTGCCCTGTGGATGCATCAGCGTGAGGTCTGACACTGTCCTATCTGCAGAGCTCAGCAACTGGCCACGCTTTCTGCTTCAAAAAGAGAAGCAGCTTAGTAACTGTGCGTATGGGCTGCTGGCTCACTTTACTCTAGTGAGTGAAACATGATAGGATAATTAAACATACTGTGCATAACTCTCAATTGATCAGCCCTTGGGTGCTAGGTGACTCTGATTTCACGTGCAATATGGCACTCCGAAGATCTCTTAAGGAGGGATGTGTAAGCTCGGGCTCATCACCTCGATAAGTCACACAACTAGACAAGACTGGGAGATCAATGAATGCATTTGCATATTTTAATTTTCTCTTAAATATTTTAATTTGTTTTTGAGATGCAGGTCTTTTATCACACACTGCCTGAGATGTCAGTGTGCCTGTCTCCAGGGTATGGAAGACTCTGATTGTGCTTTTCCTAATGCGACATCCCTTGTAAGAGTTTACCACAGGACATTTGCATGATCATTTGGTAGTTGTCCTGTGGTTTTGCCATGTCCCTACCACGAATAGACCTTATTTTGCTGTCTATTATGCTGTAAAAATGAAGAGAAAGAAAACCCTTTACAATGCGTACAAACAAGCAAGATCAAAAGGGATATCGAAATTGCAATCACACTGTAGAAGAAATGTTTGAGAAGGAGTAGTAGTGGTCAGGGCTCTGGACTCTGGAGGTTCAATTCCCAGGTGGGGGGCACTGCTGTTGTACCCTTGAGCAAGGTACTTTACCTAGATTACTACATTAAATGCCCAGCTGTGTAAAATAAAAAGTGATATCTTGTAACAATTGTAAGTCACCCTGGATAAGGGTGTCTACTAAGAAACTAATAATAATAATAAATAACTTTGCTATATTAATATAACCAACCATCTGCCAGCATGGTTCTGTCCCTTTCCATCAGAATTAGATATCTAAGCCCCAGTTCAGATTGAGAGGATGCTCTTCAATTATATTTTATAAGGGCTTGACAAACTGTAGGGGATTCAATAATTCAATACTTTTGTGATTAACCTAAAATGGGGTTCATGTAACTTTTTCCCCCAGATAATGAAGAGGCAGTAATGCTGTAGCTTACAAACTTTAATTTAAAATGTCTTCTATTACTTCATTAAACCTTCATTTGGTAGCCTCATTAGAAATGGAAATCTTATTTGTAAGAGTTTCCAGGAAATGCAGCAGAAGCCAACATGACGTATCACAAACAAGCCTAGGGCAAATTGTAATGAGCGACACAGATACGTATTCATTAACAGAAAACAACAACAGATGCATTAAGGACCTGTAAATTTGGTACATATCAGTCCCTTCTTGGCTGTACCAAGCAGCCCCAGTGGCGTGCCAACAAGTTTTACAGGTATTTGAATAAAACACTATGCAGCCTCTATACTGGCAGATTCGGGCAATTTCTCATCCCTGGAAGCTAAAAAACGAAAATGCTTCATCCAGGCAGCTTGCTGTCTTTATATTGCAGCAAGTGTGAAATTGGATGGAAACCCATTCCTGCACAGCCAGTTGACTTGTGTCCATCTCCTGACAGATAAGCTTGTTAGCTACCTCAGATAGAGGTTTAAAAATGTTAAATCAAACCAAATCCAGAGAGAAAGAAAGAAAGCTAAAGGAAGAAAAATGGAAAATAAAACATCCTTGGCTATTGCAGCTCTTTATGTAGTAACTTCACATGCAGATGAAAGTGCTAATGGATTTCTAATCAGCTCAGCGATGATTAAAGCGGCATCGAGAGGGGCAGTGCAAGACACCGAACCTGGCTTAGCTCAGCAGGAGAACCCTGAAATCTGAGGTAGGCTTTTCACCTTCACTTGGTAACCTCTATAATCCCAGGTTCAAAGATAAACCATAAAGCAGGTGCTGTAGCTCCCTTCCAAAAGCATCCTGTGTAATTGCACTGATAAAAACAAAAAAGAACACAGAAGCCGAAACAGTTGGTGCCTACTTTATCTGAGCCACTCACACGACAGGGGCCAGCGCCTGCATAAAAGCAAACCATCAACCCACCTGCCACTGCTAAATTCCCCAAACATCATCTGATGGCAGTTTTTTTGTGTGTTTGCCTGGGGCCTTTGGTGTCTCATTCATGGAAGGTAGCCATGGTGTTCTGGGTGTTTTAATCTGGCAGTTGGTGCATGAGTTGCAGTTTTGATTTGATCTTGGTTCCCAGTGCAGTGGGTGTGAGAAACCACAGTGTGGCTCAGAGCAGCCTGGGCACAAGGGGGGTCTGTGGTTCCTGAGGTATGAGGTTGAAGCCCCTTCAGACCCAGTGCTTGTGGAAAAATAAGTTATTAGACAGAGGAGAGCTGGTCCTCGAAGGCTGATTATCAGCCTTCACCACATCTTTTTCAGAAGTGTGAAAAGCTGCAGCAGAACCTGTCAGTACATGTCTCAGAAGACTGTGTTTTAGTGAGGAGATGTTTCTTCAAGGTTAGTGTATAGGGCTGCCTCAAGTGAGATGGGTTAAAAATTAAGTGAAAGTAAAAATCAGTGGGGGTGACTATTGATTTAAACTTGAAGGTGAAGTTGAAGAAGAAAGACAGCTAACTCCAGAAAGAAGATCAAAATCACTCCGGAAGAGCATGGTGTTCAAATGGTGTAGCTCTCTGTCATTCTGCGTTTTTTGATGGATGTCCCTGCGTCTGCCTGCGCCATGTGACTGCTCTTTAACACTTCAGATAATGAGGATAAAGCAGTGTCTAGATCGCCTTACCAACATGTAATGGTGGAGGGAAAGATCAAATAGATAGACCATCTGTGTAAAATAAGTGCGAAGACCTTTATGATCAGTGCCATCAGCGGCATTATTACACAAGGAATTTACAATCAGTGTTTCTACTGACTTATCTTTCGGTGAGTGAGGAGTATACGTCTCTTGCCTGACACATTCCACATTGACTCTGCTCCCATTAAACCCCTGATCAACAGGCTTTAGGCATTAGCTTGAACTCATTGGCATCCCTGGAATGTACGAATAAACTGCATAGAATGTGTCCTAGTTGATAGACGTTCAGATTGTTTTCCCCAAAGCATAACAAGACAGAATAATTGTACATAGGCCCAGGTTTATTTATTTATTTACATTTGCTATTGCTGTTTAGTACATTTTCCAGTCTGCTCCTCAATGTGATCTGTGTAGTCTTGTGTTGTTTTGGTGAGAAACTCAGTCAGACTGTTCATGCTAATGAGCTCCTGCCATAGCTGCTCGTCTGGTTCAATAAAGGGTTTGATTGAAGGAAAACATAACGCACGTTTTTCACTAGGATTGTCTTAGACAAACATTTTGTCTCGTCCATAATGATACACAGTTGTTCCTGATGTGGTAATACTAATCAATGAACATGTCACTTAAATTTGTCATGTGGATGGCACATTTGTGTTATAAAGAGGATTAATGGCTAATCAGATTCCACAGTGAGTTTTCAATTGAGAAATCCTTTGCTTCCAGCAACTTTAAAAGATCAAACTCATAAATAATAACTAAGCCAAGACTGATGAAAACAAAGAGCCAATTAAACAGGAACTCTCTTTCCTCTATTTCCAGGTTCACTGTGTTATGTTCTTTATGCAGAAGGAGACGTGCAAAGACAAAGTTAGCTTTAATGATCATGCTTTTCAGGCTCAACCTCATACATCTTATTTCTTTTCCCTTCTTCCTTCCTCCCTTAATTTCTTTCTGGCTTTTCTCTCCTCTCTTTCTCCATAAGATCGATACTGACTGACTGCCCAGGATAATTCCTTTCTCTCTTTCTTTTTCAGACTATCAATGCTATGTGTTTTTGTGTAGCTCTTATTTGTTTGTTTGTTTGTTTGTCTGTTTATCCAAATTGATTTTGTGATTGTCAGTTGAATTGAATTGAACTTTCAGAGGATCCTACAGCCCTATAGATCTGATACACTTTTTGAACAATGGTAGGGACCTTCATTGGATATGATTGGATATGAATCCAGCTGAACAGAATTATTGTGTCAGACAATTTCAACTGTAATGGATCACTCCCTGAAGATTGTGTGTGTGTGTTCTGTTTTTATCAGTCAAAGGATTTGTTGTTTGTTTGTTTCTCTATACTGTAGTTTTTCATTATACATACATACATATATATGAGAGAGGGAGCCTAGATAGATCTAATTTATATGTGCTATGCTTTTGTGAGCAAGGTTTCCTGCAAGAACAGAGAGAAAGAAAGGGTCTAACAGGGTCTCTGTGGGACATCATGAACGAAAAGAGGTCAGCTACTTGGAATTCAGCACGGGACACAAGACCCATTTTCCTGCCAGTATGTTTACCTGAGCACCCCTACTGTAGTTCTTTCTAGATTTGCACTCCATTTGTCAACTCCTTTTTGATTTGAATGCCCAGAATTTCAGTTTTAAACCCCAGTGAACAGTTCAACTCTGGCACTCAATATGCAGTACGCCCCACACATTGCGTCTCTGCAGTCAGTTTTATCTCTTCTCCTTTCTCCAAAAATGAATAGCATTCCTTATGACTCAGTGTCATTTGTTTGTTTTCATATCTTGTTGCACATTAGCAGTGTGCTGTGCTCTGTTATGAAAATTTACATGTTTTAAAAACAAGCAAGTGTAACTGTCTTTAGAACTGCAGCGGGATTTGCGTCACTATTCTGAGCTCTTAGGCTCATTGCGTCCTGGGCCCGCACCATTTTCTTCATATCCATAATGTCTAATATATAATAACAAGTTATTGGTCTTGAATCAGAGTCCATAATCAAACCATTCACTGCATTTACTAAAGCTGTTTATATGCGGAAAGCTGATCTAGAGCTGAGGGAATCCGAACAAGTGGAAGCCATTAAGCTTGGCATGTTTGATTAATTGTTCCTTATTGATCGGAGAAACCTCATCGAGATATATTTGTTATTTTCTCAAGGAGCCTAATGAAAAACGCAGTAGGATGATATCACAGTAAATGTGCAGAATTTGGAATCCAATTACTCTTACAAAAAACTAAATAAGCATCCCGGGGGCGCTTATTTTTTATGCATACAGGTAGAATGCCATTTCCACAATTTGAACAGAACCATTTTCCTCAGCCCTTGACATTTTTCCATATTTGAAAGTAGCACAGCTGCAGTGACCCACTATTAACCTAAAACATTTCAGAAGTCTCTCCACTCTTAGATTCTTCTCCCAAGCTGGTAGTCACAAGAGACACAGTCTAGAGAACATCAGCTGGTTTATGCCCTGAGCAGTTTCTCAGTGTGTGCACAGGCCCCACTGACACACTGTTTAGAAATTATATCAAGCTCATTACATCTGGCAAATAAATCAGCAAACTACATACAGAGTTCATTCAGCTTTAACAGAAAATGGAATACAAATTTGAAGCATATTTGAATATGCTTTTTTTGTATCACTTCTAAACTGTACAGCACTATATACACTGATCAGCCATAACATTATGAGCACTGACAGGTGAAGTGAATAACACTGATAATCTCGTTATCATGGCACCTGTCAGTGGTTGGGATATATTAGGCAGCAAGTGAACATTTTGCCCTCAAAGTTGATGTGTTAGAAGCAGGAAAAATGGGCAAGTGTGAGGATCTGAGCGACTTTGACAAGGGCCAAATTGTGATGGCTAGACGACGGGGTCAGAGCATCTCCAAAACTGCAGCTCTTGTTGGGTGTTCCCGGTCTGCAGTGGTCAGTACCTAGTAAGTGGTCGAAGGAAGGAAAAGCGGTGAAGCGGCGACAGGGTCATGGGCGGCCAAGGCTCATTGATGCACGTGGGGAGCGAAGGTTGGCCTGTGTGGTCCGATCCAACAGACGAGATACTGTAGCTCAAATTGCTGAAAAAGTTAATGCTGGTTCTGATAGAAAGGTGTCAGAACACACAGCGCATCGCAGTTTGTTGCGTATGGGGCTGCGTAGCATGCTGACCATGCTGACCCCTGTCCACTGCCGAAAGTGCCTACAATGGGCACGTGAGCATCAGAACTGGACCACGGAGCAATGGAAGAAGGTCGCCTGGACTGATGAATCACGAGTTCAAGGTGTTGACTTGGCCTCCAAATTCCCCAGATCTCAATCCAATCGAGCGTCTGTGGGATGTGCTGGAAAACAAGTCCGATCCATGGAGGCCCCACCTCGCAACTTACAGGTCTTGAAGGAACTGCTGCTAACGTCTTGGTGCCAGATACCACAGCACACCTTCAGAGGTCTAGTGGAGTCCAGGCCTCGACGGGTCAGGGCTGTTTTGGCGGCAAAAGGGGGACCTACACAATATTAGGTGGGTGGTCATAATGTTATGGCTGATCAGTGTAGAGTATGATGAATAATATCCAGAACCAGAAAGAAGAAGCATTAAAACGTGCTAAGCTCTTTTCTTACTGGCAATGCAAATGTATGCTAGGAGTAGTGCTTATCTTAATATAAGACATTAAGAGGTTCACTTTAATGTCATGAAACCTATATTTGTTTTGTTTTCTGTGAGAGAGAGAGAGAGAGAGAGAGAGAGAGAGAGAGAGAGAGAGAGAGAAATAAAGTACAGTGCATCTCCTTTTATATAGTGTGTGTTGGAGTTGCCCTGTGGTTCACTAGAGGAGGACCTGTAATCAAACCCTTCTGCTTGAGCTCGTCATTATCTCTGTCTCCCGAATTGAAGAGATCGCTCGCCACCACAGCCAAATTGCAGGGCCGTGATTGTGTTTGTTATGTGTACAGGCTCTCTGTTTGTAACTTTGCACTCTCTGGAAAGTGTTTGCATTACTGCTGGCTGCTGCCTCATAAATCTACACAGCAAGACACTGGGGTCACAGGCGGTTTAGACCTGGCACTAAGAAAATACAACCAGGCCTACATACTAACACAAATACACAGTTGTAGAAGTATTTAATTTTTCCACCACAAACTTGTATCATCTCCTTTAAAGAATTTGCTTGGTTATTATCAAGTAAATGCTTTATTTGATGTTTTTTTTTTTAAAACAGTCCCAGGGGTCACAATAAAGGCTGAGAGTGCACTGAGGTTATACATAATTTACCACCAAGAAAAAATTAACCGTAAAAAAATATATACAAAAATGAATAAATCAAGTTTTGTTGATTTTGTCCTTTTCTGAAAGTGAATATATTTTCGTAGTTATTTATAACTCTCAGTGAAGCAAGAAGAGATTATAAAAAAAAGTTCTTAAATCAGAGTAGCTTATCCAGCACTTACAATACAATGTCCTGAAACCACTCCTGTGACAGAAAGCAGTGCAAATGTTTCCCATTTGCATCAGCCTGATAAAACCTTGACAAGTTCATAAACAAAATGAACTGTGTCGGGCCTGTGTGTGCTCATGAATAAGATTTGTTTACCAAGACGTGTGAAATTGTATGCAACTGAACAAAGAAAATGTTTTTTTTTTTCTGCCCGGAATCTCAGAGGAGTGTGTTATATTTCAGAATATCACATTTACTACTCTTTAAGTGGTATTCAACTTTAGAGTTTTTCTTTTACATTGATTTATATTATTGTTTTATGTTTTTTGTCTATATTCTACAATTACAAAACTCAGTTTTTCTTTTAATCTGATCCTAATTGTAATTGTAACTGCTGGTTATGTGATTTATGTATTATTGGTATAACTTTTTGATTGTGTAGGTATTTGGAGACACATTTAGTAAAATATATGTATGTTACTGACCATCTCAACATATATAATAATATTACAAGTATATTACCTTTATGAACTCAAAGGAACCCTCAGTATTATATAATATTCCCTACATTGTATTATATATATATATATATATATATATATATATATATATATATATATATACACTCACCTAAAGGATTATTAGGAACACCTGTTCAATTTCTCATTAATGCAATTATCTAACCAACCAATCACATGGCAGTTGCTTCAATGCATTTAGGGGTGTGGTCCTGGTCAAGACAATCTCCTGAACTCCAAACTGAATGTCTGAATGGGAAAGAAAGGTGATTTAAGCAATTTTGAGCGTGGCATGGTTGTTGGTGCCAGACGGGCCGGTCTGAGTATTTCACAATCTGCTCAGTTACTGGGATTTTCACGCACAACCATTTCTAGGGTTTACAAAGAATGGTGTGAAAAGGGAAAAACATCCAGTATGCGGCAGTCCTGTGGGCGAAAATGCCTTGTTGATGCTAGAGGTCAGAGGAGAATGGGCCGACTGATTCAAGCTGATAGAAGAGCAACTTTGACTGAAATAACCACTCGTTACAACCGAGGTATGCAGCAAAGCATTTGTGAAGCCACAACATGTACAACCTTGAGGCGGATGGGCTACAACAGCAGAAGACCCCACCGGGTACCACTCATCTCCACTACAAATAGGAAAAAGAGGCTACAATTTGCACAAGCTCACCAAAATTGGACAGTTGAAGACTGGAAAAATGTTGCCTGGTCTGATGAGTCTCGATTTCTGTTGAGACATTCAGATGATAGAGTCAGAATTTGGTGTAAACAGAATGAGAACATGGATCCATCATGCCTTGTTACCACTGTGCAGGCTGGTGGTGGTGGTGTAATGGTGTGGGGGATGTTTTCTTTGCACACTTTAGGCCCCTTAGTGCCAATAGTGCATTGTTTAAATGCCACGGCCTACCTGAGCATTGTTTCTGACCATGTCCATCCCTTTATGACCACCATGTACCCATCCTCTGATGGCTACTTCCAGCAGGATAATGCACCATGTCACAAAGGTCGAATCATTTCAAATTGGTTTCTTGAACATGACAATGAGTTCACTGTACTAAACTGGCCCCCACAGTCACCAGATCTCAACCCAATAGAGCATCTTTGGGATGTGGTGGAACGGGAGCTTTGTGCCCTGGATGTGCATCCCACAAATCTCCATCAACTGCAAGATGCTATCCTATCAATATGGGCCAACATTTCTAAAGAATGCTTTCAGCACCTTGTTGAATCAATGCCACGTAGAATTAAGGCAGTTCTGAAGGCGAAAGGGGGTCAAACACAGTATTAGTATGGTGTTCCTAATAATCCTTTAGGTGAGTGTATATACACCCATTAAATATGAAACACCAATAAAGCATTTGGTCACAAACATATATATATATATATATATATATATATATATATATATATATATATATATATATATATATATATATATATGTTTGTGACCAAATGCTTTATTGGTGTTTCATATTTAATGGGTAAAAAACATAAATAAGATTACTCGTCACAATGTGCTTATGACTTCATACCTATTTTCAATAATGCGATGCTGTATTGACATTTGGTATGTATGAATATTTGACCATCTGTGACAGAAGGAGAAGGTGGGGAGAGAGACTATAGGGAGATAGCAGCTTAAAAAAATGTACTGATATAATAAGTCACCTACTACCCTTGAAAAATCAAGAAGTTAAACAAACAAATAAATAACATCTGTCAGTAATATGAACAGATGCAAAGCTTAGTTATTATCAAACCTACCTTTTTTTAAATGTATGGCAGGTTTGTGGGACTTGTATTGTTCTGTTTTCAGTGTCTTAATCATCTGTTTGATGAACGTAAGGTGAATCATTGTCTCACAATTAAGAGCAAGTATGTCATTGTAACTGCGGTGCTGTGTAGGTTGCTGTGGCTTTAAATTTCATTTCAAATGAATGAGGTACACAATATATGAGGTTTGTATGTGGGACTGCTCTTTTAAGACAACACAAGCTAACACCCACGGCCACACATATTAAGTTTCTTTCGTAGATTCACAATAAATAAGTTATCTGTCTCTCTATTTCCTCCTCTCTTTCTTTCTCCCTCCCCCTCCTTGCCTCTCTCTCTTTCTATCTATCAGTTTATCTATACTTGAGCAGTACAATAGCTGGTGCTTGGAATTAGATTTCTGTCTTCAGCTACTTGGAGAGGACAGTGTGGTTATAAAACTCTGCTTCTAGACTTTTCCATCAAAGGGACCTTGTTCTCAGTCAATCTTATTCTCCTTTACAAGTTTCTCTTTTTCTTAATAGCTGCAACAGCACTATTTTATATAAAGGTAATTTGTTTCAGTGTAACCTTTACTCCTGCCCCTAGAACTCAATGAAAATGTATCAGCGGTGGCATCGTACAGTTGAAATTGTGTGACTCCCCGTGGAAAATTAGTTACGTAGAGCTGATGAGCTTGGTTGTGTTTCATGAAACTGAAACAAAGCCCCCTGGGGAAGCATGGAATAATCTTTTATATATGGGCTTGACCTTTTCCTTAATTAATGTATGTAGCAAAAAATCCACCACTGCAAGAACTTTCATTATATTTTGATTATATTATTAAATTATATTTAGCAATTCTTCCAATTAACAAAAACATTTGACAGTTTAGTGCACAAAATTACTGCTGTGCTTTCAGTTGATAATGCATTCACTGCTACCACTGTACGACCAACAGCACATGTAGCTGAACGGACTCCTTTGAGGCTGGGGAGAGATTGACTGCATCTCATCCTCTTAGTCAAGATAGACCACTATGTGAAAAGGTTGCGAGGCTCAAAGCACCTCAGCTCATTTAAAGAGATGTGGAATTGAATCAGGGCTGAAAATAACAATCCCTTTGCATAGCGGTGAGAGCCGTACCAGGCTTCACGAGCTGCAGGCTGTTGTAAATTAAAGTGTGCTGTGCTTGATACTGTATCTCGCTTGATCATTCAATCAATTTTTATTTAGTATAGTGCCTTTCGCAGGGTGGCCACAGAGCACTTTACCGATTGACTATAAAAAAACAAATATACAAATTAAACTAATAAAGAACACATAAATACACCATAATCATTAAATAAAATTAACCATGAGAAAAAAAAACTAAAATAAAGAAAATAAATCTCTGGGGGTCCACGCCTTAGGCCTAATGATTGTCTCCCCTCCAGGCAGTGTAATTATATGATACAGCAAGAAAATCAGAAAGTGGTGCTGCTGGCTGTGGTCTTCCCTCTAGTGGGGGTCCCTCGCCGGCCCTCGGGGGAGGAGGAACATCATGGAACAAAGGAACAAATGTTTATCTCATACTTGTTATCCTACATGTGCCACATTAACCGCATTTGTCAGACATGGAGTTCAAATAGGTGATGCATTTGCTTCCCTGCTTCATCAGTATAATTTGTGTGAGAGCCTGTCACTTGTAAGACCTCAAGTGGATAATAGTGCAATACGAGAGGAGCCTTGGGTTTTGATTTTCCTAATAAAAGTCTCGGCTTGAAGTGCAGAATATACATTAACTCCCTGGAGCTTTTCACACCATATCCAGGCTGTGGCGCAAAGCCACGGCAGGCAGGGGCTCTCATAGAGTGGTGCTTTTCTGATTAGGGTTGATGTTGGACGTTGGGTTCTGGAGGAACTATTTATGGCTTCATCAATTAAAGCTCTCTCTGGCTCCAGGTGTATTCCAGGATCACATAAGTGGATGGCGCAAATATTTAAATGTGTTTCCTTTCTGAGGTGGTTGGGGCGACTGAGTTGTTCTTGTATAATATTTGAAGATTAATAAAAAGAAAGTAAATGAGGCTGAAATAGTTGGTGTTTTTACATTTCAAGAAATGAAAAAAAAAGTCAATTTTCTGCGTTTCCAGATAAAAGTGCCACTGCATTATCTTTTGGATTTTTGCAGAGAAAACAATCATGTGTTGAGCTGGGAGAAAGAAAAACATGAGCTTGACTGCAAATCTGATAAGGACAAGGAGAAGGAAAGTGGGATATTATAGAGAGAGTTGAGAGAGTACGAATGAATCATCGGCGTATGCTTTCCCGTGCATGGGAGAACCTTTCTCATAGAGTAGAGGAAGTGTGTTTTGTTTTTTTAATATGGGCAGCGGAGTCCGTGTGCATCCGATTTGTGACTTCAAAGGAACAGAGGATGTAAACTGACTTGTGTTCATGTGTTTAAGAGCTTTTAACATTGTGTTCTCCCCCATTCAGCAAGGGGACTTCTTCTAATCACACAGTCAAACTTACCTGATCACGACCTTCTCACCCTATGAAAGTGAAAGCCTGTCAAGTGGTTGACAAGATTTTGAAGTGCATTGAAAATGAGCTTTCTGGATTTACTTTTTTCAAAGCCTACTATGCTTGGGTTTAACTCCGCTGCAGGACACTTGAACACACACTTCGGTGTTTAGTTTTCCACTTTTGATCACCAGCTCCCCACAGAGCACAAGGTCCTCTTCTCGTTCCCTTGCTTGTCACTCTTCCTTAAGAACAATGTCACATTAATAGACAGACCCTGCTAAGCCTGATTCCTCCATTCCTCGCTATGAAAGAGAAACTGTTCTTTGTAGTCTTTACCTCGACAAATGAGGGATGGATAGACTTTTTTTCATTCTGCCCATTTGTATTTCTTCTTTTCAGTATTGGTTTCATTTTCACTCCCTGAAAGTTGTGCAGCCGGCTGTGGTATAACAGATGGGCCTTGGGACTGTGGATAACTGGTGCTCTCTCTATTAGTTTGGACAGAGGGTTGTAGAGCAACCAGAGGTTCCCCAGAGCTCTCATTTAAGATGGAAAAAATCTGAAGCTGAGTCTGCTATGACCAGGGATCTGATCCGTGCTACTTAGCCTATTGCCACCTACGCTTTCCCATGTCTTCACAGGCTGGCACTGCACTTTATTCAGGGAAAAAACATTTCTAATAAAGACAAGATTCTATCTGAAGCAAGTCCCTCCAGCACACTTGCTAATGGAAAAATAGTGCTCTGTAGTATTAAAAACATGCAGCAATAAATAAATAATAATAAAAGAAATATGTATTTAAACTGGAATTAATTTCTTTCTGAACTGTAAAACCCTACAGGCTGTAATAGCTTACAGTAATGTACAGTATGTAATAAAGACATGCCTCAGTAACCCAAATGACAAGCAGGCTTTCTAACTACCAGGGTAATCTCCCTGCTTGTTGTTGTTTTAAATATATATATGGTGAAACAGAAAAACAAACAAAAGGAAACATAAATGTAATTAGTAAACAGGATACGGTAATATATCCAACCATATATTAAATCCTCTGTCTCTGGGGGCTGAATTAAAGGGGATTTTTCTTTTGTTCTTCTGAAAATGTCTGTATTTTTTTATTTTGTTTTGTTATTTAGACAATTTGTGGGTTGGGGGTGTGGGGGAGAGAACATGCAGTTAACAGATTGTGTTTTTGTGATTGCAAAATCAAAACAAGTACAGAGAGTGCCACTTCAATTCAAATATAATAAAGAATAATGATAGGTTATTCAGCCAATCAGTGAAAACATGTACCAAAGCTGCCCAATAGGGACCCTGCTGGCAGGAGGATGACCCGCCCCTGGCATCTGTGAAAAGTCTCCCCCTGACTGCAGCTGTCTGCCAATTTTTTGTCAGGAAGGTCGTCTGGCCGAACGACCTCTGAACGGTAATGGCTGTCTTTCTTTTTCAGGGAATGATAGGTTATTATCATTCCCTTTCAAGTCGAAAGACAGCCATTATCGAATGGGAAGTCTATACCAGAGCTGTCATGAGTCCTGACACATGATTTAAGCCCCAATCCCATCATGGCAAGCATAGCAGAGCCTCATGGCACCTGAGGGCCAGGAGTTTGAAGTACCTTGGTGCCCAAGTTTGGGAGCAGCCGGTCCGCCACGTTGAGGCAATAGAACCTTTGTGAAGGTCTGTTGACCAGACCAGGTCATGAGACGTGAATTTCACTAATACTCCTTGCCGATGTTATCACTACAAGGAAGGCTACCTTGAGCAAGAGGAAGCAGAGCTCCGTTTTGGAGATGGGCTCAAAGGGAGCACCGCTCAGTCCTTTAAGCACTAATTTGTAAGTCCCAGGCTGGAATTATGTCCTTTACTGGTGGTCTCAAACGTCTCACACCCTTCAGAAATTGGGTTGCCAGGAAATGGGCTCCTGGGGAGACATTGTCAATCTTATCATGGCATGCTGAGATGGCAGCCAAATATACCTTCAATGTGGATGCAGATTTCCCATCTTCTAACAGCTGTTGCAGGAAGCACAGGATGGTTGACATGGGACACGACATTGGATCCACATGTCCGGCTAGACACCAGTTCTGGAAGTATATTGGGCCCTGGTGGAGGGGGCCCTGGCCGACTGCAGTGTTTCCACAACATTATCAGGCAGCCCCATAGACATTAGGCAGTGCCTTTCAGGGGCCAACCCAAACTGCAGCTGTGCTGGGTTGGGGTGCCAAAGCAATCCCTCTGCTTGACCTAGCAAGTCCTGTTGAATTGGAAGCTGCCATGGATCCATGCTGATTATCTGTGCCAGCGTCACAAATCACAACTGTTTCGGCCACCGTGAGGTGATCAGGAGGACCTGGGCTCTATCCTGGTGAATTTTCTTCAGTGTCAGTGTAGAAGTGTCAGTGGGGGGAAAGTGTACAGCAGTTCCTGCTGCCATTGGTGAGCAAAAGCATTCATGCCCAGGGGACCTCCTCCTGTTTCCAGAGAGAATCACAGAGGGCAGTGGGTCATTGTCTGTGTGGCAAAGAGGTCGACCCAAGCTCATCCCAGCCTTTCCCAGATATGTTCCACCACCTGAGGATTCAGTCTCCACTGTATTGGACATGCCAGGCAGGTGCATTGCTCGTATTGAACAGAGATTGTCCTGCACCCACAGGAGAAGTCTGCACGCCACACGATTTGGTCTGGGGGTTGATGTAGGCCACCACCGTCATGTTATCTGTCCGAACCAGGACATGCCTGTTTGTCAGAACATGGCGAAAGTGGTGCAGCGCCAGCCACACTGCTTGCAGCTCCTGTACTTTGATGTGGATGACCACAGACCGCTCTACATCCCTCTGACTTCCATCCCATTCCAGACAGCGCCCCATCCTGTACCTGAGGCATCTGTGGTGATGATTTCCCATCTGTGTGGGCATCCAAGGGAGGAGCCGAGGCGCAGATTGTCCTGATCTCTCCACAAGTACAGTGCCTACAAGCATGTTGAGGTCACTGTTAATGGGTGGTGTTTGTCTCTCGCTGGGTGGAGCTTGTGGGCGTTTACCTAGCATTGTAATGGACACATGTGCATGAGTCCCAGGGGGAGAATATTTGAGGCAGACGCCATCAGCCCCAACAGCTTTTGAAACTTGAACAGTTGGAGAGTCTATGCCCTTCTGAATGATGCAAGGCACTTCTCCAATGACTCCATGTCCCGAGAGACTAGGCTCATTCCCAAGAAGCCCACCATCTGTGCGGGTTCGAGGGAGCTTTTCTCTTTGTGAACTGCGAGACCCAGTGTAGTCACGTGACGTATGCTGTATGTTCCTCCGCCTGAAGCCTGCATTGTGCGCACACCAGCCAGTCGTCCAGGTAATTCAGGATCCTTACCCCCTTTATCTTGAGGGGGGCCAAGGCTACGTCCATGCACTTTGAGAATGTGGGCGGAGCCAGTGAGAGGCCGAATGCACACTGAACTCGTACGCCTGGCCCTGGAAGGCGAAGCACAGGTATTTCCTGTGCGCTGGGAGGATGGGGACATGGAAGTAGGCATCCCTGAGGTCTATTGACGTGAACCAGTCGCCTGACTGGACAGACTGAAGGATATGCTGTGCAGTTTATTTTCTTCAGAAACATGTTGAGGCCCCTCAGGTCAAGAATGGGCCTGAAGCCTCCATCCTTCTTTGGTAATAGGAAGTATCTTGAGTTAAACTCTGCTCGAGAGTCCTCTGCGGCTACTATTCGTATCTCTTGTTTCTTCCGCATAACAGAGATTTCCTGTGACAGAGCTTTCACCCTTTTGGGGCATCCGACAGTAGTGGCCAGCACCCCCTGAAGGGGTTGTTCAGGCTGTGGGCCACTGGTCTGTTGTGGCCTCAGAGGAGGCTTCACTGGACGTGGCCACTGCCTGTTGGGCTGCTGGTAGCTCCACTGGCACTGTTGTGGCTGCCTCCTAGCCTGCTGGAGATCCGCATATTTCAAAGCTGTCTCCTTAGCCTTAGCCGACCACTCAATCAAGAGGTACACCATCTCACCAAACATCTGGCTGGGGGTTATAGGAGCATCCAGAAGCATCGCCTTCTCCGTGTCCTGGAGCTTAGCCTGCGTGAGATGCTTAGCCTGAGCCAGAGATGGTGTCGGGCTGCTACCATGGCTTTCCCTCCCTCGTGCAGCAAATCCGTCATACATGCAGACACAAGCTCCAGCTCCTCCACATCTTATGCAGAGTGTCGCTCCCTCATTCATCCTGCCAGGTGTCCCATGTAGAGGACTAGGATGGCCTGTGTGTTGGCTGCCCAGACTGCTGAAGTTTCGGTGGAGTATGCTTTTTTGAGCATAGCATCCATGGTCCTGCACTGCTTGTTAGGACAAATTGATTATTTGCCTAATAACACATTAGCCTGTACCAGTCTGGCCACTGAGTCTCCTATTGGTGGGAAGGATCCCAGGCCCTTCTGGTCCACCCCCGCCATTGCGCACATCACATTTGCCTACCTGGAAGTTGCAGGAGCAGATGCTGGCCAGGGTATCTCCACTGCCTCTGCTGCATGCCTCATCAGTGCCTTGAACTCTGCGCTTGGGCCTGTGAATTGTTCAGAAACTGAACTTGCCTCCTCGGTCTCCACAATGTAGGATGGGGGATCCCAGATGTCAGAGTGAGAAGCTACATTGTAAAGCATCTCCTCAGGTAGCGGCAGTAGCTGGTGGGGGAGTGGGGCCTCTTCTCCTGATGGTAGCCGCGCCCACATGTTGTTCAGCATGCACTGCTGACTGGCCAAGGTCTTCGTCAATTCTCCAAATTGCGGAGCAACGTGCTCTTAAACTCCTCCTCTTCCTCTCTCCAGGAGGGAGGTGCCCCTTGCCTTCTAGTGGCAGGGGACCGGCGTGGTGAAACTCACTGTGGAGTAGAGCGCCGAGATGAGTGGGATCGGGACCATCTATCCCTTGGGGATTTCCTTCTCGGGGAGCATGGTCTCCTCTCTGGAGAATGCCTGCGAGGAGGTGGAGAGGGAGAAGCAGATTGCTGGATGAGGATGATCACTGTCTGGCTTGTCATTGAGGAGACACTCGCAGGGCTGTACAATGCTCGCAGCCTCCGTCAGTGCTTGTTGGGCGTGTTAAGTGCCCAGGCATCGGACACAGATGTCATGCCCATAGTCATGATGAAACGCCCCTTTAGGCTTCATCCTGGACAGCAAGATGGTGCCTTGGTGCCTCAAAATTGATCGAAGTTGTCGTCGTCGAGGGTCAAGATGTCGACAGAATTGTCGGAGGTCGATGAAAGGTCAAAACATCGACGTTGATGTCAAGAGGTCAACAGAGTTGGACTAGGTTGACAGCTATGGTCGAGAGGTCTACAGCGGTGGTTGAGGTCAACGAGGGATGGTCGAGAGGTCAACAGTGGTGGCCGAGGTTGACGCGTTTGGTAGAGAGTTTCAACAGCCTGGTCGAGATGTCGAAGGAATGGTCGAGAGGTCGATAGTTGGTCAAGAGATCGACAGATGTTGATGTCGAGGGAGGTCGGTCATGTTGATCTCGATGTACCAAACGGTTTAGACTCTCTCCGGCAGAGATTGAGTCAATGTGGGGATTTCTCCGACCGGGAGATGGGTAGAGAACCAGGCGGGATGGTCAGCCGACCAAAACCGCAGCAGACTGCTCCAGCCAGAGTAGCATCACTTCTCACTCCTTCTCCTTCCTTCACTTGAATCTGTAGGAAAAAATGGTTCAGGAAGTAATTTGCACAGCAGATCTCAATGGAGGGACTGAAGCCGGCTAGCAAGACTCCTGCTGTACACTTACCTCTGAAGAGAAGCAAAGCTCCAAGAGATAAACTCAGAAGAGCGCAAGTAGGTAGGACTCTGAAGTGAAATAGAGCACACTTCTCCAACTTTTAGTATGCACGCAAGTGAACGAGACTAAAAGCAGTATCACTGGTAAGCTGAAAGAAGCAATGGCAGGCAGCAGCAAAAAAAAAAAGATTTTGTATTCCTACTCAGACCAAGTATCCCCCCCCTGCATTTACGACCCCCCCTCCGCATTCTGAAATGGGGGGGTGGGGGGATACTTGGTCTGAGTAGGAATACAAAATCTCAGGAAATATTGACAATTATGACATATTCTGGAACCAGACAGTCTACTGATCAAAACAAGACCATCCACGGTTTGGTAGAAGCTCAAAATGTCAAGATGGAATACTCTGTTTACAGTGTACCAATACACAATGTAGCGTTATGTTGGGTGTATTTGGATAAGAGCATCTGGGCTCGGAGCTGAAGCACTGATCTAAAGAAAACCTCTCCCCCGCAAAGTTATTAGATTCCCTTAGCTCATCAGCTTGGAACTGGTTTGCATCAAAGTGATAGTTGTGGGGAGGATGGCACCAAGAAGAGGCCAAATAGTTTGGAATTCTGCTATGAGATGTCTGGAGAAAGGGGCCTGTAGGAGATAAAAACTCTTTGAAGTGGATGAGAGCCGAAATCCCGACATAGAGCTATGAACCCGGGCCAACCGGCATTTCCAAAAGATGGCATGGATTGACATCAGTCATAAATCAAGCCCCCCTCCAATAGGACACTGGGGGCTGAAACCAAAATCCAATCTCAAGAACTCAGGGACCAATCACCTATTGATCTGACAGACTATAAGGAACAGCGGACAGTCAGTCTCTCTCTCTCTCTCACCTAAACCAGAAACTCGCTGCCACAGCTCAACCTGTAGCTCTGTTGCCAGAACCGGAACCAGAAACCAACTAAGTCTTTGCCGGCAACAGAAGAGTTAAACTGGGAGAAGGAGATTGAGCCGTACGAAGAATTCTTTTAAAGGACTTTATTAAATAAAGAACTTTACAGACTGCGCTGACCGCCTGTGCCCACCTGATCAGTGGAGTTTTACAGCTGGATAATTGACTAAGTCGACTGAATACGAAAGTGTCAGTCATTTAAATAGCTATTTGAGTCTTAAGAAACTTGACCCTTGGAACGAACAGGGCCCTGCTTTCCTCAAAGACTTCGTCTTCAAATAAGTACGGTGAGAGACCCTGCTTGCCAAGAAGATTTTGTGCACAACCTTGGAGCCTTCAAACCAGTGGAAAATCTGTTTGGAAACGACTCTACTTTCGCAAAACCCCAACTTCCAGGTGCATCGACTGAGTGGAAGTTCTTGGACAAAGCCGAACCGGACTGCCTTTGTTCCAAACCACATGGACCTCGTGCCGTGTGCTGTTATCTGAGCCCGAAGCCAGAGAGGCCTCTCTGCGACGAAGTTCAGATAAGTTTAACAGTTTGGAGTTCATGATTCATGACATTTGAGAAATCAATTAGAAATGTTAATCTGTGATTCATAACTCTAGAATGTGTAATATCATTTAGTTTTCTTAAATATAAATGTGTGTTGCATTAAACTGTTTTGTTGATAATTTAAGAAATAAAATCTGTCAACGCCGAGAAATATCTTCTCATTCCTGTTTAACTGTTTAGTCTGAAATTGACACAAGTTAATAGACATTAGATTATTGGTGGCCCTGCCAATCCTTAATCATTGAATAATAATCAGTTAAAGGAAATTGTGGTAACAAGTAATGATAGGATCTTTCTCGGCACCTAAACATGAATGAGACTGATATATATATAACGAGAAGTTACCTGACATAAATATGAACCTGCGTAGTTATTTAATGTCTGACTAATAATACTAACGAGAGACTCACCTTCGTCTTACTAACCGGTATTGTAGTCAATGTGTTTATAACCTTTTTGTTTAACGATTTGTGTTATCATATGCGATCCCATGGTCTTTGATTTGGTCACGGAAGTGATTTGTCTTTGATTTGTTGATCTAGAGTTGAATTTTAATTAGTTTTTCCCTTTTGTATAATTAGTGTAGTGCTACATTTAGTCTTTGTTTTGAATAAATTTGACAATTTATATCTTTGGAATTGGTGTCTGCGTCCAATTATTACAGAAATTGAGTTCTACAAGATTCCAGGATTCGTGATAAGGTGATACTATAAATTCACTTCTTTAATTGAAATTTATAAGTGTACCTTACGCTACAACAACGATTTTACGTAATTGGATCTGAACTTCTCAATGTTTGATACAACATCAAAGAAAAACGATCGAAACTGAGTGATCTGTGACCATCTGAATGAGACTCCTCCCCCCCTCCATCCCCCCCAGACCTGACTGCGTGTTTACTCCCTGGGCTCTGAATGACGGCGGGCGACACAGAAACTGTAAATCGGATGTTTGAGAATGAAACGCGCTGGTATCCAAGAGAATAAACTTTCAAACAATGTGCGCATTGTAGGAATACAGTGTCACTTCTATGCACAGGAGCTGCACATAACACATAATGCTTAAGAGAGTGTAGTAACACAGTATATAAACTCTGAAATGTACATTATGTTTCAGTTTCTGGTAACCTAAACTTTATGTTAACCTCTGGCAGTTTACCACTTACCTTTGTACCATTTTAGGTTATTCACTGGACTTGAACTGCTTAAATTTCAATAAAAACTGGAACAATGCGGGTGTTCTAAAACTTTTGACCGGTAGTGTATGTATGTATTTACTGAAGTATCACTGATCTCATATCGTTGGCATGGATCATACGCAAACTGTTTTTGTTTGTTGTGCTTATTGATTCACATAATAATGATGATAATGGTGTAAATTATTACACATTAAATTATTATAAATCCCTGTCTTGGTGGAGTTTGTACAATGAGTCTCTGAACTAATCACATTTTGAAATTCAAAGTCCTTGATTTCCATTAATTGATCACTTTTAAAGATCATTCTTGAACACTGGACAAAAGAAAAACCAACAGGGCACATGTCTTCTCTTTGCTTTTTGCAAAGGCAGTAAAGTGCTTACAAAATCTGCAAATTATATATCTGTGTAATTATCATTAAATTCATGTCTTTATTAATCTGGTTGACTGTGAACTATATTTTGCTGTTGTATTTATTTTTAAGTTCCATTAATGAAAGTTTAATATTGTAAATAGCCAGGCAGCTGTGTTGTGTAAGACCGCCTCTTTCTAGCAGTTAATTACAGTTGTTACCTGGGAATATTCTGTGGAAAGTTGGCACTCTTTCTGACTTCCCCTCCACACACATACCCTGTGCCTCTTATGAAGGGAACATATGTGAAGGAGAACTTCAGCTGAGTCTATGGATTTTAATTTGCATTTTGTTTGTGCCAGAAGGGATCACTGAGATGTTCTGGTCACAAAATGCTCTGGTGCTCAAACAATATAATAATAATAATGATAAGCAATTCATACATGCATGCAAACATATGTACATACACATTCTAGAATTTGAGTGTCCTGGGAGAGTTATAGTATTGGTATAGTCGTAAACTATTAAGCCAGTATTCTTTGTGGGTGAAAGATGAGACACTTTTTGTCCTGCATGACACTTTTGCTCTATACGTCACTTTTTTCCTGTATGACTCATTTGTCCAATATAGCATTTTTGTCCAATATGACACTTGTATGGTAATGTCATTGTGTGGTTAGGTTCAGTTGACAGCACTGATGATCAGGTATGGATTTACCACAAAAAAACAGGTACATGGGAACAAAATAAAACTGTGTATGCTATTGAATGCAAGCAGTTGTTATAAATTCACTGTGACCAATCATGGCCCAAAGCTCATACACCACTCTGAATAATGATTGTGACAAGCATGGAAACTGTACTGTCTTCTCATTGTATAGCCATAAATAAACTTATAATCACAAATATATCATTAAAAATAAATGCCAGGAAAAATGTTTGTTCAGCTACTATGGTGAGAAAATTAGGTGAGGACAAATTATATGTATACACTATTATAGTATTATAATAATACAGTACTAATAATTACTGAATAATTGTGTGCAATAAATAGTGAACATGAACATTATAAATTAGTTTGTTAAATGAATGTATTTTAAAAATATATACTGTACATATGCACAAGAACAGAACAGAATTACACTTGAAGCAATAACATATGAAATGTGCAGACAACGTTATTTGAGTGATATGTAAAATGCATTACAATTAAAACATCCAGGAGTCCTTTTCAACATTGGGATAATGTGTCTTCAACTTTTTTCTCATGTCATATTTGTCAAAACTGAAATACAACCAAACTACAGTCTCTCACACTGTTGCCAGAACTAAATGGTTAGCTGGGTCCTTAACTTAGTTATCAACGCAATTAAATTGTCTGTACTCCATAGAGACTTGACACTAGTAAGCAGATGCCACCTGAGATTCATATGGCTCATGGCATTCATGTAAACAGTGCTGCACATATGCACTTTACTGCCTTAGAAAGCAATGAACAGCTCCACAAAGCACTAATTTGCATGTTCCACTACTGTTATGTTTTTTGTTGTGGAGTATGGAAATGTCCTCTCCAACATATTTATATATATATACACTCACCTAAAGGATTATTAGGAACACCTGTTCAATTTCTCATTAATGCAATTATCTAATCAACCAATCACATGGCAGTTGCTTCAATGCATTTAGGGGTGTGGTCCTGGTCAAGACAATCTCCTGAACTCCAAACTGAATGTCTGAATGGGAAAGAAAGGTGATTTAAGCAATTTTGAGCGTGGCATGGTTGTTGGTGCCAGACGGGCCGGTCTGAGTATTTCACAATCTGCTCAGTTACTGGGATTTTCACGCACAACCATTTCTAGGGTTTACAAAGAATGGTGTGAAAAGGGAAAAACATCCAGTATGCGGCAGTCCTGTGGGCGAAAATGCCTTGTTGATGCTAGAGGTTAGAGGAGAATGGGCCGACTGATTCAAGCTGATAGAAGAGCAACTTTGACTGAAATAACCACTCGTTACAACCAAGGTATGCAGCAAAGCATTTGTGAAGCCACAACACGTACAACCTTGAGGCGGATGGGCTACAACAGCAGAAGACCCCACCGGGTACCACAAATAGGAAAAAGAGGCTACAATTTGCACAAGCTCACCAAAATTGGACAGTTGAAGACTGGAAAAATGTTGCCTGGTCTGATGAGTCTCGATTTCTGTTGAGACATTCAGATGGTAGAGTCAGAATTTGGCGTAAACAGAATGAGAACATGGATCCATCATGCCTTGTTACCACTGTGCAGGCTGGTGGTGGTGGTGTAATGGTGTGGGGGATGTTTTCTTGGCACACTTTAGGCCCCTTAGTGCCAATTGGGCATCGTTTAAATGCCACGGCCTACCTGAGCATTGTTTCTGACCATGTCCATCCCTTTATGACCACCATGTACCCATCCTCTGATGGCTACTTCCAGCAGGATAATGCACCATGTCGCAAAGGTCGAATCATTTCAAATTGGTTTCTTGAACATGACAATGAGTTCACTGTACTAAACTGGCCCCCAGTCACCAGATCTCAACCCAATAGAGCATCTTTGGGATGTGGTGGAGCGGGAGCTTCGTGCCCTGGATGTGCATCCCACGAATCTCCATCAACTGCAAGATGCTATCCTATCAATATGGGCCAACATTTCTAAAGAATGCTTTCAGCACCTTGTTGAATCAATGCCATGTAGAATTAAGGCAGTTCTGAAGGCGAAAGGGGGTCAAACACAGTATTAGTATGGTGTTCCTAATAATCCTTTAGGTGAGTGTATATATATATATATATATATATATATATAATGTTATGGTCCTGATTTTAAATGCTATACATGGGTTTAAATCAACTTTTGTTTGTTTGTTTTTTTATTTTGTGTATTCAGTTATTGATTCATTTATTTATATTTTATTTAGTTTTACTTTTTGTTGACCTTAATGGTTTAATGTGGGGAAACTCCTACACTTTGGGAAATAATGTTTATTTGCACTAACAGAGAAGGGTAATTCCTCTGTGACTGATTGTGCATTCAACAACTGGAGGTGATTTAGTCCTTGTTGATGTGTCTGTAGTTGTAATGCTTTTAGTATGTCACATTTTCATGCAGCCTTTGGAGCACTGATCTCCATCTCTGCTCCTGGAGAGACCCAATAGCTTCATTGGTCACCCTAAATAAAGAACTGGGAACATATGTTAGTCATTGATCACTTAATCAAGTCACTTGCTCAATGAGTTCTCTGGATCTCTCAATTACCAATATTACCAAAACACCTGGTTGATTGCACAGAATAAAATGTTTTGCAACTACTGGTTTAAGGGTTGACCTATAAAAGCTGCTGGAGTGGAGCTCTCCTGGGGTTATAACTGATAACACAGAGAAATGCAGATTCATTCTGTACTTGCATTGCACCGCCATTGTACTACACAACAAGAAATAAATAACAATAGTAGTAATACTACTACTACTAATAAATGCAAATAATTAGTATTATTTTTAGTCTCTGTGTGAGAACACGCAGATTCTTGTTCTCTTGCAGTAAGGACTTTCAGCTGTTCAAACAGTTGCACTTCTTATACATTAAATTATTAATCAAATATACTCCCTGCAATGATATGACACATATATTTACTTGCATACTACCATAAAAGTATACATATTATTATGTATTATTAGTATTAATAATAATAATAGATGTTTTCTTCAGTGTCATGAAATAAGAAAACTGACAGAAGTTTTCTAAGCTCTAAGCTCTGAATTCTGTATTCTCTGTGGGACCTCTGTGGTTTACATAACCAGCCTTGGCCTAAGCTCCCCTGTGAATGTGGCAAGAGCAGCATGGAGAGCTAACTGAAGCTCAGTAATTGGTATCTCGAGCACCCTTGATTGGACTGGCACAGAGTCTTCAAAGGCTTGCAGTGGGTGACGGCCACAGACAGAGGCTCTTGTGAGAACTTTTGAGCAGCTGAAAGATCCCAGAGAGTATCACACTGCCTTAATAATATAAAAGGCTCAGTGCCCAGATTTCTTTCATTTTAATGTTTTTATTTATTTATTTATTATATATTTTTTGCCTCCTGTAATTCGCTTCAGTGTGCATGCACTGTAGCAAACCAGGCCAAACTCTGTTTCCCTAAAATACATAAATAACCTTTGGAACAGTGTATTACTGATCAAACACACTTAACAATGAGCAGCCAAGGATCCATGATATAGAGTCTTATGCAATCTGTTTATAATCCATTCCTCTATAAAAAAAACACAGTTGGATTTTCCTGAAGCTTCATCCCCTAATTTCTTAATATACTAAGCACTGCATAAATTATTGATAGTCCTTATACTAAGACCAAGTCATTATTAAACAGAACATAGAAACGATGCAAAGAAAGAAAGGGGATGATATTTGCTGATTGCCTGAGACAGACAGAGATATCAATATATGTGACAGTACATAAATGCTGAATATCTTACATATTTATTAGGTGCAGCATTCATTAAATTCCTCTAATGCTCCTTTACAAATAAATTTGCAAGAAAAAAAAATGAATAGCTTCTTTAATTATTGTTTAACCACATGGTAGAGGTCCTGTGTGGCTGTGCCATGTTCCCGTTTTGATGTGTTGAAAATTGAATTGTACACATCAAAAAGTCTTTTCTCATGCCATCTGCCAGCCTGATTCTTTGTTCATTAGCAGCCTCCCCTGGCAGTGTGTCTTCGAAACAAAGAGCCTAGCTTTCGGTGCCTTGTGCATGGGTATAGTGTGTTGCCGTCAGGGCATCAGTGCGGATCTCGCTCCGATTCGAGCACAGCAGATGGAGAGCGAAGTGAGCATTGGCGGCTTTTTTCTCTTTCTGTGACTTGATTAGAAGAGCCTGCGGCAGTTACCTTCTTCCTGGCATCTCTTGCCTCTCTGCATGTATACAAACTCATGAACACAGACACACACACACTCACACATACATACAGGCAGAGGAATGCATGCTCAGCCTGGGCATTACCTGTCTCTCTCACATCACACTGAGGGTTTGCGTCAGACCTGCTGGGCTCTCTAGACTGCTTAGGGCGATGAGCAATGCGGAACAGGAAGATGGCTGCGCAGGTAATAATAGAGCCCCAAGAAGGGATGCTTTCTTAATTAATATATTGTTACATGAATCAAGATGAAATACAGGACCAGAGGGAGTTGTTGTTACTCCGATTAGGGCTGAAGTCCCCCTGCCCCACAACTCACTCCTCCCTGCATTGCAAGAGCAAGAAGCACGGGAGGAGAAAATGAGTTCAAAAGCATTGGATTTTCATGCGTCGTTCCTGGCCATTCTGCCATTCCTTTGAGTAATGAAATTTGTTCCTATTTATGTCAAAGATGAATGACCATATTTAATATTCTGCACCATTAATGACGCTCGCAAGTATTCCCTCCACATACAGGAATCTCATTTACCGAGAAGATGCCACAGTAACGAAAAAATAAACAAAAAATAAAACAAATAACCAATACAACTCTGCACTGTAATTCTGCTGAAGAGTCATGTGTCAGAAGCACAGATGCTGTAAGGAGGACCCTATGGATGAGATGGCAGCTTATTCAATTTGCAATCAACGTTATAAAACATGTGGTGAATACATTAAAATGATTCAGTGGCATTTGAAGGAAGTGTGTGCAGGTTACTGGCATTGGCTCCAGCTACTGCCTGTACACCTTGTGCCTAGTTTCCCACAAAGGGGATCCATTCTGACACACTGGAGAGGGGCACTGCAGGAGAACGGATGTGATCGCTGAATGTATGCTCCAATGAGAGATTCTCAAAGTGGAATTTAAGTATTCAAGGTTATTATTTCTGCATGAAAGTCCTCTCAAATAATACACTCCCATATGTGTCACAAATACAGAATATAATATAAAATGATACCTTCTGCAGATTTATGTTAATTATTGATTTGATTTATTTATTTGATTGATGTATCAGTATTTTTACCTGCCATATTATATCTGTACACTTATATTTTTTGTATATTTTGTATTTATATTGTGATGTCTTGTACAGTGTGTCAAGGATGCAAAAAGCATCCTATAAATTAAATTATGTATCATAGTGGGTAGAGAGGTTGACAGGAGACGAACTCATGAGTAGGTGGTGCTACAGTCACAATTACACACCTACGACTGAGTCACACTTACAAACCATTTTGAGTTAAACTAAACGATAGCCAGAGGGAAAAAAAAAAAATATATATATATATATATATATATATATATATATATATATATATATATATATACAAAAGTCTTCTCCAATGTCTCGCAGGGCAGCTGGGCTGCTTACTAGCAGGAAATATTTTAAGGGCAATTCCAGGGGTCGTTGTCAAGTCACAGGTGAGGTGTCTTCATCAGAGGGGGTTGTTGTCCAAACAAAATGGCTTCCTTGCCTCCCAGGGTCCAATTCCAATCCAGGGTCTCTGTCTTGGTTTCTGTTACTCCTTTCTCTTCAACTGTTCCTTCTTTTGCTCCTCATCCTTTCATCAGTTGAGACAAAGGAAAGGAAGGCAGGAAGTTGCATAACTCCAGTATATAGCGCAGTTTGTTCAGCTTAACCTGTGAGTGTCCATTACTGAGAGCATCAGCAGCAGGTGTTCTTCTCTGCTGTCCATGGTGCTGCTGCTGGGAGCTCCTACTGCTGTCCATGGTCCTGACGCAACTCATTTTGTGGGTAGCTTTTTTCTTTCCTTTTTATAATAGTGATGAACATGGGATCTTAAGTCTTATTATTGCCTTTTTCTGAGCTCTTTACAAAGTTTGTCTGTTGCTCTGGATGGTGTAGCAGACGGTCTGAGCCGTGTGTCTTCACATCAAGCCCAGCTGGGCCTCCTCCCTGCAGTGTGAGATAAAGCCTTAAGAATTCATAATCTGCTCGTAAAGAGGAGATTAAATCTACTTTTCCATAAACAAACTTCATCAGGCTGCACCCCCTCAACATTGCTCATCCCCCTGGAAATAAGTGCAGGATGCACACGTTATGGCTTCGTCTGCCCCTCATGCCTCTGTGTTTGCATCATGTTTTTTTCATATTTCATTATTAGTGATTGTAGCATAGTTTCAGAAGAGCAAATGGCTTCCCAGAAGTTGCTGTTGTTTTCTTCTTGTTCTCTTGGCTTTTTTCAGAGTTAGTTTAGCACATTAACTTCATTCACAAAGGCTAAATGCTGCTTTAATTGTCTACATGTCTGTGTAGCCTTATAGCCCCTGGGGAAATCAAAAGATTAAATTGGTAAATAATTGAACTACACAGGGTAGTAGCCCACAGCGGGGCTGTGTGGAAATGTTCAGCCTCAGTATAAGTCCTACTCATCTGCAGTGGGGAGGGTTCTGTAAGAGTAATCAATTATGCAACAAGTTTAATCCAGCCTTATCAGAAATGTTTTGTTTGTATTCAGGCACTTAAGGTTAATAAATCATCACCATCATTATTATTATTTACACCATAAAATGTGTGTGTGTGTGTGTGTATACAGTGAGGGGAAAAAAGTATTTGATCCCCTGCTGATTTTGTACATTTGCCCACTGACACAGAAAAGGTCAGTCTATAATTTTAATGGTAGGTGTATTTTAACAATGAGAGACAGAATAACATCAAAAGAATCCAGAAAAACGCATTTCAAAAAAGTTATAAATTGATTTGCATGTTAATGAGGGAAATAAGTATTTGACCCCCTATCAATCAGCAAGATTTCTGGCTCCCAGGTGTCTTTTATACAGGTAACGAGCTGAGATTAGGAGCACTCCCTTTAAGAGAGTGCTCCTAATCTCAGCTCGTTACCTGTATAAAGACACCTGTCCACAGAAGCAATCAATCAATCAGATTCCAAACTCTCCACCATGGCCAAGACCAAAGAGCTGTCCAAGGATGTCAGGGACAAGCTTGTAGACCTACACAAGGCTGGAATGGGCTACAAGACCATCGCCAAGCAGCTTGGTTAGAAGGTGACAACAGTTGGAAGAAACACAAAATAACTGTCAGTCTCCCTCGGTCTGGGGCTCCATGCAAGATCTCACCTCGTGGACTTTCAATGATCATGAGAACAGTGAGGAATCAGCCCAGAACTACACGGGAGGATCTTTTTAATGATCTCAAGGCAGCTGGGACCATAGTCACCAAGAAAACAATTGGTAACACACTACGCCGTGAAGGACTGAAGTCCTGCAGCGCCCGCAAGGTCCCCCTGCTCAAGAAAGCACATGTACAGGCCCGTCTGAAGTTTGCCAATGAACATCTGAATGAGTCAGAGGAGAACTGGGTGAAAGTGTTGAGGTCAGATGAGACCAAAATCGAGTTATTTGGCATCAACTCAACTCGCCGTGTTTGGAGGAGGAGGAATGACCCCAAGAACACCATCCCCACCGTCAAACATGGAGGTGGAAACATTATGCTTTGGGGGTGTTTTTCTGCTAAGGCGACAGGACAACTGCACAGGGACGATGAACCATGTACCGTCAAATCTTGGGTGAGAACCTCCTTCCCTCAGCCAGGGCATTGAAAATGGATCGTGGATGGGTATTCCAGCATGACAATGACCCAAAACACACAGCCAAGGCAACAAAGGAGTGGCTCAAGAAGAAGCACATTAAGGTCCTGGAGTGGCCTAGCCAGTCTCCAGACCTTAATCCCATAGAAAATCTGTGGAGGAGCTGAAGGTTCGAGTTGCCAAACGTCAACCTTGAAACCTTAATGACTTGGAGAGGATCTGCAAAGAGGAGTGGGACAAAATCCCTCCTGAGATGTGTGCAAACCTTGTGGCCAACTTAAAGAAACGTCTGACCTCTGTGATTGCCAACAAGGGTTTTGCCACCAAGTACTAAGTCGAAGGGGTCAAATACTTATTTCCCTCATTAACATGCAAATCAATTTATAACTTTTTTGAAATGCATTTTTCTGGATTTTTTTGTTGTTATTCTGTCTCTCACTGTTAAAATGCACCTACCATTAAAATTATAGACTGATCATTTCTTTGGCAGTGGGCAAACGTACAAAATCAGCAGGGGATCAAATACTTTTTTCCCTCACTGTATACATGTATATAAAAGTATTTATAATGTATATTAGGGCTGCCAAATGAATCTTTTAAATTGGATTAATCTAAAACTTTCAGTAAATAAGTCATTACAGTGACATAAAACATTTACATTATATATCAGTATAATTCTAACTGAATGGGTGTAAAAAGTCACAAGGAAAATGTCAATCAAATTTTGTTTCAATAACAATTCCAGCAAACCAGTACAAAATCCCCCCCCCCCCAAAAAAAAAAGTAATGTCCCCTGTAAACGCAGTACAATCATCAGATTAATTTAACTAAACTGAAAAAATGAATAAAGTTTAAAGAATATCAGCACTGCATTTTATAGACTTTTATAGGCATAGTTCAAATATAGAAACAAAAACCACAGTCACCTATTTCTTCTCACTGAGCCAGTTACTCGGATAAACTAGTCTATTAACATTTTCAGAAGATAATGCTGCTCTCTTCTATATAACTGATGCCGTACACCGCCTTGATGTGCTTCTATGATATTGAACTTTACCTTCCCAGAGATTACATATCACTTTGTTTTTGCCTGTTGAACCATCCAAAAGTGTTTTTAAACAGAAAAAACATGCATTAATCCAGCTTTCTTCTACATCATGATCACATCTGTGGTTCAACTACAGGTGCACAGAATGCTCAAAATAGAGAAACATGATAATACAGATAAAACGCTGACAGCATATCTGGTCATTTAGAGGCAATTCATAAAGAAAACCACTGAAGTGAGCAGGTACATCTGTACTCAATGCAGGGTTGCTTGCCTTGGTGGCATTATTATTATAATTATTATTATTATTATTATTATTATTATTATTATTATTATAAATAGTATTGTATAGTAATAGCATTTGATTACAAGAAGTCAATTACTGGTTCGTAACATTGTTCCTATAATGTATGTGTTCCAGCTCATGAAGAATCTTTTATAGAAATGTGTAAATCCTGACATAGTATTACCAGAGCACCTTTACAAAAATTGATTTATGCCCAAAAATATGATTGCTTTTGAATACTACATGTCCAATTATAAAAGTCCAAATTCTGAAACCATGAGAACTGTGTATGTTTTTGTAATGCAGACTAAGCCATTCCAGTCATGCTGAGTGTGTTTAACTCAGCAGGCTTGGAAGCTGATTGTGCAGCAGGAGTTCTTTCTGCCGTTCAGTAAAGTCGGGGGGGTGGTGGTTGGGGTCAGCATTTTCTTTCCAGGTGTATATTGTGTTCTTGTTTTTGGATAGAATTGCCTAACAGTGTTCATAATTGCATACGACAAAAAACACATATTGGGATGTGCAGTTAAATTCCAGAATTGGCAGGCATTGAAAGGAGAGCATGAGGGGCTGTAGAAGCAGCACATTATTGGAGAACAAGAGATTGAAAATTATTTTTTTAATAGGGGTGTTCTTACTCTGGTAATGGTGTGTATACTTGGTGCATTTTTGAGAATGTGTACTACTACTACTAAAAATAAATAAGCTGAAAGGAGGTGCAGAGTGAAATTGAGTGCCTGGACAAGGTTAGACACTAACCAAGTGGAAACTGTTATGGTTTCTACAGCATCTGTCAGGATATTAAAGTGATTGTTAATGACTTCGATAACTGCTCTCTTGCCTTTGCTTGTTGTTACCAAATAAAGTGGCATTAAAAACTAAAACAGATTTGGGGATTTAGTGCACTAATCATTGCACTGACTTGTGGAATACCAAATGCATCTTCTTCTAGAGACACAGTTGGGGAAAGGGGACAGAGTGCTGAAATAACCCTTTATCAATGCCTAGCAGACACAGCAGCAGATTTATAGCACTTAAAGTTTAATGCGAAACTATCTCCCCAGATAGGCTACCCATGCTGAGTCAGTGATAGTTCAATGTCACGAACTAAATTGCTGCAGCCGTGTGGCGCCGTAACATGGTTCTTTGGGATGAGGCTGGCTCAGTGCTATTGTCACATTCCCTGGTTACAATGGGTAAAGATCCTGTGCGTGCTCCTTCAACAAAGCACCAGTGCAAACCGATGCTCTGCAGACTTAAACAATATTGTTTGGGATGCAGTGAGCAGCTGCTTGGAACCGCCAAACAAAACTGACTGGCCCACTGCTTCCTTGCAGTCTGACGAAAAGGATAACCCTGCATGATCAGAGGAATACTTACCGTGTCACCCAGTCACATTTCTTACCTCTGTGTATCTCAAATGGACACCTGTAAAGCACTTGAGCACTAGTTGAATTAAGAAGCGAGTGAGTGATTGATTGGAATGGCAAATATGAGGGACTCTATTGGTACTAGCAAGTGACATATTACTCTTAAGGCTCAGTAGACAGTTTTGTCACTTGTAAAACAAGAGATTGTTGCTCTGGTCCTCACGCAATGACCTGTATAATAACCCTCTCAATCTTGAGTTGCAGCAGTTTCAAAATGAATAAATAAAGCAGACATTTTAATTTCTCTGTGTTGTTTAAACTTCAGAAGTTTGAGTGGTCACCTTCGCCCAGTCACTTTCTGATGCTGGATAAAGTGTTTTCTGTAGTGTGTAATAATTGTCTTCTCTTCACATCAGAGAAATTGACAAATAAAATGCAATCCAAGTACCAATTCCAGCTAGCAAGTGAAATGCAGGGTGGGGGGGTGGCATGAGTTATCTTTGAAAAGATGTAAGCTTTTTGAGCTTTTTACATGAATATTCAAGTTGGAAACTGGCAAAGCTAGTAGCTGTGATGACAAAAGACTGAACTTTTGTTTAGTGAGCAGTTTAAATCAGCTGGCACCTGTTCCCAGCTTCCCCACAAAAAAAGTGTTGTTTTCATTTTCTACAGTGCCAGAAAATGTGCAGTACTAAGTATATCTTGAATCTGCCCTGCATGCAATTAACACTCCACATTTTTGTTGCAAGGTAAGGCATTTTAATTTCAGATACAGAAATTTCAATGAATTATGAATTAATTGATAGAGTTATTGATTTGCAAGGAACCCTAGTAGCAACTCACCAGGACAGTATAAGATCTGCTACATGAACGATACATACAGGTGACTGAAGCCTTGGGTGTCCCTAACGGGAGTCCCACTTGTCATACCAACAGATCCACAACCCAGGCTTCTGTTTTCAAAGCACTGCTCTGTGGGAGTGGGATTTCAGTAACACTGTCATTTCAGTGTGTTTTCCTCATGTACTGTAACCATTCATTAAACACCGATTGCAATGTATTAATAGTACATTGCACGGGGCATCCATTAGAAAAGTGGTGTACCAAAGTTTGTCATTGATTTTGTGTTAGCAAGCTGTTCAGGAACATGACATGAGAAACACGTGGTAATGATCAGTGAGTGAACGTCACTTTCAAAGTATGAATAGTCGCATGTGCATGATATTATTACACCTAACTACATTTTAGTAATATGTCATATCTAGTTTGTGCTTAAATATTTGGAAAGGATCACTAAATGGTTACATAATGCAGCAGGAAATGAAATTGCCCCTGCTTGTGTGAAGTCTTCAGAGCTGGGACATTTATTCATTTCATAGACTTTATGCATTCAGTGAAAATTCCTTTAACACACGGACCTCCTAGAGTGTTTAACCAAGGTAATGCAGGCTTTGAAACACTTTTTTTTCTTGAAATTGGGCACATTTGCTGTTGGTAAGCTGAGTTTGAGACAACAATCTGGTTTAATAATAGCTAGCTGCTTCCTCTTTCTCAGGCAGTTCCTTCACAGTACAAAACAAACCATCTTTACTCTTCATTAGCATTCATGCTGAACAGTAACACTGTCAGAGTCTGTCTGTCTTTTCTCTGGATTGAATCCACCAAGACAACGAGAAACGTGTTTTCTTCACTCAAAGTTAGTTCTGTTATCAAATCCCAGACAGGAGAGGGGGAAAAAGAAAATAAAACACAAATAATAACGTTTAAAAAAAACTTTTCAGAATACCTGGTTATATACAGTCAGACCTCAGAATAGCAGATCAGTCTTGTAATTTGGGGATATATTTGTTTACCCAGACATTTGGTTTCAAATCATTAAATGGAAGTCTGTTTAAATATGTATCCTCAAAAAAAGAAAAGAAAAAATGTATTTCTTCTTGTTTCACTAACAGTTGTTAAGAGACAGACAATTGGATGCACAAGGCAATTATAACTGCTTGCGACTTGTTATTGTTTTACATTTCTTGTATCCCTTTTTTGTTTCTGTTTGTTAATCAAAAAGAGCTCCTAATTATTAGAAAGCAGCATTAAACACATGAAGTGAAGATGCTTTAAAATGTCTTGAATGATTATCTTGCTGGGAACTGGGTTTCCGAGAGGTATTTTGGCTTTTTGAGTGTTTCAGCACAGGTTGGTGGCAACACAATTAGTGATCCTGTCATTAGGCTGCACACAAAATGTGCCCAATTGTTTTTCAGCATCTAAGGGTGATTATTCCACAGAATGCAATTTTGTTTTGTTGCTTGTATTGATGTGTGCTATGTCCTTATTCAATATAAAGCTTGGAATTGCATATATCACCATCTACTGGAAATTGATCATGGTAAATGCGTAAATTATTTGACGTTAAAAATTAAGTTTTTTTATTTTTAACTGTGGAATTAAGAGGCATGCTCAACCCCCAGGGACAGTGTCTTATTGCTCTTTAGTCATGTTCACTCAAATTATCACCCGCCTTTGTGCTGTATGAATATGGGAGTATGTGTCTGTGTTTGTGCCTGCTTCCTATCCTAGCGTAGATGTCTGATTTCTACAGGCAGTCTGGTCAATCAGTCAGGTGTGCAGAGGGCTGTTCTAGCTGCCACCTTCCCCCTGAGACAATGCTGCGCTTCAGAGTTGGGTACTTGTATTAACTGAGGCTTTACTGCAATACATTTTGGCTTAAGTGTTTTATTCCCAGTGCTCGGTGCACAAAAGGCACAGACACAAACCATAAAACAAAACCTGGCTCCTCTCAAGCCTAATCTAAACTTGATCGCAGGTCCCTCTCTACACATACGATAATAAACGACAAACACGACACACACAGCAAACAGTCCGACCCATAATCCAAGCTCGTAAATCAAAGTCCATTAGCATCATTCAATTACTCTCTCTGTTTCTCTCCACTCCACACCCCAGTCACTCCTCCTTGAGTCTCCAAACCAGAAACCAGAAAGCAAAGCACCTGTTCTATTGAGTGGGGGATCCACTCACGGGGGACACGGCCCACCAGGTGCCCCCCTCGCTAATTCACTTCATCAGGGATCTGGGAAAGTGTCTTGTAAGGGAGTGCTGTTGGCGAGAATCTGTTTCAAGAGACGGCGATTGGGGAAATGTCCTACAATTATGTCACAGCTTAGTGGATTGGTAGATAAATGGATTGACTGCTTGACTGCTTGATTGATTTATTGATTGGTTGACCAGAACTCCATCTCCTTCCTTCACACGTCTTGCAGTGATGAGATGAGGCAGAATAGTGGCAGACAAGTAAATGACTAAACAACAAAAACAAACCACACCAGATGCTGCAAAGAAATTGAATACATAAATTAAGGCATACATAAATGCATGAATGAATGGATACATACACAAGAGCCGCACTCGCAGCAAAAGTTAGTGAGACAGTGGAGCGGCACTGCTGGTGTCAGGAATGTCTATGCTTTACTGTGCTGTCCCTTGGTCAGCGTCTGTGCCCTGGGAGACCTTCTCTTAATGAGGGACTCACAGAGTACAGCTCCCCTGCGCAGAGATATCAAGTCTCCAGGCTGCATTTCATCTTGGGAAAACCTGTCAGGTTTAAGTAGCTAATCCTTTATGGATCCACCAAGGTCGTCTGATCACACCTGCAGTAATTTGTCAGCGTGCATTTCTCAGTGGCTGGGTGTAATCTACCCCGCTGATCACTGGGGTGCCTGCCGACTGGCTCTAATGACCTTCTGATAAAAACTCTGACTCTGGCTCCATTGAGATGGATTGCTTCCAATACATATTGGATTAAGAATAAATTGCACTGTCTGTTTAGGTATTTTTCCTTAATATACTATGTAACACTTTCCTACCTTTTTTCTTTTTTTGAGAGGTGTAGGGGGTGCAGTTATGCACTTAAGTCAGGTCACAATGGAAAGTAGTTGAAGTGCTCCACACCCTATGGGGTTAGTGCACCCCAAAATGTGTTAGCCTAAGCTTTTCTATTTACATATTGTGACAGGGAGAGGTTCTCCTGCCATGTGGACTTGTTCTTCAGTTGTGCCAGTTTGGGAGGCTTAATTGACTGATTGACCAGAGAGGGAGAGTGAGGCGGACAGAGATACACAGATACACACAGACCAACCGACCGAGACCCTGAGCATTTTTAGTTTATTTGCATTGTGTAAATGCAGGCCCATGTGCTGGTGGTTTGGTTTCTTGTGAGTTTATCTAAATAAAAGTACTTTATTTACTTTAATTATGTTTCTACCTACTGCCTCCCAGGTGCTAGCTCACAATATGCAGTTTCTTATTGTACAAAATCAGCCACATGGACATTTTAATATATATACTGCTTAAAATAGTTCAGCTTTCAGCAGAAACAAGAAACTATTGACTCGTTTCAATATACATGCACAAACTAACATAATTCCAATCTCTGCAGGCTAAATGTCAGTGTCGCTATTTATACATATTGGCTTTTTTATCACTTAGAATTAATTTGAGCTTTACTTTTCTCATTCAGTTTTTTTTTTTCTTTTTTTAGTTAATATTCAGAAATGCTTTCTCTATCCTTGTGTTTCACTGTATACATCTGTTTTACAGGAAAAATGTTGAATCTGATCAGCAACACTTCACAGTTAAATGCATACAAGTTAGCCTATGCCGCACAGCACACAAATAAATTAAACTGTAATCGCCCTGTGATAGACATGTCTACAAAGTGTTTTCAGCTTGACGATTCTACACAATGCCAGCTACACTAAGGAGCATAGTCTAATAAAAATGTGTGAAATAAATAATTCAGAGCTCTGGTCAGTGTTCATATTGGTTCATAATGGAAAATGCAAAGAACAGTGATGTTTCGGTGGAAACTGGGCACAGGTGAGCCCCTAGGGTCGATGTTCACACTCAGTCTAAACTAAATGCAACTGCTCATCCTGTTGCGGAATAAGTCACGCCAACCTGGCTCCATGATAACGCCTGCAGCCCAGTCTTAATTTGGAAGTGATGGATGGCAGCTATTTGCTATTTCATAAGTGACACAAAGGGATGTACAGAGAGAAAATGTAAACTCTATTTTTGTACTTACCCCAAGAAGAATTCCCGTGACTGCAGAGATAATAGCTTAAACAGAGGTGTATTACTTCAGTACAATATCTAATACAAAATATGCTAACATTGTGTCTTTTTCTGTGTTCAGAAACTAATAACTGCATATTAGGAGCCTGTGAAAGAGTACATCAGCCAGAGTTTCATTATCTGGAAATAGTAAACATAAAAATTAAGATCCCAGAATTTCATCAAGCTGTTTATTTTTTAATGTACCTGGAGAATCTTCATCCTCACATCTGTGTAGCTCTTTCCAGAACTTTCCAACTCCTTCTTTAAAGTAGTGCTTCATATTCTCTGTCCTAAATTCACCTGTTTCTAATCTCCACTTGTAACCCCCATGTCCTTCTTCTGTTATTGAGTTAGAAGGATTCCTTTGGGATTGAGATTGTCAATAGTTTCCATGATTTTCATTATTGTTGAATCCAAGTGATTCGTCTCTTCCCCAGCCGATCTACAGACAGACATTCAATTTCAGAGCGGGATTCCCAAAGTGTGCTTTTAGCTGTTTTTAGTTTCTAGATTTGAAACTGCAGCTCCTGTTATTCCTTTCTTTCTTTCAATTTCATTGTTCATCATATTATTTAGGGGTTGTTTAATATATGGCAGTGGTGCAGCACAATCACTCTCCTGACACTGAGATCGTGCAGTACAAAGAGGCGATAATTAACTTTGCACGGTTTGCAGCCGCCATATCTTGGCAATTGCTGCATAAAATGCCAGGACGTTTACGCTGGCAGGATTAATGCAGCGTGGGGAAACAATCATGAAAATAAAAGACCAATATCTGGAACAATTGCTCAGTAAGTCTTTCTTTACCATCTGTCACTGCCTGTAGAAGAGGAATGGCATTCTCTGAAGCTGAATCAGAGCGGCCCCTTGCACAGAAGCGAGCAAGCGTTGTGTGTCACGTTTCCTGCAGGGGCTGCTGAAGCAAGCCACCTCCAATAGAGTGAAGTCAGTTGTAATCGGCTTGCAATTGTTGTTAGTTTGTCCTCCTCTTTTGGCTACCAATAGCAGTCCTGTTTATTGTGACTGGATTTATTTTGCTGGTTATGAATGTTGGTGTACTTATTTTATTGAATTTATTTATTTATTCAGTACATAACAAGTGTTTGGTTGGTTGGTTGATATTTAAAAAACAATTGAGGTATTATTGAGGAAGCATGTATAACCTGATGGATTGGAGATCTCCAAGACCAGAGACCATTGCCCTAGGAGACTGTATTTGGAATCGGCCTACTACATACAGTTCTAGTCTCTGCATCATAAAGAATTTAAGTTATCATCAGTAAAATCAAGATTAGAGCATCCAGAGTTATTGCAGGGCTCAGGAACCAGAATTATAAGGACAGATTGAGGAAAATGTCTCTTTTCAGTTTGGGGAAATGACAGCTAAAGGGAAACTCAGCTTAAGTTTGTCAAGATTGTAAAGGCAACAAATTGACTGCTGCTGTTTTGTTTTTTACACCTAAGTTCATCAAGAGGGAAGAAAAGTAAAGCTTTTAGGAGCAGCATCCACATCAATACTACATTTTTTTTTTCACAGAGAAATTATTAATGCAGGAATAAATTGCCAAGTCATGTTGTGCAGAGTGAAAAACAAGATTTTTACAGAATCCAGCACAATGAAGCGAAATAATCATCATTAAAGGGATGAATGGTCTGTTCCTGTCAAGAAAAATGTATTATGTTCTCTTGTTCAAACCTAACACACAGACCAGTACTAGAGATTAAGATAGATTTAGATTTTTTGTGTGTTTTTGTATTCTTATATTGAGAGAATTAGCACACAAAGAAAGATACAAACTTTCATATCATCGATACTCGTCCAATGAAACCTTTCATAAAAAACATTAATTGTTTTTGGGTACAATATGCTCCTGAAGCCAAACAAGAGAATTGTAGCTATGTAGTACAATTATTTGCTTTCTGGAGCAATTTGCTTTCTATGAGTCATGCATTACATATTGCTTGTCTATGTGTGAGAAGGAAGTGGGTCTTGCAAGAGGCAGGAGATAGTTGCTCTCCCCAAGCACCTTATTTTTCTATCATTGCCAACTGGGGAAGGAGAAAGCTATATGGAATATTTCTAATGAAAGCTTGACCTGGTTATAGAGTGAGTACAAGAAAATCCAGGTCCTGCCACTGATCACAGTTGAAACTGGAGGAGAGATTCCTATATGATCCCAAAGCAGCATTGTAATTGTGTGGTGATATGCTGACAATGTTGTTTCTCATCAATGCCACCTGTTGCTCCTAGGTTTCTCTATGCTGGGAAAAAGCATACTGCAATATAGTTTTGTGTAATGAACTATAGTAAGAAATAACCTTGATAATATACACTCACCTAAAGGATTATTAGGAACACCATACTAATACTGTGTTTCACCCCCTCTTGCCTTAATTCTACATGGCATTGATTCAACAAGGTGCTGAAAGCATTCTTTAGAAATGTTGGCCCATATTGATAGGATAGCATATTGCAGTTGATGGAGATTTGTGGGATGCACATCCAGGGCACGAAGCTCCCGTTCCACCACATCCCAAAGATGCTCTATTGGGTTGAGATCTGGGGACTGTGGGGGCCAGTTTAGTACAGTGAACTCATTGTCATGTTCAAGAAACCAATTTGAAATGATTCGACCTTTGTGACATGGTGCATTATCCTGCTGGAAGTAGCCATCAGAGGATGGGTACATGGTGGTCATAAAGGGATGGACATGGTCAGAAACAATGCTCAGGTAGGCCGTGGCATTTAAACGATGCCCAATTGGCACTAAGGGGCCTAAAGTGTGCCAAGAAAACATCCCCCACACCATTACACCACCACCACCAGCCTGCACAGTGGTAACAAGGCATCATGGATCCATGTTCTCATTCTGTTTACGCCAAATTCTAACTCTACCATCTGAATGTCTCAACAGAAATCGAGACTCATCAGACCAGGCAACATTTTTCCAGTCTTCAACTGTCCAATTTTGGTGAGCTTGTGAAAATTGTAGCCTCTTTTTCCTATTTGTAGTGGAGATGAGTGGTACCCGGTGAGGTCTTCTGCTGTTGTAGCCCATCAGCCTCAAGGTTGTACGTGTTGTGGCTTCACAAATGCTTTGCTGCATACCTCGGTTGTAACGAGTGGTTATTTCAGTCAAAGTTGCTCTTCTATCAGCTTGAATCAGTCGGCCCATTCTCCTCTGACCTCTAGCATCAACAAGGCATTTTCACCCACAGGACTGCCGCATACTGGATGTTTTTCCCTTTTCACACCATTCTTTGTAAACCCTAGAAATGGTTGTGCGTGAAAATCCCAGTAACTGAGCAGATTGTGAAATACTCAGACCGGCCTGTCTGGCACCAACAAACATGCCATGCTCAAAATTGCTTAAATCACCTTTCTTTCCCATTCAGACATTCAGTTTGGAGTTCAGGAGATTGTCTTGACCAGGACCACACCCCTAAATGCATTGAAACAACTGCCATGTGATTGGTTGGTTAGATAATTGCATTAATGAGAAATTGAACAGGTGTTCCTAATAATCCTTTAGGTGAGTGTATATATATATATATAGATATGCTCAAATGTGTTGATACCCCTCCACAAAAAATGAAGAATGCACAATTTCCTCTGCAATAAATTGGCATCCACCATTGTTTATTTATTTAATAGAAATCAGACTTTGCTTTTGATTTTGTTTTTCAACATAATATTGTAAATAATAAAACAAATGAAAATGGCATGGAGCAAACTGCTCCAGCTGTCTCAGGTTTGATGGGTGCCTTCTCCAGACTGCAAGTTTCAGCTCTTTCCATAGATGTGCGATAGGATTCAGATCAGGACTCATAGAAGGCCACTTCAGAACAGTCCAATGTTTTGTTCTTATCCATTCTTGGGTGATTTTAGCTGTGTGTTTTGGGTCATTATCCTGTTGGAGGACCCATGACCTGCGACTGAGACAGAGCTTTCTAACAGTGGGCAGTACATTTCGCTCCAGAATGCCTTGATAGTCTTGAGATTTCATTGTGCCCTGCACAGATTGAAGGTACCTTGTGCCAGGTGCAGCAAAACATAAACAAGCCTCCTCCATGTTTTACTGTAGGTATGGTGTTCTTTTCTTTGAAATCTTCATTTTTTCACCTGCGAACATAGAGCTGATGTGACTTGACAAAAAGCTCAATTTTGACTCATCTGTCCAAAGGACATTCTCCCAGAAGGATTGTGGCTTGTCAATATGCATTTTAGCAAATTCCAGTCTGGCTTTTATATGTTTTTCTTTCAAAAGTGGAGTCCTCCTGGGTCTTCTTCCATGAAGGCCACTTTCGCTCAAAAAGCAATGGATGGTGTGATCAGAAACTGATGTACCTTCACCTTGGAGTTCAGCTTGTATCTCTTTGGCAGTTATCCTTGGTTCTTTTTCTGCCATTCACACTATCCTTCTGTTCAATCTGGGGTCGATTTTACACTTGCAGACACGCCCAGGGAGGTTGGCTACAGTTCCATGGACTTCTTAATAATATGTGCAACTGTTGTCACAGGAACATCAAGCTGCTTGGAGATGATCTTATAGCCTTTACCTTTACCATGCTTGTCTATTATTTTCTTTCTGATCTCCTCAGACAACTCTCTCCGTTGCTTTCTCTCATCCAATTTCATCACTTTTCAGGAGGAATGCAGCATTATTTCAATGAGCTGTAAGGGTACCGACACATTTGAGCATGTCTGTATATATATATATATATATATATATATATATATATAAGTCTAGTCTGTCAGTTACAGCAACACCCCTTGACATGAACTTTAAGCATCTGCTTTCTGACTCATCTAAAGCACTCAGTTTTTCATGTTATTTATTTATTTTGTATTATTATTATTTAATCCACTTAGAGGCAGCATGTAATTTAAACTGCAGCAGAATCTAATTAATTATGGCCCCAACTGATTTCAAAGAACATAGCTAGATAGACAGCAGAAATACAAGTAGTAGCTTTTGATCACGAAACAGTGTTGATACATGTAGTTACATATGTATTGTATTGTTATTACGCTGTCATAAGGTAATTAAAATATTTTTTTATTTAAAAGCATAAATGGCACCACTCCCAGAACAATTAAGAAAATTCATACACTATAAACCCTGATCAGTTCAGATTACCTAACACAATTGTGGTAACTCATTGCCTTCACTTTGTTTATTAAGTAAGGTTTCGATTAAGCTTATACATTCAGTTTACTTTAGCATTTATTGATACAGCAGGTTTTTCAGTGAGGTTAGTTTTGGTTTCAGGTCATTCAGGCCCAAAGTCAAAAGCACCCTTGGAAAGAACTCAAATGTGTTCTTCATACACTTAGGGTAGGGCAGGTGTAGTGCGTACGTGAGACCAAAATTAATGCACATGTAGATTGTCCGTTACTACCTTTCCCTCCAGGATGATGGCAGCAGAGTTTGTATTGAGATGTATGGAATTTGGATGCTGTTCTTATACTCTGGCTTAATGAGGAGAATCCCAATCAAAATGTGGCTGAATGAATCCTCATCATCAACATCCTGAAGAAAAGGCATTAGCATTTCACTACTCTCAAACTATGCATTTGTCAATGATATCTAGTAAATGAAAACAAGAAAATTCCTAATGGGCTGCATACTACATAACACAGAAGTGGAACAAGAGCAGAGTGATGAATGGTTTACTGGGTTACATTACCCTTGTATACTAGGCAGATTTTGTCGACTCATAATCCAAAAAAGAGCACAGTGATCAGTGTGAGGCTGTTACATCTACGTGTTCATTTAGGTTAAAGAGAGGCATACTTACAAAGCATGGCTTGAAGAACTCTGTGGAGCTCTCAGTCGGACAGGGAGCCCTCTCAGCACCAGAGTTCGCAAATCAGTAGGCTCGGACATCTATTTGGACACAGAGAAAGAATATAAGTTATGTAGACTTTTACTGCAGGACTTTAGAGGGACGTCTGTGCAATGATTATAATAAGGTAGTTTGTGTTACCAACAAAATAAATGTTAATACAGTACATGACAGTATGACACTACAAATTGGTAGATGTATGAAACCGTAAAGAACAATTAACAATTTTTTGTAATTTACATGATTCACCCTGTGGCATTACAGTTTCATGCATCTACTTGTTATTTTTTGCTTGTTTCATTGTAATCCTTATATTGTATTTTTTTGTTATCTCCCCCAATACAAATATTTGATAAAATACTTGCAACTAAATTTAATTGTCAGCAGTTTTCATTTTGTTGACGAAATTGATGACGAAAATGTTTGTCAACAAACATTGTTTTTTTCATTTTAGTTAACGATGAGAAAAAATTATGATGATTATGTGATGAGGATAATATAAAATGTGTTGCATTTTTGTCAGCGAACATACGAGCAGTTTGACTAAAAATTTTTTACAAATTCACACTAATGTTAAAAATATTTAGTGATGTTTAGTAGCCTATATATTACATTTCACTTCAATGCACTCTTCAGTTTGAGAGACTAGTAGTTTTTTTTTTTTTAATTCTAAAGTAGACAAGGACTAAACTGAACTTAAATATGTAAATGTGATGAAAACTAATGACGTTTTGGTTGACTAAGGCCGGGAACTGATCAAAACTATGACGACCCGCCTTAAAAAAAATAGGCCTAAGATTATTGCTTCAGCCTGGTAAATATCGCGCTATACACGCGAAGAATCAGTGATAGCAAGGCGAACACACATTTATGGATTGCTATGACATAAGCCCATTGATTTCATCTCATTAGAACTGCACTGTTGAAAATTTGAGATTAGATTATGGTAGCTAGCTACCTTGAGCCTTAATGGGAAATCTCACGCAAGGCAGCAGGTTTTCTTAATGAACATAATATTGTAAGTGGATTCTACTTAGTAACTGGACATTTGCATGCAAAAAGTACAGTAAGCTAATTTGATTTAGTGATCATAACATATTACTCAAATTAAGTACTGTCCATTAATATAATACATTTTAGACAAAGTTAGTGTTTACAGTGTAGTCTGCAGAATTACTGTCTTCTAACGTTTTAATTGTTTTGTTTGAGTCTAATTTTAACACAAACCCATAGGTAAAGTGTTTGAATAAGCTGCACTTTCTCTAACACCTCTGAGAGTTAGCAGGTTCTAATATTTAACAAATAATATGTTTGTCTTTGATGTCTCTGAATCTCACTGTTGCAGCAGTCATTAAGCTGCTATAAGCACTGACTCTGTATAATTACATTTTCACATAGACATCATCCGCATCCTGCACAGTCTACAGATTAACTGAACTCAACTAGTTTCCAGATAATTGCAAAATATATGTAATATTTTTATATATGATTATATTTGCCTTGCTATCATCTACATATCAATCTATAATTTATTTATTTTCTTGTTTTGTTTACTTTTATTTTAAATTTAATAACTAACCTAACTCATTAATTAACCTAATTTAGCGTTTGTTTGTTTAGTTGAAAATACAAAGTAAATAAATACCAATGTGACCACTCAGTCTTCCTCAGATTTAGTATAACCATTGCAAGATATCTTCAAACAAATGTACAAAGTGGAAATACATTTGATTAATTGCAGTGCTACAGTTAAACTCCAGGGGCGATACATCAGAAAAGAAAAAGAAAACGCTGTGAAGAGCGATCCTTAGTCGAAATAAGAGTCCCTTCAGGTGTGTGCAATGCTGCTGTTTTCCAGATGAAACAGGCCTTTTTGTTTTCCACTGAAACTTGACAAGATTGGGTGCTGTGAAGTGCAGGTGGCACACCATCTCTCGTTAAGGTTCAAATTATTTCCTGGATCAGTCGGCTCCAGACTCCCCAGGAGGCCCAGCCCACTCTTTGCTCTGGGCCATTCTCGCTCGGTTCCTGTCTCTAATCTCTGACGCACCTGTAACTACTGTATAGTGCTTTGCAATAGGGCACCGGCCTCCAGCGCTTCTCTCTGTTAAGAAGCTGAGGGGGTTCTGAGGGTTCTGTCTCTCTAATCTTAAAGCTTGTGAATGCTCTGATTTTCTCAGGATGTGTGTAGATAATACAGCAGGTTAGGATGGCAAGTCTGGTGTTGAGCTGCTGTGTGTCCTATTATCTGTTGTATGTCTTCCATTACCAGGTATTTTGAGGCCCAATTTGCTTTGGAGCTGCTGTCGTGAATTGGTTTATCTCAACTTTCTCTCTCTGTTTCTTTCTCTCCCTCTCTCAAACCTCAGCAAATTGCCTTGAGTGATTTTCCACAACTCTGTCTGCTTTTACTAGACCTGGAGGCCATTTCCTGTGAACTGTGTCTAAATAAACCAATCAAAGCAAAGCACATTCAGCCAAAGCAAAGACCTGCAAAGGGTATAGGTGTGGAATTTTAATAAGCTGTTAAAATGTTACAATTCTGTGTTTTAAATTTCCTATCTGGGAGTCAGTGTTCTGAACTGAACCAATACTAATATGACTAGAAGTGCAGACAGATGAGTTGCAGTTTGCTTTAATCCACTACAATAAATAGATAAAGACATGCATGCATCCACATATGCATATATAAAAAAGGCTTTACCCAATAAACATGTCAGAAAAGAATGATGACTGGTTTCACAATATTTAAATGACACGTAATTTAGGTAGTCAAGATGTAATGTAAAAGGGATTGAGAGAGTTATGATATGCAATGTGGGTCTTGTAACAATTTCAAATTTAATAGTGCTGTCTCTCAAAACACATAACGGATTGACAGCAAAAACTTAATACTATAACTATGGTCAATTGGTTTTTGAATTCAGGATTTGTCAAGTATAATTCTGTATTTATTTCCTGATTGTGAGTAGCCAATTGTTATTCCACGTGGCTCTCCATGGCAGACTCCAGCTTGACAGCAGAGGAACCCAGGATTATGTGTTTACCTTAGGTCTGGTAGCTCACAAACAGATTTTTATTTCATATAGCATGTATATCAATAGCCATTAGCAAAATAAAGAAATACTACTACTGAAAATTATAATATAATGAAGATATATTTGTATATTTGCATCTCTCCTGACACTGACTCTCCACACCACGTGGTAGACATGTCTGGCTCCCGCACTCACGTCAGGCCCTTCAAAAGACTACCAGACCCCTGCTGTGTTGGTACCCGCACTGTTTTGTGCCGGTGCTGGAGTCAAGGGCAAGAGGTCAGTAGAGTGGGACGAAGAACATTGTCAGATTTGGAGAGGTTAAGCTTTAGGTTATATATACCATTCCAGGTTGTAATGACTAAAATGTAGTAAGAGATGAAAGAGGAAATGACAGAATTAGACTAAGGGAAATGAACGGAAGATCGAAGAGTCATCAGCTTAGGAATAAGGTGAGATAATAAAGGTGAAGAGAGAGAGCCGTAATGGTCAGAGAGATAGGATGAGAACCAGGTGAGAGTAGAGCCAAAGTGATACTTCTTTACCTGAGTATTTTTCTTCTCAGTGCAGTTTTGACATATTACAGCAACAGGTTATCAGACACAGGATACTGAAATGCCATTTGGTGCTTTGTTTCAAAACCAGAAACCCTAATATCAATAATGATACTAATAACAACAGCAGCTCCTGGAGATGAAAAAAGTGGTGGGGATAAAGTTGGTGGTCTGGTCTGTTTGCCTGGCATTCCAAATTGCCTCGGTGCCTGGAGGCGTTGTTTTAATCACCGGTGCGGAAATGCTATTGCGCTCACGGCCTCCCAGCATCCCTGCAGGCAGCTGCGTTAATTACTGGTGGAACAGCATCAAAGACCCTGCCAGGGAACATTAATAATTGAGAGGAGAAGGAAAGCCTAGGAATCGGGCTGGCATCACGCCTCAGAGTGCTCAGCCTCGGCTCAGTTAAGTAAATGGGAATTTAATAGCAGGCACATCGTGTGAAAGAGATAGGAGTCCATGCTGAGCCACACTTACAGCACAAGATGAATTGCATGTTGGCGAAAAAGAGCAATGCTTAGAAAATGAGTAATGATCAATTGCAGCTTGCCAACATATTGGTTATTATTAGTAGAAGTAGTAGTAGTATTAGTGATAGATGTTGTGATAGAAGTTAGATTAATATGCATGTAAATGTGTTCCCTTGTATTAGTTTCTGTAATTGTAGTAGCAGTAGTGGTAGTGATACTTGCACTAGTAGTATTTGAATATTGTTTTGTTTTTTGTAGGATGGTAGCAATAGTTGTTGTTTGTTGTTGAAAGCACAGGTAGTTTTAGTTGATGGTTTACAGAAATGTATTGAGGTGAAGTGTGTCCCTTTTGCCCTTCTCAGATCTTGTTTCAGTTGATGATGAACAGCTGTATTCTTCTAAATTGCAAAACCTATAAGTGCATATCACTGAAGCTGAAAATGTAGCTCGTGCCCTTGAGTGTCGCAAATCTATTTGTTGCAATCTGAGTCATTGGTGAAAATAATGGATAATTCCTGAGAATTATCTGTTTTGTAGTAAGGTCTCTTGGTACATTAAATAACTATAGATAAGGAACAGGTGACTAATGACAATGAGGGCAGCAATACAGCTTTGAAAGAAAAGTTTAAATGTGATCTGATAATGCTCAGCAAAGTGCCGGGTAACTCCTCGAGGCCACTTTCAGGGGAATGTGTTTGGGGGCTATTCCAGGTTCATGTGACACCAGGACAAAAAGTAGTGACTGTTCTGCAGGGGGGGTAAGGTGATGTGTCAATTATGAATGCTAACTGAAAGTGTGTTAAAAACTTAACACTACTGCTAATGTTATGTATGTATGTCTGTATTTATATTAATTAGAGATATTGACCAAAGTAAATCTGCATGGTAAATTGGCAGTTTACATATAGTTATGCATGTAATTTGCTTGCGTTCTATGGTTTTCCATTGTTTACTATACTCTCCACCACTATTTCACTTTGTTTACCTACACTTCACTTTGGTTTAACCATGGCAGGTAAGGAAGAATTTGAGTGCAGTGCAGAATGTGTGTTTATGTGACTGTGCAAACCTGTCAGAATGTCTTTGTCAAGTACAGTTTAAGGGACACATGCCCTGGGTTTTTCTTTGAAAAGCGTGCAGGGGACTATGTTTTGAAAATGATGTATCATTGTTCCCAGCCTGCTGCTGTTTGGTTATTTATCAGTTACAGGAAGGACATGATTACATGTCCACAGCACTTTCATTTTCACTCTGTAAAAAATGCTGTCTGAAGAAAGTTTAATTGAAATGAAAAACAGAAAAAGTTAGCTGAATAAACACTTTTTGCTTCAGATAACACAGTTGCAATAATTTGTGTCCTTCAATTTTAGAAGAAATAAGAGCGAACAAAGAATCCGAATCCACGAGTTTTGCCCTTGTCTCAAATATTGATTATATTGTCAAACTGTAAAATAGTAACTTTTCAATAGTAAATGTGGAGTTTACAAAAAGGACACTTGATCTGTGAAAGTGTGTGTGTGTGTGTGTGTGGGTGTGTGTGTGCATGTGAGTGTGAGTGTGTGTGTGTGTGTGTGTGTGTGTGTGTGTGTGTGTGTGCATGTGAGTGTGAGTGTGTGTGTGTGTGTGTGTGTGTGTGTGTGTGTGTGTGTGTGTGTGTGCATGTGAGTGTGAGTGTGTGTGTGTGTGAGTGTTTGTGGGCATGCAGATGTCAGAGTCCTCCTGGTCAGTATTTGTTTCTCTGACACACAAAAGGTTTCAATCTCCTCTTCTGTCAAACCTGTACTTTTCATCAGTATGAACCCCTCAGCACATTCACAGGAAGACAATGCTTCCACTTATTTATTTATTTATGTAGCTTTGCTTTTTTCAAAGCATACATTAAACAAATACAGCATGAGCCAGGATTGCCTTTCTCCGCTTTTTATTGATTTGTCATTTTGCTGTCAAGTGCTGTGAATTGTAACCCACTGAAGTTCATATACATGATAGATAATTACACAGAGCTCCTTAGAGGAGATGCCTGATTTTTGCTATCTCACTCCCTGAGTCTCTTTCTATACATCCTGTCAGGAAGTCAGAAGTCATTGAGAAAGATTTAGTGAGATAAGGGCCCTTCATGCTGTGCCTCTGATGTTCAGCACGTTGGCTGATTTTATAAATGCACTTCTCCAACCCAAGATTTCTACACATGCCTTTTACAATTTACTTGGCTATTTTGCTGTATCCAGAAGTGTTAAACTACATCCCAAGATTGAGTGATTGATTGTTTGATTGATTTACTTTGATAACCACTTAAACAACAAGTTAACAAAGTTGGATCATTCTAAGACACTTTGGAAAAAAAAACTGATGACAGCAAACTGATTGCAGGCCACGAAATAGAGGGGGGGATAGAATGACATATTTAAGGAAAACATTAATTGACGGTTAAAAGGGTCACAATGCTTCCAAACACTGTGCAATGATATATGTATTTAGAAAATAATTGAGAGTAAATGCTTTGAATGTCTTTGCTTCATTGTAGGACAGTGGGGTTTTGATCAAGCCAACCAAACATACAGGAATCAGTGTTTATATAGAGAGAAAGTGGTTCAAACTGAACTCTGCTTTAATTATCAGAATGACATTCAACATGTTACAAGGTATTTTAAAGCTAGTTTCGGTCATCATTGACAGAACGAACATTTGCAAAGCAATCCTGACTAAGCCACTTTGCTTGAAGGACACAAGTGGGGAAAATTTGTTTAAAGAAACTTTTCAGGATTGTGATGGAAATGTAAAAGTCTTCTGAAAAAGGAATACCATACTGGAGAGAGAGCCTTAAAAATATAGATATTGCTTTCTTGATCACACACAATCATTCTCTTGCAATACCTCACTGACCTTTATTGGAAGATATTATAATTTTTTCCAAGGTGAAATATAAGTACTATCTTTATGTTCTTTAGTTTTGAATGTTTTAAATGCTAGCTGTTTTTTTCTTTTTTTCTTTTTCCAAAAGATATTATGCTGCTGCTTGAAGCAGAACATGGATAAATTGTTTGTGTACTTTGATGCAGGGTTTTCTCTCTCTCTATTACATTGTCAGGTTCCCTCTATTGGTGTGTCATTTGTATGATTGTAAAGAATTTTGGGGGGTTATTTGCTACTAAGAGCACTTTGGGAAAATAGATTTTTAATGACTGGCTGATTGATGGACTCTTGCTGGCAGCTGCAACAATGAGCAATCCTCTGACTGACAAAACAGAGGTGCAGAAACAGAAAAAGTTCAGGATTCTATCATTGTATCCAAACCCATAATTTCAAATAGTTGCTTTCCATGCATTTGTGTAGTTCCGTGGTCACAGTCCTGGGATAACTGTGTGCTCTCTACTTTTTGTTCCAGCTGAACCCTCAAGTTCTTAATGAAATCCTTACCTGATTTTTTTCCATTCATTCAGCAGCTGACTGTAATTGAAAAAGGTCCAATTAAACTATTATATCTTAATTAAGTCATTTAGAATGCAGCTGAAACAAAAAAACAATGGTGTAACTTCTGGGGATCTTCCAGGCCCGTAAGGAAGAACAGATGACTGTAATCCTCAGCTTTGACTATGTAACACGGGGCTTTGTGTGCGTGTGCGTGTGCGTGTGCGTGAGCCTGCGTGTGTGCTGGGGTGACCAGAGGATGTGGAAACACTTTCCAATCATTTATCCAAATTCCTAATGAATTGAGGTATAAATACCACAGGAATAACATTGAAATATCTCATGCACTTCCTCTGAGCTCTATTGTTGATTGTGTGTATAAGCCCTAAACCCAACCCTAGTCTTTAACCTTAATCATCATGCTGACTTTAATGCCAACCTTAACTATGGAACGTGACCGGCATTAGAAAAAGGATTTGCAGCCACGATTGTAAAGTGTGCCAAAAAAAAAGCATTTAAAGACAGTACCCAAATGGGAGATAACAGTTGCATGTTTAGGATTATATATTTGTTCCCATGCAGCTACTTTTCTTCCTTTTCTCCAACTTTAGTGCACTGTAGGAGAGCGTTGCATTGACAAATTGAGAATAGGCCAGGTCGATCACCTTGCCAGGAGCTCTTTAGCACATCATCAGTCACCATGCTGTTTAAGGTGGAGGAGCGGGAGCTTATTATTACAGAGGGAATCTCCTCGCTCTCACGCTGTTTAAAAGTCTAGACATTAGCCACCTTTTCCACGCTCCAGCCCACAGATAGAGCCTGCAATTAAATGTGGAGTTATCCAGCGCCTGATCGAGGTGGAATCAATGGTCTTCCAATGAGCTCCACCTGATGGATATAAATGTGTGTAATTTGGTCCTTTTTCTGCTTCCTTCATAAGCTGCACCCTCTTTATTGTACAGTGCTCACACATAAGAAATATGTCTTGTTTAGTGGAAAGATTGCTATTTCAGTCCATACCTTCATGCATCAGGAGGGAGTAACAGGCAGTATTTGAAAATATTAGTGAATATATTCAATATAATTATCTTTTAATGCACCTGCCTTTAAGATCAGTGTTTTGCTCCATGTCTTGTTAATGCGTGATTGTATTTATAAGTTGTTCTTTTGTGCCCAGGTGCTTTGAGAAACATTAGAATATACATACAGTGGGGGAAAAAAGTATTTGATCAGTATTTGATCTTTGCAGATCCTCTCCAAGTCATTAAGGTTTCGAGGCTGACATTTGGCAACTCGAACCTTCAGCTCCCTCCACAGATTTTCTGTGGGATTAAGGTCTGGAGACTGGCTAGGCCACTCCAGGACCTTAATGTGCTTCTTCTTGAGCCACTCCACCTCCATGTTTTACGGTGGGGATGGTGTTCTTGGGGTCATTCCTCCTCCTCCAAACACGGCGAGTTGAGTTGATGCCAAAGAGCTCGATTTTTGTCTCATCTGACCACAACACTTTCAACACTGGAGTTCTGCATGACAGCTTTACACTACAGTATAATCCTAGCAAAGTGTTGGAAAGAAAACTAAAACTCATGGTATAGCATGGAACGTTTAATTTAGTAAACCATGTCAAAAGCAGGGAAAGCAAACTTTGTGTATGGTATCAATACAGCAATAAAACGTAGGTAAACCACCAAATTTGAGTACATATACAGTATATACAACGATCAGCCATAACATTATGAGCACTGACAGGTGAAGTGAATAACACTTATAATCTCGTTATCATGGCCCTGTCAGTGGGTGGGATATATTAGGCAGCAAGTGAACATTTTGTCCTCAAAGTTGATGTGTTAGAAGCAGGAAAAATGGGCAAGCGTAAGGATCTGAGCGACTTTGACAAGGGCCACATTGTGATGGCTAGACAACTGGGTCAGAGGATCTCCAAAACTGCAGCTCTTGTGGGGTGTTCCCGGTCTGCAGTGGTCAGTACCTATCAAAAGTGGTCCAAGGAAGGAAAAGCGGTGAACCGGCAACAGGGTCATGGGCGGCCAAGGCTCATTGATGCACGTGGGGAGCGAACCCGTGTGGTCCAATCCAACAGACGAGTTACTGTAGCTCAAATTGCTGAAAAAGTTCATGCTGGTTCTGATAGAAAGGTGTCAGAACACACAGCGCATCACAGTTTGTTGCGTATGGGGCTGCGTAGCCGCAGACCAGTCAGGGTGCCCATGCTGACCCCTGTCCGCTGCCGAAAGCCCCTACAATGGGCACGTGAGCATCAGAACTGGACCATGGAGCAATGGAAGAAGGTGGCCTGGTCTGATGAATCACGAGTTCAAGGTGTTGACTTGGCCTCCAAATTCCCCAGATCTCAATCCAATCGAGCGTCTGTGGGATGTGCTGGACAAACAAGTCCGATCCATGGAGGCCCTACCTCGCAATTTACAGGACTTAAAGGATCTGCTGCTAACGTCTTGGTGCCAGATACCACAGCACACCTTCAGAGGTCTAGTGGAGTCCATGCCTCGACAAGTCAGGGCTGTTTTGGTGGCAAAAGGGGGACCTACACAATATTAGGCAGGTGGTCATAATGTTATGGCTAATCGGTGTATATGTTCTTAAGTTATTCCTGGGGGTCACCACCTCATTGATCTAGGCAGCCACAAAGGCAGGGGCATGGTACGAGGAAAATCTGCCAAGAGTAAAGATTTGCACCCGAGCTCTCTGCTGACATCCACCCTGAATGCCGAGCAGGAGGCAAATGCTGGGTCGAGGCAGAGCTCCAACCGCATGGGATCGACCGCACAGTAAAACTCACAAGATTAATGACCTAACGATGCACATCTCGAAGATTTCTGACTAAGGACTCAGATGCTCTTTTTTATTAAAAAATGCGTAATTTATTTGGATTTTAAGCCCAAACTAGTACATAATGTCGCTTTAATTAAATCAACCCCACTGACGACCCACAGGCGCAGGCACCTCCTGATGACGCGTGAAAGAGCAAGAACCATGTAATGTCACACCGTGTTTGCAAAACACACTGGCCGCCCCTCGATGCTGCTCTGTAAGTCCCTCTGCATTCCTCCGGCCTGTGAAGAGCCACGCGGCTCGGGCTGCACTTGCTCAGGAGGCAAATTAAATGTTGGGAGATGGAGGAAGGGAGCCAAGGAAGCTGTAACATTGTTATCCGCACCAGGTGAATCTGGACAGGATGGTCTGCTCATTTGTCACTTTGACACTAACCCAAAACCTGTTCCTCTAAATATGGTATTATTGATCCTCTCTCCCTCCATCTGAGTCGTTCTGAAGCAGGTGCTATTGAACTTCAACGATTGCAGAGAGAGACGGGGGGAGAGACGTTAAAGAGCAATATTGCATTGATTTTTTTTCTTGTGTTTCTGATGGTGAAACTGATCTCATTAGCAGTGTTCAAATCCAGCCCGTAACTGTTCTTGCTTACTTGTATTTCAAATAATTGTGTGTGTGTTTTTAATTTGCATATGGTTGTTGTTTTTTAATATTCTCCATGAGGGGGTCAACTAGCAAACCAAGCTTCTAAAAAGTATCTCCAGACACTCAGTTCATTCCACAGGTAACTACAGTTCTGTGCTTTTCAATTTGCAAGTTGCTAGCCAGTGTACTGGAATATTTATGGAAGCCATTTACTTGACTTTGAATTCTTTTGGGGGAAAAATCTAGTCAGAAAAAAGAAAAGCAGGCTTGCAATGTTTTTGTTATCTTCATGGTGACAGTTGCCAGGGTGTGTTGGAAAGGATGCAGTACTGCTCTGTGGATGAGCATTAAGGCACTTTAGTGTTTCAGGCACGAACAGTGAAGCTATTAGGAGTGCAAGTTAAGAAAACATCTGGACAATTTATTATGTGAGAGAATCTGTTAGACAGACTGATGAGGTGAAGCAAAGACTAACACAGATAATAAAATAAGCAGGCAGCCTGAAAATTAATTAGGTTGTTGACCTTTATTTTAATAATAATTATTATTATCATTATCATTATTATTATCTTAGTTTTTCTGTTTAGCTTTACATAAGAACATAAGAAAGTTTACTAACAAGAGGAGGACATTTGACCCATCATGCTCGTTTGGTGTCCATTAATAACTGAGTGATCCAAGGATCCTACCCAGTTTATTTTTAAATGTTTCCAAATTTTCAGCTTCAGCCACATTACTGGGGAGTTTGTTCCAGATTGTGACACCTCTCTGTGTGAAGAAGTGTCTCCTGTTTTCTGTCTTGAATGTCTTGAAGCCCAATTTACATCTGTGTCCCCAGGTGTGTGTGTCTCTGCTGAATCAAGTCCCCACGTAGTCTCCTCTGTTCCAGGGTGAAAAGGTTCAGGTCCTCAGTCTCTCAGTAGGACTTTCCCTTCAGACCTGGAATAAGTCTGGTTGCTCTCCTCTGAACTGCCTCTAGAGCAGCGATATCTTTCTTGAAGTGTGGAGCCCCTGATACCCTGCTGATTTTGTACGTTTGCCCACTGACAAAGAAATGATCAGTCTATCATTTTAATGGTAGGTGTATTTTAGCAGTGAGAGACAGAATAACAACAAAAAAATCCAGAAAACAAACGCATTTCAAAAAAGTTATAAATTGATTTGCATGTTAATGAGGGAAATGACTGGGACTGGGTAAAACCCGAAACGCTGGAACAATGGAAAGATTTACAAAGACGTCTAAAACAGAAAAATACTTTCAGAAACGTGTGTTTTAATTGCAAATATTGTATTACATAATGTAAATAATATTAATAATGAACTTTAATACTAATAATAACATTAACAACACCAATAAAATTATTATTATTATTATTATTATTATTATTTATTATTATTATTATTATTATTATTATTATTATTATTATTATTATTATAATGTATACACATTTTCTACAATTTGTTAAACTGAACATGATTTGTAAAAGTAATAGTGGTATTAAGGTGCAATAGTGCTACAACAGTTTCATGCTGGGGAGCTATTTGTCGGACTGGGAAGAGACAACCAAATAAATTTCCCTAATGCCATGAGTTTGTGTCTTAGATTGGGTTGTTAGCTTTCCAAGGGTTGCTTTCTAATATTGAAAAGACAACTCCCCAAAATCATCATAGTCCTTTTTAAGGTACAGTAGTTTTTTGCTGGGGAGTTATTTTTGGAACTGGAAACATACACCCAAAATAGTTTACAATATTTGTCTATTCGAGCAATTAATAAGGCTTATTAGCATTCTAAGGCATACTTTTCATTTGTCAGGGTGACTTACATTTGTACCCATATATACAGCTGGGCATTTTACTGGAGCAATCTAAGTGAAGTGCCTTGCTCAAGGGCACAACAGCACTGCCCCACCCACGATTTGAACCCACAACCTTTGAATAATGAGTCAAGAGCCCTAACCACTAGTGCACAGTGCCATTGAGTGCAGTAATTTCAGTTCAATACAGCTCTACACAGTCTTTTTAACTTCACGATAACCTTCTCCTCATCTAGAACCCATTTCGGGTTTTACCCAGTCCCCTTATAACACCATATCGATGCTGTTGTGTTTGAACCTGAACTTTCAACTTTTTTTCTCAAAAGTTTATTTCGCATTTAAATCTCAAAACATTTGACTTTTTTTCTCAAAAGTTTATTTCGCATTTAAATCTCAAAACTTTCAACTTTTTTTCTCAAAAGTTTATTTCGACTTTATATCTCAAAACATTTGACTTTTTTTCTCAAAAGTTTATTTCGACTTTAAATCTCAAAACTTTTGACTTTTTTTCTCAAAAGTTTATTTTGACTTTGAATCTCAAAACTTTTGACTTTTTTTCTTAAAAGTTTTGAATTTTTTTCTCAAAATATATATATTTTTTCTCTCTCTTAACTGGCCCTAATGCTCTTCCGTAGATAATTTCTTTGTCAGTGGGCAAACGTACAAAATCAGCAGGGGATCAAATACTTTTTTCCCTCACTGTAAGTCCCTTTGAATAGCCTGTGTTTACCTTTTATCTCTTATGAAATCAGCCATACACTGGAGATGTGTTCACCATGACATTAAATCATAATATCTCTCCAACTCCTAGATGTATTAATGTATTTTGTTTGTTGATTTATATTTTTGAGCAGGCCTAACCCCTGAGGTGCAGTATTTAATTTGCACACCTAACATGCTAGTTTCAGTACAGTGGAAGCCAGTGTCAGATGTCTTAAAATGAAACCCGGACGGATTTCACTTCTCACAGTCATTCTATAAGCTCACAAATAGCCATTATCCTTTGACTTCTATTGCTTGTACTCTGAGGATCCCCTTTCCTGTTTTCGCCACTGCGTTCCCCTTGGTTGCACCACTGTGAATGTGTCAGTGCTGTAGGCTGGGAGGAGGGCTCCCAACATCAGATTGGGAACTGCTGTCTCTAAATTGAACGATAGATTTACTGTATCATGTCCATCAAAACACAAGGAACAGGTGCGTTGATCTTCAGTTACCCAAAGTAGATAAGTGCACTTAAGGTATGCAGCTCCAAAGCCACTGCCAAGGAGAATCAACAGGTTACACTGAGTAGTTAAAGTCCTAATATCACCCTGTTCTGTGTCTCTGGTTCCTGGTGTCCTCCACCAGCCCCACCTGACCATGTGCAGTCAGTCCATTCTCTAAAGACATGTTGATTATATCCCACCTCGAGTCCTTATATACTCTGGCCTGATATGTCCTTTTGCTTGGGCCAGACATGTATTGATCGGCTCTCCCTGAACAGACTGTACACTGAGGGCAGCCTCAAGGTCTGTGCTCTTCTTGTTCTGAAGAGTTTTTTAAGAGCAACCTTTCCTAAAAGCAGTGCTGAGTCAGCTGCAGGGGGGTAACTGACGAGGAGGAAAAATAGATAGAAAAAAAAGGTGTTGGGGGAGAGAAGAAACTATCTAGCATTGGCTTGTTGTGGTCCTTCATTGTCACAGTTCTGCAGGCCCTGGAAGTTTGAAGTCTCCCTGGAACCTCACAGTCCACTGTGGATACCTGTCAGCTGCCTACAATAAATGTCAGACATTCAGATGTAATTGCTCAGTGCAGTATACAACATTCTGTTGAATTAAATCATATTAAATCAGCTTTTGATCCGTGGCACACTTCATCATTGTTGCTTAGTGATCCAATAATCACTGAGAAATTATCCTTGGTTTGCTTATAGTAAAATGAATCTCCCTTACATTTTATCACTTTTCCCAGAGTTAAAAAAGACAAATGCAGCCTAAAAGTTTTCTGCATAGTAGGCGGAATAAATAAATTCTCAATTGAAAAGGCAGAGCAGGAATAGAATCGAACAAACAATTTATATTTATTTTAGTACTTTATGTGCAGTATGTATATAAATGCTTGCAGTATACATATTAAAGGTTACCCAGAATTTAAAGAAGCACAGTCAGCCTATTATAATATGAGAAGGTCAGAAAAAGAACAAAATGTTCTAAAACACCCGAAGAACAGAGATGCCAAAGAGCGCAGGCAGCAGAACATGTTAAACAAAAATTGAAGCAAGTGAACAGACTCTCACATTCTCTTCGGTGTATATTGACCCTGTTGAATGTGGGTCCCAGTTGTCTTAAAGCCTGAATCAGGTGGTGCTTGTAATGAAATCAATAAAAACATGTCCCACGAGGACCAGAACTGAGCAAACCAGCTGCATCTGGACTAAGGGTTGCTGCAGACATCCGAATTGTTCGCAGACGCATTCAGCCCAGTGTGTCAGAGTGCTTGCACCGCTTCAGTGGATAACATTGCAATCAGTCCAGCCATCCATGAGAGTCTGCTGTGTTCTTGGTTTCACGTCATGCATGCAAAATCAGGTTCTTTTTTTTTCCTTCTGCTGCAACACACTGAAAGAAAACAATGTCCCATTTTGCTGTGTTTTCTGTCATTTTCTGTCACTCTCCAACATCACCTTCTCATCTCCTTAGCACACTATTGTATATCTTGTTGTCTGTTTCAAGTCCTGCAAAAAGTGCTTCACTTACACTTGTGCAATAATACCTTGTTCACAGAGTGCACTGTCACTCTTTGTTGAGGAGAATGATGCTCCACTCCAGCATGGGCAAAGTTGCGTGAGCAAGAACACTTAACTCAACATCTGCTCTGAGGCCCTGACTGTGAAGAGTCACAGAACTCCAGTCATCCGCTATACAGCAAATGTGTGCGCAACCAGTTCCCAGTTGTTTGTTTGGCCAAAAAAACTTGCCGGTTAGCTCTGCATCAGAATACTGCCAGTCTCACATCCTGGTAATGATAACCTACAGAAGCAGTCTGAATATGAAAAGCCAAGCCCTCAATGAAAATCACCTGATAACTCTGTGGAAACATTTTATACAGCCTACCATTATTACATTTGAAAAAATGTATATCAATTTCTTGCCTTATACAGTTAGGTTGATAAATATTTGGAAAAAGATTTTCATCATTTTGGCTCTGTATACCACCACAGTGGATTTGAAAGGAAACAATCAATATGATTTAAGTGTAGACATTCATCTTTATATGTGGTCCCCGCAATTTTAGAGGCTCAAAGGTAATTGGATAAACTAACATAATCAAGAATTAAATTGTGAGTTTCAATACTTGGTTGCAAATCCTTTGCAGTCAATGACTGCCTGAAGTCTGGAACCCATAGACATCACAAGATGCTGGGTTTCTTCCCTGGTGATGCTCTGCCAGGCCTGCACTGCAGCTGTCTTTAGTTCCTGCTTGTTCCTGGGGTGTTTTGCCTTCAGCCAGTGAAATGCATGCTCAATTGGATTCAGGTCAGATGATTGACTTGGCCATTGCAGAATATTCTACTTCTTCGCCTTTAAAAAAGTCTTAGGTTGCTTTCGCAGTATGTTTTGGGTCATTGTCCATCTGCACTGTGATGTCTGTGGGTTCCAGACTTCAGGCAGTCATTGACCGCAAAGGATTTGCAACCAAGTATTGAAACTTACAATTTAATTCATGATTATGTTAGTTAGTCCAAGTACTTTTGAGCCCCTAAAATTGGGGGGACCACATATAAAAATTGATGTAAATCCTACACCGTACACCAAATTTGGATCTGTATCCTCAGATTAAAGATGAAAGTCTACACTTAAAGAACCTATTGATTGTTTCCTTTCAAATCCACTGTGGTGGTATACAGAGCCAAATTGTGTCCTTGTCCAAATATTTATCGACCTAACTGTGTATAGGTAAATAGATGGATACCTAGTAGGATAGATGGATAGATAGATGGATCGATAGATAGATAGATAAGTAAAATAGAAAAGCATGCAGTGGAGAGGTGCAGTGGAGTGTGTAAACGGTTGGTGTTCCGATCGCTTGAATTGCAGACAGCAGTTTGTGGTGGAGCAAGTTCAATTATATTACAGAGATGATAAATTTCATTCCAGTTCAACCAAGCTGATCTCCAACCAATCTAAATCACATCATTGCTTTGCTGTTGAGTTAATGCTTTGGTTGCTATTACATCAGTGCTCTAGAATTCACTGCTTGTAGGTTGTCCTGTTTTATTGCTCTACAGAGTTCCCAAAACTGGACTTTGCTATAGCCCTTATTTCGTTAACCACTTGACATCTCTAATCAAGGGCCGCAGAGATTGTTGCACTTTTCACCCAGTGGGGAGAGCTAATAAGAAGCACTTGACTTCAAAACACATACTCTGTTTTATAATTTTCCAGGTACTCCAAGCTGTTCCACGTAATGAATCCCATAATTCTGTGAAAATGAAAACTTTCATAAAGAACAAAAATGGCTTTGGGTTCTTCATTTGCAGACCATGAAATAGGAGTGTGGCCAAATTGGACACACTACATTTATGGCAGCAATAAATCATTATTACTACAATACACGCCAAAGGAATTATAGTGGTGACACATCTCTGACACACTGAACTGCCAAAAGGTAACATAACAGCCTACATTATCAACAACAACAACAATCAACATTTAGTCTTTTGTTTGTTTCAGGAAAGCCTTGTCAGAAAGTGATTTATCTGAAAGGTACCGTGGAAGTCTTGTGAGATAATATGTTGTCTTTTAAGGCTTTGATGTGCAACATCGCATTTTGTTTGGTTTTCAGTATAGATATGTATACAGTGTGCAATGAAGGCTGGCAACAAGTATGGTATCTCACAGAATCTCAAATACTGTGATTGATCAAATGTTATATTAATGTATTTTGCACAGGGCTTTAAAAAGGCAGCATGTGGAGTATTCATGTTCAGAATTCCAATAAAACTTTCAGAAATTGTTTGGTTTATGCCAAAAGTGTTTGTTTAAAGCTGTATTTCGAACTTTGGTGTTTGTAAATTGTCCTTTGGATGATATTATTAGGATTATTAGACACAAACACAAACACACACAAACAGGATATTTTTCAGATACTGTACCCATCCACCACCAGCAGGAGTCTGGTGAGGAAAATGAAATCACATCTTTAATGTCCTTAAGTAAGCTGTGGATTATCTGCTTGGGAATTTGACGACAATCAAAAAAAATCTTTACAAAACAAATTGCTTCAGGTGACAGGGCATGGATCCAAAGTCTCTCCACAGCAGAGCAATCATAGATTAATTCAAGCATCAATATCACCTTAATCACTGGAGTGCCTGCGCTTAGGTGGAGCTTTGCTGCTATAAATTACAAATGAGGGAGGCTGCATTGTGGCTGGCTTCCCCTCTCACTGCAAGAGGGTGTGGGGCTGAGGGCAGACAAAGCACAGAGGCACTCACCTGTCTGATGGCAATGGACACCAAACACAGAGCGCAGGACCGTCTCAGATGCACAGGCCAGCAGCTCCCATTTTCTCTCTCACAGACCAGGTTCTGATCTGAGACATGATGGATTCTGGTGAAGAGAAGCAGAGTTCAGGGATGTGTAGTCTTTGCAGTTGTTGCTGTGTTCCTTGGTTTGTTTACCTGTTTGTTTGTTTCTTGTTCGTCAATCCCCCCCCCCCCACCCCCAGCAGATGTGAAGGGGTTTGATGGAAACTAAACAGAATAAAAGCACTGGGAGCAACTGTTCTGTTCTGTTCCCTACATGACCTACATTTTCACATTTCAAAACATTGGTTTTAACTTACTGAATTGTTGTCAAGTAATTGTATTAGAAGTAGTAGTAGTAGTGGCATTTAATTTGGAATATATATTCATCCAAGGTGACTTTGTTTTGTTTTAATTTATTTTCTAAATCAAATTAGCTTTATGTAGACTAGGAGAGATGTTGGCTGGCTGTAATAGTTACAATCTATTAGACAGACTCAGAAACACATCAAGTGAAAAGGAATCTAGATATTAGCCCTGTTGCAACAACTACTTGTGGCAGCACGAGCCCAGCTCCTCACATATTGCTGACAGAAACCACTGTGTGAGTTTCTACAGTTATTTAAAAATATAAAAATACCCCCTGCTTTCACTTTGACTTAATACCTTAACTCTCCCTCATATAGGCAGGTGTCAGATGATCAGATAAGATAATGGTTCCAGTTGACGTAGCAATGAGTCAATAATAATAATAATAATAATAATAATAATAATAATCATCATCATCATCATAATAATCATAATAATAATAATGGGTTGATGGTATTTATTCTGAACATATTACAAACATAAGTCAGCTTTAAATGTATTTTCTAATATTATATTTCAGGTGTTTCAGGTTAGGTGCCTAAGAATCACCACCATAATGGATGATAATGGGCATTCCTTCAGGAATATATGACACAGAATCTCAGTACAGTATAAGCATATTGGTTTCGAGAGAGACTATACAGACTTTTCTGGTGTACATTTCCCATAATGCCTCGCTGCTCGCAGAGTCCACAATCTTTCTGTCAATCAATCCTCAAAACTTGGCTTCGCTACGAATCTTGCTGAGACGTCATCTTCGCTGGCTCTCGGCTGTCTCCGTGAGCAGGAAGGCATTATGGGAAATGTTCACCAGAAAAGTCTCTCCCTATTGACCTTATAGCAAGTCTGCCTTCCTTGGGCTAGCTGTTATGAAACATCATGAACAAAGAAATAACAAAACTAAATTGATTTCACAAACTGTACATGTTTTGCTTACATTTTTTGGGGGGATGTAGAGCTGCATTTTAACTGCCTTTCAATTTCACTTAGCTTCATAACAGTCCAGGGAAAGATTTTTTCCTCCATTAAAATTAAACATAGTAACAAGAAGAGGTCATCCAGAGTAAAACCTTCGTTGTCACTTTACACGAAGTGAGTGAGTTTTGAGTGTTTGTTCAGAGTAATAACTATGTACTTACAGTGTAAATACTTAGTGACGAATTAGGTCATATGTAACTAATTATGTCTTTAAATTCGAACACATCTGCATGTAAAATTGCACAGGTCATATTGTGTCGTTTTTTTTAGTTAATGTTAACCACCTGGAAGGGGCTGATAAGAAATTTCAGGGGGTCCTTTTTGCATATTGAGCATCTGGTGTACTTTCTGAAGTAGGGTCAATATTCCAAGCTACAGGCAGACATTTTGACTTTGTGCTTGTCATTACTGGAGCCATAGAGAAGCATGCTATCTGAGGACATCTCTTAACAATGAGTGTCAGTCACGCTGATGTAATGATGTCTGATTTAGCACATTCCCTGACAGCCCGAGCCCTTAATCAGCATAAATCAGCAGTAGGCATTTGTATTTGTTTTTGAGTTAGCGCTTTCAATTAATGGGTGTATTCCCACATAGTCTGCATGTAGCACTCGTAACCTATTGATTTGAAATGCACATTCAAGTGAGCATTATTATCTGCAGAGGATCTCAGTGTGGGTTGTGAGGTAATTATGATCAGTGGGGAAATGCAGATTGGTGTTTCCTGTTCTTCTCACCACCACCGCAGCGTGGACATTTTCATGAAGTGCGCAACCTCCTGGCTCTGACTGGAGCAGCAGAGCACCGTAGACCCGGCTGAGTGGCTTGGGGGCCGAATGCTGTGATGACAGTCCAGCCCAACAGGCTCCTATCTCATTTGCATTCTAACAAACCATGAAGATATAACAAGATCCCCTTAGAGGTTAATCAATTATTCTAATTTTAATCCATACGTAATTAAGTGAGGGACCTCATCGGCTTCGCCTCCTCAGGGAGATTGTGGCAGTCTCCCTGATAAAGAGGCCTGAGAAAACCAGGCCTGTGCCAGGAGTGTACAAGCGTGGATTACGCCCCCCTGTCAAATTTCCACAGGGATCCTACTTAGGGGGACTGCTGTCATGCTCAGTTGCTGGAGCGAAATCATACGAGACTGTCAACTGGCAAAGTTTCATTCCTCTTTTAAATAGGATGCTTACGTTACAGAGGGAAAACTCAGAGAGCGAGGAAAATAGGTTAGCCTATCAGTTAATTATATCTGGGTCTGTAAAGTGTTTATTTATTTATTGTTATTGTTTGCTCGAGTGCGTGTTTTATACTTGGCAGAATGTGATGCTGCCTAGTGTAAATTTGTATAAGGGAAGGCTGAACACATGGGGACCTTAAATCCAGTGATTCATGTTTCCAGTATCTGAGAGGACAGTCCTGATAACCCTGTCTTGCCCAGTTGTCCAAGCCTTGTGCCTTTGCTTCAGAAGCAATGTATTTTCATTGAATCACAATACAAACCAGGCTGACGTTAAGGCAATTGAGTATTTCTTTCATGTATGTGTCAATTTACAATATAGAATTTGTACCAACCAAATAAATTATAATTATAATTAAAACTTTCTACAATACTCCAGTGAACATTTAATATTTTACAAGGTAATTATTCTCTCTTCTAGTTTCTACACAACACAATTTCTGTAGTAATTTCTGCAGAAGACACATATTAATGCACATGAACAGTAGATCCCCCAGGCAATTATTTATCCACCTGCAACACCAACAGTGCCCCCCCACCTCCTGTCACCAGAGTTCTAGCCAGCCAGGCATAACCAGGATGTCAACTAACAATCAGGCAGTAGGATACCTTCTTTACTCTGAGGAGACCTTCCCCCAGGCTTTTTCAATATCTTATGTCAGTCTGACAAGACTTTCAGCTTAAAACTCGCATTTATTTGACCATGTAACTTCACTGCAGCGGGAATGAGGAAAGACAGTGACCAAGAAGCAGCAATGAAAGGCTGATTAACTTTTGAGCTGCACGACACCATCAGGAAGGACAGAACTGTCAAATCTGTTCTAATATCGTCCGGCATTATATTAAATGTTACTTGTATAATATATTATATAGTAATAGTTAATTTAATTTTACATAGTATGATGCTGCGTGGGTATGTACAAGGTGTACAGGACTTACAAAGACTGATCCTCAAATTGGAAGCTGTAGGCATTCAGGGTAATGTAAGTAGATGGATTATGAACTGGTTGATGTATAGGAAACAGAGGGTGTCGATTAGAGGAGTTGCTTCTAACTGGAGTGAGGTTATTAGTGGAGTTCCACAGGGATCAGTATTAGGGCCTTTGCTTTTTCTAATCTATATTAATGATTTGGACTCTGGGATAGTTAACAAACTTGTCAAATTTGCAGATGATACTAAAATAGGTGGCTCAGCAGATACAATCTTTGGCAGCACAGGCTATTCAAAAGGTCTTAGATAACATTTAGTTTTGGGCCGACACCTGGCAGATGAAATTCAATGTGGACAAGTGCAAGGTATTACATGCAGGTAGTAAAAATGTCCACTATAATTACACTATGGAGGAATAGAACTAGAAGAATTATCGCATGAGAAAGGAGTTTACATGGACTCCTCACTTTCTCCATCCAAGCAATGTGTGGAAGCAATAAAAAAGGCAAACAGAATGCTAGGGTATATTGTCAAAAGTGTAGAATTGAGAACAAGGGCAGTGATGTTCAGACTGTACAATGCACTAGTTAGAGCTCATCTGGATACTGTGTACAGTTCAAGAAAGATATCGCTGCTCTAGAGGCAGTTCAGAGGAGAGCAACCAGACTTATTCCAGGTCTGAAGGGAATGTCCTACTGAGAGACTGAGGAACTGAACCTTTTCACCCTGGAACAGAGGAGACTACGTGGGGATTTGATTCAAGTCTTCAAAATCATGAAAGGCATCGACCACATCAAACCAGAGGAGCTTTTCCAGATCAGCAGGGACACACGCACCTGGGGACACAAATGGAAATTGGGCTTCAAGGCATTCAAGATGGAAAACAGGAGACACTTCTTCACACAGAGAGTCGTCACAATCTGGAACAAACTCCCCAGTGATGTGGTTGAAGCGACAATTTGGGAACATTCAGAAATAGACTGGATAGGATCCTTGGATCACTTAGTTATTAATGGACACCAAACAAGCATGATTGTTGGAATGGCCTCCTCTTGATTGGACACTTTCTTATGTTCTTATGTTCATGGAGAGGATGTGCATCAGATGTTTCCCCTCATTAATTCACCTCTTCTGGTCTGGGAAAGTACAGGGCAATTCTGGGCAGTTTGCATCACACAATCTCCGCAACCCATGAAAGAAGCCATAGGCAACAGAGGACGGCCATGCCACGGCCACCTCCCCCACATACAGTAAGGACCAGCAGGGAGACACAATGCCCAGGCAACCGATGTCCAGTGATGGTGAGCCAACGGCATGGCATCACAATATATACATGCATATATATATATATATATATATATATATATATATATATATATATATATATATATATATATATAATACAACAGTTTCTTGTGACTTTTGCGGTGAGGTAGGTGTTTATTCAATATATTTTATGATTAATGAATTTACTGCTGTATAAACCTATGCCAGATGTTTGAGCGAATTAATTAATGACTGCATACACACAAACACTGGTATAATCACTTCTATCAGTAATTAAACAAAAACAAACTAATTAGCTGCAGTGATCAATGTTTCTGCTAAATAATGCTCTTAAAGAACAAAACACCTGTATTGTTTATCAGTGGTCTTTGTATTGTTTGGGGGAGGGGGGATGTAATCAAGCCATTGACATTGTAGTTTTGTTCCTGTTGGTTGAATGTAGACTTTATTTAGAGGAGCAGGCTGTCTTAATGTGAATGTGAATCATTAGAGTTTATGAGCAATGTAGCAAAGCATCCAAACGCAATGGAAGGGAAACACATATTGACCTAAATTATTACTGCAAAAAATAAGGTACTGGAAGCCATCAGTTCTGTGTGATTGCAAGCATGGGTTTTGAAATTGGCTAGTCTAATTACGGATGGCAGGAAGTGTTGGTGATTGCAAACATCCACACATTCACACAGATTTGAATCCTCTTTTTTCCTGCTCATCCAACAGAAACTCCATATTCTTCTTCTTTTCTTTTCCTTTTTCTCCTTCTCTGTCTCATTCTCATTTTGAAACTTTCTTAATGGATGAAACTGTTATTGTTGTTGTTGTTGTTGTTGTTATTATTATTATTATTATTATTATTATTATTATTCCTCTGCAAATGCAAGCCCTTCCCTTTTAACAACCAGTTCAGAAAGCACTGCTTTTGCTTTGGAATAGGAATCCTTTTTCTTGTCATACTTCATTAGGCTTTTTCGTGCTTTGTTTCTGCTCATAAGAAATGCCATCCAGGGATACGAAGCATGGCCGATGTAAATCAGCAGCTGTTTTCTGCTAAGCCGTTGTGATATCAGTCGTCCCGTGAAAATCAATAGGTCCAGTTATGCCAGATCAACGCACGGTCTTGTTCCATGACTTTGATGAGCATTTAATGACCCATCACTGTTGGACATGTAATCAATTTAATAGGATGTAATGTATGTATCTTGCACAAAATCTTAATTAATAAGAAAAGATTTGAGCGTGTAGTGACCGTTTAAGTCAGGGTGAGTGGTCTGAAATTGAATCAGATTAAGAGTCTCTAGTAGTCCTCCCCCCCTCCACATTACAGTACGACAAGGGGGGGTTGACTTTTCCAGAAAGGAAGTAAGCAGTCCCCCATAACAGGTTCCATGTACCAGCTGTTTTATATAGGTCTCTTCTAAACATTGTTATTTTTTATATTCATTAATTTGGCTGATGGCTTTATCCAAGGTGACTTGCTTTCAACACAACAATAAAATGATAAGCTTACCGGGAACTGAACAATGTTATACAATGCACAAGTTACGTAATATGGAAAACTTAATTGGAATGTCAAATACGGCAATTTATTCCGCTGTGATGCCACATTACAGTAAATAATTATTGTTATTGTTAATGCTGTTGTTTTATTTGGCTGATGTGTATTTGCTTGCTAAGTTGCTTAGTGCTAAGGTTTCATACAGTGGTGTCACAAAGCAAAAGCTTTTATAGACAGAAACAAGATGATGCAGCTACAGCAAAGCAGGGAATTCACAACAGATGCAACCATGCAATAGAAGAATATAAAACAAGTTTACAGTTATTTTGATCAACCGAGTAAATAATGAGATCAATGAGGGCCTGGTGAAGGTGAGCTGTCACAGACACAAGTTTCTGCAGGCCCAGTCGAATGCTATTGATCATCGTTGTCCTAATTCGCAAGCCTCCAGTGTTTCAGCAAACATTGATTGCAGATTGAGGCCTCTGCTGGCTCCTACAGGGCTTATCGCACCAGGGTAAGCCTGCAGCCAGACCATAGATAGTCCTAATTAAAACAGACACCTGGATTCAACTTTAAAAGCCCTCTGATTTCAGAGAAAAGTGGTTTTTATGTGATGCCAAAGTCAGGAAATCATTAGGACACAATAGAAAATAATGTGGATCTTGTTTTCTTTTTTTTAAGGCATTAAGCTGCATTTCTCACTGGCCGTAATTTGATTTACAATAAAATATCATTTAAATTCTAGTTTTGTTCTGGATTTAGTATTTAATATTCAGTACAATTCTATGTGTACAATTTATTGCAGTCCTGCAAAAAAAAAAAAGTTTCTCCTGCTTGTTTGTTTCTTTTCCTGGTATTGGCAGGCCTAATACAAACATATACACAGACAGAAACATATTATGCATAGACACACGCACTCACGCAGGCACATCTGTATTCACACGCCTTCACTCTCACGCACAGATATAAGCACTGTGACACACACGCACACACACACATACACATACACATACACATACACTGTCCACCACGAGAAAACAGGAAAGCAGGTCAATGTCTTGTGGAAGCATAGGCATAGGTCCTGGACAATCTGTATTGCTCTAACAGCCATCAGTACCCCCTAGTCTACACCTCCAGACAGCTCAGAGGCCAAGGAGATGCAGTTGTCTTTCATATTCCACCTAAGGAAGAGGAAAGACAGGCTTTACAGATGTGGAAGGGCTATGCTTTGAACAATTCCTGTGCGAGACGTGTTTTCAACTTGTGTTTAGCATGTGTTTGTCATGTCCATCTTCTACTCAGCTGAGATCTAATGATCTCAAACCAGTCATTTATCTGTGCCTTGATTTTGAGTAAGCCTAACAGTTTACTGACAGGCCAGAGCGTGTGGCTGTCCTTGGTTTGGTAAGTGTTGTCAGAACAGTGTAAATGATTAGTTCATGCCTAATTGGTGAAGTCTGAAGTGAAGTGTAATTAATTGAATGACTGCTAGTGGAGTCTGGTCGATTGGCTGGGGAATTTAGATCAGGTCACTGTTGGTGAATAAGGCCATGTTACCTGAAATCACAGTTACTGATATCATTAGTCACTTTGCCACTGCCATTCTGACAAGTTTGTGTTAAATCAAGGGATATGGTCTTATAGTTTGTTCACTCGTTTAAGAAATATTTGTTTTTATACCAAAACAAAAAACAATGCACTCCAATCCAGCATGTAATGGATCGATAGACAAGGAAGGTGAAAGAATATGGGAGCATAATATTCTGTATCTATTTATATAATCTGGGGGTCTTCAATGTTAGGCCTGGACCCATCGACAAATCACACATTACAAAATACCTGTCCTTCATAGTATCTGTTTGTTTGACAGATGATTTTACCATTTACCTAATGCAAATACATTACTAGGGACTGTGTTTTGAATCTGTCATTGTTGAGTGGCTTGATGTTTTGATTTTGTTCAAGCTTAAGTCAGACATTTTCATAGGCATTCATTAGAGGAACTGCCAGATAATTAACAGGTTGTTCCTCTCAGGTTCTTTTTGGTTTGAATACAGCCAGAATGTGAGCACTGCCACAGCATCGTGCCTCTCAACAAAAGAGCTGCAAGAAACTCCTATCGCATCGCAGCCTGAAACGCTGTGCTAGTCAACCCCATGGATGACTTCAAACTCTGCCTTAAAACCAGGCCAGCCCAGGAACAGATGTTAAAAACTGGGAAATAACAATAGGCGGTAGTAAGGCAGAGCCCAGGAGGCACTTGTTTACACACCATGTGATGGGCGTCTGGAGCAACAAGTTACTCAGCTGTGTACTTAAAGCATTAAAGTTTCAGATCGATTAACAACTGGAAACCAAATGAAAAAGATAGGCAGAACGGCCCCATGTGGTTTGTGATTTTAAAGTGAAGGCAAACCCCACACGCAGTTACGCAACATTTGCAGGCAGTTTGTTTTTTATTCTTCATGCCGGAAATAATTCCCTCCTAGCCTTTGTTTTCTAAAGAGAGTTTGAGAAAAGACCTTCCCCTGCTGTGGGCTGGGGAGCCGTACCAGACTGTGTAGCCGGCCACGGGGAATTGCCTGAGAGCGATGATCCACGATGATTGCATGTTATTAGTTCAGCAGATTGTCAAAACAGCAGGAATCACTCCTGACTGCTGAGAGTAAACTGCGGGCCAGAGACTGTGGTCAATCCCCGCTTTTTCATTCTCTAATCGAGGCTTTGAAATTTCCTTCAGATGCCTTTAGATTGTAGACAGGGGGAAGTCCACTAGTCACCCTTTTTTCAGCTTCATTTCAGGGAGGTGAAGTGGAGACATTTGCCCAAGTCTAGACATCTGAATCACCCATGGTGAAATGAATGCTAACCATGCGGTGAGACAATTTGTTTTTATTGCTCCGCTATGCTTTTTTCCCCCTTCTGCTCACTAAATCTCCAGCTTTTAAAGCCCTGCAAGTTAGTCAGTTAGACTACAGCACAGCAATGGAAAATGTAATCAAATAAAACAAACAGTGACATTTAAAATGCGGCAAAGTTTAAACAGCTGAGGCAAAAAGGAATAAATGCATTAGGGCAACGAAAGCACATTACTGAGAAATTAACTGCACAGTCCATTGCCCTATCTGTTTTTTATTAACAAACAGATTTTTTGTCAGTGAAGTTTCTGTTGAAAAGACAATCTTCCATAATGTTTAATAAATTATATGCTATTATTGTTATGTATTGATTATAATTAATAACAATCATCATAATCATCATCGACATAATTTGTTTATTTATATATATATTTCTGCAAAAGTTAATTTATATGAATATATATTTCTTAATTCAGGACAATTCGACAATTCATTTGTCTTGCTCTTCCAGGGAGGTGATGTTTTAGACGAACCGGGTGTCTGACTGAATTTTCATGATCCAGATTTAGCTGGAAGTGTAACAGAAAAAGCAGAAAATCCTTGACTTTTGACAGGTTTATTAGGAGAGCTGAATGATGCGATCAGCGCTTGATCAAGTGGTGGAGGTCCCTCTGATTATCTTAATTAACCTCCAGCAGCAGGGGCTCGGAGATTCTGCATGAAGGCCTGTCCCTGGATAATTGCCGCCTTTATTGATATCCAATATCCCCTGCAAGCCCAAGTCATTATAATTTCGAACTTTCGTATCTTAGCAGCTCGGCGGGATCAGCACAATGGCCTCTGTGCTAAATAATGTCTTCCCAACCCCCCAAAAACACACACACACACATACTCAGGGGATTCAGATTTGTATCTTAGACACTTACGTATTTTAGTAAGCCCAAAATGTATGTATCTGGTATGTACACTTCTTGTGATCTATATACAAATATAAACCTGGGAATTCCATATGGTGTACATACTGAACATCTTGTGTATGTATAGTATGGTGTACACCTGGTGTTTTATATACTGAGCACCTGTAGTGCACGTGCAGTACAGCTGGTGTTTATGTACAGTGGTAACTGTTAATCTGGTGTAGTAAACTAGATTCACTGAACAGCTGGTGACTACATACTAAATGATAATGTAAAACTATATAACTTAAACATTTGAATGTTTTTTTTAAGTATTATTATCTGATTAACTCATATTTACGTTGTTACCTTCATAACTTAAAACACCACAGTCAAAATCTCTTAGTGTTCTTGAAAACTTCATCTAGTCTGGACACATTTGTTAAGCAACAAATTAGTGTGAATTAAGTGATACTGCGCAGACTGTTGTTGTGCATCGGTGCAGTGATTGATATTAGTTGTGTGTGTGTGTGTGTGTCTGTCGCACAGGGACTAACCAGTCTGCAGAGAAGACAACTGTCCCCCATGGATACTGGAACTTTACCTGGACTGCTGAGGACGAACTGCAGTTCCCTGTGGAGCGCTCTCAATCTGGTGAGTCACCCTGCCATTATACATGTAGATAGAAACATAAATAGATATAGACACTCGTGCACGCTTACTTTTCACTATGTGATTTAACTATAGATTTGCAGTGGTTTCTCTTGAGATCATCATGATAGACTATGCATCCCTACCTCAGGTGTGGACAGTTTTTACAGTAGTGGTAGTTGGGCGGGGGAGAGTTGTGGACCTGGACCTAATCTTAATCCTAGTCTGAACCATCTCAGTAATGTTGTTTCTAGAATAGCACCCCTCCTGGCACACATACATAACCTGAGTTTGTGCGATCCAGAAGAAACATGCTGCGGCTGCCATCCAATCATCAGTCTTGAAATTATTCCAGCAATGTGAACACGGTTTATGAGAAAAGAAAAGCAAAAAAATAATGATCTTTTTATGAACTAGTAATGATCACATGAAGCTTTCTGTTGGAAACGATGAACCGGGCCTGCCGATGCACAGAGCCCGGCAAAAGATCAAACATGGCGCATCGAGGTAGATGACAGTTTATGCACTAATTAAAATGACAGGACCAGGAAAACACTGGCAAAGCAAAAGTGATACAGACATCTCAAAAACACAGGAAAAGAAGAAACTAAGGACACAGAAAATGGAAAGTAAAGACAGGAGAAAGTAAAGCAATAGAAGAAATGTATTTAAATTCAATGCTGACAGGAAAATGAAACAAAGAGTGTAGATCGCTGGATCTAAAAGGCGTGGCAGTGTCTGTTGGTGTGCTTTTTTCTTCCTTTCATCCTTTCTTTTTTCTCAGATAATGTTTTTTTTCACATATGAAATTTCCTCATTATTTGCCAAACCTGTGTAAACCGCCTATAAATCACTTTAAGTAGTTTTTTAATTAGATTTACGCTGTGGCAAAGAATCTACAGTAGCTCTGAAGTAATGAAAATATATTTCCGCTTGAACATGCAAATTGTATTGGTAATTTACGATGGGGATTTCAAGTTTTCTACTGTGTTTGTGTGACTGTACCTGTACTGTATTGACTGTTTCGTGAAACGATAATCCCTTGCCTCTCGTGTGGCGGTCATAAGAGCACTGTGAGTGTTAGTATGTGCATGTGTGCGTGTTTAAGAGCTAAAGTTCTCACATCATTGAAAACTGTCGAGATTCATTCATAGAGTTCCTGTCTGCAGATACCACTCTCCTCCTCTTTCCTGGAGAAAAACATATTTTTAAATGGTAAACAAATGAAGTTTAAATAACTTGATGTATTGGTCATTGAGCAAAGTGTTTCCCCCCTATGTTTAAAATGTACTGATTGCCATTTTTTAATTTTGGGATGCGTGCATAAGAATGTCTAATATTGATCAGCAACTATATTGGACTTATCCAGATTACTTGGGCTTGTGTGTATCTGCCTTTCTGTCTGTGTCTTGAGGAGCCTTTAGCAGATAGAGGCACTCAGTTCACAAAATATTTAATATCCCTGCCTTGACACTTTCGAAGGATGAGGTAAACTTGTCTATTTTGATAACAAATCTTTCTGTTGTTTCTGAGACTCATTCTGTATTTAGAGTGAGAGTCACCAAATGTATCCATTTTTAATTAACAGTAAATAAGCAGAAGTGAGCAGTCATTTTGATGTAATACAATTCCACTCAAAGCATAGGCTTTGATAAAATAGTAGTAGTAAAACATCTTAAGTTTTAAAAACATTAAATATTTTCAGCACATTAACTATTTTTTAGGTTATACAGGAAACATGTAAACATGTGCCATTTAAAAAAAAAAGTAAACCGTAACACTGTTGTAACTCATTTATGACATGAAGTCAATTCAATTCAATTCATTAGCATTTCAGCAGATTAAAAAGTAAATTGAATATTTTGATATCATAATATTTTAAATATATTATTTAAGGACATCCACACAGACACAAATTAAAACTACAGAAATAATGTTATAAATATGTTACTTGGGGGTCCTTCATAATCTTCTGAGCAATATAATGTCCTGTCACATGGCTAGCAAAATGCATTCTGATGTAAAAATGCTCCTGAATGTCTGTTGTCCGTAACGACATTGGAAGAAATCCCAATATGTAAAAATTAAATTAAATTAAGAGTCTCTGCAATATTTTTATACATTAATGCAAACACTCACACAATTATCCCCAACTGTTAGATCTAAGGTTTTATAGTTTTTTTATGACTTTTTGTAACATTTTTGAATTTTCATTATAGGTGTGGACAGTAATCCGTTATGACATTTTGGATGATAGGAGATTAATAGCTCCTAAAATGTTAAATACTCATGAAAAATACTCCTATCAGTGAATAAAGATAGGAGTGTTGAGACATATTATTCAGTTTTAATAACAAATAAATACATGTAATATTTGTAATATGCTTGGGACACCAAAATTCATGTGTCACGTCACTGACCCAAATAACTGCACCTATTTTTCTCTAAGTTTGGGGATCCTCCATATCTCCATCACATGTTTCTCTATATTATTATATTACCATTATATAACAAACATCTTATTGATGATCTGTGGTCCTGTGGATTCCTTACACATGAGATTTATTACACATCCCGTGTCTTACTGACTACCTCATATCCATTTGCATGCAGCCTTTCGAAACAGCAGTGCTGACAAATGCAGTGTTCATATTAGAGCATCAAAACCTACACACTTGTTAGCACAGCTTCCACACACCAGTCATGCTGACTGAGGGAGGCTGAGGAAATACTGATTTACGCTGCAGAGAAAAGTATGGAATTTCAATCATGCAAAACATTGTTAGAGTTTTACAATACGCTGGCAACACCTCATTTAGAATATCATGTTCTGTTGTGTTCACAACAGCGCAGATGGCATATTGCTGTTTAGAAAGCATTGAAAGAGGACAAAACACCATTATTCCTGGTCTCAAAGGGATGTGGTGCCCAGACAGAGTAAATAGACCTGGAATGGGGGAGGTTGGGAGGACATTTTGAACTGGCAAATTGAACCCAACGCACTTTAACATTAACAATGAAAGATGACCTGGTCTGGCAAGAGGAAATTAAGAGGCTCCTCTTTAGGCAAAAAGTTGTGGAAACAGTCTGTCTCATTGTATGGTTGCAGCTGAATGACTCTAGGTTCCTTCAGGAGCCGATTAGATACTGAGAAACTGAATAGGGAGAGTAGCCTCCTATGGATTGATACCTTTCTAATGGTTTTGATGCACCCTTCAACCACACAAGCTGTCACAGACCAAACCCTGTGCAGCAGCCATTCCTGAAGGTTTTGTCTGTCTTTTTACATATTGTTTTGCAATCTGGAAACATGGCATTTTTGGATCAACACAGCAAATAAATTACTCAACTGAGAGTTGGGATTGAATAAAAGCCAGAAGACACTGTGGATGACTAAGACCAGGGTTTCCCACCACCGCTCTATGCCAAAAGAGTCTCCTAGTCTGGGGGATCAATATGACTCCATTGTTACAAGGATGGGATTTGAAAGTTGCCCTTAAAAAAAAGCATTCCTGCTAAAGAGTGAACATCTGATCAGCATTTCTGACTTGAGTGGGAGAGAACACCCACTTTAGTGTTTATATGAGATTTATGATCAATTAACAGGACATAAACGGTGACTTTAACATATTAACAACTTCAAACAACACTGAAGAATAAGACACATAAATACTTAGTAATACAAATACATTATCAGCCTTAATTCACTGTTATTGAGGCGCAAACACTTATATGTTAATGTCTTTCCATGTAAGAGGCAATTTTTAAAGCCCTTCCTGTCTTAAAATGTTCTGTTGAACAAGACGCCATATGGTCGTCCTAGGATGTATTACATTCTTGTGAACCCAAGGGAGTGATGCCACTATAACAAACTGAGTTACAGCTCCCCTAGTCATGCCTACTGCACACTGAAAAACTGAACATGTTTTACTCAGGTTCACTGAATGCAGCATATCCAGCTTTTACATGGTATTTCAGAGCATAACTGCTGTAAATTACTACACCATATGAGTGAGACGACTCACGTTTTGTGAATGTCATTAGCCTCCTTCAAATACTATGTAAGTGATCTCAAAGTGTGATGAAACCTTTATTACTTATATTTAAAGAAATATAGTGGAGCTAGTGTTCTGACACATCATTCAATCGAATTCAGTCTCACTGTGCCACTTGAAGGTGCTGTAACTTGCTCTTTTTTCCATTTATATTGCAATTTGATTGACAGAATTTTTTTTTTAATGATATATCTTCTTAAAAATAAGTGGTTTTGAAATATTCTCTTTGCTCCTGTTGTTTGTGTTATTAGTTTTTTGGTATTTTTAAAAAGTAGGTGAAAATGAACTTCTTGAGGCTCTTGGTCTGCTCTGGGAATGTTAGAGCGGCAAGGTGAAGAATGATGTAGACCATTTTCTTATTGTGACAATTATATTTACAGTGCTTTCCATTATTTGTCCATTCTTATAAGATTTCTGCATGGAACAGCTGTTGTGTGTGTGTGTGTGTGTGTGTGTGTGTGTGTGTGTTTTCTAGTTGCCTTGTGGTAGTATTATACAACAACAGAATATCACAAGTGCAATAACTTAGCTGCAAGGTCACATACAGTCAGCAATAATTTACTGCCCCATTGACACAAAACTGTCACGCACTCATTTACAAAGCATTTTTTCCCAAATGACTCACAAGCACCATGACCTGCTAACAGTAGCTATGAGCTTTGAAAGCTGGTAATTGCTGCCACTTTACTGGCACTGCTATTTGAATTTACAGCACTCTGGAATGAGCTGCAAATCAACAAGGGTGTCATCTGCATTGTTTCAGTTCACTCTGTGACTGGTTCGTACTAAAGATGTCAGCTGCGAAGAGAGAAAATATTGATGTGACCAGGTGTCTCTGGGCACAGTTAGAGAACGAGTTGGTCTTCCAAAATGTCACGGGGTATGATTTCCGAGGAAATAACTAATATATTCATACAGAACAGTAGGGGAAAAGTAAATATCTGTGACAAAGTTGCTTCCCACCTTCTTCAGTCAGGAAAATAAATGCAGCCCAGTTCAATTTAACTGTGTATCTCTCCATCTCTCTATATATTGCATAGTACCATGGCTATAAAACCTGGTCATTTAATGCAAACATTATAGAGAAAGTGTGGATGACACAAAGATGCATGGAAATATATATGCTTGGAATAACAAAAAGAGATAGCAAACTAAATTAATGGAATGAATGGAAATATGTGACATCACTGCAAGAGTGAAAATGTTAAAGTGGCAATGGGCAGGACACATTGCAAGAAGAACCAATCTAAGATGGACAAAAGAAGCTATTGGATACCAAGGTATGAAAAAAGACCTAGAAGATGACAGCATACAACATGGGAAGATGAAATGGTAAACTGATCATGGAGAAGTGAATCTGTAGCTTGAAGTGGAAACATCTTGTGGAGGCCTTTATCCAGCAGTGGATCAATATAAGCTGACAGTGTTATAGATATATATATTCATATTTCTGTATATATTTACATGAGAGTGTGTGTGTGTGGGCTTGGGAATTTGTGAGTTTCTGTTTAATTGAGCATGGTCCCTCACTGCAATTGCCAGCAATTGGGAGAGAACGCCATATTCTTCCACCAGAAGACTGACAGTATTTGGAGATTAAAATGATGTGCATTAATGTATATATTGATGGACAGATAAATAGGTGTCTGTGTTTGATAAATGAGTAGATTGAGAGCTTGGGAGAGACAAGTATACTATGCTGATATGGAAACAGGTTTCTCAGCCTGGGGCTTAGGGACTGAGGAGGACATTCCTAAGGGAGGAGTTATAAATCTCAGTTTAGTTCCCTGTATCTGTGCGAGTTTCTATGTATTATTTATGTAGGAGTAAAGGGCAGTGCATTCACACCACATGTGGCAAAACAAAATCAAAAGTACAATTTTACTGCTGGAGCCAAACAGAGATGGATTACGTTTCAGCAATGTATATGGCCCTATCTGCCACATTATGTAAATGGCATTTTATTCCTCTGTGAACTGTGCTGGCATTCCATATGACCAGACCCAAAGCAAAAATGAATCACCGTGTCTGAAGGGCATTCCATAAGATAAACACAGTTTGTCTCATCCGTCACTGTCCTGGCATCCTTTCCTTGTTTGTCATCTGTATTGTCCCTCTGTAAGAAAATCAACACAATCAGTGTGAAATCCTCCTTTAAAAAAAAAAAATAAATAAATAAAAAACATGGGTCAGATTTTAAGGTGCCTTTCTCTACCCAATGGCATGAGCGACAAGGGCTGATGATTTATGAATCACACTCTTTGGACTCCTTCGTTCTTCCTTTTCCCTTTTTTTTTTTTCTTTCATCTATCTATTGATCCGCATTCAGTATCTGTCTAGTAGTTCTGGCTTCTGTGTTTATATACTGTACATCAATTTACAGTAGACCGTGACAAAACATAATAAATACATAATAATTATAAAGATATTAATAATCAATCAATCGATTAACAGACAAACAAACAGCCCTGTCTGTGTACCCACCATTAAATTGTGCTGAATGGCAAGTAGCAAATCCTCACAGAAACATGAAAGAGTGGAAGAAAATAAATAAATATGCATACATAAATACAATCAATAAAGGCACGGTTTATTGGACATGGCACGTCCTAGAGTCACGGTGTTTGTTGGCACCTTCATGGTTTCTTCTCCTGCCCCTCTTTCCCTACTAAACCTCTGATGTCTGCTGCATTCATTCAAACTGTGAAATCCTTAACATTGTAACATGTAACATGGTTAAGGGGAATAAGAATTGAAGCCATTCAGAACAGATTCGCAGTCATTTATCTCCAATAATTTTAAAGGTATTTGAAGTAAACAGACTGCGGCACATTACAAATTCAAATAAAATAAAAGCTTCCAAGATTTTGTGTAAGCCCTTTGAAAATGAGTTCTGAAACCAGGATTGTTTTGATCAAAAGATTACAAGCATGAGGGTACCCGGCTGATAAAGAAACAGAGACAGATATCCCGTCAGGAGACAGAGAGAGGTAAATTGAATTGGGATGCTGCTCAGAGGGGTATTAAAGGAGCTTTTCTGTCTTGTCTGCATCATTGCCTAGGACGGTGGTGTAATTAGGAAGAAAGTGTATTTACTGAAGTGGATTGTTCATGCAGCCCACACCAGCAAGAATTTAGGTTCATTACAAACATGGATCACACAGAAAAAGTAAACAGAAACAAGAAAATGGAAACATCAGGCACACCAAATCCTGAACATGTTTTAGCCTTTTAAGTCAGGGCTTTACATTTCACCTGCAGACATTTAGAGTCTACACTAGTGGTTCTCATAAGTATACAGTGATTTTACAAATGCATACTGTGGTCATTATTTCCTAAAACATCAATGCTGGACTAGAATGTGCACTGTGCCCGAGAGGCCTTGGTGCCTGGTGTTGACTCTAAGTGTCAGTGCCTGGGCAACACTATTTCTTTGACAATTGTTGAGGGGAAGTGATGCTGGAATAATCCATGTTGTATTGCACTGGTGACCAGTTCCTGAGGCAGGGGGGTTACTCATTATCTCGAACTGTTCAATTGTGAAAGAATCTGAAAAGGAAACACACAGTGAACCAATCAAGTAATTATTTCAACGAAGGAAACCAAGAGCAGATATGAGATTGAAGACCAGAGCCCTCCCTTTGGAATGGAGACGGCAATTACTGTATTTGTCTGAAAATCCGGGCTGTTCTAATGAATCCTGTTCTAACACTGGATGTGACTGATTGACCAGCCAATCAGGAGTCCCTCGCAGCGCTATCCCTCTGATCACTCAAGCAAATCAATCTCAAAATTATTTTTTCCCGAAATCATTAAAAACATAGGATTTGCTGCACTGTGGAATGCATTGGCCTTTGCTGTTGTGTGTGTAGACTACACACTGTAGCATGTGCAATCAGACGCTATTTGGATTTCACTTTCTCATGCACCCTTCCCATCACCTGATCCATACACCCCCAACAGAGTGACCATTCACTTAATATAGTGGCTTTGAATGCTCTGCTAAGTCTGGAGGGAGTTACATCACTGGAACAGTCCCATGGTTCAGAGGCAAGCAACCAGACTTATTCCAGGTCTGAAGGGAATGTCCTACTCAGAGAGACTGAGAGAACTGAACCTTTTCACCCTGGAACAGAGGAGACTACGTGGGGACTTGATCCAAGTCTTCAAAATCATGAAAGGCATCGACCACATCAAACCAGAGGAGCTTTTCCAGATCAGCAGGGACACACGCACCCGGGGACACAAATGGAAATTGGGCTTCAAGGCATTCAAGACAGAAAACAGGAGACACTTCTTCTCACAGAGAGTCGTTACAATCTGGAACAAACTCCCCAGCGATGTGGCCAACAATTGTGGAACATTTAAAAATAAACTGGATAGGATCCTTGGATCACTCAGTTATTAATGGACACCAAACGAGCACGATGGGTGGAATGGTCTCCTCTCGTTTGTAAACTTTCTTATGGTATACACTATGACCCCTGTTACATAAAGTATAGCAATGACTCAGAAGACCAGTGTATTGTCAAAGTCATTAAGCTCTCAGGCTTTGCTTAGTTTATTAATGGCTTCATCAAAAACGTTAACAGAGAAGAGTCAGATTCAAATGTATTCCAGAATACATCTAATGTTGATTTTACCCCAATTCTTCAAAGGTAGACCTTCTAATCACTCTCTCTAACAAATCAATTCAGACAAACTCATCAATCCTCATCTCATTGGAATATGATAGTTTCTAAGTGGTTAAAAGGATGTATGATAATTCACAGAGCTGTCACCTTGATGAAGATGTGCTGAAGATGCTCTTAAAAGTACTTGAAGAACATTAGCAAATGCATGTTGAACCAACGATTGGTCAGGAGAGGAGATGGAGCTGGAGAGAGATGTTTTGAGGAGTGCAACCAAAGGAAAGTTCAGTAAAGGCTTTTGTATGCTTTCATTTGATCCCACTTAGAATGTGTCACTCAGTTTTGGTTTCCACCTTGCAAAATGGATTAGCACCACTGGAAGAACTTCAAAGAGGAGCAAGTAATCTATTCCCTGAGCTGACGGGTATGACTTACACGGTTAAGATGACGGAACCTTTTTTGTGTTTTTTTTTTCAGTCTTTCTTTTCTTTTTTGTTCTTTTTTCATTCTTCCTTTCTCTTGTAATAAATAAAGAAGGCTTCAGGGAGATTTGATGCATGTAAAAAAAAGTCCCGATAGAGGGTGGAAAAAGTCTAAACTTGTCCCCTCTTAAAATTAATGTACAAGGACCAAGATCATGGATGGAAATTTTGTACAACTAAAGTGATCTGCCTTATCTGTACAGAGCTAGAGGGACAAGGCTGGAAGTAACAAATTAGCAGATTTATGTGGATATTGAAACTGGTTTGTTGTTGTCTGAGACTTCTAATATTCTAGGACTTGTCAAGCCCCCATGAGCAAAGTGGCTTCTTTCCATAAAGTAATGTGTTTTATTCTAATGTTCATCATCTCTCCGGACATTAATGTTTTTCATGTTGTTGTTTTTTTCCAAATCTATATGGAAATCGCAAAGCATCAAGCATATGCTTTTTAACCAGCGGCCATTAAAGAGACTGCTTGTATCCGCTGCCTTTCCGTATCTCATTACTTGTTCAATAGCCTGTTAAGTGTGCTCTGTGTCATTTTTCCCTTTTTATCTCTGCTTCGTTTTTTGTCTTTTTTCATTTTTCATACTAACTAGCAGTCATTTGTCATGTTAACCAACTATTACAAAAAAAGATGACATGAGAGGGAAAAGAAAAAGCAAACTAAATACAGGCTGGTTTGTCCAAGTGAATCAAATAAGTACCATCCTCTTAGTATAGCGATAGATTCACGCCTGTGCAGCAGTGTAATATTCCCACTCCTCACTTCCTCTGACCTGGCTTATTACTTCCTTTTCATAAAGCATTTTAAATCAGCATCATTCTGGACTTGTGCATCTTTTCAAAGCTGTTTTTCTTCCTTGGGAGACTGGCAGGAGACTGGTCTTCTGGTGGAGGGGGTTGTCTACCTGTTGGAGCTGTGTGGCTCAGGACTCAGGCATGTTTCCAAGACAGTGTTTCTCTATAACTTAAACTGATGACAATGTGCGCAAAAGAGTGAAAGACAATCAGTGAGAATTCTGGCATCAGGTCCAGAAACAGGTGGAAGCAGCGCAGCCTTAATACACAGAGCAATAGCAGGTAATGACAACACACATTAATAAATAATCAGACACATGAATAAGTCATGCACTTCTGAATTACCTTTCTAATACATTCAATGTTTCTGAGAAGTGCTTAGTGTCTTCCTCTTGTGTGAGTGTGAGTGTTCCTCAGTGGTCAGGAGGGGGTACCAGGATGTTCTTTTAGATGGCAGAAGGACCCTTCACTACACTAGATTGCACTATTACGCTACTCAACACCACACCAGACTATACTGCCCTACAAAAGGCACTTCCTAGGCTCAGGGGTATGGTATCCTCTTCAAAGTCAAAGAAAGTCCTATCACTTTAACAGGCTCATTGGACACAAGGAGCCCTGTTACATTGTCTTGGTTCCTTTGTTGAGAAAGAAAATGTTATTTAACGGTTTAACAGTATTTTATTGGAGACCAACAAACATGTTATCCTGGGCTGCATTGTCATGTGTCCCTCACATTCATCACTTCGTCTGTTTCCCTGAGATCATATTTTCTTCATAACTCTGAACTTGTCAGAGTCTTTAAACCAGACGACATCCAGCATATAGGAAAGCCAACTCACCAGTGTATCGAGGAGTGAATGCACTGGTATTGCTTGTTGTTGAAGACAACAGTCTGAAATTCTCAAATGCATAAGGATTTAAGAAAAATAAATGCTTATTTAAATTAAACCAACTTTTTAAAAATAATGTATCTTCACATATATATAGATAATATATAGAGATATATTAGGTTAATAGCTGAATTCCTATATTTTTGCTTATTTGTGGTTTTCATATTTGTTAGAGATGTCTGTGTTGCACCAGATGTTTTTTGTTCATAATACCTGACAAACTTCATATCATTCAGAACACACTTCTATGCACTTATTTTATGTAATGCTTACACTGCAATGCTACTATAACCAGAAACTGGAACACTAAACAGTGCCCTTATTACAAATAAGAGAACATAAATCAGCAATAAGCAGACATTATCAATTATCAATATCGTTCTTTATCTAGTCTCAATGTGGTTTGGAAGCATGCTTAATGAAAGAGCTCCTCACTGCTGCTTTGCTTCCCCTCGTTCAGAGCTCTGCAATGACGCCAATCCATGTGACCGGGAGGTGTTCCCTGGGGAGGTCTACCCACAATTCAGCTGGACCGTCAGAATGGCTCAGGACTTCGGAGAGGGCGGGCGCATGGACAGTCTGAGGGAAGATGAAGAAGAGGAGGAGGAAGAGAAGGAGGAGGAGGAGGAGCAGGGCTGGGAGGAAGGTAGGAAAAAGGACCCACACTTTCTGAACACACTGCTATAAAACTCGGCACAGCTGGCAAAGTTTTGGTCTCCTTCACTTGGGTAGCAAGCTCTGAATCCTGTGCAGATATGTTCAAGTAAGAATGAATCAGAAGAGCTTCTATAATGACTAACACCAACTGTAACAGCCTATCGACCCCAGTCACAAAATCACTAGGTGATAGACCACCCTGAATTTCCAACCTCCCTAAAGCAAGATGGCAAGATATGAATTATTGATAGGCATGTGCCACTTGTGTGAGAAGCTAAAGTGTTTATTAGCAGAACTCATTATGAAGTGTTTTCAAGTGTTTTTTTTCATCTGGTTGGCCTGTGAACACAAACACAATCTGCCAGGAGTTCTCAACCCTAGTCCTGCAGGACACCTGTGTCTGTTGGTTTTCATTCCAACCCCATTGACAGCTCCACCTGTTTATGAGCTGGAAAACAGCTATCGAGGTTGAAGTAGGGTAGACTTTATTTCAATTAGGGGTTCAATTAAGAGCTCAGTTGGAACAAAGAGAGAAGGGTCCTCCAGAAAAAAGGCTTGCGAGCCCCAACATGTGCGGGTGTTACATTAAAACAGTTCCTGGGCTACTGGGTTCATTTTTTTTCACCAAATTAAATGCACTGAGAATTGAATTAAGTAACGGGCACAGAATTCTGGTATACATAGATAAAAAATGTTTCAGCATCAGATCTGAATGCATTGAAGCTTACATTAAAGTATCCTGCAAGGCTTCTTGGCTGTTCCTCTTCTGCTGACTCAATCGGTGGGACCGTGGGATTTGGAAATGAATTACTACAATAATTACCACCCTGAAGGGGAGGAGAGGCAGGTGAGTGAATGGTGCCTATCCTCTTCAGGGTACTACAGATACTCGAGAAGTGCTCTCGTTCTCTGTCTGACTCAGAACCAGCATTCATCCCTCATTCACAGAGTCTGTGGATGGTGGGAGTGTGGTGGTAACAGCTTAAGAGTAGAAATCAATTTTTTTCTTTAATTTATTTCCCACACATTAGGTAGCATCCTCATTTATATATTAATTTAATACATAGAAACTGGATTGATTTACCATGTATTCAACATTTCTATCCCATCACAGTCTCAGTGAGTGAGGAGAGTGCTCTTCTTTTGTAATTACTTTGTATGCACACACACACACACATATATATATATATATATATATATATATATATATATATATATATACTTTTTGTACCAGTTAGTTTGTTTTAATCTATGTGAGTCTGAAAGGTTGGGTGTGAAAAACAAAGCTGTTTCCCATTCTCTCCATCCTTCTCTCTCTCATTGTTTTGGGACATGCAGAGATGGCTTTTTTATGTTATATATTTTTGTATGTCTTTGGAAGGGGGTGGGAGTAGCAGATTTCTAGCTGGAGGTCAGACTTTGATCTTGCATTAAGCCTTTGCAACTATAGAGTATCTTTGAAAGAGGCTAGCAGATATTCCTACCAGGCCATCCAGTGGAGGGGGGGGGATCAAGGGAGATTTGGCCCTTATTTCTTTATTGTTGAGACTTAAATATGCATCACATTCTTCTTCTTCTTTTCCTCCTTCTCCTGTTTCTTCTTTCCTTAATTGTATTATTATTTAATCTCAAACAAGAGTGTTTCAAACACTGAAACTGGGCAGAGCTGTTAGAGCTAATGTAGAATTAATCCCATAAGAGACCGGCTGAATGTTTCATTTATTTCAATTCCACACAAAACAAAGACTCATTAGCAAGGCAGGTTTCAGAGTGCCTTTATGAATTACAAGCTCTTCAGGCACAATTCAGGCACTTCAAAAGAAAATCTACAAATTCCCCTCTAATTTATTTTCATTCACCTTTCGTTTTCTGTCTTCCTCCCACTGTTTAAACTGCTTCTGCCCTCATGTAAAGTTGTGCAGGAAATCTTTGAAAGAGAGGTGAAAGTGTCCTATACAGGCTGATAAAATCCATCCCAGGCATTGATAAGTTCGGAAAAGTCTGTTCTCTCCTTTTCCTCACTTGAACTGTTACCATTTACATGTGGTGTGGCAGGGGGTATACTGATGCAGAGCAGACAACGCCATGAGTCATGATCCATGTGTGTGTTCATTGGTCCCAATGTGTCTGGTGAAGTCACAAGGAACAGCAGAAGGCATATAAGAAGCTGCTGTTGTTGTTCTTGGGACCATTCAGTGTATTGTGCTTCTCCAGGAAATTGCTCTGGAAACTGTGGAAGTCAAGTAGGGCTCTTAGTGAATCACTGTTACTATAAGACAGTGCTTCATAGCTCTACTCCTGAAGGGCCACAATCTTTTCATTTTAATTCCCCTGGATGTCCTGAACTCTGTATCTCAGCTCAGTATTGGTCTCAATGGACCAGTTTTTCTCCAGTCCCCCATTTGGAAGGTGCTGATGATTCAGAAAGACCTATAAACCCTGCTAGTCTGGACTGTGGCCCTCCAGGACCAGAGCTGTGCAGTCCTGCTATAGGAGCCCTGACTAACAACCCTCTGTTTGAGGATTTCCAGTTCATCAGACATGTATCACTTTCTCTGAAGCAGAGAGGTAAAGAAAAGTGTACTGGCTTTTAGAATATTCAACATTTTAAGTAGAAGAAGGAGAAAGAGAATGAGAATGAGATGAAGAGGAAGAAGAGGAAGAATCAGTCAGATTGATTCTCCACTACTTGTGACCCATCCCTCTCTGTTGTTGTATTTTGCAGCCTTGCAGATATGTGACAAATCAGTTTTGTAGTCAGAGCATGACTGTGTATATACAGTCCAAGCCTTTCTCTCAACAGAATGATGACCCCTGCTGACCAGTTGTGGTACATGTGTAAGTGTTTCTGCTTACATTTCCTACCCTACGTTTTGGTAGCGGGGGGATCGCCTGCTAATCAGAAGCATAGCATGTTCCCGTCTTGTTCAGGATTCCCAGTTTGAACAGCTGTAGACAATATAATAAATTACATTCATTACAAACTGACAGGCTGAATAAGAAACTGCAATCTCCAAAAGTAGGATTGATTGAGTGATTGTTTTTTATTTAATAACTGCAAGATATTGGTGTACACACTGCCAAAAAAGATTCAGAATTGAGAAACATACTTTTTATAGTCTGTGAATCATGTACATGACATACAGCAGCACCAACTGTCTCCACGTCTGTTTCTGCTTCCGCACTCTGGAATGTGTTTGAAACTAATTTCATTTTCATGTTTTTAACTCACCCTGGATGCAAACAAATAGACAAACTACAACTAAAAACAAATTAACTTGAATTGGCAATGCAAATGGGGCAACCTGCAGATTTACCCAGATGGTTAGAGGCTGAGCTCTCAGAGAAGACGAACCTCAGATCATACAGTGAACATCTTGATGTTGTTTTTTAGTTTTTTGTAATAAACAGCTTGTCAGCTGGTTTGGTTTTCTATTTGATGTCATGCTTATGTTTCTCCGCAGGCGTGTGGAGTGTGCAGTGAAGCGTTGATAACTTATGTAATGTATCAGCAGGTCAGTTGCTCGGATTAGAGCTTTAGGTCTGGTAGCTGAGCAAGCGGCACATTGGTCTTGGGACTGAAAGCTCCTAGATCAGCTACCGCCGTTCCTAAGAACAGAGCGCTGCCCCCCCGCAAAGAGTTTGAAAGTATGAAAAGCCTTAGTGGAAACACTTTACTCCTTTGGTTTGAAAGCACAGTTAATACAACAGTATTGGGTTGAATACATTCAGATTTTGTGAGCCATGCACAGTACCCAAAGGATGCGTCACACTGTTTGATGGCAATGCTTTGCTACATAGTGATTGAACCCATGAATGTGTGTGTGTGTGGTTAATGCATTAACATTCTCTACCTTTTTTCAAATAGACAAGACTTACAGTAATTACTGCACAATTTTGCAGAAAAGAATGTTAAGTTCTCTTTCAATTGAATCCAACTACTGGGCTCAGCCTATAGCAAGTTCATCTTCCCATCTCTGGATACTCAGCATCTGTCAGTCTTGAGTTGTGTGCTGTGAAAAATAAAATCAGGCACCTACACACCAAATCAATTTAGAAAACATGAAATTCTAAGAAAAAATACAACTCCTCAGACTGTATTCTGCAACTCAAAAATGAATTTAATTGAAATTTTCTCTTGACTTCTCTGAAATGTGCTGTGCACTGGACTTAATTCACTGTGGTATGACCGACTGACAGTATGACTGACTTTGTTTTTCTCCTAATAATACAGTCACATAGTTATTTGTGTTTGTTTGTTGTTGACGGACACTCAGTGTGAAATATTTATCACCAACAAGGTTGGTTGGTATTCCACAGACTCTAATGTGGATTTTTTCTAGTCATTATGGGCTATCTGCCTTGGAATGGTGAAAACACTTCCAGTTCCCTAGCCAGCTAACCTGTACAATTGTTACAAGAAGATAATGGAGAATACATGCACAATGGCCCTCAGCCATCTGCATCCAGACAGTTTGATTTGGAAGTATATTTCATGAATGATCATAAGTTATATTTGGGCTTGGCAAGACAGTGCTTTACAGTAATGGGATTTCAATCTCTATTTATTTATTTATTGATTGGTAACACTTTACAATAATGGGTATGAAATGCAGTAGTGTGGAGTAGTAGTTAGGGCTCATGACTCCTGAGCAGGGGTTTGTGGGTTCAATCCCAGCTGTTGTACCATTGAAAGGTACTTTACGTAGATTGCTTGAGTAAATACCCAGCTGTATAAATGGGTAAGTAAAAAAATGTATATAATAATGTGATATGTAATAACAATTCCAAGTTGCCCTGGATAAGAAAATAAAATAAATACTTGCTCAGATATATAATAATACTGTATAAACCCTAACCCTAGACCTAGTGTATAACCCTAACTCTGACCTTAACCTTATTATACATGTGATTAACAGCAGAACTCAGATGAAGGTGTTCATGTGTTAGCCCTGTGGTATTGATACATCAGTTCATTTAGAATTGGTGCACATTATTTTAAAGTTGACCTATTAATTCATGTATGTATTTCTTTGTGTATTAATTTACTTTATAGATCTAAGGGTTGGAAATAAGTGGGAAATAATGAATAAATACATGAATAACCTATTGGAATTCAGCCGGCCAGCTTGTTTTTTAAGATGTTCAGGGGTAGTGACCCCAGACGTGAAAAGGTTTTTCTGTGCGCTTGAAAGATGGCAGGCCTGTTCACTTCAGCAGAAGAAGTGGATCAGAGAGCCATGATGCCTGCCATGAGGGCAGAGTTACTCTAATGAGATTGTCTCTGGTGTGCAACATTGAGAGCATAACAGAAATACCTACACTGTGTATGTGTGTGTGTGTGCGTGTGCGTGTGTGTGTGTTATTCCAGGAGAAATTAATCATTTAGCCTTAACAATCTATTACCCAAGGAAAGTAATTCAGTAACACATTATTCATTAATTTATTTGTGTGCTTATTTATTTATATTTCACTGTGAGCGTGAAGGAATTGGCGCAGTTATTTATGTGATCCACGGTACGTTCCTCTGTTATCTATATTCAGAGCAGTCACATTTACTGTTATTGATATTTTTTTAAACAATAAGGCAGACCTTGGACAGATATAGCTGTTATGATGTTTAATTTGTGAAAGTACTAGTTTATGTATTGAAAGAATGTGTTACAAAAAGTGAATACTATTTGAAAAGATCCAGGTATTTTGTTCAAAAGTTTCATATAAATAAAATAGCAATGTGTTCTCACAGTTGTACATAATCAATGAACATGCCCAATCAGACACTTTACCACGCTTTGGATATACTTACTGGGAAAGATATGGAAATAGTTGTTTTTTTATTTTAAAAAAAGGCTGTCCATTTCAAGGCTGAAGTTGTGAACCTGTTGACAACCCACAGCTTCCTTATCCCCAGGTGTGACTTCATCTGTCTCCCCTCTCAGAAAAAACAAGGTGGGTGTGACCTTTCTCAGAAGCCCCAGGTAACTTCTTCGGTATCAATTTCTCCCTCTCCCATGAGGAACACACAGAATGGGGTATTGATCTAACTCACAATCCTGCATGAGACAGCTGTGTGATTCGCGGTTCTCCAGTGATCATGGGAAGGAAGTAAGCAAGGCTCCCAAAGAGAGGTCACTTCATACAGCCGATCAACTCATCAACTCTGGAGCCATTGACCCACTGGAGCTATTATTCAGTCTGCAGAATTTCATCCAATAAGTTTGGTTGGAAATGAAAAAAATAATAAAACTTTATTGTCCATTACATAAAAAATGGAAATTTGTTTGCTGCTCACCTCATGGCACACTACATAAGAAAAGCATATAACATGGAACACACAGCATCAATTAATACTCAGTATTAAAAATTATGATACAAATAGTAGTCTAAAAAAATGTTTTATATAAATAACACAGGAGCAGCTCATAGTTGTCCAGCTAGACCATCGCCCCCAGGCTCTCCTATTCGAGCACCAGACACATGCCCCTGTAGAGTGTGCCCATCTATGTATTTAGCCCTTTACTTCTTTCCATCATTGAGGATTAAATTTGCCTGGGGAATAAATGATTTTTAAGACAATTTTTCATGTGTAAGTGGAACTTGCAAACGTCGACCTGATGGCAGTAATTGGAACAAGGCATTCAGCGGATGTGTATCATCGTTAGAGATCTGTGTAGCTTTTCTTCTGACTGATTGATGATATAGATCTGATAGTTTCAATTGTTTGGTGCCAATTATTTTGCTCGCCTGGTTGACAGCTTATGCCAGTTTTATTTTTTTTTGTTTTGACTGAGAGATTGCCATAACGTGATACAATATTAAAAATGAGAATACTCTGGATGAGAGATCAATAGACAGACACTACAATTTCTCTGCAGAACCTCTCAGCGTCCTGAGAAGAAAAAGTCACTGTTGTGCCTTTTTGAATAAATAATCAACATTATCAGAGAACCTGAAGTTTTGGTGCCCAGATATTTAAAACTAGAGTCTGTTCCACCTCTTGACTATCTTATCATAAGTGGTTTAAAGAGGGGACATTCTGAGCCTAATGCTTGTCTCACTCCCAAACACATTTATTTTGTTTTCTGCAAGTTTAGTTCTAAGAAACTTTCAGCAAACCAAGCAGGCAGAGTGTCAAAATACTATACATACCAATACAGCAAAAATGAATCTTTCTGACAAACCACTAGTGCCATATGATTCGCATATTTAATCAAGGTATAATCCCCAGTACTGCTCATCATATCATTTAGGTAAATTGAGAATAGAACAGGGACTTTACACAACCCTGAGGGACTCCTGTATTTAAAATCAATTCATCAGATAAGAAAAACATTCATCTGACAGGCTGTGGCTGATTACACAGAAATGTCTTAATTCACAGGACAATTGTTGGATTTATTTGTAATTTAAATAGACGGTTCAGTAATGAATGTAATTGATTTGTGTTAAAAGCAGAAGAAAAATCCATAAACAAATTATGTTTAGGAGTGCCTGACATGTGTAAATAGCATGAAGTTACTTCTAAAACTGGAAGAAGTAACGTATGAGAAATACCTAGGAGTCTATGTGGACTCCTCACTTTCTCCATCCAAACAATGTGGGGAAGCAATAAAAAAGGCAAACTGAGTGTTAGGGTATATTGTCAAAAGTGTAGAATTGAGTACAAGGGCAGTGATGTTCAGACTGTGCAATGCACTAGTTAGAGCTCATCTGGATACTGTGTACAGTTCAAGAAAGATATCGCTGCTCTAGAGGCAGTTCAGAGGAGAGCAACCAGACTTATTCCAGGTCTGAAGGGAAAGTCCTACTGAGAGACTGAGGAACTGAACCTTTTCACCCTGGAACAGAGGAGACTACGTGGGGACTTGATCCAAGTCTTCAAAATCATGAAAGGCATCGACCACATCAAACCAGAGGAGCTTTTCCAAATCAGCAGGGACACACGCACCCGGGGACACAAATGGAAATTGGTCTTCAAGGCATTCAAAATGGAAAACAGGAGACACTTCTTCACACGGAGAGGCGTCACAATCTGGAACAAACTCCCCAGATTGTGGTTGAAGAGACAATTTGGGAACATTTAAAAATAGACTGGATAGGATCCTTGGATCACTTATTTATTAATGGACACCAAACAAGCACGATGGGGCAAATGGCCTCCTCTCGTTTGTAAACTTTCTTATGTTCTTATGTTCTAATGTAAAAGTGTTAAGGCGGCATCATCCACTCCTCCTTTTGCTTCATAAGCAAATTGTAACGGATCTGTTTTGATCAGTCACTGCTGTGATCAACCAGCTACAAAGTATCCTTTAATACATTTATTACATATGGAAGTTAAGGCAACTGGCCTGTAATCTTTGAGGCATTTGGCATTTGTTTGTCTATGTTTTATGATGGATGAGCTCCATGTATGAGGAACAGGAACAAAGCATGTATTTAAAGACAGTTGAAAACACTGTGTGATTACATGTCCTAAATATGTAACGCAGCTTTTCTAGAAGGCTTTTCATGCACTTTAATGCCAAAGGTGATGATCTATACTCCCTTGGGGAACTGTTTTGGAAATGAAAGATAACTAGAAATAGACAAAAAAACAAACAAAAAAGCAACAAGCTACAGACAGAGTGTTGTCAGAGTGTGAATTTAATGATGTATCATCTAGGAAAAAAATAGAGAATCAGGACTTCAGATATATTGTGCACTTCTAACCCCCTACCACCCCCACCCTGTACTCTGCCTCCTCATTTCTCCTCAGAATCTGTTTCAAGTCCTGACTGTGTTCAGGGACAGTCCTCTAGCATGGCCCCCACCTCGGTGTGCCTAGCTCCATCCCGGATTGCTGCGGCCCAGTCACATTAGTCAAATTCGTTTAATTATGTGAACAAGCGGTTTGGTTAGATCATTCTGAGCTCAAGTGGAATGAAAAGCAGAAGAGCATGAAGCCCTCGAGGCCTGACGCTGTGTTGAGAAAACAGCAGAGATTCCAACACAGCACCTGTCACTGAGTTTGTAACAAGCAAGGGTTGAAATAACATGGGAATGTAAATGAAATCAGCTTCCATTCTAATATGGAGCAAGCCATGTAAATAATGTTATGCAGCATGGTAATAAGCATTCAACACCGATGTGCCACAGATGTGAGGCATTAGGTAATTCAGTTCATTGCTTGTTTTGTTCGGCGCAGAAGGCTGTCAGCTGGGAAATCATTTATAAGCCATGGCTGTCTGCAGTGGTGTTGATGGTTTAATAAGTGGGCACACAGAATTGCTTTAACTGGCAACCATTACATTGCAGATAAGCTGAATTCCATGTTTGTTTTGGGTGTGGATTGCCTGGCCTGGTGGATGGCACTCATTTACAGCATTTTCTGGATTGTCCTTTCTGGACCAAAAAACAAGCTTGACCCAACATAAATGATGAAGGGAATGTCCTACAGAGAGACTGACGGAACTGAAACTTTTCACCCTGGAACAGAGAAGACTACGTGGGGACTTGATTCAAGTCTTCAAAATCAAGAAAGGCATCGACCACATTCAAGACAGAAAACAGGAGACACTTCTTCACACAGAGAGGCGTCACAATCTGGAACAAATTCCCCAGTGATGTGGTTGAAGAGACAATTTGGGAACATTCAAAAATAGACTGGATAGGATCCTTGGATCACTTAGTTATTAATGGACACCAAATGAGCACGATGGGTCGAATGGCCTCCTCTCATTTGTAAACTTTCTTATGTTCTTAATTAAAATTGCTATATTTGACAGTGGCTTTTTCTGTCACACAAAAGTCTTATATAGGTATCAAAAATCGCAAAGCATATTAATCGTGTCTATCTAGAAGTATTTTTCAAGATTAACTAAAACTCAATGAACCCTGGGGATACGAGTGGAAACTCAGGGGTCTGTAAAAAACTCCCAAGCCATATTATTGAAGCCAACCCCTTGTCTGAATGTAATCCTTGGATCATGGCTTTATTGTGGCTACCAAACAAGTATTACAAATGGGCTCCTCTGGTTTGTAACCATTCTTAAATTGTGTTCTTATAAACTTCTGCCAGGAGCAAACCTATCACCATCGATACTGAATTTACTTCTGAGGGCTCAAACAGTGATTCAGTGAACTCTGCACATATATCATTCATTAATGGCTCTAGTTAAATGAACAACATATATTCAACTAACCCTTTAGACAGTCTGCACACAGACGCCCCATGCGGATAACCTACTGCATAAATACGCTGAGTGGGAGTCTAATTCTGCTCCTACACCCTATGGCCATTCTTTTGACATCTCTGCTTCGCCATGCAGGGAGACAGACCCCCGAGCTCACAGCTGCTCTGTGTTTTTCTACTAAACAGAGACATGCAAGGTTTTTCAATGCCGGCTGGTGTTTCCAGCCCTAATTAATAGGTTGTTAAGAACTGTTCATATTAAACGTATTGGTGTGGTTTGATTTCTAGTTTGATTGCCCAGATCCTGCAACAAAAAGGCTGCAGGATCAATAGTCGACCCAACCACAGGAGACAGTGGGACAAATTACCTCCTCTCCTTCCTCTAGTTTCTGGTGTTTCTTATTTTCTTTTAATAATTAAGCAATTTTACATATGACAGAAGGCCATTTGTCCCCTTTTTCCCCACAGCTGGAGGTTGGGGGAGAGGCTGATAGGAAAGAGAAGTGGAGACACACCACTGGTGTGTCTCCACTTCGCTTTCCAATCAGTAACCAGGAGGACACATCTGTTGGCCCTGCGTTTTTTTTAAGCAGATGTAAGATTACTGAAACCAAGGTAATCAAACTTCTCTCCCTTCCTAATGAACAAAGCTAGGCAATTAAGCCGAACCAGCAGGGCAGAACCTTTTAAAGTGAAGCTCATCACTTTTTATGAGACCGTCTATGTTTTGCTTATCCGATGAATTACCCTGTGCTGTGCAGCAGGTTTAATTGCTGCAGCTCTGTGCAGGCGGGGAGGGAGCGTTTTTCGTTGTGGGTTTGTGTGAGCAATTCGTCAGGTCATTGCTGAGCTCCCGCCCAAGGTGGCTGCCTATTTTTTAACACCTGTGTGAGATGAAAGGTAATGATCGCCGGCCGCCAACTGAGGAATGTGTTTTTTTCCCCAAACAAACCGGAGCGTGGTAATGACAGACGAGCATAATGAGCTCCCAGAGGACAATTAACTTTGCTGAACCCAGGCGTCCTTTTCACACTAATTATTAGGATTGTAATGAAGACTGAGGGTTTTATCCAGAATGGAGGAGGAGGAGGAAGAGCAAATAGTTTTTTTTGGACTATGAAGATATCAGAAGTTAAATGATGCATTTATTAAACTCCACCAACCTCTCTCTGATCGCAATCTGTTTCCCATACAATAGATCCTGTAACACAACATCCAAAACCCAGTCACCTTTCAGTCCACTTATTTGAATTGCTAAAAAGTAGTAGTAGTCGTATAGAAAGAAGACGAAGATGGACGATGATAAAAACAACAATTTTAATTGTCTTATTTTTGTTTGTGTGGCGAAAGCAAAGTTAAGGATGCAATACTGAAATTGAGATAGCATCCCAGGCATTGTAGCTGCAGTTTTATGTATTTGATGCTCCATCTTATTACTAACCTGTGCTCAGTCAGTCACAGTCAGCAACCAGGCCCCTGCAGTTCTCTATACAGCCTGACAGAGGGCGCTCTGCTGCCTCTGAGATGGCCTGTTGTATTGGCTTCTGCCTGTAATTACCCTGGCCTGACAGCAAGCAGACCCACCAACCTGTTCTGTGCATCGGCCTAATTAGGAAACCTGCAGAACAACACAGTGAGCTTTAATTACGGCTCAAGAGTTCCTCAAGAAAAAAAAATAGTAATAATGTAATTAAGAGAGTGCCTGCACTGTGTCTAATTAGCGCCAAGACGGCACATCGCCGACGTCTGGAATAGCACTGGGTGGGGGTGTCGGTCAGAGATGAATGGGTTTAGATTGTGTTGTGCGAGCTGAGTTTGGCAGAGGGGAGTGGTGGTGCTTTGAGAGTGGGTTCACATATTTCGGGTCAGGGGTTAATGGGTACTTGTCATCTAGCTATCGTCTCACCAAGCCAAACTGCTCCCCTGGCACAAAAACTTCACACAAAAGTTGACTGAGTACCATGTCCTGGTCAGTTCCCCCTTGACCTCCCACCCACCACCATAACTACTACCCCAGGCAGCTGCAGAGACCATGGCTCAGGCACAGAGGACGAGGCTAGAGAAAGGAACAGCCCCACACAGGCTCAGACAGATGCACAATTAGGACTTTAGGATAAGAAAGGGCTTGTGGCCATTAACCTAAAACATCAGCCCCTTAGTTGTGTTTCTGTGCTTAAATGTGTTATACAAAACTGTATTAACACCCTAAAGTCAATATACTAGTTAAGGTAGAAGTTGCCATTAATAAATACTTACATTATTCAATACTTCATATGTTTTATGTAACCTGCCCATTGGCCTGATATTTAGTCAATGACGGAGGTGTTGATCAGCACATTTGAAACCACTGCTGACAAAAACGTCCCTCCTTACAAAAATACAAGTGTAAAACCTCAGACCGGTTCAGTGGTTCAATATGGTTGCGTTGTGGACACTAGAGCTACTACAATAAATCTGAATATATAGACACTGCCAGCCCAAGTGCAGTAGCAGAAGCACAATTGTTAATACAGTTAGTTGTATTCAAATATATATATGTATGTATATGATATATTAATAATATGAGTGTATTTATGCAGTGCTTGGTGTGGAGCTGCATCCAAATCAAGAGAAGGGAATAATGCAAAGATATGCTACTATTACAGTGTCAGAGCTTTCGTTGCCTTCAATCTTGAAATGACATAGTTGCACATATCAGTCCAGGATAGGATCACAATCAATCAATCAATCAATTTTAATTTTTATAGCACACCTCGCAGGGTAGCCATAGAGCGCTTTACAGAGTGATAAACATTCTAGAACAAAATTACAAATAAAATGCATAAATAAACCTTTAACAGTTTAAATTAACTAAAATAAAGTAAAACCAACACTAAATAAACTATTAGGCACAATCACTGTACTCAAACCAAATCCTCAATTGTCAGAAATACAATCAGTCCGTATGCAAGTTTCAAAGTCCAGAATACTGAAATTGTGTGGTTCTCAACGCAGCTTCTCAACCCAGCATGGGTCAGGGCTGGCTGGTAGTGTGCCTGGAATTTTCTGCCAACCTCATAGTGTGTTTTTGAAAAGATTAAAACTAGAAAGCCAGATTGTATAGCCAAAGAGTGAGGGAATCCCTCCACTATACTACTACTACTTTGAAAAGGTGGGATCTGTAATCGTGCCATCCTACAGTCCTACAGTGTCTTTAGCTGGGCAGGTGCTCTCAGTCTCGCTGCACTGAGCTCTGAAACCACGTTCCACTCAGGACTCCAGGCTGTGTTTAACACTACTTGTACTCCTCATTTGTTTATCAGGGATAATTTCAGGGCTTCCAAGCATGGGCCTCGGGATCCCAGTGTTGTCTGGGTTTCCATTCCAGCTGAGCTCTCTATTACTCCGTCGAACCCTTAATTGAACAAATCATTTGCCTAATTAGACCTTTTAATTGTTTTCAGCTGTTAAATTGTTGGGGATTTTCAAGTTCACTGTAAAAATGATATGTAACTTGATATTTGCCGCACTATAGGAGCAGAGTATAATTAAATCTAAAAGAATTGCTAATTGAGCAAATTAGCAGTTCAATTAAGACTCCGTTTAAGCAATTGAGAGCACAGTTGGAACAGAATCCAGACAACGAGGGTCACAAAATACTGATTTTGTATTAATTAATATCTTATATGACAAAGTGTCTGTCTACTGCACACAAAATGTATGGGTTTAAAATTCCTGCTACAAAACTGACAGATTCTGTACCAATATACACTCACCTAAAGGATTATTAGGAACACCATACTAATACTGTGTTTGACCCCCTTTCACCTTCAGAACTGCCTTAATTCTACGTGGCATTGATTCAACAAGGTGCTGAAAGCATTCTTTAGAAATGTTGGCCCATATTGATAGGATAGCATCTTGCAGTTGATGGAGATTTGTGGGATGCACATCCAGGGCACGAAGCTCCCGTTCCACCACATCCCAAAGATGCTCTATTGGGTTGAGATCTGGTGACTGTGGGGGCCAGTTTAGTACAGTGAACTCATTGTCATGTTCAAGAAACCAATTTGAAATGATTCGACCTTTGTGACATGGTGCATTATCCTGCTGGAAGTAGCCATCAGAGGATGGGTACATGGTGGTCATAAAGGGCATTTAAACGATGCCCAATTGGCACTAAGGGGCCTAAAGTGTGCCACGAAAACATCCCCCACACCATTACACCACCACCACCAGCCTGCACAGTGGTAACAAGGCATGATGGATCCATGTTCTCATTCTGTTTACGCTATATTCTGACTCTACCATCTGAATGTCTCAACAGAAATCGAGACTCATCAGACCAGGCAACATTTTTCCAGTCTTCAACTGTCCAATTTTGGTGAGCTTGTGCAAATTGTAGCCTCTTTTTCCTATTTGTAGTGGAGATGAGTGGTACCCGGTGGGGTCTTCTGCTGTTGTAGCCCATCCGCCTCAGGGTTGTACGTGTTGTGGCTTCACAAATGCTTTGGTGCATACATCGGTTGTAACGAGTGGTTATTTCAGTCAAAGTTGCTCTTCTATCAGCTTGAATCAGTCGGCCCATTCTCCTCTGACCTCTAGCATCAACAAGGCATTTTCGCCCACAGGACTGCCGCATACTGGATGTTTTTCCCTTTTCACACCATTCTTTGTAAACCCTAGAAATGGTTGTGCGTGAAAATCCCAGTAACTGAGCAGATTGTGAAATACTCAGACCGGCCCGTCTGGCACCAACAACCATGCCACGCTCAAAATTGCTTAAATCACCTTTCTTTCCCATTCAGACATTCAGTTTGGAGTTCAGGAGATTGTCTTGACCAGGACCACACCCCTAAATGCATTGAAGCAACTGCCATGTGATTGGTTGGTTAGATAATTGCATTAATGAGAAATTGAACAGGTGTTCCTAATAATCCTTTAGGTGAGTGTATATACATTACATAAATAGTTTTTGGGGAAAGGCAACATTTTCTCGAAGGTAAGGATGGAAACTCGAATTCTGATCACACACTCACACTCACAAACAAATAAGTGAGTAAATCGAAACTTGGAAGCACCGCCATAAACACACCAGTCAAAATAATTCAAGCTACTTTTAATGTTTTGTGAATGTGGAAAGAGATTCCATAGATTCCTCTCCCCTTTCAACCTCCTGCTGCTGCAGGGCAGGTTAGATCAGCGCAGCGTCCCTGGGGAATGTCTGATGAGGGGCCTGGATCAATATTGTAGAACACATTTTGCCAGGGGAGTGAGAAGAACCAGGCCAATTCCTCTCATCCATAACCTCTGTACTCCTGTCCTTAAATTGGAAAGTCTGGCTTTAAACCTCTGACAGCTCACACAGAACACAGCCTGGGGGTGTACACTTTCTCTGGGGTCACGAGGAAGATCGATTCGATTGCTCTCAAGAGGGATTTCAGGTCTATTCCAATCAATTCATCTATCTGCTGAGTCTAATAAGGGTACATATATATGCTTATAATTATCTTTTCACTTCTTTGCTAGGAAAAAAACCTGCAATTTGGAATGTAAGTTTGTATTTAATTCTGAGAAATGTATTATCTTCAACACACACGCACACATAGTTAAATACAGAAATACATACATAAATCTGCATGGACGTGTGTGGATAACGGACCTTTTGACAGAGGGGCGGTGAAGGTGGTGGGTTAGTTATAGAAGAATCTTAAGTCTCCATTAGGGTCAATCCTTTTACAAATGCGCATGAGTAATGAAATCAATAATTGAACAATCTTCACGGTAAAGCCCTTTGCCCGATGGAACCTACCAAGGCTGTGTTTAGCATTTCCCCCGTCTTGCCCCTCTCCCTTCTCACTCTCTCCCTCCCTCCCTGCCTCCTTCTTTCCATCTCCTGTCTTCTCACATTTTTTAAAAATGAGTAGCATGTGGTTTGGAAAACTGGTTATTTCAAGAATCATCTGTGGTTCAGGGCATCTGACTCAACATCTAAATGAGTTTTTTTTCAGCAATAAGGTACGATACGCATTAGTTTTTTTGTGTGTTTTTCAGAGCACAAAATCCAGTTTGACTGATAGACTATTTAACATCCCTCTTCTTAATAAGGCCTGGAGAAAGGATCAATAAATGAGGCGCACAGTCAGACTGTTCCATTATTGTGGTACAGTTAACTAAGAACCTCATCCAGGCGTTTGTTAAGGATACCACTGAATCTCGCTGCTATACAAACACATGGCTGTCTGATTAAGTCCATGCGCCCATCGGTCTCTGTGTAAATTAGAGCCTCCTGTTTCTGGTCCTGAATCTCGCTCCTCTGTAATTGTCCATCTTGACCTGTGGTCTCTAATGAGCCTGGAGCAGAGCTGTGGGGTTGTGGGGGTTTGGGGGAAGAATCTGTAACAATAATTGAATTGTCCGTACGCGAGACATATTCCCGTTATTACAGCTTCTCCTTCACCAACTAACTTTTGATTTGATTACTGTCGTCATCATCATCATTATCATCCTCGTCATCTGGTAATTTTCCCAGTTTTCCAATTCATTTTTGGATGATTTATCAAACTTTCAGAAGCACCAATCAGAAGCAAAGAGTTTGACTCATGCTTATGGTACCAGAGGGTTACATCACTTGCACTGGCCTCCAGATGCAACTCACAGTGGCAATCCGTATTGTTTTTACAAAGGCCCCATCTGCTCCTGGAATAAAACCCAACTTACAAAGATGCAATAATGTTTGAAGCAATAATAGTAAAACATAATGTATCCCTGGATAATTTGGGGTGCTGAGAGCCCCCAAAACATAAGTGTATGTTAATGTATCACCCAACACTGAGCTGCAGAGTGTAGGAAAAACACCGGCTGCACTCGCCCCCCTCCCTGAAAATCGCGGACAAAACACTGTCAGCACCCCCCAAGTTGAAATGGTCTAGAACTTCCACTGATTGGTTGATCTTAAGATCTCATTAAGATACATGCTATTAATTGATTGATTTCATCCAGCCTTTAAGGATCCTAGTGTACAGTATAAGTGTCTGCTAGATAACATCTTCCAGACTCCCACCACCCTCTGTGTAAAGAACTGCCTCTGTTTCCAGTTTCCATTGGTGGCACCTTGTCCATGTTAGAAACATGCTGTTTTCAGCAGCTGATCAAGCCCAGAATTTTAATCAGTTGTTTGATGAAGGAATTCAGATCTTTGTGTGTTTCTAATTTACTTCCCCTGTGAGCTGCCAGCAACTAATCAAGCACATAATGTTATCCAGCACTTCCTTAAGGAGCCCAGTAGTCAGGCTGCTTCAACTGCATGACTGGAGTAGCCTGTTCCAGACCCCCACAACTGTCTGTGTCAAGAATAATGTCCACGTGTTCTTCTGATCCGGAATTGTGGCCTCAGAATTTGTAATACAGCTATTCAAGACCAAAGAGATTCAGTTCCCGTAACCTGCCCCTGTGTGGGATTCTTCTGAGATTGATCATTACTTGTAACTATGTTTCAGCTCCAGATTCAGTATGCAAACCATGATCGTATTGTCCTTGAATCTGGGCCCAAGTGGGTTAATACTTTATTCTATAACAGACCTTGATCGGTAAGAGAACAAGCCGCACACTATGGGGAGTAAGAGCTGGCATTTCAGGCTGTCCAAGTGCTCACTCTGGAGCTGCAAACAAAGTGATTTTTTTTTGTTTAATGTAACGAATACATTTAACTGATTCAAGAAGGATTTCAGCTTTATTGCATTCAAGGACATGGCTTTGTAAACACTTACAATTATCAAACGCTCTGAGACTGTTGATATACCTACCCCCCTCCTACTCCTCCACCCCTCCATCAACACACACATTCACACACTCTCTCTCTCACACACACGCACACATGCACACGCACACACACATTTGCTCATTCTCCTCCTCTGTTTACAGGGCTCCCGGCCGTTCCAAATAAATGAATCCACCCCCAGTCTAACGTCTACTGCTCCAGCATTTAATTGGCAAATTAATGACAGAAGAGATGTTTAGTTAAGGCCGCTCGACATGGCTCGTTTGTTCTCATTTTCTCTTTGATTCATAGAAGCTGGGGAGAGCTCTGACTAACAGAAATGGAGACGGCGCCCCGCGTTTCTCTGAACCAGCTTCTCCAACACGGCTTCTCCAAACTCCATTTGACTCTTGATAATATCTTCCTTGACATTTTTATCTGTGTGTGCATTCATTATTGTTTTGTTTTATTATTTAAGAACAAAACCTTATCCAACACACCTGAGCACAGCTTGAAGGTTTAGAGGTGGGTGGGGCAGATTTCTCTTAATAAGGCCTGGTCTAATAAGTCTTTAATAAGTCTCTGATTTCTCTCTCCTTCAACTCGGATCCAATGCCACTCATAGACATTTAAGACCAAAATCAGAGGGGTTTTTTTTTGGTTTTTTTTTAAATCCCAACAAATTATTGATGTCCATGTTTTCTTTGTCTCCATAATCTCAAACTTGCACAACGAAAATTACTCCACATAAAGAGAGAGCTTGCAAGGCCTGCTATGCATTATTTATTATGAATACCACAGGTATGTACACCGTCTGTGTTTTCAAAAGCCATGTGTGTGTGTCTGGCAGCTGCTCTCCACTCAAAGACTACAATTAGAAACACGGTCTTGTATCGCACACTCTTTCTCTATTTCTGGGCTCTGCATCTGTGGTTGCCACCTCTGTGATCAGTCTGCAAAACACCCAAACAAATTATAAGTAGCACATTAAGAGGTGCAGAACCAGGGGGTGTGTGAATGATATTTCCATTCTGTATATTTTTTTTCAGTGAATGCGACAGTATTGCTACAGTTTTTACAAGACACTTCAAAATATAGCTGCTGACACAGGTGCATGACAGCAGAATATACCACATTCTTAAACTTAGTATTCACACTCACACTCACGCACTGTGCCACCAAAAAATGTCACGGTGCAATCATTAGCTTTAAGAATTTCTTTATGGTTTAAAAAGTAACATAGTTGCAACAAGAATGGCAACATTTCAGTCTATTATACAACTTACAAAATATGTTCCTTGTATTATTCTTTCAATTACTTAATTCTAACATGATAAAGTGTCTTTCACATGAACATCCAGTGTCGTCCTGCAGCAATCAGGGGATGCATTTTATTAGACTTATGCTCTTAGCTACCTGGCAACTATCAGGCACATCTTCTGTAGATGCGTAATACATGACTACCCCTCTGAGAGGTCATATCTCATTAGTTAATAATCCATGCTGATGACCTGGTTGGTATAGCTGGATATACGGGGGCTGATTTCTTGAGGTGACGCGCTTCTATAAATAGAGCAGAGAGGTGGGGAGATTGTCAGCGGGGGGAGGTGGGGGGCTCTTGGAAGGCCTCTCTTGCTCTCTTTATTTAGTTTAGGAAATCAGGTTGTGGTACACATGGGTAGGGGCCTGCTTTGCATCTCCATAATTAATGTCATCATTTTCCTTCAGCGGCAATGCTAAGTAGGCTGCTCAGGCACGTAATCACTTAATTGAGACTTCGTCAGCCAGGCCAATCAATCAGTCTTACAGGTTCAGTGCTGCCCTGTGTGCGCTGATCACGGCCTCCACAGAGAGCCACCAAGAGCCGGGCCACAGAGGCTGAACCACAAGCCTTGTACTCTGATCCCAGAAGAGCTCGGCACATGAGGTCACTGCACGCAGAGGAGCTCAGAGCATCAGGTCATTGCACAGGTTACAATCAAGGGGAGCTCCACTTTGCTCATTAGAATATTTATATTCTGTAAAAAATTATATATTTATATATTGATTTAATTGTTTTGCTTATTGACACCAGAACCTCACCCAGAGAGTCAATCTGCTTCAACAACATGGCCTGCTATTTCTGTCCCAGATACTCCCCAATGCTTTTCACACAGAACTGCCTCCTACTGTCATTTCTAATCACTCCTTTTCTCAGTTAAGACAAAAGCCCTCTGCTTCAGTTAAGACTCGGGCCCTCTGCTTCATCACAAGATGATCCTGGCTGTGGGTGGACTTTTTCAATTCTTCACAGGCTCTTGAATACTTGTTTCGAATCCCTTTGTAATCTCCCTTGTTGAAAATTGAAAACTAAAGAGATCGCTTTGCTTTTTACTTGTCTGTATGTGGCATTGCTTTATTAGGTGTTACTCTAGTCACTTGCCTTCTTCACTTACTCTTTTCTAGGGAGCAATTTCCATTTTTTTGTATTGTGGTCACTAAAATTAAACCAACTTCTCTAAATGAGATCTTACTAATACATATAATTTTATAAGCACTTCTCTACACTTCTTTTTTTACATCACCTCCTCAAAAGATGAAGACGACGAGGAATCAGCAAGAAACGCTGGCTGTGCAATACAGACTAGTAACACAATAGAAAAAATCAAGAAATATAACCATGCTGAGAGCTCAGATCCTCCCCAGTGCGATGCTATATCACCCTGCAGTCAGACTCGTTTCTCCAAAACCATGCTGCGCATTTATCCCTCTTGGGAAGTGTCAAACAAGAAGAGGTGAAATGGAAGCTTTCCAATGAGAGACAGGTAAATAAGGACCCTTCACATCACCTTTGAGCTTTGCTGGAAAAGTGCTGATACTTCAAATTAAATTGCATGGCTCACCCCCCAAACAGGAAAATCAAAATGCAGTAAATTATGTGTTGACACATGTGAAACCAAAATGTATTTACAATATGGCGTCTTCAGAAAAAAATGAAAATATATAGTACTGTGACTGAAGCCACAGGTGGGCTGTGGCCTTGGCAATTAATCACTCCAGTGTCATCTTCTGAAAGGAGCCCAGGAGCTCACACTGTACACCCAAGGATCAGGCAGAGGCAATAGGAGACCCTATGAGCTCTGAAAGCTAGACCTGATGGAACTGTGCATCAGTTTGATGGCCAGGCCAGAGGGTCAAGAAGGCAAAACTGTCTAGTGCTAAGGGCCCAGAGGAGAGGTAAGAACAAACTTTATTTTTGTTTGTTTTTTTTACGAGAGGAGGCCATTTGACCCATCGTGCTCGTTTGGTGTCCATTAATAACTGAGTGATCCGAGGATCCTATCCAGTCTGATTTTAAATGTTTCCAAATTTTCAGCTTCTACCACATCGCTGGGGAGTTTGTTCCAGATTGTGACGACTCTCTGTGTAAAGAAATATCTCCTGTTTTCTGTCTTGAATGCCTTGAAGCCCAATTTCCATTTGTGTCCCCGGGTGCGTGTGTCCCTGCTGATCTGGAAAAGCTCCTCTGGTTTGATGTGCTCGATGCCTTTCATGATTTTGAAGACTTGAATCAAGTCCCCACGTAGTCTCCTCTGTTCCAGGGTGAAAAGGTTCAGTTCCCTCAGTCTCTCAGTAGGACATTCCCTTCAGACCTGGAATAAGTCTGGTTGCTCTCATCTGAACTGCCTCTAGCATGATGTGCTATTTCAGAATAGAGAGGGGCTTCATTGTGAATTTGTAAGGATTCCTCATTGACATCAGAGGTGCTTTATATAAAAGTGTATGTATATGTAAGTGCTGGTTAGAGCAGATCTTGGGATTATAACTGAATGTGATGCATAGTGTTATAAAAGGAGGAACAGACGCATCTATGGAGAGGTATACACTTGGGCGCTACAGAGCCTTTAACACAAACAATTTACACCTGTGACAAAACAAGGAGCACAAAATGGAACAAGCCCAAAGACACCTTTAATTTGGTACCCTGATCTCAGCCATCATGCTGAGTTCTGACGCAGAGACTGTTATTTTTACCATGAGGCATGAAAATACTAATTTAATATGCAAGGGCTCGTGTATCCCTATTGGGTTGCAAGGCAGTGTGCACAGAATCTCCCCTGCTGTCACTGGGTTGATTCCTGAGTATAGACGGCCCTGGCCTCCCTGGGGACCAGGACATCAGTCCAGGTCAAGGGCTCCAGTCACCGACCCACACAGCAGTGAGGTACGCCAGTGCTTGGAGCAGAGACTCAGTGGGAGGGAAAGCAACACAAAAATGAAATCTGTTTGGAGTTTGGGGCCAAAGCAACCCCTGAGGGAGAGAACCGATTTCATTGTACTCATGGTGAGAGCCTGGAAACTGTAGGGAGAGAGGGAGGGAGCTGATGTGATGTATAATAGTATTCCACTTACATCTGTCACAAAGTAGTCTCTTCTAAATGTTTTAGCATTTGAAAATTGTTACAGTACGGTTAGCAATGGTAGTTGTAAAAATGTAAGAATCCTGTGTCTCTGTTAACCACAGAGTTGCCTTCTTCCCAATCAAAGGGCAAACCCTTACTAAGTAAAATGGAGCAGAAACCCTACAGTAAACTACCTACATTAGTTCAGCATTTTTATAGTAGCTAGTCTTGTTACAACTTTTTTCCTTATTGATTTCAGTGGTGTTACGGAGATCATCGAAATAAAAATTACATTACATTTGAAAAACATACAACTGTTACCATTACTATTCTTAGTCATAGTAGTAGTAGAATTATCAGTAGCAGCAATAGGAATGATCATAATTATTGAGTAGTATCGCCATGATCAGTAACTGCAGTAATTCCAGTAGCAAATGTAGCAGCAGCAGTAGGAGCATTCGCATCTATGCGCCACAAATGGAAATAGTAGCAATAACTGCAATGGCAACAGAAATGGAAATACTAGACACAAAAGCTTCAGTAAGACTAGCAAACTCCCCAGGGCGCTGAGCCTCATTCCTGGAAAGGGACTTCTCTTGATTTCAGTCAGAGCTGCCGGTGCTGTATCGTATGGGTGCAGCTGCTGGGCGGAGGGCTTAATACACAGCAACATGTTTTCTGAAAGCAGAAAAGCAGAAGCGCTTTACAAACACAATTCTTTAAAGCGAGAAGAATCGAGGAATTGAATTCCGAGGCTCAGGAGAGATTTACAGCCTTTGTTCTGAGCAGGAGAGAATGCAGCGGAGAAATGCTAATGGCAACTTGAGAAGGAAAAATGCTCAGAGAATTCCCTTGGCATACCCTGGAAAAAGTGTTTGTGTAGATTTAGCGAAAAACTGATTTCCACAGAAAATTCCTTGGCTTCAACTCCAGTGTGTTAGCTGGATATCTGCGTGCATGTTTTATGAAGTCGCACTAAGGTATTCGTAGTGTGATTCCTATTGTAAGAAGCACAAGGCAGTGGGATTTCCAGGTCTCTAGCCCATGAGGAATGGACAGATTCACATCTACTCCACAGCATCTGAAATAGTTAATTAGTTATTAAATTAGGTAGGTAGTTACTTAGTTCGTTAATCAGGTAATTAGTTATGTGATTATAAAACAAAGGAGGGGAGTTAAATATATTTTCTCTGCTTAACTACAGCGTTGGTAATTCACTCCAACCACAAAACATGAAGGAAAAGAAAACAAAAGGAAAGAAGTTGCGTGTGATCTTATCATCTGTTGTTGGCAGTATGACTTTAAGGAGCTCAGACCTCCATCCTGACTTCAGTAGTATTGTTCCATCCAGGAGGACAATGGAGTACTTTTTTGGGTTGACACGATGTTTGTGATTCAGTCCACTGCCGAATACAAAAACCCAAAAAACAACCTGTATGACATCTGTTGCATGTCACATTCACAGTGCAGGGAAAGTCTAGTATTTGAATACAAAATGAATAGAATATATACCAGTTCCAGTAAGAGGTTGTAATATTGCCATGTGAACTATTTAAAAAAAAAGGAGAGAGAGAGAAAGTACAATGTGCCTGGCAGATGTTAACTAGAAACAGGTATGAGGTGTGTGCTTTTCTTGTTTCATTTCATTACCCGCAACCTGGCAGGTTGTGTCTCTCTGGTGGCATCAGTCAGTAGCACAAAGAAGCTGTAACCATGGTTTTTACCTCTATCTCTCATTCTCTTTCTCTCTCTTTTTCATTTTCCTCTGTCTCATCCCTCCCTTTGTCTGAGCTTCTCCAGTATCCAGGCAAGCATGGTGGCAGGTCAGGGGTCTACAGGTTGACTCTCATAGCACACTGAGAAACATGCCGCTATACCACACACATGACTGTAATCATGAAAGGGAGTACAGAGCAAGGAAGGATGGAAGTATAGATTGAGGGAAGAAAGAAAGAAAGAAAAACAGGAAGAAAGAGACAAACAGAGAATGGCTAGTAAGATTTTTCATATTATTACCCACAGTGATTATCTGAAAATGATCTTCGCTCAGAGTCCTACTGCTGTGAAATGCTTCTAGCGGGCCGTGGTAGTTTCTGAGAGGTACAAGAAGGCCGGGCTCGCAGACATTAATCTCCTGTGAGCATGTGGTTGTGGTTCACTGGCAGAGGAAAGCGCCGTGAAAGATTTAGAGCAGCACCTTATCTAAATTACTTTTTAACTTGACAGAGACCCTCTCCACTAACTGTAATAAAAACTACATTTGAAACTGCAAAACTAACTAACTACAAAGCGGGAATGATGTTTCCCTGTTTTAATCCCCAAAGTAAAGAACTACATTATACACGTTAATCAACTGTTCCTTGGATTGGATCTTGATGTTGCTGCCTTTACAGTTCATCGATCTGCATGTAAAAGTCACGACACTAAGAAGAAGAAAAAATGAAATCTTAATTTGACTTGGAAACTCTACACAGAAACCGTATAAATCGTTATCAGCAGTCTTGTTGCCAAGTTAACAGCTAAGCTAATGCAAACACAATGAGACATATACGTTAATTAATTAAAATCCCAGGGTGTAGATATGTTTCTGGGTAAGCCTCTTTCCTCATTTTGTCTTAGTCAGGTTGTATACGGCAGGTGCATTGGCTGATGCAATGTGATAGGGCTGTCTTGGACAGATAAGTGTAAGCCTAATACATTTTCATTAGATATCATTGCAGCCAAGAAACACTATCAGCCAGTTAAAGCATACTATTTCCCTAAGCTGCTCCTACCCAATATCATGACAGTGCTTATCAAGATTAGGCCGGTTGCATTGAACAGAGACTATGCAGAAAGTATCACAGTCACAGCTCAGTGCTGCCAGGAGTGTGTGGATGATTGTACAGCATTCTTCACATCCTGTCCTTCAGGGCAGAAATCCAGGTGTCTTTAAACCATGAGTGGTTCTAACACTGTATTGGGCTTGCAGCGGGTTTCTGTTTTTCAGGTCTTAATTACTTAATTGAAGCCATTCTTTTCAGCAGACTTGTTTGATTTTCCTTTTTTCTTAATTATTTGCTAATTGAAACCTATCTAGACCACTAGCAGGTAATAAAGTACAGTTGCCCATCCACACTTTAATCCCTCACCTGCATTAAAGCTATGAAAGGAGGTTAAGTTAGTTACGCTCTACCAGGAACTGTCTGCAATCAGCATATACAAAGCGGGGCTACAGAGTTCTCGATTGCAGCCAATGGAAGGGACCCAAGAGGCCCAAGCTGCAGCCGCACAAATGTCTGCCAAGGGGGCGCCTTGAAAAAGGGCCCACGATGTGGCAACGTCTCGAGTCGAGTGGGCCACCAGGTGTTCAGGCACCGGGGTCCCGGTGGACTCGTAGGCCATGGTAATAGTGTCCTTTTGGGAGGAACGCAGGGTTAGGCCGTAGCATGACCCTAGAGCCATCTCCTGCAAAACGGACACACGATGGGTGTACGGACAGTGCATGTGACTCGCTCACGTGTTTTGCAGAGGTGATTGCCAGCAAAAACGCAGTCTTAAGTGACACCAGCTTCAGCTCAGCTGAGTTCAGTGGCTCAAATGGGGCTTGGAAAAATGCGTCCAGCATCAAGGTGCCATGCGGGCAATGAAGGGGTGCGAGGACGCCACAGCTGTCGAGTTCCCTTTAGAAACTGCACAGCCAAGAAATGAGACCCAGGGGGTTCACCATCAATCTGTACATGACATGCAGAGATGGCTGCCAGATACACTTTGAGCATGGACGGGGACTTGGCCTTGTCCAACAGCTCTTGTAAAAATTGTAATATGACCCCAATGGAACAATTAATTGGATCTTGACCACCATCTTGGCACCAGGTGCTAAATGTCCGCCAATGGTAGGAATACTGTGACCTCGTAGAGGGATCTCTTGCCGACTGAATAGTGGCTACTACCGCGTCTGCCAGACCCCAGGCAATCAATTGCTCCCACTCAGGGGCCAGGCCCAGAGCTGGAGGAGGCCCGGATTGGGGTACCAAAGCGTGCCCTGCATTTCGGACAACAAGTGCACTCTCACTGGGAGCTGCCAAGGCTCTCTGTGGAGGAGGGCAATCAGGTCTGCGAACCAGAATCTGCGAGGCCACCATGGGGTTATCAGCAGAACTGTCGCACCGGGACAAGGGGGAATGGTGGGCTAGCGCGTCGATCCCTAGGGGTCCTGAGCGGTCTTGGACGGGGAACCATAGTGGGCAGTGTGTGGACTCTGCCGAGGCAAAGAGATCCACATCCGCTCTGCCGAATTGGCTCCAAAGTTGTTGTATCACAAGCAGATGGAGGTGCCATTCCGAAACCTGGGGGCCTCCCCGAGAGAGGAGGTCCGCCGCCATGTTGGACAGGCCTGGGAGATGAACTGCTCTGATGGAGTGGAGCTGTGGCTGCGCCTACAGAAGCAGACAGCGTGTATGGAGGCAACTCTCTGTGGCGCCAGCGCATAATTGAAGACGTGGACCCCCTGGCAATGCAAGGGGTTGAACACGACATTCATGCACTTGGAAAAAGCTAACGAAACTGCTGTTACTTTCCATTAATTATATGACTTGTAAGTTCTTGCATTAGGGGATGTATGGTACAAAGAGATGGAAGAAATAAATAATTTAAATAAATTAAGAAATCAGCATGCACCCTTATGTCATTCCAGAGCTCATTCAAGAGGATTTGAACTCCTGTTCGTGTTTTTTATTGACTCAATTGCCTTGATAGTGTGGCAAGGCTCAATAAAAATGAGGATATGTAAAACATTCAAACAGTGGTTTCCTTTGTTCCAAAGTGTGCTCAGCTTATTTAATAAAGGCAAAACAAAATATTTCACTGAGATGGGCCCCGAAATGTAGCTCACAGTCTACTGTTAAATAAAAAAATATGCATCTTCAATGAACAATCATTTTCAAATTTAATCAAACAGCTTTAACAGCACAATATATATATATATATATATATATATATATATACGAGAGAATAATTTGTATTCCTTTTCCTTTATATTATTACTATCTCCTTTTTGTGTCATACTGAGCTCCATTTAGATCTGCTTCTGATTGTGTTGCATAAGTCTTTTAAATAATATATGAATCGCATCCAGCATTGAGAGCTGCGTTTGACATGAGAAGAAAGAAATCTGAGAGATATCTGTCGAAGGCTCAATCTTCACCTCCTTCAAAGTGCCAGATGGGGGAAGGCAAGTGGGCTGGCATTGAGGAGCAGCTCTCTCTGCCCTGGCCTGCACTGCAGCCGCTTCTTCATCATCAAAGTCATAATAAGTTAAAAAAGAGCAAACGTCCCTCCCAAGAAAACAGTAGGGATCCAGCTGACAGTGATGCCTATAGAGAGAGATAGAAAAGGCACCCAGAACTGTTTTTGCAGGTCTCCTTGTTTCTGCGTGGATAATTCACAGAGATGTTCACACTTTTTCCCAGCCTGTTACCTCTCTGGCTCACAGGCTGATTCATTCCCAGCCCAGACATGCCCCTTTATTTCTTTTCCTGTCACAGATGCAGGCAGCCCTACCTGCCGATAATGGCTTTTTATTTTTCCGGCTCTCTGCTCTGTAGGCTTGCCTGCGTTCCAGGGAGATGCACTGATGATGGCGTTTCCCTCTAATGAAAGGGGAGCGCAAATGGTAGAGAGAGAGAGAGAGAGAGAGGGAGGGAGGGTGCCCATGCTTCCCCCAGCCCCAGACCATCTGGATGTCTTGTTTCCCCAGGACCCTGTAGTCTAGTAAGTCGATACATCTTATAGTCAATAGGAGTGATGAATGCTGAATGTTACCATGCACTCCTGTTCATAGTTCAGGTAGAGGACACTTGGCTACTGTTGTGCCTTCATGCAGGGTGCTATGGCTCTTGAGAATTTAGTGCTGATAACGGGATTAGAGTTGTTGCCACTGATTACAGCTATGTATGTGTCTGCAGGCAACACAAGATATCTCTTTTTAAAGACAAGTTTTGTCCTACAAGTTTTGTCCATGGATAAATCAGCCTCTGCGCCCTGAAGGTCTGCAAAGATAATTGCAAACAAAGTCACCTTTAAGAGTGCATTGGTGTATTATAGAGCTGGAGCATACTGTATCAACATTGCTGTGATATAACACTGGGAGGAGGAACGTACTGAACTGGACTCAGCATAGCAGGAGTTCATTTTCCTTCAAAAAAGAAAGTTAGAGTGTTATTATGTTATACTCTGTAAGCAATGGATTTATCAAAAGCAAAGGTTTGTATTTAAGGTCTAGTCTAATATTGCCCCAGAAAACAGAGCACCAGGGCCAATGAAAGACCAATAGTAAGGTTACTAAGGGGATGTTTGTTGGGTTGCTAGTAGCTCATCGATTGAAAGACCTCATAAAGCTGTTTCTCAAAGGATCAGCTTCTCAAACATGCTGAGGTATTGAGTTGCAAACAAACTATAACCCCTAAATTAAAGAGGAGCCCCCTGTGTGCTTTCCTAAATACACATATATGAAACTTCCACTTAGTTCTGTGTTTTTGTTAAGTTTCCTAGGTGTCTTGCTGAATTTGAACTTGCTGAAAGTGCTCGTTTGGGTAATCATTACTTTGAAGGTTCTTGCAAGCCGCCTGTCCCACAGTCTCCTGATCTCCAGGCAAAAATTCTCCTTCTTCTTCTTCTTCTTCTTCTTCTTCTTCTTCTGATTAGTAGTGGTAGCAGTATGTTGTTATTGCAATCTTTTCAGTCAGGGAATTATTATGGGTGCCTGCATGATTATTCTATTTCAACACTAGCCTTGTTGTGCTTTAAAGTGGCATTATACAAGAACCTGCCAAGGGTTCGAAAAAATCCACGAGCGATTTCATCATAAACGATTCACTCTCTCTCTTATGACAAAGTTAGCGGGGGGAAAAAATAGTTGAGCAGTACAGATAAACTGATAAAATAGAAAATGTGGCATCCCTATGGAAATGTGAGTCACTGAGCATGAAGCAAACTTCACTTCAGTTGCTAACGCCTTGGTTTGTATGGGCTCAGATAACTGTCATCTGAGTTTAGTGAGGATGTGAGCTGCAGTAGCTGAAGCCCAGAACCTGCTAACCAACTCAACTAATGAGTCATTGTGGGACCTGTATCTATAGTATCTTTATGTATGTTTGACAGAGTAATGCATGGGTGCACAGAGTCCGGCTCACACTATAGACTCTTGGCTATGCATTAGAGTCAAGGAGAAATAGTCAATTAGATGTCAGTGTCTCTGAGCTACTCGGTGGGCTCCATTTCCTTTCCTAACAGAGCTGCAAGCTGTGTAATACTAGTGCTATTCAATTAATACCCCCTATCATCTGTAAGTAAGTGCATCCTATGAACAGTCTTTCCAAGGGTCTTGATGAGGCAGTGTGAGATTTCCACTAAGGTAAAATGTAATATATATTGAAAACATTGTAATATATGTGTTAATTAATAGACAATTAATTAATGTATGCAATTAGCTTACTAAAGACCTGGAATGAAAAGGGAAGGGCTAGGGCTTGACAATCCCTGCTATATGAAATGAAAACAATCAATCTATAAATAAGACAAATTACAAAGGTTATATTTGGGTACAGAGGCAGCAACAAGTCCAAAACTGTTGTTATGCTGTTGCTTTACCCTGGTGACGTCTGCAGCGAAGCCTTACTCCCAAATTAGCAACAGATAAACAAAGGCAATCCATTAGTGCAGGAAAGTGGGGTGTTTATTCAAGGTGCTCTCGGACGCACTATAAATGAGACGGACAGAAGCAGCGCGCTTCGCACAACTCGCTCTGGCAGCTCAGCATTTCACATTAAATGTTGGCCCATAAAAGTTGACTAAATATAGCAGCTCTTTATCCACTTTCCCCGATTGTAGTAGCATTGCTTCCTTTACTGCTGATTGTTAGACACTGCAAAACAAATGTGCTCCAGACCTCACTTTGAGTTTGTGGGACTGGCTTGCCCTTTCATTTCTGGGGAACATAACTAGTTCACTTGTAAGGTCTTCAATTCAATTCCCTTTCTATGTGTTCTACAGCTCTACGCAAACTGCTCACCATAGAGTGCTGTACAGAGTCAAACACAGCTATAAATCAATCAGATCGGGAGAGTCTGTCGTCTCAGCATTGTACCAGCATCCCCCACCCCACCCCTGCTATGAAATGCTTAACTGGACAGACTATTTTCTTAATTGGTAAGTTTCAGCAATGCTACACCAACTAAAAGCACTATCAATCTGCAGCAATGTGGCCCTCAAGGACCCCAGTCCTGGACCTCACATCCCATTGACCTAATTGAACAAATACTCATATCAATGAACTAATGAAGAGGCAGACGCTGTGTGGCTCAGCAGTCACAGTGCAACACTCCAGAATGACTGCTGTCCAGGGTCCTGATTCCCTCAGTGTGACCCTCGTAAACACAGGAACGGACGTGGGAGAAGGTCAAATGAAGCACGTCATGACTTCAGTTATGTCATTATTAGTTTTGGGGGAAGTGATACACAGACACAGGAGCAGGCCAGTTCTGGTTCATACCAATAGGACTACAGGGCAGGCAGGGAGGATTTTTTTGGCTTGCTGTTTGCTTAAGAATCAATTTGAAAATGACTTGTGCTGACTTAAAAAAAAATCTCCATGGGACAGTGCCATCTAATTTGGCTGAACTGATGTCTGAATATATTCCCCCACAGGCTCTGTGTGTTGCTGAGGCTGGACTTTTAAACTGGCCTAAAATCCCTCTGAACAAAATGGAGTAGCAGAGCCTTTGTGTCCAGGGCTCAATAGTTAAGGAACTCCTTGCCAATGTCCTTGAGAACTAAAACTTTTCCTTTTATTGGACTGGATTGCATTGCATTGCATCACAACATACAGGAATGCAAGTTTTTTTTTTCCTCCCGCTCTAGGAGTTAACAGCTAGGAGTTACGAGTGCTAAGATCCTATTATAAATTTACCAAGGTAAACTAGACTAAGGCGAGTGATAACATATTACTGAACTGCTGCTTTGTTGCTCATTTGTATTGACCTTTGTTAGCACTCGTGTAGTGTGCTTGTGTTTGTTTAGATAGGAGGGTGTTTGGTATTCTTGTGTTTGCTCATCATTAGCAATGGTTCTTGAGCTTGAATATATCAGTGTATTTCTATCCTCTTTCAGGCCACAGTGGACTGCAGCAGACCTTCCCCTCACAAGAGAGACCCTGAGTGCACGTGCCCTGAAAAACAGAGTCTCTGCAGATCCAGGGAGATTAATTAGCTTTGTTGATCCTGATGAGTTTCTAGAGATTTGTTACTGTAGCCAAGCATCACCTAATTATTTTTTTAATGAATCTGTTAATGTATTGACAAAAGCCAGGGATGAGATTTAATGCACAGTACAGGATGCATCAGTGCTGGGTGTGGGCTGTAGCTAGAGTAGCCCAGTGAAGCACAGCACAGTATTGAGTGAAGTGATGTGCTGGTGTGCAGAAATGTATGTGGAAAGGCTGGAAAACAGGAGCTTCGGAAGATTTCACCAGCTCTCCAAGGATCACAACAGATCTCCATAATGTGCTCCACACATAAAATTGACCTCTGCACCTACTGCTCTCTATGTTCTCTTCAAATAACAAATTATTGATCAAACTCAATACTATTGTGAGTGCCAGAAATTTGCTTTTAACACAGATTCACAGGAGTGAGAGCAGTGTAGGTTTGAGCCCATTATTAACTTGAAGAAGCAGATAGACAAAACAAAACAAGAAACAAATGGTTTGGAAATCCACAAAATGTGTTATTTTATAAGAAACTAAAATAGGGTATCTTCTGCCTTAGAACGTCAGAACATAAAGAAATGTTCCAAACAGAAAGAACTGTGTGGAACTTACTGATCCAGCAGATTCATTGAAGTAGGAGTGGGGATTTTTATGTTGATTACTTCAGTCAGAGTCTTCTCCCAAACCTTCTTTCCTGACATCAGTTTAGCCATTGTATGTTTAACTCTTTCATGATCCACAGTGTCCAGTCAATATTGCACAGACCAAAACTGAAGAGTGCACAACGACTGATGTTTAAGAACAGTTGATTTTGGTGATAAACTTCCAAATCAGTAAGTTCAGTTAATAACTCAAAGGACACGGTTGATCTAGGCAGTAACACGGTCATGTACACCTGCATGAATGTTAATGCAGACTGCAGCCCTTGTCCTTCCCCACATCGGCCTTTAAATCAGCCGTGGATGTGCTCTAGCCCTGAGAGTCCTCTGAGCGGCCGCCAGTCCCCCTGGGGGCCAGGCTGAGTCAGAGCGATTTTAAAAGGCCGGCCTGGCGACACACACAGCGAGGGCAGCGTCCTGGAAACACGGCCCCATTTGTTAGCAGTGGGATGCTGGCTACTACAGAGCCATTAAAGCAAAATGAATGGCCATGATTCCGGATACAGATGAAACCAGCAACATTAATCCTGCAGCCCCTTCGATTCCCTGTCAGCTCCTGGGAGTTATCCCATCTCCAGCAGCCTAGGCGTGAATTTAATTTGTCTGTTTCTAAAGAGCTCGCCCTGCAGGGCTCAGAGGAGCTGTGACAACACCAGTGCCCCTTATTTGTTTTACAATGCTGATGCGCTCACTCAAGGAGCAATTACTCTGGATATACACAACAGCCAGTCGGCACTGTGTGGGCTCTGGGGCAGTGGGGAAGTGGGTGATTGTGGGCTGGTCTCACTCCTGTGAAAAGCAGAATAAGTATTTCACATTTTTTCATTCACTTCTGCTTTTTCTGGAATTATGAGATTCATAAAGGGAGGGGAGACAACCAAATCTAGTGCCCATGTTTTCTTACATACCTCTTTGTTTCACCTGATGGATCCTGTGACTTTCACAGTGAGCGTCATCTCATCTCAGTCCCAGAGGCATTTTGTGGTGAACTATGCCGTATAGCCGTTAAAAAGGTTTGCTGTGGTATGCCATGTCAAATACACAGTTAAGCGCAGGAAAGCAATATGAGTGAGCAATACATTCACGGTGATATTATTATTATGATGGTATTATCATAGGAAAGCAGTCTGGAAGCATGCAAATCAAGCTATAAGAAAGCATACTGAAAAAGAAAGCAGTAAAAGTGTAAAATGACCTGCTACATCTTCCATAGCTAGCTATTGCATGGATCATCTACTGCTGTCGAGAGCACTGATTACTAAAGCAGCAGTGCTCCACACTGGGACTGACGATGGTCCCGGCAATTGCGAAGCACTTCAGCTCTAGTCATCTTCATGTCAGGTATGAGTGTGTTTTGTATATTTCTCAGGCCATCTGCGACCTACGCATGGGCTGGATTTCAATCTCCACTGAGGGCCCCTGAACATCTCTCTCTTTCCACTCCTGTCAACCCCCCACAGACACACCTCCTTTCCTCTCACAACTCCAATCCACTTCACTCTGTATTTGCAACAGGTCCTTTTCCGAGGTCATGGCTAATGTTGCAATGTGTGTCTTTGGTCCCCAAGACTCCGGACTTTGCAATAGAGAGATAAGTCCCTGCACCTGATTTTGTATCTGTAGCTCATTTCTTTCTTAGACCCATTCTGCCTGCATTTCTGTGCTTGGTGTGCGTCTCTGATGTTGTTTTTTGACAAGATAACTTAGCTATCACATTCAAATTGTATTTAGAAAAAAGAGTCTGGCATAAAGGAGTTTTGGGGGCTTGCTCCAGTGTTTCTGTGAAGTTTCTATAATTTTTCCTGTCCTTGTTCTCACTCTGGAGACCTGGAGTTTATTTTTTTTCAATTTATAGGTCTAATGCAATCGCTTTAAAGATGTCTGTCGGGTTTCAGTTCTGGAAACTGCCGAGGTTTCCATCACATCCCAGGCTTGCAGCAGAAGGATGTTTCCCCAGCCACTGTGGATGACACCACACAGACAGGGTCATTCGGCTCAATTACAAAGCGATCTTGATTTGTGATTGTATTGGACTTAAAACAACATTAGTACTGGAAAAAGGACAAATTTAAAGTTGTGTTTCAATAACAATTTACCCTTTAAGATATTTGTTTTAATCTTTTCAACATCTAAATTCGACCTGGCCACCAGCATGGCAGATGATTTTCTAATCAAATCAGTCAGAATAATTAATAGGATGTGGAACAAGTGAGATAGGAATTGACAGCACAGGACTGATGATATTATATGCCCTTAAGCCTCAGAACATGTTTTTCCTTCTTTAAAAACATCTATGCTTCCTGAATTGCATGTTATTAATATGTAATAAGCATATGTATAATGGTGAACTGTTTCTTAACTGAGCAAACTAAATTGACCCCACCTCCCCTTCCTGCTGAACTACAGCATCATCCTATAGCCCAGCTCTGTGATCTCCCCGCTAACTTCTTACACTACCACTGTTAACACACTCTGGGGATGTCTTTCCTCTGTGGTTTATCATTTCTCAGAGGGAAGGATGAATTACTAGACTCGCTCTTTTGCTTTTTGCACATCGCAGGCTGCCCCCGCTCGGTCTCTGAGAGCTTGTAATGGGCAATGCCTGGCTGGAGATCTGTCATTACAATTGATGCTAAATCTTCTGCACTTCAGCGGTGAGGTCATGTATTGATTGATTCTTTTATACCTTGACTTCAAACGCTCCAGCAAGTCTTGTGGAGGTCTCCTTTTTGGTATCTTGCAGCAGCTCCCCCTGCCCTCAGGGCTGCTCAGCGGTGTATGTGTCTTATCAAACAGCAGTGGTAATGGTGCGGGGCTCTGTGGGAGAACCGACAGTGAGAGAGAAACGCAGCCTCTGGATTCTACCTGTGTGCGCTTACTAAGTTACCTGCCTTTCATGATTACAGGAGAACTCTAAGCGAGTGAATGAGTAGGACAGGTCAGGTGCTAGTCGTATTGATTTATTTATTTTCTCTGTAAAGGGGGGTAACCAAGTATTAGGTCATACAAAGGCCGCAATTCCCCCACGGAGTTTCAGCTCCTATCCTGTAAGTGTCCCTGGAGGAATTAAACTGATAAACGTCTCACATTTGTCCTCTCTCACACCTTGGTGTGCAGATGCCAGCTCTATAAAACAATCAGGCGTTTCAGCCAAGGTGGTGTTACATTTTTAATTAATTAAAAACGAAGATAAGGCCTTCCCCAGAGATTATAGCTCCGCAGCCTCCTATCCAAGCAAAACAGGGTTGTGCATTACGACAGCCTGTGGCCCCTGCCATCGCTGTAACACATCCTGCAACAGAGCGCTCATTAGGAAATCTATAAACAAGCACAACAGCTCTGAAACCGCCAGCTCGGCTCTCCATCCCGAGGCTAATGACGGGTACTCTCTCTTCCGCCCCTCTCTCCACCAAAACAACAACAACAGAACAACACATTGTTTAATGACTCTATTTTGTTGACTTTATATATCTTTTTCCTGGCACACTTTGACACAATGCTAAATGATCCAGAGACAGCAAATGAACCATTCCAGCAGCAATATTACACTCCCACCTCTTGCAGCCTGACCCTCTCAGCCCAGCTGCTTCTCTTTCAGGCTAAATTGAGGCACACGGATTTTAAAAATCTATATTATACATATTATGTTACACTCAAACCGAAAATATATATATTTTCAAAGTATCCCAAAGGATTGTCTTTGGAAATGTTATTTGGAGTATATCTGTAAGTGTCCGTGACTTATGATTTATTTATAAGTTTTATTTTGTTATTTGTGTTATTTATCTATTCAATTACATTAATATAGCACTTTAAATAAGATTCTAGTGTGCGGTTGCTATTATTTCTATCTTGTGGGGTGGTAGGGACCCATTCTGTCTACCCTTATGAAAGAGGAGGGTGTCTCTTTGACCACCGAGGCAGAGATGGACACGAGAATTCGTCCCTTAGCCACCCTTACATTCTATTAATTAATTCATTATCAGAGAAATCTTTGATCAGACCGACACCGTCTCTGAACTGCAGAGACCTCATCTCACAAACTGACCCAAACTTTTTGATATTTTGCTGCACTTATTTTTCATTTTGTTCAGAATGATGCAGGGTTCTTTTCTAAATATATATAGATAAAAGAAAAAAGGAAAGAAAGAAATGAAAAGGAAAATAAACTGTTAACGCGAAATGACTTTAATATCCTGTGTTGTGACTCGCTTTTATGGACATGAATGAACTGCGTTCCCTTTACTGTCTGCTTCGGGATCGTGAAGTGATGCATCTTCACACTGCCCTCCCCAGAATACCACTGCAGTGTTTCCACTTGTCAGAAGGGAAAGTGGCTTTGCAGTGTTTTATGGGTGTGTGTGCTATCTCTGGCTCCCCTGTGTTCCAGCCTCTTGATTGTATGTGTGTGTGTCCTGGGTAGGGGGGATATGTTTCTGTATGTGTGTGTGTGTGCATGTGTGTGTGTGCGTGTTTGTGTGCTCTCCTCCACATGCTCAAATTTCTACCGAGCAGTTTTTCATTTGTCTTACTGTGTCAGGATGTGACCTTAGTAGGGAATATGTAACTCCATACACAGAGATTACAGCTCTCTCTGCTGGAAATCACTGCACTAACCAAGCTAGTTTTCCTCTGGTGGAATAACAGTTACTCATCTCAGTTCCTCCTTGATAGACCTTCTCAAAGTGTGTGTATTAGGGCACTCCAACAGCCTCCAGTTTCAATATGTGTTTATTTGTGTCTTTACGTGTACTTTAGTACTGAAAAGACTGAGGGTTTGAGGGTTGGGGTGGTGATATTGAGATGCTTGTATTACATTGATTGGTCTCCACATACAGAACCACAGGATTGCAGTTCATTTTGGCATCCAATTGCTGTCTTTTTCCGCACAAGCCAAGGGTGAAGCAGCATGTATTACCATGGTTTCGGGGAGAGAATATGATCCTTGTGAGCAGTTCCATCTCACGGGCTGGCAGAGGGGTCTAGGCCAGCTAATGCATAAAGAGAGGGGGAGAGAGAGAGAGAGAGAGAGAGAGAAAGAGAGAGAGAGAGGGATGGATAGACACAGAGTGAAAGCTTCCTGCACCACACAGTGCAGACCTGCAGCTCACAGAAACTATAACTGTAATCTGCTTTCCACGCACTAATCCTGACCACAATCCGGCCGGGTTTATTGAAGATTTAAGAGTGCATGTGTAGTTTTGTTGACAAGGCGTCTTTCAGGAGAACTGCAGACGAATCTCTCTGAGCCTCTGCCAATTTCGCAGCTCGCTTGGGAGACCCTGAAATCCAGACTCTGCAGTTCCCAGCCAGAGGCTCAGGGAAGGCAGAATGTCACATCTTCTTAGTGTGTGGGTTAGCGTATTAGTTGCAGGTAAGGTTCACTGGTTCAAACTGGAATAGCTTGTACTTGTATTTCCCAGCTGTGGTTCCTGTCAAATTTTGATGCAAATGTGCTCAGACTCACGCAATCACATGCACATAGATAATTGTGTGTTAACTGTTTTAATTAAGGAGAGAACGAGTTGCCCTATTTCGTTATGTGCCTAAAGTCATTTTACATAAATGTTTAAAAGGAGAACAACACTCTAGTCCTATATAAAGTTTCAATTGCAACAGTTTAATTTTAGATAGTGACACTGCTAGCATTGATAGAATTGTGTGGTCCAGGCACATACATCTACAAACACATTAACACACTAGTGGTTCAAGGAGATCAGTGTTAAAAAATGAATGGCCAATTTAGAGTCCGGACTTTAATCCCACAGAAGAATCAGAATTCAGGAGATCGCAGAGACCAGTTTCTCCATCTACACTGCCAGAGAAATGGAGCATTATTCACTTGGTCATCTATTGAATAGACTGCAGCAGTCATTACTACCAAGGGTGGGCAAACACTCTATCAATAGCATTGTGAACAGCAGTTCTATCTGTTGTAGCAATAGATTTGATAATATGGTGTCTTATATGTACTAAACTCTCTATCCATCATATGGGAGGTATTAAATTAGAAGATCCAACACAATGGAAAGATCTTGGGGTCGATATAGACTCATCAGTCATGTAGACAATGTGGGGAAGCTGTAAAATCCTTCAAAACACATGATGTTACTCCTGTGTCACCAAGTTGCTGTAGCTACTAAACAGGAATGATGGTCGAATGGACTCCTCTTGTTTGGAAACTTTGCTATTTCAAAAAAGTAAAATGCGGGTTTGGTGTGACACTGCATGGCGCTGAACAGCAACAAGTGTAGGAGGAAAAGAACGCTAAAACTCTTTTTTTTTTTTTTTCAACAAAATTGTTTTCCTCATCAAGTAAAATTGTCCTGAGCCTCTGGTTCAGCTCATGCATTTTCAATCTGCTAATGAAGCTTAACTCCAGCAGCGAGACTCGAGACACAATTACCGTCCCCAGTGGCACTCAGCCTGAATGAGCTCTCAGGAAAGAGTGACCAGCAAATTAAAAAAAAAGAAAAAGAGAGACAGAGCAAGAGTCCTTTTGAAGAGCGCCTGGGTTGCATGGATGAAGATTGCTTTGCATCCCTCATTTTCCCTGCTGCCAAGGCCCCAGCTTTGGGCCGCGTTTGAAGTTCACAGTGGGCTTTTTTTTCTTGTTTTTTTTTTCTATTTGTAGTCTTAGTGCCAAATCTCGCAGGAGCCTCATTATATCCTCCAGCTGAAGGAGAGAGAGAAAAGAGCATGAAGAAGCTCTGTCCTCTGTAGGGGAAGCCTGGCTTGTGCTCTCAATGATAGCAGCCTGGTGTTCTGGCCACATGGGACTATGGGCTCATTTTGTGGTGTCTTTCTCTCTCTCTCGCTCTCTCTCTCTGTTAGTATGGTTCTAGTCTATGTAATCCACATGCACCATGCGTCATGTAGAGTGGGGGCTAAGTCCACTTAATGAAAACTGCAGCACTACCTCTCAGTACCTGACAAAGTGCTGCCAAATGGCATGCAGAGTGAGGCATGGGTTCAGAGCGCCTGAAGGAAAACAAGCATGAGATGAGGCTGGGAGTGTGGAGTCTGAGGTTGGGTGCGGAGGGCAAACCGAGAGAAATAGAATAACATTGATTCTCCACTGAGATCCTCTGGGACTCAGCGATTGAGGTGTGAGGGTCAGCGAGAGTACAGACATGCCAGACTGCTGGGACGGAGAGAAGCTGCAGGGCCTGTTGTGATTGTGGAGTCTGCGCAAACTGTGATTAGGAAAAATAATGTGAACCCTGCACACTGTGAGTCACACTCCCGGCCATGGCCAGCTCACAGCGGGGAGAACTGTTCTTAAATTAAAATGTAGTTAAACGCAGTTCATTAATATAATTTTACTTGCATTGCTACCACTACTATTACTTATACTACTGCTAATAAAAATACAAATATAAATAATCATTAGTAGTAATAGTAGTATGAAGTAGTATACAATAATTCATGCATTTCACAGCTAAAGGAAAGCCTAAAAAAAAAAAAGATTTGAATGGAACACTCGTCAACCTGTTGTTAATTAATTTGGGACATAATTGTATGATTTCAATACATATGAAGATGGATGAAAAAAAATACTATTTTAAAAACAGACATAAGCCACTGTGACTCTCCTTCATGCTTCTCTTTTCCACCAGAAAGTAAATCAAGGAGATGCATCTGCTTGGGGTTTCAGGATTAAATATTGTTAAGAGTGTTCAGATAGACACCAGCTGTACAAGTGTGTAGAGGAGGACTTGCTGCAACAAGGGCTTGTACAACAGCATGTGAAACAAAGGCAATGCAAATAATGCAGCGAACATTTAGGACAATAGACGAACAGAGATAGAAGATCTGGGTTTCCTAAATGAGATGTGCACTGTAAAGACACACGCAGATGTCAACGTGCTGCTGCACCCCTGGGGTCCTGATGCTCACTGAAGCCCCTGTGAATGAGACTGTATTGTTTGTTTAGCTTGAGAAGATTTGGCAAGACGAATATATGTTATTATAAAGGGCCACAGTATGGAGGGCCACAGTCCAAAATTGTTTTTCAGATGGTCCACTGAGTCCAATACTGAGCTGCGTTTAATATTGACATTTTAAAGCAATTTCAGGTGTAAAAACATTATTATCATTATTTTGACACAAGTGAGAACTATGGCACTGTTCGAAAGTTAGTGTGAGATTTAGCGCAGTCACATCATTGAGTTTGACTCCAAGTAATAAAGAAAATTTAGATTTTTTGGGGAGAAGTTACAAGATTGTCTTCTGTATACACTGTATATACTATATATATATACACTCACCTAAAGGATTATTAGGAACACCATACTCACTGTGTTTGACCCCCTTTCGCCTTCAGAACTGCCTTAATTCTACGTGGCATTGATTCAACAAGGTGCTGAAAGCATTCTTTAGAAATGTTGGCCCATATTGATAGGATAGCATCTTGCAGTTGATGGAGATTTGTGGGATGCACATCCAGGGCACGAAGCTCCCGTTCCACCACATCCCAAAGATGCTCTATTGGGTTGAGATCTGGTGACTGTGGGGGCCAGTTTAGTACAGTGAACTCATTGTCATGTTCAAGAAACCAATTTGAAATGATTCGACCTTTGTGACATGGTGCATTATCCTGCTGGAAGTAGCCATCAGAGGATGGGTACATGGTGGTCATAAAGGGATGGACATGGTCAGAAACAATGCTCAGGTAGGCCGTGGCATTTAAACGATGCCCAATTGGCACTAAGGGACCTAAAGTGTGCCAAGAAAACATCCCCCACACCATTACACCACCACCACCAGCCTGCACAGTGGTAACAAGGCATGATGGATCCATGTTCTCATTCTGTTTACGCCAAATTCTGACTCTACCATCTGAATGTCTCAACAGAAATCGAGACTCATCAGACCAGACAACATTTTTCCAGTCTTCAACTGTCCAATTTTGGTGAGCTTGTGCAAATTGTAGCCTCTTTTTCCTATTTGTAGTGGAGATGAGTGGTACCCGGTGGGGTCTTCTGCTGTTGTAGCCCATCCGCCTCAAGGTTGTACGTGTTGTGGCTTCACAAATGCTTTGCTGCATACCTCGGTTGTAACGAGTGGTTATTTCAGTCAAAGTTGCTCTTCTATCAGCTTGAATCAGTCGGCCCATTCTCCTCTGACCTCTAGCATCAACAAGGCATTTTCGCCCACAGGACTGCCGCATACTGGATGTTTTTCCCTTTTCACACCATTCTTTGTAAACCCTAGAAATGGTTGTGCGTGAAAATCCCAGTAACTGAGCAGATTGTGAAATACTCAGACCGGCCCGTCTGGCACCAACAACCATGCCACGCTCAAAATTGCTTAAAATCACCTTTCTTTCCCATTCAGACATTCAGTTTGGAGTTCAGGAGATTGTCTTGACCAGGACCACACCCCTAAATGCATTGAAGCAATTGCCATGTGATTGGTTGGTTAGATAATTGCATTAATGAAAAATTGAACAGGTGTTCCTAATAATCCTTTAGGTGAGTGTATATATATATATATATATTGTCTGAAACATTAAAGCCTGTGAGTTTGAAAAGGAGTGCAGTCTTTGTAGTTTCGCCCACTACTTGCATAGCTGCAAACTTCCTGATTGTACCCGTTCAATGAGAGTATGGAGGAGAGCAGCTTCACAAATCAAAGCCAGCAGACAAGCCTTTGATTTGCCTGTTCATTCCAGGCTCGATCTCAGTTTTGTCTCATTTACTTTCACCAGTGAAGTGCAGGGAACATCAGGGCGGGGCAAGGCAGATCAGAGGAAGTAAACAAGGCAGTGTGGAGTGAGGATAGGAGTGTTCAGCCCCCAAACCACCATTAATTATTAGGGAATTCACCTGGTAATGGAGCAATTTACCTAAAAGAAAATTGGCTGTCGCTGTGTGTTTCGAAAAAATTTAGTCACGCAATATAACAATACAAAATGTTAATGTTTGTAATGTTAAATATACACTAAAGTTAAAAGGACACCTGCAGTCTCATAATAGCCCTTTGTAATGTTTTTTATTGTGTGAACAACCGCTAGAAAGGCTGTTTCAACCATAAAGTCTGCATCATAATTAATTACAGCGAGACAACTTGTTAATTAAAAAAAAATAATAATAAATAAAAGCAGTACAAATAAAAATGCTCCAAACAATTACGGTGTCAATTAGATTTCCGTGTGAATCACACATTAATTACTTATTGTGAATGGACGTGTCAATCTACAAGCCCCATGATTCCAAATGTTATTTTTTATTTAATAGAAAGAAGCCCAGGCGGTAATTTGCACGGCAGAAACTATCCAAGCTTATTAATTAATTGAAGACGAGTCACTGACACAACTGTGCTGCTCTAGTTGTACTGATCTGCTTTAATATCATATCAGTGTTTGAAGAGTTTGTCTTCTGAGTGAATTGTGTGTCTCAAGTGCACTTTTTTGGGGCTGGTTGTGCTCACTCTTCAAAGGAGGGCCCGACCTCAGAAGCCAGGGGGTGGCATTGGGGTAGTGGGGCGTTACCCTGGGAGGTAAAGCGAGAGGTCGGAGAGGAAGCCTGTTGAGATGCAGATAATTAAGGAGAGCTTCACACATTAAACAGAGCAGTACAGTTTTACTCTGCTGAAAATGCCATAGTTTCACTCCCTACTAACTGTGTAGCTCCTTTTTCATTAATGAGTTTTTCTTTCTGTTTTTTTTCTTTTAATTTTTTTATGTTTCTGTTATAAAGCCACAGAGATTCTTCCTTGGATACTGCTCTATTTGAAATCAAAAAGTCCTTTATTTGTCTTTGATCATGTGTAGCTCTGCTCCCCCAAAACCCACCCACCCTGATCCAAGAGTCCATCTCTCTCTCTCTGTTTACCACTTTAAATTTGCACAGTAATTTGACACATTTCACCATGGTTCTCAAGTGTGTCCGTGGTTATACCATGTTTTGCCATGATTTACTACAATGCAATAAATGTGTATAAGTGGATATATGCTAGTTTAAAATAACAAGTAAAATCCCTTAGTAATTAAGGGTAATTACCATTTGAACCTTCCCAGCATGCAGCTCTTGGGTAGAGGTGTGAGAAGAAACCCTTGTACTGAGCGATACAGATAATAGCAGAAATATTCCTCTTTCTGTCATGTCTCAGTCTTCAGTCTTGTCAGAATGTTATCTTTCTTTTGCCTATAATAATTATTTAATTTCTCTTTACTGTATTATTGAGTGCCATGTTCAATTTTTCATCACACAACTTCCCATACCTCCTCCTTTGAGACACACAGTGAAGAGTAACATTGTGCATCTTTGAACTATCACAGGAGAGATCAGTGCTGAAAACAGACAGAGGACGGATCGCATCTTTCCAATTACTGATTTTAACACATTCAGACTCTTGCAATCGGATTTTAGAATTGGCAGAATGCAGATGTTGGGTGGGGGATTCCCTCAGTTTTTCCTCAGTTTACAGCCACTAACAAAAAATGTACAATATAAGGACGCTTTCATTAAACGTCAGATACACATTTGTATGATAGAGGTATAAAGACTTTATGTATAGAAAATGCACTGAGCTAGTACATACATATATCCAGGGGTTAAATTGTGATTTGTTAGGTGGGGGGGCTCTGTGGTTTCAGGCTTTCAAGGGGTGCACATGTGTATGCAAAGCCTACAAAATCTACAAATCAATTGACAAACTGTAAAATATAACAAGTTGAGAGAGCCCTCTGCTATGAACACTAAAATGCTGATCAAAATCATTCTAGATGCTGGCAGTGTGCAAAGCTACATATGATGACAATAAAATCTTTCTGTAGGCCTGTGCCCTTTCCTTTGTGTCAGTATCAAATATAGGATGATGTAACCATTAAAAAATATAAATATAAATATAAAAATATTAAGAGTAGAACAGTCTTTTTATTAGGAAAATTAAACTGGAATTGATTAAATCATTTGAATACACCATACAGGGGAGGACTGGCACTAAAAAGTGGTCCTGGACTTTCTAGCACAGAGCGGCCCACGGTACCGGGTCCGCAACACACCAAACAGCCTGCCCGACACCATATGATCTGAAACGGACACGAACAGCAGGCGTGTAGGCGCTAGAACATGCTAGTAAGCTGGCGGACCTGGGAACAAATGAAAAGTGTTCAGAAGACCTAGGGGTCAAGTTCCAGATTTCGTGATTTATTTTCACAAATAAAAACGTTTCGAAAGCATAGGCTTTTGCTTCACAAATTTCACCCTGTGGCAACAAACAGGTAGCCTACTGTACATGTTAAGTAGTGACTCAGTAGTGACTAACGCAGACCTAGCCTTCCTTTTGAAGTGTCTGTAAGTTTCCTCCTCTTTGCCCCACTCATATCTTTTACCTCTGAAACTTTGAGATCGGATCATCGGTAGGAAACGAACTTGCGATTTACAGTCTTGTATAATACGAGTGCAAAAAAACATAAATTAACTGAAACCTTACGTACACTTCACGCCAAAGTGGCAGGAGCATATACCATCACTCCAATTGCCCTGTGAATGACGCTGTTGAAGATTTTTTGAAGCTCTGATGTAATCTTGTAAACTTTAGGGGTGGACCTCATTTATTATGTGCTAGAAAAGCAACGCATTTGAATCATTGCTTGAATTAGTAAGAACGAGAAAGGTGTAAAAAAAAATAGCCTATATTGTTGAAAATGTATGAGGAAAGTCATAAGCCTGTGTGCCAGGGCTCAGCCCCAGATGGCCCCAGCCCAATTTAACCCCTGCATATATCTACTGTACTCCTTTTACATAAAAAGTAATTCAATTAATAATATAAAATAATAAAATCGAATTACCACTGAGAGACATAGACAGAGAGATGGAGATCAAAAAAACATAATCCCAACAGCAAATATTTTTTAACAGGCATACTCAAGGGGGAGCTAAAGTGCGGCCTACACCTGAGGGCCTAGTTCTCCAAAATTGATCCAGAGTTCACTATCAAGGAGGAACAGCACTCCTATTCACTGGAAATAACTCCTAACTATAGTCAATGCTTGATAATTCGATCAGTGAGTTCACTGACAGGTATAATCACCCAGACTCAGACATGAGCATGCTTAACACAAATTCTCTCCAAAGAATCATGATCATATTTGAATACATGTATTTAATTTTAGCAATCACAAAAATAAACTCAATTTCACTCTTCATTTGTGAATCTATCATTAAAAATTCAATGGACTGGAATCTTTTTAGTCTTCTCTCCGGGGGTGAATCACTGAATAACGTTGTTTCGAATGAAGGGTGTGAAAGTTGTTGACTACAGCTGTGTGTGTTTTTTGGTTTATATCTGAGGGTGTGTTAACTCTCCCTTACTGATAATTTATTAACTCTCCCCCTGCAGGTCAGCTGCTGCAAGTGAATGGCTCTGGGCAGTGGGGTCCCTGGGTGCTGACACCTTGGCTGTGGGGAGGTGACGGGCGCTGTGCCCTGGAGTTGGCTGTGTTCCTGCATCCTCAACAGAGCGGCCGCTACACCGTGCGTCTCATCGAGAGAGACAAGCACCCTCGCACTCTGCTCACCACCGGCAGCCCCACAGACACAGGGTAAGAGCAGATTAAACAACCCGCAGATTAAACAAATTGACAGTGGGTGCATGAAGCCCACAAAAGATTTTAGACTTCATAACAAAGGATGCAGTTGTGAGTTGACCCCTATGAATTCCTGTACCCTTCCCTGTTTGTCATACTTATTTCTGCACAGCCAACCTTTTTTGTGCCAGCTCCATTTCAAATATTAATCTCGAAAGAGAACATGTTATGTCACGTGCTCAGTAGCTTCTGTGAATCGACTGGAACGAGCCTTGAGTGTGTTCTGATGACAGTGATGCACAGGCGTTAAGTCGGGCAGGATAAGTTCATCTCTTATCTTCTATCTCTATGCAGCTTAAGGCAGTGCATTTGTGTCTTTAAATATATATATTTAATTCCGCAACGAAGGTCTCTCTGGACAGAATGCATTTCGCTTCACAAAACAGGGACTGTTGTAATGCTCTGTACAATGACAGTAAAGCAATATTCAGTCGTGCTTGAGGAAAATAGCTAGCAATGCATTTCAGCTTGTTTAGTCTTTCTTTTACAGTTAAGTGCACTTCCATCAAAAGTCTCCTGTCTATCATGCAAATACCATTACCAGAACACCAGGTTCTCTGTTTCTGCGTTGTCAGTGCAAGTCCGGATGTGACACCTGCTTCAAGCATCACTGGGAAATCTGAAGACTGCCCCCTTGATACGAAAGCCATCGACATATTTGCAAATTATTCCGAGCTGCAGATTGTGAAAATTGTGAGGATACTGAGAGTAGGTGACAATACTGATGGTATTAGGCTAATATATATATAAATAGATAGATAGATAGATAGATAGATAGATAGATAGATACACCGATCAGCCATAACGTTATGACCACCCGCCTAATATTGTGTAGGTCCCCCTTTTGCCTCCAAAACACCCCTGACCCGTCGAGGCATGGACTCCACTAGACCTCTGAAGGTGTGCTGTGGTATCTGGCACCAAGACGTTAGCAGCAGATCCTTTAAGTTCTGTAAGTTGTGAGGTGGGGCCTCCATGGATCGGACTTGTTTGTCCAGCACATCCCACAGATGCTCGATTGGATTGAGATCTGGGGAATTTGGAGGCCAAGTCAACACCTTGAACTCGTGATTCATCAGACCAGGCCACCTTCTTCCATTGCTCCGTGGTCCAGTTCTGATGCTCACGTGCCCATTGTAGGCGCTTTCGGCAGCGGACAGGGGTCAGCATGGGCACCCTGACTAGTCTGCGGCTATGCAGCCCCATACGCAACAAACTGCGATGCACTGTGTGTTCTGACACCTTTCTATCAGAACCAACATTAACTTTTTCAGCAATTTGAGCTACAGTAGCTCGTCTGTTGGATCGGACCACACGGGCCAGCCTTCACTCCCCACGTGCATCAATGAGCCTTGGCTGCCCATGACCCTGTCGCCGGTTCACTGCTTTTCCTTCCTTGGACCACTTTTGATAGGTACTGACCACTGCAGACCGGGAACACCCCACAAGAGCTGCAGTTTTGGAGATGCTCTGACCCAGTCGTCTAGCCATCACAATTTGGCCCTTGTCAAAGTCGCTCAGATCCTTACGCTTGCCCATTTTTCCTGATTCTAACACAATACAAGTCTGAGTCTTAAAATAATAATATAAATTATATTAATAGTCATATATCAGATCACTACACGTTTTATCATTGCTCTTCCTTGTCAGTTCAAAGACTGTGGCTGTGAGATGTGAGAGGTGCCTATGGGTATCTGCAGATTTCCATCCCTCCCCGGGGCCACAGTAACTCTGAACGGGAGGCGAGAGGAACAAAGCTGTGCCAGCACATAGAAGGATCCCAGTCATACTAAATTAATAGAAGGAAAAAATTAATCTTGAATGGAAATTGAACAAAACATCTATCTGCTCTCTGAACCGAACTACAAAGTTGCATGGCAAAGAGCAGGCACGAGCCGACTGTGGCTGAGAACTGATCACTTCTGTGAGATCCTCATCAGAGACGGCAGTTTCAGGAGAGAGGAGTAGTCGAGATTCTAGGATAATTCCAGCTGCTTCCAAGTCCTTACGTTCTCATCTCACAGGACCGTATATATGATTTTATTTTCCTCTTAATGCATAGAGACAGCTTATCATTCTGACAGGGCTCAATAAGGAGGTGTCATGCCTTTGAGTGAGTCAAGTGTTGCTTTCAAATTATATTTAAAAATCATTCATAAACACATTCATAAAAGGCTTCTTTCCTTTCAATGAAGAAACTGTTGTAAAATGCACTGTGTTAGAAATTGCACACACAAAGCCACAGTGTTATGCATTTGTTTCTTCTTGTTTATATTAATTTGTACTTCATGTATGCCTTGATCCTGTAAAGCACTGTTTGCATTCTCCTGCAATTCTTTTGCGAGGACCTAGTATCACATGATGATTGATCAATTTAGTTGATTGAAGGTGGGCGATGGAGAGACTGCCAGCTGTGTCAGTATTACGGGGGCTGCCAGGTGGAGCTGTCTGGTTAGTGTCTGACAGGGGACTCTCCGTGTGCAGCCACTGTGTGACAATGTCATCAGATTGGGCGCCCTGCCTCCTTCGCTGCCCTGGTGACTGAGTGGAGGCCTCATGGGAATGGAAGGTCTGTGCAGTGACGGGCTGTGGACGCCCCCACGCGCCACAGCTGTGTCTCTTGATTGATGGCCAAGTAGGAGATCACTTCAGGAAGCACCAGGTGTGCCCCAAGTGAAATTAGTTTTTATTCTGCTGTGGCTTGTTGGAGGGAGGGAAGGGTATGTTGCAGGCCAGAGGCAGTAACCGCAAAGGAACTATGGACACCGCATGCCAGCCTACAAACTGAAATAAACCAGTTCAGCTTATAAAATACTGTACTCTAATTAACTAATTAAGTTTTGTTCAGTGGGTTACCCTAGATAAGACACTCTCTCTTTTTGTAATGCTTGGGGTGACTTTATTTCTTAAACAGAATGTCACACACAAAAAATAAATACATACACGCATACATGAACACATGCATTGTATTTTCCCTACTGTGAAGCACATTTCTGTTTACCCAGGTAGCAGAACAAAATGAGTGCAGACTCGGCATTCACACGATCATGCTTCTTATAGGGTTAAGTGAGTGAGAGCAATTCCTCTGAGAACTGGCATCTGCCCTCACCGCTATACAGCCGACCGCAGGCTCTTTCATCCGAGTGGCTACAAGTTCTGTGTTCATTTGGGAGAATTTGAAATATGGTTGCATGTAGAGTTAACAAGCCAGGATCTTTCATAATCCTTTAATGATGCACAGCTACTGGAGGGGCACTGCAGCATATTTAGCTTTGTACTGTGCTGTTTCATTTTTTCAATTGCAGTCCCAGAGGCAGATCTGTCTTAGAGACATTTTATCCGTTCATTTCTGCCCCAAAGAAGACAAGACAGAGAGGAGGCAAGGTCTCAGGGTGAGTTATATTCATCTTGGTGGAGGTTAAAAGGGGGGACAGTCCAAGAGAAACAAGAATTGGAAACAGACTCAGCTCTAACCACAGCACCTCTAGGGCCTGCGATCAGAGAGTTTTCTATATTAGGTGTCTCATCATGCCTGCTCTTTCCCCACAGTGATATAAAGAGCTACCCATGAGCTTTCAGAACTGCAGTGTCTTTCCATATTCTGGTCCTGGTTAGAGTTGCACCTCTGGCCCAGTCTGGTCTTTCCTTAGAGCTCCATTGCCTTAGCTGTAATGTCCAGATTAGCTTTTATAGTGATGTTGTTAGCCTTGTCATATTGCCTACATGTAGAACAATGTTGTACGTTAGTGATTGTTAGACCATGTCGCTTTGGCTGAAGGCATCTGTTAAATAAATCTGTGGCAGCTGGTAGCTTGGAGCCCAAACCGATTTACAGTTTTGCAGATGCTCACAGGCAGCAGGTGGGAAGTGAATGTGATTTGTCGAATCCCCAGACAGAGGCAATTTCAGGGGTGCTGGATGAGCCAAAACCCTCATGAGTCTGCAGTCAGGCACACTGATTATTCAGCTCAGCAGTCAGGGAGTTCTTTCTGCCCTCCACCCCGGAATGTCTAGCCAGTCCTTCAGGATATAATCATTCCCCTCCTTCAGGGTCTTGAGCATAAGGCAGTGAGCTGTACGTGTTTCTGTACTGCACAGACCAAGGGAATTATAACCAGCGAGGAATTATATTCTATTATGGGTCTCAGACTGAAAGACCCATTGCCACATTACTGTAAAATAAAGATACCGATCTATTCCTCAGGTGTGATTATGTGGGAGTCCTGACAAGAGTACAGCATTGTAACTGAGCATTCACCCCCCCAGCACTACTGTGATTACAATCATAGGCTCAGCCCCTTGCATCACCTCAGCCCAGACAAACAGGCAGCTCTGAGTCTGGTAGAAAGACCAAAACGGGTCCAAGTTGAACCCCAAACTGAAACTCCACTGCACTCCAGTACACCAAAAGACCAGTCCATGGACACAGACAGTTTATAGTCTAGGCGGTGATGTCACTGTATAGCTAATGTACACAATGAGACCTGTTACACTGGCTTCATGAATCTCCGAACACAGTTTCCTCTATATGTTATACAAGAGGACCATTGACCTCCTGGCATTGGCCACACTTAATATCCAAAACACTCAGCAATGCAGATTTTGCCATTCACATTCACAGAGTTGCTTGTTATTTTTCCACTTGTACACCCACTTATTCGGAAGCACTATTAAGTATTCGACCTGACTTGCCGCCACTAAGCCCCCCTCCAGCCCAGGAGAGATGGAAATAGTACACAAGCATGTCCTTCAAGACACATCATCAGCCTCTTTTGCCATCGTGATCGTGTCATACTGACAGCAGCGCTTTGAAGTCAGATGTGGGGTTGACGCTGCCCCCACTGCTGACAAACAGCAGCCCATTGCAAACAAATAGATATTTCTACAGCTTCACCCCTATGCACTGGACCAGTTGCAGAGACTGGACTTGAAAAGGCAACACTGTTTCTTAAGATTTGTATGATTTAGTCACCCCAGTAACAGGCATTAGCTAATATATTAATTAATAACTTAATATAATTATAACCACCAGACAACAAACTATCTTAAGAAAAAGAACCACCAGGCTACAGATCATCCTGTATCAAGCTGTCTTCTGCTTCCTCTGGTTTCCCTTTGGTAGCAGCAGAAGTCAGTGCAGCGCTGAGTTAACCTGACCCTGGGCATCGAAATCACTGCCGAACAAGCAGGATGAGAGCCCTGCTGACGCCAGTACACTGTGTGAATTATGAAAAGGCAGGCCCTGTGTGGTGCATTAAAGTGCCCAAGACAGTATTTCACGTCCTTATTTTTCTCTCGCAAGGCCAAAGGTTTCTTGCATGGGAGTGAAATGAGATTTTTTAAACCCAGTGAGATCAGAACCACAATTCACTGGATAGGAGCCCCTGTGTGTTTATGGGATGGACTGGTAGGACAGGCTGATTTAAAGCATATCAAAGCTCTGTCTCTCAGTCTTTCCCTACAGGGGTAGCCCTCTGTTTACTGCATAATCATGAAACACTCAATTTCCCCTAAAAGCATTCATGACATTTGAATGTGATCCCCTTTCCAAACAAAGTCTTCTTGTGCATCAAAACATGGCAGCCAGCATGAGTTGGATGCAGGAATATCCCACTAGTATATTGTCAAAGTAAGTCAAATGAAAACAAAACCCCACTGTAGTTGCTCATTCGAAAACACAGACAGCAGGGAGCTGTATATCTACAGGACTGACATCTATCAAGTCCCCCGCTGCCTAGTTGTGCTCTCCTGGTCCACCATAAAGCTAACTGATTCATTCAATGATGCATTCACAAGCACAACGTCAATGTTTCTGTCCTCATGACATTTGTAAGAACAGCACAGTCAGGAGGTATAAGGAGGGCTTGTGTTCATTTCCCCGTCAATAAATAAAGGCCAGTCAGGAATAATTTCAAAGTAGTGTGTGATGATGAATTTAAATGCTGCTGCTAAAAACAAAAATGTGCACATCAAATTTGTATATCTTTAAACCATTATCACGTACTGGCATATACTGTGAATGCAGTGATATGCAAAGCACAATTTATACACTATATAAGAGGGCTTCAAAAGGACAAAATACACAAAACAAATAAATAAATAAAAGAACAGCAATTTAATTATTCAACTATTTCCAGATGTTGTTTGTGAGGCTCTTGCTGTAGCTGGGTCAGCAGGCAGCTGTGTGATGCAGGTGATAGAAACCACAATCACATTCCAAACCAACAAACTGAGTTTTCCTGTTTTATTGCATAATAAACGCTGTTCGATTGGTGAAAAGGAGAAATGCTTGCTGTGCACAAAAACCCAAGTTCAGGTGCATTACGGTGGATAATGAGTGCGGGGAACCGGCAATGTAGCAATGTGGTTGAAGCTGACTGACGGTGAATTTCTGCGTGAAAGGACTGAACAAGATTCCTGGATTGATAATCGTCTTTCAACAAAGCTGTCAAAGGATCTGAAGTATCTCCTGCCATTTCCAATGTTTCTTTTTTGCTTTTTATTCTGAAATGTTGAGCCCGTCGCCTTTACCAAATCAGACAGTATGTTGCCCTGAGGAATTGTAATTGTAAGTGAAATGTGTCAAAGGCTAGGGCTCAGCACCTTACAAAGAAGGAAGGTCCCACACATGACTGTAAGGGCCAAGAGACCTAGTTTAACTGAAGCTTTTCGTTTTCACCAGCAAAGTGTTACACTTAAGGGGTTTTTTGGGCCACAGCAGGGAGTGGGACTCGAACCCAGACCTCCCGCACCACACTGCAACAATCTTACCACATCACTAAAAATTTAGGCCCATTAGTGAGACTTCAGAATTGCTATTGAAGCTTACACTGTGTGTGTCTGCCTGTCTGTGTCTCCCCACTGGCTACCATCTCCCACAACAGTTGCATGAAAGTTAAAATAACTTAGTTTTGTGTTTCAATTATTGCGTTGATGTGGCTGGGTTTTGTGCAGCTGTCAGGTGGATCCCTGGTTTGGCAGTGTTTGTGGTCTGACGTCTGTTTGAAGTGTAAATTTGCCCTGGAGCTGCCAGGGCCTAGCTCCTCTCTTCCTTCATCTCAGTCCCACTGTTTCAAATGCAGATGAGCTGCAATGCAGGATCTGTGCTGGTGTCACAGGTGCTTAAGGTGCACTGCTGTAAAATGGAACCCTGAAAACCGCCTGCGAAGCACAATGCTAACAGCGCATATTTGCACAGCAGACGGCATGCAACCTCTTCTGAAAGACCTCTTAGTCCTCTGAAGTCCAGCTTTGAGGCTCACACTGCCTCCCACTAATTTGTACTTATTCGCTACACCACTAGAATGGGTTCAGAATGACACCAGGACAAGTTCACAGCAATGTGTTCTAGGAAAGGTAGTGTAACTTTTCATTACAGCGCATCACAGTCTCTGTCGAGTCACACACAACCCCCAGATGTGTATTTATTCCTTCATTTGTTAATTTACTGATTATATATGATAACTTACAACATTTGAAATTAAGTATATTTGTGCCTTAAGATTGAAAGGGTTAGGAAACACTGCTCTGGAGTGTAAAACTCCCATATCTTGGGTCTGTTTTGTATTTGTGCAGTGGGGCAGTGTGAATCCGTGCTCTGGCCGCACACAGTACGCAAGGCTTGTTTTCGAATAGCTCATGCATATGGCATGCAAGTCATGTCTGGTCCTTGGCCAGGCCATGGCAAAGATATAATAACCTGTCAAAGAAGAAAATAACACCCAAAAAAACTGTTTTTTAGATAACCTTGCCCACATTTGTAGGCTGCATTTTCAAAACTAAAGCTATACTTGTTCCAGCAGTAAATAATACTAAGCAATTCAATCATACATACAGAGCATGTATCTTGCTTGAATGGGTACAGATTGTTCTCCAACCACTGTCAAAGCTCTTCACGCTCACAAAAGAGAGCAGGCTGGGCCACTCTCCAGTTTGCATGAAACACTTTAAGTATCAATTTTTTTTAAATAAAAACCTAACTACATTTCCCTTAACTAGCAGAGTGTATCGACTTCAGGGTGTTAATGTATTTTTTTACAACACTTAAGGAACAGTTTAAGTTAATAAGCCATCTATATCCTATTAATAGATGATGCATTACACATATATAAGCACTATTCATGTTGTTATAAACATTTACAAAGGGGAATTAATTCTCCACCAGAGAATCAAAAGAGAGCACTGAAAAAGTTTTAATGTTCAATCACATATTCCTTACAGAAAATACAGTATTTACAATTATTATATATATTCTATATTATCTTTCATGATTTCATTAATAGCGCTTTATTATTATTATTATTATTATTATTATTATTATTATTATTATTATTATTATTATTATTATTTCTTGGCAGACACCCTTATCCAGGGTGACTTACAACATAAGTGCAAAACAAAGTGCAAGTGCAACTAATGTTTGTATAGGTTGTTATTCCTATTGCTATTAATATTATACAGATTACTTATTAACTGCTATTCATGTAACCTTATTTAAAAAGCTCTACCCATATTTACATAAGAACTGATTTTTTTTCACAGTGTTGGAAATGTAATTTAGCGATTCCTTGTGTTGTGCTGTCAGAGGTCAGGTGAGATGTTCATTGTGTCCGCAGAGCATAAGATAGCTCTGTTCCTGTGCTGTTTGGAGGGTATCTGCCTTCATTAAAGTTAAAGATACCACAGGGATGCATTAATCAAACTTATGGCATCAAAGATGATTTAAGATCCTTTATTCTTCTGTTAGACAGACAGGAAACAAACTTTATGATTTTATTATTAGTCACAAATAAAAACAAGGTTTTTGCAGCTTTCAGGTTCCCTGTGATTTATCAACTGAACCTGCCTTTGTGTTGTGTGTGTGTGGCTGTTGTTGCTTTCCAAGAGTGTGAACTTACTTTGGTTTATTACACATCAGCTGATGGCTCTAGAACTGAGACCTCTTTGTTCTTCAAAGAGATTTCAACTAATTCACAGTATCAGAGTCGCTGACATGAAATCCCCAGCTGTTGAGAAACCGATGACAATTAAACTTCTGTGAAATACATACATGCATCCGTTCATATATATTGTGACACCTTGGCAGGACGTCTGTGGTTCTGGGTTCTTTAATAGGCGGGGTCTAGGTAACAAACCCACATTCTCCACACCAGAAAACAGTCAGCTTCCTGTTTTATCAAGCCAGGGATTTACTCACGGGGGGGGAGCCCATCAGATCCCCCCCCAACTCATTCGCCTTCCCTGAGATCTGGGGAAGGGCACTGCCTCCCGGGGCAGTCCCCACATGCTGGCCCAGCATGGCATCACCATACATACATATACCTTATTTTATAATCATTTAGTATTCATTGGTTTACTTCCCTACAGCAATAACACTAATACTAACACTACTACTGAAATAAAAGCTGTGGCAATGCATGAGGCTGTTTGAAGATCAGCCCCCTACTGCAAAGCGCTGAACTACTGAACCCACCTCAAGTGGAGAAGATTTCCAGTTCTGACAGCTTCTTCGGCTCATAGGGCCCAAGGCAGGGGTCCAGTAGATGCCCACTAATAATAAACCTTATTTACCGCAGGAAACTGCTGATATGAAAGGTCTGCTAGGCAGCCACACACTGCAGGACTTCAGTAGTCTCTGATTTCTTGGCTACCTGTTCAATAAAGCATTCTGCGACCCCTCGGAGTCCCAAACAACAGAGTTGTCCTACTTAACTGTCTCTTACCTTTCATCTGTTTTTTTGTTGTTGGTGTTTTGTTTTGGATTTAGTTTTTTTATACACAACAGAATTGTGTCTGCTTTTTTGCTTTTGTTGCTATTCCAACTGGAGAGTTTCAGGGACATTCAACGTAAAATAAATCACCAGGCTTGCTTAAAACAAACAAGTTAATTAATAACGCAGAGGCTTTTGGGAGAGGAAAGTTTGCTGTAAGAATGAAAAATTGCGAACAGAACACAAACACTTTAGGAAGAATTGAGTTTAAATATATATTTATGTAGCTACTGGAGAGGATATTTGCTATTTGCTTGTCTAAGTCCTTAACATCAGAGTGTAAGACAATGTTCTCTTAAGTAATGGGATTCGCCATTGCTGTTTGGCTGTTTATTGATACGCTGCAGTTAGATTCTCAGAGTGCTGTGTGAACTGCACAGAGTGAGCTCAGACAAATGTAATAAACCCAGTCCTTCTTTTACTCTGCACCGGCTGGTGAATTAATTTATCTTCTATGCATTCTCTCCTCTCTACTTTTCATTTCCGTGCCTTCACACTCTTTCACGTCTCTCTCATCTCTCATCTCTCCCTCTTTCACTCTGATTGTGCTTTTCAGTTCCTTTCATATTAATAAATATTCAGCCCTTGGTCTTGGGAAAAGAAAAAAAAAGAGTGAAAGAAAGACCACGAAGTAATAATTTCCTTGCGCAGAGTGAGGGAGGTTAGGCTGATCACCTTTGGCAACAAAATAAAGAAAGAAACAAAATCTTCAATACAAAATTAACAGAGGAAGATTAAAAGGAGAGAGTCACTTTTAGTTTCTGCTTCATGTTCATTTGGCTTCAAAGTAAATGCTGAGCCAGATTATTTTTCTTTACTCTTTCTGAAAACTCTATTCCCTCTTCTTCATTCTGTCAGTGTGAACCTGGCTCGCATTTGTAGCATAAAAAAGGCTCAGAAAGCAAACACCTTCACATACTGACTCTTTCTACAAAAACCCTGTCTTTGTTTAATCCACCTTTGCAGTATCTCTCAGGAACACACCAATACAGTCCCCACACTGTCCTCAATTAGTTTATGCCTATGGGCATAACATACATTTCCTGTATATATATATATATATATATATATATATATATATATATATATATATATATCCTTTCACAGACACGGACAAAATAACCAATGCAAATAACTATGTGGAAAACTGCTGCATAAAGCAATAACGTTTTGAGCATATGCAAATGGTATCATGTGGAACACGCCATCTAACATCAGATCCACCTTTTGGAAGCTGAACAGTTTCATGCATGAACCGCCTATATGGAATGGAATGGCATGGAATACATTGTACTGTTCCATGGTTCTGAGCTATTGTAGCACAGATTGCCACATCAGTGTTAAAGTGTTTCACTTTTGTGTTTGTTTGTTTCTCATAGCCTAAACACATGGTCACGTGACAGAAGCAAGTGAGGATGTTTTTGCTGCAGACATTTTTGCCTTAAGCTTAAAAACAGTATTCAGCTGAAGTCATTCCGACTTCTTGTTGTTGATAATAATTGTGGCCCTAAAGCTCTTTCTCTATTCGCTTCCAAGCTTCTGTTTACACTGTCTCTGTTTTGTTGCTGGTGTCACTTAAAAAAACTCCTTGAGAGAAGATGTTTCTCTCTTATCCCTCCTCCCCCCTCTCCCTCTTCCTCTCCCTTAAATGTGTCTGCCTCCCACTCTATTTCTCTCATTCTCTCTCTTCTCTTCCTTCCTTCCCTCTCTTATTGAATTCTGCCCAGATACATAATAAAATGGGGGTGGTTAAATTGCCATCCTTGGCTGTCAATATTAAGTTAGGTAGTTGGTCCATTCACACAAAGCTTCTCTGAGTCGCTCTTCCCTTAGCTTTCATTCACTGAGTGCTGTATGTGTCACTACACTAACAGCTGCCAGCTTTCTCATGGCTGTGGGACTACATAAGTAAGGTATATTGCTCTGTCTTGTTTTTGCTGATTAAAGAAAAGGTGATGTTTTCAAAATCAGAAGAGTAACATATATATATACACTCACCTAAAGGATTATTAGGAACACCATACTAATACTGTGTTTGACCCCCTTTCGCCTTCAGAACTGCCTTAATTCTACGTGGCATTGATTCAACAAGGTGCTGAAAGCATTCTTTAGAAATGTTGGCCCATATTGATAGGATAGCATCTTGCAGTTGATGGAGATTTGTGGGATGCACATCCAGGGCACGAAGCTCCCGTTCCACCACATCCCAAAGATGCTCTATTGGGTTGAGATCTGGTGACTGTGGGGGCCAGTTTAGTACAGTGAACTCATTGTCATGTTCAAGAAGCCAATTTGAAATGATTCGACCTTTGTGACATGGTGCATTATCCTGCTGGAAGCAGCCATCAGAGGATGGGTACATGGTGGTCATAAAGGAATGGACATGGTCAGAAACAATGCTCAGGTAGGCCGTGGCATTTAAACGATGCCCAATTGGCACTAAGGGGCCTAAAGTGTGCCAAGAAAACATCCCCCACACCATTACACCACCACCACCAGCCTGCACAGTGGTAACAAGGCATGATGGATCCATGTTCTCATTCTGTTTACGCCAAATTCTGACTCTACCATCTGAATGTCTCAACAGAAATCGAGACTCATCAGACCAGGCAACATTTTTCCAGTCTTCAACTGTCCAATTTTGGTGAGCTTGTGCAAATTGTAGCCTCTTTTTCCTATTTGTAGTGGAGATGAGTGGTACCCGGTGGGGTCTTCTGCTGTTGTAGCCCATCCGCCTCAAGGTTGTACGTGTTGTGGCTTCACAAATGCTTTGCTGCATACCTCGGTTGTAACGAGTGGTTATTTCAGTCAAAGTTGCTCTTCTATCAGCTTGAATCAGTCGGCCCATTCTCCTCTGACCTCTAGCATCAACAAGGCATTTTCGCCCACAGGACTGCCGCATACTGGATGTTTTTCCCTTTTCACACCATTCTTTGTAAACCCTAGAAATGGTTGTGCGTGAAAATCCCAGTAACTGAGCAGATTGTGAAATACTCAGACCGGCCCGTCTGGCACCAACAACCATGCCACGCTCAAAATTGCTTAAATCACCTTTCTTTCCCATTCAGACATTCAGTTTGGAGTTCAGGAGATTGTCTTGACCAGGACCACACCCCTAAATGCATTGAAGCAACTGCCATGTGATTGGTTGGTTAGATAATTGCATTAATGAGAAATTGAACAGGTGTTCCTAATAATCCTTTAGGTGAGTGTATATATATATATATATATATATATATATATATATATATATATATATATACACAAACAGCATATTTATGAATGTTACACAGTGTCTCAGGATTGGGGGACTGCAACATGTTACAGGTAGAGGTAGGAGCCGCAACCCTCACCAGGATAAGCTAGTGAGCAACAAGACCTAGAGAGAAGAGGTAGAAGAGGACAAAGTTAAACAACATGATTTAAAAATCCCCCTAGACACAGAATCTCTATTTGCATTCTTCTCCTATATATGCTAATTGTTTTCACATAAGAATATAATATTAGGGTTATTTTATTTATTTTATTTTTAAGATGCTGCACTCTTATATTGTGTACATGTAGAACATTAGTGTACATTAGTGATTGTAAAACCCTGTAAGTTGATTTAACAGTGTCTGCTAATCAGGTTCATGATAGTAATATTCAGCAGGGATCACAACGCCTGGGTATATAAATACACTCATTCTCTGTCATTGTGCACTGCAGAATAGATCAAGAAAATAGGCCTGGATCAAATCAAAACATTACCCTATCCCAGAATCACAAACTACAAACTTCTACCCCATTTAATGTATAGTCCCAGGCAACATTCTACAAATGCTATAGAGTACAGGTTTCTGCTCTGTGAAAGTTTATCTTTGATCAGGACTATAACATCAATAGGCCAAGTTGCAAACAGTGAAGATCCTTTAGCAAAATTGGCTGAATTGGGTGCTGCTTTTGTAAGTCAGCAATACAAGTTTCAAATCAATTCTAAATGTCCTAACCAGAGGTGTTGAAGTTGGGTGAGAGGCTTTTTTTTTTTGTTCCATCACTGAATTGCCACTTTCTCAGCATCCTGCTGGCACAGAGCAGTGCATCACAGTAATCCAATCTGCAAGTGTTGAAGGTATGAAGCAGCCTCTCAGCCTCTGAAAGGGAGCAGAAAAGGCAGCGAGTGAGTGTGACAAGGCTTGCCGTGAACATGAGCCGTTTCTGGTGATGTCATTCCTCTAGACTGAAGAGTACAACTTACAAGCCACCCATGTCAGAAGACTAAATCATTGTTAGTCCTTATTTGCATAATGTAATGTAGTTAAAGGGAGCTGATATACACACATTAAACATTAGCAGCATTGTCTTTTCTCTCCATCATTTGGTTATTAGAGATTCAGTTTACAGCATTGTTTTTACTTCTTTCATATCATTTACCTTCCTAGATACTGAATATTCTCCCTGACATGTTGTAGACTGATAAGACAGAACCTTCTCCTTCATCAAATTCACAGGTATTTATTTAGTTGTTTGTTGAGCAGCTTCCTTGTGGGTTACTGTACCAAAAGGTCATTATATACATTATATGATCATGAAGAAAAACACTTACAAAGTGTTTTTCAGGGCAGTGGCCAAGTATTGGATAACTTTTGTATTAAATACAGCAGGCATTCCCTTAACTAGCATATTGACTCCAATGTGTTAAGTACTCTGTGCAACTCACTTAAGCTCAAGGAACACTCTAGAGGAAAACTATCTGCAAATGTCAAATTAACTACAAGTTGTTTTTCACCTTGAATGTGGCCTTGAAAGGTGAAATTATGCAAGTCTGAACTGCTCCAGAGGCCCCCACCCCCATCCCCCAATCAACACAGAGCAAACCTGGTGTTCTTGGGCGGCTCGTCGCCGGTCCTGGCCTCTCTGTCATTAAAAGAGCTTGACTGTGAAGACGTTGTCAGATTAGGCATTTCCTGTTGTCCCTGGCAGCTCCCGTGTCTTCAGCACATTGTAGTTCTGCACACTGGGAGACCTGAGCCGCTCCAGAAAGCGAATAATACCCAAGGATGAATTATTTATGATGTAAAGATTGAAAGTGCTAAACCTGTTTCGTCCCAGTTGGAGATGCCTGAGAGGGGACCTTTTGGTGCTTCGTCTGCATACTGAACAGAAAGAAGGAGGCGCAGGTGCTGCAGGGACTGTATTTCCAATTGACTTCATGTGGTAGGATGCAGGAGGCAGAGGACTGGATACTCAGGAGGTTCAAAAGTGACACAAGCAAACACTACATTGCTTTCTCTCTCAGAGACTTGTTAGTTGAAGATAGACTGAAAGACTGACAGACAGACAGACAGACAGACAGACAGACAGACAGAAAGACTGACAGGCAGAATGGCAGGCAGGATTTGCATTGCCTTGGAGTTGACCCAGTGAACACATAGCCCCCCATTACTGTCTTTGCAGTGGGTGTGTGGTGGAGACTTGAAAGGTCAGTGTTCAATTTTGAGCACCATCTGCCAGCCCCCCTCTAGCAAAATATATGTGTGTGTGTGTGTTGTGTGTATACTTAACATACAGTGAGGGAAAAAAGTATTTGATCCCCTCCTGATTTTGTACATTTGCCCACTGACAAAGAAATGATCACTCTATAATTTTAATGGTAGGTGTATTTTAACACTGAGAGACAGAATAACAAAAAAATCCAGAAAAACGCATTTCAAAAAAGTTATAAATTGATTTGCATGTTAATGAGGGAAATAAGTATTTGATCCCCTATCAATCAGCAAGATTTCCGGCTCCCAGGTGTCTTTTATACAGGTAACGAGCTGAGATTAGGAGCACTCTCTTAAAGGGAGTGCTCCTAATCTCAGCTCGTTACCTGTATAAAAGACACCTGTCCACAGAAGCAATCAATCAATCAGATTCCAAACTCTCCACCATGGCCAAGACCAAAGAGCTGTCCAAGGATGTCAGGGACAAGATTGTAGACCTACACAAGGCTGGAATGGGCTACAAGACCATCGCCAAGCAGCTTGGTGAGAAGGTGACAACAGTTGGTGCGAAGAAACACAAAATAACTGTCAGTCTCCCTTGGTCTGGGGCTCCATGCAAGATCTCACCTCGTGGAGTTTCAATGATCATGAGAACGGTGAGGAATCAGCCCAGAACTACACGGGAGGATATAGTTAATGATCTCAAGGCAACTGGGACCATAGTCATTAAGAAACCAATTGGTAACACACTATGCCGTGAAGGACTGAAATCCTGCAGCGCCAGCAAGGTCCCCCTGCTCAAGAAAGCACATGTACAGGCCCGTCTGAAGTTTGCAAATGAACATCTGAATGATTCAGAGGAGAACTGGGTGTTGTGGTCAGATGAGACCAAAATCGAGCTCTTTGGCATCAACTCAACTCGCCGTGTTTGGAGGAGGAGGAATGACCCCAAGAACACCATCCCCACCGTCAAACATGGAGGTGGAAACATTATGCTTTGGGGGTGTTTTTCTGCTAAGGGGACAGGACAACTGCACCGCATCAAAGGGACGATGGACGGGGCCATGTACCATCAAATCTTGGGTGAGAACCTCCTTCCCTCAGCCAGGGCATTGAAAATGGGTCGTGGATGGGTATTCCAGCATGACAATGACCCAAAACACACAGCCAAGGCAACAAAGGAGTGGCTCAAGAAGAAGCACATTAAGGTCCTGGAGTGGCCTAGCCAGTCTCCAGACCTTAATCCCATAGAAAATCTGTGGAGGGAGCTGAAGGTTCGAGTTGCCAAACGTCAGCCTTGAAACCTTAATGACTTGGAGAGGATCTGCAAAGAGGAGTGGGACAAAATCCCTCCTGAGATGTGTGCAAACCTGGTGGCCAACTACAAGAAACATCTGACCTCTGTGATTGCCAACAAGGGTTTTGCCACCAAGTACTAAGTCGAAGGGGTCAAATACTTATTTCACTCATTAACATGCAAATCACTTGATAACTTTTTTGAAATGCGTTTTTCTGGATTTTGTTGTTGTTATTCTGTCTCTCACTGTTAAAATACACCTACCATTAAAATTATAGACTGATCATTTCTTTGTCAGTGGGCAAACGTACAAAATCAGCAGGGGATCAAATACTTTTTTCCCTCACTGTATGTATCGATTCCTGCAGGGAAAATATTATTTTTAGGTCTCTCTTCTTTTTGTGAAGAGAAATATTTGCAGTTACATTTCTCAGCTGGAGTAGTTTAGTTTCCTTTATTTTCCATCACTAAAGCGGATTGCCTGTGACAGTAATGCAGAAGGATTGAGCTGATCTCAAACAGTGATGTGAGGCAGTCAGGGTAGATTAGCAAGTCACTGAATACACTAATCACCATCTCCCGGGTTGAGCTGCGCACTACCTCACCCATCCCTGCATTGTTATTGCAGCTGCGTCTGACCTGTAACACAATGAAACCTGCCTGCCTACCAGGGCCCCGCAATACGAATACAGGGTGGGGCGACGATGTGAAAACAGAAGCGCGTCAGTGGAGAGCGGTTGTGTTGTGGCAGGTTTATATGTAAAGCATACTGTGACTGAATGGCGAGGAACAAGGAGACTGAGGCTGAAGTACAACTGGAGCTTTATTGAATATCACCACAAGAACCTGCTATGGTCATTACTAACAATATAGGTCAAAAGATCATACATTTTGCAAGAAGTCCAGAATAAAGAAATTCCCAAGAAACTATACATGTAAGAATACCATCATAGCTGCTCACGCTAGCCTCTTGCTGTACACCAGTTCACCACACATTCATATATCTAAAACAACTTAATTCTATGTCTTAGAAGTTTCCACATCTCTCATATAGGAACACTGCATCTCTCCAATAGGATATTGTGTTCCAGCCCTTAATCCACTAACATAGGACAAATACAATTATAATATTATTGACATTTATGCCTACAAAAGTGGCTTTAAAACAGAGGGTGTTTCGAGAGATCTTTTTTGGTAGGATTTCAAGAGGGATATAGGGTTCTGTATTTTCTTGGGTGTTAAGACTTTCTCTCCTCCTTTCCTCAGCCCACGTGTGTGCGAGCAGTGTTACGGTTTCACGAGGCCACCGAGGTTCGTGACAGAAACAAGGCAGCTCACACATCGAACATTAACATGCAGAGAAACAGCAGGAGAGGGCCACGGGAACACGGAAGAGGGCACAAAGCCGCTGGTTTTGTCTTATCTTGGGGTGAAGCTGCAGTCTGCTGATTCAGAGGGCTCAGAGTGCTTTACCAAATTGGTGCTCCTGAGGGAGAGAGTGGAAAAGGGCTGGAGTCAGCGGCTGACACACAGGGACGGGATTACCGAGCTAAAACCCCAGGTCACGTACGGCCCTCTCTCTCCATCTCCCTCCATTCTCTTCAGGGTTTCCAAGACCCACGCCACACCCCCCCACTCGCTCTCAAACAGGAGCAGTTTAGAAACTGGTCTCATACACCTGCACTTATCTCAGCCGCCCCAGACTGTGACCTCTCTTAATGCTCATGCCTCCAGTGCCGGTATTTCAGGCCATTTATCTGATTGAGCTAATTGCGGTTTGGATCGAGAGCACACAGACCCAGCACCCTTCCCGGTATAGCGGGACAAGAATAAAAATCATATACAGTGGCATGTTAGCAGGACTGAA